>NC_137586.1:14176644-15426644 GCF_963210335.1 Falco punctatus | reverse complement strand
TATATTCCTCATACATACCTTTATCCAGAAGATTATGCGGAAATATCTGCTATATTGACCTATATTGACTGGAAGCCTTTAAACTGCCATTATTTCTACATCACAACAGTTTTTGGTACAATGTAAAAACTTCTGAGTAATTACTTCTCTAGATAGCTATCCACCTGTGATGGATCACAGACGTTACAACTACAATTCAGGCTATTTATTCTTCTTCCAAGCCTTTGTGGTAAGTTTTAAAAACAAGATCATGGCATGAGTAAACAATTCCAGGTGCTCTTATGTTATTTTGCTTTACAATTCAACTGAATTTGGTTATACGTGTTTTAAATATTCCTTCATCAGAAAATATGAAATTAAGTGTTTTCATTACTTGTTGAATTGTCCATGGAAGTGGCCCAAATGAGCACTTGGAATAATCAGAAATAACTGTAAAACCATAATCATGTGCTTTGACCATACCGAAACAGTAAGTTTCAGCAATTTTTCAAAAAATATTTCATGGAAACGTTGCTTTTTTATACCCATTTGAATTAGATGGGAAGTTTTAATTCCAAGATTTGACTATTTGTTATCAATGAGTACCCTATTAACACCATATAAATACTTAGAAATTCTATATTTCAAAAGCTCATCGTATGTAGCAGCTTAGGTGGTATGATTTAAAGGGAGTTCCATGGCTATTTTACCCTTTATCTTCTTGAATCACAGTGCATTTTATGCAAGGCCTTCAAAAATGTCAGTAGGGATTTACACCAAACAGAAATTCCTGATGGTACATGCTGCACATCAATACCTCACGGCTAAGAGCTCCACGTCACACAGCATACGCCCTGAAGAGGCAAAAAAGCAAGCGCTGGAAGTGATGAAAGCTGATAACAGTTCTCCTGGGTATTATACTGCTGAGACAGGGTTGGGCTAAATGGGAACCAAGGCAACCTTGTGATCTGGATTTTAACAGCCCTTACTTGCTCATTTTTTTCTATAGCAACGGTTATGGATTACATGATAGTCCCTCAGGGAACACTGCTTCCTGATGCTCAAGGTCTTCCTAATGCACAGAAATTGCATTCAGTCTGTTCATAAGCCATAAGTAGCGGCTCCAGTGAGTACCCTCTGACAGTGGTTATATATATTTGTATGCACACACAGTTCTGTTCTGCCATGTATGGAGCCGTAGAGTCTGATTTATTAGACAACAGGACTAGAGAGTTACAGGAGAGCTCAAGGACTCATGAAATGTCCTGGTTTATGTCTGGAGTAGTGTTCAGCCAACAGGACACTCTCTGTAGAAAGGCTTTCTTACAAAAGGCACTCCATACCTTTCTGCAACTCCTCAGAACTTGCTATGTTTGCTGAAAGACAATGACTGTGTGTTGTTTGTCTCTGGGATCTACTCTTCACTTGTCATTAGTATTTTTATACGATATTTTAATCTACTATCTAGTTAATTTACTGAAAATCATAAACCACTTTACTGTGGAGCTTTCTTATCTCTCACTGGAGGGACAATAAAGATGGTGTGTCTGAGAAGTATCACTGAGGTTCACCCTATCAACCTGCCAGGTGATAGTTATCATCTCCTAATACACTGCAACTCAACAGAAAACATGACTATCTTCTTAACATAACCTTAGTTCTGACATAAGCCGTAAGTCTCCTTTCTAAAGCTTAGAGTGTCACATCTAACAAAACAAGCTTTTTTTCATCAGTACTTGCTGTTCAAACATGTACAGAGAGGAAAAAAAAAGAACAGTCTTATAACGAGATATAAATTCATAGAAGGAAAAGGTGAGTTATTTCACTGCTTTCCAGCATGCTGGGTTCAATTTTTATCTCTGCTCTCTGAAACTCTCTTCTGCTAGTTCTGTTCCTTGCCAAAGATTGTGAGTGAGATACCCAGAGAAATTATCTAGCCTGTGTAATGAATTAAATGACTACAGGTCCCTATTTTGTTTGTTTGTTTGTTTGTTTTTGTTTTTTTTTTTTTTAATGCTTTTATATGCTTTGCTGCTAGTTCTGCTTGGAGTTTTGGGAAAACCTTCAGCTGGAAAATTACATATCTTTCAGAGTGAAAGGATAGATACCTTTTTCCTTCTGCCTCTGCACCTTCAGAGCACTATCGGCACTAGCCGGAAGTATCACCACATTACGCCTCCTCACTTTTTACTTTTTTCTAAATTAATGTGTTGGCTGAAACAACAGGCACTACTTAAGGCAATCCTATCTGAAGTACAGAGTGGAAAGAAATGATCACTAGCAAGTCTACACAGACCAGGCTTGTATTCTGCATATCCTTATAGCTTCAGTACCTCTCAGCACACAACTAGAGTTAATAAGGTCTGCTGACATTTGTGTGGAAAAAGGACAAGAAGCCGTGGTCACAAATGGCAGCAAGGGAAATTCCAATCAGATATATCAGATATCCTTAATTTCCAATCAGGAAAAAGTGTTTCACAGTGAGTGGTTCAGCACTGGAACCAGCTGCCTACAAAAGCTTCAGGAAATCCATCTCCTGAGGTTTTCAGACTGATATGACTAACGTGAGCCCTGCTCTGAACATCAGAGGGTTCTGAATTAGAAACCTCCAGAGCCCTCCCTTCCCACCTGAATTACTCTTTTACTCTTTGATCCTCTTATTTCAGAATCAGTCTGTGCAGGTGAACAGGACAGATTGCAGAGCTAAAGCAAGGACTGAGTGAGAACAGGTATGCAAGAATAAGGCAAGAATGTCCAAGACATGCCAACGGCTTGCAAAAAAGACTCAGAACTGGAAAGAGCTTGGGATAGGGGAAGGCAGAGGCAGGGAAGGAGATAGCAAATAGTCTTCCTACCACTTCCTACCATGGGGCATCCGATCCCAGCATGAGGGAAGCAAGGCAAATGTCAGTAGAGATCAACCCCACTGCAGGAACCAGCATACATACTAATTACATGTATAAAACTAGCTCTATCTCAAGACCTTTAAACATGAACAAAAGACTGGTGGTTTCTCTATAAAATCAAGAATGAAAATGTAAACTAAAAATCATAGACAAAATATGGGAAGCACAGCAAAAGACCCTCTTTCTACCTAAAGCTCAGGATAAAGATTGCATAAGAAAAAAAGTATGTAAAAAAACCAGAGGATGTATTTCAAGGAATAGTTCAAGCATATGAGGACAAAATGAAGCACTAGAAATGTAAAGGGCAAATAGGAAATTTCCGTAATCACATTTTTGGTAAGAGTCATAAGGGAAATCTAAAAATAGTGAACACAATAAAGACCAATGTATTTTATGCCTTCAGTATGATGACTGACAGGGTAAGAAAGCTAATACAAATAATATGAATGGCAAAGGGGGTAAAAGTCAGCCTGGATCAGGAAAAGAAGAGAGAAGAGACTGTTTCTATGGTCTTCATGTTTGAATTGGGTTGGGTGGGAATGAAAACATCCCAAGGCACTCAGGGAACAATTTATGGCTGGGTGAGGTTCCAAGATGATGGTAAAGAGCAAATGAATGGCTGGTTTTGAAAAGTGGGATGGGAACAGCTAGGAGACTGATGACTGGTCAGACTAACATGATTTTTTTGGAAAACATTACCATAAAAATTTGATCCATTATAAGCATCCCAAAGATAACCCAGAAATAAGTAACAGCAAGTGCTGATTTGTCAAGAATAATCAAGAAAATCTTGTTTGTATCTATGTCAAAACAACAGCTTTTGAGAAAAGGAGAGCTACACACTGCACTAACTAGGGGAGGTTGTATTCTGTCTGCATCAACTACATTAGTAAAAATCTAGAATTCAATATTTATTAGGCAAGAGTTGGTGTTAATTGAAAAGCCCAGAAGAGTTATCATGGATTTACTGCCACATCATGTAGTTATTATGAGATAGGATTCCAACAGATTCTGCCTGGGATTTAACACTGGCCAGTGTTTCAGTTATTTTGAGAGAGAGCATTCAAATTCAACATGATCTTGACAAATCAATTTATGTGAGTAAGTTACAACATCCTATGCAATACCATACTAGAAATAATTGGGAAGTGAATCACTGACTGCAGGTTTTTGGATAAGGCATTGGTTATTAAAACTGATCATAAACCCTGCACAAAACAGGAAAGCACCCCCCAGACTTACTGAAATGTCCAAAGAGAAGTTTCATATCCAAGGCAGAGGGAATAATTCTTTCACTTCATGGGGTACGGACAAGTCCTCAGCTATTTCCCAAGAGAAATGTAAATCAAGTGGAGAGAGTGTGGAGACGAGCTACAGACAGGTCAGAGGTCTGGAGAACGTGACCTGTGAGGAAATAACAGTATTTGTTTATTCTTAAAGAGAAGAAAGACTGTAAGGAGACGTGATAACAGCCTTCAAGTATGCAAAAGACTGTTGCAAAAGGGGAAGTAATAGTGTCTACTGTGGATAGAGCAAAAAATAATGGGCTTAAATTGCCAGCTAGTACATCTAAGTTAGACACAAAGAGTTAGTTTGTAACTGTGAAGATAGTTAGAAACAGGTTAACTCAGGAGTTTGCCAAGCTTCTCTGTCAACAGCTGTAAGAACAGAGTCAGAGGTGTTTTATGACTGCATTAGGAATGATTTAGAAATAGCTGGTCCTGTCTCAGGGCAGAAAGATGGCCTCTAGACATCTTCCTCAGCCCTCTTTTCACACCTTTGTTTTCTCTTACTCTGTGAGAATCATACAACTACCGTAGATAAACATCTTCAGCAGACACTTTGGTTTGTAAAACGGATAATAACAAGAGGGAACAAAGGCAGCATGATTATTTGCTTGAAACCTGAGGCTCCAAAAAAAAACAAATGCGAAAGGTTTTACTAAATGTTGGGATATCTTTTAGGAATGATCTCTCTGAGTGATCCCAGTCTCTTGTGAGACATAGTTCTGAGTATACCCTATATTTACAAGCAGCTGCCAGATTTTGTATAGCCAAGGATATGATCTATATGATTTTTACAGGACACAACTGACCCCCTTTATTGTACTGTCAGGCATCAGAAAAGAGATAGTAATCTAGCCAGTTTGTCCTTGTACAAGTTATGCCACTTATCAACAGGGACAATTATACTCAGTGTCTCCAAACTTTGTGTGTTCGGCTGAAAGGTAGAAGTATTGTTCTCACCTCTGATGAGAAGAAATCAGACAGTTCTTAGAATTGGTGTGGCCTTTGGTCTGAGAAAACAGGAAAACCCTAGTCACCTTCCTACCACAGTAGAAAGTTATCCTGTAAACACTGTTGCTATGTCGTAAACTGGTATTCTTAAAATTAAATACCTTAAGATTTACAGCTGAACACAGTGCGTAACAAACCATGCCTTTAATGAGCCCACTTAACGGGGCCTTCTCTAACATGGAAAAGTCCTGCATGTCTGTGTTGAACAATTAAAACTGTAAACTAAAATCAAGTACCTGACTGCATGCAAGGTTATCTTTAAGCACAGCATCATGGCTTTTCCTGAGCCCACTTGTGTGCACACAGATAAGTATATCTTGCAAACACCTGCAGAATCATGGCCAATGTAAGGAAACATGACTGTTCAATGTAGCATAGAGGTTATTGTTGTTTAGATGGATGTAATTGATAATAAGTACTTGTTAACACAAAAACCACTGTCAGCTCTGCAAGTATTTTCTGGGTCAGTAATTCATTGCTGCTAACTGTGGTCTGTGGTTTTTGCTGATTTTTTTTTTAACTGTGCAAAGGGCTCATTTTGCCAGCAAAAGAAATTAGGGACATCCTGTTTCTGTCAGGTTTGAAAGTGAAAGGCAACTCAGCTGAGTTTAAGACCAGAAAAAATCAATCCCATAGAACTAAAGCCTGTCATTTTAACAGTGGGACTCTGTGTTTTTGCTTTTGTAGTGGTGTCGTTGCTGACAACAGTAAATTGCCATTTATTTGCCTTCAGATCTCTCCTCCAACCAAGTCTTTTGTTAAAAACTTTAAATTGCAGCTAATTTAATTAGCAACTGGTTAGAGATCTGTGGAAGGAGGAGCTAGAGATCTCTCCTGGCCTCCCTCCACAAGAGTAGGAATCTGTAGTCAAAGAAAAACACATACCTCTTGGGAGAATGAGCACAGAAAAACAACAGGTCCAAGTACTCCCTTCCTCCTGCAGCCTTGAGCACACCTTCTGAAAACCTGGAGAGGACACGTGATTCCCCTAAGGGCTACAGTCCCGTCCTGTTGAATTCAAAAGGAAATCCTCATGGCCCTCAAAAGAGAAGGTTGAGCCCTCCCAGTTGGGAGAGGGAAAGAAGAATCCAGTTCCCTTCTTAGCAGGGCCATACCAAAATGATATAATTTTTAATCTGGGGTTTCACTGATCCCTAGAGCACTTACCACAATTCCAGCTCTCTCCCTGTGCTGCTTGACATGCAACACCATCTATTGCTACTTCAGGAGGGTTATTCAGCTTTTCTAGTAAATTAGGTCTAAAGGTCCCTACTTCAAACCCCAGTACATTAGCCAAGGCAATGGTTGCTTTACAAAGAAACCTTCTAATGAATTCCATGTGTAATGCCAAGATGCAAGAAGCCTACTACTCACAAGCAATGTGCTATGAGCAACAGCCATCAGCCGTCCAAAGAAACTGCTCTGATTGCTGTTGTCATCACTTTCAAGGGGGGCCTTGCTAACCTGAACACCTCTTTACAATGCAGCTACAAGAAGGGTGTGCAGAGAGCTTCATTTTTTATCACCTTCATTTCAAAGTTTGTCACCTGTGCTTGGAAAGGGCACCTGGCTCTTTTAACAAACACTTTAAAATGTGACAGATGTTAAATACTGCAGCAACTGTTCTGGAAAGTGTTACTCTGGGGTTAGCATAACAACAGCCATGTCACAAGAGGGTGTTTGCAGACATGAATTGTATCAAAACCAAAGTAGAAGCAGCTAAAGTCTGTTTTCCATATCATACTTATATATACAAATTCGTTGCTTTTCTAGTTTCTCCATTTTGAGTATCTCAGAGCATTTTATAAACAAGCATCAATATAATCCAACCCACTCCTTGCGTTAGTTATGTAGTCTCCTTACATTAACCTGGGTAGGTACATGACTAGAAAAAATGTGTTCTTCGCCACCTGCTAAGTATATATACATTAGAGATGGAATCTCTCTGCTAGGAGGCTGCTAAGACATCTAGTTTATTACTTTGTCCAGAAAGCATGCATTGCTCAAATGCAGTATAGTTTCTAATTTGAACCTGGCCTGATTTTTCACAGCTCTATTACTAACACTTATATCACCTAGTGATACTCTAAAATGAACCCTTGATTTTTTGTTTCACAGATTTCTACTGTAATATTTTGCAGTAGAAGTTAGTGCCTGCGCAAGTACAGCTTTTCTGTTGTCAGGAGCTAAACTTCCCATGCTTTGTCACTGAGATCTCCTTGAAGAAAACGGTTTTGCAGCCACCTGACTAGGCTATTTCTGCATTATCGTATCAATCAGAATGTCATGGGTAAATAAACAAAAGAACAAACAGTGACAAGAAAAAGCTGGTTTAGTACAAAGAAGGGGGTGTGTAGTTTTATATTTAAGTAATGATTTATGAATTGAAAATATTATCAACGGGAGCCTTGAACTTCAGCCTGTTGCTAACATATTCCAGCATCTGTGTAATTGTGATAACGCAGTATGCACCTATCTTTGCATGGTATTTTGCTCAATAATCAGATACCTGCCATGAATTGCTGATCCGAATACCTGAGCTGTGTCACACTGTATGTGTTATTACGTCTTCCTCAATACAGCAAATACAATTCATTTGGAAATTATCCAGTGTTTGGAGGCAAAATATTTTAAATCAGCTCCTCAGCAGATTTTAAAGACCAGTTTAAAAAATGATGGTACTTATCCGAGTATGGTGTTATGCACGGAAGATACTATTTAATGTATACAGCAAAGAGTTAAAACCAGGTAAAACCCAGAAATAGTAAAATCAGGCAGTTATAGACTATGTCTTTAGTTAGATCAATGGAATTAGACATCATCTAGTGCTTTTACTCAGTTCTCTGGGAAGGTGGTAACAATTTGAAATATATTTAATTAAAGGATATTAATGCAATCTGAATAGATTACCAACATGTCATCTGATACTTCAGCTGTGACACATACAATATTCCCGTGTATTTTCAGATCTTCCCTGAATATATGGGAGAGCTGTTTCTATATCAGGTTTCTAGGAGCTGGGCCAGGCAATTGTCCTGGCTAGTTTGCATATACATTTGTGTCTATCAGCTACAATGACACAGCAGATGGAAAGACTTGAAAGAAAAGCTAATACTGGTTTTACCTTTCTAAGCAGCAAGGATATTAACAAACTGATCAGGCTGCAAAAAAGACCACCCCCTCCAAAGAAAACCCTTCTGTTGAAAAAACATCGTGGCAGGTTTTGTTCTATGAAATCATGACTTTGTCATTCCAGCTATCGTTTTGAATTCCCTTGGTTTTGGAAACTTCAATCTAAAGTATTATGGAAGAAATTCTTGGGAATAACTGCTATTAATAGAACAACACCTTAGCACAACAACAACTTTAGTTCTACTGATTTTACAAATGACAAAGTAAAAGCCAAAATAAAAACCAAAAAGAGTTTCCATTTGAAGTACATATCTCACAACCACAGAGATAAAATCATTTGGAACTGCAATGATAAGAGCTTCCTGTTGTAGGCAATTTTTTTTTTTTCATTTAAGAACATCTTGTGCTAAAGTAACAGAAGTTTTGTCAATGATAATAAGTCTCTATTTTCCAGTCCCACTGCAAAAAGCAGAAACATTCTACTTCCTGATTTCAACCACAGGGGCACAGAGGCAACCCTTCTAAGAGAGGTTTTTCCCACAAACAACCCTCATCCTAAAAACATTTTAATGGCTTATGGTAAGTCAGATTGTTTTGACAATTAGCACATAGCTTTTAAACTGATTGCCTTCTTACTTGGTTTTCTGGCTTGTCACATCACAGGGCTTTTTTTTCTTGTAAGATAACTAGATATATGTCTGGCTGGTGAAAAAGTTGACTGTCAGGATAATGCCAGATTATGTTGAAATTATCATGGTGAGGATCATATCTTGCACAATTCCTGCTCTTTTTTCATTCATGAATCACTTTTTTTCCACAAAAGATTTTTGGATCCCCTTTTGTGTGTACAAGAACTTGCCCAATAACAAGGTGCTTGTTCAAGTCTTTAGTAAACAAGCACTGGCATTAATACCAAATGTGATATAAGGAAGTAAATATGTTTTAATGAGGTTTCACATAGAACATCAGAAACTGGAAGAGCAAGAAAAATTCCCACCATTTGTCCTCTCTAAATGGTTTACCTTGTTCTTCTTTTCTTTCTTTTTCACATTATCCAGACTTCTCCAATGTCAAATTAATGTGGTTTTTAAATTCCTTTTATAATTTTATTTATGTTATATATTAAAATACATAGCTGGAGATTTTACTTCACGTGTTAACTGAGGCACTTGAAACTAGATCTCATAAGTAAACTTTCAGAATTGTTCTGGAGAACGGCAAGAAAACACCATGGTTTTGTGATCATCTAGACAAAATTGTCTGGTCAAAAAAAAGGGGGAAGTTACTGAAACGTCCACATTCCTCTCCTAGGCTGACTTGACACTGGCTCCTACTTGCTGGCAACGCTGGCTATTTCTGGCAGACTTTTTTCCAGCAGTTGTCAGGTTGAGCATGTATTTGGTCTTTTGGCACCTCTTGGATAAAAGTAATGGGATGTCCTAGACATTTATGGACTCAGGAATACCCTAAGGCAATCAGGAATGTTCCCCAGCATTACAAATGAACTTGAAGTAACCACAAAATCTCAGCTGATTTAAGCTATATCATTATTTGCGTACTTGTATGGGATGGAAAGCTTCAGATTCTTTTCTTAAAATAATCTCTGCCTCCTTTTTCTGAGCATTCTTTGATTCACCTCATCTGCTCTAGCTCTTAGACTATGTGGCATAATGTTTACACTTCATCCAGTCACCTAAATAATCTAGGCTCTTTTGAACTCACCTTACACTTCCTCATCTGTTTCACAAGGTTAGTATTTGTGAACAGGAATCTTGCCATCACCAGACAGACCATTTATTTGTGCCACCTGGGATCAATTTAGTGCATTATTCTGAAATGACTGAAGTCTATTATGACTACAAAACAGCCTTTTTGTAGGTCTGTAATCAAATACATTCTCTGATAAGCAAATACTATACTGACATGACTCCATGGAAGGATTTCATCTCTTTATTAAATAGGTCTTTGATGGTGATATAATTTGAAATAAATGCTGGATTTTTTTTTTATTGCTCAGTCTAGCAGGAAAATTTGTCAAAAACTTTACACACATGGATTGGTACAATAGTTGCAAATTTTGCATCTGTACCTTCAGGTAGATATAAATGCTCTCAGAATGAAGTAGTGTGATTCTGACATAAGATATTTTTTCACATCACCAATACACATTTCTGAAAGTCATGCCTTGCAATGCCCAAGTCCTAGAGGATTTCCCTCTTCACTCCTCCCAAGGAGAATCTACTCACTGCTGCTATGGTGGGCTTTATGCAAAGCCTGGAAAGAATCTCAAAATGGGCTTCATGACAGCCATTGCGGGGATCAGGGAGCTTTTTAATATCTACTCTGATAGAGTAAATTCTGCACAGGGTCTGCACAGAGGTCTTTCCAGGGCTTTGGTGCCCTAATCCAGGTTAGGCATCCCTGTGTCCTAGACCTTTTCCTGTAAATGAAGGCCTTGCTTAATTGCTACATGTAAATCACTCTCTGCATTGAATTAATATGTGACAAAAAAGTGGTCATTAGAGTAGTCAATCCAATGAGGCTCTAAGAAAATTGTGTTTAACTGTGCTTTGCATTAATACGCCTAAAGCTGCAGCTACAAACTGGACAGAACCCTGTGCTCCAGTGCTGAGAACTCCTTGCTCAGAAGGCGCACTCCCAGTGCCAAGACACAGGGTCTGAAACCTGGGCTTACATGCACATCAGTCCATGAGAGATCGGGACTCTGGTTTCCTGCTTGCCAGGCGAGCATTTATAGTAACTCAGCAGTTATTATACTGGGTACGGCCAGTCACACTGCTACCGCCTCCTGACAACAGGTGAGCCCAGCCTGGGTCTTTTAAAAGGCACTGGCAAATCTTATGCTCTGGGATGGGTTGAAGGCCAAAATCCTAATGGATGTCATTGACTCCATTACAGTGATGGCTCAGACAGCTAGCTCCGAGAGGTGGGGCATGCTGTAGATGTGTTTCCTGCCTTCTCACTGTAACCAGGTGCCTTCACAACATTGGAATTCTTATATTGCTGACTTAGGTGGCCCCATCATATTCAGACACTCTTTTTAGAGCCAAAGCTACTCGTATTGAGTTATATATTGTCTGATTGGAACAGGTTTGTAAAATACATGCACTGCAGCACCTACAGTTGTGTAGGGACATGCTACCACCATGCCTTGCCATGGGGTGCCTGAAGTCTGAGCCAGCTTTGGCCGGACTCACAACTAGCTACGACTCTGTGGCACTGTGTCCAGGAAATTAAACTTTCTTTAGAAATGAGGGGTGTTAACCTGAGAATAGCAGTTCCTTGGATTTTGGCATCCAACAAACATCTTTGCTGACTTGGTAGTATGCTGTATAAATCAACCTTGAACTTTAATCAGAGTTGTGCAAGGGGTGAAGGCACAAGGCATGTTCAAAAGACAGCTCTAGTTGCTCCACAGTGTCTCTGTGTAAGAGCTTTTATTTACCATAGGTAAGACTCCCTACCATAGTTTTATTATAGGTGGCAGTGCTTGCTTGCTCCAGCTGCAACCACTTCCCAGAGAGTGCTGAAAGGCACACTGTGCCAGCTGCATTCAATAAAAGCACTACCTTCTAAGCAGTCTTGATGGTATTTAGAAGCAAAGTACTTTCTCCTTGCTTGGAAATGCCCATATGGCTTTTAGAGAAGACAGATGGGAAAAAAATAATCTGGGCTTTATGTTGCGTTGATTGTATACAAAGGAGGGAGTGATCTGGGGACCCAGTGTTGTGCTAACGTTGAGCAGAGCTTTCCCTGCATTGGGACTGCAAGGTAAGTAGATGTGGCTGGGCTGGCTTTCCACACTGTTCAAGAAAGAGTGGCGTGCTACTGGTGAACCACACAGTCATGTTGCAGGAGGTAACAGCCAGCTTGAAATTGTCACCACTCCTCATTGCCTGGGGACAAATTAAGGTTGGAACATGGGACAGCAATGGAGAAGAAAGGCTGGAAGCCTGGGTTATTCAGTGCTGTAGTTCCCTTTTTTTGGAAGGTGAAACCAGATTTACATGTAGCTACATTTGTGTTTGACAACTCTAGTTTAACTCACATATAATAGACAGTGTCTTCTAACGAACAGAGCCTACATGTATCAACAAGATTTCTATGAAACACTCCTCCAATATACTCCAAGTATTCAGAAAATAATTTGATTTAAAAATCACTAGTAAATGTAAGGACTGCCATGTTGTGAACTTCTATTTTGAACCTTAGGAGCACATACAGTTTGAGCTCTCAGCCTTGTAATAGCAAGAGCTGAAACACTTAAGCAAACAAACCTAGATTCTCTCATGATCACCTGACTACAGATGTGTAACAAGAAAAATCCCCACTAAATTATGTCTTAAGCTCAGAGCCCTTCATTAATCAGAGCTGACTACCCTGTCACAGTGTCTATATATATAGTAGATCTCCCTGCCAAACTTGCACTCTGAACACTTCTTGCAAAATGCAGGGCACTATAAGCATGGCCCTAGCAGTGCTGTTTCTTCTCTCCAGTTGTTATTAGAGGAGAACATATTTGTTTAAGTTTGAAAATAAATTATCTGATTCTTTTGTTCTCTGTTGATTCCTTTGTATGCTAGGACCAACTAGAGGGCAAAAGAGGCAAGTTCTATGGCAGCTAAAAAGAACAACATAAAAAAAAGCAAAGAAATCTGCATCCAAAAAGCTAAGTATAACCTCCTATTTGACTTATCTGTCTTCAGAACATATAATTCCCTTTTAAATTCTAAAGGCTAGGAAACGAGGAAAGTCTCAAACTCAATTTTCCATAGTTTAATATGGGAACTTCATCACAATAACAACCCCAAGAATTCACCACATCTGACACCTAGTGCTTTTCTCCAAGCCATTGTAGTACTAACAGTCAAAAAAGAATTATTATCTACTCTCTTTAAATGGACAAAGATAAATGGATGTAACATAACAATTATCATACAAGATATAATTTCACTCAGTAATGACACCTGGATGAAAAAACAAGCATTAACATGAATTGAACTGCTTGCTAAGTTACCAACCTAATTGGACATATACACACAGTCTCAGAATATTAATAGTTTTCCTGTGAAGTTTTATACTCAAAGACTTTGGATAAAGTGCTGGCAGAATGCCTTTCAGAAACACCGCAGACTGCACAGCAAAACTAAGTAGCTGTTTTTTAATTCATTTCCACCTTCCATCCAGGAGGGAACTGGAAGTGAACAGCTGTGTATAGCAGAAAACCACTGGGAAGGCACTCTGGGATACAACCTGACCCTGAGCACGACATGATCTTGACCCACCAAAGGCAATTAAAACCAGGGAATTGCCTGTGTGATTACTCTTCGTGATTGTTTCCTGAAATAATTATACAAAAATAGAATTCAGACACACACTACTTGCCAACTTAACATTTTTAAAGCTGAACATGAAAGGCCTCACCTTTCCTGAATTTGGTTCCCTTCCTGCTCAGGGGGAATCATCTTATTTTCCACAGAGCAAGTTCATGAGAGCACAAGCATCCCAGACAGCACGTATCAACTAATTCAAAGACTATGCACAAGTATGCAACAGGCAGTTTGGTTTGCAATCTGCCTCAGACACTTCTGAAAACATGCCTCAATATGTCCATCCATCTAAGGTTATAGGGGCAATACCACAGGAAGCAGCACTAGCCAACCCTCCAGGGGTCATCTTCAATAAAGTGAGTCCAGGACAGAGTCCATCCACTTCGTACTTCCAGAGTGACGTAAGTCGTCACATATGTCTCTCATGACTTGAGAGGATAGCAGTTTTATCTATAAACACAAACCCACCACTTTTTGACACTCTGAACTGTTCTGCAGTTGTCTTTGGGGCTGCTATACATATGCTTATGTAAACCCAACCTGACTAAAGAAAGTCTTTGTCGCTCACTGCAGACTGTCAAGAAACTTGAGAAGTGATTAATTTCTACATCCGGGCTGTCCAACCATGACCACACTTCTACTGTCAGTAACTTCACAAAGTCTCAGAAATTCTTCAGTAGTGAGTAAGATCTGGGACTCACATCACTCCTACCTCCCAGCCCCCATCTGAATCAGCATCAGCTTCTCTAAACCAGCTTGGTTCAGCACCAATTGCTAAATGTCCTGATTGCTGGGAGGAGATTTCTACATTTCCTCACAGGTCGGCTTTTCCTTTCACAAGGAGCAGAGAGATTAAAAAGCTGGTGTTTAAGGAGCTTATTACTCCTAAAACCCCCCCCCAAACATCCTTCCAGTGACAATGGCACAAAAATATCATTGTATCTAAGTGGAAAAGACAGAGAGATCTGGTATTAATGCATAAACCAATCATATTTGTTGGCAATGGGTAGCTGACCTTGTTCTGTACCTCTTCAGTTTCTTTGTGGCTTAGATGCCTCAGAAATGACCTTGCCTTTTTTAGGCACCACAGCAGCTATGGTTGGTCAGGTTTTCTCAGGGTAGAGCCTGTTCAGTGAGCTACGTGCAGCTGGAAAGCAAAGGACTGACATCAGCTTTCCCTAAACCTGGGATTCACTGGAGCCAAAATTTGACAGAGACAAAATTTACTGATTCTCTGTTTACAGTGCAAAGCTTGACTATTGGCTCAGGTTTCTGTCCAGGGCTGGGTAGAAGAAAGTTCTCTCAGTACTTGCTTTTAATCTCTCTACATATTTTTAGAGCATGTTCTGAGGGTCCAAAGTAAAAGAGCTATATGCTCTGCCTTCCCAGAGTCTTTTCCATCTCCTTACTCTATCCTTAATCGATTGTAGGCTTGCCACAGGAGGGAATGCCTTTCTCTCATGACTGAAAAGAACCTCCTCCCTAATGTATCACAGGAAAGAACACTGAAAATAAATCAGTAAATCAATAAGGCTAAAATCTGTTAATATCGTTCAGACTACAGCAAAATAAAATGCTGAACAAAAATCTACTTCTGAAATAGGACTTGGAGGATATATCCTAAGTCTTAGTGCAGGTATCTCTGTGTTTTATGAGATTTTATGAGTTAAAAGAAATAGCTCCTTTCTGGAGTCTCTGAAACTCACAAACTCAGAGACTGGCGCCTGTGAAAATCCCTTTGGGATTTAGAAGTGCTTGGAGGTCGATTTGTGGTTTTTTGTGGGGGTTTTGTGTTGTTTTTTTTTTGTTTTTTTTTTAATAAATAAATTAATTTTTATTTTCTCCAGAACATTTTGAAAGGTTTAGGTTTATTTTTTTTGAGGTCAGGGTGGGGTGCAGAGATAAAGTAATTTTGGCTTGCGGGGGACATCAGCATGCCAAGAAATTTCTCCAGAGACGTTTTCCCTAAAAAGAGGTTTGCCAGTGGTATAAAAGCAACATAGCCTTTACCTAGCAGCTTGGTATCACATCTTTCCTCTTCCTCTCTGCTTGGGGTTAGCATAGCTCAGCAGAGGTTTAACCTAGCCTAGCAGTAAAGTGTTCACAAAAAAGCTAATCTAATCACAGTCTCCCAGAGTCCTGGTCTTGATTCTTGGATCTGGCATGGCTCTACATGGTCAGGGAAGACATTTCAAGAGAAGTTTTCTGAAGCAGCCATGGAAATTAAATATTCAAGTTTAATTTTCTCTCATTGGTATATGGAGACATAGCTAATTTTTGCACCTCTGAATATCTGGTTTTACCTCTGTCTACTTCCCCATTTTGAAGATAGGGACAGTAAGTTATTTCTAATTTCTGTGTCTTTTAAATTCAGTTTTAAGATCTGAGGTAAAATGGTTGCTCTTAATTTTCAACAGTGAAAAGCATTATGCCTACCCTTGCCCTCCTCATGCCACCTAAGACAACTCAGTGCTCCTGCAAAATATTTTTAAACATTTATTGGTGTCTTAGATTTGGTAATTTCTCTGAAGATATAACATATGGCACCAAGGTCTTAAATAACTTCTGAGGATAGGGGCAGATCACAACACAAAATGAGTTTTTCACTTTTTACTGCAAACTTGATTTGAGGTGACTGAACAAGAAAGACAGGCTTATAAATGAAACTTTAATAGGCAACAGGGTAAAACAAATGCATGTCATTTAAAACCATTTATTTATTTAAAGGTATCACTGGGCTAATGACGGGGAGCATTATGCTGCTCAGCAGTTCTGCTCATTGCCTGAAGAGTTATTTGCATGCAGTCCCACTGACATCTGCTTGTGGAGTAAGATGCTCATTGGTGTGAACAAAGTACAGAATCCGATCCTTCCTGATTCATATACATAAAGAGGAGACACAGAGAACCCTTCCTTCCTGCCATGCCAATTTTCAGTGTCTCAGGTTCTGTGCCATTGGGCACAAATCTGTTAGCACATCAGCACTGGTGTGGCTGGCCAGCCCTGAGGGCTGATACTAGTTGGATGGTACTTCTCTCCCTAACAGATCCTCATTCTGGGAATTCAGTTTGTCAATCAGATGTTATAGAGAAAACATCCTAAGCTCTCACAATCTGTCAGATAAACAATTTAATTCTCCGTTAGTACTTGTTTGTACATTTCTAACCTTCCCTGCTGCTGCCTTTCTCCTTCTGGGTTTGGTTTGTTTTTTGGTTTCTTTTGTGTGTTTTTTTTTGTTTTGTTTTGGTTTGGGTTTTTTTTTTTGTGTGTGTGTCTCAGTTTCACATAATCCACCATGGGAGCTTTGAGGCTTCTGCACCAACTAGAAATTGTCTCTCAATTGAATTAAGCACTTCCTAGCAGAGATTTCTTCATGATTTCATTTGTAAAAGCCTTATTATATTGGCAAGTTTTGCCACTCAAGTGTCCATAAAAATTATACAACCATTTAAGAATGATTCTGTGCTTATCTCAGATGTAAACATCATGTTTCATTGCTTTTTGGATAAACACTCCTAGTTCAAACTAAGTTTTTGTTGGAGCCACGTATTAAAACATCGTTTACAACAATAAACAACTACAGCATTACTTTTGTTCATGGGTGCTAGCCAGCACAATCTGGCTTTATCATAATTACCTAGACTTTCTGTGGTTTTTGTTCACTCCCCCAAAATACAGGTAAGGAAAGTCAAAGAGTCCCAATCCATTGCAGTCTTCCTTCATGGGAAGGAAAGAACATTTCTACGCTTGCAAGGGTACTTCCCCATTTTCGCCCCCATCTTGGCCTGCTCACGAGCACCTGCAGCTGAAAGAATCGCTAATTCTTGTCTATCGTAAAGACAGGCAATTTTAAATGGCTTAGGTAACAGGGAAATTTTTCTTTGCTGCTCAATAGTATGCTACAGCAAATACGTCAAAGGAAGCGCCCAAGTATTTAGAAGTTTACTTTGACTCATCTCTTAGCTAGCTAGCTAAAAGCTAATGCTAAACAAGATAGTCTTTTGTTCCACTCCCCATCAGCAATCTCAATAACCTCAAAGGTTGGTTCTAGTCTGTTTTCCGTGCAGAGTCAACCTCAAGGATTTCAAAGCAGTCAGTTCTGGTTTGTTTCCGTGTAAGGATCAGATTGATGCGTACGTACAGTAACACTGGACTCTACTTTGATCCTTTAAAATCTTAAAGTGATTCAGGAAGCTACAAAAACAAATATCATCTTGATCACCAAGAAATAGAAAATTAAGGTCATGTTGTCTACACTAGAAATCCCAAGGACAGAGAGTGTAGTGTAGCTTTTATTCTAAAATGCTACATCAGTGTTTCTTAAGGTAATTTTCCACTGGCTTGTCATAACTGTGTCTCTAATAGGGATAAACTAATCTTCTGGATAAAAATAAAAGCAGGAAGAACTGATGTAATTCTTTGGACAAAAATTAAATTAAGTGATTTCAAGGTATTAAAATAACTACAGTGCCTAAAATTTTTGTCAAGTTCAATGCCTACATTCCTGTAATTACAATCAGAAGCACTGCTGAAATAGGTTAAACAAAAGTGTTTCCCTGTGATTTTTTGACCCAGTTTTCACAGCAAAGAGGTCATGTTACCATTAGAATTGCCCCAAGTGTGAGAAACCAAATTAACAGCCTACTGTCAAGAAAAATCTAAGCCCCTGCTTACGGCTTTCATCCCTGCTTGTCAGCCAGGAGAACCTCCAGACAGAGTAAAACTCTGGCTTTGGGGAACTTTGTGCTATACTCACTAATGTCACAGAAATACAAGTTTGAGGCTGATTTCCCAAACTGTGCCTGTGAATTGCAGCTGTGCTTAGAGCTCACTGCTTCCTTCAGCTTCAGGAGCAGAGGACATGCTCTCAGGAAGGAAGCTTTTCTTTCCCAAACACAAAAATATTAGTTGACCAATGTTGTGGGTAGGGAACCTGCCTGCAGTTTCAATGTGAGGCATACGGGCTGAGCTGGTCCCATATTGACATGTATTGCCCAGCATGGCTTCTCAATGTCTCATCCTTGTGAATTTTTGCCGTTGGAAGGAAGAAAATAAAACAGAGAACGTTGGTGTTAGAGGGAATATAATACTTATAAAATGTCAACAGAAAGAAAAGAAACTGTTTTCTGAGTAAACTGCTAGATGGGTTCAGAGCCTGGGGTGTTTGGTGCTGAGCTTACAAACTGGCAGCCGTTGCTGGTGAGGAGCTGTTACATCCTTGTCTTGCACTCCTGGCTGTTCAGCCCAACGTAAGCTGTCTTGACTAGTGTCTGACTACTTCCGAAATGAAAAATAACTTCTAACATATCTTCAAATCAGACAAATGGTAGTTTTGCATGATTTTACGGGTGCCATAGGCTCAGGAATAACTAAATTCTTTTGTTTGCAGTATTCAAATTTTTATTTGCACTCAGGAATATAAAGCATTAAAGCCAAAAGCCAAACACAAAATGTAAACTCAGAAGGTAAAAACGGAGTCTGACTGTTATTTGTAGTTCTTAGCGAAAAGCTAAGGAGGAAATGGTTATTTTTGGACTGGCTTGTAAATAAATTATGTTTAACAGAAAAAGCTCATACTCTTACTCCATGAATTATCAGTAAACCTATACTTTCAGCCTGGAGGACTGATCGATTGTCTGAGAGAAAAATCAAATAAATATTCATAGCATTGGTTATAAAATTCTTGCAGAAGCAAATTAAGCAGGCTGGCAAGTGACTTGCTGTTTTCAATAATGCACTGACTCTGGGGAACCACGGGGCTAATGCTCAATTGATTAACATATTAGTAGCTGCCAAATGTCTTTTCTCAAAGCACTGGGACTTTCTGTATACATACCAACTCGGGAACGGACATGTGCACAAGCTTAGCATCTCAACTTCAGCAATGAAAAGAAAACTCTGGGAAAGAAACCAGCTTTGTTCTCATCTATTCTGAAGATTTAATATGTTCCCTTGTGATTTTTAGAACTCATTCATGGGCATTTATCACCTGCAGTAAATACATGGCTACATCTGGAAATGAATTGGTCTGTGCTTAGCAAATAAAGCTATTAATTGATTGTCACTTTGTCCCTAGCAGTCACCAAATGGACACGTATCTGATATGAAAATGCTGCCCTGCCCTTTGAGGACCAACTTTACCAAGGTTAGACAGTACTTGTGAAGATAATAAATCTAATCAATCTTTGTACAATAATAATTCACTTCATGTTTTCATCACAAAATGGGGCTGTTATGTGACAGTTACAGACTTGAGAAGTAACAAAAAAATTAAGAAAGGAAATATTTTAATAAGACCATCTACCTGGGTCAATGTCCTATTTCACTTATGTAGCTGAAAAATCTTAAAACCAAGGTTAGGTACTATGAAAAGAATAGATTTCATTACTGTTTCCCCTCCTGCTACCCCTGTTCAAGGATGTTAAAGGATAAGGATATAGGATTTACTTTCCAAATTTAATCTTTAGTTTAAAGAAATCAAAAATGTATATGAAAACCTTTACTTTTACCTCATTATGGTCCTTCAAAAACTTTGTCAAACTTTTTAGAAAGTTATTGTTTAAAAAAAATAACCCCAACAGGTAGATTTTTCCTGGCTATGGTCTTTACTAAAAAGACATCATACAGTAGAAGGAAAATGGATAAACCTGCATTCCTACACTGTTATCACCTTCCCTCTGATACCAGCTTAAAAATAATTTTCTATATGTTTAACTTCTTTTTTCCTCTCTTTTGGGATTTTGTTCCACCCACTGCACATCAGAGTTTCTGTGTTGTCTAAAAGATCTAAACATCTCCACTTTTTTTTTTTTTTTTTTTTTTTTTAAATAAATAAAAAATTCAACTCTATACTGGAAATAAATTATTTACTAAAATAAATCTTAAGTTGCCAAATGCCGATATAAAACTTTAATGTCTGGTCTGATTTCACTCATCTCCTGAATACAACGTTTGTAATTACTCCAAAATAACTGTCATTAGCCATTTGGAAAGAGCAGAGTAGATGTATACACTACTGCTTTCCCACTTGGCACTCTACTTGCATCTATCCGTAAAGCTCTGCAGTCTGCAGCCCTTAAATATGAAAGCAGAACCAGAAAAGACAACACACTGCAGTGAGACCAAGAGAAACTGAATGCCATACATCAGCCAGGAGCGAATGGTTAAATTCTTAACACTCGGAAAAGTGTTGACACTAGTTCAACTCTGGTGTCAGGAAAACAAAAGAAAGGGAGAAACATAAACAATGGTCTTTCTTTTACATAATTTTCACTGTTAAAATTTGATGTTAGCCTCAATCTACAAAGCAACTTTCACCTGTCTTTTCTTTTTCTTATCTTGAATTATGAACTCTTAAATGCATTTGAAAATTAAAAAGTCATGTCTCAACAGGGGGAGACAGCGCAAGTCACCAGCTGGAAGGCACAACGGGCCTAGGTGCATGTAGGAAAAGGCCTTGTGTCAAGTACTGGAACACTGAGCATACAAGTCCAGCCGCAGCTCTACAATCCTCACCTGCCCTCTATAGTTTGTGATGAGATCTCACACCGCAATAGGCCGAGTTGCCTGAGATGTGAGTTTGCAACCAGCTTTGAATGACTGTGAAGAGGCTTTTTTGCTACGTGGAACAGAAATATATCACTTGGCAGTCCCCAGTTTCTAAATGAATTCCTGTTGTTATATGAAAATACAAATGAACTTTTCAAGCAAGAAACACTGATAAAATTTGGCAGATTTATCTTTGATGGTGCATGGGCCACCGGAGTGAATATAATTGCCTATGGATAATGAAGAAAGAAATTTTTAAGCATCTTACAGATGAAATAAGCTTTTTAATAAATGCCAAGTCTGAATTTGGCTCACAGGAGCTGTGCTACCAACTGTGAACAGCATCTGCCTCACTGCAAGCTCCTTCCTAGAACGATTTGCAGCCACATGGACCTGTATGTGTCAGGTCATTTATTCTTAATGTGTAAGAATAGTTCAGCTTGCTCCCATTCATTTCCACTATGGCTTTCCATGCTTTTTTGGTCTGTGTTAGGTATTATCTACCACTGGCATATCTCAATCCATTTGTGTGCTTTCTCTTGGTCATTTCTGAGTTTTCATGTGGTTATGACATTTTTTGGTAGATGAGTCACTGCAAGAAGTACAGTGTGTGCACTGGAGTCAAATCAGGAAATGACAGCTGCAGCCGATACGAGAGGAAGATACCAATTCTCATGACACTAAATGAACTAATATGGGGACTGTTCAGTTAATTACATCAAGATAAACAGAAAACAGCCAACATATGCAAAGATTAAGGCATCAGGCATGCTCATCAGTCACCACTCCATCTCCAAAACAGGATTACCATGGCTCTGTCTGGGATTTCCAGTGCTCCTGGAAGTGGAGGACTTTTGGGAGGACTCTGCGTATGCAAACATGTTTAGTGCTTGAGCTACAGAGCCAGCACTTCCTGGAAGTATCTTACTCCTCCACTTTTACATAAGGTGAATTGCTGCACTGATGCAGATATATGTGACAACAGCAGATATTTGGGAGCTAGGGAAAAGTTACTGCTTTGACACAACCACTGTGCACTGCCGTAATAAAGTGAAAATATCAAAGTCTTCCAGGGTCTTGGGAAACTCAGACATGTGACAACGCTACTTGGGAAATGAGTAATCCCTTGTGAGGGAAGCAGTGTTACATGGGATGGTGTACAGAGTGCTTTCCCCTTTTTCAATACACATGACTATCCTGCTGCAACACAAGTCACTTTGGATATATCTATGTTTGTCAGTCACAGTGATATCAAACACTGAGCTTTGCTTGTGCATGCTGATTAGCTGTTAGCCCTTTTTCATGCAAAGCCTGGAAAGATTTCGCATAACAGCTCTCCCTAAGGGGTACTTCCTAGCCTTCATGGAGACTGTGGGATTGGCTCCCTTTAACACAAAATCCATAGTCCTTGAACATTATCTGGGCACACTCTGAATCCTCAAAACTCCCATGTTCCCTTATGCCACAGCCCAGAGTTATGTCATATGTGTGCTCTTTCTTTGTGGTGTAACACCACCGCTCTGGTGGCCTGCAACACAGTATTCATGTTTTCTCACGAAAAAACATGACAGACAGATTAAACTGGAAAAGCACACATTAACTAACATGTTGGACTGCAAAGCTGAAGAGATCCAGAGGTTGTGTTGCATGGACATGGATATCAGCTGCAGAAGGTGTTATCCCTAAACTTCAAGGATATACAACAGTTGCACCACTTGGTCTTAGGGTCACAGACTGCTCCCTGGCACCTCTTACTTAGCGGTATCCTCTGGGCAGAAATGTACACCTTCATACACTTAGAGTTCACCTACACCAGCAAACTAACGTTAAACAAAACACTGACCAGTTTATGTCCGTATGGATAAGCACTTCTCCTGACCAAAGCATGTGGTCCCTTTTCCATTCTGGGAATCAGCTGGGCTTAGATTGTTCCCCAAACAGTATTCCAGCATCAGCAGGAACCACTGGTACCAGTTGGTGCCATTCCAGGCAGCATGTTAATAGCAAGGATAACATCATTGTGGTGCTCATGACCTGACCCTGCGGAGTTTGCCATTTAGCCTGCAAGAGTATTTAACAAGTCAGTGCAGGTGTTCTCCTAGGTAGAAGCCAGGAAATCCTGTGTGCTCTGTCTTCTTCAAAGCCAGCTGGTAGTTTCTATTCTATCCGCAGGCAGATGTGGGTGTGCAAATTGATTAAGCTAAAAAATTTCATTGAACCCTTTATCTCTCTTAGTGATGGGGTGTGTGTGATGTGCTTGCCAGAGCAAATTACAGCTGTAACCCAGTCAGTCATTGTCAACACATAAAATATTTGGAGACTTTACAATTGGAAAACCATCTGGAATGTGTTGATTTGTACTTGCTTGTTTTTAAATTTTGCTTTGAATGGCTAATGGCTAATATCTAATGTAATCTGTGCAGTGGAGTGCCACACAGGTTTCACCATGTGACTGCATCAGGCTATTTTTAACCCTTGGATACTGTCTCAAAGCACGATAGGAAATAAATATAATCTAGGAACTTGTAATTTAAAATGGAGTGTGCAGATTCTGAACAATGAAAAATCAATTTAACTCACATTAACCTAATGCAATAGAGAATAGACAAGAATATAACAAAGTCAATATCCTGTTTTAATTTTTGAAACCAACTCAGTATATTTTAAGGGCATTTGAACTGTCATACTAACAAGCAGTTAAGCAGTTTTGAAGTTTGAGACAGAAAAATGCAAAGGAAATGGGCCATAGGAAAATATACAGGATGTATTTTGTGGTATTTTTCAAGAAAATTATGATCATTTAATAAATCAGCCTACCTTCCTGCATAACATTGATCAAAACCTTCACCTGAATTATCGTTGTAATAGACAGAGAAATAAAAAGTCTTTCTTCAGCAATGTACTGTGTATCACCAGTGATCGTAATAACCATGTGAAGTTTCAATCTCTAACAGTTATAAATATGGCTATAATGATGATTTACTTAGGTCATTTGACTGTGGTCCCTTCAGCTGATAGTCATTTCCTTATGATCCGTAACCTAATCATTTTCAGAATTTCTTCTGTAAATGACATTTTTATGTATTCTTCCCTATATTTTTCACAGAACAACTACTACATGTTTATTCCTTTGTATCTCAGAATAAAATTTGTCCTGATATTGCTGTGGTTCTACAAATAGGTATTTCTCAGACAGATGTAATCACAGTGCATTCATCTGCTTTTATATGTTCTCATTTTATAGTGGATTAAGTATGGGTGATGTTTCTTTAGATGATAATAATTAATCATTCAGGTTATGGATGATGTGATAGATTTAGCAAATGTCTTTGATATTACCATTATTCCCACACAGTATTTTATAAATAAGTGTTTATGGGTATTCCATATAGGAAGGGGAATGATGCCATTTATTTACCAAATAAGGGCTAGTTCTCAGTTGGCTTGCTATTTATGATGGCACTCCACGCTCAAAAGCCTTCAGAAGCAGAACCAATATACAGTTTTGTCTTTTCTTCGATTTTGTTTCTGTGCTCAGTCATGTTAATTGATCAGTTTTCTTAACCCTTTTCTAAACCAGAAATGCTCTGGTTCAAAATCACACACATTTTTTTGAATTACTTTTTTAAAACAAACTTTGTTGGTCTGACACGAATACACCATGGTAGATTTAAATAATTCCTGATTTGGAGTGAAAAAGCTGTACCTGCTCTGTACTTGGCTCCAGGGGACACAGGCCAATAAAAAGGATGCTCCCCTTCTCTCTATACGTAGTATTCTTGTCTACTGGACAATGACAGACCTGTCTTTGAAAGTTCATGTAATGTGCCAACTAGAGAAGCAATTACTGGCAACCTTGCTCCTCATATATATATGAGGAGATATATATATATATATATATATATATATATGGCAACCTTGCTCCTCAGCACCTTTGCAGTGGGAATTTTGCTACAGACAGGAGTGGGGATGAGACTTGGCTGGAGGGATGGCTCTGTCACTGTTAACAGGAGAGAGACACTCAGGAGCTCAGATCCACTCTCTCCGTGCATGATGACAGAAACACTGGATCAATAAAGCAGAGAATCCTTTTATTTTCTAACATCTCTGTCTTCTAAACTGCCACCGCTGAGGGAGGACAAAAAAATGTTGCACCTCTCTGTGTTCAGGATGTTTTCTGTTTTGCTGTGGAGCAGCTGTGTTTTCCTAATTCCATCCATGAATAAACAGCTTTTTACTTCATATCCCCACTCTATCTGAGTCCCTTAAAATTAATCTCTGGTCTTTTATGGTATTTTTACTGTAATATTAGCGTTGTGATATTTACCCGGTGGATATGGGGTTCCCTAGCATGGGGGTGTTCAGGTCCAAATCTCCCCTCTGCCTACAAAGGCTCATACCCACTTTTCAGATTTATAAAGTGCAGCCATTTTGAAAAGAGATTTCTCTGTTACTTAACTTGCCTGTCACTACTGGAATTAGGTCTCATCCGAACAATTATCAAAATCACTAATTGTTAAAAGAATATTCTCTTAAACAATCTCACCAGTTGTCATGAAGGACAAGTCACTATTTTCTATCACCATCACTAGGCTTTGTCTATTTTTAAAGAGAAAACACATGATACTTTGTTTTGTTTCTTTTTTTCCCCTAAAATTGGTACTCCTGCTGAAGTAGTCGATTCTAATTAAGAAATATCTCTTCAGTACATTTGCACTAAAGACAGTATGTTCCAGACACTATTTTCTGTGTCTTGAAATAACAGTGAGCAGATAACAAAACTGCAACGAAATAAGTTAAGAAACTGAAAAATATTTTAAAAGACATGTATTTTTGCAGAATGCAATGTCATTAACCGATCTTTGTTCTCCACATAAAAGGATAGTAACTTTTTAACTCTAATAGCTCTATTTTATTAACCTTTAAGTACATGATACAGCTCTATCTTTTTTTTTTTTTTAAGAAAAAGTTAAAAATTTTTTTCAGCATGCCCATTGTTTCCAGATAATATAGATGGACGTAAATGACTGTATATGCAACCCTGGTGCCAGATGAGTCACGCAGAGAGCATCTGTGGAGGAGGTGAAACAGAAGCTTCACCCACTTGGCATCTTCCCAAGCTGAGGAGAGCTCCAGCCAGCCTGTGCCTACTTGCATGAGTGCCACAGGGAATAACACCCCAATGGTGCCACACATGCATGTTTCTGCTATGGCTTCCTTGAGGCCACCAGAAACATTTGTGGAAGACAGCGCCTACCAGTGGACCGTGAAACATCTAGTGTTCTCCAGATTTACCATCACTTGTCACCAAAGAGGATTATTAAAGTGAAAAAAAGACTTTCATGAAACACTCCCTCCACTCTCAAGGGAAATAAACAACAAAACCAAAACCTAGAAGCAAACTCTGAATTGTAGAACTAGATTTTCTCCTCTAGAGCTGAAGAGAAAATTATCATATGCATCTCTCATTGACCTGAAATAAAATCTTTCCTTAAGAAATAACACGCTTTCCTCAAGACCCGATGTAAATCCTTCTTAGACCATCTTGATTTGGGATCCATAAAAATGAGGGCAACACCAACTTGTTCTGTGTTCATCACTCTTCTCCTCTATCAGAATTCATCTCGTAGTGCCTCATCCTTTATCAAACTATTGGGAAAGGGCTGGAGGTGTACCCATATGAATTACAGAGCTGGAGTCCTTCCTTTACTCCTACTCTAACATAGCTTGTGATGTACGCTGGGCTTCTCGCTTGTAATTAAGGCTATGACCAAGTTGCTGTCTTGCTATAAATACAGTGTCATTCCACTCCTAGGGCTGTGCAAAACTAAGTAAAAATATTTTTAACCCCTGTATTTGAATGCACAGTGATAACGGGAGCAGGGATCAGACTACCGCTTGGGTAGATTACAACTAGGATTCAGATGTCAACAAGTTAAGGGTAACTTGTTAGAAAATACATGGCATAGCCAATTTGGTTTGAATGTTTTTCCTTCTGAAGCAGATGGCACCAGCAAAATGCTAAAGTATTGATAGAAAGGATAGAAATGCTGAAGATGTTCATTTTTGAGACAGGTTAATGTCTGCTTCAGTCACTGTAATCTCAGGAAGGTTTCAAAAGTGCAGAGTGGCATGCATTGGAGCTTTCCCACATGATTTTTCATTTTGAGTTATTACACAGCTTTGGCCTACTCTTAATTCTATTTAGAATAAAGTCTGAGATGAAACCTCACTGCAAACTCATATAATATTAACATTCTGCAAAGCGGGTCAGTGAGAGGGGAAAAAGGAGCAGACAGGGGATAGATAAAATGTAGTGAGTAGGGGAAGAGATAAGTAAAGAAAAAAGTAAGACATAGAAAGGAAAGGATGAAAGCAGAGACTCCAGGGAGAAAGCCTCGTCAATATCTGGGCTGCAACTAGCAGAGTCTCTGGTGGGCAACTCTGGCACTGCCATATGCACAGATAAGGTTCAGAACTTATTTTCGCATGTGCAGACATTCTACAGGTTCTCAGTAGAGCCTGCTGCCTCCAGTGCTGTGCCAGGCACTGTGTGGTGCTGCTTCTGGATGGAAACTGGCTCATTTTCAACTGCATCACAGAGTGAGCAGCTGAAATGTCAGTCTGTCTAAATGGGTGACAAACCCATAGCTGACATCCCATTTTTATCATCTATTTAGTTTAAACTAAACTAGCTCATATTCACTCAGCCCAAGATTCCTAGGACAAGATAAGGTTTTCTTTAATTACCTAAACCAAGTGAGCAGGTTGTTCCAATGAATACATATGCCAGGGGTACAGTTTTGATCTCCCAAAGTGGCATTTCCAACCACTGTCTTCCTTCCATGACTCTGAGGAGTATTTTGAGCCATCTCTCTGAGTCCAGAGACATGTATTCCAGTAGAAATTCCTCTACATCCCTGCTAAAGCAATTCTCACTGATTTAGTTTTATCTCCTTTTTTTCCCTTTACAACTCTATTCCACCACTATGACCATTCTTTCCGTATCTCTTGAAAAGCGCATCCACTGCAATATCAGTGTCTAAGCCATTATTGGTATTTTGCCGTGCTATTTTGCCAGACAGTCATGGCTCTGCCTGAGCTAAGCTGCATAGTTCAGCAAAACAAAAAACATAATGAAGCATTTCTTGTGTCAGACATAAGACATAACAGCATTTATTATACAGCACATTTCAAACCAGAGACAGGCAGTTACAGTTTTACGATCTAAAGTCCTCCAGACCACAGTGTTTTAAAAAATGTCTTGAAAATATCTTCAACACTTCTCTGAATTTAGTGTCATTCTGGCTTAGGATTAATTTCTCTGGCTGTGTTTCCATTGTACCAAAGAGAGTGAATATTTTTCAGTAAGTTATTGAAATTGCAATGCCTAAAGTTTATTTTAAGCATTTTAATCTGACTACCTGACACACAACTGGTGCAGTTAACATCTGAATATTGATTAATAATCCTGCAAGCATATAATACAAGTATTTTCTGAAAACAGGTTGGTTGGTTGGTTGGTTGGTTGGTTTTCTCCTCAATACCCCCTTGTTAATTTTCAGCCACGATCAGCAACAGAAGTGAGGACATGAAAACTCTACTTAACAGCAGAAGTCCAGTTCTGGAGGTGACTACCCAGTTTGAATGGAGCTCTGTGGTGGAATATTATAGTCGGTGGAATATTATAGTCAATGGGAAATGAGAAAACAGTAAAAATGCAGTCCAGCGTACCACAGAGAAGGCATTCAGTATCTCACATTTAATGACATGATTTTAGAAACCTGGTTGCTGGTTTTCACTCTAAACTCAGAAGACCTTTCTCAGGTTTTTCTCAGGTCGGGTGTTAAACACCGTGTTAAACTGGCCCACAATGAACAGCCACAGCTGCTTCATGAGTAGATTCATAAATTCAGCTGAAAAATCACAAACTTTAGATTGAGTGGGACAAAACTGCACTCCTGTTTTGCCCTCAGTCTTAAGCTAATTTACAGATCTTTGCCCAGGTGTTGATTCAAACCATTTTACTTTCATTTCTCCAGCTTCTCCAATGATCATTTATCTGTTGATTTTACACAGACACGCACTTTCAAATGCATTTGAAATTAAGAAGAACTCAGATACAAAATCTAACAAGTGAGACATTATATTATGGTTCAGAATTGGACAGTGGTCTAGCTACAGCTCCTAGTTTGAGTATTTCATTAGAAAAACCCAGTTTGTGAAGAAATATTATGAAAAGTACTTTTATTTACTGGTATCACTGTTTAATTTAACAAAGAAAGCAAACAGTCTTAATTTTTTTTAATAATTTTTAATTCATATAGCAGTCGTTTTTACAGCATATGTTCTTCCATCTGAATCATTCTCTAATTTGAAAGCGCATACATTATTTTTAACACACATTTTCTGCCAGCTGTACCAAATTCTTCAATGATTTATTTTTTATCATTAAGCCATATTTAATATAAGGATCAATAATGCAGCTCCTCCACACCAAATGGTGGGGAAAATGTGGCTTCACTAGCACCTCTACTACCCAAATTGCATAGTGTCCTGTTCAAGAGAGAAGCAACAAGTCAAATCAGTGCAGGTGCTGTAAGTAAGATGTATGATGTGGCCTGAAATCAGCCTCTGTATTTGGTTACCTCTGTTTTTCATTCTGTGTTTGGGAAGACCTAAGGAGGCTGTACCGAGCCCAGTTTCCAAACCTCTGTCTCCACCTGGGGCTCCAAGGAATTCCATGCTCTTTTGAGAAGTACTTGCAATAAATATGCAGGATATTTACCCCAGGAAATGGGTATGTAATAGATGTAAATGTACCAGGGCAAACTCACGGTCGGTGAACAGATGGGTATGACTTAATGTGTCCAAGACAACAGTCACTTCGGGGTTGGAGTGCTTGAGCTTCTCTCCTGTCAAAGTCCTTCCTGAATATAGTTTCTGGAGGACAAGACTGATAATTTTCCAGCTTGGCTTATTTACCTTGGCAATCAAAATGCTTGCCACCCAAGACAAAAGAAGGAAAAAAGGGGTAAAATTTAGTAAAACTCCATTTGGCTTTGATAGGGCTGTGATTTTACCACAGACTCTGGTTCTGGCTTTGCCACTTCATCTCTCTGCCATTGTGTTAAGTGTCTAGTACAAATCATTCATAGGTGAATAGGTGGCAGCACAGTTAAAATAAAGTTTTTTCTCTCTCCCTTTAAAGTGTTTTCTCTCTCTCCCTTTAAAGTACATGCACTTCCACAGCAGCGCTCTGCAAGCAGAGTAAGGAATTTGTTATGCATAAAGATAAATTCAGTCTAGGATCTAAGAAACATGTCTGTTGACTGATGTTTTAAATCATTTTAGGTATTACTATCTGTACAATTTTGCCACAAAGTAAAATATCTTACAAGCCCTAGTAAACTGCAGTTATAAAGTAACGATGTACGACATGAATTGAGGTAATTTAGAGAAGTACAGTGATTGCATACAGGAAAAAATACCTGTAATGAACTTGATATTTCCTACTCTGAAAGAACAAACTGCTGTATTTTTTTCTTATTTAAGCATAAAAATAGTATCAATAGCTGTAATAAATTTTGTTTTAAAAAGGGAAGGTTCTGGTGCAAGCAACAATGTTTTACACAATGATTTTTGTACAGGAAATGATGATTTCCTAAGAATATTAATGCATGTTCTTTTTCTTATTTAGGCTTATTTCATAGACTGACAAAAAGAAGACCTGTCATGACTGAATAATTTGTTTATTCTCTCTTCACATAAGCAAAGCAAAAAGGTGAGTGAAAAGAACAGAAAACTAGGCTATGTATGGCTCTCTGGCATCAAAACCTGTTCCACATTTCATGCACGACTGCAACTTCTACCATTTCATACAATATGAACCAAAATATTCAGCTGTCAAGCAATAAATATTGGAGTTTGAAAAAACAGATCCAAATTCATCAAGCCAATTTCTGTTCAAGTCATGGTAATTTTAATATGCTAATGAAATTAATTTATTGATGGAATGTAGTTAATTTGGTATGTTTCCTTTGCTACTGATATCCTGCCTGTGTGCCCATTCCTTCCACAGCACAGTCAGCAGGGAATTCAAGGTAAACACCCATTACCACAGCAAAGTGCCAAGACAAACTGAGAAAATAATTAGTATCAGGCAAAACTCAGACAGTCTTCAGGCCCTGTACATTCAAAGAACAGCCTCCAGCTTTGTATGAATTACTTCAGGATTAAAGCAGAAACTTGTTCCAATAGAAATAAAGAACACAAGGAATGAGGTTATGAGTCCCTGCAGAGAACCAGCACCTGCTCCCAACTGCTGGAGTGCAAGAAACAGGAAAATTATGTTTATTTAAACCACTATGATGAGACTGAATTGTGGCTAAGCTTCTAAATGTTATTCTAATGATTTAATAAGATTCTCTTCATTAGGCTAGCTTGTACAATCAGGAACAATACATCCAGTTATTCTTCCTGCCTTCTGTGGAGGCATTTAAAAACAGTGAAAAGACTGGAATGCAAAGAAGATGGCTTGGCTTAGCTGCACTGAATATTGAAATGGGAAGACGGTCATCCAGGCCCACCCTGGTCTCCCTGGAGCACAGCAGCCTTTCACTGAACCGTGCTCTGACGTAGCCATTTCTAAAGCCCTTGGTTGCGGTGGTACCTACATGGCTGCACAAACACCTAGAACAACAGTCCTTCCACTCTAAGAGCAAAAATTCCGTCCTGTAGGCCTTTTTCCTTTATAGTCTGTGAATGCTGATCAAGATTTAACTGGTTATGTTGAGAGAAGCAAGCGATTGTTTACCAGCTTAGCAAATATGTCCTGGTATATCAATTTCGCACTCTTAAATTTCTTCCTTCCTGTTTGCTACTAGATCACTACTTATGGCATAATTCTGTCCAGAATCAATTCTTCCATTAATTTCCAAAATATTGGCTTAAATATCAGGTGCTTTAAAGCAACAAATATGTAGGTTTTTGGCTCTTAATCTTGACAGAGATACTCATTTCCACTGCGATTTCTGGACTAATAGCCAACCTTCCTGGAATACAAATGAATGACTCTAGGAATTTTCTTTAGTAGCTATCCAGGTCCTTTTCTTAGACTATGGATATTATAACATAATTGTTCTCATCAACAATCAAATATGGCCTTCCCCAACACATGACTTCCTTGATTTTGAGATAGGTTAAATTTCACCATCTGAGCATCTTTATATTCCCATAGTGGTTCTAATAGTTTTTAAAGAGCGTGTTTATCTACTTACTAAGTACTAAAAGGAAATTTTGATCTTGTATGATCATTATGAAGTGAAATGAAAGCATTCCTTCTCTCATACTCTTCATAAAAGCTTGCATTCTTGCTAAAGCGGATATATACAAAGTATTATTATATAAAAAAATATAATGAAAAGAACTATTCTACAAATTGTAGAATGCTTTACAAGGATTATTTTATTCTATTTTATAAGGCCAGAATGTAGTAGAAAAAAAAAAAAAAAGTTAAACTGAAGTAAAAAGTCGACTTGCCTAAAATACCATCCTCCTAAAGCCAAAGTTACAACCCAGCCCACAGTGAAGTACCCAAGATAACAGTAATGTTTTACAAATTCTTTCATGCTTGGACTGTAATGAATGACAAATCTCCTAAATAGAAATCTAGCTGTCCTCCCAAATCAGGAAAAAAACCCTACAACTAATGAGAATTCTGGCTCCAGCACCTGGTTTGTAATGAGATTATACATGCAAGGCACACCAAAACCAGTGAGTAAGGCCTGCTGCACGCTTTCTTTCCATAGACCATGGGCTATTTGGACACAAGCTGGCAAGACACAGTCATTAATCCTAAAAAGGAGTGGTGGCCATCTGCCCTGTGATTTGGTTCAGAGCCCAAATCAAGGTGTGAGCAGCAACAGTAGCTCACGAAAGGTGCAGAAGTACAATGCCTCCAACCATGTGCAACTATCAGTCTTGATGTTCCTGCTATAGCTGCTGGTACAGAAACATGCAAGTTGACATTATCCTTTCCCAGTCTCACATCTAGCACGCCTGAGGTTTGATTTATTCTGCTGTCTTATAGCCTCATTCTTTTTCTTTCATATGTCCTTTAAAATTGATCTCTGCATCAAAATCTGCCTCTGACTGGACCTTGTAATGTTTTCTGGGAGGCTGAAGAGCTAGACCGAAACCAGAGAAAGAGGATCAGTGCACTGGTTATTGCCAAGGTTAGGAAATGCCCCTCCCCTACAGTTTGGAATCACAGAATTATGGATGGAGACAAGTAATAGAAGGGTCCTGCAGAGATCACTTGGTCCTGCCCATGGCATCTGGCCAGGTGCCTGCCCAACCTGTTCTTACAAACCTTCAGTTGTGTAATCACTGCAGTGTCCCCACAAAAGGTTTCCACTGCTTTTCTCTGTTCTCCCAAAGCTTTTTCCAGTGTGTCATGTGAATCTCCTCTGCTGCAGTTTAGACCTACCACATCCAACTGGGACCCCAAGGATACCTGGAACAGTATGTCTCGTTTCCCCGCACCGATCTTCTACATTTCAGAATGCTTCTTACATTTTCTCTCTGTCTTTTCCCTACCTTAAACAATCCTACTTTCTTCCATTTTTTCCTCATATTTCAGTTTTTTTCATGACTCAAAGTGAGAGTGATCTCCTTGGGAGTCTCCACTTTGTCTATGTATGTTTTTTAACAGCAAAGCTCAAATGGGAATACACCACTCTAGCTGAGGTCCTGTGATGGCTCCCTGTCCTCGCTGCCTTTGAGATGAAAAATAAAAAAGGTTAAAAGAAAAGGATAAAAAATTAAAAAAAATGTAGGACTAAAAGGCACACTTGTCTGGGACTTCAGGAGACTGGCTATGCTAACACACAGTCACTCCATGTCTTTTCTCCACTTTCTTCCACTCAAGATGTATTCTGGTTCGTGATATGCTACATTATATGAATTGCCATTTATGTATTCTCAGTTTTAAAATAAAACAATTATTTGAGTTTTGAAAGGTAGACTACTAAATTAGTGTTTTCTTAACTTTCCTGCAGAAGTCCACAACCCTGACCAAGCAATATAACTGAAAGTGTTTCAACCTAACACAAGTACTTCAGGGTAACAAAATGATAGCAACTAAAAGGCCATTAAATGCTCTGCCTTGGAACATTGCTGCATTGGCTGCGTCTGCAGCAGGACACACACTCGTGACTGCTCCAGTTGCTTTCTCTTCTGCATAGGTGATGAGAAATTCAGCAAAAGAATTTCTGCCCATAGGGATATGCAGTTCATTGAAAATAAAACAGTACACTGGAACATGCTGATTGATACTTTGAATCTAATCATATCACAACAATGTTGCTATTTCAGTAAAGGAAAATATGTGTCTGACAATATAGGTATTTCAAATTGACTATTGATTAATATTTGTATTGCGTTAATATTGCAAAAACCCCACAGCATCTGAACAACGAACATGAACAGCTTTTATCTTCCTGAAACTACATTGTTCATCATCATCATCATCTGATATTCTCAACATCAAATGCTCCATGAGTCATAAATTTTAGTGTTTGGAAGGTTTTGCTTCACTGGAAAACTTTACTTTCTCTTCCAATTTAAACTGGAACAAACATTTTTGAGGTGTCTGATTATCCACAGAATGGAAATTCTAGTTTCCAACCATCTTGAATACTGTGCTTTCATAAGAAAGCATGTCATTAGAAATTCTTTGTATTTCCTCTTGAGTGTCTAGTGTCAATTATAAGGCATGATATACATTTTTTCTCATCATTGTGCACTATTAATTCAATGTACGTCCAAATACATTTCTATATTTCTGAAATCCAACTTTCTATCTCTGCAGACAACCATGATGCAATGATATTTTGATCATGTTTGTGACCAAAGTTATTTGCATTACAGAACAGCATAACCCAAGCTATGCCTGGGCTGCCATATGGCCGCACCCTCCCTGCATGTCAGCAACTACATTTGTGCAGTTGCAACATAAACCAAGTTACGGTGTTGATCTGATTCCCTTTTTATGTTGCTGGGCTACTTTTCAGATGCTAGAACTACGTGAACAAGCTGACGTGTGTAGTGACATGAGACTATACCTGGTGTTACTATTTGTGTTTACTATTCCCATCATACACATCCAGTCTCACTTGTAAGCTCTTTACCTGTGAAATAACTGGGCCAACGCCCCAGAAATCAAATGTGTCCTAAATACCAGGGAAGCTAGTCAAGTTTTGTTCTCATTCAAATTTGCAGTAAATCTATTCTATGGAAATACAACTATAAGTATACCTTCCTTTTCAACATAGTCTATCTTAATGAAATGCAGATTAAAAGTAAGTTGTCAGCACTCCCTCATCTGTCATAGGAGTGGCTGTTAATCTTTTTCCGTTCCCATCAGTCTGATCGTTTGTTACTTTGTCAAATATACAGACATCATGTATTCAGACAAAAGCAACTCCATACTGTGTGGTTATACCAATAGTTTCCCAGTCCTTTCCTCAGAATTTGTCCCTTCTCAGATCTGAGCTACATTCAGTCCTGCTCCACATCAGCTAGACTTCAGCTTATTTCCTAGTGCCCCTTCAGTTTTATTCCTACTTGCTCCTGTATTTTTTCATAACCATTTTATTGAAGATCTAATTTGCCCAAATTACTCAACCTCTGTGGATGCTCTGTCCTGCTCAGTAGGATAGTTAAGCTGAAGTCAATGAACCTACTCTTCAGCCTGACTGTAGGCACATGGCTGAAACAAGTCCAGAGAGCTCAGCATGTCTCAGGGCAACCCCTTTTAGCACTACCTTTAATACCTAACACGCCTGTTGCATTTCAGTAATTGCTGAGGGGAACAAATGAAGGGGCTATTTCTTGTAGCCTTCACGTACCAAAACTTGCTCTAAAGCCATTGCAGGGAATCTAAGCATGCAAGGCAGCACAGTACTAAAAGCCTTTGCACCGGTACTGCCAACTTTCCAACATCCTTTTCTGATTATCCAACTGTTTTATATAATGCAACAGAGGAAAAAAAGATATTGGTTCATTTCCCTATAACCAGAGGGGAAATGATGGAACATTTATTATAGTAATTTATGTCAGTTGTGTATGCATTTAAACCAATAAAATATCCTGCCAAATATTCCTCCAAAGCCAAAGTGGTGTTCTTAAGGAGTGATAGAAGATTTCACTGAACACATATATAATACACATTTTTTGAACAAAGTGTCTGTTGAAGAATCCAGGTATTCCTTTTGATGTTATATAATGACTGAGAGTTAAATATAATACCTGGCTCTGTCAGTGTTTGTTATTAAACCCTTTACCAAAGGCTTCCATCTTGACTGAATTTACATTGGACCAGAGCCTGAGAAAATATAATACCTCAAATATAAAAAACTTTTCTGGGTCTGGTGGGGAAAGTGTTTCTTGAAAGCATTTTTTTTTTAATTTAGTTGTGATCAGTATAAATTTACATTTAGATTGTTCAACTTTTTCTTTCTAAAAGAGAATCAAGCAAACATTATGATACCTGTCTCAATCTTCTAACATACTACTTTTAACTCAGAGCTAGTATTTAGTGCCTGCTGTTTATCAAAACATAACTGTCATCAGAGAGGTCTCACCACTCAAAGAGATGCAAAATTAAATGTTAAAAGCAGGTTGAGAGATTGAGCATTTCTTCTTTAAGAAATATCTTATTTTGCCCTGAAAGTGTAAAATCACTTAAACATTGAAGAGACAATTTAGAATATATTGGGCAAAATTCTGTTTACATTTTTCACTGCTTGATTTTCCTGTGACTTATGGCACATGAAGTAAATTGCCAGCAGTACCAGTGGTTTCTGATATTTTTTCTCTGTTTTGGCAGTTCTCATTGAACAGGATCAAAAGAACATCTGTTAACAGTGACTCAGTATCTAAGAGCTAAATCCATTCCATTGTGCAAAATCCAAGTAAACAAGCCCAACACAGAAGAGCTTCCCTATAACTTAAGGCAAGAAACTTATTTCTTCATTGCTTTGATACAAGTGACCCATGAATTCAATTCCTACAGAAAGAATCTCACCATTGGGTCTCTTCTCTGAGGTTTTTCTATTCTCAGAGTCTCCACCATGCTTTTATGATTATTGCCATCATGGTTGACACCCTAGGAACTGGGGTGAAAATCGCTTGGATGGAGCTTGAGCTTAAGAGATTCTCATCTGTTATTTTTTTGGCATGGAGAGGGACTTTATAAAGCCCTGAGGCAGTTTCACTGTTGTAGGTAATTTATACATAATAACTCACTTGCCACTTCTACTAATATTATTTGCTTATATTTGTCCTCTTTGTCTGCTTTATCAGAACAATCCTTGCTTGCACATACAAACTGAATGATCACTTGTGTGGAAAGGCAAGGAGGACTTGGAGTCTTATAAACTATTACCACCATAACTCATTATTTATATTAACTTCTGGCTGCACCTAGATAGATATTTTGATGTATTATGGGATGTGCCCAAGGACTCTCCCCCCTCATCACCTGAACAGGCACCTTGCTGATGCACCCTATTCTCCCTTATTTATGTACAAGAAAAGACTGAGAGAAAAGGACAGGTTTGTTTGGCCTGAGCTAATTTAATTTTTGTTTTCAGCTGCCCAGTTGGTCATTATAGAGAAGACTGAGTCAGACTTTTCTCAGATGTGCATGGTGAAAGGACAGTAAATGGACATAAGCTGCAGCATGGAAATTCGTTTTATATATATTTGGAAAAAAACCTCTTCATTGAACGTGATTAAATGCTGGAAATTATTATTTTCCAGTAATCATTTTCTGTATGTTTTTTGTTAGCACATTCATTTTGTTAGGGTAGAAGATGCTTATAGATTTCATTAAACATGCCTTTTCTTGAGAAGAAACAGGTAAGTATTTTTCTAGTAACAGAACTATAAACAACAGAACCTATGATCCATTCCTGTTTTTGATAAGACAAGCTACAAATTTTCTTGACTAGATGGAGCTTCCTATAGGAAGATGAAAGGTCTTACTGCAGTGCATTAGAACAGCTGTAAAGTAGCCAAGGTGTGATTGGAAGCATGAGTAAATGAGGAGGGGTCACTGAGCACCAGAATGGATTATTGTCTAACCAGGGAAAGATGCCACATTGCTCTACTCATCAATAGAGTTATACAAGGGCTTTGTGTCCTGTAATAGTCCCACATAATTTGTTAACTCTGGGCTGAACAGGCCAAGCAAGGGCAAGCACTTCCACCAAAGGAGACAGCTATGTGGCAGTGAATTGTTTGTGTTTTCCCTGCCCACTCCGCCAATGTAATGCAATTTGCTCAGGCTCAGCTCTCCCAGCTTCTTTCTATTCATGAACTGATTTTAGCAAAGCAGTAAAGATAGCAGTGTGATAGGATAAGATATACAGTGACTGTAGTGGGAAGGTAATAGATTACATAGTTGCCTTTTTATTTTAAATTAAAAAATAGATCCTTAAGGGAGCAAAATTTTCACTGATTTGTCAGCAGTGCATTAGCATGTTTCTTTCAGAGGCTATTTTGCTTGCTTGAAAACAGAATCTGAATTTTTGCTTTTGGTGAGGTATCTCTTTGAGTTAGTAGAAGCAAAAATGACCTTCAAGATTCACTTTCAAAGTAATCATTTCAACCAAAGACAAGAAACGCCTTCAAGATTCAGCTTTATACAAGACGTGGCATTTGGTAACTTGTTCTCCAGTTTTTCTTTGATCATAGTAACCGCTAAATGGAGAACTCAGAGTGCCTTTGGATAAACATGCTTATACACTCATGTTTTCTTCCAGATAACTTCTTTAAATTGTCCCTTAGGGGACAACTACTTATGCAAAAGAAAAAAGAAAAAGAAAAAAGAAAAAAGAAAAAGCCTTCTGACATCCAGCAGCTTCTAAATTTATAACAGTAGTTAAAAAACTAAAATAATTTTAATTGGTCTTGATAGATGATATACAATAACACCCAACACTGCAAGATGAAACACATGCTATACAGAGTAATTTGAGCACTGAGCAGACCATGTCTAAACTACTGTATCAAAAAATTATACATTTCCTGTTTCCACTGGGTTCAAAACTAGCTGTGTGCTCTGAATGCATGCCAGAAGTGATAGAACATTACAAAATCAACAGTAACAACAGCAAAAACTCCCAACCTCAAATCCTTCCAAATACATGGACACCACAGACCCTGCAAACTACTTAGCTATAATTCCCTTTCATAAGTTCGAACTTGGAAGAGCTAACCACAAAAGCTGTTCTTGTTGCTGTTTTCTACAGGCAAAGGGAACCCACCCCAGCTTCATCCTAGGAAATTCCTCCACAGCATTTGAAACCATTGGTCATCCACTCCTGACATCATCCATGCACCTTAGCTTTGCTTTTCCTGGTTGGTGATGGGAAATGGGGAATTATCTACATACTCCCAGACTGGTGGATACTGCTTTCCATGTTCTGTCTAATAACATCAAGGTTGACCTCACAGCTCAACTGTAACCAGATATGAGTTCATGACATGCAAAGACTAAATATGGAGAATTACACCTCAAATCAGAATGTTTTGCAATGCTATCAGCATGCATGTTTTCTGATGATAATTGCAGAAACACCCTGGAAAAGTGTTACGAAAAGTATATATTTACTGTTTATCTATTAATAACACTGTTTCCATTCTGGGAACAATATGTAGATTGTTCTGCAGAATACCTACCTGTGACATGTAGGAACATATTTAATGAGTGTTATTGCTATCATTTCTCACTTTACTAAAGCACACTTTAATGCAGAAATCTTTCAGGACACAAGGTTAGACATGGCGCATGAACATTTCTCCTGTATTGGAGACCCATTTGTAAACAACAAATTTTTACCATTCCCTGAAAACAAGTTGCATGGTTGGATCTTCTACAAAGGGTTGTATGGGAATGAGGGAATTATGTTCTGAAAATGAAGAGTAGTTAAAGAAACTGAAGGAGCCAGACCTTGCTCTGGGGAGCAAGCAGAAGGTGATACTCTTGGAGTGTAATTTGTTCCTATCCTGTGTAATTTAGAATGAATTTACAGCGTTTTGGACTGTATTCAGACTGTAAACTGTAGGGTTCGTGTTTGCAACATCTCTTATGCTCTGGACTATAACAGGTCTCCCAGCCACCCCACCACCCACCCACCCCCGCCTCCAGACTACATAAATAGGCTTTAGCAGCTGGCAAGAGAGCCTCCTAGTTTAGACATCTGCCAGTTGCTGCCCAGTGACCTTCTTAGAGTATTGTGTACCATACAATACACACAGAAAAGTGTTATCACCTGTTGAACACATTAAAGAATTTCTTATGCTTTTCCACAGCTCATTTTGTGTTCTTACACCCCTACTAATTCTGCTGTTCTTAGAGTCCCTGTCTCAACTCACATATGACTCAGGAACAACCCACTCAATCTCAAAACACCCTGCTCTACTTAGTAGTACAATCTGTTACTACTGCCGTGAGCCAAGCAAAGATTTTCCACTATTTTCTTGTGCTTGCTGGAACAGCTGCTTTATTATCTCCTGATCAGAAGTATAAACCGGGCATAGCAGAAGAATAGGTTTGAAAACTACTCTCAAGCCTTAATTTATGTGGAGTGGTCTGTAAGGTCATTGTTTCCAAGCCAAAATGTAATTCACTGATAGAGAGTAATTTATTAGCCTGTTCAAATATCATTCTAGAACTGTTTTCAAAAAGTCAAAGGTTACTTTTAATGCCTATTTTCTCATTGTGGGCATAGCTAGTATTCATGTTACAACATTTTATTTTAAAATCTAACATTTCTATGAGTGGTGAGATGATAGAGGATGAGGAGTTTGTAGAAAGATGTACCAGTGGAAATATTTCGTCTTTTCTGTGGTTATTTGTTGCAATTGTGTTAAGCCTGCTGAATTCTGCAGATTCAGCCATGCAGATATTGCCTGGGAGACACATACCAAATCAATCTGTTCATATTGTCTTTGGAGGCTCTAGTTTGAAGTGAATTAATTTCCTTTGCCACCCCAAAATACCTCCTGTGCATCTTTATCAAAGTGTTCTAGAGGGATATCAAAAACATCCTTGGAAGCTCTTAAAAACGGTAATATTCAGCACCTTCCTAACAAAAAAAAACCAAAATAGTGAGGTAGTGAAGGGATGTGGATATAAAATTTCTTCATATTCTTTTGGATATGGCACATGCTCAGGAAAGCAAAGAATCTTCTTATCTTGATCATCTAAGTTAGACGCTGTACGTTTCCCTTACTGGCTGTGATGTGGTCTTCACTAGCCCCCAGCCTCCATGAACACCAGTCTCACACTGTCTCCTTGGCATGCCTTCCCACCAAGCACACAGAGAATGTTTATTCAGAGGGTTGAGGTAAAATGTATCTGTGATTTAGCTGGTGGTAGACCACAAAACAGGAAACTGATGGCAGAAAGAGCCACTTTTCGTGCCTAGGAGCTTTTATGAATATGGAAATAAGGATATTTGCATATTTTTTCCCCAAACTTTCTACAGAATAGAAACAGAACTGCTGACTTGCTCAACTTAGCAAAATGCATTCTCATTTTAAAGCTAAATTATAAGGTAGAAGAGGAGTTTGATTTATCTTTTCACTACCTGAGTTTAAGAGCAAACACAAAATCCCAGGGTATTGCTGCAGTTCTTTAACATCCTTATTTGATAGAAACGCATTTGAACAACGTGCTCAATGATAAATACAGCCACATTATGTCTTTCTCATCTTAAAGGGTGCTGATACATTTTAATTAGGTCAACACTATGAAGGGACTAGGTCTGTAATAAATAATTTCATGATTTTTGCATTAGGTAGCAGTCAGCTATTTTCAGAGATTTGAAAAAAAATATAGGGGTTTTTACTACACCAGAAGTTTTCTGAAGGCGAAAAGGAATATAATTCATTCTCTGAGGACACACTATAAATTCTATTTTGTTCCAAGCCCCAATACTATAAGAAAAAACTAGATTCAAAACATTACCTACTAGACTCATACATACGCGACACAGACAACAGATTACACAAGCACAGCTGAACGCTTCTGTCAGCAAAATAAGTTTATTTTCAAGTACTGCCACGAGATCATCTACCTTAGTTTTCTGTTTGCAGATAGCCAGGATAGGACAACTGCATTTTGACATGTAATCATTGATAGGCAGAAATGCAGCTTCCATTTATCTCAGTGTGATCAGGAAGCTCTCAGCACTTTGAATGTGAGTATGCTTATAAAAACACCAAAACAGAGATGAGAATGTATATGTCTAACTTTAGAACATTGCATATGCAGTTTTGGCGTTCGCTGAGCAGACAGCTTGCAGCAGTTTTAGATGGTATCACCGTTTACATTTCAGTTCCACCCCTTAAAATAAAAGGCCAACGCCTTTTTGAGGTTCATGCCGTGATAAAAAAAAAAAAAACAACACCACACTAATAAAAGAATCTATTCAAAATAACACCGCCAACGCAGAAAGATTTCCCTCCACCATGGCAATTTGTATTTCCATATATAAAGCCAAGTTCTGCTATTTTTAATCTACTGCTAGGAAGCCATACTAGGCATTAAGCAAGCAGGCACCATAGTTCCATGAGACAGATTTTTTACATTACTGTGGATCTGTCAAAACAACACTGAATCTATTCCTCCAGCAGAAATGCCCTTCAGAAACATGGTCCAAGAAAGGCTGCAACTGGGTGTCTGTCTATTGGCAAACTCCTCCTGCCTCTTGTGAATGTCATAATATGCTACTTAATTGTGAGAGAAAACAAAATTTATTGAACACTGAGCAACACTCAATTTGCCAGAAATTATTTCTAAGATGATTTAAAGCATGCTAGCATGCAGCATTATAAATAAATGTGTCTAAAAATCCACTTTTTGTTTTCAGTTATTATCTATAGTGCTTATCTGTCATAAGTGATGGATCACTGAGGACCTGTTGGCGTTGAGCTATTTATCAACAATAAAAAGTGGGGAAACAACAGCATTCATTGAGCACAAGCTGCTCTGTTCTAGCACTGTGGTGTACAAGAACAAAACAGCTGATTATGATGACCATATCTTTCTTCAGAATCTTATTCTGGACTTTCATATATTTACGTGATATGAAGCTCCATCAATTCTTAAAAAAATGTTGGAGATTATGGTTATGGAAATGTTTTTCTGAAAGGGTTTCTGTACATTCTGGTTCACACTGAGTTTTTTCCAAAGTAATAAAAATCTGAATTATGATTCACCTACAGATGCAAAAAAAAAAAAAAAAATAAAAATACTGCCTTTTAAAGATGCTTTTATAATACTCCTTTAGAAAACTAAATTAAATTTCACCACAGTGCTCAGCTTTCATTAGTTGGTATTTTTATATAAGAATATAATCTTAAGAATATTTCCCTAGATATGCCTGGCTTGGATGTGATCAGAAATTATCATACTATATTATCACTGTGAGAGTTCGACTTTCATCCTGTTTCACACCTTGGGTGATCACAGTCTTGAAGGCAAAATCTGGTTTCATTGGAGTCAATGCACAGATGTGAACACGGGGACAGAGGTTTCAAAGGGCCATATTCCTATAATTCTGCCAGCATGTATGGACAGCCACAACGGAAAAGGTGCATGACTCTATGTCTGTCTCACCAACCAGCATACTTGCTGCGTTGTGAACCGTACGAGGAGTTTCAAAGGTCTGACAGTCAGAGATGCTCAAGATACCATGGCCAGAGCTCTGCCTGAGTAGGGTGCACCCCATTACTGCTGTATAAATACAGCAGTTTTCTCATGTCACTCTTTGGGATCTTGTAGGAGTTTTCTGTAATACTCCTATAAATCTTTAGCTAATGGAAAGGGGTATCAAGGAAAAAACTTTTTCAGATGTCTCTGTCACCTAGGAAGGTAAATTCACATAGACTGTGTGATGCACACCCCAGGTGGACACCTGTGCTTTCTGCAACTGGAATTACTACAAATGTACACAGTACAATCCCTTGTCCCTTTCTGAGAAATACCTAACCCATTCCAGTACTCTCAATCCTTAGCCTTCTTGGGCTGTAGAATTCAGGACACTTCTTTCCTGCTAGTGGTTCTTCCCATTCTTGATTAGTTTTGTGACTTTGAACAAAACCTGTTTCTCTTCTCTCCTCTTCCTCCATTTAAAAAGAAAATACAGAACGAGCTTTATTTGCTACCTGCTTTTATGAAGTATGTTGGCTTCTGCAGTTAGATTCTCATGGCTGGAAAATCAGAGAATCATGGAATGGTTTGGGTTGGAAAGCACCTGTAAAGGCCAGCAAGTCCAACGCCCCCTGGCAATCAGCAGGGACAACTTCAAAGAGATCAGGTTGCTTAAAGTGCCCACAACCTGGCCTTGAATGGTTCCAGAGATGGGGCATCAACCACCTCTCTGGGCAACCTGTTCCACTGTTTCACCACCCTCACTGTAAAAACTTTCTTCTTTATATCCCATCTGAATCTACTCCCTTTTAGTTTAAAACCATTACCCCTTGTTCTATTGCCACAAAATCTGTGAATGGGCTTTGAAAACTCAAGAAATCCTTGAGGTTCTGATACTGAAAGTGTCACATTATTTTATATGCAGTACCAGCATCCTTATTTGTCAAAGACTCAATGTTTAATAGAATTGAATAGTTTAAACTATGTAAATAAATTAAGAGTGATCACGGAAAAGTGCTCAACACAGCAACAACTCAGTGGAAGTGGGCAATTGTTTTAAAAAAGAATCTCACTACCAAGAAAACCCTCTTCTACGTTCTCCGCTTAGCCTTGGCTGATATCACATGGAACTGTGACCTTTATTGAGGCAGTTCCAGATTTGTGCTACAAAAAATGGAGCTGGCAAGCAAGTTCAAAGGGCGTGATTTTTAATGAATGCCTTCACTCCTTCTGCTGCGTATGATCCCTTCTACAATGATGACAGAAAATATCAAGACCTACTGTTTGGCTCTGCAGCCACTAGTTTTGATTTTTCTTTGGCATCTGAATTCTCTGTGGGCTTTAGTGTGGCTGTGCTTGGCTTCACAGAGTTGAAAGTGCTTTTCAGTTTCTTAAAGAAAAAAACCAAAAACAAAACAAATGCAAGTTTCTTGCCAGGCAGATTTTTCCCCACTGAGTTCCCACAGCTCTAATTTTAAATACTGCAATATTTCCCTGCAGAAATGTTATGGATTATTCTATTAAACCTACTCAAAAGTGGTGATGAATGTTTCCTTGTGCAGCCATCCTCACCATCCTATAGAGAATTTTTCACTGCCATCATCTATCTTCTTCCTGCAACCAATCTTTGGCTGCAGCATGTTGTGACAGTGTTCAAATCCCCTGGCTGCTCTCCTTCTTTCTGTGCTTGAAAAGCCATGAAGACAGCAGCTTTTTCAACAGACACGGTGGATGTGAACCCCTGCTTTTCACCGTTTAGGCATCCCTGGCTTTAGACTAGTCTGTCCCACATATTTGGTTGTACGCATAAACCTTTGTTATGACAAGAGTACTTTTTGAAACCAAAACTGATGGCCTAAACAACTTGGCTTCAGCCTAATGAACATGTTGATCTGCTTATAGACTCCAAAACTAAAGAGTTTATTTGTCCAAGCACTAAGGAAGTCAAAGGGAAAATTAACTAATACTTGGAGAACTAACCTGTAAAAGACTTCTACTGCTTGTTTTTTAATTTTCTCCCCTGCTCCAGAAAAACTCACAAGTATCCTGTCTTCATTAGGACAGCCATATAAAATGCTCGCTACCCAAGCAGGCTCTGGGTGAATTCTCAAAACCTAAGGCAGACAAATATTTGTGTGCTGTTGCTGCAGCCTCACAGAGCAGTGGCTTCTTCAAGCAAAACAAAACAACAACTTCAATTGCAGTGAATGTAGGGCCAGGCCATGGGAAAGTTTAACTGCTTGGAAAGTAGACAAACTAAACTCTTTGAAGCCAATCAAATTCCTGTTAAAAATAAATAAATAAATAAATAAATAAAATCCATGGTATAAAACCAGCTCTTGCAAGTCTGGGAAGTACAGCAAAGGCAGTAGTCCCTCTTCCCTGCTCCCGAGGCTCTTCTGCAATGCCTTGGGTTCCTAGCCAAAGCCCCAATGTCTCCAGATACTGGCAGCCTCCAAAAGGCTGCCTTGCAGGTCTGCATGAATCTGTCTAATACTGCATGGGTTTTGCAATTTTTAGCTGATACTTTTGGCCTCTGTTAAAGTGTAGTGGTAGGCATCAGATTTGAATACTCAGTCAAGGAGATTTTTACCTGCTTCTGAATTGGTGTGTTCTGCCCACAATCCCCAAACAGGTCCGAATGTCAGTGTTCCCTAAACACAAGACTGGATAGCAAACAAGGAGTGGACATGCTTCTTTTAAACCACAGATCTTGAACAAAGCTCCGGCCTGCCCATCTCTCCCCACTGAAAACACAGGGAGAGCCCTAGGTCTGCTGAGAGAAAGAGCTGTGAGCATCCTTTCAGTCACTGTTCTCCAAAGAACTGATCACGGCTTTGTGATCATGATATCAATGGCATCATCTCAAAGATGACTGAAGGGTACCAGAGATACCTGAGTATACTTACACTCTCAAGACGGTGATAAATGGTATGAAATGGTATTTCATAACGGCAGTTGCTTGTCACCTCCGCAATGAAGAACAGGATATTCCTTTTTTATACAGACTATATACCCACGCATGCTTGAGCTTCAAATTTATTCAATATATTTTTAATTACCCATTATCTTACTGTGGAAGATTATTAAAATATGCTTTGACCCTAAATCTGAAAACAATACTAACTTCCTGAAGGACCTTTTGATAGTATATACATAACTATCTTGGTATGAACATGCATATATTTAGAATATGGTCTCAAAATCCCACCTTTCTATCATAAACCTGAAGTGGAGAGAAAGTGAGGCCTTGAAAATTAACTGAGAGAGGTTAGAGTTAGTTGAGATTTGTTAGCAGACAAAATCATAATGAAGTTTATGTAGGAAAAGGCAATCTGGAATCTTACTACTGGAGAAAAAAAGCTATAAAAGCTATTGGACAGAAAAAGCTATTGGACACAAACCAGAGGCTTTGGGAAAACTGTGGAGACATGTTTAGCCTACATTTTTTTCAACCTCTCAGGACAGTGTCTAACCACTCTATTTTTAAAAAACTTAGAAAAGACCTTTATATAGAGACAGGACAGTGTGGCTACTTGAAGAAGCTTCAACTGTATCAGAAGGTAGCACCTCATACTCAGAAATCTTGTTTCCTCTACCATGTTTCCAAGATAGTTATGGGTAAAGATCATAAGCAGAACTGATCACTTTCTTTAGTCCTTTGGAGCCATTTCAACACCCTGGGAAAAAAAAAAAAAATCTAACCCCCTTCCATTCCAGCAAATAACACATTTGGGCACTAAGACAGAAGGGATCATTTTCATCTTTATTTCGGCAATAGATTGCATTTTCAACTCAAATATCTTAAATGAGCCACTAGCAAAGATATGCACTCTTGTCTTAGGTGATGCAAGCATAGAGGGTGAAAACCTGGCCCATAAATATAAGCCTAATTTCCTGGTCACAGCAGTAGGGTGCCATGTTCAGCAGAAACATTTATTCATCTTTATTAGCATCTGAGCAGGCATTTTGACTGATTACCATGCTGAAATATGTCACTGATCTTCAAGGAAGGTCCATGAAGTTTGGAGTTCCGCTATCCATTTGTGAAACATTGATAAAAACAGCTTCCTGATCCTAAATATAATACAGTTTCAGAATGATATGAGCACATTGGAAACGTTCAAATCACGCTGTACAACATAAAACACAATTCTGCAGTTTGGTCTTTATTTTCCTCATTGGATTTTTTGTTACATCACAAGGATACCACCTAAGATCAAACTTCTTTAGGACTTTGGCTGATGTTGTGGCAAAGATAGGTGAATACTTTTTGTGCCTGCTGTCTGGGTTAAGTAGCAGACAGAAGGTAACACTAGATCACCATTTGAAAGCCACTACTGTGGGACGATTGGCCTGATCCTGCAATTCTAACACATACTGGTTGTAAATGGGGTTTTCTATACAGGGCACACACTGTATTTTTAAATAGTTATTTGCTACCATTGTTCTGTACCATATTGGGAAGCAAGAATTAATTATAAAAAAGGAGAGAAGGAAATAACTCGTATGTTGGAGAAACCCGGTTTCAAACAGGTTAGGTCTGTAGCCCATTTCCCCCCACCCTCATGGGGTTTTTTTGCCTCCCTTCTTTCTGCAACTCTGTATCTGTCCCATTATCATTCCCACGTTTCAGCACTTCTTAGCCTTCACATCTCATCAGCCTCACAGGTCTATCCTTCACTAGTTCACCACATGGAGGAGCCTGCCTACTTCTGCACACAGGTTTACATTTTCAGACCTGCCCATTGCAGTGGTTTCATTGCTGGCTGTAGCACTGTGTGGTGGTCTAGCAGCTTTTTAGAAGTTTAACAGTTCAAACACCCACCATATATGCACTGAGCACCCCTCTAGTGCATATGCTGTGAGGTTTGGTGAAGCCCAAGTCAGTCACACTGTCTGCAACACAGATCTCACTTACATATCGATCAGCTTGTTTTGGAATAGCAAAATGAGAGGACCTATCAGCAAAACTGACTAGAAGAGCTGATAAAATGGCATGGAAAATTCCACATGGGTTTTTGTTGAAATTTAATTTTCAGCTAATCTTTCAAAATGTAGTAAAAAAGTAATTGCACAGGCACAGTACGTAAAAACTTCCCAGCCAATTCTAAACAGGTTCCCACAAGACTGGTATTTGCCTTGTACCTGCAGGAAATGTTTCTCTCCTAAGTGTATTTCTACTTTGACTAGAGGGTAGAACTAAAAATAGTTATCAAAGACAGTTTGTTAATGTAAAATTGATTGCTTCAGCCCTACTTCTGAGTGTTCACAGGCAGCAGAATTAATTTTTTGCTCTTTTCCCAATAGAAGCCATTCAATCACCTCTCCACCGTTCATTCACCAGACAATTCTATATAAAACAAAATAAGTTTGTGAAGAGAACTTTAAAAGATCTCAGTCTTTGAGGTGAGGCTTTACAATGACATGAGGAAGCTGAAGAGACCCATTCATGCAAAAGCATGCATACTCAACTAAAAGTTTAAACTATCATTCTGTCTGAAAACTGAGGGCACATCTTAACTATTGACAGCAACATTGTCTGGAGTCACCAAAGCCAATATTAAAAATTATAGTTCAGATAGAAAAGGGAGCCTAATTACAACAGCAGATTCATCTGAAGCAAGGTTATAAATGAGTTGCCAATGAACTCCATATTCTTGCCATGAACTTGCTTGGTTCGCAAGTATCTGTCAAAGAACATTTTAGATAAAATACAGTGCAATTAGCTGAGATTAGCTTAATGTAAACAATTTTTGTGTGACCATGATTTCCTCCCATGTCACTCCTTTCTTCCTCTGCACTGATTTTCAGCTGTCATGGTTTAACCCCGGCTGGCAGCTAAACCCCCACGCAGCAGCCACTTGCTCACTCCCGCCTAGTGGGATGGGGGAGAGAATCAGAAGAGTGAAAATGAGAAAATTCATGAGTTGAGGTAGAGACAGTATAATAGGTAAAGCAAAAACTGCTCACACGAGCAGAGCAAAACAAGGAATTCATTCACTGCTTCCCATCGGCAGGCTGGTGTTCAGCCACCCCCGGGAAAGCGGGGCTCCGTCATGCCTAACGGTTACTTGGGAGGACGAGCGCCATTACTCTGAATGTCCCCCTTTTCCTTCTTCTCCCCCCAGCTTTATACGCTGGCCCTGACATCGTGCGGTCTGGAATACCCCCGTGGTCAGCTGGGGGCAGCTGTCGGGGCTGTGCCCCCTCCCAACCCCCTGTGCCCCCCCAGCCCCTCGCTGGTGGGGTGGGGTGAGAGGCAGAACAGGCCTTGGCTGGGTGTGAGCGCTGCGCAGCTGTAATGCAGACAGCCCCGCCTTACCAGCGCTGGTTCCAGCACAAATCCAAAACACAGCCCCATACTAGCTAGTATGAAGAATACTAACTCTATCCCAGCCCAACCCAGCACATCAGCACTGACACAGAATCAAAGCAATAAATGTTCTCACTGCTGTAAATGTATACTCAGTGCAGTCGCACTTCAAACCACTGTAATTTTCTACATTCAAGAGCCCCACATTTCAAGACCTCTATTTTCTAGTGGAAGATCTCCAAACACTTCCCCATTAAATAAAGCATGCTTCAACAAAGAATGAAGCACAGCCTAAGCCAGCTTTCCATCATTTTTGCTTGTAATTGTTTAAGAAATTACCATGTTGTAAACATTAAGCAGCCACTTTTGGTCTTAAAATCAAACCAAATCATCCTGAATACATTTTCTTAGCTCAAGAAAGTCTAGGCCACCAAGTGTGTTCTAGGTTAGAAGCATAGACTATAAAATGGCCTTTAATTCGGCAGGGATGGTAAAGCCAAAGCCATTAAAAAGTACAGCATTTTCCTTATATTAATTCTCTGGCAAAAGAACAACTGTATTACTCAGAACTGAACTAATCCTGTGTTTATTAGGTTTGATTTCAGACTCAAGTATACATTAATAGTGAAACTTCATCAAAGAACTTAATTTCAGAGAGATATTTATGGATATATATGAATCATGGGAAAATGAAACACACTCCTCCATGTTGATCTCTTACAGGGTGAGAGGGATAGGTACATATGACTCAACTGAAGACAGAGCAGATAAGGGAGCCCTAGCTTTAACTGGGAAAAATTAAATGAGCTCTTGAGTTCATTCACTTTCTCATTGGAAGCTGGATGTCTTCCATTTAAATAAAATAATTTTTCCCAATAAATGTTTAAATGAGATGATGTGGTTTGCCGTCTTGACAATTTTTGTAGCTTTCTTGCTAATCTCTAGAATGTTTGCAAGATTGCTGTGATAGTGAAAAGGATTAAAAAAAAAAAAAAAAAGAAGGTCTACTAAAGTAGGCAAATATGGATCCAAGCCAAACAGCAAGGCAACATGATTAAATACAGTATGAATGGCAATCACTTTTATGGAAGAATAATAGCAGAAGTAAAATTTGTATGGTACGTTAAAGATATTTATCTGAAATCTGAGTTTCACATGCGAGCAAGGAAATACTGCAAATCTGCCCCAGCCTTAACAAGGACAACATTGCCAGAAGACCCTTCCCTCCATAATTTCATAAGGAAAAAAACCTAGGAATATTAGTTTTTCAAATTCTTTTTGAGTTTTCTCAGTTCAGGAAATGTATTCTTACAGACAACCTTTTGCAAAGTATCTTATTAAGACAGGGAAACTGAGACATCATCTCAAAATGTGCACCCTCCTACAAAGTAATTGCCACAGCCTGATTTTTAAGTTCCTATGCCATACAGCCAACTACAGTCTTGGTTCAATTCCCATCATAAAGAAACATTTTATTGTGGCAGATCAATGGTCCATTTATATCCAGTGTTCTACCTCTTACACTGACAATAGGAGACACTATTTAGGAAGAACATATGAGCTTCATTGATGCCAATGGTCCATTCCTTCATGCTTGCCCATTATTATGATTAGGTATGTTAGAGAAAATGTTTATTTTGGACCTATTGTCCAGAATTTTCTTATCTATTTACAAACTTTTTTTTTTTAAAAAAAATCTGTTCTAAGTCAGCCTTTATAACGCACATGTCATTACAGAGCTGTTTTTAAGTAACATGACATACATACATATATGCACATATTTTTAGATATATAAATATGTTTGTATGTGCAGTACATCCTGAAGAGACCTCCACAGTATCCACATATCTAGGAATGATATATTAGAAAAACAACTCATTTGTTCTTTGGCCATTTTCCATTTAAGCACAATACTATTTAAAGCAGGAATTGTTTACAAGACGCATAACATTTCACAGGTACTGTTGCCTGCAGCAAGATATCAATCACTTTTAAGATAATAAAAGGGCATGTGTCACAACTGGCACTTCTTCATTTGAATGTCTTTGAAATAAGATCTGAAACTGTGCTGCTGCTTTAGTGGGTGCAATTCCCAACTTGACAAGGCAGCTGAAAATAAACCCTCAAAGAGCAGTCATTAATACATGCTATCCTTTTATCAACATATTTTCAAGGTCACCCAAAAGTTTACAAGTGTGCTTTTCTTATTTCTTGAAGTGAAAAGTCCATCTCCAAAGCTATCTCCCACACTTAGAGGATTCTCTTTGAGGAAAAAGATAGAGAGCAAATAGGATGTTAAGTGGTGAACTAAGAGAGGTATACAGTTTCTATGTCTAACAGGATTTTTGCCTGGGAGCATGTAAAATCTGTTGCCAATTCTCTTTTACTTTGCATGAATAATCTTGTTTCAAAATGAAAAGATATCTTGGCACTGCAAGATATTTCCTTGGACTTCCTTATTTAGTACTTTTTTTTTTTTTTTCTTTTTTTTATTCCCCCCAGCAGAACTATGTTTTATGGAAACAAACACTAAAAACCCTACAGCAAGTTTCTCTTGCAACAGTTTTAGTAACTGTAAAGTGATCATGAAAGCTGTATGTAGAAAGAGCACTGAAAAAAGAACAAAATATCCTCACCACAAAGAAACTGGTCAGGAGCTCTACAAGCATGTTGACTGAGGAATATACATGAACAGGCAGAAAAAGTGCCAGTAGGCTCATTAAGAAAAGGGGAAACCTCAGGAGCCAGAAAATCCCCAGAGTCCCCAAGGGTTTATTAATCTAATCCAGGGGTCCTCAAACTACAGCCCCGGGCTGGATACAGCCCCCAGGGTCCTCAATCCGGCCCCCGGTATTTACAGACCCCCCGCCCCACCCCGCCTGGGGTTGGGGGGGAAACCAAGCAGCCGCAGATGGCTGCCTGCCACTGCATCTGCGTGCCGGACCCCTGATTAAAATGTTTGAGGTCCCCTGATCTAACTACACTTTTCAAGTCAGATGACTTGTGCTTCTCAAGGGTGAAGTTAGCTATTACAACTGGATCTAGTGACTTTCTACCACCAAACCCAGAAAATTCCTTTTCTTTGCACTTCAATCCCTAGTTCAAGCCCAATGTTCCTCCTCCTTCCCTCGCACTCATTCTTGCACTGGTCAGTCCTCATGGTGAGCCAGTTCAGCTTGCTAACGTGTCAGAAAGCTAATCCAATGCAAAGAGAATGAAGTCTTTTCCTGTGTTAGCAAGCTAAATCAGCTTACAGTGTGGTCAACCGTGTCCCAAAATCTGTGCAAAGACAGGGACAGGGCTGCACAGGAGGAGTGAGGGGAATGGGAAACGGAAGGGCTTCTGCTTCCTGGCAGCTATGAGCAGTGAGGATGGCCCAGCTGTAACACTTAGTCACATCCACAGGGTCTTTAACTCTGCAGTTGCATATTTCAGCAAAGCTAGAACAAAGCACGTAAAAGTCATATATCACTTCCTCTACCATGACATAAAATCACAATCTAGGCTAAAAAATAGATTTTAAAATCATGCATACTTGTATTTGTATTCTGAGTATGTGCTTTTCATTCTACCAGGGTTTTTTTCTACCAACATCAGGAATGAGTTAATGAAACCACACACACACACAAAAACCAACAAAGGCAAGATTTTTACAAGCCTTGAGAAACCAGAAGTTTTGTTGGCTTTCTTTTTTTTTTTAAAAGAGTCAAGCTAAATATCATGACACCTATGACAACATGCGTAGTTTACAAGAATGCTTTTTCTGCTCTACATTGTTTTCCATTGAATTAAGCAAGCCAAAAGTTTTTCAGTGCTGCCCTTACCCATTTACATCAGGCTGAAGAAAGTTTTACCTTCTATTATCATTTGGCCAGAACAAATGATAATGTAGAAAGCAGTTGAAAAGAGCAGGGATAAGGGCTTGCATTTTTCCCTCTTTCTTGCTCTCCATTTTTCCTCTTTCCTGCACAGCCAGCCTCATTCAAGTCACATTTGTAAACAAACATACATCAACATAAAATTATGAGTATACATAGAATTGCCTCTGATTTGTATCAAACAAATGAAAAAGAAGGCTATATATTTCAGGGGAAATCACATACCAGTGTATTTTACTTTTTAGACTATCTTTTTTTATAGCTTAGCCTCCAGATGGTGAATGATTGTTTGCTAGGCTAAACTGATAGACAACAACACTAGTTTTTAATTACATCTTTGAACATACAGTGTATTGAAGTGGAGGAAATGAGTTAAAGCTAAAAATTATTTATTGCAAGAAGCACTTAGTATGAGACTGCAGATAATTACAGGAATGTCTGCTTCTGGACTGAAACAAATTGCCTCATTAGCTCAGTGGTAGAGAGATGGTCTCAGAGACAGCATCAGTTGGCTCTCACAACATGTTTTCCTCTTTAATTAGTGAGGTATCAAGCACAACTGAATTGTATCATTTCAATGACTGCCCTAAATGAACCCTTGGTACTAGCAGTTAAGAAACTTTACCACTGAAATACCATATTTTGCATTGTAATTTACTAAACAGAAATGTATTTTACAGCCAAGGGTTTAATAACCTTGGAGTTTCTAGATTAAGTCTCATGTAGACACTCAGATACTAAAACTGGAGCTTCATGGCATTTTTATGGTTTTCTGTGTGTGAAATCTAGTTTTTTAAGTGGTTTTTCAAATTCATAGATTTGAATTTCTGTATTTGTAATTACTTCAGCGCTTCTAGTTCTCAAAATCTGAGGCTGACTCAACCGTTAGGTTAAGGCATGCAAGATAGGAAAGGATCTGTGTAGCTGCAGACAGTAATACTATACTATCTTGTTCATATAGTTAAAACTCCACTTCAAAATTGGTAAATGAATTATCCCCATTCCTTCTGCAGAAGGCTATTTTGTATGTGATGTCTAAGATCACTCTTATTTCCTGCTACATTTATTCACAGACAGTTCATAAGTCATATAATTTAAGATTAGATTTCATTTCCTAATTCCAGTTCAGAAGTAGTGAAGGTGCAGAAGCACATACACAAAGCAAATTTCAACAGCACTAGAGGCAAAAGCTCAAGGAACTATGAACAGCCCTTAAAGAACAAAATATAAAGAATCAATACATACAACAAATACAGGGCATGAAGACAAGCAGTCAATAATTCAATCGTGAATTTATTTTTTCTTCCAACTATTCATAATAATTTTAGGAATGACTGAGTGAAACTGATCTTACTTACTAGATGAACCTCTTTAACATAAAGGTGAGCAGATGAACTTTCTTACAGAAAAATACATTTTTGAAACCTTTTGAGGATATATTTTAGACATATGGCTGGTATGTACCTAAGTGTAGAGGGACATCTGACACAGAGCAGATGTCATCTGAACCTTTTAAATGTCAGAGGGAGAAGGATGGGTCTGGATTGTAAGTGTCCTCCCCCTTGAGCAGCTCCACAGTGTATCCATTCCCCTGTGTGGCAGAGGCAAGGTGCTTTTATACAACCCAGGGAAAAGGCATTTGTATTGATGGGACCAAAGCCAAGCTTCTCCCAGTTGTCTTCTGTTTCAGAATAGATCAGGAAAAAGAAGATTAAGAATCTGTTTATCATAATGAACTGGAAGCAGTACATCACTACTCCCTCCTCTAGTAGTGATGAATGGGCTCTGCTGACCTTGCCATACACACACACACTCAAGCACAACCGATCTCATCGGCCCCAGGGCACACACTCCTAGGGCATTGTGCAGGCAAGCATGACAGGGTCATTGCTCTCCTCTTTCCCTAGGGACTGAGTTGTTGGTCCCTTTTCTTCTTTTTTTTTCTTTTTTTTTCTTTTTTTTTTTTTTTTTTTTTTCTTTCTCTGCTGCCCAGTGTCTCAGGGAAGGAGAAACTTTTTCAATAATTATAATTCCCAACATCCTAAGTAATCTGGGCTCAACTCAAATTCGGGGTGAGCAAGGTTTCACCACTTCATTTTTCCTCTCTCAGTAAGATACTGAGAGATGCTAGTTCCGAGCACCCCTTCTACAGGGAAGCTCAAGGGTTACAGCTCGTTCTGCTTTCTGTTTATTGTGTTTGAGAGGAGGAGACTAGCTGATAAGAAGGGATGCAAACCTTTACAAGGTGCTATAAAACAAAAAAGCAAGCAAAATACCACACTATTAAAAAAAATAATCTGAAGGGTTTTTGTTGTTGGTTTTATTTTTCTCTCCATTTCTTATGTACTGACTCAGTTTGCCCAGCTCTGCTGATGTCCTTGCTTTTGAAGACTATTCATAGAGTTAAGGAAATGAAGACGAAGTACAGTTGAAATTTCCCTTTTTTGAAAGACCATAAATTGGCTATTTATAGAAGCTGCCATTTAGGCAAAGGAACCCCACCTTCCAGAGTGATTTTATAATACATACCAATTCCAAACAACAACTTTAAGCCACCATTAAAAAAATCAACAACAACAACAACAAAAAAAAAAAAAAAAACAGAAAAAAGATCAACGAAACCAAACAACTTCATTACCTTTTAATTTATATGCTTTTTCTGATTAGATAACCCATTTTCTAATACCTGCAAGGCCATGAGAATTCTGGTGGGAAAAAAACACACAGCAGCCGCAACAGGTCTCCTCAGCAGTGAAGTGCGTTACAGCAATATAAAGCAAAGAAAGCACTTAACCAACGTTGCCCAATACTAGGGACTAACCAGGGAACCTTTTCATGTACTGCTGTTTGTAGCCCTACTCCTCTGCTAACTCCAGGGCAGGAAATTTGACAGGAATCCTTCCATTTTTCTCTGGAGACTAGGAAGAATCCTTAGGCAGTAGGCAGCACTTCTACATGTCAATGTAACAAACATGATTGAAGCTGTCACTAGAACACTTAGTAATTTTACTTCCATATATCCTTAACAGATTTGAGGATGACATTTGCATAGCTGTCACTGTACCAGTATGTCTGTGCAAACACTGGAAAAATCATATTTCATATCCCAAAGCTTTATAAGGCCATTGCTATATATTAAAAATTGTACTATTTAGAAAATTCTTATTTGCCATCTGTTGCTGCCACGTAAATGCAATTCCAAGTTTTATTTTAAAACCATAAAGGCTAACAACTCACCATTAAAAGTAAATGCTGAATTCCTCACATAAAATATCCCATGGCTCTGGAAACAGATGGAGCTTTAAGAAAATCCACACTGAATGTTAATAGAATAGTGAGTGTTGGGAGCACTGCTAAAGTGACTTACAGAAATACTGCTGAGTTCAGTTTCACCTCTTACCCTGGCTTCCTCCTGGCAAGCTCCAAGTCACTTTTTTTCTGCCTCAGTTTGTCTGACTGCAATATGGAGAAAATAGTCTGCGACTGATGAAAATGAATGTAGATGATGCAAAATGCCAACAGTGCGTTTGGCACACCTTGGAGGAATCAAACTACATGAAACATCCTGCAGTGGACTTGCAGTCTAACTGAGGTGCAAGTCAGAACAGTCTTATCAACATACACAGAACACAGTAAACTTGAGTAAACCAGATACAATGCAGAAACCATACAGTGGCATACAGATTTTGTAATGATCCATGGAAAAATTAGTTGAGGAAGCTGCATGGTACTCAACCCAGGATTACTAAAAATAATTTTAAATACAGCAAAATCTGCTTCTTCCTATTTCAGGCCTCACTGCATGCCTCACTCTCCAGCTTCAGCCAGGAAGCTGTGTAATAGGTTGGAGTGTCTGCAACCAGCCCTGTTGACATGCCTGCAGATATCATGACTGTAATGAGGTGAAATGGGTATAGAATGTAGGGGTTTTTCCATTCTACTCATTTTTAACATAAAACTAGAATGGCTTTTTTTGTCCATAAAGATTAAACTAGAATAAAACTAAGATGTAGAATGTCTTTTTTGTCCATAAAGATTAATCTAGAATAATTCTGAAATTATTTCTTTCCCTGGTGTCATATTAAAAAAATCATATATCCTTTTGTATGCACTTAATAGAAGACTTTGACCTTATTAAGTGTGCTTCTTATTGGTATCTGGGTAAACTTTCCTGTGACAGATATAAATGTTGCTAATGAGATTTTAAAAGGTGTTTCTGAGTAGTTCGTTTAATTAAATTACACTGGCTTAAAGTGACCTTTAAATGCCACTCTCTACTGGCTGTACCTTTACAATTACTTGTTATCTATCTACCATTTTAGAAAGAAAACCTCATGCTGAATAATAATGAGAAAATAATGGGCCTTGTCCCCTTATCTAATAAATATCATAGTGGGATTTCACACTCCAGCATCCCTTATTGAAGGGTTAAAAATGAGAGGTAAGGGGAAAGAGCATTCTTTACAGTTCCTCACTAAGAGAAAAGAAAAAGTTTAATCCCATCAATATCTGCTGCCAGACTTCGTAGGCTTTTCTCTCATTAACATTTAGAAATGCCTTTACTCTCAACATTAAAGTCCAAAATCTTCAAAATTACCAATCAGGCAGGCCCAACTGCTTTCTTACTTAACTTTATTTCATTTTGCTCTTTAATCTGTGTTCAAGAGTGGGAGCAAATTTAAAGTCTCTCTTTCACTGGAGCCCTCTGCAGCTCCCAGGCATGATGGGGGACAGTTCTGCTACACTTTCCCATCCTTTCCAAGAACTCTGTTATCCAAACCCATGGAGATTACAATCAGGCCCTCTGTCACCTTGAGATATCACAGGATATAGGAGAAAATGTGAGAAAAAATGAGAACAGCAATAACATATTTTTGTGGTCTTTCATTGTGTCGTTAGCAAGGTTCATGGGGCTTGCCCCAAACACCAGGCTAGGTATATACCACTAAACAAGAGGGGACCAAGGAACAGGCTGGAGTGCTGTATGCATGATGGTCCATCCTGTTGGTTATCACAGTTGTTAACAGAATTTTGGTTCATGTCAACAATCACACACCAAGAAAATGCCTGGGAAAGGTTTGGAAGACAGCATCCTCAGGGGTTTGTTTCCAATAGATGCTATGGACAAAACTGAAACTGATTTTAATTCCTTCCTCTAAAACAGTGCCACAATGGTATCTGAGCCCCAGTGTATACCACGGTGAAGTAAAGAATGGCAAGTTTCCTTATTGATTCCTGCCTTGCCCTGGACTGCAATAAATGTATATGTCTGGAAACTTTTGGCTCTGACGCAGGCTAACTGTTGATTGAATAGTGCATAACCTTTAAAAATAATCTACTTCAAGTGATGAAGTCGTTCAGGGGTAGTTATTTTTCTCTCCAGAGCATCTGTTATCCTAAATACAATTAGTGTCAATACTTCATCACGTCCTTCCACTTTTCTCCACGTTATCATCAGCTGAACTTAGAGTGCTAGAGTAATAGACAGCACACGTGTAGGAGAACAATGAATCTTGTCAGAGCAATTGAGCTACTGATCGGGTTATGTTTTTTCTTCTCTTAAAAGCTGATGGGCAGATTCCACCTTTTTATGACAGCAACTCCCATTAGCCTTAGTGATATTTGGAACCATTTGCTTCAGGACTGAATTTAATATGCAGACATATATCATCTGTGTTTTGACTATCTGTTGATAATGTATTGACTCCAACTGAACACTCTTGCTGGCTTTAACTCTTCCCATGTGTGTTTTCTGGGTGTCCTTCCCTTAGCAATTGCATAAATATGTATTACTGAACAATTTGCATAGATCATCATTATCCAAATTTACTGAAAGTAGGACTGTAAATGGCTAATTGAATCATGTCTTTCATAGATGTTTCATTCAGTCTGACAGACTTCATTAAAAATAGCAGGGATGGGGAAACACAAAAGTTTATGTCCTCTTACATTAAAAAATGAAGACTATCAGACTCAAAAAAACTGGTCAGAAGAGGATCCTTCATTAAGCTTGTACTAAAAAATAAATGTGATTTTTTATTTCCCTTGCCACAGAAAAGCTATTACCTCTCAGCCAAGCTGATGAAATAGATTGTGCAATTGTTCATCTACAATGTGGAAAAGTTGGGTTTAAATAGTTTCTCTTAGTCTTGACTTTTTCTGCTCTTCTGGCCATATTGTATGTTCTGTATCAGAGGTCTTGCATGTCTCATAATCTTAATGTGCTCTGGTTCTTTGCTCTTACTGTTTGTAATTAATACCTAGCACTTTGTGTTTCACATGGCACCCGCAGAGAGTTACTGGTTGCTCCCCTGCCTTTGGTAAAAGGGAACTTTTAGGAGAAAAAAAAATTGGAGGCTTCTTTAAACTGTTTACTTTTTAGTAATAATTAATTTCTACACCTAATTAGTGACAAGGCCATTCATTTGTAAAATGTTTTTTGTTCATAGCCTATGATAAGGTCTGACATAAAAGCCAAAATCAAGCGTCACATACTTTACATTATTTCAGCAAAGGATCAATGTTTTCTTTTTTTTTCCCCTATGGCTCATATTTAATTAATTAATTAACATTAATAATTAATTAATGGGTTCTAATATAATGTGTGCTGGGTTTGGCAGGGATAACATTAATTTTCTAGCTAGTATGGGGCTGTGTTTTGGATTTGTGCTGGAACCAGCGCTGGTAAGGCGGGGCTGTCTGCATTACAGCTGCGCAGCGCTCACACCCAGCCAAGGCCTGTTCTGCCTCTCACCCCACCCCACCAGCGAGGGGCTGGGGGGGCACAGGGGGTTGGGAGGGGGCACAGCCCCGACAGCTGCCCCCAGCTGACCACGGGGGTATTCCAGACCGCACGATGTCAGGGCCAGCGTATAAAGCTGGGGGGAGAAGAAGGAAAAGGGGGACATTCAGAGTAATGGCGCTCGTCCTCCCAAGTAACCGTTAGGCATGACGGAGCCCCGCTTTCCCGGGGGTGGCTGAACACCAGCCTGCCGATGGGAAGCAGTGAATGAATTCCTTGTTTTGCTCTGCTCGTGGGAGCAGTTTTTGCTTTACCTATTATACTGTCTCTACCTCAACTCATGAATTTTCTCATTTTCACTCTTCTGATTCTCTCCCCCATCCCACTAGGCGGGAGTGAGCAAGTGGCTGCATGGGGGCTTGATTGCTGGCTGGTGTGGTGTCAAAAAGGAGATCCTGTAAATACAGAAAGAGCTATGCAGCAAGCCAGCATTTTATGGAGATGTCCATCTATTTTGCAAAAAATAATGCTATTTCTAGAAAACAACCTTTGTCATTTCTGTAGTGCAACAGCCTACTTCACTTGGTAGTGGCTGTAAATTAATTTTGCTGTCTGGAAAATATTTGGAATTTCCATCATGTATCTTCTGTGCCATCTTTTCTTCTGCATGATGGGATGACGATCTTTGGAAGATTTTCATGAACATGACAGAAAGAGCACATCCAGCCAAAGAAGGCAGCCGTTCTTTTGGACAGTAACCTAGCCATAAGTGCCCTTGGGCGGCACACAGAGAGCGAAGCCAAGGCATGGCTTTGCCTGATCCCACTTGCCAAATTTTTGAAGAGAATCACGAAGCAGGCCACAGTAGGCCAGCTGTGCCTACCAGACCTGGTCATTAACTATTCACTAAGAGAAAGAATGATTTAATATCTTGAAGGACAATTTTCCTGCAACACTGGGTAACCAGATCTCTGTTTCAAGACATGCCTTATAATTCAAATGCAGAAAAGAACAAAGAAAATGCTTTTATAAACCCATAGCTTAGTGCAGTAACATCTATGCTAGAAAGATGACAGCTGTAGTTTCTATGCCAGATAAAAGAGCAGCTTGAGCTTCTGTTATGGCCTAAATTAATGTTACAAGTACTGGTCTGTCTAGCCAGGATAATGAGAACCGCAGTTTTGACCAGAGATGCTTCCAGAGCCCTGAGAGTTTTTGGAGAAGGTTAACTGTAATTTTAATGCTCTGTCACATTCTGAAAAAACATGCATTTTTTTTTCACAAAATTACCATCTCAGGAGGCTTAGCTAGAATTCTTGCTTCCAGTAGGTGCATGTCCACTTGGAGAACTAGGAAGGCAGGAACCCATCAGGCTTGACTGTGCCACAGCAGTGGGACAGCCACAAAGGTCATCATCTGAAAGGACCATTCACTCAGGTTGTGCAAAGGATGGGTCTGGTGGACCAGATGCATGTGCAGCCAGTGCCCAGCAGCCGGTTCCCTGCCAGGCATGCCTGACAGCCTGCCCCCAGGTAGTCCTTGCGCTGTTCACAAACAATAGTCAAAGCTCCCTCTGCTCCTGGGTGCTTTGAGGAGAGGTCATGGACAGAAACACAGACATAGCCCACATCTTTACTGATGCTTAATTGAAAATCTTCTCTACCTCAAGAAACAATTTCAACAGGATGAGTTCTTCCAAAGTGAAAACAATTCTGTATGGCAATCTACATGGTCTCCCCAGTACAATGAGTCTCAGCTCTGATGTGCCTCCACACCAGTAGGGGCAATTTGACACAGGTACATTTCATTACGAGATGCATATGAAGTGTGTCAAGTTTAGGAAGCATTTCCTATCATGCTCACGACTGCAGGATGTGCTTCTGTGACACAAATACCAGTACATATCCTTTCTGCTAGATTAGAAATCTTTGTGCAGATGTTAAGCTGGTTGTTAATTGAACAAGACTTATTTATTTTCATATCAGTTCCCTTCCATCAGGAAATGTTTGTTTGGTTGGTTTTTTTCTCCTCTCTCCCCTTCACTTTTCTGTGTTGTAAACAGTATGCTTTCACTCATTTTATCTATTTCAATACTGTATCTTTTTCTTTGACAATCTGAGAGCTCTGTGTGTATTATCTCTCTCACTGCTGGCAGGTCATCTGCACATTGGTTTCACAAGAACTCTTCTTAATATTGCAATAACCCACCAGAAGAGGAGAACAGAAAACACAACAGCTGATTTTTCTTAATCCTAGGAAAAAAAGTTATGATCCTAATAGCACCAAAGATCCTACTTTGGTCTATCACAAATATCACTACAAAGCATTTCCTCAAGTCAGTATGGCATAAGTCTTAGCAAACCAGCATCTTCATCCTTGTTCAGTCACAAGAAAAATGGAAACTAGTTTTTTTACAGTCTAAGCTCTGGCCAAATACAAAGTATTAGGAGTATGTATCCAAATGCATCATATTTCTTTGGAAACATGGAAATCTGGAGTACTATTAGAAGTGGTGGTATAAGCAGGCTGCCAGGTCTGCAGGTTAGCTGTGTCAACCCGCCTATTTGCCTGCCTGCCACTCAGCTGGACAGCCAAGGGGCAGCTCTGCCAGCCCCCAGTCTCCCAGACACACAGAGCTCCTCAGTCCCTAAGTGCTGAGGCTCTGCAGCCTCCCCTTCCAAAACAGACAAACTGAAATTTCGTTGGTGCCTATAGGTCAAACTGAATTTTGCTTTCTTTTCAAGAACTGCGTTGGAGACCATTCTCACTGGGAGAATCAAACTTGACTCTTAAACTAAATTCACTGGGACATCATACTATTGGCAACCAAGACATTATTCTGGGTTTAGGACTGATGTAATGGGAATTTCTGGTGTAATCAGACTGATAGGTGAAGCTGGGAATAGATATAAATTAAGACATGATAAATGTTATGGAGCAGGTGTGCACAGACTGTTCCTTCTCCTTGCATATCCCTACTGCTTTTGTCTGTTCAAAGGAGCTGATTTGCAGAAGAGACAGGACTTGGATGTGTTCTCTACAAAGTGGGAAAGGGACACCTACTAAAAACATCACGTTGTGCCATATTTGTTAATTATATATCTGCTACCTTAGAAAAAGCATTCCCCAAATACTGCCTATAATACAAGTTACTCTGTCAAAAAAGAAACTAAGCTTCTGCCAAAAATAATTTACAAGGCTACATGTCACCTCCTAACACATTCCCCATATCTCTCCCTAATAGGCTTTTATGCCAGGACATAGGACTAAGGCAAAACTTACAGATGTATTTCAGATGCCCTTACCTGGGCAGGTCATAACATGCAATAAGATCATAAAATCCATTGCTGGAGGAAAAACATCTTGAAAGTTTACTGTGTGAAGAAATGTGGTTCCCCAGCTCACCACACATCATTAAGCTTACTCAGTTTCACCTTATAAATTAAATGAGTGTTGATATTGACACTGGTATATTTCTCTTTTTTTACTTTTAGTGTCAATACAGAGTGTGGAAAGTGCAAATAAAGTTGTTTCAAACAAAGCATCACCACTATTAAAAGACCCAAGAAGGACTTGTGTCTAGATGGAGTTGGAGACATATATAGGCTGCCTGACTTCTCCTAGGATTTTATACTATTGATGAATTTTACAATACCTCTGGTCTGGCTCAAATTTATTTTTTATTTATTTATTTATTAAAAAAAAAAAAAAAAAAAAAAAAAGAAAATTGTAATATCCTGAAATGGGGTTTAGGCCATGTCCTTCACATTGAAATCATCTGATCCCCTGCCAAAAGCCTAAGTCTGTTTATGTTTGCTCTAAGCAAAGCCATTGAAAGAGTGGACAAGAAGTGACTAGACACAGCAAAATTAGAGATCTGCAAGTTCTGGAGATTCAAGAGCACCTTGGAACACTCCACAGAAAGGCAGGAAGAGTAAATGTGGTTTCTCTTTCCTTAATCTCTTCACTGGGTTTTTTTTCTTCTGGGTAGACATGCTCTGGCTTTGCACCAGAATAAGGGTCTGTTTATAAAATGTGAAGTTCTACACCTTTCACAGAAACATTTACAAAATCATAAGGATGATCATTATGTCACTGAGAACTGCAGATGGCACCAGACAGGTTTAAGCACAATGATGGTAGCTAGTGATGCTGTGAGCAAGTTCTGAGGCTGTGACAAGGCAATAAATTGGCCACCCAGGAACAATGCAAAAGCCACATCGGAATGGCCTTGCAGCTGAGCCACTCATCCACGTCTCTCAGCTGGGCGAATTAGCTCAGCAGTCATGCCATAACGCCGCTCCAAACTGCTTCCCATTCCCAGCTTGGGCTATTTCCACTATCTCATACATCTCTGCTGAGCTGAGGAGAGGCCTTCAGTGCTGTTTCAGTGGGGAAAGCAAGCTGAGAATACAGGGGAATATCCCATACACAACCAAGGGTCAAATTCTTCCTGAATTGTTTACAGTCAGTTAACATCAGAGATACGTCTGTCGCTCTTTCCATCCAAACTGTTTTTTATAATGTTGCTGACAAGCACATCTAGCTGTTACATAATGAATGGTCTTTTCCATCATTAAAAAGCAAATTTAAAAAACACAGCAAAGTTCCTTTCTGGATATATTGTTGCACAAGCACGCAATTCGTTTTTCAAAAGCTGAGAGAGAGAGAAACTGGATTACTTCGTATATTTATTTTTTTTTTTTAGTCACAGGTTTATCAGCATAAGACTAATGAAAAGAAATAAAATACGTTTGTAATATTTTGGAAAGTGCAGAGCATGTCAGTGAGGTGAGTAGTTTCTTAAGCACAAGTTTGCCAAAGCACAGGCTGCAGGTACCAGAGAAGACAAAACAGACTTCAAACAGAAAAGCATGTCTAGTTAGTAAAATTCGTTATTAATAGGAACAGCACTAGAATAGCAGGCAGAACTCCATGTATAATGGAGGCTGCTGCTTAGGAAGTCACTGCAGTTCCCACCAGAGTGCTGTTCTGTTTTAAAGTACTATGCCAGGCCAGCAGTCAAATGCAGTTTTGTGAAGAATTAAGATAAGCTAATATTAGAATATTAGTTGTTTGCATTGCAGGATATGTGTAACCAAACAAATAGAGACAGATGAAAGTTCATTTTCCAATGTTCTAAATCAGATAGCTGTGGTCCAGGTCTGGTCTGTCCAGCTAGGTCTGGTCCAAATGATGTACAGCCACACTAGCAAAAACCCTTCCCCAAATTAGCATAGCCTACTTTTTGCACAATGCTTACAATTTCCTTGCTAACTGCAAAGAGGTAGACCTTCACTCATCTGGATTGAGAGCATTTACTTTCAAGTATTCACCTTGCTTGGGATACATGCTCTGGATAGTTTTTGTGCTTAGAGAAATTACAGTCACCTATTGTATATTCACATTTTAGAAGTCCTTAGTGTAGTCAGTACAAACTAAATCCTTCTGAAATCTAGAACTTCTGTTGCAGATTTATTTCTGTTTCTTTCCATTATTCTATTCCCTAGCTTGTTGTTCTAGTCTATCACTATTCCTCTGAAACAATTTAAATGCATTGCTTTAATGAAGAGGTTATCAGTGAAGAGCAGGAACATGGCTACAAACCGCCTTGCTGGGGAACAGATGTCATAATTTGTAGTAGCATTTTTTTTCTCTCAAAACTACCCCCTCATATCAATCTATCTTTCTGTCTTTTCCAGTAGTACTATTCCAGGGTGATTTTCCAACTACAATAACAATTTCACTTGGCTATCATGTCTTTGGTGCCTTTTCAGAGATAATGGTTTATTTTCCAGCTAATTCAAATCCCTTCTGTATTCCTTTCACCTCCTTGCACTAGTAAATGTTTTGGTTCTTGCTGACTACACCCAATTTTCTATTCCAAGCTGATAGTCAATTTCTTAACTGTAGCATTTTCAAAGTCATAATATTAGCACTTATTTTTCTTTACTGTGTGTGCATTTTGCTTTCCGTCAATATTCCTCTGTCTCATGCCAAATCCTCCTTTACTCAGTGTTCCCCTTCCTGTATTTAATGCCATCAGTGAAGTTTATAGAAGCAATCTGCTTGCTTCCACCATTTCTTTCACAAGTCTCCTTTTCTGTTCCAGACTCAGTCAGGATGACTCGTTTCTGGGCAGCATTCTTACTGATTCCTTTATTTTTATGATATGCCAGGAGTTATGCCTGACAGCAGAAATTCCCAGAGAAATTCTGTTTAACTGGAATAAAAAACCTGTGGAGATAAAGAATTGAATGGTAAACTACTCTGTATGGAAGGAAGATTACAACATTATGAAATATTCCAATTTAAGGCTAAGTATGAGTCTCAATAGATTAGTTTCTTAAGGTACATATATAATTTGGATTGATATATGTATTTTCCTTCCATAAGACTGTAGGAAGAGTCCTGATGTCTACTCCACAAAACAAACAAACAAAAAATCCCGAAAAAATAACCTATGTAACAGGCAAAGGAGAGGAAATTTTTTGTTCACAATCAAAATTCTATCAAGATAATATTATGGCACTGGACAATGAAGATCTACACAATGTGACCATTCTTTTTGCTTCTTTGATCACAAGTAAAATAATCACATTTCAACCATCATGATATTAATGTCGGCATCACTACAGAAGCACAGTGGGAACTATTTGCTTTTTTTTTTTTCTTTCTGGTATTTTGGACTATCTACGGAGGTGAACGTATGCTTAATTTTTAGCTTGTATTCTGAATATCCTTACAATACAGATGAAAGATAATTTCCCAGCCATTCCACATTCCTAGCAAAATACTCTGTATAACGGATGTCATGGACCCTCTCTGTGGACCAACTAAATCACCCTCTGTCTGTACGATCATGAATCACTTTTTCTTCTGTTTTCTCAGCACACAAGTATTCTGGTCCCCACACTGACTGCAGAGATCAGGCAGAGCTCACTCTGGCTCTTGCGTAAAAGGAACTGCCTGTGAGGGGACAGCTCGTGAGTGATTGCGGAGGGGAGTCGCGGCTGGGAACATGGTCTGTGAAGAAGGGGACTCACCACGGTGTGTCCAGGGGAATGACAAGCTTTTCCGCCAAGACTGTTGTTCTTGATTACTGGAACAAATTCTTGGGGCTTTGTCACTGCGGCTAAGTTTGAGTAATATTTGAGTGAATCTATTTTGAATTGGAAACTGGACCCATTCTCATCCTTTCTATGTAAACCTGAAGTTAAAAAGATATGTGTACCCAGAAGTGCTAGGTACAGATTAGGTAGAGCATATGATGTTTTAATCTCATGGTTATAGAGCAGGCTTTCAAATGCATGTCTATTCAAATATTTGCCATATAACACAATCTGATTCTTGTACCCAGAGACAATGAATATGCAGCTTAGATCATTAACAGCAAAATCAATCTTGCAGCTGAAAGGCAATTAGGTATTTCAGGAGTATTCCAGACTTTAGTTTTGCCAAGATAAACACATCACAGTGGGGAAATCAATTTGTTGTTTACACTATATAGAATGCACCTCTTTGGCTGAACAGGATCACTGGAAAGATATCATTGTCAAGATAGACTTATTTAAAATGAAGAGACAGGATGATATTTTAATTCTTCTCATCTTCTTTTATCTATCATGTCAAGTATCCAGAATCTACGCTCTCAGAATAAGGCAGTATGTCATTATTAAAAAAAGATGTTTTCACTTTCATGGCTGTGATTTTATGTGCTAAGAGAAATTCAAATATGACCATTATTGAAAACCTTTCCTCTTTTTAAGCATACTTCGTTTAATTGAACTAATTGATAAGTCTTCTTTTGTAAAGGAATAGTATTCATATAGGCATAATACCATCACCATAAAAAGTAAATGTATTTATACATCTGAGTTTCTTCTTTCTGTTGTGTCACCCTAAAGCAAGTAGACAGAAAACATCGAAGTATTTTTTCCATCTCCCCCAAAATTACTTGACTTAATACAGCAAAGCATCAATACAGACAGACCATACAAAATTTTAGATGGAGCAGATCCTTGTGAAATTAAAAGTCACAAGCTCTGCCACTGGAGCAGGATCGCTTTTTGTGTTTGTGCAGGCTGGGAAGTGATGGGCTGATTATCAACCCCACTCAAAAGGAAATGGGGACTGAACAAAGCCCTAAGCAGCGTGTGACCTTTCTATAGAAAAGAAAAGAAAAGAAAATATTTGCTGGCTGTGACACCTCAGTGAGGTGTCTGTACTTCTTGTGTAGATGTCAGAAAATACAGTAAGTGCTTACACAAAAGTTTTTTTCACAGTCTCACTTCTAACAGTAGTTATATGGACTTCCTGTACTTTTTAGTTCCCTTTTGCTTAGGGCTAAGGAAGTTTTACTATCAATATCCATGACAAGAAGACTGAATTGAGTATTTTACTTTCATTTATGGGGGCTAATGAAAGTGAGTGTGGCAGAGTCTGTCAGCTTTGACAGGACTCAAACTTTCTTCAATGAAATGTATTAGTAATTGTACTTATTTCTCAGATTCTTCCATATCTTTCACACACATTTCAGTATTCTAATTTCATATCATTGAAAGATGACAAAGCTTAGGAAACATTTGTTTCTGGGTAAGTATTTCTGACTCAGTGAAAAACTTCCTTTTAGCCAAACATCTAGCTTGACTGGAATGATAATATCTCTGTATTTGACATGGTTTTGCTCTTAGTTTGAAGTATTCTATCATGACAGAAAATAAAGTAAAATTCCATTACTGCAAACCAAATCTTTGGGCCCTTTCTTGATTGTTACCTGACAATGGGTGTGTTTAAGTAAGAATTGATAAAAAGCCTCAGGAATTTAAAAGCTATATTTATTTAAATAATATAATGTAAGTTATTGTGTAAGTGATTGTTAATGTGCAGCACTATTTTATCTGTACTTGCATTTTCTCTGTGGATGATATGCAGGTAACAATGTGACAGAAGCTCAGATAAATGTGATTATACTACTTCCTTACTACTGTTGCTACTTAGTGATAAAGATGGTGTGAAAAATCCACCATTACTACTTTGCATATCCATAAATAATAAAATGACAATAATAAAATTATATTTAGTTCTTTTTGCTTCCATTTTATGGTATGCATGCATTTCCCCCTTGTTTTTATTGTCCCAATTCAGTGGTTAATGCATCACTTGGTTCTAAGAGGGGAATACATTGAAAATAGCACTTTATTAATCTTTCTTTAGATGAAAGGGGGTATGGAGACTGAAATATAACTAATCCTTACTATACATTTGAGAGAGATTGTTGAGAGAGAGTTTATGATCTTCAGTGTGTAACAGAGAACTAAATGGAGTATTACCTTTTCATTTCTTCTTTCTATCCAAGATGGACATGAACAAGTCTTGCTATACATACAAACTATGTTCAGGAAACAGTAAATACAGTTAGACCTACAAATCCAGGGACAGTACAGCAAAAATGTAACAGCATTTTACATGCACACACAGATCTCCCTCGGATCACCAGAGTACTTGGCTAACTTCTCCTGTTTTACACTGAAATACCCCCTTATTACATTAGTCCCAGGCTACAGTCCACGTGTTGTGCTAGGACACACCATGAATGATGGATCAGGTATGCAGAGTTAGAAGTTACTTTCACTTTGTTTCCCTGTAAAATATCTTGAAACTTACTGCACTTCATACATTTGCATTTGGCCATTAGTCTTCCACTTATTGACTTAACACACAAGGCACTGAGCCCTGGCTGCCTGAGTTTGAGGAACGTTGCCCATACAGCTTTTTCACTCTTGAAGGAAATTTGTTGGCATGTCACATTTTCCTGCCTTGGGTATATCTCGAACTAACCCCTCACATGGCACTTTAGCAGAACCCAAGTCCTCATGCTGTCATGGTTTCTTAGGTGGTCCCCTCTACTACGGTATCTCCAGCTACTGGTCCAGATACCGAAGTCAAAGCTGCTTTAGCAATACAGCCACTGGCTTACAAACAAAATTCTGTTCAGTGGTGGCACATTTGAGCTATAGTATTTACCCAGTTTCCAGCATCACAGCACAAACAGTGGATGTAGCATCCCCAGTGAACTGATGGGGATTTGAATGCAGACAGCAACCTTAAAGGAAGTTGTTCGTGGGAAAAAAGGAAACAGTGATTTGCACAGGTGGTTTCTGAGCTGTGGACCAGGTCAGCTACCTGCTGACTTCAGCTGAATAATCCTTCTTACACTGTAGGAACAGTTCCACAGTGCACAGGGCTCAGAAGCACCCAGAGAAGCACTGGGTAGCTCAATCACAAAGCTGAGGAAATACCCTCTGGTGGGAAGGCAGCAGCCAGCAGTGGAGCTGTTTGGACATGCTGCTTCATACCAGTTACCAGAGAGAACCGACATTCAAGATTCCTACTTTGATGTCAGTCCTGAGGAGTTTTTAGCTGAGCTCAAAGGAAAAAACAGCTGAAAACAACACACTGTTCAGGCTTAGGTGAATATGGCAGCCAGCGGGTGAATTCCACTCTCTGCTAACATTGGTGAAATCCTCTTCTCCTCCACAAAAGTCCTCTTTGCTGAATTAGTTTGGGTTTTATAATTGCTCTGCGAGTGTAAAGTTTAAACCTTTATGCATTTTCCTGAAATAATGTTTATAACTGGGAGCAGCTGCATGCACCTTACTTGCCACTCTTACAATAGTGCATACATTCTGTAACTGGTGCTCTTCCCTTAATGCTTTTTTGTCCACCTGGAAGTGAGAATATCCAGAGACCTGTACCGCAAGTAAGATTACTTGGTCCAAGCATAGGCAAAAAGGGAGAAAACACTACCCACCACAGTACATCAGCTTCTGAGTGCCACAAGGCAAGGCTAGAAGGAATAGCATCCCAAGAGAGGCATGGGAGAAGCAATAGCTCCTGAATCCAAATACAATGGGAGTTTCAAGCTGCTGTATTGCAAAAGGAAAAGTACCATGGATAGTACAATCACCTGCATTCTCTGCCAGGCTGACTCTCCTAGACCTATCTGACTTCTAATCACATTTCACCTCTAAGACATGAAACAAAACATAATCTAGCAGTCCGCTGAGAAGATAGCCTGGATTGGGCTGGTGGCCCATGCCTTGTTACCATTATGTAGTACACCGAAATCTTTTGGAACCATAAATCTCATAACACTTCCAGATACATAAACTAAGCACTTTGGTAGTGTTTGTTCTTGCTTCTTTAGGGAAAGTGGTTAAGATGACAGGTGGGTTTTTTTTTGTTGTTTTTGCTTTTGTTTTTAATTGGTTCATTACAGTATAATTTGTGGCAGAGACTTTCAGAATTTTTTTTTTTTGTTAGATATATTTATTTGGATTTCAGGTGCCTGAAATGACTCAGTTTTGTAACCTTCTAAAAACCCAGAAACTCCCTGAAAACGTTGCCATCTTGGTTTTTTTAAATAAATCAACAACAGCCTAGGAAAATGACAGATTCATCATGCCCATTTTTAAAAACAAAAATCATTAGCCTCAAGCAAGTTTAATTAAACTTACAGAAGAGTTTACAATGCAGAAGAAATAGGTCAGGAAGGAATAATATAAAACAAAATTACTTCTTGAAAGTAGTCCAGGAAAAGCAAGGCAAGTCTGAACCCAGTCATTAATGATATCAGGGAGGAGATGAGACTGTGAAGGGTAACAAAGTCATGGGAAAAACAAGGACATCTGTTACCCAAACATAACTGCAGGGCATTCCTGTTGGTTATTTTGTGAGGAGCATTAGCTTTCCACATGCAGTTTGTGGTACAATGAAGAGGTTAAGCTCTAGTCTTGGCCTTTTTGCACGTATTACTACTTAGCTAGTAAGTCTCTGAATAATACAAATCATACATGCACTCTTTAAAAAGCTTGGGTTTCTGGTGCTTGAACCAGAAGTTCTAACATAGCTACTCTGCAGTGTTGAATGCTCATTCTGAATAACAGAGGTATGAGTCGCAGTGACTTACCAGGGTTAGTGTCTAGAATTTTATATCAGCTATTAGTTTGGATAACATCTGCAGGGTCATTCTATAACCAAGATCCATAAAATCAAGTGGGTTCATCTTCTCCATTTCCTGCCTGTCTTTTGATGATATTTCAAGAATTTTAGTTACATCAGAGCAAACTTCCAGTAAGGAGCAACTTTTCCTTGTCTCAGCCCCAAATGTAGGCTTTATCATGTCTTCCCATCTCATAGAGCAAAATATTATTCTTACAACCAAACTACTTTTCCTAAGATATTTGTTCTGGAGTGCAATAATCTTCAAACGAAAAGACTTCCAGGGCAATAAAATCATCCTCAAACTCTGCAAAAGGAACTTGTTAAAAAAAAAAAAATAATCAAGTGACCTCAGAAGAAAATTTGCTTGACCTTTGTGGTCATTCAATCACACAGGACATACTGCTAAGTGCTTTCGTCAGTTCTTTGAACTCATGTGTCAATTGTTTCACTTTCTCTTGGATTCTGCAGTACTAAATGTTTTCCACTCAAGTAACGTGGTAAGCCTTTTCCCTCTGCAGCTAAACTTCCCCATTTTAAGGGTGCTGAAAAGTAATCTCTGTTCTTCAGTATGTGCATGAGTTCTGCTTTTGGCTTCCTGATGTTTCCATCCCTGCTGGGTACTGTGAAACCTTTTCTGCTACTTCTAGCTCCTACCCTGTCAGTTTGGATATGGCTTTCTGCTGTTATTATTAAACCACTAATGCCATAGCGCTTAAATTACAAATAGATAACTTGATTTTTTTTTTCCTCTTTGAACCTGTCCCATACTGACCCATTTGCATTCCTTAGTTGTTTAAGCATGGTACAGGGGTTCTTTACAAAACAGGCTTACTCACATTTGTACAAACTGATTCAGAGCTGTGCTGCATGTCTGGCTTTGTGTCAGCCTGAATCCAAACTCAGAGCAGATGCTGAAGACAAGCCCTTGTGGCCATCACAGACCTGCCAAAGACAGTCACAGCTCTCCCGTGGCATCTCAGCAACATGAGCAGGTGGCTGCAGGAATTCAAACATCTGAAGCAAAGCCCTCTAAGCAGCAGACATGCATCTGCTTCTCCACAGAGATGAACAAGAAATTGCCAGGAGATACGTGCAATCCCAAGGCAGGACAACATTTAAGGAGGACAAATTGCAGGCAGATGGCTGCAGTGCAGATAGTGTGAAGGCAATCAGTAAAGACCAAATAATCCAATTTACTCCCAGAAGAATGAAGACCAAAAAAGGGTCTATAGATAGTAGCCTGGGGAAGCCACAAGGCAGCTGGACTGTACTGAAATGCCTGTCAATTCTTGGAACAGTGGAGAGTTTTCTCACACTGGAACAGCTGACCTAAATGATCCAGACTCTTCCCACTACCTTAGGTAAAACAGAAATAACACTGTTGATATTTTTATTTCCTGCACCTTTCATAATTATAGCTATCACAAAATTAACTCTTTTACAGCAGCAGGATGGGCAGTTTTATGAAAGTCAAGCAACAATTTAGGCTCATAACTTGGGTCAGACTGTGCTGGCCAGTAGTCCCCAAAAAGCAGGTTTGGTTGGCTGGTTCAGACAGGACACATTCGTGGCTGAAAGCAGTACCATCTCATACATCAGCATCTCTTCTGATGGCCAGTGTCTGTCCAGGAAAATGCTAATTTCAGTTCCTCTGTGCTGTTCTCACACAGTAGGACATGCTTATTATGATCTGCCACACTGCAGCCCTGACTGACATCTTAGGCAGAAGTCCTGCCCTACTGTGGGTTTGAATCTCCTCTCCAGGATTCAGGAACAAGTATGAAACTGCAGGAAATCCGTCCCTGCCACTGCCCTGTAGCTTGGCCTTTGTGGAGACTTTGGGGCCTCCAGACACACTTCAAACAAACAAACAAAAAAACCAAAACAACAGAGGCTGTGCCTCCTTTTATTCACCACCATTGTTGTTACTGCTGCCAGGGAGAATAAATGTATATTTCCTTTATATAGAATCACAGAATGGTTGAGGTTGGAAGAAAACTCTGGAGGTCATCTTGTCTAACCACCCTGCTCAAGCAGGGCCATCCAGAAAAGGTTGCCCAGGGCCATGTCCAGATGGCTTTTGAATAATGTCCTGTCACTGGGCACCACTGGAAAGAGCCTGGCTCTGTTGCAGTCGTACCCTCCCTTCAGGTATTTATACACATTGATAAGATCTCCCCTGAGTGCAAGGGCTGCATGCAGATGGTTGCCTCCTCTACCAAAACCTCACCACGTAATGGGAACAGTCTGCCCTAATAGCAGACAGTTTTTTCACCTCATTAATTTTTCTCCCTTCTTCTCTCACAGGAATTGAAGGAGTACACTTAACCAGCTTTGTTTGCTTACCCATCTAGCCTCCTTTAGTAACTTATTAATAAAAAGACCATTCTATCAACCCTGCTTTCTTCAGTGAATAAACTGGCCGTGACATCCTGTTATAGGCACTGAGCCCAGAACATAATTTTCTTAGTTTTTTTTTCTCCTTAAGCTGCCACCTGAAACACCTCTGGTCTGCAGCACCCTGACCCCAGGGTCTCTACAGGTCTTTGTTCTCCAAAGTCACCTTCTCTTCCAGAGCCCCTAAAGCCTACTCCTCTTCTCAGCCCCAGTAAAGAGCAATGACAAGGAAAACCATGCAAGAAGTTCCTCAAGTAGCAAGGAAATTAGTTGATATATTCTGTGATGGCAACAAGTAATAAGCTTTATTGGGGCCAGAGACATGATTTTGGACATGCCCATCTAAGTAGTTGCAATTCTCCCAGAAAGAACTAAATCCAGAGGCACATGGACGGCCACATAATACACAGACATTTGGAAAAAGGATGTACCATATGTGACACATGCATTGGAATACCAGTACAGACAGCTTTCAAAGTGGCTGAATACAGCAGCTTTGCTTGAATGAGATCTGTATTTGCATTCTTAAGAGGGCAGGAAAATTGAGAAGTTCTACAAAAAAATAGGATCTCTTATGTGCCACTAGAGAATTTTACCTTTAGCTAATTGAACTACATGTCTAGGACCTGTTCCCACTGTCTCGAGGCTTGCCACAGTCTGCATGTTGAAGGTGACAGTGGCAGGATTTGCTGACACCAAGGCAATGCAAGTCTTGAAATTAATGGAGGAGAGGATATGGACTTTAATGATACAGGCCCTGGTATGAAATGCCAGCATTTCAATTCTTCTTCTGAATTACCCTGTTGAGTATAATCCCTCCAGTTAACTCTGCCTACTTTGAGAATAAATCAGCTTTCTAAATTCTCTGCAGCTGGTGAGTGCTCACTTAGTTTTCTTTCACATTTGAGTAGCCTGCTTTATTTATTTATTTATTTTATTTTCTTTCTTCCCAGAATGCATACTGCTTCTAGGAGTGCTGTAAGACTGATGAAAGAAGAGATAAGGTGTGACTGCCAGTCACAGTAAGCGCCTAGATGACTAAAACTTAAGGCTTCTGGCAAAATTAATTTTGGCAGTGTTTTAACAATCCTCCTCACTTCCCAACAAGCATTTCTGATGCTGCATAGAGCAGAATTAAAATAACAACATAATCCTTGATCAGTATTGCTCACTTTCATGTGTGTATTTTTTTAACAATTACAAATAAATCCACTAGTACCTAATATATTTCCTATATTTGCATAGGAAATAATATGTTCGAACTATATCCTGACTTTCAAAGTTACATAGAAACTTTTCTAGCTGACTAAGGAAATCATGTATATAAGAAACAACAACAGAAAAGCAGCATTGTTGGAAGTTTTTAAGCTCTGCCATAAATAATCTCTTCATTTAAAATGGGCTGTTTAAAATAATTGAACCTGATTTAGTGTTGTACATAGTGCAAATAATTATATAGATTATTGTATATTATACAACAATCACAGAAAAACAAGACTATAAAAGTGTCTAATTCTGATCTCTTGCACAGTACTAATCCTAAATTTAATCAAATTTTTAGAGCTTTTTTTATTTTTCCCCTACAGAAAAAAAACCATCTAATTTTTATTGCCAAAGATCCACCAACACCATTAGCAAGGTCTTCCAATGATTACTCAACTTTTCACTCAAAAATATCTTTTCCCCTCTGTAAATGTCAAGAAACAATTTACAGCTCTTGGATTTTGTGTCTAATAGATTGAAGAGCCCTCTCTTACCAAATTTATGTTCCAGAATCAAATACTCATTAGCATACACTAATCAATTTTTCATTATTTTTAAATTTAATTATTTTTAAAAGATAAAAGGCAAAGGTTTCTCAGCATTTCTGTAGGAGATGTTTTTTCAATTCCACCATTATTACAATGGTTTTTCTCTGTTGATTGATAGCCTTCCAAGACTGATGCTAAAACTGGATGCAACATTCACAAACTATGTGTTATGGCTGTGAAATACAGAAGTTATGTCTATGACATGCAATATTCCTGTTCATACATTTCAGGATCATGTTCTTCCATCTGATCACAGCTTTCATTGGGAGGTCACATTCGGCTGAAGAGTCATTAGAACACTTAAATTCTTTTCATGTATCACAGCTTTCCAAAATCAGACTCTTAATCTTTTATGTATGGTCTGTATAGCTTCTACTTAATCCTACTATTTGAAACCTAAAATATATAGAGCTAGAAAACTAGCCCTATTCAAACTAATTACAGTTACCTTGTACAGATAACGCTTTATTGGTATTAATTTCATGTTTAATTCTACTTCACTACTCCAGATCATAAAAATGGTAATAATTGTTCTATGGATAAGTGTATTGTGGCTGGTCCTTCCACCTAGATATCAACCCACTGATTTCCAGTCCCTCAAACACCGTTTGGAATCTCTGTTGAACATTGAGTTCACCTGGATTGCCAGGACAGTCAGAAGCAGATTATGGTAGAACATGAAGAAGGGCAAGTTAGCTAAAAGATATGGAAAACTTTTTAATGACACTCCAGAACTAATTTTAGATGAGTAAGTGCAGAATCTTATCAAGTTAGCATTAATTATCAAAGCAAAGTGTAAGTTCAAAGCAGAAATCATTGGAATATTCAAATTGAGACACAAAGATATCTCAGTCCTGAGCAGATATCAAAGAACTGCTGTATGTTAATTAAACAAAGAGTAATATTGGCATAGGTATTATGTCATTTCTAGAATCTCCTTTCTAGCTTTTCTCTCCACTTTTTCTCTTATCTGCCCAATCTTTCCTCTTTACCAAGTTCTACCCATGCCACGTCTTGACTATCTAACACATAAATGAAATATTTACTGCTGGTGTTTACAATGCTTCTAGCTGTCTGGAATAATAACAATGTTAATTTTAAGTGATGAATCAGAGATCAGATGTTAGTCAGCATATTCTCCTGCTATTTGCAGAGCAATATTGGTCTAAAGTCTAAAGCTCATTTCCTGCTTGGTGGTAATGAAGCATCTGAACCTTGGATGAACCTTAGTCTCAGCTCCAAAGGGCCATTTGTAGAAGAGCCATCTTTCTCTGTACATTAGAAATTAATAGGCTGGATATATGTTAAAAATAAATCTTTTGGAACCAAGTATTCCCAACTCATATTGAAAACATGTAATTTTCTCTGAAGTATTTCAGTGACAGGCACAATAAATATGACTTAAGTACCATTTATAAAGTGTATCTGTTCCATGAAAACAGTTTTTTTGTTTACTTGTGGGGAATTGAAATCATGCTTCTAAACCACAGCTTGAGTAGTCAATGTCATCTTTCTCTTACAGAACACAAGGCTCACAAAAGCCAGTTTTGTTAGTTGGGGTTGGGTAAGGCAAACATACATGCTATGAATACAGCAACCAAAAATGAAAGTAATATCAAATCCCTTGCACTTCTACTACAAAAGTCATAACTACATTATGACAAGATGGCTCAGTAAAGTACAGGAACAAATAATAGTCTATGACTTTCATGCAACACTGCATAGCTTCTCTTCTGTGACATATTTCAAAACACATTCTGCTGCAAATGCATTCAACAAGATACACTTAAAATATAGATGGTAAGGTTTATATTGAAGAAAATATTAAATCACATGTGTCTAGATTTAGACATTTAACTACACCGTCTTTGAAATAAAAAGCAAAAATCTAAAAGTACTCCTCAAATAAAAACATTTTTGTTTTGAAATTTCAGGTTGACACAGGGAAGAAATCTTAAGGATTTTTAAAATCTGCATTACAGTACAGATTTTTTTAAAAAAATAATCTGTCAAAAGTATCACAAAAGAAACCACAGTAATTTTTTTCTTCCCCCAGCACGGGCTAAATAACATGATAAACTTCACTGTATTTCAGAAAATATTTTTATTTGATGGCATACTATATAACTAAAAAAACTTAGATATGCTGTAATTTCATTTTTCCTTATGGATTACCTGTTCCCAACATGTCAGAGGAATTTTCTGCTTTCTTCTGCAACTTCTTCTTTATTTCTATATTCCTAACTGCAGATGATGCATAGTTATCCTTAGCTAGAACTATTTATATTTAGGGTTTGAAGAAACAACAGTGTCTTCATTTATAGTTGGTTAATGATGATTGCCACAGAAGACCACAAAGCATCTTCCTTACAGCCGTCTACTGTAAGACAGGACAGTTAAGAGAAATGACTATAATGCTACATTCCCAAGATTAATTTCAACCCAGGTGTTACCTGAGTTATTCAATATTTTGATGAAAGAATAATGTGATTAGGCAGCAAAGGCTATGATATTTTAAAGTTCAAATGAGGAGATGAAAATAATTTAGGCTTCTGGATAACCGAGCTAAGCAGAGGAAATCAAAATGGTATGCTAGGTGGGAAGATGGTCTGAGCAGGAAGGCAATGCTGTTGAACTGGCAGGGCAACAGAACTGTGTTGCTCTGGCACATAGGGGTAAGAAGCAACGTAGTCTGACAAAACACACAGCAGCTTAGAAAGCACTCAATGTTTTGTCTCACCTCTGCTCTTTTAGGTAAATTTTGGTTTTGTTTGCCTTTCTTTCTCAAGCTGTTGTCCTCTAAAGTGTTGGTTTAAAGGCAAATTAGCCAGCTAAGGAGATTCAGTGCTATGAAATTGACACTGTTTCACACACCAGTAATGTTGATCATCAATCAAAAGTATCAAAGTGGTAATAAAATAGTCTTAATGTGGGCAAATGACCAAGACAGGGTAGCTATTTCACATAGAAAAAGAGGAAAAAAAATCTTATAAAGTAATTGATGGTTGTGTTACTCATCTTTTTATCTAATGTATGTCTGATGCTTCATTATAGAAAAACATTGCAAGGAAATTCAACCACTATAATTGTAAAATATTTAGTAGTTACAAAAGCTTAATAAATCCTCTCTTTGTATATAAATTGAATAAATAAATCTTCCAGGAAAAAGCCAAATACTTTATTTCTGGCTGTCTTGTGCAGCACTATTGCTCCACATGTCTTTTGCCAGTTTGCCATTACAACAATCTATTTCCTTTTCTAGAGAAACAAAAGGATAAATGAATGTATCTGTCACATTTGTGTCCCTTGTGTGAGGGGAGAGGATAGTGACCGCAGCACTGCTCTGCTTAGTCTGTTCTCTGGATGCTTTAAAACATTATTTTAAAACTGCATTTAAACTTTATTCTTCTCTAGAAAAACAAAAAAAAAGCCTGCTTCCTTATAGACATCCAATTGAAATACAGCACAGGAAGGAAACAGCCTAGTAGTATTCAAATTTGTACATGTGGAAATCCAAGCCACATTTATCTCAAACCATGGAAAGGGGTCAATTCAAGAAGTACTAGGAAGAGAATGCCAGAGCTCCAGACAACAGCATGAAACAAAGTATGGACCAGCTCGAAGCCATCTATGAACCAGGTTTTCACTTTTTTAAGTGTATTTTGTAACACTGAGAAGAGAGGCTGATACACCAGAGCGTCATGCTGCCACCCAGAGGGACTTCAACAGGCTGGAGAAATGGGCTTGACAGAAGCCTCACAAAGTTCACAGCGGGAAGTGCAAAGTCCTGTACCAGTACTCCAGACACAGACAGAAAATAGGAGATGACGTTCTGGAAAGCAACTTTGCAGGAGAAGGCCTGGATGTCCAGATGGATGCCAACACTCTGCCCTCAAGGCTAATAGTACCCTGGGCTGCATTAATAGAGGTGTTGCCAAGAAGCTGAGGAAGGTGATACTTTCCATCTCAGCACTGGTGAGGCCACATCTGGAGTACTGTCTCCAGTTCTGGACCCTCCAGCACAACAGAGAAATGAAGATACTGGAGACATTCTAGAGAACAGAGGCTCACCCTGCACATGAGGAAACATTTTTAGTGTGAGGGTGACAGCCCTGGCACAGGTTGCCAGGAGGGGTGGTGGAGCCTCCATTCTCAGAGATCTTCAAAAGCTGTCTGGATGTGGTCCTGGGCAACCAGCTCTTGTTGACCTGCTTGAGCAGGAGTGGTGGCCAAGGGGAGCTGCAGGAGTTCCTTCCAAGCTTAACCATTCTGTAATCACCAGGTAACAAAGTACAAGTCCTTCTCCTCTGACAGTCCTTGGAGAAGGGGGGTCAGAGTACACTGTTGGTGCTGGAGAAGCTGGTTACCATGATTGCCCCACCTGTATTTCTCTGCTGCCCAACTCTGCTGGGCCTTTGGGCTCAGGGGCACCAGCCTCTCATCACCAGACCTTCCCTGAGGTCTGAGGCCTTCCCTCCTGCAAGGGCACACAAAGATGGCCAGTGTCCTGTGAGGCTATTTAAAATTACCTATCATGACACATGGAGAAACAAAGCAACGTACTACTTTAAAGATGTCATCCAAACATAATTTTTCCTGACTACTGTGTTAGTCTGCCTTCTCCCTCTGCTATGAAGATGTGATTATGGTCATGAGTTTTTGCTGAACTGTTCACTTAAAAGTAAAAATGTTTTATCCAAATTCCAAAAAGATTCTGGAGAAGAGTTCCCAATTACGTCAGTGAAGAATAAATCTAGCTATAAACTTTGCAACTAGTTTCACATGATACTCTGCAAATGCTTCAGAGCTTCCTTTTCTCCTTACCTTTCATGAGAGAAATCAAACTGAAATAGAGTGAACTGTCAGAGAGAAATGTTTTGGACTAGGTTCATATTTCCTGCAAATCCAGAGTTTATGACTGCACTACATTCAGGATGAGCTTGACCAGGAGATTGATGAAAAGCTGATTGTTAACAAATCAATAAGAAAATTCATGTTCTTTACATTAGCTTGAAGATCTTTATTTTCATGTAACATAAGTGCAACTGTGCTATCACAGCCTTCATCTCTGCTTGAGAGTTCCCAGTATTTTACCACTCAGAACATATAAATCAGCTTTACTCTAGATTAGCTGTTCTGCCTAATACCAACAGCATGTTTATTTACCCACAGCTTTTTAACCTTGACATGACAGATATAGTTTAAAAAAAGAACATACAAGAAACCTCACTGTTCACTTGAGAACTTAGAGAAAATAGCAATCAGTAGACAGATGACCTGAGGTAATGACATTTGGTTGCAAATGTCTTTCTGGATACAGATAAAGTAAGAATTTGAGTCATTTATCAGAGTTGTGATTTCATTGACAGGCCAAAACACAAGAATCTCCCACATGAGTTCATTGGGTTACTTCTACCTTCTCTCCCACACTCTGCTCATGCCTCACAGAAGCAAGTCTTAGGAATCACCATGCTTTTCCTTGTATTATCACATTCTGCACAGAGGATGACTATTTCCCAAAAATTCTGCTTGAAGATTAAGAAACTCTCTGAGGATAATTGTGCCCCAGAGAAGAGTTCACAGTTTTTGCCTCAGATAGTTCCACTAGAAAAACCAGTGGCCACTCAATAACTTCCTTCTGAGAGCCACTGTACTTTTCATGATTAGACACCTAAAGAGGCAATGCATTTACAGAGACCTCCAGGATCCCCAAAACATGTACTAGAAGCTAAAGCTCTTTTCATGCATTCGCAGGTCATGCTTTGAGATCATTAATCAGCACTATTCATATTAAAAAGAGTCCACAAAAGATACAGCTTCCCAGTTATATCCCGTCTGTAGTTTTCACGGCCTCCCTGTTGGCTCCTAACTCTGGGAAATAGGGCCACGTTTCCTCCACAGACCATTGAGTGAACGCTCCAACCAACAGATGGGAATGTGGAAAGAAGGAACAGCTGGCAGTGGAGTGTTGCTGGAGGTGCTATCCAGCTATCATGTCAAGGTCAGTTATTGGGCTGTGATGTATCCAACAGCGTGGTAAAAGGCAGAATACCTTCTTTATGAAGCACAGGGAGACGAGGTATGAATTAGGTGCTTGACTGTATAGCACTAGGATTTGAACCATTCTAGCCTGCCCAGAAGCAGACCACCTACTCTGTAGGAAACTTTAAATGGAAAAAATATAAGCATCTCAGGACTCTAAATGTCTTCTGGGCTAGATTCAAGTTGCAAGTAGTTCAGATCTGTAATTTGGGCTTTGGTGTCCCCAGGTCTCATGTATTAAGTGTCCAGGGCTTTTAGTCATATTAAATGGTCTTACTATTAAGTGTGTCTGGCTATCTGGTCTCACTGATGAACGCAAGCTGACCTTGAAAGGGATACTTACTGGAATTTTTTCTTTTTTGCGTGACTGAAAACTTGGAATGCAGCTCTTCACAGTACAGTACATTTGCAGCAAGTTTAGACAGTCTAAAGCTCCTACAGCTGAACTCATGATTTCCCAAAACCAACAAAAAGAGCAAGAACAACATTAAGGAAGGTATTAGCCTTATTTTGACAAAACTGTTTGTTGTAAAAGACAACCTGCTGGCTATTTACATTTAGATGAGGAAGCCTTTGTTTGGGTTTACATTGTGTATCGTGTGAGATCTTTATTTCTTCATCCTCTGAGCTCTTGTTGCGCTAAGGAACACTAAGGAAACCACTTCCTCTGGAAGTGGTTTATTATTGTTAGTTATTATATGCTTGAATATTAAAAAATGAAGTTAAAAAAATAATATCCAAAATTACATTATTATAGTACACAAAAGTCTTGTCATTCTATTAATAAAGGACAAAGAAGTCAAGAATATTTTAAAATGACACAAACATTTGAATTACCTTGGACATACAAAAAAGTTTGCAGATCCTTCAACTAAGTTGCAGCTGACCTGGAAGGGTGTACTCAAACCTTTATAAATCCATATATTATGCTCACACCTAAATAACCTGTTTTTTTCATTTTTATTTTGTTTGGTCAGGCATGTCAATGTTGCATTACAGCTATGATATCCTGAGTGTCTTAGCAAATTTAACAATTCATTAACTTCCAAAAGCCATATGCTATCTAAAAGCAAAAGCATGCATTGTTGGTTTGTACAACACTTGTATATTTAACCTTGCTACAGAAATCTGTCATGTAGTCTTCCCAGGGCCGACTAAAAAAAATAAACCTTTGTACTTACAACTTGTTTCAAAAAATTGAATAGTAGAAACTTTCTCACTTTTTACAAGAAGAAAGCTAGACCTAATTTAAGGCCTGAAAGCAATGTGCATTATATATATTAAAAAAAAAAAAAGGAAAAAAACTCAGCCTCTCCGACTGACTTTAGATTACATTTCCAGTTTACATGTAACTCCATAACCTCTATTTTCTTACCAGTCCATGAAACAGAGTTATCCTGGCTCTGGAATCATTGTTCCTATCTTGACACTGGTAAAATATACTTTGATTACCGTTATAAATAAACAAACAAACAAACAAAAAATCTATATTGCCCATATTCACCATGATAGAAAAACCAGCAGTGAGATAAATTTGAAAAAAAACCCCAAATCATGATAGTCTGGGAAACTTTCTAATGGTAAGGAGAGCAAAGCTTTGGAGCAAATTGTGTGGGAGCTTATGGAGTCTGTCTTGGGAGGTCTTTGACATCTCTCAGTAGCAATTTCAGTACAGTTGATCTTGCCTTGTGGCAGAGGGATAGCTAAATGAAGTTCTGAGGTCCCCTTTAGCCCTGTTTCCTGTGGTTAGCAGTTTTCCCTTACAAACTCCCATTTTAAGGACCACACCATATGATTGTGCCACACTATCTAGCAAATAATTTTCATAGCATGCCCATTTAATGCATGTTTTGCAAAAGGACCTTGCAAATAATGCAGTTATACCTGGGCAATAGAACCTAAATTCACATTTACATGGATATTTTTCTCTTTCACGCAGGGCAATACAAGAAATTTGAAAGCTATTAGCAAGGAGCTGATAAAAGAAAAAAGATGTTGGGGTTTTTGATGTAATTTGGTCTCAACTCTTCCAGAAGTTAAATGTACTTTTGCAAGATAGAGTTCTTAAAAGTTTGGGGTTGAATTATAAAAAAAAAAAAAAAAAAAATAATCCTTGAGGCCTAAAAATACTTTTTCTTAGATACTATAATTTAGTCTGTTACTTATCAGACCCACAGTCTTACTAAACTCAGTTTTGAGGAAGACTGTCACTCCAGAACACAAGTAGCAGGCCAGCTTTCTTCTTTTCCCTTTCAACCATATTTTGGTTCCTTGAAGGCATTAAAACATGGGAACAGTAGAAATCTGTTCATGTCAATATTGTGACAATAATTTCATAACTCAACTAGAAGGGGACCAATATAAATCAAAATCAGACTCTGATTTAAATTCTGAGCTCTCCCAGAAAACATGCCAAGAATCAACACAGATTTATCAAACACCATAAAAGGTACTTGTTTTCATTTTAAACTAATAAAGTAACAGTTTCCGGAAGTTAATCACAAGAAAGTTCTAAAACCTGATCACCATTAGGAAAAGAGCAGAGGAAAATAATTTTATATGAATTATTATTTGCCTGATATTAATTTTTCTCCCTGGATTCTCAAGCAAATGTACAGATAAGCTATCACATACAATCCCTCTGAAATCTGTACACAAGAAACTACATTTAGTTTAACAATTTTGAGGATGTTGTTAAAGTCTTGTGCCAATTTTGGAGACTGGAAAACCTGGCAAAACTATCCTGGGAACCAACTGCATGTAATGTGTTCTCTAGGGATAGAGGTTCTTCATTTGACCCCAGTTTTTGAGCAACCAGCAGTTGCATCTTCTGCCAAGAAATAAAAAAATAGCCATGCACTTACTGAAGATTCTTTATTTCATCTCAGCTTGTATTTTTCCTCAGAATGGACATAAGTCTGACCTTAGGATATACTTCAAATAGTGTGTGGTTCCCATCCACATTTATAATGCTTTAATTACAAGCCTAATACCATTGCTTAACAACAAACCTATTTTCCCAATATTAAAAACAGGAAAGGACTTATTGCCTGTAAAAATGATCTATGAAAATATTCTAAAATACTTGATTTCACTTTAAGTTGTGCTACCCTGGCCTAGAATCTTGCTGCAACTTGACTAAGAATAAACTTTAGTTCCATGAGCAAATTTTTTTAAAAAAATCTACAAAGTTAATATTTATGGTAAGCAACTTGCTCTGCAGATGTTAGTTGGCCATCGCTGAAGACCTCGATGAAAATTCAAGCCCAGACATGATATTTAATTCTACAATAGACATAGGACATTTAAAACTGAAAATATGACTTTTAAAAATGGGTTTCTGAAGAATGCTTTCCAAATCTACTAAGAGGAAGATGTGTTTATGACACACTGATGTGTGTGCATACACACAGAAATTCAAATAAACCTGGAGATCCTTCATTTTCTTCTTTTTTAAGGATCAGAAACTTCTCAGTCAAGACAACATTTTTCATTGTTTAAAGGCTGAGACTGCTCTGCGCAGTCCTTAAATTTTTGTATCTGGATCTCTGGATGTTTTTGGATCCTTCTGTTCCCACCCCATAATTGATTTACCAGAAGTTATCTGGCTTTGGTTGTCCAGTTTTCTGCAAATCTAGTCGTCTCCAATGGACATTCAGGCTATTGTAAGTTATCAGCCTTGGCCTGCTTTCTATATTCCCAGTCAAAGAAGTTCAATCCTGAACAGACAAACTCCCTAGCAATATGTGTTTTTTGGGGTAGAGATAAAAGAAAGTCAGTTTTCTGAAAGCACTCCTCCTTTCACTGCTATTGCATAATCCTCCTCTTTCCCAGGGGAAGGTAAACAGTGAAAGGTAAACAGTTGTTTCCATGTTTAGAAGAAAAATAAAGAGCTATTAATCTCCAAATCTCATCCAAGGAAAATTGCTGCAAACTGAGCTGTCATCTCAGTAATCTCTCATTGTTTCCTTCCATTTCGTTTAACCAGAAAGAGTAAAAGGGCACAAGCCATGAGTACCTTCATGTGGCCACTTTATATATTTTCCACTTTAGTACTTGGCCTTCTTCCTATGACTGACTCTACAGTAGTTTTTTATGACCATTTCCCACTGAGGGACAACTCCAAGTTCTCCCCTTGCTCACTAGTGGGATCTTGAGCAGTCAATATGTGAGATTTAGTTTAACTGAATTAAGACAAAGAAAAGGATATCTTGCAACTTTATTCTTCTACCTCCCCTTCAATGTTAAAGGCTCCATATAGCCCATTGAGCTCAAAAGAAGTTAAGCATCTAAATAACTTTGACATTCTGCTCTTACAGATGTCAAAAGTCTAGAAGATGCAAAGCAGAAGCTCACAGATATACTCACAGAATCATAGAAACATTCGCTGGAAGGGACCCCAGGAAGACATCCAGGACATGCTGCTTGAAGTCAGTCTGCGAAAAACACCAGACTGGAGGGTTTTGAGACTTGGCTACACAAAGCCACAGCAGACCTGAGAATCTAATTTCCATGGCCCTGTGTGTAACTCATTCCAGAGCCGCACCACCTCCCCTTTTCCTAACAGCCAACTTCCCAAACAGCAATATGTGGTCACTGTCCCCGTTATTCTGACTGCCCCTTCTCGGAAGCGTCCAGCTCTATTATCTTCTTAATACTTCCTCAAGTTTCTGTTGGCTGCCATAAAATTGCCCCTTAGCCTCTTACGTGCCAAATTAAAACCAAGCCCAGTTCCCTCAAGCTGTCCTCATAGGTGATGTTCTCTAGGCCACTGAATGAAAGACTTCAAATTTTGTTCCAAGGTTTCTCATCCAAATTAGAATCTGTATAAAAAGAGCCATTTCTGCAATCAAGAATTTCAGGCTTCCCTTTCTTATTTGTATTTTCAGACATTTTGTATAAGTACAATGAACTGTTGCATCTGGATACTCACTGTCAGTGTTCAGATGGTATTTACCTCAAGTGATTACTTATGTGGGTACGCACTGATGCAGGAAAAAGCAAGCTATACCTGTGGCTTGACAATAAAATGTACCTGGCAAAAAAGGAGAAACTAAAATTTGCACCAAAGCCAGATACTCACAACTGACCAGGGTTATTAGTGTCAGCAAGATGGAAGGATGGAGGGAATTTGTCTTTGGCCCAAGACAACTTTCAGCAGTCCTACACCTTGTAGGAGTGTAGAAACACTTCAGAACCACCTTAACAATGAGACAATGCTACATCTGAGTGAAAGAGTCACTTTCCTGAGGGTCCCCCCAACATAAACAGTGAGCTTTAAGACTGCAACAGTCCCCGAAACACAGTAATGTAGTATACTACACAGACAGAACTGCAGTGTAAAGTCTTTTCTCCCTTCCTGGCACTCTGTCCTCCATGTAAATACATATTAATGCTTCTTCCTTTTTCCCTAATTATGCACAGAACCTTTGATTTTTAGGTGTTCTGTAAATTAATGTCACATAGCAAGCAAAACCCATTAAGGTTACAGAGCTCAAAACTGAAAGTGACATAAGCAAATGCCTTTGTAAATGATCAAAACATTTGTTTTACTGAGCTGGTAAGAAGTTCTTTAAACTAGAAATGACAGCGAGAAAAGTACTAGCAGCCCTGGGAGGCAGTGATAGGGTTTACAAGCAAAGAGCCTAGGATGATGGAAGTGGAAGGGAGCATATAATCAAAACAAGACTTCAATGGAGTCACCTCAAACATTTGAATGTAAGCAAGAAAGTGCCTGCAAGGCATCATGACAAGGAAACTCCCAGATCCTTTTCAGGAAATAAACATGCTTGGGTGTCTTTCTGAAGCACCCATACACTAATGCATGGAGCCTGGAGAATAAAAAGGAGTTAGAGATCTGTGTGCTACTGCATATATGGTAGCATGACTTGCAACCAGAGTGCTGCAATTATGAGATACAGGCCCTAGGATGGACGGGCTGGGAAGGTGAGGCGGGCCAGTTGCCCTTTATGTGAGAGAACAGTAGGAGTGTGTGGATCTCTGGATGGGCATGGGTAACCCAAACAAGAGCTTATGGATAAGGATGAAAGATCAGACAAATATATGTGATATTGCACTGGGTGCCTTCTATAGGCTACCTGATCGGGAAGAACAAGTGGACGAGACCTTCTACATGAAGCTCAATGTGACCTGACAATGTGCACTTGCAGCTTAGAAAGCCAACCATATCCTGGGCTGCATGAAAAGAAGCCTGGACAGCAGGTAAGTGAGATGAGTCTCTCCCTCTACTCTGCAATTATGAGACCTCACCTGGAGTACTGCACCCATCTGTGGAGCCTCCAACATAAGAAAGACATGGGCCTGTTGGAGTGAGTCCAGAGGAGGGCCATGAAGATGATCAGAGGGCTGGAGCACCTCTTTTATGAAGCTGAGGTTTTCAGCCTGGAGAGAAGGCTCTGGGGAGACCTTAAAGCAGTCTTCCAGTACCTAAAGAGGGCCTAGAAGAAAGCTGGAGAGGGACTTTTCACAGTGACATGTAATGATAGGCCAAGGGTGAAGGGCTTTAAAAAAAGGGTAGATTTGGAATAGATATAAGGAGAAATTCTTGACTATAAGGGTGTTGAGACACTGGCACAGGTTGCCCAGAGAAGCTGTGGATGCCCCATCCCTGGAAGTGTTCAAGGCCAGGCTAGAGGGGCTTTGAGCAACATGATCTAGTGAAAGGTATCCCTGCTTGTCACAGTGGTTGAAACTAGGTGATCTTTAAGCCCACTTCCAACCCAAACCATTCTATGATTCTACTGACAGCTAGAAGTAGCCTCACATTCACAGGTCCTCGTCCTAATGGGGAGCTTCAACCGCAGCAGTATCTGCTGGGGGGACAACACAACAAAGTATGAGGAGTCCAGGAGGTTCCTGGAGATTATCTGTGATAACTTCCTGACCCAAGTGGTAGAGAAGCCAATGAGGAGAGGGACTGTGCTGGACTTCATGCAACATACATGGTTATGTGAAGACTGAAGTGACCTTGAAATGGTGGAGGGGAAGGAGCAGGTCAAAAAAGCAGGACCACATCCCAGGACTTCAGGAAAGCAGAATTTGGCTGCTTCAAATATGTTATTGAAAGGGTCAGATGGCATAAGGCCATAGAGGGAAGAGCAGTCCAGGAAAGCTGGGTAATATTCAAGGATGACTTTCTTAAGTTCAAGAACAGTCCATCCCAACGAGCACTAAGTCAAGCAAAACTCAGACACAAAACTCCTAGCAAAACTCAGACACAAAAAATGAGTATACAAAAAGTGGAAGCAGGAACAAGCAATACAAAGACACTGTCTGAACATGCAGAGATACAATTAAGAAAGCTAAAGCCCACCTGGAGCTGAATCTGGCAAATGATGTCAAGGACTTCTGCCAGTACTTAAAAGGCAAAAGGAAGACAAGGAAAACTGTGGACCTGCTACTGAATGAGGTGGTGTCCCTTGGTAATACAGGACATGGAAAAGCCTAAGATACTGAGTGCCTCTTTCACCCAAGTCTTTACTAATAAGACCAGCTTCTAGAAATCTAAAGCCCTGGAAACAAGGGGAAGTGTACAGCAAGGAAGACTTTTCCTTGGTGGAAGAGTGTCAGGTTAGGGAAAACTTCAGCAAAAGGCACATACATAATAAGTCCATGAGCCTAGACAGGATGCACCCATTCAGCTGAGGGAGCTGAATGAAGCCACTGTAAGGACACTTGTATTATCTTTGAATGATCATTGCATTTGGGGGAGATATCTGAAGACTGTCACTCATTTCTTCAAAAAAAGGCAGAAAGGAGGACCCGGGAAACTACAGGCCAGTCAGCCTCATCTCAGTCCCTGAAGTTTCCCCTTTTTCCTCAGGGAAACTGATGGAGCAGCTAATTCTGGGAACCACTTGCAGAACATGCAGCACATGGAGGACAAGATAGTGATTGGGAGTAGTCAGCATGGACTCAGGACCACTAAGATGGTGAAGGGACTGTATTATCTCCCATAGGAGGAAAGGCTGAAAGACCTAGCATTGTTTAGTGTGGAGAAGAGAAGTTTCAAGGGAGATCTTATCCAGGTGTACAAATATCTTCAAGGAGGCTGTAAAAAAGAAAGGACCAGGCTTTTTCCAGTGGTGACCAGTGACAGAACAAAAGACTATAGGGACAAACTGAAAAAACGGGAGGTTCCTAATGAATACAAAAAAAAACTTTTTTTTTTTTTTTTTTTTTACTGTGAGAGTGACAGATCACAGGAATAGATTGCCTAGAGGGATGGTGCAAGTTCCATCCTTGGAGGTCTTCAAAAGACATCTAGATATGGTCGTGGACAACTTGCTCTAGGTGACCTGCTTGAGCAGGGGTACGAGGCTGAGAGGACCTCCAGAGTTCCTTTCCAACATCAACATTCTGTAATTACATCGTATCCTGAACCCGCCTTGAGTAGTAGACAGCAAACAAAACAGAGCTCTGCAACTTTTAGTAAAAACAAGTAGTCCTGAACAAATCAGAGTCCTTTCAGAAATGGTACAGAGATTCAGAAACTAATGTGATGAAAACTTGCCTTGAAGGTGGCAAAAGGATGAGTACAAGATGTTTCAAATTAATTGCTTTTGCACTTAGGCTTGCAGTTCATGAGAAAACATATTGCTGAAGACTCTTTAAAGCATTCTTCCTTTGTGTTCTCCTCTAGGCTTCAGCACACAGTTTTTGTTCTCACATGCTGACTCTTCTGCAAATCACAACTAAAGATCATTATCTTTAGGCTGTTTCATTTTGATTTTGTCCATCTTGTTTCAACAATTTTTCTCCAGTTTTTGTGTCCCCTTCCACTCTAAAATAGTTATTTTCCCCTTTGCTAACTTTGTATCAGCCATCACATACAAGAAACTGTAGTGGTGCAGTTTTGCTGTGTGGGCAGAGCAGTTTGTGAAACATTCCATGTCCAGAGCATGTATGTAATCAAATCCATGATAGACTATCATTTAAGTTGATTTTAGCTGCCCAGTTGCAAGAAGCCGAAGTTCTGCACTAGATTCAGAGTTTCCAAAACATTATGTCAAAATTTTCCATTGGGACGGGAAGGAGCACTTTCCTGACAGAAAGGCCACAACACTAACCAAATTTCAACTCCTTGCTCGAAAACATGGACAGTACACAGTTAGTCAAAGAAAAGGTTGCCAGGGTTGTTTTAACATTGCAACACAATGTATTTTCTCCAGCATTTTCTTGGAAATGGCAAAACACTTTTGGCGGAAACTTTCTGGAAAAAAAATAAAGTGAGCCCAATATCATCTAATGGTAAATTTTACCTAAAATGTTGGTATTTGGCCAAGTTGCAAGTAAGATGATATGAAGGTATTGTAACAAGGAGGTTTGATAAATCTCAATAATAGTCAATGCTGCCAATCTCAGCAAAACGCAGTCCCATGTGAAGGCCAGGGAACTAATGATCACCAATAACACTGGAAATTCCAGCCAAGACACCGAGCTGAGCAGTAATGGAAACACACATAAGCTCTTAAATCTGAAACAGGCCAGAAAGCTGGTCAGTTTTAAGGAACTTTCCTGTCCTTGCACTAGTCTGTATAATGCTTTAGCTGCACCCCTATGCAGACATGTAGGTATACACATTAAGTTCTCAGACGACACTTATCTCCAGCAGATGCAAGTATTTCAGTCCTGATGCACCAATCACTAAACTGAGCTTAGCTGAGAAAAAATCCAAATTCAGCAATCATGAGATATGAGTTAACAGCAGAAATGTTGCTAGTGTTTGCATTCATAATTTTAGAGGATTATTCAATACCAATACATTAAAAACTTTTCCCAGTCATATGACACTAGGCCAACAAATAATGCCTAACTTATGAACTATCTGAAAATTAAAAAATAAAAAAAAGCACCATGGAAGTTTAAGGTCTGATAGTTAAGAGTGAAATTACAATGAAGAAACAAACATGCTTTATTTTAAAAAGAAAACCACAAAATAGCTTTTTGAGAATACTAAACTGTGAAAATCTGGACTAAAGAATTTTATGGGTTACTGTGGTATAGGTTTCTCAGGCAATCATACCCCATCTAAACTGCTCAACTCACGATGAATAAGACTATTAATATGAATTTAGTTAGAACCAATACAATATCATAAATCAATAATTAATCATTAATTCTTAGCATTTTTTTAATGGAAATCATAGGCAAATTAATGTATAATTTAGGGTCTGAGCCATCAACATCTGGGTATATGATTCCCTACCCTCTTCGAAGTCTACACTTAAATTTCACAGTTTAGGGTCTGAAGAGAATGAGTGGGTGGAAGTATATGCTTCTGCTATGCAAGAGACCAGATCACCGGGCCTAATCATCCTTTCTAGCTACTGGATTTATTCCCTTAGAGATTTAACAGGGAGAGAGCACAATTTCTAAGGCTATATCCCAGGTGTGGCATGCAAAGAGTAACCCACAGATGGCACAGAAGGTAAGTGCCAGGAATACTGAGTCTGCTGCACACAAGCAATGCAGCTAATTGCTGTTCGGGCACTACTCCAGATTTATGTAACTACAAGGTTTTTATTCTGCAGCTGGCTCACTTTGGACTATTGACAGAGAAGTCCATCTTCAGGAATGACTCTGCCATGAGCAGTGTTCCTGCATGTGCACAGCATTCTTGGACAGCCAAGCAGTTAGTGAGTGCATAAGATGACTCTACACTAGGTACAGCACCCACAGCCATGTGCAGCAGGACAGACTCTGCATCCTACATGCAGTAAGAGTGGAGATGCTGTACAGATTCTCCTGTGTTTAAGCAATAAATCCAGGGGGTTTTCACCGCAGATGGATGCTGTTGCCAGGACCTCTCAGCCTTTTAATCAAAAGCACACCTGATGATACTGGAAGGCATAAAAATACTCCACAAGTGACCTTCATTTACAAACGCTAGTCAAAAAACCTAATGTGGCAAGGCTAGGTATACAGCTGAACTTTGGTACCCAAAACATGTTCAAATGCCTATGAACAGCATTTATTTAGCAACACAAAGTGCAAAACTCACCTAACTTCATAGACACAAATTTCTTGGGTAAAATTCATGGAATAATTTAGGTTAAAGGAGAGGCTTGGCATCATCTCATCCATCCCCCTACTCCAACTAGACCCAGCTTCAAAGTTAGATGAGATTGCTCTAAGTCTTGCTAAATTTTAAAAGTCTCAAACATGAATACTCCACAACCTCTATGCAAACCTGTCCAGGGCTTAGCCACCCTCAAGGGAAGAATTTTTCCTGTACACATATGGGCTGCCTTTGCTTCAGTCTGTGAGAGTTCTTCTCTGACAGCTGCACAGCCCTGAGCAGATTTTGCCTCTATCTTCTGTATAAACTCCATCAGGTATCTGAACAGAAGAGTTGCTCCAAACCTTGTTCTCTGAGCTTCCCCTTGTACACCATGCTCCAAATCCTGGTGACTATCTATTAGGCTTTCTCCAGATTGCAAATGACTTTCTCATACTGGTAGTCCAAGACTGGGCACAGTACTTCAGATGTGCCCTCAGGACTGCTGAATAAAGGGGAATAATCACAGCCCCAATCTGCTGGCTACACTCTTGCTAACACACTGAGATATGTCATTAGCCTTCACAGCTGAAAAGACACATCGGTAAGCCACATTCCTCCACTCCCTGCTGCTGTCTGGCGCACATGCTATGAAGTAGGAATAAGTCCTGAGCAGATAGGTATCTACCTTAGACCCAAATTTTGATGCAATTACAGAAAACAAGAATTCACTTGCTTATCTAGCTCTGGGAGAGTTGATCTGACAGATTTGTTTGATGCAGCATGACATAAAACAGCCGGATAAGGAGGAATTCCCCTCCTTGTGTATACAACACCCTAGTGGTTAGGTGACATGTTTTGGAGACTCAGGTTCATCTCACTTGTGTATATCAGGGGGTTTGAACCTGTGCACCTTAAAAAGACAGCACCTGACCTCTTGCCTGTCCCAGGATAGGACCTTTACCAGAGGGAAAATAATTTGATTTAAACAAGATCTTTGGTGAAACAGGAAATGAAACGAAGCGCTCGTGCTGGGTAATGTCTGATCCCTAGTCTCTATAGTTGCTCCCATTTTATCACTCAAATGAAAATGTCATTGAGCACTGAGAAATCTCCACCAGAACTTGCTAGGAGGTAAGAGGGGTTACAAATCCCCCACCTTTCCATGCTTTGGCTTGAAAGTTTAGAACATAACTTTCCCATATTTAAAATGATTACACTTGTCATCAATTTATTATGCCATATCCAACCCTGACTTGGGACAGGGGTTGAGGGGGAGGTGGTGAGTAAATAAAAACCCTAACACTGCTTTACTTCATAGGGAAAAAATGTGTGTGGAGGGGAAAGCTCCTGGAGATGATTCCAGGTTATGAGATTTGAGAGAATACAGGTAATCAATCTGAATTTGAAGACATATTAAATATCTACTTTGAAAATACATTATTATTTGAGAAAAGCAAAAAAGCAAAGGAAATTTTAAGTTTTTTTTAAGATTTTGCTCATCAAATGTGTTTTAAAAGTTGATCAATTAAGTGGGAAAACATCTTCAAGATATTCCTGCATCTCCTCATTTCATGTACTTTTTAACTTCTGGCCAGAAACTCTAACTTTATTACCATTTACTATCATTGTGATCAATACAAACAGGATTTGAGTGAAAGGCCCTGTTAAAGATACAAAGTCTTTCATATATTTCGCTAATGCTTCAGTTCATCTCAGTGGAAAATTCCAAGAAAAGTTTGAAATATGCAAAGAAAAAGGAACTAAGGGAAAGAACTGATGTATGGATTAGAATACAGGAAGGGAAGGGCAGCAAAAGCAGTAGAAGGATGCATTTATCTCTAGGGTTTACCTCTGTGTAGATTACTTAGAAAATGTCCTGAAAATCCAGCTGTGCACCAGTTCCTCCTATGGAATCTAATTTAAACTAATGAGGACAACAGATATTTATCTTGGCAGCACATGCCCCTTGACATTATGTCCGACTCCAGTGATAATTATTTGATAGTGGCAGAGGAGGGCTCCCACACCCGCCAAGCACTTGCAACGTCAGCTGAAGTCAGCAGATGCTTGCAAAGGTGTTCTTAATCTAACCCAGTCCTCTTAGCTACCTGTAGGCAGAGGAGGGGACTCCCACCAAACTATTTGCACCTCTGTTCTTTACTTAGCCTGCAAAACGTACAATAGACAAGACAACAACCACCCATCACTTTCCAGTCATGTGCTGTGTGTATTAATGTAAAGGCTTTAAAACATAGCTATAAAGGTGGTCTCTACAGTATATGCTGAATAACTAGTACCATTAGTACTAGTACTAACAGCAGCTATGCAATTTAAGTGAGAAAGATTATTACTTATGTATGTTAATCCTAAACTGAGGTATGAAAAGCTTCTAGAAGCCACCAGATTTCCCTGGCATTTCTTGGAACTCTCTATATCTCATTCTGGGATTTTCAGCTTAGTGAAGGAAAAGTGCTTTGCTGGACTTGCACTGCATAAAAATTGGCTTTATATTTCCCCCACACTCCCAACAGTTTGCTATCAGTGCCACATTTATAGAGGTCACTGAGGTTTCAGGAGATTTAAATCTAAATAACTCCTCCAGCTCTGTTTCATAATTCTCAGGAGATTTTCTAAATACTAGACCCTCTAAATACTACCCACACACACCAATACCCTAAACATTCAGCTGTAGCCTAATAGACTCATTTCCCTGAGCTAATGTCAATTATTCTATGCAAAAAGAATAGTGCTTGAGCAAGAAGATCTAAGAAAATACCAGAATATCCAATAGGCAGATGCTCAGAGCTCATCGGTAGGGAGCTCAGACAAAAGGGCAGCTGCCATTTCCAGGGAGACATTCCAGCTCCTTGGCTGTCAGACGAAGGGAGTTGCTGGCTGTGAAGGGGTTAATGTGTTTTCTGCACAAGAAAGTAAAGGCACAAGCTCCCCTGAAGCTAAGCACCAAGCTAGTTCAGTATTTTGTACCTACCTCATTTAGGTAGCTCCCTCCTCAACAGATGGATCTTAAAGAGTTAAACCCATTCCATGCACTGACATGAACAGAACAAAGCTCAGCCCATGCGCTCCTTAGGTAGCAGGAAATGTGAGAGCTAAACCAAGTCCTTTTTTTGTTGTCCTCTCCAGCCCTTACTCGGGACAAGAGGCTGCCAGATGTGACTCTGCTCATCGTGAACAATAAAACTGTCAAGGACAATAATAGTCTCATGAGAGAGGATCATCCTTGCATTTGGCCTGGTCAACAGAAAATCTCCCACTAAGAGGTGGTAAACAGGGAATTTGGCAGCCACTTTGACGTGATGAAAGACATGGAAAAAGATCTATGCTAACAGAGTATGGTAAGAGACAGAGTGAGAGGGGGACAGAGAAAAATGAAAAGTCACCATGCTCCAAAGCCTTACACACTCATTACATGCTCATTTTCTACGGTAATTAGCACAACATAAATACAAACCTTCAAATAGTGGGTAGATGGTTCAGCTAAATGCACAAGGGATATTATGCCACTATTAAGTGCCTGTATGTTCCACTGTGCATTGCAATGGCTATTGCTATAGAGAGGCAGGCAGCTAAGCCCTGGATAAATCCATAGCTGTCTTTATCTGGGATCTCAAAATAAGTTGCCAAGATGATTTTGTAGGCTCTTGGGTCTGGGCCTTAATACATCATGATTTATGGTTTGACTTGAAGGCAAATGCATTACCATTTCTGGACTATGTCTGACATGCTGAATGTGCTCATCTAGAAACAGTATTTTTAGGAAGAAATTGTTCCAGACATTTGGAAGAAGGCCTTTCTGCCTGAGTTTTCAATAGCTTGGTAGCGAGTGTCTAAGCTTTTGTAATGGAACAGACAGTCACATCAGTAAAGCATGTCTCAGAATTTGCCCTGCTTCAGGATTTTTTATTTACTGGAATCCCATTTTTACCCTGGGCAACGACATTTTCTAGAGTGCCAGACACTATTGACTAAATTAGTCTGAGGCAAATAAATTGAGCCTGCAGATGTATTTGGCTGCTGCAGTCAAGCTCAGCTGATGGACTTGGGGGTCTTGGAGGAGTTTTTTGGGGTTTGTGTGTGTGTGCAGGCAGTAAGGGGATCATCTGCATTTACCAGGCCAAGGTGCCAACATTCACTAACGTACTAATTTAGCTGGTCTGGAGAGACCATTTGTAAGAACAAGTGATCAGTTCAGATGCCCAATTTTTCTTTTTAAAGAACAGAACTAGTTTTCATCTGCAATTCTGCAGGTAACTAAAGGGAGTAAAATGAAGGGACAACAGAAATAATCTGACAGAAAACAAAGCAAACTATCTAGACTGAAAAACAAAAACATCTGAGTAAGGAGACACAGGAGAAGTAAAATACTAGTAAGTATAATGCAAGGAGGCTATAAGCATGCTAAAAACAATGATCAGTGAAACAACTGTGAGAATGAACTAGTTGTACACAATTTTTATGTTGCTAGCAACATTTATCTGAGACTTCATGCTTAACATTACCCACCAGCAGTATTTCTAGCTTCACAGTTTTAAGTTTTCTTCAGTTATCTTCATGTGCTAGCACTCAACAGAGATGCCTGTGGTTCCTTAGTTGGGATAGGTTTTTGAACAGGACCCTTTTGCTATTCAGGGTCCTACAGCATTCTTCTTCCTGGACCAGTCACCAGTACGTGTGCTTTTGAATAAAAAGGGGGAGAAGGTGAGGGAGGAAATCTAGAGTAATCACTGCATTTTAACTTCTTTTGACTCATTACTACCACTATACCTGGAAAAATAATGCTGACAACACTCTGACTTTCCTAACAAAATTCAAGTTTTTGTGACTACAAAGAAAAACAGCAATTAATATAACAGGTGAGTTCCAAATTTACAAGAAACTGGGCTATCTTAAGACATCCCAAGTAGTGGTTCCTGCATGGGAAGTCACTGAGTTTCTTACCTCCTTGACAATTTACCAAAAGACTTTTCACACACAAGCAATTCAAGTTTTCTAAAATTAGCTTTTAAAAAGCTATTTTTGTTCCCACAGCTATGTCTTCATGAAAACTCAGTCTTACATTATAAGCAAAGGAATGCAATTCATACAAATAAGGCACATTAGAAATGAAGTTTGTAAAGCAAACTATAAGACAGGATTTCTAAAATAATTCCTGGGAAGACTGACAGTCTCAAATATCTGTAGATCATACCAGCCTTCAATCCTACCTTGCTCTGGTAACTTCCCCATTTTATTGGGCAAGAGCAGACAGCTTTTTCTCCCATCAGAAAACTGCATACAGTGCAAGTTAAACAAGAAAGTAACTGCATTATTTGGATATATACCTTTTTAAAAAAGATATCTTTCTGCTTTTGCTATCAGTTAAGAGAGCCTACTGCTAATTGTTAGAGACTACTAGTAATTTATTTAAGTCTCTCAAGTGTGAGGAGACAGTTTTAACTACCGGCACACCTACATCAATTGCAGGATCTACACCAGGGATTGCAGGGATTCACTTTGTGACAACAGGTCTTCATCCTGACTTCCCTGTTCAGCCTGCTGAATTCAACCCTTCAGCTACGTGTGAATACCTCCTTTGTCCCTGGAAGCCAGCAGAACCTACCACCCCTGCACCCAGCTGGGGGAAGGCAGGGGAAGGTTTTTGTTGTTGTTGTTCTATGAGAGAAAATAATCTGTGAGAACAGTGTGATACGAAGTTATCGGCTCAGATCAGCTTTACAGAAATCTAGCATGGCTAAAGCACCCTTACTCCCTCATAAACCATCTACATAAGAGCTGCTTATGACTTCTCAGCATTGCACATAACCACATCAAGCCACAGCTCAGCCATTAGACTTTACCTCAGCTCAGCAGGTCTTGCCGAAACTGCACTTGTCAGTGGGTCTCTGGGGAAAATGGGGCCTCTGTAAGACACAGCGGTAACTTGGTGGCTTCCTTGCTCAGGGTTAGCTCTGGCTTCCATCCACAGGACAGCACAAAAGGGTGCTGTGCTAACTCAGGTGCTCAGATAGGAACTAAACCCCACACCTTCACCACCGGTGAACAAGAGAAACTCCACGAGTCTCCCCGCTCTCTGCAGCCTCCAGGCACAACAGCATACTTCCATCCAGCACAGCAAAGGGGCTGCTTCCAAAAGCCACTCAGCAATTCCCTTCTAAAACTTCTGCTTTCCTGGAGCATGTACATGTGGGTACAGCCCGTGTCCCAAAGCACAGTGGCAAAACAGTATTCTTCAATAAACTTTGTGAAACCCAGACCAGAGAGACTGGTACCTGCAGAGAGGAATTATCACCTTCCAGCTCAGCGATGAGCAGCTCTGCAATATTGACCAGACAGGGACAATGTAATCATCCTTATCATGCAGCACAGGAGACGAAGCAGAAGGCAAGGGCCAGGAAGGAAGGGTTATATCCAGCAGGATGATCACATTCCCTGTGCCGAGCACGATATTCAGAACAAGCTTTCTGCCAGCCTTCTCTGTGGCACGCTGAAGTCAGGCATCACACTCTGCAGCAATGTGTCACAGCCTCTCTACTTTTCTCTGTGCTGGATGTATGCAGTCAGGACACTGCTGTCACCTGTCAGCCCATCGCTCCTCGGAACACAGGGCAAGCAAGGCCCCACTGGTCAGTGCTGTAGGCAGACGGTACATCACTACAGCTTGTTAATAAGGAGGCATATTTTCTGTTTTCCCATTTAGCACTTCACACATCAAGTCCCGGTGGACACAGCTATCATGGTGCTGTAGGAGAACTAACTTACAAGATCTTGCAGAAAGCTTGTCACCAGTAAGAAGGAGAGAGATGGCCCAAGGAGGTCCTGCACACCTGGCTGAGTGAGAAGATGCGCAGCACTTTCTCCAATACCTCCATCTGGGATGGCATCCTGTGGCAAACTATGCCAAGTCTAGCCAGGATCTAGCATCCAATGTCAGCCTTTTTGGAAACCTTTGGAGAAATCCATTCTAAAACACCATATTGTGCAGTCATTAACCTAGGCTCCTTTAGGATTTATCAGCCACCGCATACCTTTCTTCCAGAAACTCCTCCAGATCTGACAAATAAGGTCCCTAAGTTTTCTGGGGTCTTCCTCTGCATTTGGAGGGCAGAGCAGTCAAACATGTTCACAGCAGGGCTCCCAAAGTGCAAGTTCAAGTCTTGCTTTGGACTTGACCATCCTGAGTCAGGGCTGGCGTGACTCTTCAATAGGTCTGTTGACCTCAGAGTCTGTTGACCTCAGAGACTGGCAAGCCTTACGCTCATTGACCTTAACATATGAGTTTATCCTAATAAACTAAACCTGGCCAAGGTTTAAGGCTCAAGCCTTGACATGCAACTACAGTGTAACTGTCAACACAGCTCTTGACATAGTTGTGTCCTATGCCAGCCAGTATTGCCCCAGCAGTTCAGGGAATGGGAGCAGCCCTCCTCTTTTGCTGACAGGCAGTATAGACAAGGCCAGTGAGGTTTTCTGGTGCAATGTGGGTGGACAGGGTCTGCATGTACTCATACTTCTATACCCAAGATGGAATCCTAGCCCATCTTAATTTACTGGGGAGGATATAACTGACAGGAAGAGGGAGAGTGACTTGCCATTCCTCTGCTGCTTTGATTTCTCCTCCTCTCAGCTCTCATAACTCCATCCTTTTCTCTTCCTCCTAAAATTTTCTTCCATTTTCAGGTTTCCTCTCTAGTATCATCAAATTCAGCATAATCTACTCCAACAGTTTCCTTCATGTTCACAAAAAGCAAAGCAAAGTCAATATCCTTCTGGGTTTTGTCCTTAGCACTGATTTCCAGGCACTCAGTCTCCCAGTATCACCTTATTCTTTCCCTTCTGCTGTAAGTTACTAACACCATTAGCATCACCACCCTCTTAACACTAGTAAGAGATAAACTCAACAGCAACTAAGTTGTAAATTTTTTCTTTTCTGTGAGCCAGTCGATGTTTCTCTCTCACTTCTCCTTGGGCTTCAGAGGAAATATAAACTTTTCTGGGATGTAATATAAGGCCTTCTTTCCTCCTCTACCCATCCTGTTCTCCTAAACTTGTCTTACTGTTTTAAAACAGACTGCAACAACTTTTGCAGTCAACACTTGGATGGTAGTAGAAGAGCTTTCCTGACGAAACAGCACAAATTTCCTGTCTGACATGGTAGACTCTTCTAAGTCGTATCCTAAACAACCTCCTTGTCCCTACCTGCAGCTTCTGTTCAGCTTTGGTTTATTTTAGTATAGATGTGTTCTTGAGTACTAGCAGATATGTGCTATATCTGACATGCAATGGAACAACAGTGACATCCATTGGCTAAAGTAAACTCAACCCAGAACTGTTTATTATACAAGATTTATTTTTAATCATAGAATCATTTAGGTTGGAAAAGACTTTAAGATCATCAAGTCCAACTGTTAACCCAGGACTGCCAAGCCCACTACTAAACCATGTCCCTAAGCACCACATCTACGTATTTTTTAAACACCTCCAGAGATGTTGATTCCACCATCTCCCTGGACAGCCTGTTTCAATGCTTGACTACTCTTTCAGTGAAGAAATTTTTCCTAATATCTAATCTAAACCTCCTCTGGTGCAACTTCAGGCCATTTCTTCTTGTCTTATCGCTTGCTAAAATGCAACAGTGTGTTTGATGTAAATGTGTGTTTGACATAAGTTATTCTACTACATTTTTATGTGATCTATAATTATCATTGTTTTAGGAGTGTCACAAAAATTAAGCTATTTCCCTCAGGTCCTTCCTGAGAAATGATCAGTAAGCTTGTCTTGCCTAGGGGAGAAATACACACTGGTTGACAGATATTTATAATTTGAGAGAGCTCTTATTTTCTGGCTTATTGCAACCCTGCAATCTCAAAAGCTCAAGCAAATACTAAAGACATCTGAAAACATTTGTAAAGTGCAGATAAAATTATCTGCCGCCTTTCTAGCTTGGTATGTACTGTCCAAGGGTTAGACCCTAACTCCATTCTGAGCTAAGGAAACTGAGTGAGCCCCTGCCTGTTCTCCCCCTCCCCTTCTTTTCTCCCCCCTTCTCCCTACCTCAGAAGACATTTTCTTTAGTAACTTCAGTAGCTTTTCTAGGTAAATGCCTCTAAGCTGCCCACCATTTGAGAGGCTGTTGGCATCAAAATAGTCACAACATTCCAACCACACTTGCGGCAAGTTCTAAGGACAGAGGTGGTATAAATTTCCCCAGTTCTGCTGGCCCACTCAAAGACAGCATGAATCACTTGGAATGCAGAGTTTGCTGGGAACTCCTGACTAGAAGGTTGCCCACCATGATACTCAGCAATTTTTTTTTTTTTTTCATGCTGCTATTCCACAAGAAAGAATCCTTATTTTTAAAGATATGACTTTTCAGAGATATGGTTCTTTTTTCTCAGAGGAAAGATTTTAAATATGGTTATGTTAAAACACATGTTATTTCTTTGCAGTCAGTTATAAATCATTCCACAGCACCCTTCATTATCCATCTTCTTCTCTATGCCCCAATCTGCATGTCATCAGCCACTTTTATCAGTAGCACTATTATTATTTTTGGTATATTATGGTTAATATGCCATATATTTTGGTATATTATGGTTAATATACCATAGGGTTAAAATGCAAAATGCAATTGTGACTCCTCACTGAGTTATAGCCAAGTGTCAAGGTCTATTATGATCCAATTCTTAATTCACTTATACTAAGAAACTAGAAAACAGCAAACATACATAAATGCTGCAAGCTACTACATCAGATACTTCTCAGCACCTCAGTGTTACATCTTTGTTATTAACCAAAGCTTTCATTAAAGCAGAAGAGATTACATTTGTTTTGCAATATCTGGTCTCCACAAACCTATGTTGATTGGTGGAATTCCATGATTCTTCTTTGTTGTCTGAGGCTTCATTAATCTACTTGTTATAGTGTAGGCTCTAATTATCCTGGTTAGCCTGTTAACCTTTCCTAGAGCCTAGTGCAACACAAAGATTCTTCATTTTTCTCCTTTGAAAATCTGTGCTGTTCTAAGAATTACTAAAAATCAGTGGTAACATCCCAGAGATTTTTTGGGAAGCTCTTTTCAGTTCCTTCTATACAACTGGACCCCCCCCCCCCACAAATACTACTATTGATTGGGGTATTTTTTCTGAGAGAGAGAGAGGGAGAAACCCCTGCAGTAGTTGTACTTCAGCATTCCACATAATTCCTGTTTTAAATAAAAAACATATCCTCAATCATGATGTAAAAGAATATATTTTCCTCTCTCCTCCTCCAAACACACAGTAGCCCTCTGGTTAGACCCTTCTCTGTCTTGCTTGCAATAATTCTGATTTCTGAACACATCTGATTAGCATAGAGCACCTTATTGTCTCTGCTGTTTGCTCTCTCGTTATTCATTACAGTTCTTGAACACAGTTTAATGTACAGTTTTGAGTAGGTAGTTCATGGCTCAGTACTACTATAATGAATACTGAAGAAGGAGAAGCTGTGCTGTCCAAGACCTATATCAGATGCTTTATTTATTTTATGAGTATTTTGTAAGGGCTTTACAAAGACTACTGCATAATGGAGATGATAAATCACCTGCAAGTAGTAGTTCTAGAATTTTTAGGAACAATAAATTTTATAGGATGACAAGGTGAACTGTTTTTGCAGGTTTCCCTTTTTTTTATTTTTTTTTTTTTTTTAATTTTTCAAGCTTCTTATGGGTTTAAAATAATTTCATTGTTTATCCTTGGTAATCCTTTGACTGACAAGCTTCCCTACTAATACCCTATAGCAGTGAAGGTAAAGAAGTGACAAATGTGACTCTCATAGCTATTCCAACTTCTGTTCCAGTGTTAGCCTTACTCCCCACAGTGGAACACAAGGATGGAGTATCTCACTTTTTTTTAAAAAAAAATCATTATAATTCCTACGTTTTTACTAAGACTTTACTACTCTTTACTGCTTTATTGTTTATTTTTGTAAGAACTTTCATTGTTTCTTTTCTGTGTGTCTGAGGAGCTGAGGAGCTTTGGCTTGGAAACCTTTTTTTCTTGTTCTTCCTCAAGACACAAAATTACATGCTGTTTCATTTGTCCAGGTGTAATATTGGTTTGCCTTGAAACTGGCAATAGCAACTGAGACTTGTATAGGACACTGTTAATAAGAGTACAACAGACCTATTTGCATTATGACAGTCAACTTGCTAACAAATGCAAGCTTGATATAAAAATTTGGCTACAGTTTATTACAAACATCGAGAACACTCATTCTTAACATAAGATTTAGAAAGTTTTGATCTTGCATTGGATTCTAACACTATGCCAGCAGTTTCAAACAATCAAAGTTTTCTTACTAAAATTCTGTCAATGGCTCACATGGGGTCAGCAAGTTCAGCTGAGTTCAGAAAAGTAGAAAGCATGCTGTGTCAAATGCTCTGTTATGGAAAACTGACCTTCAAGAGGACATGAAATACATGTCCTGTTTGTTCACTTTGAGTAGATGAGGCAGAAGGGGTTTCCTTATTTGATAGGAGGCTTGAGGAAAGTGGTAAAGTAGAAGAAGAATGGAAATAAAGACAAATTTAAAGACTTTCTGCTCCTTAAGCATACCCTTCCATTTTGCAAATACTTTTTTCTGGAGAGTTGTTTTATAGTAAGTGCCTCATTTAAAATAAATCAGCAAATTTAAAACAAAATACTTAGATGCCTGTAGTAACAGGCTAAATCTTGTTGAAAGCTAAGTTAGGAGCACAAAACCCAGAGGAGAAGTTCTGTGAATCACACCTTTTCCTTTCATAAAAAACTGACAGTTATCCAAAACAAAATGTTATAGCCTGTTCTACCCAAACCTGTTTGTTTAGATCCACAAATATCCTGGCTAGAATCAGTTTAGGGGTGTAACAGAAACACAGACATCTTTCCAGTTTGTATTTTAACTCACCAGCCACATCAAAGAAATCAATGATTTGCACAGCACTATTTGTATGACTGGTCTGTTACACGGGAGGAAAAGTCTGTTTATGAGCTCCTAACCAAGTGGACTGCTGTGAACGTTGATTTAAGCCTGAGTGAGAGCATTACTTGGAGAAGGACAGATAATGAGCAATGTCTTCCAGCTGACCACATGCAAGCTGCGCTGATGACACTTGAACCTGGTGTGAACCTGGATGTGGCTGAAGATCTTTACAAAGCACAAATGCATTGGAAGGGAAATCATTGTCATAGCACCTCCCCTCTGGAATTTATTTATCTGGCACCAAAAATCAACAGGCTGCTTGAATAAGGAAACAATACTCCTAAGAAAGATCATCCTCCAGATAAATCCTCAAGCTGGATCATTCCAGTTTTGAATCTTCACTCGAGAATGCAATTTTGTAACACACTTATGGGCATGCTGCAGAGAGAGATAAGTAGTGCAGGCAATAAGTGTTCTCTGGGTCTACTGGGACTAAGCTTCTTTCCCACATTCAAAGAAACGTGCAGAGATTCAGCATGGAGCGTAGCCTCCCATGGCCTTTTTGCAGTACCCTCCATTGCAAGCACAGAGACCTCCCCAGACTCCAGCACCAACAGGTTCATTAGGAGGAAAGTGGGTCCTTAAACACTTGAGTAGGAACACTTTTATGAATCAGAGCCAGAGCGAGCAGCCAATATGTCCAAAGAGTCTGAGGAAACTCTCCTAGTTAAGAGAAACATGCTTTTAAATCATTTTTTATTTCCCTGATGTTCTCTTTCACTCATCTATTTGCTTCTTAGGAGGACATCAGGATGAGAACAAGATTTTTATTTAATGAGTTCATCTGATCCCTCTCTGATCTCTCAGCCTACATTAGCAATCCCTGGTATGAGGAACAACAATAACTTTTCCAGCAGCTGGATGTGTTATTAAAGATAAGCTCCTGCCACAGAGCAAGTTAAAAACACAGATGTTCTCTAAACTACACTCAAGTGTCTAAAAGATGTGGAATGACTTCCTGATTGATATATAAAAATAACATTTTTTGATTCAACCTTTAATTGAAGGAAACAACAAGTGTTTAACACTCTCTGTAGCTACACATTTAAAAGCTTTGCTTCTATACTTCTATATTCATTTACTTGTTCTACCCCTTTCACATAGGAGGATGCTAAAATCAGGATGGGGCTTTTTTTGCTGCACACCATAATTTTCCTCTGTCTTTGAAATGTTCTTTAGCAATATGAGAGAGTGTCATTACTAGATCAAAGAAAGCCAATATCCTTAAATTAGTTAATAGTTACACATACTACTGAGGATAAAATGATGGCTGAGAATCATGAAGCAATTAAAGGCACAAAAATCTGATACACTCTCAACTTCCAAGATTAGAAGCCAAGTAATGTTACTTCACTGCTATCATACACCAGTTTTCTTATAACAAAGAAAACCTGACCTGAAGCCCACAGAGCTCAAGCAAAAGGGTCTCTTGCAGCGGCCAGCAGATACTGAAATAGGCTTTTGGGTGCTGGTAAGGCTGAACAGAATAGAGCATCTGTTCTCATCTTCGGTCCAGATAATCAAACAGCATCTAGGAAACTTAATTCCTACCAGATCCCTGTGGGAATGAGGAGTTGAAAGAGGCAATATCCTAAAAATTTCTTCTGATCCAAGGCTCAGATTATTTAATCTCTTAGGGCAGAGCTGAGGATTTACTTCAGGAAAACTAAACACTCAGATAAAAGCACTGCAAAACAGGCTCTTCAGTAGTCAAAGCTTTCAGCTGCAAAAGGCACCAATGGAAAACCTCCCTTAGCTCAAGGGAATGGGAGCTCCTTTTCATTTTGTGGTGTTTATCACTTTGCCAGTTCGTCACCAGTTACTTGTGTTCAGAGGACTAGGCTTTGGGCAACTTCCACACTAAGAGACTATGCAAATGGGAAGAGCTGTTTCATTTTATCGGGCAAAAGAGAGGCTAGGGGCAAGTCCTTGGAGAAAAAAGGAAAATGGCAAGTCCCCCTCTCCTCTGTATACCCTCTAGGTTTCCAGCAATTTCTGGCCAAGGGAATTCTATATCTATGCCTTATTGGAAGGAAGCTACATTAACATGACTAATTGCTTGTAAAGCCTAACTTTTTTTTTGCCTTTGCAACCTCCTGTCTTGTGAGGTCTTGCAGTTTACTCACATGTGGTGTGAAGTAAGCTGCATTTCTTTGTTCTAAACTTGCTACAATATCTGAAGACGATTCTTGCACTGTGAGAAGTAGCAAGAAGTTACAAGAAGTAGCATGAAAAAGGTAAACTGGCTTCACTGGCTCCACTATCTTCCTCTTTAGCTGTTACAGATACACTCCTTTTGTGTGAATTAACTGAACTTTGGTACAGGCAGATGCTCAGCAAGTAGACCTAATCAAAGTTAATCTTATTATGTAAAGTTATCAGTAAAAACTCAGCACCAGACCAAAAAAAGACCAGTTTGCCTACAGCCTGGGCTCATAAGCAGGTGAAACTGCGTTAAGACAACAGAAAATCTGACTATAAATCCAACACTATGCTGCAAGTATCTGGAGCCATCAGAGCCCCTTGAGCTCTCCCTCCATAGCAACCGGCTGCGTGGTAGTGATCACCCCTTGAGCAAGGATCCCTCTCAAGGTTACCTCTTGAGGCTGAGAGATCCTTTACCTGACACCAGACATCAGTGGGTTGGTAAGTGACATTTTTTGCATGCACATATCATTTAAGATGTGTATAGTAAACTTTCGTGATAATGTTTGTGTCCCGTACTAACTTTAAGTGTAGTATATAGTATTGACTGCCAATCCATCTGTACATATGAAGTATTTTAGATACCTAAATTTACTGATTAAACTCAATAAACCACTAGATCAGATCTGTCTGAGTGATCTGACTCTTCTTCTGCAATATTAGCTGCCCTAAATAAGAAACCTACACTCTTTATTTAGTCCCTACAGTCTCCATAGCATGGATCTCATTTCAGGGGTTTTGCTAATCACAGCCTTGGACATTTATTTCTAGAAGCCTTTTTGGAGGACCACTTCTGCAGAGCATGAAGCAGCAAAACTCTGCTGTGTACTGCACCGTTCTCTGCTCCTGCAGGAAAGGCTGACTGTACACTGTCAACCGGCAGCCAAAGCAGAACTGTAACGACAGCATGCTCAGTCCCAACCACCCATCAACAAGTGGACATGGATTTGAACAAATCTTTCACCTAACTCAGCTTTTAGACAAACCCAGACTACAGGCTCAGCATGCATCAGGCACATATCTTGTCAAATGCCACTTCCTTGACATTTCTGTCCCCACTGACAAGTTCTGCTTGTAAGCACACCAGGACAAATGTAAACTGTAACAAGGACCACTGTAAATAAGGACCAGCACTACTTATGCTCATGTAGCTGAGATCAAAGCGTGTCCTTCCAACACATCACAAAAGTGAAGATACAGTAGGGTTTATTTTTGTGTGGTGTCAGGTCTTTGGAGTCAATTAGAGTTACTAGTATTTACAGATGTCAGAAAAAGAAAGGCTGAATGAGAATTTTTGACAAGGTCAAGGGAAAAAGGATGATTTGCATGCTTGTATGCCTAGGGAGAACTATGTCTTTATTCCACAATGAAAGCCCTGCCAGCAGTGTGGTGGCTGATATAATGAATAGAAGATGCAGAGGCTTATCATGACTACAGAAAGGATGTGACCACAAAGATGGAAAGAAGGAGATCAATTAGATGACCCCAAGAGAGTTCCAAAAGGGCAAGCAATTGAAGGCAGCCATGCCCATTCACTCATAAAGAACATTTTTAAGGAAGAAGTTGTTCTACAGCAGATAAACTGCAAATCCTGGCAGTAAAAGGTTGATATTTTTCCAAGCCTGGTTACCTCCTCCTACTGCAATTCAGTCAGGCAACTGAGCAACAGTACAAAGGTTTTAAGACATCAGCACCAGGGCTTCATATAGTAAGTGAAAACAAGTTATCTCATTGATATCAGAGGTTAAAGACTTAATCTACAGGGTGCTGGTGCTGGTCAGGCTCTTTGCTCTTTCATTTTCACAAAAACAGGCCTACCTGCAGGCTGTCCCTGCTGGGTTCCCATCCTCTGCTCACGTGAACTCTCCTGCCCGTGTACTGAGTAGAGAGACAGATTAATGCATCCATTGGGAAGTGACTATACTTCAGGCAGTTTCTCAGTTTATTGACTTGAGTGAAAGCAACTCAGCCCTCAGTAGCACAAGGGTTAGGGCTAATGCAAAAGTGATGATAACATGGAAGCATCTCAGCTTACCTTCAACCTGACAACTCCAGCCTCCTCATGTGAAGTTTGGGGGGAGACTGATTAGTAAAACTTACATCTATGGAAAGTATAAATATCAAGAAATCAAGTTCCAGCAGAGCCTTCAAGGGCTTTCACAGAGCTTTAAGCAGAAAATAGTTCTTCAGCTTTAAAGACTAAAAGGGTGAAGTGTGATCACTCTTTGTTACGCAGTCATTACAGCTTAACAAGAAGGATTCCTTCAGCTCAGACTCAACAAGGTGAGGAAGTTCATTATAAAAGCACTGAGACTGACAAGCAGAACAGAACCTGTTTCCCACTTAAGTAGAACTTAAGCTCAAAGGAGGAGATTATATCAATCTGGATATACTAAGAAAAAAAATCTTTCTACGAACTTTGGTAGTACGGTATATGGGAAGAAGAGGGAAAAGTTATCAGGGCACTGCGACCTTAACAACAGCCAAGAGCAAATACCCTCTGTAGAACAGTAATGAAGTATGATGAAAGACAGAAGCAAATGTGGGAACTGGGAAATACTAGAACTAATGTTGCTTACAGGGTCAGTTGCTTGTGTTCAAGAAAGGTGACTTCAAACTTAACCAATACATTAGAAAGGTCTTCAGATCCTTTTTGGAGAACAGGGAAAAATTTTTCTTAGTCCTGAAATTACAAGACAGGTCAGTAAACTTGAGATGACCGTGAATAAGCTTGAGTCAGAAATCTGATGGGGAATTTAGCCATCAAATCATTTGGCTTCAACATAGAACTTAATAAATTTGTCATGTACTCCAATATTTTAGGGGGCTACAAACATGCATCAGGACAATTCAAAAATGTGCCTCTTTCAGACTGTCTACATCCTTCCAGTAACACACTTCAAGGCAAATGAAAAGTCATAGAGTTGGTGCTAGCATCAAACAAACTTAAATACAAAATACATCTCAGTAAGGATCCCCCTCAAAAATCGTAAGTTTCTTCACTTCTTTATGTTAGTAACTAGCCCTCAAGATTTAGAGCAGATCTACAATGCTACTCTTACCAAATTACATTTAAAAGGCCTCCTTAAGTTTGGAGAGTGCCAGAACTCTCTTACAAAAACGATACAGGATGTGGACACATACAACGGGCTAATTCAGACCAGGAATACCACCTAGCTCATTATATTATAGCTAGTAAGTCATCCTTAGGGAAGGGCTAAGAAACACTGTAATGGTCTTCCTCCAGCTTACTCACACCCACCCTCTGTCCCCCACAAAAAACATTTTGGTTAGGGGTCTGGGGTTTTTTTTCCCCCTCCTCTCAGCCTCCAGCCCTTTGTGGTTCTGGAACAGCCTGAGCTGGAAGTGTTATATTTGTGCTTAAGATTAAGTTTAAGATGATACTTTTGTACATGTTTTTTCAAAGCTGTTCATCAGAGGAATGTTTGCAAAGATCCATTGCTGCCCACTATTAACAACAAGAGAGTAGGCTTGCTGGGTAAAAATTCAGGTCTGGGAAAGTGGCTGCTCTGTTCCCAAGCATTGTTCTTCCTTACTTTTTTACAAATAATATTCCCCTCTCATTTCCTTTACACAGTTCATAGTACTTCCAAAGCATCAAGAAAAGGTTTTAAAAGAAATTAGTTTCCATGATGAAAATTCCTCTTGAGGAAACACATAGAAAGCAAGCAAAACTACTTTTTCTAGTAATTTTTCTAGATATCTTTACTTTTTTCAAAAGTGTGGAATATCTGTGAAAGTTTTGCAAGACCTAATAGGATAAATTGTTGTGGGGGACACTTGAAGCTCAGTTGGGTTACAAAGTACATGAAAGTTTGGCAGTAACTTAGTTATTAAGTTAGTTAACTTAGTTATGACTGGCATTTTTTAAAATTATTATTTTTAATTGTCTCATAGACCTCCAAGAAGAACACCAGGACCCCAAAACATTTAAGAGAAATAAGAAAGCTGCCCTTGACAAGACCAAGAACATTGGATATTTCACACAAGAGAGATTTTACAGGCAAAGCATCATGGACATGTGACACATGAGACCTGAAGTTAGCAGAAGCCAGATAAGCATAATAGCATTTAGCCACTGAAACAACCAGTTTCCCCACAAAAAGTATTTTTGTTATGTCTTACTGGAATTTGCTCCCCGCCCTACTAGCCCAGCAGATCCCGTTATTACTTGAGCACCATGGCATATTGCCAGGTCAACTTTCCCAGGCTTTTCTAAGAGAGGTTAGTTCCTGCTCTCTTCAAGACCTAACAAGCAGAAGATAAAGTGTATCTGCTTAAAATAATTAACCACAGGGTGTTTTATTATTATTATTTTAAAGCTTAAAGCTAGCAAAACAAAGTCAAGAAGTGATTTTTTTTTTTTTTTTTAATTTAAAAAAGCTTTACTTAAACAGACACTGAGAAGTGTTGTCCATAGAGGTTACACAGGAGGTCAGACTAGATGACAGCAGTCCATTTTGACTTTCGGTTTTAGAAACCAAAGAGACCTGAATCAAAGACACAGCTGACACCAGTGATGGATAAAGCAGACAGTTACCTGTCCAACTGCTTGCTTACAACCACATCATTTACCATGGAAACAGATGCTTTGGTGCTCCCACCCTACCCCGTTCCCATTTAGATCATGTCATCTAATTGTTAACTACAAAAATTATTCCACTGTGAACTGCAATGTGTGTTACGCACAACAAGGTCACGTCGCCCAATAGGCTGATTCTCCATACATAGTTAACACTGCCAAATGAAGTACACTGTTGTTTATTATTATTCCTCCAGAGCAAAGAGCTGTATTATAAAAACAACCAAACAACCAAACAAACAAAAAACAACACACACACAAAAATACTCCCCAATCTTTTTTAAGTTTACCAGCACTTAGCATAAGGATTGTATGAATGCCTATTAAATTATTTTGTGCAACAACCAAGACTGGAGAATATGTTCTAGGAAACTTCTTGCAGGAATAAAAATATTACTGTCATCCCTCAAATTAAAATACCACCTTAACAAGATGGTGTTAACTTCAGGGCTAGTCTTCAAAATAGCAGGGTTCTTATACAGTAGTTACTTATTTGGCAGTTAGCAGCCCACTTCATTTATAATTTACCCGTTAAGTGCTAACTAAACACTGACCTAAAGAGAACATGGGCCTGAAGGAGACACCGATTCTTGGGACTTCCCATCTCTAAGATGTTAGTGGCATTACAACTCAATCAGTTTATCTTTACTGGATTCAGCAAATGAACTGAAAGTATTAATACAGCATTTCAAGATGCACTGCTACTAGCTCAAACTGCTGTGAAACTTGTCATGCTGATTTAATCACCTTGCTGCCCTGTGATCTGTTGAAGACATTGCATCACCCTTTACTGCCCTTTGAAGACATGCAATGTAGCAAGACCTTCCACGAACTCTTCCAAACATATTATTGTGACTCAGATTTGCAGTGTTAACAGAGCTGACCATTAAGTAATCACATAGGTTTCAGCTGTACACCAAGCAAACAGCAATCACTTCCTTCAGGATCACATTTTTTCCACAAAATAGATTTCAGAAGCTGGAAGTGTTTGAATATTGATTGTTTTCTGGTACTTGTGTTCTCCGGTAACATCCTAGTATAAAAGTTGATAAACTAATATAAAAGAGCCTAAATAAACTAGTTTGTTATAATTAAGAGTAAGATTATTAACTGTCTTAGGTTTGGGTTGTGGTTTTTTTGTTGTTTTTTTGTAAACCTATCATCTAAAGGGTCATCTTAAAGAACTGGATTTAGCAGAAAGTTTTAACTTTTAAAATAACCTGAATGCAATTACCATCTCAAGTATGGCTTTGGGTGAAATGCCAGCATTACATTTTGTGAAAGGGAAATGTGCTAGGTTTGTCTGGGACAAACCCTTGTAGGTCACGTGAAGTATATCCTTTCCAGCCTATGCTGCTGGAAGCAGCCATGATTTTCACTGTCATTTTCCAACAATGCAAGTAAGCCACATGGATTGTGCCCTGGTTGCCAACAGTACTTCGTGCCTCATGCTGAAATTCTTTCTCTTTGCTATTTCATGTCACTGGACAACAAACCACAAGAACTTCAAATTACAGGAATTCTTAGGGTTTATTTGCATTAAAGTCTTTTGCTCTAGTAACTTGAGGTCTGCTGCTTTACCCTACAAATCATTCCTAGTTTTCAAGCCTGCTGACTCACTGGTTCATACGGAATCATATCCAGTGGTTTTCGTCTTTATGTACTACTTCTTTGCCTTTGAGTCAATCTCTCAAACATTGTGTACAAAGAAATCAAAGACTGTTGCACATGAACACAACAAGCACGCATGCTCAACTTACCTGTCTGCATTCAGTTCCTTTCCCAGGAAAATAGGTTGATCTGAATGCATGAAAAACTCTGCATGTCAGTCCTGTTACCAGAAAAATGTCCCATCCTGCCCTCCTCCCCTTCATTTTTTTTTAAACCACATCCCATCAACTTTGGCACTTTCTCTTTCTTTTACCCTGTCCAGAATAAAAGTAGCTATTAGCACAGCCATGCAATGCTCCAGGCTGTTTACTCTTCAGTTCTCAAAACATCGAACTGTGTTGAGAAAACGCTGCGTGATGTCACTTCATTTTGTGAAAACCTTGGAGGTTGGATGTTTATAGGAACAGTGACCACAGCAACAGCTTCAGCCAAATGCAGTGCTGGCTGGAACAACACAAAGCTTTCTGCAGAGCGTCACCTAGGCATGCAATTGCCCATTCTCTCCACTTGTCCTTCCTGAGTAGGTCCTGTCAGATGTGCCAGACTGTAGAGTAAGAGTGAGGAATCTTTGACTTTTGGAAGCTCAGAATGGAGGTGATGGTGGGGTAGAAAACATATTTCCCAAACTTTAGCAGCTCAGACTTCATAGGATCATGGTTAAGAAAGGCCCTCCATGTTCTGTGCTTTCTACTTTTTCTCCAGATAAAAGCAGGAGAAAAATTCTGCAACATACACAAACACAACTGTTGTTGACACTGGGTTTTAAGGACCTCTTCTACTGGGTGATTGACTTCAGTCCTCTTGTGGGACCACCTTTTATGTCCTGCCAATGAATTCAGCTAGTAGTGCTGAAGAACCTAATGTGAAGCAGGTGACAGGAGCTTCTGTACAGAGATCAGAAGATCATAATTCCTTTTCTTTCTCAGAATAGAGAAAAAAATAAGTTGCTATTTCTGGTATTATTTATAAGCAGCCTACTTCAGGAAGGAAAGAAATTCCCTCAAAGAGCAGATTCGTTCTTCCAGGGTATTGCCTAATTGTCCTCTGGCCAACATTACTCCAATCACACCAAACTCAGCATTTGCAGTACCACTTGACTCGCTAGTGTAATGCTTTACACCACTATCACTCATTTCAAAGCTCTTTAATGAAGTCGTAGTAAAGGAGCATAATTACTGTATCAACTCCAATCACAAAAAGAAGAAACATGGAGTAAACCATGAAGACTGGACAGAATGCATGTATAGCTAAGCGGAAAGATACCACTATGGGTATACCAGACTGAGTCATCCCTTTTCCTATCTATCTACCATCACATGAAAATCCACAAGTTTCCAGCACAGCAGTTTTATCTGTTCAAATTCCTGACAAATTCTCCTGCACAAAGAGATGGAAAACACAGAGAGGATTACAGAAACATCAGCCTGGCAGAACTGGAGTTCTCTAGTCCAACCTCCTGCTAAAGACAGGGCTATTACCAACAACAGATCAGATGAGCCATAATGCAAAAATATCCACTCTGGACACCCAGAACCTCTTTGGATTGGTGACATGTTCCAGAATTGCACTGTCTGCCTACTGAAAAAGTTTTTCTGAATATCCAGGCAAAAACTGACAAGCTGTAATTTGCTGTCCTTGCCTTTTGTTGCCCCATCTGTCATGGCCACATTCAGTTTTTTCATGTTTACCTGAAAGGAGAGCTATCAGATCACCCCTTCGTATCCTCCTCACCACATTAAGCAAATTCATCTCCCTCAGACTCTTCACGGGAATGTGCTCTAGACCTCCACCCAACTTACTGCCCCTCCACCTCTCTGTTGTTTTCACTTCCCCCCATTCCTGTGAAAATGGAGACCCAAATCCAGGCACTGTTCTAGCTGGACCTCCCCAGCACCAGCAGTGAGAGCAGAGCCAGGGAATACACGTTTTCACTCGCACAGTCTCATAATGGTAGACAGCAACGCTCACATCACAGACCCAATGGAGAGGATGGGAAGCTTTGAACCCTCTCCCCAGCTTCAGAGATGTGTCAATAGAGATTACTTCTATAGATATTAATTTGGGCCAAAAGTATATTGTTACAGGCAGTTAGTTAACTGTTGCAAACATCATTCATCTCCTTTTGTCCTTTTCTTTCCTTCACAGAGATACCACTTCACAAATTATTTTCCCCTTCTAGTGTGGAAACACATTCCCAGGGAATTAAGGGAAACAAATTACTGTCTATTATGATGTTGCAACTCCTAACCACAGGATTCAGCATAAAGAAGTAAAGAACAATTATTAGAACATCAGGGCTTAACTAAACATTTCAGTATTTGGCAAGGCATCCTCTGAACCAACAAGGAAACAGACAGCCATGCATAGCATGCTCATACCTGGTAGCTATAACATATAATTTGAACAGAGTTTTTGGACTTTGAATTTTAGTAACATTAAATTGGCTTTTAGCATAGGTGCTGTGATACTAAAATGAAGCACTTTTTTAAAAAATGGGGGTTTAAGTAATTTGCTATTGTTAAAACATGTGCTAGTATACAGTTCATGCTTTGCACAGATCTTCACAATGGTTCATGGCATTTTTTTGACTGATCAGGTCTTTATCAGTTGCTCTGGCAATGATGTTCAGTGAGAAGCAGAAGTGCTGACCTAGAGGCCAGCTGATACCTCTTCCCATTAGGCTTTCTCCTGCTGTGCTTCAGAGTGAAGGTATAAATTCCATTTGCAAGATTCAGAGCTCTGCCTGCACACTCAGTCAGGCCAGAATAGGCCAAGCTTCAGAAGCCAATTCAAGCTTTCTCAAGAGAAGGGAGTAGTTTTTGCTGGAATGAGGAGTTTGATGCCTCTTAAAAAGCTGGAATGTGATGTCCTTTTGGGTAAAAGAGGTCAGGGTGCTCAGAAAAATAAGTCAGTTTTAAACCATAGATATCAAAACCACACAAAACTTAGATTTGTCAGAACAGGAAAACAAATTAATTGATATTTACAAGCTGTGAAGTTCCCAGATTGAAAGGCTATGTACATGCAGAAACCACATATGTCATACAACAGATAAAAATCTCATCTCCATTACTGTCCTTTCCATGTATCACCAAGTTTGCCACCTTTTTAATATTTAACCATTCATAATGTTTGTACAAGCTAGAGACCATTAACCAGCAGCCACTGTGTTTCAGATCTGCAGAGCAGATGGGACTTCTCAGAAGGAGTCACTGGCCCTGAAGCAGTGCCACCCTCCCAGGAGACACAGTCCTCTTTTTGCAGCCTGACTTCATGGTGTGGAAGAGATTTCTAATACCCCCTGCCTTCTTAAACCAAAAACACACAACCCTTGAGGACTGGCCAGCCCTTCCCTTCTCTGACACTGCCACAGACAGGCTGGCACCCAGTCACCAGAGACCCAAGGCAAGGTAAATGCCATAGTCACACTGCATGCTGGAACCTTTTCTATGCTGTCTACTCAGCTACAGCAAGAGACAGGGTGGAAATTTTACCCATGAGCTGGTCTCGTACCAGGCTTTCCTGTGATGGCCACAGGAGGACCTGACTCACAGCAGCAGAGCCCCAGGGTCCTATCTGCAGCCATAGCTCCACACCCTGACCCAGCACACCAGCTGCTCTTCTATTCCCACCCAGGCTCCTGCAGCAAACCAACATTTTACACACTAGAAAGCCTTTCTGGTTTGGTCTTCCATTTCCCCTTGTCCAAAAGGAACTAAAAAAAATAAATAAAATATTATAGTCTCCTTTTACTGATCTGCAAGGCATCATCTCCCCTTCCAAACTGAACAAAGCACAGCAGCCCAGCTCCACTACCTGTCAACATGATCCTTCCTGTCATCATTCAGGCCAAAACAGCTACTACCTCAGAGATTTTTCTTTTCTCCCTCTCATGCCTTCCTTCCCTCAAGGAAGATTTGCAATGCAGCAGTTGCAGAGGTGCAAAAGGAAAAGAAGGTCCCACCCCACTAGGCTGTTCTCTACCCTTCTGCAGGGTAGGGATGCTCAAAGGGCATCTTCTGTATCTTCCTTCTTCAGAGAAATCAGAGGAAGACAATCACACTTCCCTTCCCTCTAGGCCATCTTGTGACCCCCTTCCAGCTGGATCTAATACAGCCAAATGGCTTCGATCAGCTGGAGGGGCAGCTGCTGATCTATGGCAGATTACATGGGGTCAGCTTCTCCCCCAGAGCCAGCCAGCCTGTGAGCTCCCAGCAGCACCAGGCCCAGCACAGATTGTGTGACTGCTGAAGCCAACAACAAATATTTTGTTTAGCATGACAAGTACATCTAATCAGCACTGCATTAAATCAACCAGCTTTAAGTGGCACAGGCAGACACATCCCTCTCCACTGTATGACCAGATTTTTGTTGTCTGCAGCAGGAAGTTATTAGATGACCAGTTAAACCTCTCAAAACAGAGTGTTTCCAATTAGAATAATTAAGGGGGGCAAAAAGTTTTCAATAAATAATAGCGAGTCTTCTTTAGGAGTCATCACTGAAATTGGTTTGCTGTCCTGACTTTGGTGGAAGACAGAATTTGGTGTTCCTTCCACCCTGTTTCTAGCAGAGATGTGGTTTACAGTGCTAAAAGGGTTACTTAAACCAATTTCCAAGAGGAACAAATTACGCAGTAAGCATGATTATTTCCATAGGCATAGCTTTCCGCATTATTTGCCACCAGAACAATATTCACCAGAGGCAAAGTTTTAAGCACAGACCACATTCCAGTTTCTACCAACTTCATCATTCTCTAGATGATGCTGGGAGACAATCAGGTTTATATGGTCTCAGCCAGCTGCAAACTTCTCATGAGTCCACCAGGTTTTCCAAATCTGATCAATCCTACTTCAGTGCTGCCAAAGACCAAAGTTAATTTGTTGTAGCATTGCCTTTACCTAACCTCCCCTTGCATGCTGTCACTGGTAGTCACCAGTTGGCTCTAAGCAGTCAAAAAGCAGGTGCTAAAGGCACCAGTAAAAGCCTGAGGTTTCTGACCGTGGTTTGGGGTGAGCAGAGCATGGAGCAGCTGGTGAGGTCATTGCTTTCCTGCCCTTCAAAAAGCAGCAGTTGAACCATCTTAATTTACTGTGAGGTCTCTGACAATAAAACCAATCATCAATTTTGGCTTGCCTCAAAATACTGCACAGCAAATCACAGATGAGAACTTGCAACTCAGCTGCCTATACATTAGGGCTGAGCTGACACTTTGAGGTTGTAATCTCATCAGTCTCTGCAAGGCATCTCCACACAGGAATCAGAGCTCTAATAAAGCATTTTACAAATCAAACACACAGAGTTTGTTTGAAGTACTAGATAAGCAACCTTACAGCAGTCCCTGACATTTGTCACGGACCTATTTGACCCATTGCCACCCATGACCTAAGGTTTATGTTTCCTGGCATTCAGATTACTGTGCTTTCTTTAAATGGTACTATTCTCTAAAGTGTTAATTTTTCATTCTTTTAGATTTTTTTATGATAAACTTAGCACATTAATTCTTGCCTTCCACACTTTTTTCCTAGTGGTGATCTCAGGGTTCTTTAAACATAATAAAATTCAGAAATTGAAGAGACCTTCTAAAGCGGATTGCAGTACATTCAATCCACTGTATCTCTGTACTGTCATCAGACCCATCAATGTATGTCCTTGGAATTTTTTTAAGACTGGAGTGGACAAAGACTTGAGCGACCTGATCTGATTTCACAGCTGAACCTACCTCGCACTGGAAGTTGGACTGAAGATCTCCTGAGATCCCCTGCAACCTTGATTAGTCTGTGATTTTATGTCTTCTTCGTCACGGTCATTTCCGTGCCATCTGAGTGTCTTTACTCACACATTAAGCAACATGACTAACATCTGTCACATATTGTTTGTTTTCTTCTTTCTCCCCAGGGAAAAAGTAGGCGAGGATCTGGTACTGGTAAAGTGTTTTTCCTTTGTTTGTTTGTTTGTTTGTTTAGCATGCATGTTGCTATGTGTTTATAACAGAAAACACAAGGTCAGACTAATTCTTCATGGAATCAGACTGGGAGGTTTAGTGAGTATAGTGGTCCTCAGAACAGGAGGAGCTCCTCAGACTCCTAGGTAAGACCTTGCTTCTTTCTTTGTGCTGCAGGAGCAGAGCTGTATATGGTTTTCCTCATGAATTTCTTTGTCTCAGGCTTAGGAAGGCTTTGAATGTGAACACTAAGATAAACTGATTTAGAATTCAGCAGGAAAGTGGTACGGAGAGTAAGGCTGTGTCTAAAACATGCTCATGGTAACATGCTGCTGGAGAGAGTACTGTTGTGTTCTGAAAATGCCTGAGCACTGATATTCACACACGTGTCCAAGTCTATCCAGGTTAGAGAAGAAAAATATTTAAAAACTGAACATGGGATGATATATGGCAATTTGAAATACTCTTTCACACAGATGAAGAAAGAAAAAAGGACTGTCTATGCATTGGCTGCAAGTATGTCATCATGGCTGGTTTTGTCTACCATCCTCACCACTTACTGGCTCAAATAGATAGTCAGGAAGCTGTTTTTGCTAATCTCTTATAGGATTATGCGTGCCTGAAGCTTCCCTTTCTAATAAAATATTGGGTTTAGCTCCTTATTAAACTTCATCCATGGGGGCTGAAATTTCCCATATCTATGACAAATATTTTGGCAAAATTTCACCCATGAAACATTGAATGAGGCAAGCAAAGATATGTTTTGTCCTTGTTAAAAACATGGGCAGCTCCTCGGTGATAAAGCCCTGCCACCTTAGGGAGGCTGTAAAGGAAGTTGTCAGCCTTTTATTCAAGACAGATTTGGTTAGCTGGTTCGTTTTGTGAAAACACATTTGTATTTGAGAAAATTCTAAACCTCTGAAGAATCTCAATTCATACACAGCAAGCAGTTTCTGTAATGTTTCTACCTGTGCTTCTCAGTCTTGTGTCACCAGAACACGGATTCACCACAGCCAAGGGTCAGAAATACAAGGCTCCTCCCAGCTTCTTTGGGCAAAGAAAAAGCAGCAAATTTATTCTGTGCACACTAAGTTCTTGCTTCAGGAAAAAGTGGATGAAGAAGCTGATTCAAATGCCAAAGCAACATTTAAAGGCACTAAACCACCAACAACTTAGACTGCAGAATGGTTGGGTTTTACACGGAGGCAAAGGGAGAGGGGATGGGAAACATGCAACTTGGATCAAGCTCAGAAAAATATGACATGTAATCCTTGATCCCAGATGACTAATTTTACATTTGGCTGTATGACAAAAGACTTCTTTAACAGCTCTTCATTATCAAGCAATTTTTATATCCTATTTGCCTAAGCTTATAAAATATCTGCAAAGATTTTGAATGGTGGTTTTATGGTTACATTCAAATCTTTGGTGAAAGTGTTGAACCTGACTGAATTCACATTAAACCGTACAGAACCTTCTCAGAAATAATTTGATCAGCTGAGATATCCACACTGATAACTACTCCTGGAGATGGTCAGTTTGTCAATTGTTAATCAATTTCTGTCTGCTTGATTAATACTTAACAGGATATTTTTATTATAATATCATGATTTATTAAATAAATCAGTATCCACACCAGAAGAAAAATAGAAGTTCCATGGGAAGCCTTAATTATGACTTTTCCTATTATTTTTCATAATTTCCGAGTTATTATTATTGTTTTTGTTATTATTGTTATTGTTAATAATAATAATGATTATTATTATAATAATAATGTTATTGATATTATAATTTGCCATTCCTTATCAAGCAACAATAGGGAAGTTATTATTTTTGGCTTATTTCCTTTCAACAGAGAGAGAATCCTTTAAAATCTTGTCTTTGCCATTTTCTTCTGTTGGTCTTTCAATAAGCACAGAAGAATAAAACCAATCAGATCAGAGTTTTAGCACTTTTAAGATTATGACTATCGTGACTACAGGTTATTTCCAGTCTTGACCTTGGTAAGAAAGCTGTGAAATATTTTTTAAGTTTAATTTATTGTTAACAAAAACAACGCATGTTGTTCACTGACCAGTGAATGGCTGAAACATTTTCTTCTTTTGCCAGGAAAGTAACCAGCAGATTTGAAAGACTCTAAAAAGTGTTTTAGGAATTGCATGGGCCAAACGACTCTTTAAACACCTCAATCAACCTTTTGAAGCCACTGTATTAAGAAAATCAAGGAAAACTAAAAGTTTCCCATTTTGTGTTTAACCTGAGATTTTCTCTTGGTTTTCTATAGAGCATCTTCAAACAGAACACTAATAATATTATAAAGACTAAGGAGATGAAAAGCAAAGAAGTGTCATTTAAAAGAGAAGTGTGTCTGGGGATTCAGGAAGTGCCAGACAAGTTACAGAGAAACAGACAGCAGAAATGATGGAGCAGTTTGAATCCACCATGAATGAAGCCAGTGGCAAGGTATAAAATAAGGCACAGGCAGTCAGGTGGTCCAAAGTAAATTCAAGAACAGCCTGTAGTAGTTCTGAGGCTCAGTTTAGAGTTCTCCAGGAATTCCAAACTGGGATGATGGGACCCACATGCTGGACCTCCTGTACTCCTTAAACTTAACAAGTACAGCATTGGCAGGAATGATAGCAAATCACAGACATAGTGGTTAAAGATGTGAATCAGCAAAGGCAAAAAAATAAAAATTCAAAGCGAAGGACAGAGGTTGTTGCTGCACAAGCAGATGTGACTAAGAACATCCTTGGCTGGGAATGTCCTTGCTAACACCTGAAATGCTTTACCAGTTCTCTGAGACATCAGCACAATTCAGCACAATTATGCTTTACTTTTTAAAGTTCTAATTTTCAACTCTGCAACACTGATATACTACATGGCAATAGCAATACTACATGCACCCAAGCAATATCACATGGTTTGGGTGTATTGTGGTCCTTCGAATGGCTGGTTCCCACTGATTCACTGTTTACTAAAATTTGTTTTCCATCATTGTTCCAGAGTGATTTTCAGAACAACCGTTGTAAGGATTACTTGTAAAATAACCACCTTGTGTTTATCTGTGTAATAAACTCTTGCAGTAGCCAATATCCAGTAACATGGAATACCAGAGGAAATTTAAATACAGGCATTCCAAGGCTCACTTTCACAGCCTATGCTATGGTATGAACGACTGGTACCCTTTGGCTGAGAATCATCTGGATCTCCATTCTGAGGTATATCATAAGCTATCAAATCACACTGACATTTGTTTGAAAATATACTTTTCCTGGAATTTCCTTGAGTTCTTTCCACCCTTAAGAATTCCTAATCACACTGAAGCCACATTTAAAAGACAAATCTAATTTAAATTTTAAATTATTTAAATTACATCACATTTAAAATTATTAAATTAATTACTGAGGGTGTTTTCTATGGAAATTTTGGAACATTATTGGTTTTAACATTTTATAGAACTGCATAACACATATAACACAGAGCAAAAGGGTATTAGTCTTTACTACAAATGTGTCCCACACAAAATGTGAAGGTGTCTAAGACTTCAGAAAAGCAAAAAGGAAATTTGTTTCTCTTGCTTCTAGACATTTAGAAAAGATGGAATTACTGTTCTTACAATCATGGTGAGAAAAGATTTAAATACAGTTTACTGATTTCTCAACTTTTAAGCAAATGTTACCATGTAAATGATTGTTTACTTTGTAAAAAACACAGTAAGTTTTCCCAAGCTTTTGCAGAAAAAACATGTAATGTATTATTATCTGAAACATCAGTTCTGAAAGCAATAAGAAGCTACTGACTTAATCAGAATACATATATGTAAATATTATTTGTACAATTGGAAAAAGGAAACACAGATGCAATCCTTCCTTGGACAAAGGTAAAAACAATAGGAAACTTTCCACTGTATCATTTTTACTATGGCTGTTTGCTGTGATGCTGTAAATTGTGTTGAGTGAATAAAAGACAAACTGATATAAAAGGTGAATATAAGTTCCATATTTCAGGCTGTGTTGTCCATTAATATGCTAATTTTATACTTTGCAAAAGCCTTTTTAAAGCATACTTCTCTAATACTGTGAAGAGAAGCCAAAAATTGGTGGACCATGAATAAAACTGAAATCAGTGGTGTTACTGAGGTTACTTGCACCAGAAAAAACCAAACGGGGTTCTGAAAGAATAGCTATAATAGGAGAGATTTTGTTAAACTTGACTTTATGGAAAATGTTGTCAATTGTTCCAGTCCTATATCCCTTCTTGCTTTAACTATAGGTCACACTTCTGAAAAGATACAGTCAACAAACCAAAGTGTTCTTATTGGCACAATTAACAGTCCCTTTTTATTTTTAGTTCAGTTACTTAACAGGGACTATAGAGAAATAGAGCACCTGGACCAAACATTCTTCTGAAATATTTATGATTTGCTTATTCAGAACTCAGAGTGTATTTTAGTTGCACACAAAGACAAGGGATGACTTTAGTATTGTTACAATGACAGCAGTATATTAGCATAGTCATATTTATATTGCTTCTAACTCCAAAGCAAGATTAAGATAACCTTTGTTTCAGCATCTGTTTAGGAAGCACAGGCTAAAAATATATAGGACATTTTGTCTCTCCTCTGATCTTCTTATAAATTGCTTCTGTACAAACACCCACACCTACACCTATGCTTCTTATCTGTGCAGTTATCACACTTTGATCAAATGTCACAGCAGTATAAAACACGACTTGTACTGAACATCAGGAATATTGTTGGTTTATTTGGCTTAGAGTCAAAAAATCTGCTCTTGAATCTGCTTATTTCTGAATAGGAGTAGTCCCATTCATTCAAAAGTTGGACCTGAGTGTGTAAACTCTTGAAAACCTATGGTAATTAAAAATGATGAGAAATACCGATAACAACTTTGTAAATATATATGTATAATCTGCATTGTTCCTGTTGCCATAATCTGAAAGTAATTACACTGCAGTCAGAATGCCTGTCTCTGACTGAGCAGTTAAAAAGTTTGTTCACACAAAGGAAACAACCCTCAGCCTTCTCCTTCTTATACTGAATAGAACCAAAAGATGCCAAAATACATTAAAAAAGTAACCCTCGCTTGCAAGATAGATAATCCGTTATGTATCTGAGAGGAAAAACGTTTCTGTTCGAAACAGAGCAGAAATTTCCTTTTAGCTCTAGCAATACTGCAAGATTGTGGAAAGTGCAATAAAATGAAAAACATAGATGCATAAAACCACAATTCTTCCTCCCCCAGTAAGCATGGGGCATTACAGGGAATTAAATGACATATATTGGTTTGACTTACAATTTCTTTGTATTCTAGTGATTATCACAATCTTTTTCAAACTCATTCAGTGTTACTGTTAATGTGTGGAAATAGTTTTAAGGGTTTAAGAGTCAGTGTGCTCACGAGTTCTAGCTGAATGGGACTAAGTAAGAGAGTTACTATCACAATATAACGTTTTGTGCAAAAGAAAGTTAAAGTGACTGTACATGTTATCAAGGCAAATCTTGACATTACAGAGAAGATCCCAGAACATTACAGAGAAGATCCCAGACTTCAGAATGTTGTAATCACCAGCATTAGTTACATGTAAACTACTGTGTTGTACATAATACTTCTTTCTAACTGTATCATCCATTGCAAATATCCCAAAATTCCAAGCCAGATATTCTAAAATCACAATCTATATATCATTTGTAACATGGAAGTGTATCCCTTTTTAACAATTGTGGTGTCATGTGATAGACGTTTTCAAAGTTTTACTTTTTTTTTTTTTTTTTTTTTTTTTTTTTTTTTTTTTTTGACAGAGATGTCCCTAGGGCAAAGATTCAGGTATATATATGATCTTTGGTTTTAAAATGCAGTAGTCCAAGACTGACAGTAACAAATACACATTGAGAGCTTAAAATGACAATTTAAATTCCATTGGAAACATACACGGGAATTTTATACTTTTGACAGAGATTCCTGTCCCAAAATACATGATTTCAAGACTGTATCTTCTGAGTTACTGACTCTATGGATGCTCACTTCAGAATATCAGTGAAACCCTGATAGCTATGACAAAGAAATGAGCCTGACTGATGCTGTGGCTTCTCTTGTGGGATTATTCCACTGGTATTATTCACCAGACTCTCAGAACTGGCAGTCAGACTTGGGGTATGATCGTTCCAACCTCTGTAGCGCCACCAATTAGAAGACAATGTAACTGTCAGAGTCTGAAATTCTCTAGAAACATAAAACAATAGTTACTTGGGATGCTGGTGAGACCATGCTGTGGCTATGCATAGTGAGCAGAAGGGATTTGCTTTCAGTCTTTTCCAACCTGAATACTGGACACAAAAGGGGACTGGGTATGTGTAAATACATATATGAATAAAGCATCAGTACAACATGAACTGATGAGGATCGAGGACATCGTTTTGATCATGTTCATCCATTTAGATTCAATTACACTAATGAAGTGTCACGTTTCTTTTAGCTCGATGTCAGGCTTGAGCTGCTTCTCCCTTATGGAAAAATACGGCCTGTTTAAAATGAAGCACACTTCCTCTAGGTGCTGCTTTGTGAACTTTTTAGTGTGCTAGTTCAAAGAACAGAAATGCCTTTCCTGAATACTTTTACAAGGGGATTTATGTCATCAGTTAATGACATCCTCTCTGACAACAGCAAACCACCACTTTGGTTGGCTATTAGACTAACAAAAGTGACAATACGTTATGTGCCTAATGAGCTGGAAATACATTCTCTTTGCACTCCACTTGCACTGCAATCATTAAACAGCTATCCAGACCCATATTTTTAGATGGACATTTATCAAAATAAACCTTACACAGAGATTAAACACGGTTTATCTCGATTTTACTAGACATTGTCTTTTCTCTTATTTGTATTGTTTTTTAGTTTCTAGACAAAACAATGCAAGCTCTAAGATAATGGGCAAATGAGTAAGTGATAAGTGGACTTAAAAATAGTAGGAAGTACCTGGAGAAAGGGAAAACACTGTATAACTCAGACATTACTTAATGAATCTAAAAAAACCCCATGCAATCGACTTGAACAAAACCTTACAGCTGAGATGGGCTTTAAAAAAGGGAAAAGTAAGAAAAAACATGAAACACTATTCTGGGGCAGTTATGGCTCCTCTGTTGAAGCAAAAAAGAGCCGGCACATCAGAGAATAAACAGAGCTGATTCAGTGACTTGTCATGTCACCCTGAATATGCTGATTAAAACCCTTGAAGTTATCAGTTTTCCAGGTGTGATGCTCATCAGCTATTGCTCAAGCAGGGGATTAGTAGCACAGTGTGCTGAAATAGTCTTTTCCATCTCATCAAATATTCACCTTCCTGAAGTTCACTTGCCCCCACCATCTGTGCTTATGTAAGCAGACAGTGCTTGCTCAGCTATCCCATTGTGAGGGTTTCCACAGGCTATTTCTATTTCCTAGTTTAGATAAACAGATTTGTCATCTCTGCTGTCACACATTCAACAGTGCTAATTCCACATAGATTATGGCAACTTTAAACTTTAAGAGCCATAGTTGTCTGACGTCCTCTAGCCATATACCTCAAAACAGTGCTTTCTGTATTAATATATTGATATGTTCACTTCAGTGGCATGTCACGCAAAAGGTGACAACAATGTGAGGACATAATCTAGTATCGTAGTTGCAGGCATCCAGCAACATCAGGTTTGTTTACTGATGTAGACTTTTTGCGAGTTGTTTCAGGAAACCAAACACTGCTTTAGACCATTTTGGCTTTTTTAGGAGAGTAAATTGGCATCACTACAGTATACCTGTGTTCAGAGAGTTTTCCATCCTCAAATCATGATCATTGCATATCCTTGCATGGTTCAGACTTGGGGATTTTCAAGCAGGAGTTTCTGCTTCTCTTAAAAGTATTCTTTAGTTTTTCCTTAAAAGTCTGTACCCACTCAAGAAATTCGTCAACACCCTCATCCCATCATTTATCAAGTCTCAGCTCTGATACTGCTACTGCAGTGGCAGTACTGTACTCAAGTACCTGTATCAGGACCTACGCAAGTGTCCGACTCATAACTGGATCTGTCATGGAGCTACTGAAAAGACAGCAGAACTTATAAATAGGAATCTGTGTCTCATTGTCATGGGTTAACCCCAACTGGCAACTGAGTACCACACAGCCACTCACTCACTCCCCCCCACCAGAGGGACAGGAAGGAGAATAGGAAAAAGGTAAAATCTGAGAGCTAAGAACAATTTAATAATTGAAATAAAATAAATAATAATAATAACAGCAACAACAGCAGCAGCAATAATAACATTTGTAATGAAAAGGAGGGAGGATAGGAACCAAATGTAAAGGGAAGGGAAAGAAAAAACAATTGATGCACAATATAATTGCTCACCACCTGCTGACTGATGCCCAGCCAGTCCATGAGCAGTGATCAGCAGGCTTTGGCCAACTCACTTCAGTTAATATAATTAACATGATGTTCTATGGTATGGAATACCCCTTTCACTAACTGGGTCAGCTGTCCTGGCTGTGTCCCCTCCCAATTTCTTGTGTCCCTCCAGCCTTCTCACTGGCAGGGCTTGAGAAACTGAAAAGTCCTTGACTTGGTATAGGCATTACCTAGTAACAACTGAAAACATCTGTATCAACATTATTCTCACACCAAACCCAAAACACAGCACTACACCAGCTCCTAAGGAGAAAAGTAATTCTATTCCAGATGAAACCAGGACAACCATCAACAATAAAGTCCCAAAAATTTGCTTAGTCCTTCACTAACAGTCTAACTTCACACCGTTGTGAGCAGCAGTAATGCTGAAGCTTGCTTTTTGTAGTCCGCTGTATATTTACTTACAGTGTATTCATCTTGCTGAGCTTCTCAACACACTCAGTTTTGCAGGGCATTTTATGTCTCAAGCTGTTTGTTTCATGTCCTGCCAAATCAGATGAACAACTGAAACTGCCCAGGCAGACAGCTGTTTGTGCAAGACACTGAGCTGGAACCGAGACCTTAAGGCTGGGATTCATCCCACTGATTTGAGATGTCTGCAACATAGATTATGACTTCTGAGATAGCTGTCCTCAGCTCCCAGGTGGAGTAATTCAGCTGACCTATTTCTAGACATCTGCTTTAGGGTAAGATGACTTAAGCTCCAAAAGTGTTATCTGTCCCTCCACTGAGTATATAAGAAGCAAAAGTGACTAACCCAGTGGGGGTTGTTGACATTATCAGACATTTTCTCCAGCAAGCCTTCTGAACTCAGCTATTCCACTCACTCCCATTTAATAAAACATGCTATGACAGGCCCTACCACATCATTTCTTTTCCCCTTCTTTCTAGAACAGGTCATATTTATGTTCAGTTACTCCTGCACTGCGCACAGTCATTTCTCCCAGACTAACCCATATCTCCAGAAAAGTTGCTACCCTTTTATTCACTTACAGTATACAAAGTAGTTTTTATTGAGCAATATATTCCACCCCTACCACTATCTACTTCTACCACTTCTTTGCTCTTGCTCATCTTCACCTCCTTTTCCAAGTGGTTCACACAATGACAGGTAAAGAAAATGAGAGCACCATCTTCCTCCTGTCTCCAGTAAGGTGAACTGCTTAGCCTCGTTGACTTTCAGGAAGACTACCTCTGTCCTAAAATAGCTACCTGTCATATTTACAACCTGTGTTTTAACAAGTGTCTCCTCCATTGACAGAATAACAGCCCAGCATAACTGATAATGATTGGACTCAATGATCTGAAAGGTCTTTTCCAACCTAAACAATTCTATGATTCTATGATCTCCAGTATTCTGCTGTTTAGATATGTACCCAGTTATAAGATTCAGGAACAATCTAGTTAATATGTTGTTACTGATCTCATTAAGTTTTCACTGTGATGTTAAAAATGGTGGGACATTTTCATTGAAAAAGGATGCAAGATTTTTAGACTGAACACAAGTAGACAGAACACAACAAGCTAACATCTATGTTGATGCAATTGCAGCTCTTCTTGCATTCATTCTTTTCTCTGGAACTTGAAGTGACTACTAACTATACATTATTCAACTCAGTTATGGATACTATGAAGAGCAGATGTACAGAGACTTGAAAGAGAGCAGAAAGTTCTTAGATTGGGAACATACAGGTCCAGATGAAATATGCACATAGCTGACGGCAATCATGACATATAATCCCCTTACTATACTGAAATATACTTGTTAGACTCTTTCTAGACTAAAAACAGAGCTAAAGCTAAAAGCCCCAAGAATACTTTGATTTCAGAAACAATCTCCATCTGCACCAAATACATGAGCCTAAGTGGCTCTATTTCCATAAATCTATTGCTCAAATTAATTATTTCAGCACATATATTAGCCAGCTGTCACTCTCTATCCTAATCTTCACATGATTTAATCTGTTCTTAGAGATACTGATATAAGCAGGCACACAAAAGGCAATGCCAAATCCCAGCATAAAATTACTGGATCATACACTTGTGTTGGCAACATGAAATTTACTGCAGGGCATGATTTTTAATGATGGCAATTAATCACATGGGGGGAAATATTTTCATTTTCAATGGCCATTGCACTCTCTGGTTTTCAGTATTTTAGAGAAGCACTTAACATCAAGTAAAGGCCCATAGCTCATATATCTAGAAAAATAGAAGTTATGATTCTTTTGAGCAAAAATAGCAATTTGCGTTTTTTCAAATACTTTTTCATATTTTTTTTATGCTATCACTATTTTCAAAGAGTTTGTAAGCAAAATCCATTGTAAAATCTGTTTTAAAAAAACAAATATACATGATAGAAAGTGGTAGGTAGGGAAAAAAAGGAAAAAATTCTATTGAACTTCACATGCATTTTAAGGGAATTAAATACATATGAAAGTTATTTATACTGTTAAAGTTGACAATGCAAAACATTTTACCTACAGGTGTGTTAAAGGCATGATCCTTCTAACTGCTACTCACACAAAGATTACTCTAAATCTTACTCAAGACTGTATATTTTTCATACAAGCGAAAGGTGGCCATCACCTTTGGAACTGAAATCAATCCAGACCTCACCACAATGAAACCTAAAAGTTTTAGATTTGTTTAGGAAGTAACAAGAATGCAAGTATAGCATTATAGGAATTGTATTTCAGAGCTTTATTGTATTGCCTGAGTATAACTTTGGGAATAACTGTATTTCTCACAACACTGCATAGCCCTGTGATCCATTTCTCTGAGATGCATGTGCTTTTCCACATTGATCAATGAGAATGTGAAAATGCAGTTCTTTATGTTTAAGATATTAATACACTCCTGAAACGTACCTGAGGAATATACCAGGAAAAGCATGCTTAAATATTACCTTGAGAAGACATTCATTGTCCTAGACTTCCAATCCTAGGAGTCCTGAAACCATGTTCAGTACTTTGAAGACTTGTCACCAGAAACATCTGTACCACGCTTGGAAGGAGAAAAGTCACCACAACACAAGAATTGCAATTAAAGAAGGAAGTTTTATTAATGATTCTAACTTGTGGTTTAGATTTTAGATAATATGTTATTTTCAGTTTATAAATCAACAGCTAATTTTGTATTAAAAGAGATGCCAGACCATGCCAGAGTATTAACCTATCTGTGTGAAAACAGATACACTATTCTGTGCCCCTCCTGACACAAAATTAATCCTGGTTATATCAATTACAAGTCATCAATTAGAATGGCTCTGGTCCAGATCTCTAGCTGGGTAACAGACCTCCAAAACCTGAGATCTTCTAGAATGCATAATTGAGGATGGACAATTTTTTTCTTTAATTATTTAATTTAAAGCTTTAAATCCAGTCCTATATTGAGGAAAAATTGTGTTTTTGTACATTTGATATTACGTAAATTCAATCCCAGTTTCATTTAATATCAAACAGTGGTTGTTGGTTTTTTTTTTTTTCATTTCTGCTGTCAATTTGCTTAATTCACAATAATGATCCAGAACATCAGAGGACCTAACAGGGTATGACCTCCTACACCTAAATGCCTAGCCAACTCTACATAATTTACCCTTGTTCATTTCTGGGAGTGGGAACAAGGATCTAATAAAGATGAACATTAAAAAGAGAAGATAAGAAATAACATGAAAGAAGGAAGAAAACAGAAAGGAAACAACTAAAATCAGGAGAAAAGATCTGATAATTGTGCAACAAAAATCATGGGTCTGAGGAAGAAAAGAGGGATTGGTTAATCATTAGCAGCATGGTCTGAAGTAAAGCAAACTTCATAGATACCAACGTTTCAGGCACAACCCAGCTTCTCTTCTGTGCCACTCCTCATTCCTAGTACAATCTCATCAAATATCATTCCAGATAAAGAGCAGCTTCAGAGTCAAGCATGAGAATGTGATGAAAACTCAAACAGTAGTAAATACAGACTCATCTTCTTTGCCAGTATGACACACTTCAGTAACACCTCACTGAACTGAGAGGCATCATGTATTTTATTTTCAGTTGGTAAACTATTACAGTTTAAAAAAGCTACTTGAAGGTTTCTTTAACTTGGTAATTTTTCCAGAATATTTTCAAATTTGGAATCATTTTCTCATGGTTATGCATGCCCAATTCTTCATAATCAGGATAGTAGAGTTCCAAATTGTTCTGAAACTCACAGCAACTGTTGGAATTTACTAGAAGTCACATTTCACGTTTACTTAGAACCATCAGATCTGAAGAACCAGTGGTGTATTTCCACACTCAAACAGATGCTTTGTCACTCTCATTGTCATACATCAAAAGCAAGAAAACAACTGTAGTGTGTAAAATCAGACAACCTCCAGAAATGGATGTCTGAAGAACACATAACAACAGAGTAAATACTGAGTGATCCTTCCCGTGAATACTTTCCCAGGCAACGAACTTGAAAATTTCCCACACATTCGTAAATACTGCTTTTAGCACCCTTGACAACATGACAGTTTCTTGTTTGAACACTTTATTAAGAGCACTGACAGTTGGAAAAGTGGGTGTCAGCTTCAAATTAACCAGATTTGTTTATCCACAACTTTCAGCTTGTTATCCTTAGAGCACACACAAACTTTCTGTTTTTATAAGCATCTCTCTATCAATTAAGGGACTGATTTCTATACAAACATGACCAGCTTTGCTCACATGAGAAAAAGCACTTAATGAAAAATAGGTAATACTATTTATTATGTATTATTATGCCTCACATGTGCTGTCAAGTAAAAATAATATTGTCATTGTTTTCCTTTACATTCCTATTGCAAGGGCAATCAGCAATAAACTCAGTCTTACTGTTACATATATATTGGAGTAGATGCCACGTGCTGACATTTAGTCTACTAACAGTGGTCCTATTGAATGCAAGAGAACTAATATTGAGTAGAAATATCCATTATCATCAGATTCTGGCAGGGCAGTCACCCAAAACCGATAAGAAAACAAGCTGTGTTCTCAGCGGAAAAAAACGAGATTTCCACACTTCATTCTTTCACCTTACTATTAGTTTCTGTTGAACCCCCTGAAAGCCTTTTCCAACCATCCCTTAGTAAGACACCTGTCCTGTTTCGCACAGATGACAGTGGGGTGTCTACTTTTGACCTGTCCTGTTTCCTATCATCTGTGAGTTCGATTCCTCCATACCTCTTCTGACAATGCACTGACTTTCAATGGTGTGTTTGTTGGCGTGTAACAGAATAGGGTCCCTGTGTAAGAGTGGAAATCCACACCTAATGCTGAACAACTGGTCATATCCATACTTAAGAGCAGCTGAAGCACTAAGTAAAAAAGGTTTAACTCTTCAGAGCATATTCTCAAAGCACATCTCAAAGCACAGAAAACAGGGCAAGATACAGCCATAACTGGACAATGAAGAAATATGAATGACAGTGTGCTCTTCTGCCCTTGGGATCCAAAAAGACTCCAAAAGGGTGAGTACTGGAGCAGGGAAGGGAAGGAATCTCTGCACTCACATCATCTGCCTTAATAATTCCTTGACTGGAAAGTTAGCCCTCATGATGATTAAAACATTTGCCCCAAATGTCCCAGAAAATCTGTCACAGTCAAAAACTGGCCTTGATCTCTTCAGTCCGAAGCCAGTAGCCTGCCCACTATGGCACACTACACCTGCTTAGTCCAGCAGGACAATTTTGGATCTGATAAAAAACACATGGTAGATAATATGAGTCTTTTCCTGGACATCAGCTGCCAGCAGATGCTCAGCATTATGGTCACAGAATTACACAGATCTCAGTGGCAAGAGAAAGGTGTTACACAATGAAATGAAGGCAATTACCTTCACTGGAGGTAAGTTTGAGCAGTTCCATCAACCAGACAATATGAAAGTTCTCTTTCATACCTTTAAAGTACATAGGTGTCTCCATTTAAATAAACACAGTGAAAAGAAGAGGCTCTACTGATCTAGTCTCTAGGTATGTTTACTGGGCAAACAAAATTTGTCTCAAACTGTTTGAAAGTTAAAAGCTCTTCTGCAGTCACCAAGCCTAGGTCAAATCAAAACAGTGTTTGAGAACAATCCCCACAAATGCTGTGAATGCTTCTGTGGGGTATAAGAGCTTCGTTCTTCAAAAACAAACCTTGTCTCACTATTTTCAGCAGTTCCTGTTTTCTTCTTTAGTCAACTATACACCATTTTTCCCTCCAGTCCATGTTTGACACACTGTGCCTGGCTGTGCAATAGGACCAGTAACTTGTCATTAATGGGCATGTTATTTAGGAAATTAGTAGATGCTTTTAAGATGAAAGAAAAAATATACCTCATTCTTGTAATGTTTTCATAGACAAATATGTCTTTAAGGCTTGGAGATTAGCTAATTTTCTTTTAATAAATGGTAGAGGGATGTTATATATATACCTGGTAACACGCAAAGAAGTTGGAACCAGAAAGTGCTGGAGGGTTTTGAAAGAAAAGAGACTACATCACTGGTGTGTGCGTACACCCAGATCCTCCTCCCATGCCTACGTGCTCCCACCCCATGCAGGGAGAAGCTGCAGGAGGACTACAGGACAGAGAACACGTGTTAATGCAGGTTTGGGCTCTGATGTCACTGGAGAACTATCAGCCGTATGATTTGTTTGGCTGTTCTTTGCAGCACTATAAAAAGTTAGTACGAATATCATAGGAAAGGCAAAATGGCCTGGTTCAGATCAAAGCTGAAACCATATAAAACTGGAATAAACCTGTGACAGACGATCTCCAGATGCTGTAAGCAGATGGTGTTGTGTTTAGCTCATTACTTGTGACGAATTTACTCCACGTAAAACTGATGAAAATGAAGTAATGATCTACCCTTAATGTAAATGTTACAGAAAAAAAGCCTCTTTCCCTCCCTCAAATATTCTTCTATTAGTTTTTTTTCATATTTGCTTGTGTTCGTCAGCTCAAACAGGCAAAGCTAATGAAAACCACCAGAATATAACTAAAAATTTCTGAATGTTTACTGTCATTCATTTGTAGTATACTAAAAGTAGTATTTCTAATTTTGCTTCCAAATTTGTGTGTGCACTTCTCGCTGAAATTACTATTCTGTACATACAGCCATAATAGCTGCACAGGAAAACACTTTCATGGCAAAATCCCTTTTCCTTGTAACAATGTATTTATATACAATCTAGAAAAATGTCACTGATATACTATTATCACATGTGTATCAGGAACCGAGATAAGTACTAGGACTGCAGTTTAAACAATAAACCTGATGGGATCCAATCCTTTGCAGGCAATGCTGTTCCCCTTATGGGCACAGGACGGGATGTGTTTTATGCAACCTGGTCTGAGGGGCTTGCTATCTGCAGAGTAAATCCTCGAGACTGATGCTAGTGTAATTTATGACAGCTGAGAATATTACCATTCCATTCTATAGCAAGCAGTAATGTTAATTGTATTAATCCCTAAAAGCTGAAGGAGGATGTGATACAAGCAGCATGACAGACTGCTGCTACCAAAGACACTAACTTGTTTTCTAACTTAGAACAATATTAGTATGAAATATACACAGTAGCAGGAGTGGTTTTATTTTCTTGGTTTTGATAATGGCTTAAAATAACAAAATAGTTCTTAGACTAACAGGAAAACTTCTTACACCATGGAAGATTTCCCTGGAAGAAGCATTCAATTCACAATAACATGACTACAGTAGTACTCACGCAGTGTTTTTTTTCTAGCTGTACATAACAAGCAGTAGCCTTGCTGGTTGCCTCAGTAGTCTGAATTATTAGTAGTAAATGGATTTCTAATTCATGATGCTAAGTCCATGAAGAAATATCAGTTTAAAAGATTTTAAACGGCATTTGCAGGTTTTTGGTAGTGGAATGGAACTATAATGGAGCCTTGTTTAAGCTCAAAACATAGATCTAAATGAGGTATCTGTCTTGACTGAAAGCATTTTTTGAGGAGAATAACCTCTTTATTTCCATGATGAAGACTGATTTGGTGTGTACAGTGAAGGCACTACTTCACTTTTTACTGTATAAAAAGTAGTTCTGGAGAGAGGTTCAGTGCTTTTACAGGGAACAGAGGTTCACACAGAGATGCACACAAGGAAATACTAGATATGATATGCATCACTGACTCAGGATTGCACTAGAGCACCTCCGTGCACTTGGGATTCAGTATGTTGAGTTCCCCAGAGGAAGAGAACAAGTCCTCTGCAAAAGGAGGTTAGACAAGTCTGTTAGAGAGGCAGATGTAGGTTTAGATATTTCCCACTTACATTGATTTAGATTCATTGCTCCCATATCAACACCATTTTTGTAAATCCAGACTATAGTTTAATTATACATATGTCAAAATGCAACAAAAATACTATCAAGAGAATAATAGCTCAGAATCAGGCCCTATTAGATTTAAAAAAAATAAAAATAGAAGAAACAAGGAAACAAAAAATAGATGTAGGGCCATAATAAAGTAAGTTTATAGCATCTTGTGTTTTAAATATTTTTTTAAATTATGAAATATGTTATAGACACTTTATTAGTTCAATTAACATTCTTGGTATTGAGCTAAGGAATGTGTTGAAACCTGTAGATAATCTAGCTATAAGATGAGCTCTGAAAACCACTGACCCAGAATAACAATAAAAATATAAAGATATCTTAACTAGGTGTTCTGTTTGAAATAGTACATTGCCTGAGGATATTTCATTATAAACATAATTATGTCTGGCTGTAACCAAAAGAAGTCAGACTAAAAGGAGGTGAAAACATTACCTTGCCAACCTGAAGACTGTGTGCACCCTGAACATATAGAACATCTGATATTTATGTTTGTATACAATATAATGAGCTCTGGAGCCAGATGGTCTGATTTTGTTCATCATGCGGGGCTTCTGGGAGGTACGCATATAGATATAATAAAAGCCAGGGGAAAAATACATATACTTCAGGAGCATATTTTGTACTAAGTAGAAGCTGAACTATAAGATAAAAGAAGTCTTAAATGAGGAATTTGTGCAAAGAAATTCTGCCTTTTTGAGCTAGACTAAATGAAGTCTCTCTTAACATGCAGAGTCTCATGAATTATAAACATATGCAAACACAAGAGTAATCAATTAAGGGTATGGCTTTAAAGGAGAGGAGATGAGGAAGAAGGTTCAGTTCTACAATGTGCCCCATTTTCCCTTCCATTCAGTCTAGCCAAGTCTTTTCCATCTGTTCACGCACTACAACCCCACCTTTGCCCTCTGAGCAACATTGTATTTTCTCATGTAACAGCAACTATCAAAACTAAATTGTCAAAGAAAGAAAATTACCACAGAATAGCAAACCAAATGTTCATGGAGAAAGAGAAAAAAAGTGTTGTTCAAAAATCAAACATTAGACATTTCATGTGTTTCCAGACTAAGCACATACAATTCCTAGACAAACAGCATTTCCAAAACCCTCTGAGATGAGGTTTACTTTAACATGCTATTCACATCTGTAAAAAATATATCTGTGCTCCAAAGCGTAGGTGCTTTATAAATATCAGACTTTGACTTCTCCTTTGGATGGTTATACATTCTTGAGAAGCCAGAAAAAGGGATTTAGTTCTCAGATTAAGAAACAACTCTTAACCTGCTAGGACGACAGTGTACTCTATTTTCTATGCCCCTTAGGCTTTTATGTCCTGAACTACCAACTAAATCCATTTCTGGAGTGTTGTTTCCCACAGGGCTGCGCCCACTTAGATCATACAGAAACTGCAAAGCTATGGAAATTCACATGATTTGGTATTCAGGTTATTTAGTTTCAGCTACTTCCATTTATTTTATCAAAAGTTTCTTTATCATGGCAGTAGGAAATACTTTTGTCATCACAGGAGATCATTTTCAAGGGACTTTATTTTGTTGGAATTTTTAAGAGTTGTTGGAACAGAGTATACAACATTGTTGCAACACATTGTGGTCATGTCAATATTTCAAGGATTTATATGTGGGTGTAAGGTCTCCAGAGGATAAGTTCTGAGAACCTTTTTAGTTATAATAAACTGGAGAAGTGTAGCATTAAAGCTGTCCATCTCAAGCAGCCTGTACACAAGACCACAATCCTGCCTTTGCAAAACTTCCCTTTCTTGTACGAAGAGTATTGAGGGTACCCACCAGAAACCACTGTTTTGTGCATTTCTGTGCAAAAACTGATTCCAGAAAAGGCATGAGACTTGATGCTGCACTGTTTTATTCGAATGAGTGGTTTGATTTTTTGGTTTGTTTAGGCAGAGTTCAACACTCCAAAACTCACTGTCCACTCTTTCATTTCATCCCAGGTCTTCTCCCAGCAGTGCATGTCTCATTGACTTCCAGAAGAAGCATAAAGGATATTCCTAATCCTTCCATGGAATCTGCAGAAGGGGAAGTCCTTGTGAAGCTGTCAGTTAACACCACCATCTTCCACTGAGACTTTCAGAGAAGCATGAACTTGAGTTTTTACTTTGAAAGGTAACTAGCAGTTAATTTTAGAAAAAATAATAAAAGGGAAACGTAACATTCCAGAGGTATTTTGGTGTGCTGTGCTAGAACTTTCAGAGATCATGGTCTGTGATAATATGAAATTAGCTTAACTAAATCATATTTCAGAATTATTATTAAAATTGTCCGTATTTTGTCTGTAGGCATAATATTTCACTTTTGTCTCTACTGAAGTTGACTATTATTCTCATTTTCCAAACCAGTTAAAAAAAAAAAAAGAAAAAAAAGAAAAAAAAAGAAAAAAAAGAAAAAAAAAGAAAAAAACCACCTCATTTTATACGTGTGCTGAACAACTCTACTGTAAAGGTTCAGGAATTCCTACTCATTTTAGAAGAAGCAGGCAAGTTCCAATTCCTTTGGTATCTAAACTAAATTTGAGGCAGTATAATTATCTCTTTCACTGCTAGCTGGGTGATAAGAGTAGGAAGGGTGGTTAATTCCAAAGTAGCTAAGATGTCATGAAATTGGGTTTATTGTGGAAACTAAAGTACTGATTAAATATGGAGAAATTGTTGTAAGCCTACAATTTTCAAAGACTGTTGTATGTGTCATTTATATGCAATATATCAGGCTTGGTCAAAATGGGTTGCCCATGTGATTCATAGTTGCCCATGGCCCTGAAATTCAGCTTTAGTGCTGCCTTTATACATGTGGATGACAACACAGGGAGTTGAAGTCAGACCTCTTTCAGTACCCTGCTGCCTTGTGTTCTCATGAACGGCATTCACCAAATGATCCCTCAACTTTCAGTTCTACTCCTTCCCTGGTTATTTAAAGATTTATTATTAAATAAAAGTTTTTTCCAAATGGAAGACATGAGAATCACACTGATGAAGAATTGAACACTTTCCTTCAGAGTAATAACCCAGAAGCAGGCAAAGCTTGGGGCCTCATGCACAGATGCAAGAGGAAAATACATTAGTATCTGCTGATAAATAAATAAATGCAGATTTTATTTGCTTTCTCTAAAAATGAGAAGAATGAAGTCATGGAGTTCAAGACCATCCTAGAGCTGTTAAAATTGCATTGCTGTTTTCTGGTGTTAGCAATATTATCAGCATTCTTCTTATGCATGTGTTGAGGATTCAAGCAATATATATGCAAATGAGCCTTTTATCCCATTTCTTACAGTAAAAGAACAGTAAATTTCAATCTAAAATAGAAAAAAAATTACAGTAAAACTAGAAAAATATGAAATTAGTCTGAACTTTCTGGTCAACTGGTTAAGTCAGCACTTACCAATATGGGAGGTACCAAAAGGATAACCCACATCACTGGAGACTTTTTATGGTTAATGGAATGTAAAACTTCTGTTCATATTGTTGCCAATGAGTGATCAGGTCTAATTGCAAGAGAAGGCCTCAAGAAGATAATAAAAGCACTTCTAAAGCCATGGAAATCTTGAGTAAATGTTAAGATAACATGAACAAAGTTTAATAAGAAAGTTTGGCTTACAATGAGAGCTGTTTCAGACCCTTGACACTACTGCTCATGTGGGAAAATAGTATTTATGGCTACAGATAGATACACCTTTTAGTCTGGGCAATTCTTTTTCATATGGTGGTATCCGTGACCCAGGCTAGGATATCAGTACCCTAGAAAGGGTTCACAGTGACAGGAGGAAGGTAAATAGAAACAGAGAAAAGAGAATTTAAGGCCACACAGAGAGCCAACAGTTTTTCATTTCCTAGTCAGTCAGGAGTGTACAAACACGTCAGTGTATGGTTGATGTACAAAATGTTTAGCTTATCTATAAATAAATATTATTCAGTTTTGCCACTTTTTGGTAAAGCCTAAGGAGCCTCATTCAGGCTCTTGATCTGGAGAAAAGAGAACATAGGCATCAGCAAAATTCCCGGTAACTAATGCTCTGAAGGATTTTTAAGCAGGTAATTAAACAATCTCAGCTGCTGTTTTTTAAGGATAGATTTCCAGCTTGCATGAGTTTAGGGAAAATCTTGAGCATATGATTCAAGAGTACCTTCAAGTTAAGAAAAAGAACAAAACAAAACCCAACTAACCTTAGGTACACAAATTAGTATTTTTAGGCATTGTGGAGAATCTCTGAGATTGGTCTTGGTACATGGAGGGCTTTAACAGTAAAATGCTTGTGGTAAGCCGTTACTATCCACTGGTTACAAGCTAGGAGATGCAGTGAAAGTAGGAAAGTCTGGCAGGGAACCAGACCTTAGCGCTGGATGTACCTTTGGCAGCTGGAATACTTACTTGGAAGTGGGTCTTAGCTGTGGATCTGAGTTAGATTTTGCTGCCCAGTTTGGAGACACTTCCATGAAAGAAAAAGTAAGGAAGAGAGCCCTTTCCCTCTCCTTCCTTCAGGCTGATGTCACCTGGCCAGAGCTGTGAAATCAGAAACAGGCAGGGATTTGTTAACTAGGAAGTAGATCTTGAGCACTACCAAGAGAAAGGAAGACAGCCTGCAGACCAATGATTTGTTCTGTTGTTTACAGACTGTGAAGCTGTTGGAAGGGAAAGTGCAGGAGGTAGGCTCTTCTTGTTTGTTTTTATTTTGGCTGAAGCTGAATAAAAAGTCTCTATGAATAAATCTGAGATTCTGGAAGGACAATATTCTCTGTTGAACATGCAGCTCCCACTGAGTTTATGTCTAGCTGAGTGGCCCTGACTCAGACAGAAGTACTCCCCATCTACATGAAAACGTCCCAGTACCTGCTAAGGCAAGAAAATCTGAATATCTACCACTGGCACGTTACCAAGAGCCAGAGGGCTACATCTAATAGCAAAACAGAAAGGGTAATCCAGCTCTCCTTTTCCACTAGAGTCTCTGCTCTGAAAAAAACCAGTGCTGTAATGCTGGGAAAAGGATCGTTAGTCACCAAGGAGAAACTTGCTGCATTGTATGGCTCACCAGGAGGCCCCTATTAGAAACGTGCTGTATAAGGCGGCACAACGGAAACAGAACATCATGAGAGTTAAGCTGCTATCATGCTAGGCAATTTGGCCAGTGAAAGGATCTTCATCAGAAAAGTTCTTCATTTTAGCTTTCATTTGGTAAGGAATACTTCTACATCTGATCAACCAGACCAAACAAATCACTGTGTGGTTCATAGCCGAGAAATTCTTCCAGGAAAATCACCGCTTTGATTTATCCCCAGAGTTTTCAAAGGTTTCATAATGAGACAAGGCAATTGTCAGAACATTTCTGTTAATCTAGGATCTAAATCTTACAATTTATCCTTATTTTAATTTATTCTTATGCTTCAATTGAAATTTAATCTATAAAATTCTGTTGTTTATGTCTTATCCTGATAGCTCGAGTCTTAAACCGGAAAACACCAGCAAGGGAAAAAGGAATAACAAGACATGTAAATACATTATCTGGACATGCATTACCATACACCAGAAGACTCAAACTCCTGAAAAGAACAAAGAAATTTAAATAGCAAAGCAGAAACTTTAAAACAAAGTTTATTTCAAGGACAAGAAATGCCTGAAAACATCTAACTAAGAATTTCCAGTGCCTCTTTTACTGTTTTCCTTTGAGTACAAACTAAGCTAGGACAGCTAACATTTGGGTTATGGTGCTCACCAGAGGTGCTACAGCATTCATGTTGGCAGACACATAATCAGTTACTGCATGGTTGTCTTTGTTCAAAACTATTTCTGTCTAGGGTGTTTCTACTCTGTAATGGCAAATAAGAGTACGATACCTGACATGGACACATGCAAACATTGGTGACCCTCACACCCAGATCTCAAGCACAGCCCTTCCCTTGTCTTCCAAATTAAAGAGTTAAACCACAAAATCTGGAATGAAATGTGATCATTTGGATTTCAGTCTAAATTTAATAGGTCAGAAATCAAGTGCTTAACACTGAGGAAAAACAATAAAACTGAGTGTAAGAGTGGAGGCATACATCTTCCAAAATGAAATATGAAGATTTTAGAATATGACTTGATTAGACGGGTTGACTGCGGTCAGGAAAGAAAAAAATGCTGGCTACTCATGGCAAAGAAATCAGGAGAGTAACGCCAGAAATCAAAAGTAAAAAAAGCAATGCATAGCAAACAATGGCATTTCAAGAGGAGTGAAAATGCAGGAGTAACATTAAGAAGTCAGGTGTAAATCCCTGACACAGAGGGATAAAGAGCAGGTAAATTATTTAGGAAAAAAAATATCTTGTGGCAGTGGTATCAGGACACTTAGAACAGCTTATGTTTATTGTATGTATTTAAAATGTATGTATGTTTAAAATACAGCAAGGTACATGAAAGGAGATAAAATCCTGTCTGCCTTATGAATTATTAAGGAGAACGCTGTGCACAGCATCACTTTTGGAGATAAATTTCTTAAAATTATGAAGACTTGCATTCAAGAATCCTAAAAGAGCTAGCCAAGAATATCACATTAATATTAGTTTTAAATGTATCTTACAAAACCAGGGACAGGTTGACAGTGAATGTGCAATTACTCACAGCAGCAGGGAAATGACCTAAATACTTATCACCTGGTTAATCCAGGTGAAGTAGTGATGAGTTAATATGCAATGCAGGAGATAAAAGATGAAAGGATGGGTATATAATTATTGCTTGTTAACATTGTGTTAGAGAAAATAGATCTTGTCAAACGAAACTGCTTTCACCAATCAGACGGCCGGTTTGGTTGAGGTCTAACAGAAGCAACATGCTTGGAGTTACAATAAGCTGTTTGACTTGGTACTGCACAACATTCTGGTTAAAAATAACACTATGCAATATTCTTAAGATGCCAAATAAGCAGTTTAAGAAAGCTGACTGATAGACATCAAAGTAGATGTCACTGAGAAATAAACATGGAATGGGGATGTTTTTCATTGACAAGGACTGTGGTTCTTCAATGATAATCAGACTTTTTATTAATAGTCTGGATGTAAATACAAATGTTTCTGCCAAAAAAAAGCATGTTCTCATAAAGATTGGTGTGCTGGTAATAGCATTGAGCTACACGGTGATGCTTTACTCTACTTGCCAAAGTGCAAACCACTGTGTCTCCCTGAGACCACAAGCATAAGGAGTCTCGGAAATGAGATTAAGAGGTTATTGGTCAGAAGGCTTCATTCTGTGGCTCTGCAAATTTGCTCTGACACCGGGATGTCACCCTGCCAACTACTCCTCACAGCAACGAGGAGATGTGTCAAGACACATACCTTCATTGCTACAACTTAGCTTTTTATGACAGGAGGGGCTACTACAAGGTTTCTCTTCAGACTGTCACATGTGGGGGAAATACCCAAAGATTGACTATCCCCCTCCAGATCAGTGTAAGGTATTTTGTATATCACATCCATTAAAATTCCAGACTGTTTTGAAAATCCAGAGGTTCAACACACTAAAAAATTATCTCAAAGAGTAACAAGTTACTGCACATTAGCTGTCTACCTCCTTTGAGCTACAGTCTGAACTTCTAAGATTTGCATCTCTAACTATGCTATAATCAGGACGATCTTAAGATCTGTTATTAAGCAGTGTCAGACTTTAAGGGCACAAGTATTTTTACCTCAAGTCAACCAGCATTTTTTAGAGATGCCCTGATGAGATGGGGGATTGTATCTTTTATTTCTAGAAGGAAAAAGGCTTTATGGAAGGAAGAAAATAAGCCACATGTCTCGTTCCTTAGCGGTCAATAAAAACAAAGGCAAACATACTTTTCCAGACTTTGCTATTAGGCACCTTTTCTGATGGGCTGTCTCATGCTGACAAGCCAGACTACATCCTCTCCCACAGGCCATGTCTCCTCACTCCAAAGAAGGGGTTTGGCATTTGCTTTATGAACGCAAGACTTTGGCATGTGTCTTGGCTAACTATTTGTAAAACCAACCTTTTAAACTGCCAACTCTTTTAGAAGAACAATGGCTGAAATGAGCTCGTGAGAATGATAGTTTTGTTGTATCAAGAACACTTTTGAAAAAGCTGTAATTGCTGTCTGTTTCCTAGTTTGTAAAAAACAGGCCTGAGCGTGGATTTCTTATGACCTCACTTGCTATTTACAAACTGAAATGTAATTTCAACAGGTTGAATATCTTAAATTTCTTTATTTCCTTCAGGTAAATCTTCCTGTCTCAGTCTGAACCTAGATTAATTGTATTCTAGAATACAAAGTATTTATCCATTTGTTCTACCTTCTGTTTTGAGTCATTCAGATTAATGGGTATTACGGCAGAACTGGGCAGCTGCATCTGAAAATACTGCCTCAGGAGTCTGCCTGTTTCTTTTAAATGAAATAAAAGCAGTGAGGGATAAAACTGAAAATGGAGGCAAAGTAAATCACTGCCCTCATGATAGGAAACGCCGGCCAGAACTCTTATTTAATGTCTAATTGGTTTCCTTTATATCCAATGCCCTAAAACTCCAACAATCTTCAAAAAGCATTTCTGCTAATCCTTATAGCTTTAAATAATAGATCTTTTAAATCTATTTTAAAAAGCAAATACCATAGTACATTTCAATCAGCAAATAGTCATATCAATTATAACAAAGACACTTCAAGTATTACAGATTCTATATAATCTTTCTCCTCTCTGGGAAGAAACCTGTATATAAAAATGACTTAACCACCCTTCAAAAAGAAGAGACAAAGAGAGAAAAAGCTGTACTAGCAAGTGCAAGGAAAGCCCTTTTCTGTGCTTCATCCATCCTGCCTATCACACTGTAAGTGTTAAGACTTGCTAACTGGAAACATTCACAAGTTTTGAAATAGAAAATTAGCACTAAAGTCATGGGGGAGCAAAAGGAAACACAATTTTTCCTTCTCCCAGTTACGTATTATTTTTGTTGACTTTTCGAACTTTCCAAGATCACGTTTATATAAGACAAAATTTTGTTTGGGAAATATATCTTACAATCATGCTGCAGAGCAAGTTCTAATCATCATAGGGAAGAAATTCACTTGGTAACAACCTTGTTATCACTTTTCATGGAGGATATTAACATGATCAGTCTGTCTTATTCTGCATGGAAACTACTGTTGATAGCATGACTCACCTGTGATACAACTTTCAAAATTACATTGTCTGTATGATGATAATAATATTACCTGATGTTAACATATCTGTTCATTGAAATAAATAGCAAAGTTTTGATCACAACAGTTTACCTACAGAATCAAGTTATCATATCGTGGTTGCCAGCTTTTTGCTCCACATATGAGATTTTTCTAACCCTTATGAAGAACATAGGCAAACATGTTATAGAGATGTGAGTAATGGATATTGGAACGTAAGATTCAAATTACTCATTACAACAGGTTCTGTGTGGTTTTGTGGTCACTGACTGTGTGTGGGCTAGTTGGCAGGGAAAATGGTTTTGAAAAGGACAAGATCTTCTAGATACAGCAAGTAGCTTACAGTCACACCATCCAGGACAAAACCCATACAGAATGTACGAGACCATTTTCTCAGGGATGAAGAATACTCTATTTTGAATCGCACAGATTTACACCATGGAGCACAAAACCACACTGTTACTGGCAAGAAAACAGACTCCAGGCTTAAAAATGTTTTTGCTCCTTCTAGTGTTGTTCTTGTTCTCTTTCCTTCACAATTATTTGGCATTTATAGTGTATCATTAGTGCATGCAAGGATCATTAAATTATGGAAGAGCAAGAGGAAGGTACTAATAAAGAGAAACACATTAGATGCATGCATGTGAGATGAAGAAGATCAAATGAGGGTAAAAAAGGGCTGATTTTAAATGCTTTTAAATAAAATTTTCTATGTGTTTAAATTTCAAGTGATTACTGTAGTCTAGGTGAAACTAAACACATATGGAGAAGAAAATATAATTGATGTTTTATATTAAAATTCTTTTTCTGAAAGCAAACACTAGTGTTAGGAAACAGTCCTACAGTTATAATGGACTGTAACAAAAAATTCATTAACCTTGTATGAGATGTTTAAACACCAAAACTTGCTAATGAAGACAAAACTCGGAGACTGGAACTGAGGTTAGAGAAGTCGAACTTTGAAATGAAATGCAGTTTGCTAATTGTCAGAGTAATTGAAGATTGTAATAGCTTCCCAGGTAGGTTATAGATTCCAATTCATTGACAGTTTCAAAGCAAAATTAAGTAATGTCACAGTTTCACAGTCATAAGTTATTGTTCATCATTAAACCAAAAGAAAAAAAGAATATATATTACTATAATATACCCCTGCAGATATGCAAAAAATATTTAACAGATTGGGATAGAAAGGCAGAATCAGACATTTTAGTGTAATTAAGTCTTTCCCATGAATCTTCTCAAAACTCTGTCAAAGTTTATATCTCCAGAAAAATAAAAAGGAGGCTCATTAAAAGACAGATCAACAGCTGCATAAAACTATATTTTAACACAGGGATGTCAAAATAATTCTAAAAAGTGCCTATTCATTTCAATGTACCTGCAACTTACACAAATATTCAGGTGACTCTGAATTTTAGCATAGAACGAGTTCATGTGTGTGCATCTCGGATATGTTTGTCACAAGCAGGGTCCTCCAGTGATCAATACTGGGCCCCACACTGTCCAACATCTTCATAAATGATCTGGATGATGGGGTTGAAAAGACTCTTACCAAGTGTGCTGGTAACACCAGACTGGGTGGTGAAATGAACATGTCAGAAGGGAGACCCATCTTACAGAGAGATCTGGGCAGGCTGGAAAAGTGGGCCAGCAAGAACCATATGAACTTCAACAAAGATGAGTGCAAAGTCCTGCAAGTGGGATGACATAACCAAAGAGCCCAGTACAGGCTGGCTTTGCTTAAAGGGACTTGGGGTCCTGGTGGACAACAACCTGAACATGAGTCAGTGCACTGCTGAGGCAACAAAAGCAAATTAGAACCTGGGCTGCATGGACAGAAGCATTACTAGCAGAGATAGAACTATGATCTTCCCACTTTACTCAGCCCTTGTCACACTGTATCTGGAGTACTGTGCCCAGTTCTGGTCTCCACATTGCAAGAAGGATGCAGACAGATTGGAGAGGGTCCAAAGAAAGGCTACGAAGATGATGAAAGAGCTAGACAACCTGCCCTATAATGAAAGACTGAAGAAATTAGTTCTTTTCTCCCTGGAGAAGGCTCAGGTGACCTCATCACAGTATTTCAGTACTTAAAAGGTGGCTACAAAGAGGATAGAGGCACACTCTTCACAAGTAGTTACATGGAGAAGACAAAGGATAACAGGTACAAGTTGCACAGGGAGAGGCTTCATCTCAACATAAGAAAAAAAAATTTCACAATAAGATCATTTACTGGAACAACCTCCCCAGGAACATGGTAGAGTTCCCATTGCTGGAAGTTTACAAAATGGGATTGGGCAGGATGCTAGATAAACTCATCTAGGGTCTCCTTCCCACAAAAGGTTGGGTCAGATCACCTGTTGAGGTCACTTCCAAACTGGGCTATTCTATGATTTGGTTTGTCAAGAGATACTGTACAAGAATTAAAAAAAACCACCAGACTTTTTTCTCTGTTTCTACCTTGAGACTAATGCTAGAGTACCACACTCTGCCTTGTGTCTGTATTTCAGGAACCGTGCTTAAGACCCGAAAAACTTGTGGAAAAGGTGTATAAAAAACTATCAGAACTGAAAAAGTTCCCTTAAAATGGAAAAAAAAAACTAAAAAATCTCCCCCATTTGACAAAAAAAAAATCCTGATTATAGTATGCAAACAACTTCACTAGTACTGGTTTACAGTAATATGAACTGGACAGCAAAAGGTAGAGAGAAAACAATGCAGCTGTAGCTACAAACAAAAAACCGTAACCTGCAAATATTTTTACTATTGCAAGCAATCAGTCACTGGCACAATTGTACCTTTTTGGCTGATTCCTAATCAGGACTGAATATACTTCCAGTGGACACTGGTGAAAATGTATTGTAAGGAGCAACACACTGTATAGGTGGAATATATTGGCACCTGCTACGTAGAACAGACAACCCATTAATGCCTTCTGGCATAACACCACGGCAGGTCTACCATACCCGTTAAGACCAGTTCTAGCTCCCAGTATTCCCTGCATTTGATCATAGTTCTATTATGTCCACATCATCTGTCAGAAAGCAGTTCCTTACTTAAGGAAGTAACTAACAGATATAACAAGGAAAATCATGTGAAATGTAATCTACATGATCAACCCTTAACCTTTATGAAAACTTCTACAGTGAGAAAACTCTAGCTAGAAAGACAAATTATTGGAGACATACAACATGGTTATTCATTGTGCACAGAACAGCTTCTGACTGACTTCATGGACAAAATGGCCAGGGGAACTTGATGAACATTTTTTTTCTATCTTAAATGATAATAATTTTGAAATTTGACATCGTTTCCCTTCCTTGTCCATTAAATAAAATATTTTCATCTGTCCACTAGTAGACACTAACTAAAAAATATGCTATCACCTGTGGGTTTGTGCTGAAGAATTATACAGATGCATATGGTAAAAAGCAAGCTAAGTCATGATTAACTCTCTGATTCTATAAATTAGTAATTCTGAATTATAAAGGAACAACTCACCATTAAGGAATAACAAAACTAAAAGATACATCTCTATGAAGAGTCTTGATGCTTGGCATTGCCTCTCCCCCGTACTTCTGGATCATTTAGTACTAAATTCACACACTTTTTAAATCTGCCACCTTTGCAAGTAAAATCCAGCTGACATCAAGTGCCTGGAATTCCAAGAAATAAAATCATTCACTTTCTGGCAAATGGGAATAGATATATTTTAAATCATAGTCTTCCAGATGCAATGCTGCCAGGTATCTGTAAGCTACCTGCACTGCTTGTTCTTTTCCTATGAAAAGCATAGGTGAATTCAGCACAGGGTTAGTACTCTACTTATTGTAGTAGTGGGTCTATCTCACCATGCTATGTACATCTTCTTTAAGCAATGGTTGTTCCCTGTTGAATTAAATTGTGTCAACAGGGTGTCTGGTGCTGTAGGAATCTTTTATTAAAGAGCTGAAGATAGTATGAAAATATATTGCAACATCTAAATTACTGTATTATTTCCTCTTCTTTTATTGTGGTCTTACATCAATGTTTTCTTTAATAGATTGGCTTCTTGAGTGAAACATACTGAAGTACTCCCAAAACATTTCTATTGCTGAGTCTGTTTAGACAGAGAATCATTTAGCTCTCTCAGCTGGCCTCTCTACTACTTTATCTGAGAAAAGATCAGTGATGTCAGTTGAAAAGGTGCAAGATTTTATATAAAATAAATGTTATTAATAGGCTTTATCCTTTACACCCTACGACAGCAACTATGGAGAGTCCTTCCTTGCCTACCATACTGTCAGTGTTTCCATTTGATAAGGATGTGGTACCTGGTGATTCCCAGCTATAGATATGTACCCTCTTGATTAACAGATGCCATAGCCAGAAAAGTCTGAGTCAAGGCCTAGGCATCCTTCAAAAGAAACCTACTTAAAATGAAGTATTTAGGAGATCTGTGTGGCCTCTGTTTACATAAGATGGCAGTTTTCTCTTCTGCCACAGAACTGTATTATCATTCTGTCCATTCCTCATCAGACTTCCTTGCCTTTTGGTACTGAAGACTACAGTAATAGCATTCTCACAGCCTGTTCAATCTTAAGCTTGAAAATGTATTGCCTTATAATTTTATTAAAGGACCTAACTATCTTGAAATACGTATTTAGCCAGTTAATTACCCTGACTTTCTGCAGTAGTCACAGACAGAAACCCACACATTGCTCTGGTATTTCACAGAACTTTGTGATGAAATGCCCCACTCTTTCCTTCCAGAAACAGTTCCATTAGAAAAAATACAGGCAAAGTATAAATCGTTTTTTAAATACTAAGCACATCAAAGTACCTAGAAGGGCAGAATAAGGGTACAATGCCTTGGTATAAGGCCCTGAAACTCACAAATACAATTTTTCTTTTTGTTATCTTAATTTGTTGTGGTGGGGTTTTTTTTAGCCACATAATTCAATAATATTGATTGTGCTTGCAAATTGACCGTACACTGCTCATTACAGTTCTGCACCATTTTCCTCACGAAGTCTTGTTTGTAAAGGGCAGATGTTGGGGATGCATTTGGAAACACAGCCAGAATATTATCAACTCTTGTACTCGTAGTGCTGCTTCTTACCACAGAACAAAGCACCAGCGAACATGCTGGATTTTGCATTTAGGAAATCCTACATAGGTCTTTGAGGAATGGAAGAAAATATTCAGACATTTTCAGGAACCATGTGGCTTCCAAGCTGCATTTATGACAATAATACTATCTGCTGAAAGCATCAGGTTCAGACGACGGCTGAAGACACCACTGCTGAGCTCAGACAGTGAGTTAACACAGAAGAAAGGGGGGAGGAAATATAGGTGAGATATGTCAGGATTTCTGCAAGGCTCATTTGAGTGTTATTTTCTGAGAAGTGTAAATACTATTACTATATGAAACAACCCGGGAGTGAAATCCTGATCCCATTATCAACTGCATGGGTTTTGCCACTGGATTCAGTGTCTTGGGGCAGCTTTTTCATTCTAGAATAGATTAGAAAATGTGTGAGGAACAAAAACTAGAGAAAGAAGAGAATCTTTAACTGCCTTTCAAACACCTTATTTTTTCAAGCTTGTCTACAGCTCCATCGTTACTCTTTAGACTCAATTCAATAAAGCTAATATGCTTCAATATAAAACACATTTATGGACTTTCCTATACACTCACAGATTCACAAGGACTTCATATGGTTATCCCCTACCTGAGCTAATTTACTGTGGCTCCTCTGTGTCCCTTACCTGCATGACATCTTCCACAACTGCTGCTCTACCCAGCTGTGCAGTCCTATTCACCCTATTCCCTGTTGAAAGGCCACAGAAAAGCTCACCAGAAATATTTTGCTCACTTACTGCCCCAAAACTGGCCAGGATGAGGCTATAATGCAGGATATCTTTGGCACTGGTTGGAATAAGGCAGTTTCACTGTGCATGATTTTATGCTAACTTATAAACACCAATGGAATCTAAAGATCAGGTATTGCACACTTGGCAGCTCTCTATCCTTCAGACTGGTCTTTACATTTTTTTTCTTTCCCTTGAGAGGAATAATAAAACCCACCATGTTTCCTGATGAACTGGACGTCTGTGAATCTGTGACATTTCAACCAATGATTGTAGTAGGTCAATCACAGTGATTATAAATTTATCTCCACATGCGACAAAGATCAAGAAGGCAGCCCAGTTCTTGTCCTTTAATTGTATTAAAACATACTATAAGAATTGCAATTGGGGAATATTTTTTGTAATTAAAATTTTATTAAAACGTGTTTAAAATCAAATCTGCAATGCTATAAGCTCAAGTTATAGACCTCATAAGGCACACACAAAAAGACATAGCTAGATGTAATACAGGAAGCATGCCAAGTCAGATAAAATAGGCAGGTCACTTGTTTGCAGTAAGAACACCCACAAAAGTTAATGTGATTAAACTCCACCTTCATAGGTACATAGACATAACAGCAAATACTGAGAAAGAGGAAGTTTAAAAGCTTACAAGTAGGATACTAGCAGACTGAAACTGTACTTTCTGGAATTCTCCATACTGGCTTTATCTTGTGCCGGTGATACTACTGCCCTCATGAAAGCAAAACTGGACCACCGAACACTGAATGTTCCTAAAAATTCCAAATTAGCTTACACCTGGCAAGCAGTAAAACCAAAAACAGAAGTCAGGCTGACAACCACTGCATCCTATTTGCTAAAAGCTCTTTCTAGAAATTTGCCAAATAAATCCAGGACTTGGGGGTTTTTTGATGCACTAAAATGCAATCAGTCAATTATACATTAATCCAGGATAGTTTGCTATTGCTTTTTCAACTTGTCTTATTTTTCTTTCACTATTATATTTTTTTCAGTTTATTTATTTTATTATTCCTTTCCATTTTACCTGGATTTCTAAACCAGCATAGACAGGACGCCTCTGTTTGAAAAGGCAATGCTCAACACTAAATGATGTACCATATAGACTACGGATCTTGACAGGTATTTAGCCTGACAGGTGTTTGACCCAAACTGATTGTTTTGCACTCCTGCACAGGTCCGCTCTCTGGGACCCTGATGCCTCTCTCTGTGTCAGGTTTCTGCTCTGTTTTGGACACAGAAGAGTGTACAAAGGCAAAAAAAGTAGTTTTCCAAAGGATAACTACAATCATTAGAATTTTACAAAGCTAAGAGTTAATTATGTATATCAGAATGATCATGTTTTTGGATGGGCTAAGTATTTAAAATTCCCCAGTGCCTGAGCATACTTGTGCACTGGAGAAAATCCTAAACAAGTTAATCTGAAGCCATAGAAAGAAGCCAAAGAATCATTATTAGTTCTCTCAGCACGTCAACTAAATGTTACGGAGCATGCATGTCTTAAAGTGCATTTTATGACATTATTTTTATCTGTCTTTGAGGGGGAAATGTCTAAATGTGCTACTTATCACATTTGGTCAAGAGCTCTATAGCTGTACAGTTGCTGGATGATGTGTTGCAGGATTCACTGCAGCAGAAACTCATTATACATATCCTTAATTTTTCATGTCGCAATACCAAGGAAATGAAACCCTGGTTTTGGTGTCATTAGAATTAGAATTCCAATTATACATTCCAATTTTCCAACATTTACACATTTTAAACATGTTTGAAATTACTTAATATATTATTAAAGACTTCTGGTTTTGTTGTTCTTATCATTATTAGGCAGTGTAGCTTTCAGTGGACATTTTGATTTCTAAAGAGATAAATGATGTCATTCTTATGATATCCGAGTTTCTAAAATTCACTCCTTACCTTGATCCAACAGAATCAGAATTCATAAACCTTGTGGGTATGCTAGAATTTCTCTCTCAGAAGACACAAAGGGCAGAAGACTTTGAACCAAGCAGCCGAGTAAGATGGTTTGAATGCTGAATGTATATAGCATTCATTATTGTTAATTTAGAGTTATTATCTTTAAGCAGATGGTGGGGCAGCTATTTGGTGTTTTTGAAATTTTCTGTATCTGTATTTTAATCTACCTTGGGCAAGTGGTAAATAGTTTAAAAAACATAATGAAGAGGAACTGGCCAGGCCAAGAGATTAGGAATATTCTAAACAGCGAAAATGGATTGGTAATGACCCAAATTTTTTATCATCTCTGTGCTCATTCATGGCCTGCGTAATGTCATTTTGCTCTCTCTGCCTTCTTCTCCACATCCTAGAATGACAGCTGGCACCAAATCGTATTGTTTTTGTTGGAGAAGAACAGGTCTGAACACTGAGCAATCAAAAGTGCAGCATGTGGAGCAATCCTGGGAAGGCTGTACTAAGCATGTCTCTGCAAGCCTCTTCCTTTTTCCCATATTGTACTGCCTTTTTTTTTTTTTTTTTTAATGGCCCATATCACATCCATCTGACTTCAGACAATAAGTTCCTTGAAGCAGGAATCTGTTCTAATCATAAAGCACAAAGCACTCTATAAATTCAAGGATGTACTATGAAAAGTAACTGCACTGGTCACCAGTTACACTTTCTGGTTTACTTCAAAGCAGGAAAATAAAAAGACAGGGGACTTCCAACACATTAGCTGAAATAAATGTGTTCTGTCCTTACTCTTGGGCTGTCATTAAGGAAAATAACCATAATTCTTTTGCCAGAGGGCTAGAAGCAAAGTAAGGGGACGTGTTGCTCACAGTCATCTTGATCATGGGATCTGAAAGCTCTGTGTGTGTAGCAGAAAGCGAAGATTAGGGACAACTGAGCTGTTACAACACAGTTGCTCAGAAGTACCCCTGAGCCAGCCAGGCTGCTGCCTTGAGGTTCCTTGCTAGCCGTGAAGTAACTCCGCTACCACCCTACATCCTCTAGGAGTGTGTCCTCTAATCCTCATGAAATGACACTTCACCAGGGCTGTGGATGAAGAGTGAAAGGAAATTGGCCTACAATGCAGTGGCAGACATGCTTGCTCAATGCACCATGTGGGAAACTGCATCAGTTAAAATGAAAGAAAGCTCATCATGTTCTGCTTCTTTGCAATGAACATATTTTAAATGCTGTGCAACACCTAGAGTGTAAGATTGATGCTATAGAAGTTACACAAATTAATAAAATAGCTGAAGCATGACCTAGAGATTTTGACATTAGAGAAAAATAAAGAAAATAATATGGGAAAAACAAGTTCCCATATTAACCACTGTGTTCAAGTAAAACAGTATACTTTGTGTCAGAACAAATTCATGCTGTCATCTCCATCTAAATGATAACGTGGCAAGGTGGTACATGGAATTTACTTTAGTGGGAGACAAGACAATTATGTGAAATAAGTCACAGTAGCAGGAAATTACTTCTTAGGGAAAATAGTCTTTTTACCACAAGGCTCTAAAACAGTCTTTAGGTAACAATATCTATATGGACTATACTTAGCTACCCTAACACCTTTATGCCACATAGACATGTCTACATCAGAAACCAAACTAACCACAGCTGTTCCCTTAGAATGAAGCTCATATTGTCTGTATATCCTTTCTCCTGTCCATTATCCCAAGCTGTACGTGCCACAGACTTTTTGTTCTTTTCTTTCTCTTCCATCTGATTGCATCACAGTTACACCTCCGTAGTCCTGTGTTTCATTACATCTTATTTATTATGACAGCTGCCTGTATTTGCAATTGCACCTAAAAGGTACTTAACAGTCATACAGGGGCTCAGCATGCTGTGTTCTGTGTGGGGGAGGGGGGGGGAAGTATTTCTGGTGCTTGAACAGTCTAAACAGTAGTTAGAAAGACTCTGTGCCCCAAAGGAGAGCAGTGGCAGAGAAAAGTCGCATTAACAGAGGTTTACCTGTTAATGCCAGAAGCAGCCTTGGCCCTTAATGTATGTACCCTATAGGCAGTTCAGTCTGACAAGGCTACAGATGGCAAAAGTTTAGCTGAGAGTGTCAGGGAAGGGTTAGCATGTGTGAGGAGCACTTAACAGTAACCAAGGTGAAGAGACCCAGAGACACAGCAGTGTGGAATTAAAGCTGTATATTACACTACACAGCACATGTCTACCAGCAATGAAAATGAGAAGCAGATAGGAAAACTGATTTTCATGCTGAGAATTCAGGAAAGCTGTAACAAAATCACATAGTGGTTTTAACTTCTCAAAGGCTGTTTATATAATAAATAACGGTTCTAGAAAAAGTTGTGGAAGGAAGCTTTTGAAAACCTATGGGATGACCATCTGGATTTGTCCAGGGTTTTTTACATTTGTTTCACCAGAACAAATAGGTCAGCATAAAGGATTGCTTTATCTTAGTGTGAAGATGCAGGACTAGCCCTAATCTTTGGGGGCAGGAAAGAATTTGTACCAACCTCAGGGAGCCAAACACACAGTTCCAGTAAGAGACAGAAGGAAGCCCAAAGGTTAGTTTTCAGTGACACTAACATCACAGCTTCTAAGGATTTCAAAGGGGCTAGGAATGACCTGTAGTCTTAATCTGAATCTTAGGTAAGTGTTTTAGGCACAAAAAAGTGTTTGCTGTCCACCTCTCCTGATACATGGTGCCATTGCTTTACTGTGAGCCATCAGCAGCCAGCCAAAGGCTTGGGGTGCACCCTGCAAGCAAATATTTGCAAGAGTTGTGCTTCTGAGATACTGAGTGCTACATACCAACTGGCACATTCAAAACCTCATTATGAACTGGTAAATACTACACTCCAATCCTTTCTCTAACTTAAAGCTACTTTTCTCCCTTAATAGATGAGGAAGAAACGTCTGTAGTTAAGAAAGATCTCTGGTTCACTGAAAGGGGACAGGATGAGGGTTGGATGTGGCTACTTATTAAACATGAGATAATAACATTTTGCTGCAGATCTGATTAGGACTCTAAGGACACTGGCAATCTGAGTGGCTTAATGTGATTTCCCAGTACGAAAATGTACTAGGATTTAGGGCCAGCATTTCTGGTGTCTTGATTTGCTATTTTGTTTTCTTTTTCTTTCTGACTTGTAAATAGTTGGATAATAAGACAACCACAAACACTAATAATCAGTTAAATTCCATGTCTTTTGTATAATGGAACTTAAATTAAGAAATAAGAGCAAAGTACAAAAAACTTTCCTAAGGGTAAAAGTTTATCCTCTTAAATGCTCTCCATGGAGAAACTGTGTTGAGTCATCTTCATTATGGCACAACAGAACATTACTTCAGACCTAAAATGATTAGTGTTATGAGTCAGTTCATCAATTGTTTTAGATGTCAAGTCATGTTCCAGCATTGTCATGTAATGCAGTGGCCTTAACTACTCGAGGAACCAGGCAGAATGGCTAGACAAACAGACAAATGTAGCTCACATGTATATTTTTTCTGAAAAAGAACCAGAGCTTTTTTTTTTTTTTTTTTTTTTTTTCCAGAAAAAAAAAACAAACCCGAGTCATGCGATTACCAGCTTCGAGTCACACCTAAGTATCACCGCTCAGTTAAACACACCCCACCCCACCCCTCTCCCTTGTGTAAAACAGTGTCCTGCCTACAAGCAGGACTCATGGTCAAAAAGAAAAATCCTACCAAAATCAGTGTGCGTATTTCCACTAGCTGTCTCAAACCTTGTGGCAAACTTTGAAAATAACACTTGGGAAATAACAGATTCTAAGCAAAAATACAGTACACAACACCTTGTCACTGACATGTAGCTGCACCCAGCGAACTTCAGCAGGTATGGTAATTGAGGGTTACAACCCCATGATTAACGTCAGCTAGTTTTGAAGTACAGATTAGACTCTTTTCAGGTATTAAACCCTGAACAAAGCCTAATTTGCAAGAGTGCTTCCGAGGCAGGAAAAGAGCTCTTGATCTCAGTGCCCTTGAAAATATGGCCTTTCTGATTTAAAAACACACATGGGATTCTGACCATAGTTCTGCTATGCTTGAGGAAAAGTGCTATCAAATTACTCATTAAGTTTAATATGGCTATTTCTAACATTTCAGAATATTTTAGCAAAACTGTGAATTTGCCAAGAACCCTGCTTGAAGAAGGCAACAAAGAAATGGGCCTTTCCTAAAAAGCTTGCTACCCCAAATCTGAAAAAACAAGCACAAATAATAAAAGCGTGTGAGAAAGAAGACTGCATGAAAGAGTATAACATAAACAAAAATATTAAAAGGCTGTGAGTTCCCAAACCCCACACATATAACTCTTGATAGAACACATCAAGTAATCTTCTGATTTCAATTTCTACCTTTAAAATAATGCATTTTCCAAGATGGACTACACAAATGTCTGAACAGTTATTTGCGATTTCCATTGCAGATGACTAAATTAAGGCAGTTTCACATAACTGTTTACATTTGCCAAACCTCTCAAGGTAATATTCAGCTAAAGCAGGAGCAACTCAGTGCTCATTCGTAACTATACTTCCACTCTTACAAAACCAGTAAGATTATCTTTGCAAGTTAATTTCAGTCATCTGATTTTTAGCTTTAGGAGTAAGGCAGATTCCATTCTCTTTGCCCTCTTTTGCATTCACTTTAAAATAGGATGTTTCAAGTTGTTTTCTCATGAGTAAATTCCACTCTTTGCCTGCAAACCTCCACATACTGGGGTGTGTCTCCAGGTGAGGCTGAAGATTAAGACAAGAATTTGCCAGAGCCCCAAGGCAACAGGGTTGATGAAACAGGAATGTGTTGCTTTAGCTGAGATCAGAGCACCACTCTCTGGACAAACATTTACAGCATTTTCTCACCAGCACATGTTAGTTATTCCTGTATTGTATATTATTATGTGTTATTAACACACTGCATTGTTTCCAGAATTACTGAAAATGGGATGTCATATCTTCAGCACTGGCTACTTTTCTGCCAATTCTGCTTCCTTTGTGCTGCAATAATCTCAAGGCAGAGATTGGCAGGACTGGTAGAAACCACTGTCTTGAATTACTTGAGCTTTTTCTGTGTGTTTAGTGCTATGAGAACAATTGTATCATCTGAAAGCCTTGGCAGTTAAAGTAGAGATTTAAAAGTAGAGATTTTTTCCCTTTCACCCTTGGAGAATGACAGATTGTCCTTAGTGGAATCATTTTTTTTTTTTTCTTTCTCAGCCTGGTCCTAGGGTATATTAAAACCAGATTGTTCTGCAGCTATAGGTGTTGAATGCTACACTTCTGAGGTTTTCCTACACATACATATGTTTACTGCTGAAAAGCCTGAAAAAAACCCTAAGTTTGACATCTCCAACTGTACTACTAGTGGTGTTTTTTTTAATCTACCATGAGAAAAATTAGAAGATCAGCAATGATGGAATGGCACAAAACAAAGAAAAAGTCAGTTCAAAACTCAAGCTTTCTGTGGAATGAGATTTCTGCTGTGCAGGGTCCTCTGCTGAGCTATTTGTGCATGAAGGACAGCGGTACAGCAAGCATTCCCATGAGTACCACAAAAGTGTTTTGGAACAGATGAAAGGGATGGAAAATACCTTTTCAAGGATGAAAAATATGGAGGTGGGATGATGTGCTATGGGCAGTAATGCATTACAGCATCACAAAGAACAGGCAATATGAAACACATAAAAGACAACATGAAACTAGGAGAGTCAATGAATGCACCATGGTTGAGTTCATAGGTAACATGAGATGGTTTGGGAACAAAAGAAGATAACAGGCCAGGTCTTTAGTCACTGAAAAGTCATGTAAACTCCTTACAGTCAAGGTAAGTATAACAACTCTCTAATGACCTCACTCAGGATGTCAGACAGATTGTATGAGACAAAGCCTTAAAAAAAGAACAAAGAACTTAAAGTTGAGATCATTGGATGGACACCCAACAAGCCTCCTGGAAATGGAAAGGTAACACATACAAGCAACAGAGATAACCTGACTTTCCAGGGACAGTACTCATACAGCTCCATTCTAGTGCATTCCTTTGCCACACAAGCAGCATAAAACCAATGCTCTAAGTGCTGTGCTTCAATGGCAGCCAGCTAACATGAGGGATGTTTTCCATTGAGCATGGTAGGCAGCAATACTGAACAGATGTAATTTCATTTTCTCTTTTCTTAGGAACAAGAAGGATGAAAAAATATAACTGAAGAAACATTAACACGTGTTCAATAAGACAACTAACATATTCCAGATGTTTATGACTACCACCTCCAAACTCTGCCCTGCCTTCATCACACAGGGTTTTACACAAGTACTTGAAAATTTATAGACTGATTTATTGGGAAGACTTTTGAAGTTTGACTCAGAAAAAAGCAAACATAAACCGACTAGTGCCAAACCGTGAATGAGCACATAATAAACAATGAATGAAAAGCCATTTACCTCCGAAGATTACAAAAGAGGATATGAACAAGGGACTTAAAATAACAATATGGCATTGAAATGAGGGGGGCAGTGGTGGTGGTGGTTTCAGTATTGTTTCTAGTTTCAGTAAAATTAAAACTTATTCAAATCTGTTTTGGCAGTTTTTACTTTTGTACAAGGCAGGAGTAATGAAAAAAGTATTTATTCACATGTTTACCAGCTGGTAGGTTTGTTTTCTTTTAAGCATAACAGAAATTTGATGCAATCCTTCTGCCTCTATAATGAGTTTAGAAGTGTCAGTTCTGCATCATCATCTGCGTGCGTGTGCGTGTGTTCAGAAATCTATATTTTCCATTAGAGCTATTTTAATGTTCTGGAGCTGTATGTGAGAGGTGACCAAACCTCTTGTGCTCAAGTACCCTTAGCTCCTTCTCCTCCAGCTGAATCACACTCCTCTATGTCTCTGAGCTGAATCTGAGGTATTCTTAAAGCTCAGACAAGAACTCCTGAATACACCACTTCTACCTGCCCACATATCCAGCCATGTTTCAGACACCTGCACTTCTTCATGAACAGTGACAGAGCAACTAAAAAACCTTCTTGAGAAAAGGTAACTTCAGTACCAGCTTAAAACTGGGGTCTGGAAAGAAAGAAGCAAAGAATGCAAAGGAAATACAGAAACAGAAACAAACTGCAGCTGAAGCAGAATTATCTAACTTCATGCAGCAGTACCAGCTAGGCTGGATGAGATTTCTTGTAGTGGTAAAAGAAACAAAACAGTGCCGATTTACCAAGAAAAAAGGCATATATATATATGGGTGTATGTATGGAAGCCCCTGCTGCTGTGTTGTTACTTTAGCTGCCCTGTAGACTCATATGTTATCTGTCTCTTTGACTCTAGAACCTGTCATATTTTTTACTTTTGGTTTTAACTCATTTACATTTTACAATACAGGTGAGAGAAGACAAGAGTTTTGGCTGTCACCTAGAAGAAGAATTCAAAATCCATCCTATTCAGATTTCAGTACTTGGGCACTGAAATCATGAACAGAGTACATCTAATCATTGAAAATACTCAAAACGTTCACCATCTACAAGAAGAAGCAGGGGGAGAGACCTTAACAGAAGCAGGTTGTGCAGCCACTCCCTGCCACGAGAGTACTGGAATACCTCCAGACTGTTCTCAGCAGATGCCTTTGCAATATACACAGGCATACACACAGCAGCATCTCTCTTACTTAGAGAAAGCTGGTTTCAGCTAAGCTTCAGCAACACTTGTCAGAAAGCTCAAGTTCAAGCCTAACCAGAAGCAAGTAAAGACTTTCTCACTGAGGCAACTCAGCTTCATCCTTTTGCTAGGTTAAAGGTGGCCCAGATATGTCTCATTCTGCTTCCCTGTGTTTGCAGTGCAACTCACCTGTGTTCACGGGGCCGAGATAGCAATTAGGAATTTGAAAAAATAAAATTACTTTATAATGATACCAGATCTCTAATACAAAAGACCTTATAAAGAATAATTATTTATTTTTTAAAAAAACAACTCTTTTTTTATACTTCTCCTAAAGGCAGCATGCAAATGCATATACAGATGCAAAGGGAATTAAAGATTTTTGTTTCTTCTTGAAAAGCACAAATAATTCTTAGGGAACCACCACACACTTGCACACATGTAAAAACATTGGCTGCAGTTCAGGCAGTGCCGCACTTGTTCCCAGAAATATCATGTTGGTGTAATATGAAGATCCCAGCAAGCTTCCAAAACCCTGCCAGATCCCATAAGGTTTTTTGAAACAAGTAGCACAAATCTTTTAAAACATCTAAAAGTATGCTAGGATGTTTGGTCTTTATACTCTCATTGTGGATGTTTTTATAGCAGAGTCAGGAATATTTCAGTGTTTGTTCAACTTGTAACACTATGCACTGACTGGGCTTCTACAGACTAGGAGAAAAAGCCAAACTTGGCATCCAGCCCTGCTCCCCACACAAAAAGGATACCCAGCACACACCATGGAACATGTACTGTTCTAGGAAATACGCCATCAAAAGATCCCTTGACATAGGACTGCTCATTTCCACAGTTTTCCTCAGAGCACTGAGAAGATTTTGTTACATCTAGGGTATATTTCCAGTAACCACAGAAAGAAAGAGAGTCTTCTGACCACGTTTTAAAAAACAGCAAATGACACTGAGACTTTTAAAGAATGACATATCAGACCTTATCAAGAAAAAAAAAAAAAAAACACAAAGGAACAACCCTACACACACTTCCTTCCAAAAAAAAAACCAAACAACAAACAACAAAAACCCCAAAAAAACCAAACCAAAATGAAAAAAAAAAACCCAAAAACAAAAACCCTACAACACAAAACAAACCAGTAAGGCCTCTGTAGATTGTCCTGGTGCTCCAACTCACTAACTCCTTTTCATATTTATTTACCTATGATGCTACAGCTAAATTAATCTCAACAAACTATATTTAAACTCTCTCCAAAATAATAAGCCCTTTTACTCCTGCCAAAACGTTGTGAGCCTTGCAGTTTGCACCAGCCAGCCTGCTTGCTGTATTCTTTTGGGACATGTGCTTGCTGTCCTGCTATGCATATCATCCAGAGGCAGCAGGAAAGCAAGAGGGGTGTGAAGGGGCCAAATGAAGCTGCCAGAATCACAAAGCTCAGACTTGAAGAAACAGAGCAGGTTGTCCAAATATATTAGCAGTAACCTGTAACTGATAAAATGAAGTAAAAGTAGAGGAGATAAGAAATATTTTTAAAGCATATCAGTAGGGTGTTACTAAGCAGCAGGTAGACACAAACAGTCATCTCTTAGGAGGTTGCAGAATATGCAGATGTGCTGCTTTTTCCTTTTGGAGAAAGGCAGGCCATGGTAAGGTATCTATTAATCATTTTTATTCCATGTTAAAATGACATTAAACATCACTTTTAAACAAGTTGCCTTCAGAGAAAAATCAGAAACAGAAATGGCGTAATGCCATGTGCTAGAAGGAGGAGGAAGTGCCAAAGTAACAAGTTGTCTTATTCTTCTTCAGTTGGGACTGGGTACCAAATAAAGACTACCTTGTGCAATTGCCACAGAACAAAGCATTGACTCCCACACTGAAATTATCCTAATTTACTTACAGCACCCTTGGAGCTAATAAAAACCTGACTGGACATGGACCTGAGCAACATGCTTTAGTTGACCCTGCTTTGAGCATGAGGGGTTGGAGCACACAATCTTTCAAAGACCTCTTCCAACTCAGTGACCTTGTCATTCTGTGAAAATATTTTAACTGATGGTTTTCTTATAAAATCCACTACCTGGCAACATGTGGTTATACAAGATTGTTTTCATGTTCAATACAAACCCCTAATAATACAAAACAGTTTGAGAAAGAGATCTAAAATAATTTTCATGGGTCAAGAACCTGAAAAAAATAAAATCTATATAAAAGTAATTTTTTTGTATATTTTCTGATCCAAGATCACAAGGTTTATGACTCCAGATCTCTAAAATCTTATGGTTCACAACATTAGTACTAAGGCGAATTTCTCTGTAACTACTATAATTAGAATAGAATCAGAATTTTTACTTAAGAATGAATAAGGGAAATAGTTATATAAAAAAGTGTGTAGAAGACATGTAGGGTACTCCAAATCCTAAATGCGAGCAGATGTTTTAAACAATGCTTTGTTATATGAGATTTGTTGTCCCTTATTTTAGGCTGTCCTCTGTAAACACTAGCCTTCTTTTAAAGTTAACTTTCAAGAAGGGAATAAGTATACCAGTTAATAGGACCCATACAATGGGAACACTTGCTTATTATTTAAGGATGGATGTTCCACATCTGTTTGACAGCTGTGCTGCTCTTCTATTTACTTGAAAAGCATGTACATTTGACAGTCATTCCCAGACTGTTGCCTAAAGAAGAGTTTTCTAGGAGATTTCAGACTGAATCTTTATTCTGACATAGGGCTTTGCAATTCTTCACAAGCAGGATACTTCAGCTTAGAAGTAGTGTGTAGAATTTGTTGTAGATCATATCCTTCTTTTACCCTGGTACCATACTAAATCAATTCTTAAGTTAGAAAAGGCTTTGTGGGAAAAATTAACTAGTAATTAAAAGCTGTTAATTCAAACCCTTAAGTGCCAAAGAAGCTCTGTATCTGTTCCCCTTGAACTGTGTAACACAGAAACTACAAACAGCATAAGAAATAGCTAGCAGAGGAGTGTCTGTCTTCTCTGAGTTTTGAAGAGCAGTCTTTTATCTTTAGAGGTCAGATAGAAAGCAGGAAAGTGCTGGGTACCACCTCCTAATCTCAGGTGTTCAAACATCATATGGCCCCAGAACAAGTGCCTGTCTCAGATTTAAGATTCTAGGAGCTATATTTTCAAGTATTCTTTCACAAGCCTTGAAATTTAAAGGGCTCCATCTTTTGCTTTTGTATTTTGATTGCAATGAGCATGTCATTCTTCTTTCACCTTTTCTTCACACTCAGCCACTGAAGTTGTCCTGCCCAAGGAACAAAACCCTTACAAAGTTCTGCAAGGTTGGAGATAAGACTGTAGTGGGATAGATTCCATTTAGTTCCTCCTTCTCAAGTCCTCAGCCTCTCTTTCCACCAGCAACAACCAAATATCTGGTAGCCATTCAGCCCAACACAGGTTAGTATCTTTTCTGCTAAAGGCCACAAGTTATGTTGAGTATGGTAGGATGCAATAACTGCTCTATTTACAAATATGTTAATAATAACATTACAGAATTTCTCCTTTTTCTCTTTAAACATTGATGCGTCCCAGAGTCAGTCTCCAGCAGTACTTCAGCTGCTTAGATTTCTCCATTTTCTGTTTCTCTTCTAGAAAGCCAGATGTCTTATTCAACTAAGAGATGCGACACAACCTTCTTAGCTAGTAGCATCACAGGCATGGCATGGCGTGTAGCGTACACTAAATGATGCTAAAGGATAGTCATCAGGGCTGTCATATCAGAAGTCTAGAAAAAACTATACTATACAGGTGTCATTTGGACCACAACTACCAAAGCCAGTGGTTATCAGTTTCTCATTTCTTTGTGTGTGAAACATTTCTTCTTTCTTCCAGGAGTCCCTCCCTACTCCTGGATCCAAAAAGACAGCCTCTGCGTACAGAGATTATGCAGATATCTCCCACTGTATCGTTGCTTCTCTCCTTGAGAAATGGGGTCTTCTAAATCAGTGTGGAGACCTGTAAGTGGAAATGAGCTGTGGTCCACAGACTTACCTTGGTACCTTCTGCTTCCACTAATTTTGAAGAGAATGAATCCATCAGAACTTATATATAATTTTTCAGAGTTCACTGCACTCAATCCATGTTTTTTAAGACAGAAATATCATGTGAGCCATCTAGGACATCAGGATACTAATGAGACCACACCTTATGATAGGTAAACCACATTCAGTGATCCAGGCAGTTCACCTGACATCCCACTGATCATTCTGATGAATCAAATCAGTTTTAGGAAGTCTGTTGCATTCATTAATCTAATTTTAGTTTCTGTGAATTTTGGTTAAATTTAAAAAAATTGAGCAAAAATAGATATCAAACAAGTTTGTATAATGACTTGTTTACAAAGTAAACAAAGTAATCATTTAAGCTCCTAGTGGTTACTGCTCTGATGTCATCTCATTACTTAAAACACTTAAAACAGTTGCAATTACTAATAATTATCATCCTTTCCAAATTACAATGCTAGAAAGTTAAAGACAAAGTTAAAAGTTAGCTTTTTTGTGCCTGGAGACATAATGAATAATGGGCTTTTTAGAGTTAATAAAGAAATCAGAGAGGGAAGCTGTAGTTCTGCAAGCTACTTCACCATTTCCCCTGGCCTCATTTGGATTGGATCATACTAGTGTATGAGTCAGCTAATTATGAAAGCTTTCTCTGAAATGAATTAGATGAACCCAGCATCTTTAAAAGAAACGTATCTTGTGACCTGGCAGAGTTCCCATCATGGACCAAATAAAGCCCACCCAGATGTGACCACTTCCTTTACCGTAACAAAAACCAGAGCAAAACATTGGCTAAGCATCTTCCCAGAATTCCTTATGGATAGGAAAATAACCTTTCCAGTTTATCATTTGCTGCTCTAATGAATTAAATCATACATGGCACTAGACCCAGAGATAAACGAGTTTAATGTTATTGAGATCAGAGGTGGGTTTGCATTAAAATATACCTATTTACTATTGTCTTCAAAACATTACTAGGACTTACGGACACCGTAAGTATTCTGAAGTAATGAGTCTGATGAACTTAAAGGTTGTAAGGTTGCCCAAAGGCACTATTATCCTAAACCTTCTTTCCAGCTTTAGTATTTTGGAAACTAAATGTATCTAGTGCACTTTACTACCTGGTAAATGACTGAGCACTTTGGTTATTGGTCTGATCTCAGATTCTTCCGTGTCAGTTTCTAGATTCTGCTGACTTTGATCACCAGTGAACTGAAATTGTGCTATAGTCCACTGCTTTAAAAGAATTACTGGAAAAATATGAAACTTTAGTTGGTTTTGCCTCTCTGAGTCAAACTGTAGTCTAAAAGCTTAGCTTTACAATTAACCCAAGCTATGCTATAGCTCAGTCACAGACTTGCAAACCTAACTCCCTGAAGTAGGGACTGAGATGATATAAATTATATTCTGCACCCTAAATGAGCATTGAATTCATTTAGCAAGTCAGATCTGGCAGTAGAACTGGCCAGTTATCTCTTTAGATCAGTGATATCACTCACAGATCAACATCAAGTAAAATAGCTGGGGAAAGAAGCAAAGTCAGAAGCAGAGGCAGAAACAAAATGCAGGCATCAACAGCCAAGCCAAAGCACCTTTTCACTAACAATCCAAAGTTATCAGAGCAAAAGATGATACACCTCTGTATCTTATATAGCTACTTATCCTATATTATCTATATAGCTTAATACATTATTAGTGGACCTTTGGTCTACTAAAATTCAAAGCAGACAAGGCTAAGCTGGTCACATGGATCTCTGGAAATCTTGCTGGGAAGTTCATGCTTTCATTTCCTCTTCCGTTTAGAGGAAATAAGTGTTTTTAATGCATTGGGTTTTTTTCAGTGGGACCCAACAGTGTGAAAATGCCAAATCAATCAAATCTCTTTTGGTAACTTAGACCACAAACTGAATTTCAAAGCCTGAAAGGATTAACTTTACTAAGTTAATGTACTAAGCATATGGCCAAATTGTCTTCTTTCTTATGCTAGTTAAAAATCAACAAATACTATAAAGGAAGGTAAAATCTGACTTCTTATAGAACTCAAAAAGTAAGACCTGTCTGAAAAGATTCTGTCCATCCTGACTAGTTTGTAAACATGTTCACCTGTATTAGTATTGCTATTCAGGATTTTATTTTTTAAAAAACATGACCATTTAATAGTTTTCCTTATCTTTTTAATCTTTTCCCCACCTAACAGCTTGGTCTACACTATGTATATTTTTCAGCAGATTTCATGCATTTATTGAGCTTTTTAATTACATTGGAATGTGTGTGGTTTTTCTGTGTTCTTTCAAGAGATATCCCATGAGACTTACCGTCATAAAAGTCTGTTTCCTTGGCCTTGAAGTTATCAAGGAGAATGACACACTCTCACTGTTAGGTCACGATCTCTAGTGAAGACATTGAATAATATCTATCCCCTGTCTATTTCATTAATCTAAGTCTAAACTTATGCCTGTTACTGCTCTCCAAAGGGTAGTTAAAATCAGGCACCGTTTGCTGATTAAATGTTTACTTTTCAATATGTACAATGAATTTATTACAGCAAGATTTTTTTTATATGGAAAATCCTATTTATGCACAATGTTTGTATGATTGTAAGTTCCTGTGAGGGAACATTCCCTGGTAAACCGAACCAGAGACCAAGCTGGAACTGAAACCATTTCAAATCTGATTACATCTGTCACTTTTACCATTAAGCATCATGAGACTTGTAAACAATTTATTGCTTTTCATTATCATTCGTTATTAAAAAGTTCTTATTCAACCTAAAATTACTTTGTGCCAAAACTATGAAAGAAAAGAGGTTTAAAAAGTTTATTTTGAATAGGATCTAATATTTGAAATGAGTAGTCCCACTTCAGGATCTTTCTGTGTGAAAACTCAGTTTCCGAGTGGGCCCCTGGATGGTGTGTTGCCTTTACCTAGCTCATGCCACATGGCCTGGGAGTTACTGCACTTTATGAGCAACAGGATAGAGATAAATTTCAAGACTTCTCTAATTCAGAGGATTTGAATGACATTTCTTGAACACCAGTCTCTGGACACAGCTAACCACAAGCATTCTAGAGCAGAAGGATGGATACAAGAACCACGTTCTCTTTCCCAGAATGGAGATGGTACAAAAATCAGTGCATATTTGGAAAAAGGAAGGTTTTCCTTTCCAAATAAAGTTAATATTACAGAATTTAAGTTATTCTGCACTAGCATTAGAAAAGCAAAGTTCTTTTAGTATTTTGGCTATGATTTAATTTCTGCTTAATCTGGTTCCTATTAGGTCCACATTAGCTTTTTCTCCTCCTACATGATTTATTGTTCAACTCAATGCCCTTTTCTTGTTTAAGAAGAACCTTCCCAAGTCCTCTGTAATTCTGCTATTTAAACTTTATTGTGGAGTGGTGTTTTTTTCCCCTAAAAAAATCCTTTTACACAGCCCTAGCAGTTTTTAAAGTTACAAATAGTCAAAAGCTAATTGTTTTGGCTAAATCACACTGTCAATCACCACCAAGACAATCATGATTTTAATCTGATCACGTTTACACTTGTATCCAACATTATCCTGGTACCCCACTACAATTTAATTATCAGGGCACACAGAGCTGGAGACCATCTTGAGCAGCAGACCGCAAGGTACAACACATTGACAACTTTATATGTATGTGGCTAGGTGTCTAGCCGGATTGGCTGCCTGCCTGCACAGCCCCTGTTCTTGCTCCTCTGGCCAAAGAGTCAGAGCTTGCAGCATTTTTCAGCTTCCAGAAGAAACAGTAGCTATCTTCTGCAAGGCAAGGGGAGGATAAGTAAATCTGGTTCTCTGGGACTTCCCTCCAGCTGCTTCCCAGACCAGCCCCCTCTCTGCTCCCCCAAAACAGGAGGAACACTTGCTGGAGGCAGAAGAGGTGAACATAGACAGCTATGAGGTGCTTGTGAATGCTGAATACAAAAGTGAATGAGAAGGTGAGTAAGGAAGCAGCAGCAGAAGTAGATTCACAAAAAAACAGAGAGAAAATATACACCCCTATCCTTCCTCTCACAGATCTCTGAAATCACACAGTATATTCTAGATCTCTAATGACTGGCCTTATAGTCCCTCTGCCTAGGCTCACTCGTCTCTCAAACACAACCCACCAAGTCACTAGCACAGGATTGATTTTGTGGGATGAAAAGTTTTGAGACGGGTCTGAACTTGAAAAAAACAGCGTATCACTTGTTCCTGTCTTGGTACAAGTAATAGAGGTCATGGACAACCCAGAATCTAAAGTCTTTGTTTTTAAAGCAAAATCATCCTGTCTTCAGAAGCAGACATAGCATGGGTCCTCAACAAAAGTGACAGTAGGAATCTATTCTAAAGAGAAAAATATGGTATACCAAAAAACTCCAGTACTTCTATTCACAGTTTAGTGCACCCCCACCAAGCATGTCTTATCTTAATCTTTTTATCTTCACTTAAGAACTTATTTCATACTGTGACTCTGGATGTCAATCACCCTCTGAGATCCAGTCTCAATCTTGATTGAGATAAGAGAGCACTAAGCTTCTGCAGAGCCCTCTACAGACTCAGGCAGGTAACATTTGCTTATACTAGATTGGTTTGTTCTAACAACAAAACCATAGTTACTAGAAATTTTCATTTTATTAAAGTGCAAAATATCTTCTGATCAATCCAGGTACAGAGTTCCAAACATGTAGCTAGTATTTACACATGAATCCAAAGTCAGTTCTGTGTTTTTTTCTGGAAATGACTGTTGCCACACTTTTCTCCTCAAGCTTACCTGTTATGAAAAAAGTTATGGCTCCAACTTGTTTTTGGCACAAGAACGCTTAACTATGCACCTACTACCCATTCCATACTAGTAATTTCTTGTTGAGTTTTTCATGGATAAGGCAATAAAAAACCCCATAATATACCACTATTCTTTTGGTGTTTATAGCTTGGTGTCATGGTCATCTTCAAAAGAAATAGTTGTTCCAGCCAAAAACACATTTATCACCGTTAACATATTGAGGTTTGCCATAATGGAACATACACCAGCAATCTATTCACCTGTGGCCTCCATGCTCCCTTCTTGTAAACAGCAAATGCCTGTGTGGCAAAGTGGAAATCAAATTTGGGCATGTGCCTAAGGCACACTCAATCTCATTTTTAGAACACGTCTAAAGATTCAATCCTTAGACCTTCCATTCAGTTGGCACCCAATCTGAAAAGAATCTAAATTACCTGGGCATTTATTCACTTGCCACAAACACACCTTTATGTAAATGTAAGGATTCAGGCAGTGATACTGAATCTTGAGGTCACCAAACTACTCAGGGCATAATAATACACCGATCTATGTTTCTTGCAAAAACTGATTTGTTAGTGAGGAAAAAAGTGCATTACTCAACAGCACAGTAATTCCAGGGATCACCTCTGTAGGAAAGACACAGGTTCAAATTCTCCTCTTCTAAACAGCACAGGCATTTGAACTTAGTTTTCCCCACAGACAGGAAAGGTGAGCTAACCTTTAGGATATCAAGTGTTGAGACGTGGTCAGCCTCTTGAGTCACGTTGTTTCAGTTTGTATAAATCTCACAGGTATCTACAGAAGAAAGAATGACTCTGTAGCACGTTGATTAGGGCCTACAGCTACTGTGTGCCATACTGGAAGATGTGGAAGACCGCATGAAGCAAAGAGATTTTACCTTGGACTGTCTACAACACATGAGCATAAAAGACTGAGTCCACTGGAGGACCACTAAGATGGTCAAGAGCTAAATCACATAAAATACTATGAGTGACAGAGAGAACTGGGTTTATGCGTCCTTCAGAAAGGAAGCCTAAGAGGAGAGCATTTTACTGTCTATAAGTGTTCGGTTACAAGCCATGGACCCAGAGCCAGATTCTTCTTCTCAGAGGTGCACAGTGATAGGACAAGAGACCATGAACTCAGATTGAACCATGGGAAATTCTGAATATATGTAAGGATTTGTTTTTTGCTTAAACCACGGGGGTGGTCAAACACTGCAGCACAGTCCAGAGAGCCTATGGAACCTCCATCCCTGAAGGTGTTCAGTACAGCACTGGGCACAGCCCTGATCTCATCAGACCTGCTTTGAGCAAGGAGTTGGGCTGGCTGATCTCCAGAGATCCCTACCAAACAAACTTATTCTACACTCCATATCCCAGGCTGACCCCAGAGATGGGGTAGAGCCGGAACATGTTCCCTTAGGCAGGCTCTCCCTCTGCCATGAGGTCCTTTTCCTCCCCTCAAGACCAAGCAGGTCTCCATGTTAACCTCTTTTGCTAGGCTGGCACTCTCTGTTCCACCCCAGATCTATAGGCCCCTCCAGCTTTAAGGGGTTTGTCCTTGCTGCAGGTCTTTTAAAACTCAAAGCTCAGAAGTCTCCCTTCTCATGTCCAGCCACATTGGGAGACATTTACATCAACTTTTTGAGGGCCCTTCTATGCCTTACTGTCCCTGGCTTGCTGCCCTGCGGGGTCCACGCAGTCCCTGGGGAGCACCCAGCCCCTGCGCTGCCCTGACAGATTGCAAAGAAGCATGCCCAGAAACAAATCAGTATATAACGAAAATAAAGACAATTAGGAAGGCTATATAGTATATAAACCATGAACACACATATAGGCATAAAACCTACACATATCAGCCATATCAGCCCCATGCTTCAACTGCACTGCAAACCAAGTCCAAAGTGAAACATGGGCCTCGATATTTTATTAGTATTTTTATATTAATACTACTTTAAGATCTTAATATTACCCCATTGAAGTAGCTCAGATTACTTATAAGCATTTAAAGATCAGGAACGGAGAGGGTTTAAATTCGGGGGGGGGGGGGGGGGAGGGAAGGAAAGGAAACAAAAAGCTAAAATAGAAAGTTAGAGAGCAGGGTACCCTGGGTTGTTGGGAACGGCCACTTGATTATTAATGATCACCATAGTATTTTTCCTCAATTTATAATATCCTGGCGATTTTGCCTGCTACACTCAGTTGTGCTTCAACAAGATGTTCTTCACTTTGCATCTTTATCTGTCTCTTACCTTATTAAAAGCAAACGAGCAAGCCTGAGGCTTAGACAGACATTTACAAAGTTGGACACAAAAATCTGAGTTGTTCCCATCAAGCTAAGTATTACAGTAAAGCTTAACTTCAACACAAAGGGCAAATGTCTTTGACCAGTCTTCCCTAAGATAAAGTAATACATATATTACAATGTTCCAAAACAACACTGCCATAATAAACCTTGTCCCTAGAGGATGACAGAGAAAACAGGCCATGTATAACAGACTTTCCTTAGTTCAATTAAAGCACAACAGGTTGGTGAATAATGAACCAAAATGAACACTTTTCTTCTGAAAAGCCATAGGGGAAAGGCTCCCATTGTCCATGTTCACAGTCTGAGGCTTCGGTGAGACTTTCCAGTTGCAGTCTTCTGCTTTCCTTGCTGTTGACCTTCAGTTCTCACAGCACAGAGACTGGAATTTAAAACCCCAATTTCAACATAGTACAGCACCTTGATTAACTCCCATTTCACACACCAAGCAAGGGATAACTCTTGTGGAAAATGTGTTCTGTCATTAAACAAGTTGAGAGAAAGAAGCCCAGCAGCCTAAGCTTCCCACTAACAGTGTTTTTAAACTCTCATTTTGCTTTGCAGCCTTCATATTTTATATGTGCATATGTCCATGCGCTTCATTGTAATAGAAATTACAGATGTCTTCACATTCAACAATATTTTCCAACATGCACCTGAACTGAAGTTGAATTAATGGTTCAAACCAAACCACTGTCACCTAAGACAAACCATTACTTCATTAAGTAGTATCCAAGGTGTGAACAACTAGACAGAATTCCAGAAAGAAATAACAGGCTGTTGTAATGACCTGTTAGACAAATAAATCTTCCTTCACATTACTCCTGGCTCATCCACACAATCCAATAGTAGATGACAGAATGCTTTTCTCAAAAACTTCAAATAGAAACAAATTTACATGGGACAGGGGGAGGCAAAAATAAATAGTTTCCCTTATTTCACTCAAGCAAAATAAGGATTCAGGGCAGGAACCAGTGGAGAGCTTTCTGTCAGCTGTCAAAATAAAGCCAGGCTAGAACAGAGATCGGACATGGGAAAAGTTTCTGTCAACACAGTCGAATTTTGGCAATATGAAGGCAATAAGTCAGTAACCCTAAAATAAAGGCTTCCTACTAAGTCTAACTATAACTCTAATAGATTGTATTACGTATAAACATCCACTACAAGCAACCTGACAACATTATCTCACGATTATGCACAAATAAGCTAGCAATATCCCCTTTGTCATGATCATAAAAAAGTCAGTTCTGGGTGGGAAATAATGAGACAAAAGAGACTTGACCTTGAAGAGGAAAATGGACTAAATTTAAATATTTTTCCTTATTCACAATGGAAAAAAACATGAACTGGTAAGGAAAGTATTTCATTCTCAGAGCCCATTTGAAAGTCTACCGAGAAATAAATCACTGGGACTCATCAGAATTTCTCTCAAGCCGTATCTTTTGGGAAGACTAGAGAAAAAAACCCCTAATACTTAAGCTAAATGAGAGCAAAGGTATCAAAAAATGTCAAAGTAATCCAGAAAAGTTGAACTGCTTAGACATAAGGTAGCACAGCAAATAATACCACCATCATCAAACCAATCAAAGAAGTGAGCACAGGACAGTTAGTGTTACCTTTGACAAATTAAAGTTAGAACAATCCAAATATCTCAACCATAATCCTCATCTCTGATTATATTTAAGTGATTTCAGCTTTCAGTGTTGAGCACCTCCTCCCTAATTACATAAGCATGAAATGCCTATAAAGAGCCAACTGCCATAATACAAATGATTGTGGAAAGATTCCCCTGACTAGCCATGTGATGCAATGAGATTCTGGGGCTCCTGCTTAGGTGAGACTCCAGCAGTTGCTGCAAAAACCTGTTATAGATCAAAAAAGAAGCTGTATTTGAGGTCTTCACAAACAGTTTTGTTGGGCAGAGAGAACCCTAATGAAGTTTCACAAAGGCAAGTGTGAGGTCCTGCCCCTGGGGAGGAACAGCCCTGTGCACCAGCATGGGCTGGGGCTGACCTGCTGGGGGGCAGCTCTGTGGGGAAGGACCTGGGACTGCTGGTGGGCAGCAAGTTGCCCATGGGCCAGCAGTGTGCCCTGGTGGCCAAGGCCAGTGGGATCCTGGGGGGCATTAGAAGGAGAGTGGCCAGCAGGTCCGGGGGTGTTGTCCTCCCCTCCTACTCTGCCATGGTGAGGCCGCATCTGGAGTGTTGTGTCCAGGTCTGGGCTCCCCCAGTCAAGAGAGGCAGGGAACTACTGGAGAGGGTCCAGTGGAAGGCTATAAGGATGATGAGGGGCCTGGAGCATGTCCCTTCTGAGGAAAGGCTGGGAGAGCTGGGCCTGTTTAGCCTGCAGAAGCGAAGAATGAGAGGGGATCTGATCAATGCATGCAACTACCTTAAGGGCGAGTGTCAAGAGGAGGGGACCAGGCTCTTTGCAGAGGTGCCTGTGACAGGACAAGGGGCAATGGGCACAAACAGTAACACAAGAAATTCTGTCTGAATCTGAGGAGGAACTTCTTTACCTTGAGGGTGACAGAGCCCTGGAGCAGGCTGCCCTGAGAGGCTGTGGGGTCTCCTTCTCCGGAGACATGCAAAACCCTCCTGGGTGCAGTTATGTAACCTGGGCTAAGTGGACCTGCTTTAGCAGAGGGTTGGATTACATCAGGGGTCCTCAAACTGTTTAAACAGGGGCTGGTGCGTGGATGCAGTGGCAGGCAGCCATCTGCGGCTGCTTGGTTCCCCCCCAACCCCCAGCAGAGGGGGCAGGGGGTGTCTGTAAATACCAGGGGTTGACTGAGGACCCTGGGGGGCTGTTTGAGGACCCCTGGATTAGATGACCTCCAGAGGTCCCTTCCAGCCCTGACCATTCTGTGATTTTTAATTTCTTCATCTATGTCTAAGCGTTGATGTAAAATCCTTTCTTACCTACAAAATAGATACACTAAGTACATAAAGAAATAAAGTGTCATTTGTGTGTAATAAGAGGTTTCACCCCGACTTTATGGCCAGAATAAATTCTGTTCATCTATATGTCCTGTGCAACTTCGATATGATAGTTTTATTCCCTGTGTCCTTTCCTACATGGCTGAATAAGTGTTTAGCTGAATTAGTTCTCTAACATCACAAGAATCCCCAAGCACTAAAGATCATTGGCTCAGGTGGACAAACACAGACACTACTTCAGACAAACCAGTTTTCAAAAGTAATGTCCAGAAGATAGACAGCTGAGCAAGATAATTGTCAGAACCTGTTGATTTGCAATGAAGAAAAAGGAACTAGAAGTTAGAGGAGAAGGAATCTGGCCATTTCAAAGACTGTAGAAAGCATGTCCATACTACAAAGCCAAATACAACATAGCTGTGTTAGCAAGCTCGAGAAGGAATTTCAACTGGCCTAGGCAGATTATCAAAACTGTTACAATGCTGTGACAAGGATCCTTTATTGGAAAGCATAGACATATGCTTGAATGGATTTTACTCAGAGAAGTGAGGTCACTGCAGAGCAGATGTCCCTTTGCAGACAACCACTGCCAGTGATGGCTTGAACCTGAATGTTCTTACTCACACCAGCTGCGTTCCCCTCCTGTTATCACTTGTTGCAGGGCAGCCCTAACAGACTGTAGGTACTATTGCTAAGAAGATAACAAGATTTCTTCTGCCAGTGCTTTATCACTTCAGAACATTAAAATCTCTAAGTTTTCCTGCTCAGCTCTGCCCTGCAGAAGACTATGCAAGTCTGAAGAAATAGGAGTAGCAGTTATAGGGTTTAACAAAACACTCTGGATTACGAATTACCTTCAGAAATGATGAGACATAATAAAACATTCTTATGAAGAATTTAATTACAGTAAGACTATTTTGTATTTTACTACTACCTCAGCTGCGGTAAAGTAAGTCAGATTTGGTCTGCTGACTTAAAATTGCAAGTCAGCTGAAAGCTTTGTAGCGGTGTAGGTAGGTCACAGTATGAGAGTTTAATTTGTTCTTGCCCGAGAAGCAAGAGTAGGACACAGGAAGAAAGGGTAAACAGTGTGAGTAAAGTTAGCACGGAGCACCCTTAGAAGTGTACAGTACTTCCTGAAGGCAACCATGGAGCTACTGAATGCCACCTGATGTAGCTTTGCGCAGAGATGTATCAGAAAAAGCATTCCCCCCACCAAACCTCCCATCTCTTGCTGGAGTGAATGGCCAGATAGGCCAAGGTAAGGAAGAAGTCCCATGGCTTGGTAGGGCATGAGGTAGGGGGGATTTATGTTAACAGGTGTAAGAAAATGTTTAGCAAGAATCTCAATACAAATTTCTGCAATGATCTGGCACACTTCTTTTAACTGTTATGTCAATGGAGTGGATTGAGAGGACATATTTCACATAACATTTGGTGGTGGTGTTAGCTTCCAAAAGTAATTTTTTTTACTAGCCTTATGCCTAAGTAGAAGATAAATTCAGGCACTTTATAATTCATTATCAAATTTTCAGGATTCCAGCTATAGACTGAATGGTTCAATAGTCACACAATGACTGTTTTGATACATGTGTGTAAGCATAAGTAATGGTAAGAATACAGCAGCCCTGAAATTTTCAGGGTACAGAGAACAGAGTATTTTTGAAGGAAATAAACTTCCCTTAGAACTTATGGTCCAGGAGAAAATACTACCTCATCTCTGTGTAAGAATAATAGATACTTTTCCAAAAGTCAAGCAAATCCAGATTCTAATCTATTTTCACATCTATCTATTATAGTGCTATTTCATTTAAGCAAATGAAATAGCAAGGCACATGTCTAACAAAATTACTATTTTGCACACTATTTTTGTGGTTCATGCACAGTGCATGGAACTCAGGGTGAATTTATACTTCAAAGAACAACGCTGTTTTATACTTTTTCTTTTTTGGTTTGGTGATTGTGTTTGATATTTTCCCTAGACTAAAACCAGGGAAGCTAAGAAAGTATGAGATTTAATATCATCTAGTGGCTCAAGTTCAAGCTAATAGAAGACTTCAGGGTGAAGCTGAACTTTGTTGTTGCCTGCTGTGTGCAATTTTTGGCCAGCCTGAACTAAGAATCCTTCTCTCCACTTTGCATCTCAGACAAACACAAATATACCCAAATCTATCAACAGCCCCAAACTGCTCCCATTCCTGAACTCAGCAGCTAGCTCCTGGGGTCCTTTAGATACCAGAGGGACAAACAGCAGGGTGCCTGGCTCTGGAAACCTACTGTGCAACTCATATTGCCCTGCTGTTTCAAGAAGCTTTACATCCCCACAGATAACCAGAGCTCCTCTGTTGCCATAAGCACCCTCTTATAACTATGTACTACAGTTTCATCTAGCCTTTTAATTCAAGACCCCAGAGAGAGAGCAATCGTAGAAACATATCTTCCCTCCACACGGCCCCACCACCCCCATGCCACCCTATCCCACCCCACCCTCACTTGTTATAGCCAATATAAGTTTTCAACGCTCCACACAAAAAACAAAAAAGAAAGCCAGTCTTGGGGGTGGTACCATACAGTATGCTGTTCATAAAAGTTCTCTGTATAGAAAAGGTCCTGTTTCCAGTCAAGACTATGAAAAGTCTTAAAGATAAACACCCTTGCATATCTGAATTCTTAGGGCAGAAGACTTAGTATTCTCATGCCAAAATTTCCAAAATCTAAAACTTAGTTTGTCCAGATAGAATCAAGAACTAATACTTTGCACAGAAGTTGGTACAAACCACAAAGTGCAGTATTGGTGATGAAATACTCATTACGTTATACTTAGAAATAAGTGTTATCCTGAAAAAGTCACATCTGTGAAATCCACACAGCAAGGAGAATGAACAGATTGTCCAAAATGAGAAAAAAAACAAACAACAAACCAATACCAAATCATTATCAATTTAAATCTGTCTCATAATTTCAGTGGGGGTGTGAAGGTCAGGGAATTATTTTTAACTCAAGTTTCTTCTTGTTTAAATGAAGTGATGGGCAATGGGGAATGCTTGCTTTCTTTTTTTATTATTTGCACCTTCGATTTTTTTTTTTTAATCAGGATGGGAAAAGTCATATGAGCAACTTTTAAATCATTCAAACATTTATTTAAAGCATTATTACCATTTTATTTTTAATAAACCTATATTTATATGTATTTATTCTATTCCGATTTTTTAATTCCTTGAGCTCAGAACAGTCTTAATTTTACAGCAGTCACATTAAAGCTTCAGGTCCCAATAAGGCAAAAACTAAGTTTAGAGTTCATTTGGAAATATGAAGTTCAGAAATATCTAAAGCCTTTCTCACTACAATATCAGTTATGGCTGATCACAAAAAAGATGGAAGGCAAGTATATATTTGTAAACAGTTCTGTTAGCATTGGTATGCACATTAAAGCTTTCTCATGTTTCTTACTGACCCATCATTCGGAGTTAGAGCAAGTCAAAATGTAAGCCTTAATTCCTCTTGATAGTCTCACTTTTTCAAGTTGCTGCAAGCATTTAATTTGTGATGATTCCCCAATAAGAACCAAGTGTTTTTTAAAACTTAGTGAAAAGGGAGAATTCACTTTATTTCTCCTTTTGTAGCTTACAAAAAAAATCCCTAAAACATCTTTCTCTTTTTATGCTTTTTAAGGTAAAATAAAAAATCACTCAGAACCAGCTAACATAGTATGATAAATGAGTGCCAGTACAAAGGTACAGTAGCATCCCTGATCCCTGACAAGATTTTTGAAAGCAAATGAACATTTCTGCTTTAAGAACAAGCACGTGCACTTTTAACTAGCAAAGGCTGGTTTTGTGGGGTTTGTTTCAGTATGTGTTGGTGATGCCAAATTCGCAGAGGTTGCACATGTATTTGATTTACTTGGATTAGCCTAAGAATTTATCCTCTGAAAAATTCCACTGACATGAATGAAACTAAGCAGTAAAAGGGCAAAAACTCTCAAAGAATGATTTTTTTATTAATATACACATCTGCCAGTCTCCATAAGATTTGAGTCTACACCCTTCTCAGTTCTTTCCCAAGAGCTCTTACTCTGTTCGACTAAAAGGAAAATATTAAAATTATGAGATCAGGGAGCTAATCTCGAACTATAGAACAAAATCCCAGTTTAGAACAGATACTGGTGTCTGCAATGGTAGTGGTACCATCTAGTGGCATAACAATAGTTATACAACAATAACTGCACGCCATAGGTCAAAGGGTAGGAGGGTTTGAATCTATAGCTGTGCTATTCGGATCCATCCAGCAAAGAGAAGCTCACAGCACAGGAATATTTAGGAAGTTCCATGAAATTTCTGACAGCAGTCATGTTACAGCACTAAATTGGTGTCACCTGAGAGAAGGATGGTTTCCATCCCGAAGTGGTGTTAAGTACCGGTGCAGTTTTAAGTAAGAGAAGGGGGAAACAATCATCCCAATTGCCTGCAAAAAGATTTGTTTAAACATGCTGCTGAAAACATCAAGCAGCTGATGAATGTCAGTCAATGTATTACGAAATCATAAACTGCTCTGCTAGTCCAGTCTTGGCAGTTTTAAAAGCTTTATATCAAAGTCTTAAAGGAAAGCTTGTAGGTAATTCAAAACTGGAATTCAGTATGGACTGCTTGGAAGATGACTGTGTGGTAAATGGATTTCCAGACAAAAAAAATTGCAAAGATTTATTCTACCAAGGCTTTGGTAAAACATGAGATACATACAGCACAGGAAATTACCATTGCTGAAGAAAACAGGCATTAACATAAGAATTATTAAATGCATTCAGACTTGGAAGCAAGAGATGGCAATTTCCGTTGAGAGGAAAAGTTTGGAGTTTAGTTTGAAGCTTTTTTGCAAAAAGGATGATTATGCTTATGAAACTTGGCAGTACCACAGTGCAGATCTTCAAGTTTTCAAGACCTGGTGCCTTCCAGACAGCATTATCACTGTAGAGGAATACTAGAATATGAGAAAGTAAGTTGCATGATGTCAAAATCTGAACTGGTGGGAAATGGACTAGAGTTAACCAAGTGCTGTGAAGATTCACACACACACACACACACACACACACACACACAAAAACCCAACCAACAACAACAAAATCCACACACACACCTGCAAAAAGCAGAGGAATAATCTACTAAAATTGACACCATCAACTAGAATTGACCAAGACAGAAAATAACGAAAATACACTGAAAAATATCAAATCAAAGGATAACTAAATCACACCTACAGATGCAGCACAGAAGATGGCAATTTTTTTTTCACAGAGGGTAGAGTGTACAATATTCAAAACAGTAAAAGGTGTTGGTAGAAATTAATTTGAAAAGCTGCATATAGTTCTGACCTGTTGAAGAAAACACTGATTTAGTCTGGAGCAGGTGTTACTAGGGCAATATCAGAAGGAGAAATAAATAGTAGTATCAAAAATAACAGCATTATAGGGTATAGTAGCTTTTTAAGAACATGTCAGAGGCATAAAAACCTGGAAGGAAGAAAAGCTGTTAAAATGGAAGGACAATGATGGCAAGTAACCAGGTAGGTATAGACCACTCACTAGTGCATGATGACTTGCAAATGGGTCTAATCCTCCAAGGACTAAGGTTGAGGACAGCCTTCCTGTAAAGCAGAATGGGAAACAATCTAACTAGCTCTAAAATGGAGCTGGAAGTGCTCATATAATAGAGCTGTCCATGACAGATAGATGTTGGAACTCCTGATCCAGGAAGTCTCTTCTCCTTATGCATTATATTTCCAGATCCTTCATTTTCATTCTAGATTTGCAATCCATTTCCAAGCAATATCTTGGAAAGAGTAATTCCAATTGCACAGCTTGAATCTGAACTGGTCCTACAGCAAGCATATGAATCTCTGGTTCTGCTTATTAACTTTCAGGCAGCCACTGATTTTTATAATGCATTTATTTTTCCTCTGCTGATTTTTTTTTTAATAAGGTGATGTAGTATCCCTTTTACATGTTCAATTTCCAGATGGACTGAGTTTCATCACTTAGCCTTCATTCAACTGACTTGATCCTTCTTATTTGGAAATTAATGCATTATGCTCATACAGTACAGAAATTAATTGTACTAAAATTAGAGGTCACCGTGAATCTGTCTATATGATTTTCTCGTGCATGATAGCAACAAGATTCTTCTTGCAGACTGTAATCAGAACAGAGAGGCAGTAATCTCAGACTACAGAGGTTTCATCATTAAAGAAATCTTTAAAGGACAACAACTTAATGGCCTCTGGAGCTCTAACAAGATACGTTCGTACAAAAGGACACAGAAAAACAGTAATATAAAGATCACTTATGCACTCAGGATACTGAAACAAAGTATTTCCATTTCTCATTAAAAAGTTTTCCATTTTCTCATTAAAACAAATGTTTTCATAAATGTTTAAATAAAATGTATAGATTTGAACACTAATGGATTGTTCTTTGAATTTTATTTTATAGCAATTCTATTGTTATATATTAATTTACAGCAATAAAAGGAATTGGAATTAAGTTTTCCATCTGTATCTGGAAAACTTAGCTACAATTTTATCCTAATAATTAGATAGCTACTTGTTGGAAGAACTTTTATATATCAAGAGATTTAAAGAATATGTACCCAGGATTTTTCTAATTATAAAATTGCTTTACCAGATGGAAACTAAGTAGCTTTTGCTCTCTATAGCACCTTTTTTTTTTTTTTCCACTGAATGGAAGCAAATACTCCTTTCTACAAAATAGACTTAAATCTTCTATAAATACAGATAAAAAACCCGAAATGGTATCTTAGTATTTTGACTTACATATCAAGAAATAAAACTCATTTGTCATGTGCTTTTCCTTCCCCTTTATCCTCTTCTTGTGCAAGGAGTGCAGAGCTTTAGGTAGGGTCTTTTCCAGGTATTGCATGGCTCACACTGCCACACTTACCTATACCCTGGAAGATAAACCAAATAAATGTCTTGCAAAAAGATTAGGGCTTGTTGTTTTAGATTTTTTTTTCTTCTTCTATGAAATACCTCTGCCTTCCCCAATAGAAAAAGAGTTCAGGTGAGCTGGTTTTGTATGTCTAACAGGAACTAAAAGCAGAAGCGATAGAATTAATCACAGAAGAGGGTGTTTTCACAAAAATTTTGCTTACAGTTGGCTTTTTTGCCCCTCAGCTTAAGAGATTCCGTGACAAAAAATTTCAAACAGATCAGCACTTCAGTTTTTTCAGCTTCTGCTGTAGGAATATCAGGCCAGGAGTTGTTTTTTAGCAGAGCAGCTAGAGCTCTCTACAGCGACATACTGACACCAAGTGGGACTCGACAGCCTCTCCTGAAGGCGTGAAAGGTCAAAATGTGGCTCCCTGCCCTTTGCTGGGGAGCATCGTTTGCATCTATGGGATACGGCATCTACGATCAGTTCTGTCACAGCTGCAGTCATGTCTGATTTGTAATTCATTTTCACGTGTGCTGTTCCCTGTTGTTCTTTTCTGCAGTTACCCAGCAGTACCCGCAGATGGTACTCAAGTTAGCAGTACCAGGACGGGCGTGCTGCTCGGCTACCTGCAGCTGCAGTCACTTTACTGCATTTTACGTAAACGTGCTTTGAGGCAGGTCGAACAGACTAGCAGAACTAGTCAAGAGTTTTAATTCTAGGCTGAAGAATAGTCTCCCCTAATCCAAAAGCATTTACTTCAGAAGTGTTGCTTCTGTAAGTTATCCACACAGAACTGAATGGATGCAGATTTGTTCATGCTCCTTGTTAACCCCTCCAGCTCCTTGCATCCCCTTCTCCAAATGAGCCAAGTGCTGCATCTTTCAAATTCAGACCCTGAGCCACATCCATCGCTAAGTGTTAAACAGACCCCCTTTAGAAATGAAACATCATGGGCTTCTGTGCAAAGCCCAAGACCTGTGTTTAACCTCCCACTTCCCCCAGACCCTCCACAATACAACCTTCTTTTTTTATTATTATTATTTTTTACATCTCCAAAGCTCCTAGTAACCATTACAGCATAACCAGGTGGGGACATGTGTTTCAGAACCTCTTTCAGATACTTTCTGAACATACAAATTTGTATTTATTTATTTTAATGTAATTCTGTGGAGAGCAACAAAACCTCCTTATTGACTAAGCCCTTTGGCTCTTGGTTGATTCATCCAGGATAGCAGGATCATTTCTCTATTTTTTCACACAGTCTGTAGGTTCTCTTTCTCTGTTTCTTCAAGGAAAGCTTTCTATATCTTGCTACAAACAGCTTCCAAAGAAATTTCTGCTACTTTAAAGTAATTTAACGGAGATGAAATGAAATGGTGAATTCTTTTAGCTCAAACACTGTCCAGGGTAAACAGCCATTTGGCCAGTCATTCCTTATTTCTTCTAGGAAACTACAGAATGGTATGTGACATAGTTCACATAAAAAAAAATGCTGACTTAATTCACAGTAAGCATTAAAAAAGTTCATAGTTGCAGACCTGAGCCTCACTACATCAACAAATTTGTTCACATCGGCTGCTAATATACACAGCTTAAACAGTGCCACTGGCCTGTCTATTCCCACTGAATCTACTGAGGCGAGCTTCGAAACCGCCAACAGCTTTACAGGCATGGGGAAGAAGTGGATCAAACGCACTTGCCAATTCATGCCACCACACTGCCTTTCCTCAAGCATGCCCTCTGTATGGCACAGCTGGGACTCCAGGATCTGGGTGACATACCCCACCAGAAAAAGCACAGCATCTATCTGGCTGCCAGCTTGAGTATACTTTCTGTCTGAAAATGTGCTAGCTCCAGTTCAAGAAGCACCACAAGTCACTGACTGCTAAGAAAGCATTACTGTATGCTGCCTAACCACACTTTCTCTCTTGGCTGCTGTTGGCCATTAATACATACTGCTAGATAAAACAGTATTCTTACAGGGGGTGTGCCCATCATAAAGACAATGGAATTACCCACTTTCCTCATCAGGAAAGTAGTTATCACTTAGACTCCCTTTTTTCGTCTTATGAGAGCAACATTAGTTTCTATGAAGTATTATGATATACAGATGTGTTGGTCAAGGTATCTCTATTAATAAGACTCAGGGCTGAGATGGGGGACACAGCACATGGGTTCACAGTTTAAAGACTCCAGATGGGATTGGTTGGATAAACTTTTTGGAGGATGGGGGCTGTCAGGATGGTTAAGAAGTTTAGTGAAGACGATTGTTTATGCCTTAGCTGCTTTTGTCTTCTTGTTACTCTTTTTATCCTGTTTGTTGCGGTGTCTACAAAAGTGGATAACACACTCTATGAAGAAAGTTCTTTTTGTGCAACAGGAAGTGGGGGAGATGTGGGAAAGGGTCTGAGAGGCAAGTCTCCAAGTACGGTCCAGCTGATAAGTGGGGATGTGCTGGAGCTTGTTGGCCATAAACCTTGGGAGGACGGCTACAAACCTCGGGAAGACAAGGCATGTGAATAGATAACAACTGACAGGATGAGTCAGGCTAAGAAAAGATTAGGAGATGAGGACAGATGGCCCAAAAGAGAAGTAACAAGTTTGTGCTAATTGATGACTGCAGAAATTTACTTAAAGTGTTCTTTGTTTGTAGTTAACCAATTAGGGATTGCCTAGTATGTAATGTGTAGTTTAAAGAACCAAACTGTTTAAAGCACGCAGCCTCTGAGAACATAAATAAACTTGTGATTGTATACAATAAATCGACATTTGCTTGCATCAAGCAGCATCCCGTCTCATCACGGCAGCAGAGAGTGGGTAAAAGCAGTCTATTATCTCTGCTGTAGTGCACAGCTAAGTTTTGCTACCTTTAATTTCCTTAAAAACTCATTGAAGGGCTTTCTACAGGCTGCAAATATTTAGTAATGATAAGAATATACAAATAAAGTGCTAATAGCTCTATGCACGTTATATACAGTACTGTATATTGATTCATTCAGCCAACCAAAAAAAAAAAAAAAACAAGAAAACCCAACAACCAAAAAACAAACCCAAAACAAAACAAACAAAAAACCCACGAAAACTTGTCTAGGTCTTATTTTCTCATCTTCCAACTCCTTTCTTTACCTTTTTTTTTTTTTTTTGCTGTAAATAAATGAATGTACAAATGAAATAGAAACAAGATAACTACATTATTATTCAAAAGAAATCCAACTGCTTGTATTAATAACATCCAACCTTCAGCACAGCATATTTCTCAGACATCAACAACACTGACCACAAACTTTTCCATCCTTAAAAATCAGGATCTCAATGTGCATGTAAATAATGTACTTGAATTGAATCACCTGGGAAAGCAGTGAGCTTTGTGAAGCCTTTGCATTTTTACTACAGGAAAAAAAAAAACAAGCAACCCTATCTGCAGCAGATGGAATCTGTAAATTGATCATTCCACAGGTGCCACAGTGGGCCAGACCTATAAGAATATTTAGGGATTGCGAGAGAAGAACTTTTCAAAATTGTAGCAACTATCGTAATTACCTAAAAGTATACACAGAGAGATATCCCAGAATTTTCAAACACTTTTAGATATCTTAGTACCCTCATATACCATGAGCAGATTGAAGGCTGCAAAAGATGGAAAGCTGCAAAAGCAAAAGCGATGTAGCATAACTCAGCCTTTCACAACAAGCAGCTGGGAGAGCGTAGGACTGATAGGTGTAGCAAACACAACCTCTCCCACCTTCAGTGGTAGGGCTGGAGGAAAAATAAGTGCTGGGTCTGTGTGATGTTTACTGGTTTGAAGGTCAGTTGCAAGAAGATAACCTCAGCAAGCCACACTCTTGGCTGAAAATGAAACAGCAGAACAAAGAAAGCTTCTCTTGTAATTTCAGCACTTATTTTATAACCAGATTTCTTGACTTTTTAAAGTGTTAGGAGATGCCACATCTTGCAGCTGGATCTGTCTAGGTAAATCCATTATGGAGCTCTTGGTAAAGGCTTCAAGTAACTCCTGTGTACAGCACATAGTAGCCTGACTTCAATTTGTGCATATTTTGCAGCTCCTTTGCTGTTTAAGCACCAGAGTTAACAGGGTGAGGGCCAGCTAATAAAGAAACTCTTAACTGTTTTCAAGCCTAAACTCTTTTAAAATTAAAGCAAATCCACTGTTCCTGTAAGAAGTTGCAAATCAGCCACAAAAAACAACACTGAGAATGTTTTTGCAACCCTAACCAAAGATTGGGCATACAGAGCTCAGTGTGACCAAGTCCTCAGTGGTGCTGTCTCTTTTCAGGACAGAACTAACACTTGTTAGAATCAAATTCTGACTTTTGTATTTGGGCCATCTCAACAGAAACCGTGTTTCAGTCCATCGCTGAAAAATTTTACTTCAGCCCTTACTGTGAGTTAGGTGAGCAGCCAGCAGCTGACATAGTCATCAAAGGCATCGACTGAAAGTCTGGGAATAAACAAGCAACTCAAGTTTATTCTACCAATCTGATAAAGCCAGAGAGTGAACATAGTCTTGTGTTCTATTGCAGTCATACATAAAACAAATAATCAAGCTGGAAAAATTCTCATGAGACCCATACATCTAATATACACACAAAAAGAGAGTGATAAGGACTTCTGAAATATGCTGTTGCTGCTTATCTTTGTATAATGGCACACAAACTGTTGCAGTACAGTTTGGATAGGTGAACAGTAAGGGGAGTTAGCAACTGGCTGCATTGCTTGTGCCCTAAGGGTTAGGGTTGTGATCAGTGGTACAAACTGGTGGTGGCCAGTTGTGGGCCTATCCCTCAGGTGTCAATACTCTTTAACATTTTTCTTAATGAGCTGGGCAGTGGGGTAGAGAGCAGTCTCAGCAATGTTCACAGGGTATTAAAAGGGACACTAGATACTAGAGGAAAGGGTTGCTGTTCAAAGGGACCTTGACAGGTAGGAGACATGGGCTGATGGAAACCTCATTAAACTAAAGTCAAATGCAAAGCCCTACATATAGGACGCAATAGCCCACATAATGGTACAGGCTGGGGACTGACTGGACAGGAAAGGTTCTCAGAGCAGGACCTGGCAGTTGTGGTGGTCAAAGAGCTGAACATGAGTCAGTGGTGTGCCCTTGCAGCAAAGAAGGCTACCTGCATACCAGGCTGGATGAGCAAGCATGCAGTCAGGAGGCTGAGGAAGTGGTTATCCTCCTCGTTCAGGCCACACCTGCAGTACTGAGGACCCCAAAACTGGAGACAGTACAAGAAAGACATTGACATCTTGAAGCAAGCCCAGCCACCAGCTATCAAGATGGTCAGGGACTAGAACATATGACATACAAAGAGAGGCCGAGGGAGATGTGTCTGTCCAGCCTTGAAAGAGATTAATCTGGCTCTTCACGCTGGCTACAGCTCCCTAATGCAAGGTGGAGTTCAACTCTTCGCAGGGATAGAACAGGAAGCAAAGGACACAAGTTAATACAAATTCTGTATTAATATTCCATGTCAGGTACTAGTGTTTCGGTCTAGCTGGGACCAGTTTTTCTACTTGTATTTCTTCAATATTAGCAACAAAATTTGTATTATAAAGGTTCCACTTAGCAAAAGTCAGGCAACCAGAACCTGATTCTTGATTGAAAAATGGTTTTTATTGTAATTACAGTTAGCTTATTTTTTATAAAGCACAAAATCGAGGGAAAAACGCTCCATACAAGCTCATGACAACATTCTTATAAGAAGGACGACTCAGTCCAGTTGGATGTATGAAGTTCTCACAGTTTAATTAAGCTCTGGTCAGATGTAGCTATTATTCAACTAAATTAAAGGGTAGACCCAAAATCAATTTTTTCCTAAAAATTATGCATTCCATCTGCAAGAAAGAGGCCTTGTTAAACAACAGTGGGCTCATGCAGAGCAATCACATCTGTATCACAAGGATATTATTACTTTGGGAAACAAAGCAGAAAGGCCTGCTTTTAAAGCCGCATCATCTATGCACACAGAACAAAGAAGGGAAGACCTTCAATACACCTCTGTTCAAGAATAACCCCCAAGACCAAGGAAACACTGTTGAACTGTCTTACTAGGGGCTCCCATGAACTCTTCCTTCGAGTAATAAGCTTTAACGTTGACAAAAGGAAATAAAAAGCACATCTACAACTGCTTTGGCTTTCCTGACAACAATGCAGATGTCTGGGGTCCACCTGGTACAAAATGAAATGATGTTTTGATCCTCAGCACTAGCTTAAATCATGGGTTTGCTCTAACATCCTGTGTATGTGATCCATTAGAGCTGCATTTTTCTCCTTCACATACCCCAAAGAGCTTCCACCTGAAAATAACAGAGCTTTCCATATGGCAATGTGTATAAAGGTGTTGTACTTTTGCATTGCGTAAATATCTTTCTTAAACGCTGCTATGTGCACAAGGTGTTCTTCATTTTTGCTACAGAATGTATGTTTCACATCCAGTTCCTTCCTCTTTCCATTTATGCAGGAGCAGCAAACAAGATACCACCCATGTGGTTTGTGTTGCTGACCGGACATTTTTGTTTTGCTGCTGCTGGCTGCTTCAGTTGCAGCACTTGGAGAATTCCTGCATGGCTTTCCATAAAAGACAAAACACATGTCATTGTCACCCACCACTCACACACACATTCTGCCTCACTGGGCCTACAGAGGGTCTGTGCAATATCATCACAGGAGCACCTCTTTCTTGTGTTCATTGCCAGCTTCAGAACCCCTACTGCAGGGTAGTCCAAGTTTCATCTTTGAATGTATCTTCATTTCTAACATATACATGATTGTCATGCATCAAATAACAATTTCCTTCATAAGTAGGTTTGCTTGAGGAATTTAGGTTCTGTTGCAGCATCGCTTACATCTACATTCACAACACATCTAGAAAGAGTTTGGAATTCAATACCAGCCTTTATGGAATGAGCCTGTGGAGTGAACTAAGGAGCCCAAGAGCTTTCCCTGACTGCACCTACAAGCAGGAAGAAAGTCCTCGTCCCCAAATCTCAGTACATAGTATATTCCATGTGTGATACTCTTTGCTCAGGAAAGGAATTACATGTCTCTGTGAAAGCACAGCCTTTTTGTTGGATCAGTTAGAAGTATAAAGCACAGCTAGATTTGCTGATTACAGCAGAAGTTTAAAAGTTACTACTTTCAAGAAACTTACTGTGCTGGTCTTTCAAAGAAAATGCAGCCGCTGACACCCATCACCAGCTCCCTATGACTCAGTCAGCTTCTCCCACTCTGGTTTATTCAAAAATAATAAGTTTTCCATTCTCATTTAGAAAAACATTTTAAAATACCAGTTTAGCAACCTGGAGACCTGAAACACGGTTGAGCAGGCCAGATGAATACATTTGAACTGCATTTCTCTGAAAATCAGGTGGGAAAAGACTATTATTAATCCCAGCTCCTCAGTCTGGCTATTTTCAGACATGTTTGGCTCCTTGTTGCTGTAACATTTTGATTTCGCAAGGGTTTCCTGCTTCGTGTATTCCAGGCATAAACCAGAAGTCTTATTTACCACTTGCCTATACCCAGGAGGAAAGCTTTTTCTTTGCACCAGGTAAATACTACCTACTGTAAATGAAGATACACATACCCAGAAGTTAGGCATAGGCATAGGTAACTTCCCTACCTGTGTTTAATCCCCTGCTGGATTTAGCCATGCAACAGGGTAATATCTGTGTGTAACATAAACGGGGAAATCTATCTTTATTTCAGGGAAACTACTGCAGAAAACCCGCAGATAACAGGGACACTTTTCCTAAGAAAGTAGAATGGGTGGCTTTTGGAATACTTCCACCTCTGTAAAAAATGAAAGTACATCCTAGGTGACATCTAGTCTGTGCAGAAGAACTTGCAAGTGCATATGAACAAATGTGAAAGGACTGAAACATGAAGAACTGGGATGAGAAAAACAATCTTTGTTCCTATAACCATTCAGAGAGTCGGGGGAATTGGTAATACAAATTTAGGAAAAGAAATCTGAGCTAGCTAGCATTATTCAAGTACAGTGCTATGACTCACGTAACTGGATATTAAACTCATCAGTTACAGACTATTTAAGAAAGACACTGGGGATATTATATGGTTTAGAGTTACAAACAATTGAGAAAGACAGGACCTTGATTGTATACTAATTCATTTATTAAATTATAAATCACAAAACGGGATAATGCTAAGGAAATGTAATAGGCTATTAAATAGGCTGAGGAAGTAGAAATAGCAGTCCCCCTACTTGCTAAAACATTCAGGAAAGAATGTGTTAAACAGCAGAATGTCAGTTTAGGAGGTTTGGGTCCTGTGTAAGTACAAGTAGATTGAGTATATGTAATTATACTGATGCTTTCCCCATGTGGAAATAGAATGCAGTTCTGATTAATATACATACTGGGTGCTTTAACAGATCCAGTCTTTCAAAGATGAAGACAAAAAATGAATGGGAAGAGATATTTAAGTCCAGAAAACTGGAAAGAATTATCTTTGATGCTGAGTGGTCTTTCCAGTATCACAGCAACCATGATCTTGAATTAGTTAAGCATGCTTCACCAAAATGTCTATTCCACCTATTCCATACATTACAGGCCTCAAAAAAATACAGTGGTTTCTGCCAGTCTGATATGGGTGCAAATTCTTTCTTAACTCATCTAGAGATCAATTTAATTTCGAGTGCTTGAGAATATATTAAGCATCTGTAAGGCCTATAACAGTAACAGCACCTTGCCAAATATCCCTCCTGTAGCTGTAGTCAGTTACTAAGCATTTATAGGAATATGCTCTTTGCTTTTTTCTGCAGCTGATAAACAAAGAAGAAAGAAGAAAATATTTCCTGCACCACAAGGTGATCAGTAGATATCCTGGGACTGATGCAATTTGATTTAACAACCAGAACAAATACCAGAAATTCTCCAAACCTTCTTTGGGATGCCAGCAAAAATGTGAAAAGTACTTGGAAATTGTTAAAGAAGGCTTTCCTAGGTGCTCCAAACTGACAATCGTTACCAAATGTAGCTGTTATTAACATAAACAACTAGAGGAATGAAGATATTTGTAACAGCTGAGTGTGTATGTGGATATGGAAAAAACTGGGCCACCAGAAAGAATAATATTGGTTAAAAACACAGATAAAGGGGAAGAAATCACTGAAACTCCTTGGCCAGTAAAGCTAAAGATGAAAGGATGGGATTACTTGAACTTACCAGCCATAAAATCTTAGCCAATAGTTATAAGTATGGTAAAACCATTGAGCATGTTAACTGGTTATGGCCACCACAGAATAATCTATACATCAATGGTTTTGCATTGAGCTTGGAGTGAAGCTGAATTTGGAATTAGTTCATCCTCCAGTGAAAATTGCATAATTTTTATTCCAAAAAAATTTGAGGGGATCTTAAGCAGTCTGTAAACTACATTTTTGTAAACTTGCAACATGGCAAGATAACGTCAACCACAGGCAAGATTGTGGAAAGACTGTTCCATCAGAAAAGTAATACAAGGTTATAACATGTAATATACAATGAATGCAAAAATCTTGCCTTATGAAAGCCCTGGGTAGCTGATATATCACAAAAAGTATCTGTCAAGGGAATTGGGTGTTTCTAATGAGATTAATTCAAATCAAAATCTGATAAAAATTTATAAACTCCTAGCAATATCCACATTTATCACTATAATTCATTGGAGAGGTAAATGACATGTGAACCTGTCAGTTATGTATTCTGGCCTAGGTTACCACTTTCATTTCAGCAACATCACTTTAAACACAGCTAAATGCAGTGCCATATAACTATAAACAGGCTGCAAGGCACACTGTTAGAGTAGAAGATTGTATCTTGGAAAGCAGCAACACTAAAACACATATTGGAACATACGCTGCCTGTGCAAGAAGCTAAATGCAATTCTCAGATGCATTAGCAGGAAACCTGAAGGTGGGCGTAGGGAAATAATTTCATACAGAAATTACAGAGCCTCTCACTGGAATAATCTTACCAGATCTAGTATCAACACTTTTCTTTAATACAGAAACTGACAACTTGGAAATTTTTCAGATGGACCTGAAATAGTGATTCAAGGAATTATGATGAAAGACTGAGGAAGCTCAATTTATTTTGCTTGTTTAAAAGACGTTGTAAATTAGGTGGGGCAGAATACTTTCCAGTAAGATCAGAGACTTCTGTGGGAGAGTGTGGCACATCATGAAAGATGTAATCGGTCCAGACCTACAGTACATGGAAAAATTACTTGAACACCAAGCTTGTGAAAACAGGATTTTTGAACAATTTATTACTTTCTAAATTTCTGTTGGAATACCAAAATCAGCTGTGGATCTTTGGCTGGAACTAATCAAGAGGCAAATTCTTCATACTCCATGTAAATATCAAAGGAAGGTCCTTCTGACAGAGATTGTCTCTCTTTTAAAATAGAAGGGTACACTTTGATAAAAAAAATGAAGAGTATCTTTTGCCTTTTGTCCTAGTTTTGAAAACATGTGAAATGTCACCAGTCTTCTATATTTTCAAAAGTTTCTTGTTACACAACTTGAGAAATGGAAGAGAATTTTAGTGAAGAGTTTGTGTATATCAAATAAATTTCATACCCTGCTAGCATATTGTATTTATATCATATTCAGAACCTTCAGTCCTAAAATCAAAGCTCTCTATTACCTGAGTTAAAGGAGAAGCAGTTACTAGTGCTCATCTTCTGATCATTCAGGATGGGTCATTAGTGGATGCAAAAAGCACATTTGCTTAAACAAAACGTTATGTTACCAGCTGAGTACTGTTACCTTTCCAGTAATGGCAAAGCCATCCCACCCCACCTGTATCATTACTTCACTGGATTTGGTGACACAAATTTACTATTATTCTTGAAAAGTTCTTAATTTTCCCTAGAGCTGAATTAGAGAGTGACTCTAGCAAAAGAATTGCAAAAGCACGCAAGAAGAATATGAAGTCACTCAGTTTCGGACTTCTTAAAGAGCCCTAGGATCGTGGATTTGCAGTCAGATGACTGGAAATATAACCATAATCCACAGGGGAAAAATATAGAAGAAATCAGTCTTTTGTGGATGTCACAAAGGAAAATCGTGTAACTTTCTTTCATGAATTTCCCACCCTTGGGATTGGAAAGCTAAGTCAGGAATTAATGGTTTGAATTTTTGATGTATGTCAGCAGCTACTCATTTAATAATCACTTCTGCAAGCAATGAAAGAGTAGTGCACATGTATACTCAGAACTACAAATTAGTTTGAACCAGAATTTTGATTTGTTGGAGGCCTTTGTTGTCCATATACAGAAATATCTGACTTATACAGATGATTTTTTTTTTCAACACAGGGAAGATGCATTTTATGAACACATGCAATGTAATTTAGAAGTACATGATACACACCATAAATGGACTGTGTCTCTGCATACAAAAAAATCCATGTGTTCTTTCAGACAAAATCTGAATTGACATTGACATTAATTTTCATTCAACAATAAGGCAGCCTGTTTCCTGTTGCACAGCGACTACGAGTGATGCTGAGTCAGACTCTTTTTATCAGATACAGAGGCATAAATTCAGAATTACTTCAATTACAAATCAAAGTAACTGAAAGCAGCATTTGGTTTGTTGCACTTTTGCTTCTGAGAACTTGAAAGTACCTCATGAGTCCCTGAAAGCCTGCTTGAATTGTTTTCTCTAAGAAAATGTAACTGCAGAAATGTAAGATACAATTCCTCATGAAAATTTTTTCTTGTTGGAATTCACAGTCTGAAACTATGGAACATTTTCTGTGATGACTTTGAACTGTGACTTATTTCTTTTTTTGTGGAAAATGCCAAATTTAACTGTTTTTCTTTTTGTATTATAGTGAGGTTTCTTGATTAACAGCTGCATTATCATATTTACCACTACTTATTTTCTGTCTTATGTGAAACAAATACATCTGTGATCCTTTCTTTCTTCTTCTAAAGCATGTGTTTTTAGATAAGTAATGAAAGGGAAGAAGACACATATATTTTTTAAAAATCATGAAAATGCTCATTAGTAATCTTTGAAAGTGAGATAACAGGATGGTTTTCCTGTGTAGGAAATACCATAAAAGAATCCAGGAAAAATTATCCGCTGAGAGTGCAATCACATGATTCCCATGGGGAAGGAAAAAGCTTGGTTGTTTAAGGTCACAGTTCAAGGGACAGAGCAGATGATGTCTGTATCCCATCAAAGCTGAGAGCTTGAATCGAGCTTGTAAAACATCCTAAAATTATACTAGAGTGACAAGGTGTGACTGTATGGTTGGGCCACAAGGCTAAGAAAAAAAAACAAACAACATTTTTTGTGTCAGATTGTTCTTGGGGAAAACAAATTATTAATAATATACTACTGATTTTTGTAATCCAGGTTTTCAAATTATAACTGAAATATATTATTGTAAGGAGCAACATTTGTGCAACAGGCTGTGACAGCACTCTCAAAATAGAGACATGCACCTCCACTTTTCCAAATAGAGCATGTTAAGAAAACAGTTTCAGGTGGCAGCCATATGTAAACTTGAAGACCTCTTTTTAAATAGCAGCAGTCTGTAAAAAAATGATTGGGGAAAAAACAGGGCGAGTTATTTCACATGGTCGTATTGATATGGATTTTAGATAGCACTGAAGCTTCATTTAACAATACGTTATAAAATCATAATTGATGACAATGTGGTGGTATCTTCAGTTGTTTAACAGTATAAACTTGCACTTGAATAACAAAATAAATTTAATCAGTATGCTTTGTACGAACTTCAGTAAATAAGAATTGATATTTCCACTGAAAATATAACAACTGGTCATGTCCAGCCAGATCTGTAGCTGGTGGGCAGAAGCACATGGCTGTGGAGGACACTGGCACACATTTTCCTGGATCGCAGACCCATGACCACTGTTTCTGGAAAGAAAAGAAGACCTGGGAAAACTTCAATGTATAGCCTCTTTTCTAGTCTCGCAGCGCTGATTATTTCAAAACATTGCTATGTCTATCATTCTCTTGACCTGATACAGATTCCTTCTAATCCAGAGACAAAATTGATGTATTTGGTTCCAGTTCCTTTGTTGGCCCTGTAAAATATTTATCAAGGACTCTCAGAGCAAAGAAGAAAATTCAGAGTAACCAGTGAAGTGAGATGGTCCGTGCAGGAATAGTTTGAGCCCAGCCAACATCTCTCAGCCACTAAGTGCCTGTCTCCACAAATTCAAGTCTGCTGAGAGCAGTGTCCTCCGCCACATACCCTCACCCTGCTTCCATTTCCCTTGAGTGAGCATAAGGGGTTGGTGAAGACATGAAAGAAACCAACTACAATGTTAATACCTGGAATTAAGGATGTTGAAGGGTTAGTTTGTGATTTTAGCCGAAAGAATGTTGTAAAAAAAGTGGAGATCTTACCTACATAACTAACGGGTCTGTTCTGATAACAGATACACTGGTTTGCCGGTTTCAGTTTTCATTTTTGCATAACTGCTAAAATATTTTCTTTCAGAACCTCCTGCCTCTTCCACCCTTTGTAAGTCCAGTGGTTAAAGCAGCACCCAGGGTGCAGAACAACAAATTCATACCTCCTCTGTCTGGCTTAGAGGAAGGTTTAGATTTCTTACCTGTCAGGAGAGCGTACTAAATTTTAAAAAGTACAGTATGGAGAGCCTACTCCAGTCTCTCCCATTGAAGGCACAGCAAAATAAGAGACTGAAGCAGCACAGGAGAAATTCAGAAGAGGTATGAGAGAAGAAAATGCAAATGTTAGCCTGAAAAAGATTCCTCAGCAATCTTGGAAGGCTCCATTGTCACCAGCACATGATTACAATTGATGCCAGGGTGACATTGGCACGCATGCACTCAAACACATTAACTGAGGAGCTGGCCCAGTAGGCATAAGAGGGAATAGAAATTAACGTAGGGAAAGAACAGTGCACTGACCTCAGATCAACCACCTTCATTCCTTCTTTTCAGCATCTGGTTCTGGTCTTTAAGCTCAGTGGTACCTCTGCCTTTACCTCTCACTTTTGAGACTCAAATCATGATTGGTTAAGTGCAGGAGAGAGAAAATCATTAAAGCAAAATATATTTAACAGTGAACTGAAGAACATAGCAGTGTCAATGAGGAAGGATTTATCTAAAAATAAAATATTCAGGTATCCTAGAATAACTTCCAGACTCTTTCCTTTTATACATGAGGACTACCAGCACAGTGTCTATACCTCAAGGTATATTGTCTAATATACAGAACCAAATATATGTTGGTAACCTCCAGCCTAACAGAACATGAATAGGAAAGCCTATGCTGTAACACTAATTTGATATATTGTTCTATATTATTTTGTTTTCTGCAGGTGCTATTGGCAGCTTTGCCAATTCTGAGAGGAAAATTTCCAAAAGCCACTCTTTCCCTGCCAGCACAGTGTTTATTATATTCATGCTATAACTTGTTGGCATATAATACTGAGTACTATGAATTATTATGCACTGATGCATATTTTCTTAATGAATGGGGCGTGTTCACAGAGAATTAATACTGGCCTTTAATTCTTGTCCTAAAGTTCTTCTGAATTTGTGCAAAATATAGGAAATCAGGTTCTTGCAGCAAGATTCTACTTACTTTACATTAACCATCTAAAACCTAGAAACTTGGTATAAGCCATTTATAATTAGTGACCTACCCATCTAAAAAGGCATGTAAGGTGAGTTTCATTCTACCAGTTCCTGCGCCCCTACAGTGTTGGTAGAGGAAACAACTAACAACTAGTTTTGAGTACCTGTTCTAAACTGCTAAAGCTGGGTGAGAGAGAACCCAGCTAGCTAAAAGCTGGGTAATATATACTAAGAGAAAACTGTAACGTGCTAATTATACTCATTACCTTGGGATAAGACTGATTTTCTGTCTTGAATCTGTCGTTGTCCAGTAAATTCCCACTGAGTATGACTAGAAATTAATTGAGAAAGAACATTATTTGAGTTCATGGAGCAGATCCTCCCAAACACAGTTGCTTTTTCAGCAGACTGAAGAAGCAATGGCCAGTAGAATCACTTTTCTTGAAGTACAGCCACCAAAGTATCAGCATTATACACACTAAAGTAGCCTGTGCAGTCTTTTGGCACCTAACAACAAGGATAGCATTTCCTTCATTCAGTTTGCAGAATATAAATATATTATCTTAGAAGACAGATTGCTAGTCTGGATTCTTCAGCTCCATAAATTATTGAGAGCAATGGGCAACACTAATTCCTTTTTGACAGTTCCCCACAACAAATGTTAGTACCTGAGAAACAGGAGTATTTGTGTAAGAATTCATGTCTATGTGCACACAGGCAAAGAAAGCAGCCAGTGTTGTCCACCCTGTGCACTCCCCATTTAGCCATCTGAACAGTGACAGAGTTAAAAAGGGCATTTGGGTACGAAAACATAAATATATACATCCAATTGTCACTTTTCATGTTCACAGATAGTTGCACCATGCGAAGGTGTATTTTCCTGATAGCTGAGGGCCTGTTCTGCTGTTGTACACTGTTCCTTTACAACCCAACAGAAGCTGATGACATAAACATATCCTCTTCCCAAACGCCTGGGTTGTGTGTGATTTAACCTTTAACTCCTGCTTGTTGTTAGAGGTTAGATGTCAAATATTTCTTGTGAGCCCTTGGCAAGGGTTTGAATGTGTTTTCGTCACTCTTCCCCTAAGTAATGTAGCCGGCAATCGGAGAAGTCTCCCTTCCCCCATTCCTCTGGCAGCTTCCTCCAGGCTCAAACAGGAAAGCGGGGACAATGCGGAGGGACCAGCCACAAGCTCACAGTAAATCTGCAACTGCTTCAAATGTCACTTCCTGTTTTTGCAACCTACAGAGGAATAAATACCCTCCTGGGCCGTGCTGTGTAGCAAGGGGCCCTGGCATGCCTGGCGCTGCCAGGGCTGGAGGCAGCAGGAACACGGCAGCACTGCTTAGCCAAGCAGCCTGACACACCCAGGAGTGACACTCTTCCTCTAGGCACATATAAATGATATTTGAAATTTGTAAATGGGATTTTATCCCCGCTAGGGCTGCTACTTTTGCCTTAGAAACTGGGCTTTGACAAGGGCGTAGTTTATATGCATATTAAAGGCCAATTTTCCCTGCCAATCTGTATGGAGTTTAATTTGTCAGAAGTCTGAGGCCATGGCAGTCCCTGCCACTTTGTTCTTTGCACACATCTGTGTACCTCTTTTCAGTAGATCTTGCTGAAAAATAACCACATCCATAATATTCCCCCTAATGTTTGGGGTGAACTTTTTGCAGCTGTATGCAGTCTTCATCTGGTTTATCCTGACAGCCCAAAGTGAGTTTGAGCATAGGGTGTGGATGGGGCAGAAATCGGTTAAGTCAACACTAGCTTAAAATAGAGGGCTACTTCTAGGACTGTGGTATTAGTGTAAAGGATATTTCAACTCTGTAAGGAGTGTTCAAGCTGTTGAATAAGAATTTACAGTAAGTTTTGGCACCACATGAATGCTTTCCCAGCCCCATGAGTTTGTAGACCAAGTTCTGTTGTTTTGGAGAATGCAGAAAAAAGCTCTGTGAAATACTTCTTCACACATCTAAGAAATAGGGCAGGGTGCAGTTCCATGACTAGCTGATTGTGCCTTGCAAGATTCAAATATACTTAATTCATAAAGCAATACACATGCATGTTTAATTTCAACCCGTGATCTAAGAACATCAGATCAGGCATAAGGGGGAAGGCAGTGCTACTGTTTTTGAAAGGCTGACAGTGGAAAACTTGTTGCCAAAATGAGCAGACACTAAGTCAGGAACTGTTCTGTAGAGTAAGCATTTGTCACTCACTGCCTAAACTGTTTTCAGAAAAACGCTACTTCAAGAAAATTGCTAAGTTTTCCAGATTTAGAAATACATTCAGAATGTTGCTCCTGGACAAGCCTATCAAACCCAGAAATTCACCAGAATTTTTGTTCTTGCTGCTTTTGTCTAAATAGTCATTAAAGAAGGAAAAAAACCACAGTGATCACATGAAAAATACTGATTTGGTTTTTTGGGGTTTTGTTAGAACATGATTGTTTTTCTGATATCAAAATGGCACAGGGAAGAGTGGCTGGAAAGCTGCCTGGAAGAAGAGGATGTGGGGGTGCTGGTTGACACCCAGCTGAACATGAGCCCCCCGTGTGCCCAGGTGGCCAACAGCATCCTGACTTGTACCAGAAACAGTGTGGCCAGCAGGACCAGGGCAGTGATGGTCCTCTGCACTGGCGAGGCCGCCCCTCAAATCCTGTTCAGGTTGGGGCCCCTCACTGCCAGGGGGACGCAGAGGGGCTGGAGCATGTCCAGAGATGGGCAGGGGGCTGGTGATGAATCTAGAGAACAAGTTGTATGAGGAGCAGCTGGGGGAACTGGGGTTGTTTAGCTTGGAGAGGAGGAGGCTCAGGGGGGACCTCATCACTCTCTACAACTACCTGGCAGGAGGGTGTAGGCAGGGGGCGTCAGTCTCTTCTCCCAGATAAGGACAAGAGGAAATGGCCTCAAGTCACACCAGGGGAGGTTTAGACTGGACATTAGGAAATGTTTCCTTACTAAGAGGTTGGTTAAACATTGGAGCAGGCTGCCCAGAGAAATGGTTGAGTGACCATCCCTGGGGGTACCCTGTTGTTGTGCTTAGGGACATGGTTTAGTGGTGGACTTGGCAGTGCTGGATTAACAGCTGGATTAACTAGTATCTTAAGGGTCTTTTCTAACCTGAATGATTTTACGACTCTATGATTCTATAAAACATGCCAGAGAAAGCTTAGTTCTTGTTCCAAGGGAACCCAAGTAGGAACCTTAGAGATTCCTTCCCTTGGGGCAGATACTGATGCATACCTCAACCCCTTCCAGCCCACTTGCTCACTCTGCAAACACCCAGCAAAGTGTTTGCCAGGGCCTTAGAGCTGCCAAATTCCCAAGAAAGTTCCCTACCTCTCTAGGAGCAGCCTGGACTGGCTGCTTTGTGAGGGAGGGTGACCTGGGAGCTGGGGGTACAGTAAGGCCAGTGGGACTGTGGCCTTGCAACAGCAACACCATCCCACAGCGACCAAACAAGATGAGCAGGGAAGGGATCTGTGCATTTAGGAAACTGAGGCCTTCAAACACAAATACCCTTCCATAACGCTGTTTTCCCCAGCCAGCCTGCTTTTCAGATGGCCAAGGCAAGCAATTGAGGCTTCCACTGTCCTCACGACCAGAACAGCCTGGTGGGACTGGTACAGAAGTCCAGGGCCCTTTCTCCTTCACTGAGAGCTTCAACATTTTGGGGTTTTGTCCCATACTTAAACGAAACCAAATTTCAAAATACTAAATGCCACACCACAAATAGCTTTTCCAGAAAACTTTAAATTACATAAGCACTGCAGAAATGCAGCTCAGACTGCTTGGAAATGAAGTCATGCACCATGTTTTGCATTCACATTTTCATTTCATATTTTCTACCCTATGATCATATTTTATTCCACTTTTTTAGAGTTAATTCATTCTACCAGTACTCTTCTGATACTATTAGGACTAAGACTTCTTCCTGTGGGATAGGTGTTCATGTCTCAAATATATCTATGCTGAGGATTTAGGATGAATAAAGCCCTACTTATATCCTACTTAGCTTGTGACCACAGCCATAATAATAAAAGCAGAGGTGACTTTATCAGAAAATCCTCAATATTGTGTGCTTTTGCAATTCAAAGCAGTCATCTAGAAATAAAAATGGAAGTCATGGAAACATACTAATGTTCTTTTTTCAAAAATGACATGATTTGTCATGAACCATTATTCCTGCCAAAAATATTAGAAGGGATTTTTTGGAAGCCTGTATTGTTTCTTGCCAACTCACCTGAGTCTGGAGGTTCTGTGCTCTGAGACAAACTTGTCACCAAGATCCCACTAAAGGTAGGGATATCAAGGTTTACGATTCTTCATTAAGGAGCTGGAGACAGAGGTCTGCTGAAGGGTCTCAGGGTTCATGCTTAGCTGCAGAACACCTATGAGATACTTTAAAATAGGGATCCTAGGGTTTTGAGGCTTTCCACACCTTAGCTGGTAACCTAGAAAACTGTAAGATTCCCAAATTAATTTTGAACCCTAATCATATTAAAAACTTCTGTTTCCCAATGCAGGACCTTTCAGCTCTGGCTTACTCAGTCAGGACTCCAAAGCAGTGGAAGACCAAAGGGACAGCAATTGTTCCTGGTTTCTTTAGAAAGAAAACAAAAAGCCAAAAATGTTTACATTTTTCCATAATTACAAAAATCAGAAGTTTCCTTTCTGATGAGAACATCATCATTTCCCAATTTGTGTTATAAATACTACAGTTTCCTAAGGAAAAGAAATGCAAATTGAACTCTTCTTGGCTTATATGCTTTAGACATTGACAAAGTCTTTATAGGGTTTTTTGGAGGGGTTTTTTTGTTGTTAAATTTGGGGTTTGTTGTGGGGTTTTTTTGTTTGGCTTTTGTGTGTGTGTGTGTGTGTGTGTGGTGGTGGTGGTGTTTGTTGTTGCTGTTATTGAGTAAAAATGTAAGGTAGCCAAAATATACAAAAGTAGATGCATTGATATTTAGGTGCCCAATATGGACCTGCTGTGGGTTCCACCATTTTAAGTTGGAATTGCCCATGTTGTTCCACAACAATAACAGGTATATAGAGCAATCGAAAATCGGAGAAAAAACTGAAATTAATGCCTACAAAACTCATAGGAGTTATCTTTTGGCTAAGGACAAACTTTTTGCTTCACAACAGGGACATGTTTTTTTTAACAACAGTTGATTAGCAAAAAACGTGTTTACGTTAGGTAGAAAAGCAAGGCAGTGTATTTTCCCTCTAATTCTCACTACTTCTCACACAGGTGTATAAATACCTGGGAATTTATGGAGATTGTCCTAATAACTACATGATACACCAATAACCCTATTCACTGGGCCTAATAGCCTGCAAGCATCTATTGCACAGGAATAACAGTTATGAACTGGAGCTCTATAGGTGTGCACAAACGGGCTGGCTGGCTTCTGCCTTGGTGTTACTTCAATGCTTGTGCAGTTACAATGACTACAGTTCTTTGTTTTCCTAGGTGCATTGCTTTGTTGATGCTTTGATCATAAAAATACATTAAGGAAGAAGGGGGTCATATAAGGCTAACTTTGAAGTTGGAAGTGTCCTACACTGTAACAAATATGTCTATCAAAATGTTGCAGCAACTCATAACGTAAGCAGGCATCAGAACCATTTACATAGGTCTTAACAAAGCTCCATCTGCTGTGTGCTGCTCACATCTTTTTTTCTTCCCCGTAGATGAGAAAACAGCACATTTTTTCCTTGAAACTCCATATTCTAATTTGATCCGATATGAAACTTCATGATTTAAAAAACCCAACAATGTGAGATGGTCATCCTTTGCTGTCACATTTTGCTGCTGTTTTTTGTCAGGCTCTGGCTTGATTCAGTCTCCATGTAAGCAAAGGTAAAACTGGTGCTTCGCTTTGCACAGCAACTGCAATGTTACAAGACTGAGATAAGAGCATCCAATGTACTTGTAGGGAATAAAGACAGGATCTGAATTCTTCATATCCCTTCACCTAAATATAAATCCCATATCTGACCTCTATAGTGAACATACAGGGAGTTTTTGAAGAATCTGAAAATAAGAATTGAAGTGTACCTGTCCAGTATGGATTATAGTGTCTTTGAAAGACTTTTTATTTCTTATTTAATTGTTCATATCTGGCTTTTTCAGACCCACTAGGCTACCCCACAGGTACAAGAGGAAATGCAGAGATTTGTATTTTGTCAACCATTCATTTTGGTTTGGTCGGTCAGAGATCATACTTTCAGACATTCCCTTCAGACTATAACATGATCACCCTTCAAAATCAGAGGATTTAGAAGAACTGGTGATTCAAGAGGCTTACTGCTGGTAAACCAGCACCTGCCAGGAATGCTAATTTTACTGTAGTACTCTCATGCTAAAAATCTGTGAGAACAAATTCACTATAATAATAACTATATTTTTCACATTATTTCCAATGGATTTAACTGTTCCTTTCTAATAGACTGGTTTAAGTGCTGCCTAAATCATCACTGAGTTTCAGTGTTGTCTCATAGCAAATCCATGGTTTACTAACGTTCAGTTAGGCTTTAATTTAGAAATTCATTCAGGAAGTAATTGACATGATTAACTATTTATAAGTACTCACCTAGGCAAAGGTCTCAACTCCTGCTGTGAGATAATCCATACCGTAAAAAAATCATCACTTTATTCAACATTTAATCATCAGCTTTTATTGATTCAACCTGGAAAGTCTGTACAATTAATCAGATGGAAATAAACTCCTTTGTTTCTCACTTCTCTGACTACATTAGACTTTCCTATTGTTATTATTATGATGATACAAGACCATAGTTTCTTAGCAAGTATCCCTATGTTGATATTAAGTAAATTTAATTTCTTGATGTTAACTAGATTTAATTTCTTCATGGAGGCACAAAGGTTAGTAATATTTTTTTGTTTTATTTAACTGTTTTGAACTGCTTTCAGAGGGGTAGGCGTGGCTTCTCAGGTTTCAACATATTCTGGAGAATATCCAAGGCCAGTCATAAAACATAAACTAGCAAATCATATAAATTCCATAAATTATTAAGGGTCATCCTTAGCCAGTCTTTCTCCCCATTTCCATTTCCTTTTGACAGGAATAATGACTTTGACTAATGACTTTGTTATGAAAAACTTTCAAAAGTATAGGAATGTGAGAAACAGAAAGCCCAGATCTGTTTAATAGACTAGTCATGGATTAAAGTCCGGCTACACTGTAGTTTATGGGACAGACTGAATAATACCTAATAAGCACTTTTATAAACAGCAGTCAAGCATAGGAAATAACTTCTGAAAATTGAGATTTGTCATTAGCTGATATTAGCATTAAACATGAAGAACCTTGAAACTGTAAAAGTGATTTGAAACGATACCTGCAGTAGTATGACCAAACTTCTGCCAAAGTTGGTCTTTTGGGAGTATGGTTTGCCTATTTTGCATTACCTTCACACAAAGAAAATAAAATGCAAACTCCAACCGCAACTCTCTACGAAAAGTAAATTACCTTACCGCTTTATTTGGGCTGCTAGCTAGGTGATTCAGTAGTCCTTAATTCCCTTGAGCACTTACTTCTGTAGACAAAGCAGGCAGTAAAACAAGAATTAATAGCCAAGACAAAAGTTTGAAAAGTTCCTGGCAAGACAGAGTAGGAAGAAGACCTTATGTGATGTAACTCAGCATGGCCCAGTTGAAATCACCAGCTGAGAACCTTTATTGCTTGGCAAAGGTTTAAAATGAATGTCTCAAAACATACACAGCCTTTATGCAGACTAAGCTTTCTGTCAATTTAAACCCTAATATGGGTTTGTATTAAATTGCTTCGCTCGTATCAGTGGAGTTGCATGTTTTTGCAGGCATGACAAGCAGTTGCTGCTTTTTCACGGTCACTTGAAAGCTGTGAAGCTTCACCTAGTCTAGTTAGGAAGTTGCTTTTGTTTATGCCAGTACCTTTCAGTGGAGGCACATTACAGGCTTTGCCATTGTATTAGTTCAGCCATGTCTCACCAGATCTCATTTAGCAAACATGTAAGTTACATTGCCTTGCAGTCCACTGCTAGCAGCGTGTGAAAATGCACATGAAATGAATGGGGTTTCCTGGCTTGCCATTTTTTTTGGAGGGATATTCAGACCAGTGTGGAGAGGTGGCCTACTGGAAAGGGGGGAAAAGGTTTAAAAATACATATTATATTTATTTTAGATTTTATTTCCTCAGTTCTGGCATTGGTAATATTCTTCAGGAAACTAAGTGATGTCATTTCCTTTCTACAGGCAAGTTACATAAATGCTGGAATACAGCCACTTCAAACAGATGGCAGTGTGTATAAATGCCAGAAAGTGAGAGCAACCATTTGCAGTAAAAAAAGTTACCCCACACACGGTATAAAGTTTGTTTTATAACCTCTCTCATGGACTTACATGGCTCATTCTTCTAATTTTTCCAGGCACAAATCCCTTAAGAGGTGGCTGTAGAATACCAAAGTAAAATAAATGAAAATTATATAAATAAAATAACTTGGACAGAACAAAATTTTATGTCTCAATAGATATCAGTCACAACAGAGAGCAGAATACACACAGAGCTCAATATCAAATGTTTCATTTGTTTGTTACTCCAGGACTGAACTTTAAGTAGTAAACCAGTTTAAAGGTTTCACAAAGCTTGGTAAGGAACTTTAACTGGAGATGTGACAAATGAATCCCTCAACCACAAATGCACATTTACTGTATCAAAAGAAAATCCATCCATAAGACAATGAGCTGAGGCCAGATGCTATACTCTGCCACACAGGAGGAGAAAACAGAGTAACTTGGTCCTTAGAAACCTAGCCATAAGGGCAGAAGCCAGTACTACATGACTAACTTTCCTGGAAATGCTCATGCACAGGATCGTGAGCAGCTGGGAGCTGCAGTGGCAGACATCAGAAAAGTGAAATGAGACAGCACAAAGGATGTCCTACAAGATGCACTGCCACCCATCCCAGCAGACCTACAGCCAGTGCAGCCAATGGAGGTAATGCTGCTCCTCCCTTTCTTATGTCCCTCCTCACATTCTGCCATAGTGGGATGAGAAACTGGCAATACCAGTGGGTGAGCTGCAGCATCTGATGGTGTCAGGAACAGACTCAAGGAAACCCTGAAGGGACAGAGCTAACATGAAGGAATCAGGGAGTCCACTTCCAGGCATTACAAAATCCAGCAAAGGTTTCCAGCACCAAAATCTTCTGGGTTGATAAAACCATGCACTGAAAATAGTGGGTGGGATTGTTTTAAAGGAGTTTGACATTGCTCTGACTCTGTTAAAATCTAACACAACAGGACAAGTGCCTGACTTCAAAAGGAGGGGCAGAAGGCAAAAGCACAGCACTTCTGAAGTTTCTATTGGCAGTTTTGAGGCTATTTTCTTTCTTGTGTACATTACAGGCAAAAATATTGCCCTGGTTCCACAACTGTGCCCTCAGTGTCATGCCTCTACCATGTGAAAGTTCACTTCTTGAACGTGGCAGATTGGTTTCCCCCAGGTGGGAAAATCAGTGACAAAGGGGTCTGGGAATATATCTGCATTTAACTTGATTTACTCATTCACTGCAGCCCAGTAGTGGAGGCAACCACAAACCCATTACAGGCAATTTTCCTAACAGCAGTGTCCAGTTCCCAAGAAGCTTTTCTGTCCCAGCAGTCCCTTCCAAATACAGGGAATAAAGCAAAAAGGAAAGCTTCTGCTGGATGCCACAGCTTTATTTCAAGAACCCTTGCATAACAATACAATAAAGCATTTCTTCAGAGTAGGGAGGGACACTATCATTTGAACTCCTGGTAGTAATGATAAAAATAAAGTCTCATGATATTGCCAAGTATCAAATTCAGTTTGTTGGACAAGGGTTAGTGAGGTTTCCAGGGGGCTGCGCTTGAAAGCAAAGGTGTCTCATTGTCCCTCCTTGCTCTCTGTTCCCCAGCCACTACAGTGTCTCAGGACTGATAGCTATTTTCTGGAATGCTTTACTCTGTTGAAGAGGCTGAAAAAAAGCAGCACTGAGAATGCCATGATCCTACCCTATAGATCCTTGGGGGCACCACGTGGGCAGTAGCTTGGTCTGGTTGCAAGGGAATGAAAGACATGGCCTGCTGGAGCATAACAAGTGAGAGAGCAGCCTACCTCCAGCCCTTTCCCTCTCCCTGCTCCCCAACAAGGAAGGCTTTGCACAGCAGCATCCTGCCCCAGAGGAAGCAACATGGGGCACAAAACCAGGAGCACAGCAGGGACAGGCAGCATAAGTCAGAACTGGATCAAGACAAGACAAGTGCAAGACGAGCCATGTGGCTGATATTGCAGATATTTCGACAGTATCGATGTCAAATAACATCAGCATCGCTTGATAGCACAGTACTTCTATGTCATGAGGTTATTGTCCGTCCCTTCTGTAACAGTTACAAACTTGCTTGCCTGCTAAGAACAGTAATTGTGAGATTCTGTATAATAGCACCACAACTGCCAAGCCTGCTATGCAATTCTATTCTTGGTTCACATACGAGGATGACAAAGACCACTCTACACTACAGCAGCGAATAGCATCAACCTTGCCTTAAAAAGCAACAATCCATATTTAATACCTCAGTATCATATTTTGTCTCCTTGCACTACAGCCACACAGAAAGAGAACTATCTTTGAATACAGGTACATCAACAAAATAAAGTCCCAAACCTTAGCTTTCATTCTTTTTACCGGACAGAAACAGTTGGTCAGAAGTCCATAACTATACATTGACCTGTAACAACCAATTGTATCAAAGAGGGTACACAAGAACAGGGTGTCCTTTTATTTCTTTGCAGTAGTGATCAAAGCCAGCAGTGTGGCGTGAAGACCCTGCACACGCCACAGTCTCGTGCTCAGAGGAGTGTCAAGGTAGGTCAGAGGAAGGGGGATTGGGGGTTGAAAAAATTCCTTCACCTTTCTCCAATTCCGTCCCCAAAGAACTCTGTGTTATAACCTGCTCTAGGGCTACCTGTGGAGCAGCAAAACTCAGTGTTATCTCTTGCTGTGGTTGCCAAAGCCAAAATTTAATCTGAGTCATTTGCGCAGTTTGCCTTATCATTCAGCACTGTGAGGGAAAGATCTGCGCACTCTGGGGTCACTCTGTGCTCACTGTGCAACAGGGACAAGGAATCACTTGGAAGGAGGTACAAATAGGTGCTGGGAAATGGCAGCTCATTTGTTTCTCTCATCTGCAGCACTTCTTTTTTCATGTCCAAGGAGACTAGATTGATCCTCAGGTCTAATGCACAAGAGACACAGAAATCCACAGCAGTGAAACCATGAAACAGAACTCCTCAATACAACTTGCACTGTTAAAGAGCCAAGAATCAACACACTCCTCTGAGGAAACAGAACCAAACGTACCAGCCATTGCTGCAATCAAACCACTACTTTTTCACTACTATTACAAGTTCTTTACTTGAGGTCTTGTGACTGTTTAGAATGTCAAACGTCTCCATTCAGAATGTTTCTTCCTGTATTTTGTATGTATTTGATTGCAAAAGAACAGTTTAGAGATTTTATTACCTTAAGGTAGAATTGTGTCCTCAAATGTTTTTATGCTTCTCTTGGGCTCTGCTTCCTGAACTCCACCAATAGTCTAATAATTTCCATATGCCCATTTTTTTTGAAGAACACATTTTCAAAGCATCAAATGTTTTGACGGATTGGCTCACTGAGAGGCTGAACACTGTTATACACATCATTTAGCATTCCACAGGGCCCCCACTGTTAAATTCTGGGAATGTGGCCAGAGCAACCTACCTAATACTGCACTAACTGGCTTTAAAAGAGGGAGGAGGGGGGAGAAGAGGAAAACTAAAAAAAGAAGAAATTCTTTACTCATTGTGCTGCACTAAAGCATATTTGGAATTCAAACATGTATTTGCTACCCTGATAATTTGTGTTTGATGTGTGTGGGATTAGGCTGCCACATAACCAGACTCACAGAAAGAATTTTTTGCATAAAACTAAAAATATATTTTAAAAGTAGCTCACACACTTCATCTAAAGCTGAATCTGGGGCCCCCATCTTGCAAGAAGTTAAATGCCACCTGAGAAGTTGAGCGTCCCACACACATCGAGCTCAGGTGAACATGACCATGTCCAACACTGTCTAAAGAACAAACCAATTCATTACAGAGCTTGACACTTCATTCAGAGTGTAATGGAAATATTTAAGAGAATGCAGCAAACACATATGCCTGTAATTTAACTGTATATTATAAGTGCATCCAGGATTGGGGAAAAAAAATGCTCACACACTTACTTTAGTTAAGGAAATGTTCTAATACTTTTTTGAAAGACTTCAATCCCAACTTTGATTTTTCCATCTTTTTCTAGTGACAATTTATTATTTCTTTCTTCAAATACTACTCTCAGGTCAAAACATTCTGGAAAGCAGGTGCTACTTTCTTTTCATGTTGAAGACCAGAGACTTGAGCAAACTGAGAAACAAATGAACACATTAGTACTGCAGCCTGTGATCCCCCATGCTGAAATCAAATGATGCTTAATTTTTCTCCTGTCAGAAAGAAACAAAGAAAAGAATTACAATGCATTTGTTTCTTTGGAAGGGGAAACTTCATGACCTAGCGTACTCATTCTGTGTGAATAACCCACACAAAATTCAATATCTAACATTATGACAAAGAAAGAGAGAAAAGCAGTGAGGAGGATATGTGTGTGCTAGGACATTCTGTACCTCTGCACACATGATGAAGGCAAGGCAGGGCTAATGACCCAGGAGGGTTCAACAAGATATACATCCAGGAGTGGCAGTTACTAGACATGTTCAGTAGCTGAAGTGGAAGTCATTTATGTAGTTACCATAAGCCATATATAGCATAATTTCTCTCACCCAAGCCAATTAGACTGCAAATACAGAAAAAATGTATGTGTGCACGTGTGTGTTTGTAAAAGCAGCTTTCTAATGTAGGAATACGTGTACCAGCAAGAGTAAACTAGATTTTCATATCTGTGTCATTGTTGCACCACTCTGTAGTAGTGTCACACCTCTAGGCTTACTTATGGAAGCAGTTTTTATTGAAGTAATACTCGGTCCAACAAGATGTGGTTTAGGGACGAAATAATACCTTGTACATTAAATGACATACAAAATCTGGGGATGTTTTAAGGGCTGATTCTAGTACCTGCTCCACTTCAAATGCAGGCTACGGATGTCTGTTGTCACCAGCAGCTATGCCGACCTCTTACCCCAGAGGCTGTAATGCTGCAGGCTTTGCCTGTCGCCAAGATGCTGAAGGACTGGGAAAAAAATGAGACCTTTGCAAACTCCTAGTAGTCTATAGTGACAAATACAACACGTCTGGGACATGCTGTCAAGAATAAGACACCAGCTCTGGACAAAGATCAGTGGGGGGTGTATTTGTGCTAAAGTACAAAGGTATAAATGTGATGTTGAAACCATGTATTTGAATACACATACAACAGCAACAAACTGGAGGAGGTAGTATAAGGAAAACCAGTAAATTTACTGTCCAATAGCTTTTGTTTGTTAGACCTTCTTTACATTCTGCATAGTATCTTGCAATGCCTTATATAACTTACCATGTGGCTGTAAAGGACAAAGTCAAAGGTTCATCTGTTAAAAGACTTTGGTACTAATGCCAGTTTAAGATACTTTTACCCTTCCCACCCATTACTCTTTCCCACTCTGTGGCACACTTCTCAGTTGTGCTGGCACAGCTGTTTGTGCAGCAATGCAGTAAGGCACTGTGAACCAGCTCATAAACCGATCTCATTTTAGAAACACTCCCCAAAACTGTGTTTTCTGAAGCTGATGATCTCTCAGTCTGATTCATCAACAGCTGCACAAACAGTTGTGCTGGAACATCTGAAGGGGTGATGCATTAACTGGTATAATTAAACTAGTATAATTGCCAAAGACTTCATTTTCTGAAATCACAGCCTGCTTTCTATGTGTGGTAGATGTTTGTTCTCTTGAGAAACTGGTTAGTCTTTCTCCTTTGAGAACTGTTTGTGAATTACTAAACCAACATAAAGAGTATCTACATACATACAACAACCCTAAGGTTTTACTGTCACGTGTTCCTTTCTAAAAAGTCCTGAGACGACACCATTACAAACTCTGTTGCAGCAGAAACCTAGGGTTTAGGAAGGATACCTGTTCTATATCACTGATTTCCAAGGGCTGCAATGTAGAGTAAGTTTTGCAAAATCAAGGAAAAGAAATGCAGGGAATATTTAGGAATTAAATTCAGGGACAACGCAATGTTACCTGGTTGCTCTGACCTCATTAATCCCAGTAAGAGAACATAACACTGATTTGCAGTTGGTTCTGCTGCTCCTGCTGCTATATCCAATTCAGAACTACTTTGCTTAGAAAAATTTAAGGAATAACTTTGGTATTATTATTTTATCTGTTCTGTATTTTGTCAGAATACTTGTTCTCAGAAGAAAAAGAAAGCCTTAATAGTATATTTGAACAATCCACATACCACTAACAAGCATTGCCACAAGAAACCTTCCACTTATCCAAATGGTGATGCAGTCTAAAATTTATTTGATTTATAATGTTCTAGTGATAGACATAGGGCAGAGCATCTTAATCGTGGTTTTTTAGATTAGCTGTCTACTCACCCATGTACAGCAATAAACTTTTCCGAGATCATCTTTTAACAGGCAGTTTTCTGTGGAGAAAAGATCAAAATAGTTATTCTCATGTAATTACAGAAAAGACCTAGAACATTTCTTTCATGTACACAGACTGCATACACAAAATCCGTATTTCAGATTTCCAGATGTGGTTTTTGCTGGCCTCTCATTTTAAAATACTTGTTCATTTAAAGTCCTGCATGCCATTCTTTGATAAAACAGGTTAGGCTTTTTTCATTGTATTTTAGCTGTTAAGAAAGCCAGTAACCAGAGATCTCCCTAACCACTGGGAAATTATGAAGACTCATGGAGTATGGCCTGTAACAGCTCTGGGATTCACAGACTGCTTTAGGATGAAAACACCCAGGACATCACACTGTCCCAGCTCTTAGTGGGGTTTGGGATTTTCCCTGTGGCCTAGTCTAAAGCCATGGCCAAAGACAGTTTTCCCGGTAACAAGACAAGGCGGGAAAAAAGGAAAAGGATTCCCAGTGTAAATGTGACGTAACATAATTTATGGAGCAGTTTGTTGCAACCCACCACAGGGTCCTACATGCAGTGAAAAAACCTTCAAAATAGAAGATATTTTCCCTAAGTCCAGTTCTGACTTTTTTAGGTTGTCAATTTAGCCCTCTTCAGCAGTCCCTCCTAAGAGGTGGGAGAGAGGATACTTATGCTAAATATATCATTCTGTACTTCCTCTCTGTCAGGGTTCTGTTAGTGAATGGCCAGCTGAGACCTACAGCTAGCTCAGCCGCGCTCTAGGTTGCTACTGTGTTTGGGACTTCAGCTACCTCCAGAGTTATGTGGTTGGCACTAGTCCTTCTGTAGTCCATGCTCTCATATTTGTTCAACAAGGCTGAAAATGTGGGTCTGTGCTGCAAATTTAGTAACCATGCCTGAAGGAGTGAAAGAATTTTTTTTTTTTTTTTTTTTTTAACTAAATATACATATGATGCAAAAATGTAATTAAGATACATTTAAGTATTAGCACAGGACATGTATGGAGCAATTATCTGTGTAAAGAGCTTTAACTGCAAAATCTGCAAGACAATTTTGTCACAACAATGCCTATTATTCCTTCAGCAAATGCTGCTGCCATTCCAGGAAGCCCACATCACTTTTGCTGTTATTACTCGCAGTTATTTGAAATAAGACCTAACAGTTATTAATACCCAATGGGCTACTAAGAAGTAACACTTAAATCATCACCATCTCCTCTGTCTGGTACTAAATATTTCCTCTTAAAAGAATTGCAGACATTCATTTGAACTTCTCTGGGTGTTTAAAACATCACTTCTGTGTAGAAAGAACAGTACATTTCTAAATGTCTTTTGAAACAAGCAGAGAACCTGCAAGAAAAACCGAGCAGGATCTGTGTCCTCTGTGACCTGGTTTATCAGGGCGTTAACTTGGTCAAATTTAATGTAAATAATGGTGGCTTCCTCTTGCTGACAGTCTGAATGGTTTTGCTTAATCAGCACTAATAGGGAAAAGGGTAAGAGAACGATTAAATGATCAGGCCACAAAGGAAACCTCTATGTGTAATACTGCAGAGCAACAAGGACCTATCAGGGATGGTATTTGCTTATTTCTTGAGCTTGTTTAGCACTGGTGTGATCTTGGAAACCAAAGCACATGGAGTTACGCACACCTCATTCAGCTACCAGTACATTACACTGCCATGTGATGATCCCAAGTTGGATATCATTTTGAAATGTAGTGAACCAGGAGCAGGTGAAGACCACACTAACAAGCACTGATGGAGGGTCTCGGAGCAGGAGGACCTGTGGCTGAAGGGGACCAGATAGCAGTACAAGCTGGCAGACACAGGAGGGGAGGCTGACAGCTCGTTGCGTGTCTGCCAGGAGACCTGAAACTCCACAGGGCAACAGCAAGGTGACCATGTTCCTCTGGGCACTGGGCTGGAATTGCACCTGCAGAGGTGGCAGGTTGGAAAGGTTTGCCCACATGCAGTCATGCAGACTCCACCATGCAGCCTTTGATTTCCATAGGAGGCAGTCATTAGTCTCAAACTATTTCCAAGTGCAGCATCATACTTCTTTGGCCCACTTAAGGGTGACAGTCAGTCATAGTAACCAAATTTGGGTAGCCTGAAATACTCATAAGTTGTATTTATACCAGTGGTGACTGTTTAATTTTGCTACAGCAGCAAGACACATCCAGGTGGCAAGGGATCGTGGGCATAGTGGGGCAGAAGATATATGACGAGTTCAGATGAGAAAAAGGGTCTAGAAGGGTTCAATATTATCATAGAGGCTTTCAAAACCTGAAGCACCTTCCCGTGCCCATGATGTCCTTCTGCCTGCATGCTAGTGCTTTTAAATTATAAAGTATACTAAGATAAAAGGAAACTAGGACATGGAGGAAAATATTTTCCCAGCCATAAAGAAAGTACTACACCTATCCCAAAAAATCTGCTCAGATCTACCTAAACAAATCTGAAGATGTTATGTTTCAACTGTTAAATACGTCTCCATCAGGACTTTGTAGACCAAGGCAAGAACTATGTCAAGGCACCTGGATCAAGATATAATTACCTTGTGACAGGGGCTGAGAAAAGCCTATGCACCAGAAATCCATCGCCAGAACCCAGGTTACCTGAGAGTACTAACCACACAGGAGCATAGCCAGCCAAGAAAAGCTTTGCACACAGCAGTTCAGGACGGAGAGGAAAGGAGCAGTCTGCTGCCTGCTTATGCAGGGAATATGGTGAGAGAGGATGGGACTGTGATGCTGCTTTCACAGCTCAGGTTCCCTTGCAGCTCCTTTCCCTGGGGCAGCCCACAGTTCCTGCCAGGCCCTTCCGTCTCCTGTCTTCTTCCAGCCTCTGTACACTCTCCTGCTGCCAGACTTCTGCCACTTGCCTGGCACTTACTTCTTCCAGCCACCACCACCACCACGGGCCTGCCAACCCTTCATTTTGGATCGTGGCAGCAGAAATAGGCAGAAGTCAGATATATTTTCTGATACTCATCATCTCCCTCCCTTACAGCATGGCTATTTTTCCTGAGCCCAAACACTGAAGAATGAATGATAAGGCTATCACCTTCCCATTCTTTTCTCCTTGATCTTTCTCTTACTGAGGACAACACATCCTGCTTTTATTCCAGCCTGCAATACATGCCCTATCTATCAGAGTCCCACGATAAGAAATATAACCTAATTGATGATTTTTTAGTATTAAATTTGTATTTCCCAGCTGGTCATCCGGCAGCTATATGCCCTGGGTCTAACAATTAAACCCCCTGTACTCTATTACAGCCTGCCAGCAAGTGTCAGGGGTCCTGAACAACAAAGCCAGCAACATAGCTTTAGCAAAACTGGGCAGGAATATTCAGCCAGTTCTTTTGCTTGTCTTTTCCTCCTCCACTTCCCTGCCCTGATTCCCCTTTTGTTAGTTTTGGAGACACTCATTTACATACATGAACATGCTACAAAAACTGTTACTGAAATTCCACAGAGTTCTTCCTGGAGGAGCTGGAAAGAACTTGTAATGGTGCTGTGATGGGCAATGTTGTCCAGTTCCAACCACCCTGGTGATAATTACAGCAAAATGAAAATTGATCTCCATCCCAAGGATGGTGCTTGAGCCACAGCCATCATTTTCACTCTTCACCAGTTCCAATGTCCAATCCACCCCCGACTGTGAGTCATCAAAATTGCCTTTTGCCTTCTCCATTGCTGGCAAACAGGCCAGATTTAGGCAGGCAGCAAGGCAGAAACACCAGGGTGTTGCAATACCTCCAGCTCTCGGTGTCTGAGTCATCTAGTCAGTGGAAAATAAGAGGAATGAAGTTTCCTATTGTTCAATGACATTGTCATTTAAAATGACAGGAGATACAGGTACTACTGAGTGCTGAAAAAGCTTCTGAGGTACTGCAGTGACCTGGAATATTTGTCAGTAGGAGGAAAAGTAACCGGCCAAGATAACAAAACAGAAGTACAGGAAGGAAGCCACTGGCCCAAGCCTCTTCTTAGTTAAATCGACAGAAAGGTTTCCACTGGTTTCGGCAAGAGGAATGTTCTATTACAACGGGTCTGAAATGTCTAAAAAATCCATAGATCTCATAAAACAAAGAATGAGACTTCACCATTACTCATGAGCCAGTATAAATCCTGAACCATGGCACATGAGAACAGAAAGGATAAGGCATTTATTTCCACTTCTGGCCTGCAAGTGAACAGTGAAAGCAGCCTGGCAGCTTGCAGAGCCTGACATGATGGAGACAGGATGAAGGAGAGCTGCTCAGCCTGGCAGCACATGGCCACCCCTTCAGCACCCTCCCAGCACCCTGCAGTTCACACGGGGAGAGCAACTGCTCTGCTCCGATTCCTTCCAACTAAGGACCAGACACAAGCATTACCCCAAGAGATGTCTCTCACAGCACTGTGGGGTCCCAGTTTAGCATGGTACTGAGGCAGTAAAGGTAACCAAGAGATTAAATCTGGAATGCTGGCTGGATGTTCTAAAATCAGGAATAAGTCCATGTATGTCTACAGTGACCACCATCATTTAATTATGCATGTGTTAGAAGAACAAGGCTTCAAAAGTTCCCACAATTTTCTTTTGTTCACCTGTAGCAGTATAACTTAACAGTAGAGAATTATAGCTACTGAAAGACTTAGAGAGATATTTCAGTAAGGAAGAGACTACTAGCACTTTGTTATAACATTAAAAAAATAACATCAATACATGTAATTATCTACTCTCAAAATGGCAGTTTGCACCTTGTTATTTTGCTGCTTTTCTATCTGTTCACAGACTCTGCAAAAAAAGTTCTGGAAATTTTTGTACAGAATCCTCAGGAATTAATAAACTGCTACAGTAAGAATTAACTACCCAAAGAAGAAATAGTCACCTCCTTCACACATTATTTTAAATTATTAAAAAGAATTTTATAAAATGTTTTTCCTGTCACTAAAAGAATGCTGTGACTCAGCCAAAGCCATGCAGGACAGTGATATTTCTATTTCATTTAATGTTATTCAACCACATTATTATGCTGGCTGCTGAAAAATAACAGGGAATATCTTAGGAGAGCTGGCACAGCATGCCCTGTAGGCAATGTTCTTCCTCCTGTCTACTGGAAAGAATCCCTGTTTAAATATTTAGAAAAACAAATCTTGTATTTTTTTTAACAGCAGTGTTTATGCTAGCCTTAAGAGAGAAAAAGAGAAAGAAAGGAGGAAATGAGGGAGAGAGAAGAGACAAAGACTGGGGGTGGGAATATAATTTTTTTTAAAAATACAATTTTTAAAAAGAGAGAAACAAAGATTAAAAAGTGAAAAGAAGATCAAGGTTGCTTTTCAGATTACCCAAACACATGGTATTTGTTTCACATTTTACAGTGTTTTTCACTGTCTTGAAGGTGAAACAGACACCTTGGATCATCGTTAGGACACAAATAATTCACATCTCAGTAGAAAAATTTAAAAATAGGAGAGAAACTGGTTGAAGACCTGAGGAAAAAACAGGCTGGTGCCTCGAACAGCAAGATGATCACAGTAATATTCTGTGACTATGCCAGGCTTTGGGTCTATATCTGGAAGGCAGGAAAGTTCTCAGTGATGTACTGTGAGACTTTGGGTAATCTAATTGATCTCCCTCTGTTTTCCCATCTGTAAAATGGAAATAATTATATTTGTCTCCTTTCAAATACCATTTGGGATTTGAAAAACAAATACTTTTTGCCTGATTCCAAGGGAACCGTGACTTCTATGCAGCCTGCATAAAAATACCTTTTTCAGAAGGGCAGAAATTGCAACAAGATTGATTGAAATCAGTGGCTGACTGCAACAGCTGATTCACACTGCAAAGTGTGGCCTCAAAAGTTTCCATTTGTACTGTCAGTAAATAAACCAATTCCAGCCTTATCTGTGGCTGAATAAATATTATAACTTGTGTGTACAATACATTGCATTAAAATAGATTTTATGTTGACAGCTTTTTGTTCCCATCCATAAAATATCAAATGGTGGTCGCCTATACAAAATGTGAAATGATACAGCATTGTTCTTAAGAGAATGATAAACATATCCTAAAGGAGATAAAAAATTAAGGCAGAATGGTCTCTAATGGCTAGTGTGTGTTTACATTTCTCTGCAACTCTCCAAGCAGGCTTTTTTTCATATTTATGTTCCTATAGATGCTCCATTTCCTGTTGCATTTATCTGTTATGCTCTCCTATTAAGCTAAATTCTGACGGCACTGGATAGGAGCTACTGCCTTAGTTCTTTTTTTTGTTAGACTTTTTCTTTTTTTTTTTTTTTTTTAATGCACATAGTAAAAAGCAACCTAGCTGATGGCTGAATAGTGCTGCTTACACAAGTGGTGCAAGTACTTGAACGTTTTGCAGGCTTGGGTCCTCGTTTAGTTGGTAGTGGTGCCAGAATTTATATCCGTGATGGGCTGGGGTGTCTGCAAGGAGGTACTGCTTGCAACTAAGGGTAGCCTGATATGCTGAACTACCTCAGTGCCCTCTGTACCAAGTAAGAGCAAGGCTGGCGTGGTTACATCTGAGTTGCTCGGTGAGGGTCTGACTCTCCATTTAAAAGAGCACCTGCCCCCACAGACTCTAGAGAAAGCTTAGGGAGGCTACAGGTGCTACATGGAGGTTAGCCTTAGCAAATGGCCCTCCAGCCACCACCTGGAGCTGTCAGACCTGGCCATCCCTACACCACAGCAGGAGTCCTCTGAACAGATCTTTACATCACACTCCACCAATTCTAGAAAAATAAAGCTGGCAGAGAATAATAATAATATTACTAATTAAGCCTACTTGTTAAGCTGTAGCACACACATGGAGCGCACTTGTAAATAAGCTCTCCAAATATTTATTAACATGGCAGAAAGACAGTTCGTCACAGCATTGCAATAAAAAGGAGATCTTATTCTTGGCAGTAATGATATGTCATATGAGATACTAAACAGACATTGACTTTAACAGAAGTGATTAAACATCAAGGTTTATTGATTTACAAAGCAAATATTGGTGCAGGATGAAGGCAAGGTTAATAATTGCCTCAAGGGACAATGAATTTTGGTGACTGACAAAACTTCAAGTCAGCCAAGGCCTCCAGCACCCTCCAGGTTACAGTGGTGTAAACCCAGAACAGGCCTATTAAAGTAAACAGCATTGCAGTTTGAAAAGAAGACTGGGCTTAGTCTTAATGTAATTCCTCTTTTTCCTCAAAGCAATAGCATGATATCACAGGCACAATTTTGAAAGAATGTTAAAAACTTTAGTTCTGTAGCAGTTACCATTAAATAGAAAGAGAAAACATGGAATTAGAACCATTATAGTGTGATATGACTGAAGAATCAATGCAAGGAAATTATTTTTAATTTCTGAGATCACAGCCAAATAATTAAATAATTTGTAACACAAATTAAATAAACAGCTAAATATTTTGAACAGGCATTAGTTGTAACAGTCACAGTTTTAGAAATCAGTAGTTAGCTCCTAAAGAGATTAAAACCAAGAAAATTTGCATTGAATTCTGAACCTCTCAGTCTGCCTTGAGAATAATCCCACCAAACTCACGTACAACACTGTTGAATTCTGATTTTAACAAGTTTCCTACCTGGCCTTTTCTGTCTCATCAACAGTGATAATTTTACTTGCATATAAATAAATCTAGACCTCTTACAATTACCCAGTCTGATTAGCTATTTTGTTAGTTCAATGTCATACGGATGATTTCAACAGAATTCAAGAGCAAAACAATGGAAAAATGCCATGACAAATGAGGCAATCTCATGCCTTTTCTGAAGCCTGCCTTTTCTGCCAGAGATGTTCCACAGGTCATATGACCTAAACTCTAATTTCACCAAAAAAACACCCCAACCCAAACACTTTAAATGTCCTTTCAAGACTTTCTCAGAAGCAAGAATTTCCCATCATCAATAATACATCAGGTTCTTGTGCAAAGGGCAGCCACGGAGGATTCTTGCAACATCAAAAACAAATCCATCCTTGGGGGATCTTTAAGGCATTTCAAAATATGTTCTAACCAAAACAAGCAGCACATACATGGCAGACACACTTTATTGTCACTTCTCAGCCATCAGTCACTTCAGTGTGTAAATGTTTTCTCATGCTGTTATTGTAGTACCTGAATGTTATGGTGTTCTCCTAAGTTCCTGAAAAGACCAAAAAAAGAGTTTATTATGTCCCTTTCTTTACATGTAAGACTGATAACTTGATAAAGGTTTTGCAATCATTTTTCCAAGGACAAACAAGGAAGAAAAAACATCCAAATTCATATCACCAACGTGTATGGAGGACTTTGATACCAAACTGATTTGCCCGATGTAACCTCAAAAAGCACAGAGTAAGAATAAGAAAAAAAAGGCTCTGAAAGTATATGATGTTGGTGTTGGCAATGAGTATTGCTGAACTGCAGAGAAATACAGGATGCTTCTGCTGTTTCCTTTTTGCAGAATAAATTTACTTTTGGAAGGGTTCTTTTAAGATATTTTCTGCAAATATAAACTGATGTAAATGGGTTGTTTGCTAGTCTGATCAATTGTTACAAATTTATTTTTGCTGAATTAGGAATAATTGTCTCTGACAAAGGCAGATTTAAAGTTGCAAGCAATAATAAAGAGGCTGTGTGTTTTTTACATTGCAAAACTCGAGGTAGTTTGGATTGTACATAGAGATTCAGGCAGTTTGGCACATGCAGCCATGAAACCCTAAATTAATGTTTATTTATGCTAACAGACAATTGAGCAGAAATATTCCAACTTGAATTCAGAATTCATGCTTTTACTTTCAGGAGGAATTTGTTTATTCCAAACCCACAGAATTGATCCCAAAGTCATTAATCATGTTTTTCTAATAACAACTCTAATTGGAAGGAAGGAGCTGCATCATACTATGTTCTAATTCTTGGGAGCTTTTAGTAGTAAAAGTCTAGTAGCCAGTCTTAAAATATCTCAGTATTCTATTTCTCCATGGAATACCTTGAATGGGAAATGGTGTGGAACTGCACTGAAGTGAACTCAAGCCTCGCCAAAGAGAAGATTATTAGTTCACGACAACTGCAAACATTTGTAGCTTTGTAGCACTTTTGTTCCAAAGTGAACTTAAATTGCCTTAATTATCTCTGCAGCTGGCGGACTGATAGGCAGAATTTGCAGATTATTTATGTTTGCCTCAGCTGTCTGACATGTAAGACCTGAACACATGCACATGGCTTGTGCAGATCAACTAGGCTGCAAACAAGCAGCACATTTGACATCTGAGCTTCCTCTCACTCATGAGCAATTTCCCTGCATACAAGCATGTCTTCCAGGAGGTACCAGACCTTCTGTGTACTCACCAGACCACTGACCCAAATGCAAGAACAGCAGTAAGAGAAGTTTGGCAGGAATCAGTCAAACCTGCCAACAACTCTAAAAAGCCACTTCCTCTTCTTTTTTCGGTGGCTTTGCAAGTGTCTTCATAAAAGGTGGGACTAGCTATGCACATTCTGCTGTGCCCATGAAGAGTGACCTGTTTGGGAAACCCCAGACAGACCATGGCTGCCCTGTATAATAAGTCTGAGGCAGCTTACAATGTGCCAGCTGTCTGGCATTAACTAATGTGCAAGAAAACTGCTTTACATTACCTCCTCTGCAGAGGGAAGCTCTAGCGCCAAAACTGGTTTCCTCAAAATCCATACTTAGTTGCTGCCAAATAAAGAACAACCTAAAGTCTAATTGATCTAGTGTTTCACACTGATGCACTCCAGGAAATTAAAGTTCTGCTTTTCAGCATGTCTATAAGCATTTATCTCAACCAGTCTGAGTCATTCAGCACTTATCTTCCCTTTGAACATAGATTTCTTTCATGCACCGACCCTAACCTAGGCACGATTTGGACACAGCAGAAGATTAAACCTGATCTCTCCCTCTCTCTCTACTAAACAACCCCTTATCCTCTACTCAAAACACGTTTCTGCAACAGTAAGAGAGATGACACTGGTGCCTGTCAATCAGAGGAGCCTGTCAATCACCTGGATGCCTAGCACCTGGGTGAAAGTCCTGTCTAGTTACAGGGGAAATGGCTGGTATTACCTCCTGTTCTGGAGGTGTTTTTCTAAGAGGGAAAAAAAAACAAAAGAAGAAAAAAAAAGAAAAGAAAAGCTATGTTCCTTTTCTGAAAAAAGACTGTAGGCATTTAATCTGGGGGATGGGAATCCCAAGGCGATTCCAAGTGAAGGGAGGCTCTTTGCTGCAACACAGCACGAGTTAACTGAACTGTTGCCCTGAACAAAAGTGGCATTCAGTTCTCCTAGAGGATTTTAGGTCCAAGTCACTTGAAAAATCACCTCACATGTTTCAACTGTATTAGAGATATTCAGGCTACTGCCAGGGGAAGAAGCAAGTTTACACAGAAGACCACTGGAGAGACAGATTCATCAGGAACAGTGAAGGAAACCAGAAGCATCAAAGCTTTCAGACCAATTCACCTTGCCTGAATGTCACCCTGGGACTGCTATTCTATCCCTGGTTGAGGACAGCTGTTTCTTAGGAACCTCTGCACTGTCCTGTATTACAGGTGTATGTGCCCTAATTCAGACAATGCATCTTTTGCACAAGATGAATCACAACCCCAAATTTTACTTCTGTTTTACCCACCACACCTGTGTCAATGGAGATATGAGACCAATTTCATTTGGTCTTTTACTTTCTAAGTCTGAAACATCTCTAGACAAAGGCATAGACTACACACAGAAATTGAACATTTCAAACAGCTTCAATTTAGTGAAATGAAAACTACAGGACAAACCAGAAGTAAATTATTTTAAACTGATTAATTGTTCTTCAGTTTATCAGCCCAGTGTTTTATCTCCACACAAAACTGTTGTAATAAACTGCTTTAGAAATTATTTTAGAAATTACTGCATGTGATGCCTGTATGTAGACTTCACATAAGACCTTTTGTGAATCATACAGTCTGTAAAATAAAAATAAGCAATTTTTCATTTTCATAACATAAATTTACTTTTTAAAGTTCTAAATCTGTATTGCTATAAAAAAGTCTGGCCAGAATCTATATCTTTTTTTTTTGTATTTAACAAAAGGAAAAGTATACATATTTTTGGAAAAAAGTAATAATTTAGAACACCTCTTATGCCAAAGCATAGTCAAAGTGAAAAAGAAAGGCTTTGACTTTGCTTTGTTCTTTGTTATAGAGTTTTCTCACAAAAGTTTGTAAAAATAATACCCATGTTCTCTGAACATGATGAATGAAAATTAAGAGACAATGTCCACAGGATTTACCACTATTTATTATAATAGACTCCTTTTGCAGTGTAAATGGGACTGGGTAAAGCTGAGGCATTTATGGAAAATAAATATTGAGACAAAGATGATGATTCTATTTCTAATGCTGGAGATGCTTTCCTTTTCTATACATTATATTATTTGTTATATAATACATGTGATATAGCTCTTTAAAATTTTATGTTATCCAGGTTGGCCCTGTAGACTAAGAACATACTATTTCCACTCCCATAAAGCCCTTTGTAAGTCAGTCTTGTATGCATAAGCAGTTCTTTTAGAAATAATAAAACATTTCTCCATATACAGACTAGCCCAGTGAGTAACAGTGTAACATCAATTTCCTGGGAGCAGGTTGTGCCTTCGAGATGCAGGTTTGCATTGCTGCAGTAAGGACATGCTTGATCCATCCCAGAGATCTCTGAAAGTGATTCTGTATCAAAGAGACCACAAACATATCCGGACAGATAGATTTATGCCATGTATTCTAACTGGAAGGAAACTGCTGTGCCGCAACCAATCAGGGACAATAGTGTCCATAAATAAACAATTATCTTAAGTGAGCTTTTTTAGCTTTTGTAATTTAAGTTATATTCAATTCTATGAGCACATTCTTGAACTCTAATTGGATACTGGAACTAAAAGCAGGAGCATAGATTTTCAGAACAATAGGAACTTGGGACAACAGTTACCACAAGCTGGTCATTTACCCACTAATTACAGAATGGTTGGGGTTGGAAGGGACCTCTGGAGATCTAGTCCAACCCTCTGCTAAAGCAGGTTCACCTAGAGCAGGTTGCACAGAACTGCATCCAGGAGGGTTTTGAATGTCTCCGGAGAAGGAGACCCCACAGCCTCTCAGGGCAGCCTGCTCCAGGGCTCTGTCACCCTCAAGGTAAAGAAGTTCCTCCTCAGATTCAGACAGAACTTCCTGTGCTGCAGTTTGTGCCCATTGCCCCTTGTCCTGTCACAGGCACCTCTGCAAAGATCCTGGTCCCCTCCTCTTGACACTCGCCCTTAAGATATTTGTATGCATTGATCAGATCCCCTCTCAGTCTTCTCCAGGTTACACAGGCCCAGCTCTCCCAGCATTTCCTTCCCCACAGAGCTGCCCCCCAGCAGGTCAGCCCCAGCCCATGCTGGTGCACAGGGCTGTTCCTCCCTAGGGGCAGGACCTCACACCTGCCTTTGTGGAACTTCATTAGGGTTCTCTCTGCCCAACTCTCCTACCCTGGAGATTAATGACATGATGGCACAAACTGCTGTTTCTTCCTTGATCTTAACCAGAGAGGAGGTTTTTGGTATCTTGGGTAACTCTGGTGGATGGTCATTATTTTCACTAGCTGAAAATAAAGAGACTATGACATAATACAGAATTAGGAATTTGATTGTCTATGAAAATATTCATATATGTTGTGTATATGACCTGTTACATCACAGAAGAACATGTAATGAAACCCTGAAGTCTCCCCCTTCTTGTCTTACCATCCTCAAGTATTTCTGCCTGTCATTAACACTGATTTTTGTAAGAAGATACAGAGGCCTACACTGTTGGTCATCATTTAATGGTGAACCCAACTCAGCTGAAGAACAAAATCCTTACTACAGACCGATGGTGCTTTATGTGACTGTGTGTTTGGTAGCTTTTATTCCCATACTTCAGTATTCATCTAGTATACTGGCCAATCGCTTTGTGTTGTATGACTAGCTGTAATGTAGAGATCTAAGCTTCATGAAAAAGATAAGGCTTTAATATATATGTCAGAGGGTTTTGTTTCTGCAGTGAAACGTAACCTAGAAGTTTTGAAAAATATCTCTGGGAGAGCTAGGAAAGAAAAGGCCTACAAGAGATCTGCACCTATAAGTTGATTGGGAACTTTTCTATCTCAGCTGTAAGGGGAGATTTGGGAGCAGGAAGAGGAATCACAAAAAGCTTCGCTTATTTCTTTATTTCTCATTTCCACCTCTATCTGCATTTTGCAATCTGCTGTCCCTAGTGGCATGGTCATTTCTGGTCTGTCAGACCCTTGTGCCTAACATGGCTTAATCAGTAGTCTAAGTTACTCTTCTACTGTAGCAATGAAAGAAAAGCAAGTAGTTAACAAGTGACTAGGAGCCTTTATAGTTGCTGACCTTCAATAGTCTATATAATGTGACTTTAGGCCACTGAGTAATAAACAGACTAGTGTAATATTTACAGACATGTCTGGAATGCAGTGAGTTCCTCTGTTCTCTTTCACGAAGCCATTAACGGCTCCGTGAGAAATCAGGCTACTGCTGTTCATGTTCCCCCAAAACACTTTTATCTCTTGACAGTTTATGCTGACCTTTCTATTTTGTTTTGATTTGTTGTTCCCTGATCTATTTCCCAAATCCTGGGTTTTACAAACTTTTCTAAGGGGTTAAACAATTTCAGCATATTGTTCTGTGAACTCAGTCCTAACCATGGATTCCCCAGCCCAGTGATCAGAAAATCTCTTAGAGACAGTGTTTCTCAATCAGTTCCTTTCAGGTAGAAAGGACCATGTTATTTGTACGAACAGACATTTTCCTACTGAAAGTACACAACTCTCCCTCTTTCCCACTCCAGCAGCCAGTTTCCACTGCTTTGAAATTCTGAACTCTGAAGCAAATGGGGAAAATAGGAAATGTGTTTTGGAGAGCAGAAATGAAAACATATGGAGGAACATTTCTTGTTTTCCCTCTTTCTTTGCCTCTAAGACAAAATATGAATGTAACAGCAGCTTCTGAAAACCCCAGCCTTGCAGAAAGAAATGGTGGTCTTTGGCTCTGAGCTGTATCAGGTACAGAGGATTTACTTAGAAGAAAAGTGAAGAGATTATTTCCAAAGAATAAAAATCAGCACTTTTGAAGAAGCAGAGCAGATTCATAACATTGTAGAGTTCCATTAAAAAGTTTAGTAATTGTTTGCAGCTGCCCATTAAAGCTATTTCCTTTAAATCCCATGGTACTGAAGGCAGAAAGAAAGAGTCTTTATGCCAATTTTTATGCATCATAGTGTTGGATATATACTCCTCTACTGTGGTCCCCAAACCGTTTCTGGTTTGTTTCTGGTTTATTCCTAATACAGACAATACACACAGCCAGTTCATGTTCCAAACCAAAAATAAGTTCACGCAGAGTTAGAGTTACAGAAAATGGGTTAAAATCCTTACAAAACAATAGAGAAGTAGTGTTGGAAGTGCTGTGCACTGGACAGTCCATTAAACACTCAGTGTGTATCTGCATCAAGTCACTCCTACTTTACAAAGGTAGAGTTAAGCTTGGGTAGACTCCTTATTATATAATACCACAGTCTGAGTCAAATCTGTGATGCAGGATCCAAAGAAACTTTCATTCCAGCATGTTTTGATTTTATGTTATGTTGCACTATGACTCAGCAAAGAATTTGTTCCATGGGTATATTAAAGAAGTGAAGAAGTGTTGCCCTCAGCTAAGCTCATTTACTTTGTAATGTTTACATTATGGAGATAAATTTGTCTTTCATTAGAATACTTCTACCTTTCACATAACTATTCCATGACCTAATTACCCACATGGACCTCACTTCCTTGGAAAACAACAGCATTAATTAAGAGAAAGCCTAAGGCATTTTGAACACAGCCCAGAGATGTTGGATCCAAACAATATCTATTTTCCAAGCACTATGTAGAATGGAGAATGAATGGAAATTTTTTTGAAGGAATTTCTCTGTGAGGTCGGCATGCAGGCGATAATCACGCGGTTATTTTTGCACAATAGCAAATAAGGAAATGTGAGAAATCTGTCTTATGTTATCATATTCCTCTGATATTGGACAAGCTATTCTTGGATTAGTTCAGCAATTTCTTTCCCTTCCATTCCCGCCCCCTCCATTTTTGCACATGTGCAATAAACATCTGTGTTAATGCAATGACACATTTCTCAGTTTGGATCCATTCCTTTCCCTTTTTAGGGAGAGCTGCTCTCTAGAGGACTCAACAAGTGGACGCATGTTAATATTTATTTGCACATATTATAGAAAAGACAGTTTTTCAGCACTGTAATGTCACTGTTTCGATGACAGTGTGAGATACAGAAAGGACTCAGACTGCAATTAAAGGTCATTTCGATCCTGCCTAAATTCAATGCACTGCCAAATGTTTCTGTCCAACTGAACCACTGCAGATGATGCACAGTAAGGAGCAAAGAGCAAACAGATAGATCATAGGCAAAGACTTCTTCAGCAAAGGAAGGGAAATAGCTGGAATCTTCTCAAAACTAATGTATCATTTGTTGAGCTAGACAATGCACTTTGAGAAGATTTATCTGATGCAGTGATTGGGATGAAAAAAAGCATCAACAGTGGATACTCAGTTAAATACATTTTTCACAGCAAAAATTTGTCATTGTGTCCCGCAGAATAGTTGCAATACATCTCGTTTGGTGACTGCTTCCATACCAGTCATGCCAGGCAAATAGTAATTCTTCCATTTCAAGTTGGTTTGCTCTGTTTTGTGTATCCTCCTTTTAGGTGTATCACCTGCAGCAGTGCAAAGGCTTCCTTCTGGAGGTGAGTCGCTGGGACCTCATTCTGTTCACTTTCAAGTCTGACGATTGTTTTTGTGTCGTGACATGGCTTTGAATATTTTTCTTAAGCCATGGCTGCCTTTTAGTCTTTCTCTTTGAACTACAGCTAAGATTTGAACGCTAATGTTTTCTAGAAAACAGAAATGGACCTGAAATCAGGTGATGACTCTGACTTTAACTAGTCCAGACCTCTCATATCCTGTCAATTCCATTTTCAAATGACAAACTGGGATCATTTGAGATAAATTTAAGAAGACTGGCTTACAGAGTTTGTATTGTTTTAATGTTCACAGTGATGGCCTAGGAGTGTGTGTTTCTTTGTGTTCTCCCTTATTTCTTGCTTATATTTTTAAAATACTTGAAAACAAAAATTGGGTCTTTAGTTGGTTCTCCTAAATTTTCTGCCAATTCTCTCTTTCTGGAAAGGGTTTTTGAACACTGTCACTAAAATTCCTTCTTCTTTCATTTCTTTGACTTAGGAGACACAAAAGCTGCGCTGGTTCTGCAGTCTGCTAGACTATACTTGCAGAGACACCACTGCATTTTTCATATGCAAAAATCAAACAGCTTTCAAAACAACAAAAAAAAGTATCCTAAAGCTCCAGACCATCTTTATAAAACATGCAAAGATGCATTTTCCATCTGCCTTCTCAAAAAAACACTAAAAAAAAAAAAAAGAAACCCCTTCTTTCCTTCCAATGGTTTCAAAAATCAGAGTGCTTTACATTTACCTACATTTTACAAGTAGAGGAAAAATAATGATTCATTATAATTTTTATTTCTATTATACCATGCTTCAAATGACTTAACATACTCCCAGAATTATTTTACCATTATATTGACCACTCCACAAACCACTTACCCCATTATTGTCATTGTCAGAAGAAGAACCACAGTTCTGAATGAGCCCAAATGTCTTGCTAACCTGTCTGCAATAGTAGCCATAAGTGGATGGCTCAGGAAAAGTATAAAGGAAAGGCAAGTATACAATATTTCCCATTACTGCTTTCCTAGCTTCCCATACTTTTCACTTCATAATCTTCCTGAGCTGGATGTGGTTTCCACGTGCTTGGTAACTCTTACTGGATTATTCCACTGTGAAGTTGTCCAGTCATCACCTGAGCCCAGGTAAGCTCCTACCCACCATACCATCCTCTGGTAAGGATCTCTGCAGTGTAAACCTTCTTTTGTCTGAGCCTACTTCCTGCCAACCTCACTTGAAATTCTCTGGTTCTTTACTAAAGAAAGAAAGAGTGGGATTTTTCCACCCTCCTCATGCCTTTCATGATTTTATAGACCACTAGCATATCTCCCCAGCCGTGGCATTTCTGGATTACTAAGAAATTATCCTATTTTTATGACAAGAAATACACACATTTCAAATATTGAGTAGCCTACATGTCTGGAATGGATTTTGTCTCTGAATGTAAATGCTTCTCAGCTATCTGTGGAAGTTCATCACTTTCGCCCTCTGACTCCACCATATTTATATTCAACTTGCTTGACCCAATGTGTGTACTTAAGAGTTGGTCTATAAGCATCTATGTTTGCTTCTAAAACCTTACTGAATAATAAATATACCTACAGCTTTCTAGGAAGCAAACAGAAGCTCTGCTGTGTGGTTTCAGTGTGAATTCACTTCATTCACAATGAAGAGTTTAAGAATTAACAGGAAACAAACCCATCAAAAATTTCCAGGATGGCAGAGTATGGTGTCTCTCATGATCCACATAAATTCACAATAAGCAGTTTCTCATATGCACAGGCAGGTTAATGTAATGCAATACAGAAAACCAACACCCAAAAAGTTACATCCTTGCAGCCTCACAAATAACATTCGGACTGAGGCCAAAATTTCTGGCCTGTACAAGTGGTGGGTGTTCTGGCTGAAGTGGAGGAGAGCTATACTCAAATGTAGAAATGCTGAATATGAGTCTTGCTGCCTGCAAGGAGCAAACTGGACTTCACGCTACTCCTTCAGCTGCACTTGCCAACACCTCCTCAGGCAAAAAGCTTTTTAGCATCAGTAAGTACTGAATTGCAAAACTGAATGGTACTGTCTTTTAGTAAGCTAAGTAGTTGCATGTAGTAGTCTAACTAACCCAGATTCATGGCAAATGCAGAATTATTTCTTACATTTGTCATTATAACCTAAATTACACATTCTATCTAGCCACAGAGACACATAGCTGAAAGCTTTGGAATAATCCCAAGTATTATCTGATCCACCCAGCTGTATCTATCAGGATTTATTTCTACACTTCTCACACTTGTTCTCACCTACTTTTGAACGGCAATCAACTGATGACTGGGACCATTCTGGCTGCATGGCACTTGCAGATAAATCTTCGATACTACTTTAGAGATGCCCACAAGAAGAATGCTATATGATACCTGTCTCCTTATACAGTAGAAATAATAACAGTCTTAAAAACACTAATTACTGTCTTTTCCAACATAGCCCTGACATCAACAGAGGCATGTAGGATGGGGTGCAGCTGCAGGTACCCACCATGCTGCTGTTACATGAGAAGTTTTCTTACGTGTCATTGCCCACAGAGGGATGCTGCATGGGCAGTGACACTTATTACTGCAGAGCAGCTGCAGAGTTCCCTGCCACAGGGAGATTAAGCCTAAATGTTGTGAATTGAAACCCACGAGGCAGCAATATCCCTACAGCTGTGCTATCCAAGGCAGAGGCCCTTTACATTGTACCCACGAAGCCCCTCCTGCAAAAGCAGGAGGATTTGCTGCCATATATAGTCTAAGCAGCTGGATTTATCATTCTATACAGAGAGAAACAAGGAAATCTCCAAAAGGTCTCCAACCCACCAAAAAAACTCAAAGATTTGCAGCCATCCTATCATAGCAACATTTATTGCAAAGCTCCACAAGCTGTGCAGAAGGCTCTAGCAGCTCCCACAGGCACAGAGCCCCCAGAACTAGCCACAGGTAAGTAGGTGTCATGCTAATGCTGCCATATTGTGTTCCTGATGGCTACACTGGTCCCCCCTTCATCCCAGGAATGCAGCTCATTTAGGCACACCCTCCAGCCGAGTCAGACCTGCCTCAGAATGCAGTAGGTCTCCCTCTTCTTCCCAGGCTGCAGATGGCTTTAACCCTTTCTTTACCAATAATGTGCCAATTTTTCTTTGATCTTTAACTGGAACGGTTTTGCAGGGAGACATGTAAACAGTTAAACCCTATCCCTGAACAACAGAAGCCGTAGACACAGGACTCTGTAACAACTTGTGCTTAAATGTTGAGGGTCACCAACATGCTGGCAAAGAAGTGGAGATTTTTTTGCCCTGACAGCTACCATGGCTGGACACAAATGGATAACCACATCTGTTCAAACCCTACTCGGTTTTAACCTGTAGGGCTTTCTTCCTTTAGTGCCATAGCAGATACTGATTCATTTTTATGAGGTCCATTTATGTAGCTTTTGTATTGTTTTCCAATTACATCAGATTATAGCAGGATTTTCTCACAGAATGTAAATTACGTTTCTGTTTGTATTATTGAATGAATGCAGATTACGTCTGCTTTGTCATACAAATAAAAGATCACCTTGACAGATAGCACATAGGATGAATAACACAGTTAACAAATTAGTATTAAGTACGAAAACAAAAGTCGTAACTGCAGCTATGGATGCAATTAAATGAAACGCACTGATTATAATTTATCTTGGTTTATTACAAGAAAAGTTACTCTGCTTCATCTCATTAGTTATTGAGTTTCAGTCACATACATATACATTAGAAGATTAGCTTTCCTATTATGATATGCAAGTTTCCATTTGAGATCATTGTTTCTTATTTATTTAAATTCTACTGACTATCAAACACATCTTTATTGTGTGTCTATACTACTGGTCTTTATTATCAGTGTAGGTGCACTACAGCTCTCTACATACACATGAACACATGCATACCTGCACTAAATCACGTCACTTCAAGCAATATGAGTTTCCAACCATACAGTTACATTGCTTGGGTCCTTTTGCCTGTTAGAAATGCACCTTTTGAAAAACAGAAAAGCAGCAGGAACAGGAGTTGCAACACATTGAGAATAGCCAGTAGTCTGCAATCAATATTGTCTAAGTCAATTCTCCTTGAAGGAAAAGAAAGAAGGAAAAAAAAAATAAAAAAAGAAGAAAAAAAAAAAAGAGCCAGATAATTCAGACATTTGGAACATTCAGTTCCCCATATGCCAGAGCTGTAACACTGAACTGTGAATGAACAAATATTCCTGTTTCATGGTTACCTTACACAGTTTTCACTTCTCCATGAGCCAACTTTAGTCTCAGTCCTGGAAGTGGTGCATGAGTCACTCTGCACTTGCCAGGGCTAGTCGAATTCATACAACTGCACCTGTAAAAGTGGGATCTAACCACTTTAGACCAAATTCTGAGGTGTGTCATCACTGGGGCATGGAAACATTCAAGAGGGACCTTGAATGTGGCTGCTCTGCTCCAGCCATTTGGTGGGAAAGGTCTAGAAGGAGGTAATGCATCTCCATTACCTTATTGGGTAGAGGTCCTGTAGCTCCCCAACAGAGAAATTCTACCACACATGTACCATCTATGGGCCCCAGAAGAAGGGGTAGGACAAGGAGCAAGGAGGTGTGTTGAGGAGGTCTGGTGACAGAAGACAGGGGGCAGGGCCAGAAACCAGAGAAAGATCGCGGTGTTCCACAGAGCAAATTTTGGTCCCACAACAAAATCGGATGATTTGAGAACATGGAAATATTGTGGAATAAGTGAAATAATGAAAAAGAAACTTCCTTGCCCCTACCCACAGCCTCCCCTCACCCCAATTATAGCTAGTTAAATGGTTTCACAATACTTTGTGGTATAGCAATACTTTTGTGGTGTTGGTTTTGAAAAGAATTCAAGTATATCACTCATCACAATTACGTACTGATTTAGCAGAAAATCAGCATACAGAGTCTTACTTAACTTCAACTTCCCCAAGCAGACAAGCCATGGGGCCCCAGAGTTTGTCTTGTACCCTTAGTGGAATTAACTATTAGAGACTTGGACAGCAGTAGAGGAATGCAAATGCTTCTTTCAAGTCAGTAGGCTGGAAAGAAAAAGGTAAAGGTAGTAAATAGAGGGCCACTTTACTCCCCATTCCTCTTTTCCCTCTTCTTCTGACATAGGCTAGAGCAGCTGCAAAATCACCTGCTTCTTGTAGTGAAGGATCCACCCTGACACCCAAGCAGAATTGGGCAGGGGTGCAAGAGACGGGGTGCTTCTGAGCCAGTTTCAATGTAAAATTGGCACCTAGATAAATAACACACTTCCTCTCTTACTCTTTATACTTGTGGACTTTGTGATATATATATAAACGGAGAAGCCCTGTAAACTTCTGTTCCCAGTTCCCCATTTCAGTTGCAAGCTCCTGTTTTCAAAGGTTGGTAATTGGGTTACTCTTTGGAAACACAATACTTTGCTTGGATTTCATGCTTCTGTAAGTGCCAAGATGATAACAGCAAAGAGTGCATTACCTACAGAGCAGTGCATTCAGCTCCTTTAGCACAACCTGCAAGTGTACATCACCCCTCACCAGGGAGAGCTATGCTGTTATCATGGTTCTCCTGTGGCGTTGTCTTTTCTGGAACTACAGCTCACTATTACTAATTCTGATAGAAGTTTGGGGAGTATCAACTAGGAATTTGACTGACCAGTCACAGTATTTGACATATGGACACCACAGCTGACAGCAGAAATGGCAGCTTTCAAGAAGGACCTTTCACCAGCTGAGTCAGTGTGCTGGCCCAGCACACCTGCAGTGTAGATCAGGTTCGGTTTTCAGATTGCCCCAGCATCCTTGGCCACCACAAGCTTTCCAGATCGAGATATGCATGTAAGCTGCAACTTTTGCTGAATCGAATGTCAGGTGAATCCCACTTCAGGTCCGATTTGAGTTCATGGAGCTATTTATAACTCTTCAGTTTGCAGGGGTACCATTAGGTTATTGTAACACTTAACAGCAGCTCTGACAGCCCATGGATTGTATTGTCCCCTCTCATTGCATTCCCATGGCTTTTCAAATCTCATCATAATTCCTGTGCATTTTAGCCTTCTCTGTGCCCCCTACTTCTAATTTTCGCTCTGCTGTTGGCCTTATACTGACTGCAAGTTTTCTTCCTGTCTGAACAACATTCATGTAGCATTTTTGTGGTACATAATTTGTACCATGTATTCTGCCCGGTAGCGTGTTACTCAGTTTTGTGTACTGAGATGCTGGCAGTGTCTACTCTCAGATTTGTTCACACATTGCCGTACTGTTAGGGACCTGCTGTCAGGATACTGAGGTATTTTGCTGGTGATGGAAGGCAGCAAATGGGGCTTTTTTAAACATTTTATCCTACCTACAACAAGAGGTCCCCTTCTTTGCTCAACTCGCTCATTCCTGCCAAAATAAAACAGTAAGTAGGTAGCTAGGCAGTTGTGATGGGAGCTGTATTTTGAATTGTTAGTGAAACTAATGCCAAAAAAAAATAATGATCCACATATGCAAACCCAAGTATCATAACACTTTTACACATCTGTCTAGTTTTATCAGGGAGATACAGTAGCAGGGCTGCTGTGCAAGGGAGGGCGAGCAGGGAGCTGAGGGGCTGGCAAGGCAGGAGCGTGGCCTCACGGCAGGGGCCATTCCACAGGGCCCAAACAAGAGCAATGAGGCAGGTCCAGTGGCAGCAGCCAGGGTCAGCCACAGCCCACTGGCTGCTGGACATGTCCATGGAGATGAGGCAGGTCTAAGGCCAAGCCAGAAAATCAGACTGGCAAGGCAAGGTGAGGATCAGAAGAGCACGAGAGCCTGCCAGCACACCTGCAGTGTAGCTCAGGCAAGGTCCAAGAGCAAAGGGCCTGATCCTGACTGAACACGGCTGCCGAGCTAAGGGCCACACCAGACAAGACTTCAGACTATCAACCCTTCACAGCAGCTCGATCCATGGTTACACAGCTGTGCTGTATCAAAGCTGACTTTGAATACAGCTTCCTAGGACGGGAGAAAAAAATTACAGTGTGAATTCAGCAGTCTGGCTGGTTTCTGGCAGGTATTGCTGACAGTTTTGTTTTTTTCAGTGTTGGTCCCCACACTCTGCAGCTGGCCTGGACCATGCAGGGTGATATCAATGGGGATACAGGACTGGACCTTAGGGTCCTGCCCGGCTGCATTAGTTTTGCATTTGTTTGATGTCACAAAAGTTTGGAATTGCAACATCACCAGCATCAGTGCCTGTTACTGGTAAATAGGTAGAAATGTGAAAAGGTACAGAGGATATTTCCATGCAATGTCCCCACTGAATCCCAAACTATATACTAAATATGCTGAAAATCTACACAAAAATGTCTAACACACCAATGCAGAACTGCACTAGAGAGACCAGGTAACTTTTCACAGGTGTCTTTCAGAGAGTACTCCATTCCTAGAAGGGAGAAGATGCACAGATTCCCTATAATTTATATGCCTAGTTTACTACTTTCTGCCTACTTCTTTCCTATAAAAGCTACATTCATTTACCAGATAACAACAGGACAAGAGCTCTCAACCAACATAAAAAAAAATTAAAACCTAGCAACATTAAAAAATCTGTTTCAAAACATCTTTTTCTACTGGTGTTTTTTGTTAAGGACGATACACAAAGCCTGTGACGTTTATGACAGGGGTATGGAAGCAGACATGGAAGGTGTTTTCTAAGCTCAAAACACTATGTGGTCAGTCCAGCCTCTAAAGATTTAAGTAGCAAGTAGCTAGATAACATCTAAGAGTTAGTGCTGTCCTGTGTCCCGATTGCTTGAATGTAGTGTGAAACATTTAAAGGTATACTTAGCAAAAGTTGGAAAAACAAGACAAAAAAATGGGAGAGATGAAGACAGGGCGTTATGGTATACGGTTGCTGCCTCCTTCGGAGTGGTACACAACAAGGTGTGTAGGGGCAATGGAGAAAAATCTCCCTCCAGCACAGGCTGTATAGGTTCAAAATGGGGACTAATGGGATCAGCTGAAGACATAACTCAAATCAGCCAGGTAACAGCTATACCTACAGCAGCTTTTCTAATAACTACTAGGAACATTAAGGTGAGTTATCACCCCTATCCCAGCCTGCATACTTAAACAAGGTTCCTTACATGAGCTATATCAGTAGACTCTAAAGTGCCTTCCTGTGAGATTTCAAATTCTGATTATCAGGTTCCTCCAAATTAGGGACAAATACTATCCTTGCAGAAGATGGACATGCTTCAAAATGTCTGTTTGTCAGTAAAACAAGGTGTGTTCTGCATGGGACACTCTTGCAGCAAACTTCATCACCTCCCATGCTCTGATTCACAAGGCTATTGGCTTTGTGAGACCTTGAGAACAGGAATTATGGGGGTTTGTACTTGACTCAGATGGCCTGATGTCAGATGACAGCTCAAAGTAAGAAACAGGTAGAAGACAAACATTTACTTGTTGTTTTCAAAAATTTTATATTTGTTTACTTTTAGAATTTGAATTTTTAAATATTATGGGTTTGTCCCTGAGAAATGGTTAAAAAGTAGTTACTTAAAATCTGAAATTGTCCAATTTTTTAGTTCATAACCAAGGCTAAACGGTTTGTACCTTCCAGATCTGGGGCTTCTCAAAGGCTTAAGTGGCACAGCCCCTATGTGGGGTCTTGTGAAAAGGCAGTGGAACACCAGAAAAAGTCAGAAAATTAATGATTGCTGCATTTACAAGAGTCCACACATAGCAGCCTCAGCAGAGGAACACAATCCACCCTTGAGATCAACTCTGTTGCAAATTAAAACAAAGTTTCCAGAATCACAGTGCTGGAGAAGACCAGAAGTCCAGGATCCCACAGTCACAGACGACAACATAAAAGAGTTTGTTAGTCCAGAAGGGTACCCACAATCCACAAAATACTTCCCAACACGCTGTAACAAGCCTATGACCTATGGTGCAAAAGACCAAAATCCACAAAGACCCCAGTGTGCCACAGGAAGAGGGCAGGAATGATCCAACTCATCACCAATATCTTTTGCTTCTGCAGAAGCCATGCTCCTGGGAGATTAATATATTGTGAAGCTGCCTGCAGTTACGCCTTTTGATTTGACAATTATTAGTCAAATAAATTTACATTTGTGCTAGATACCTAAAACAAGCTGCAAAATAAACCCAAAATATTGTATTTCATTAGGAAAAGAAAATTAAATAGCCATGAGTCGCTAAACCTATTTGTGTTTTGTTTCAGCTTTGTTAACTACTACTCTTGCTTCCCAAAGCAGCTGTGCATTAGCGACTGTTAAAAACAGATACAGGTTTCTATACTGAAGTGTCCTTCCCTGTAAGTAGCGACTGAAGACAGCATTCTTCACCCTCTGTTACAAACTGTATTTTTGAAAATCAGAAAATGTGTTTGACACAATCTCCCATATTTCAAGTGAAGTCCAGATTTGGATTTTGCCCTCTCAAAATATCCTGTGAGCATCTGGTTGGGTTGGTGGTTGCGTTGTTTCTGTGCCTCCTACATGATAAATGATATCCATGGTCACATGTAACCTAACATGTATTTTTGTTGCATTTGCAAAGAAAGGCAACAACAACAATAGCAACAAAAGTTTGATTCCAGAGAGATGTAGAGCAAATTTGGACTTGGCAGGCAAATGTTGCTTTAAAAGTGGCCTGACAGACCTCCCAAAATATAATGAATGTGATGGCATCAGAATATGCTGAAATGGGAATTTTGGTTTGTTGCAAAATTAGAGTATATTATTTTCCCCTCATTGCAGTTTTGATGTCTAGTATATAGGCTATGTTCTGAATAAACTCTGAATCCTGCTGTTCTCAGTAGGAGTTGCATATTACAGCAGTGCTGTTGGAAATCTTACTTAGAATGACTGAAATGTTTTTGAAGGGTGTCAACTTCCACGTCATCATTAATGTTTACAGTCTCAATAGCAGCTTACATTGCCATAGTAACCCTTAAAGGAACATTCCTAACAGAAAACGAAAAGAAAAGGAAGCCACATTTTTACCAAGGATTTGAAACACAGGGAATGTTCCTGGGCTATTTCAGTAATTTATGTTTTAAACAAAGGCGGCCTAAAGAAAAAGAGGGCCTCTCATATTAGCAAATCAGTCTTATACACTGCTGCATGATGGGATGTGACAGAACTTGGATAGATGCCCCCTCTTAAAAAATATAACTTCTGTCAGCTCCGATTGAAGCACGTATGGGAAGGGGTTTAAGAAAAGTGAGGCTTCTTGCCAGCAAACTTTTCTGTGAGGAATTCTATGGCTATTAGTACAGAAATAAGTCTACCATGATCTTTCTATTTACCTCTAGACCAAGTACCGAAAACAGAGCTGTCTTCTAAGAAGTCAGTGCCATGCACTGTAACAAGAACATTGATATAGTAGTTTATGGTCTATGGCGTCACTTCCTCAGCATGAGCTACAGCACATGTGGTATTTTCACAAGCAGAAGCAAATTGTGTTAAACCTCATACATTTTTATAGTCAGATTTATGTAGATGAATTTGTTCCATGTTTCTCTAATAGTTTACAATGTTTATCAAAAATCCAAATTTATTTCATAAAGCAGTAGTCTAGTAACTTGCATTTACTAGGAAAATCCTGAATCCATTTTACAAAACATTTGTCTCCTAATAACAACAGTGTGTTCTTATATTCCAGCCTGCTGGGATGTTACAGCTGGGCAGAGGCAATCAAATCTGAATATGCTCACATTTGTCAAATCATCATAATTTTCTGACATTGTAAATGTCTTTTAACACTTATGACAAAGGGAAGCACAAAGTCTAAGTTGACTTGTAAAAATATCACATTCTGAAAAGCAGCAAGAGGAAGCTTTTCATGAAAAAAACCCTTAAGCAAACAGGAAGTTTAGAGGAATGAGCAAAGTCTGAGAAGTAACAGTCATATCCTGATGCTGATCTTAAGAGTACCCTACAAACTTTATTTAGCTTAAACTCAGAAAATGGCTTTGCCCCAACTTTCCTACCAGCTTGAGAAAAGCAAAGTCAAACTGACATGGTCAAAGCCACAGAGTGTCAAAGATCCAAGACCGCAGGTGCCTAAGATGAAAACATGTTCAGATGAAACAGGAATCATCTTAGGCTCTTAAAGCTCAGTAGCCCAAAGACAAGTCATAAAGGATCTATTCTTTTCAGACTTTGAACCTACAAAATGGGCAGGTGTCCTAGCAAAACGAGGCTGTGGAGCCTGTATATTTTTCAGCAGTCATATCGATCTGTTCTATTTCTCATCTTCTGTACCCAGTATTGTCAAACCTGGATCTTCAGTACCCAGATGGGCTCCATAAAATTAATATTATAGAATCATAGCATCATAGAATGGTTTGGGTTGGAAGGTACCTTAAAGATTGTCTAGTTCCAACCCCCCTGCCATGGACAGGGACACCTTCCACCAGCCCAGGTTGCTCAAAGCCCCATCCAGCCTGGCCTTGGACACTGCCAGGGATGGGGCATCCACAGCTGCTCTGGGCAGCCTGTTCCAGTGCCTCACCACCCTCACAGCCAAGAATTTCTTCCTAACATCTAATCTACATCTACCCTTTTTCAACTTACTACACATCCTTGTAAAAAGTTTCTCTCCAGCTTTCCTGTAGGCCCCCTTTAGGTACTGGAAGTCTGCTGTCAGGTCTCTCTGGAGCCTTCTGTTCTCCAGGCAGAACAATCCCAACTCACCCAGCCTGTCCTTATAGGAGAGGTGCTCCAGCCAGACTGATAATTTTTGTGGCCCTCTTCTGGGCTTGCCTGTCCTAACTAATACCAACTAAAAGAACAGCAAAGATCAGTTTCTCCCTCATAGGCAAAGCATTACAAAGCTGAGCCTCCGTTTTCTGGTATGGGTCAGGAACATGTAACAGGAATTTGCATAATGTCAATTTCTGCAAACTAAAACCAAAGACATAACTTTGAGTGAAATATAAAAATCTTTAGATAGCAGTAAGGATGGGTCAACTTGAAAAAAATATTATTAGCCAAATTTTGTTTATATTAGAATAAACAAAATTACTCATACGTGAGAAGATATGGGTCAGTGCCGATGGTTTCCAAATACATACCTGTCAGTGATGTGGAGATGCGTCTGCTTATTAAGGCTGGTACAAAACTCATATTTGATAAGCTGATGCTAGAGACTGACAAACTGAAGAAGAATAAAAAAAAAGGAAGAAGCAACAATTTCACTGCATTCCTCATGATGTGCTGTTTACAATGCAGAAAAGGAAGATGCAAAAATAAGAGTTGTCATTTAGGCAACAAGGCTACCAAGAAGGCAAGGAACTCCTACAAGAGGAAGCTGTTCCAGAAAATCTTGACGAAGGACAATTCTAGCAGAAGGGGTAGTTCCAGAGAATTGGGGAAGAGAACCAGAAAACAAGCAAAGGTAGTACACACTGTCTCATGCGAAAAGAGCAGGAATAAATCTAAGAAATGCTGAAAAAAAAAACCCCAAAGTGAGAAGAAAAGCATAAAGGTAAAAGGCACAAAGAATCTTGGTTCTTCTCATATCACATGACCAACATCTAAATATCATAAATGTATTATTAATTTTCTACAAGTTATCACCTCTATAACCTCAAACATGTAAATGAGATTAAGAGTATGAAAGAACACAATTTATCCAGGACATTGTTGGCAAACAAATGAAAGCCTTTACTCAAGCAGATTAATTGCAGTATTTGCACAGGAGACCTGACCTCTAAGCCCACTTTGAATGTGAAGTTACCCTGTAGTGTAAAATATGCCTCTGAACCCCACTCTTAAGTTCAGGCAATAAAAGCAGTTTGTTTATGAAGGGCCCTGTAGATATAAAATACAAATTTTATGTTCTATGTTCAGATGGATTTGGAGCTACGTTAGGTGTTTCTGACTTGGAGGAACAAGGCACATGGGCTAATATAATGAAGATGTGCAGATAAACAAAACTGCTTAAATTGAAACTCTCCACAGGAATGCATTGCATATTTTCATTAAAAAAATGTTTTTTGAAAGTACTTATACCATCTTTTGAGTATTGTTACATAAATACACCAGGGCTGGTGTTTCAGAGCAGTATGCTGCCCTAGGATGCACTAACTGAATCACAATAACTTAACCTACATAGTAAACACCACCTAAGAAAGATTTCTGAACGTGCATGAACACAGAAAGGCTGTAAGCAGAGTAGCTTCTTTACAGACAGCAGAAGAAAGAACCATGTGTGTTTCTTCTTCTGGATGACTGATCCCAAAAGCGTTGTTTCCTGGCTTTGACTATTTCTGAGCTAAACTCAAACCTGATGTCACAATCTCACATAGATATAGGTGACACCTTTTGGGCACTGGTTTATACTTGTTTGGGCTCCTTAGTTATGTACTTATGTATCTGGCCAAATTCAAAGGTGAGGCTTAATCCTTAGACTTTCAGATAGTTATATTATCTCAGATTCCCTTCTGCTTGGTCTATTTGCTTTATAACTACAGACACAATTTTAAAAAATGCCATAGAACCCAAATGGGCAAGGATGTCTACACCTGATCATGTTACATCACATCAAATTCTGTGGGCTCTAATACATTCTTCCGGATTCACTTACATCTAAGTTGTGTACAATGTGTAATTTACGCAACTTCACATTACATATTGCAAGGGTTAAGGACAAGCTTTCACATTGACACATAAAGACTGGGATTTGTGCAGCACACCAAAGACAGGTTTCAATTAACTGAAAGGCATAAGACTAGGTTTTTAAAACTATTTACATGTCTAAAAATCCAAGTATTTTAGCAGCATTTGCAAAGACAACTAAGCAGGGCAGATGGCAAACTCCAGTTAACAATCTGTACAGGTTAGGAATTACGGGACAGACCCCAGAAGAGGCTCACATGTTTGGATGCTAAATATTATGAAGCCCAAAAGTCAGGCGCCAGCTGCAGAGTCAAAAACCAGAGCCAGAATATTTAACACACACAAACAGAAGGAGCTACAGCCAGCCAATGTGAAACACTGCCAAGAGGGATACATCTGAAATTTTCCCTCTTCTGGACATAATACCCCTCCAGGGAAGAAGCACACAGTGGCCAAAATCCTTTCCTGTATACAGGAATGTATGTGCACATGCACTGTCATCTGCGTCACAGGTTCTGGCCACTCTTTCTTCAAGACAGAAAGTGGTCACCTCCTGCTGCTTACAGAGCAGTCTCACAGTCAGAGAACATGGCTTAGGTGTTGGCTTTTCCTCATCTTGACAGCTGCCAAACAAAATACTGTGTTTATTTATTTAACATGGGTGTGGGTGGTATACTTTTTCAAATGAGATAATATTGCTTACCAGCATATTTTTTGATCAGACAAATTCATGGTTGACCATGCTAGGAACCAAGTCCTGGGTTTCAATAATGGAAACATCACTTCTGCTTCAACTAAAATCTGCTGGTCATTGAACCAAGCACAGCTCTGTTAGGAACAAAGGCACTATGTAAGGTGCACACCATGACCATGCTGTGTGACACAAAGGCATGCCTACCCACCATGCCAGCACACACTCACAGATGGGCCTGAGGCAAACTATGGCTGCAGATGACAGGAGATCCAAAAAACTGCTGAATGACTCCACAATGTGTCGCTTGTTTTGGAAGCCTGCATTGTGCTGGTGACGGCGTTGCATGGGTAGAATCTCAGGACTGGAGAGCTGTAGCACTGTAATGGCAAGGCATGAGCATCCAGTCTTAAAATTCACCATCTCCTCCTGAAGTATCCCTGCCTGAAGCATGTCAGAGGATGAAGTACTATGGGAAGTCATCTTTTGTCAGCCATATATTAACAGTCATCAGCTGAGAGAGAGGCTAGCTTTAACTGCTAGCAAATACCATTGAAGGCAATCTAAAATAATTGGGTTTACCTTGTGTTGCACCTGGTTAAGGCACAGACTGACAGAGCTGTTGTACCTCAGCTGAGGGGCAATAGCTCTTCCACTTCTCCTACTCAATCACTTCTAAATGACTGAACATATTACCAATTTAAATCCCTGTGGCAGAGCCTGAGATGCCCAAACTTCGGCCTCAACAAACAAGCCTTTGATTAAATAATTATTCAAGTCTGTTCTTGATTCCAGGAGAAACTATTTCCAGCACAAGTTTGAGGTTTGTTGATGATCCAGCATTTGGGCACCAAGGCTGTTAACATGTGCCCTGCATTTCCCAGAGATATGCCCAGAGCTTCACTAAACTGAACTACAAATTGTAATTAAAGATTTTAAAAAAGCAAAGGATGCTTTTGCTTCAGATATCCTGTGGACTTTATCTTTAACTGAATTTATAAAAAGAAGTGGTCAGCAAGTCCAAGTCACATGAGAAACTTGGCTGAGAAGTTCAAAGGCTGAAGTACAAATTCTTCCTTCATGTTTCCTTTGACATACTACACCTTCTCCAGTTGACAGCAGTGAAGCTTCACTGAAAATGTACTTCATAGGACAGTTTTCCATTTGATTTTTACTCTGATATATTCCAAAGTAAGAATTCTCTAGGGACAACCAGAGCATCTGAACAACTACTTCATTCCTGTCAGCCTTTTTTTAACACAAGGACACAAGCTTGGAAGTCCTCTTGCATTCAGTCACTCACTGTGCGTCTGCAACATCTGTAGCAGTGCAGGGAAGTGTACAAGAGCAGACAGTTTACCTTATGGCAAATTCCAAAGCCGTACTTAAAGTTCAAATGAAATTCCAGCATTCAAAGTGAGAGGTTTGAGGAAAAAAAAGTCTTGATTCTGTCAGTGAAAAGTTTAACTATAGAGAAGATGACACACACATAGTAAAGCCCACAAAGGCAGCAACACACTGTGGAAGCACATTCTAATAAAATCTTAAAAGATTTCTTTAATAATAAACTATGCATTCCTGAGCAGGCTATCACAAGATTAGTCACCATATTGCTTTGCTGCAAGCACACTTTTCACAAACAGTTATTGATACCACTGTCAAGGCATTCATGTGAGCTGATTTCTTCCGAAGGTCTCTGCACATTGGTGTTTTTATTTCACACTGCTTCCCCAGTTTCCACCCAGACTGGAATCCCAGTGATCCTAATAACAGACTGTGGTTTGAGCAGAGTTAACATCCAGAAAAATGATAGAAAAACTAAGGAGAAAGTTTTCAGCTGCAACTTCAAGACAATTTTAGACCTGCTGAAAAATGGCATGTGTTTGAAAAGTGCTTAGGCTGACACTGTTCTGTACAATAAGCAGTTAAAACAAAACAAACAAACAAACAAAAAACCCCACCCTAAAACCAGTGGGAAGGGCTCAAACCTACCCTGGCAATGGTAAGATCAGATACAAAAACTCTGAGAAAAATAGTCATCAGCCTGGAAACCATAACACTGCCTCTCTACTATAATATTTTAATAGTCATACTTAAAGTTGTAACAGCCATTGTGCATTTGATTCTGTTTTTACTGTAAAGAAATAAAAATCCTTTTACTTTTTACAAAGTGTAAAGCATGCCCTTTAAGTCCCACAGCACTGTAGAAGTGAAATAACTGAATTCCTGTGAGCCCTTCTGCCTGGATTCCTCCTACATTCAGAAAGCAATCCTATTACATATAACTAATGTAACGGTTATGAATTTTAGCATTTAGCTCAACAATGTGGGACATCAGGAGAGCTGTTCTAAGTTGAATTAGAAAATAGTGCAGTCCTTCAAAGCTTGAGAAATTTTTATTCTCTAAGAAATTTGTAAATTTTTCAAGCTGGTTATTAAACTTTTATCAGAAAAAAAAATTTCCCTGAGATTATTAATGATGTCCAAGTGCTGGTAGATAGTGAAGACCTTTTGCTGTCTCTGTTAGTAGATGCATTTCCTTGCACCTCAAAAAGGGTTTTTGAACTGCTCTCTTTGGCAAATGAAAAGCATATTCATATCTTCCAAATTCAACTACAAATAGTATAAATCATATTTGTAACCATTAGTGCAACTAGTCAAGGTAGTTCAGTCAAATGTGCCTGGGTTTTGGGTTGGGTAAAGCACAAATGGTAATTCTGCTTATGCCAGCACCAATATGGGCCGCTTTATAGAAGTTGCTTTGTTACTGCACCATGTTTAAACTAGGCACAATGTCATCCTTCACGTTTAGCAGACTGTAACTCCCAGAAAGCACACTGAGCAAAGTATTATTCTTTAAAATACATACTGCCCCAGGACCAAGAAGCTCCAGTCCTGCTGGTAGGTGTTTAGCACAACATGTTCAAAACAACGTACCGTGCAGCGCAAGCTGTACAAAACCAACATTGTTAAACATGAATACAAATGTCCCAAGGAATTCAGACCTAATCCTGCAAACACCATGTGCGTGGCCAGCAACTTAACTGTAGCAAATACCTCCTTACTTAAGTGGCATGCACTTCCTTCCATGAGCACTAAGCTACTGTATAAAAATACATCACTCGTGTCCTTTTTGGTTAAAATTAGAACTTCTTAAATGAAAGGCAGATACAGGCAAGTGAGATGCAATTATCAGCTTTTAGTCACCTGAGCCACAGGGCTCCTACCACTTTTGGTATTCATAAAAAAAGAAAAAGTGTACAACAGCACATAAGGGAAAGTACAGTAGCATCTGGTATCTCTGGATGTCGATGGTGACCAAACGCATCCACCAGTTCAGTTTTGAACCCTGAACTCCCCGGTGGCAAAATCATTTTGTATTAAATATTTTCTTCTTCCAGAACACTTAGAAATGTCTATGAAATCTATTAAAACTGCAGGAAAATTCTTGCTCTTTTTTTTTTTTTTTCTCTTTTTAAATTGGTTATTATTTCAGAGGGCAATATCACTGTTTTGAACAGAAAAATTTAGCACTGTTTTGAGAAAGTCAAAGCGAAGCATACAGCCTTGAGAAAAAGTTAAGTTCCGCTACGAAGGACAAAAGTGTGATTTTTATTTATCAGAGCAACTTGTAAAACAGCTGTACTGTGCTGGGAAACACAACATGGATAGGCGTTTGAAAAAAGATGAGTGGGAAGTACAAAGGTCAGATCTGGATGTGACCCAGAAACTGAACTGCACTGACACAGTATTTTGGTTCAGCTACCCACAGATTTGGGGCGAGGGGCGAGGGTAGTATTTTGGTTTTGGTCGCTTTTGGGGTGGCGGGTGGGGAGGGGAAGTGGTTGTTTTGGACTTGGATTTTTGACCAGCATCACCGCACCCACGTTTATGCAGACGGGGTGTGGGGACCCGTTTTCTAGCAGCGCGTTCCGGGCCCGTTGCTGCCTCGGGAGCTGTAATACCCGCGCCCCGCAGACCGCGGCCCCTCCCGGGGTGCCCTCCGGGGGCCCCCACCCCCTGCAGAGAGGGGCTGCCCGCGCCCCTGCCCCCCGCCCCCGCCGCGGGGGCTCAAGCGGCGGCTCGCAAGGGGTTAAAGCTTGTAAGCAACAACACGTTGAGGAGGAGTAGCCAAGGCCAAGCAGCAAAAACATCACAGCGCATTCCTGGGTAGCTCTCATCTGCCAGCATCTGATTAAAACCGTATCTCTCGCTGTGAGTGGCTAACTAATCCGAAGGCGAGAGTACAACCGAGTATTTAAGCGGGCCCCCGGCTCCAGCTAGGCCGTGGTTCCAGCAGATCATGCACAGGGCTCTACGGCTCTTGTCTGTAAGTAGCTTTGCCCGCGGGGCTCGGCCGCGGCGAAGCCCCCGGGGGGACAGCGGGCGTTACCGGGCCATGGGGGAGCTCTTCTGCCGGGGCGGCGGCAGCCGGTGCCAGTGGTGGGGGCGACAAAGGTGGGGCGCTGTGGGAGGGGTCCCCCCCGGCCGGGCCGCGGCTCGGCTGGACTCGGCCGCTGCCGTGCCCCGCGGGCGAGCGGCGCTGGCGGGGCCGCGCTTGGCCGCCGGAGGCCGGACGGGTCGCGGCGCTGCCCGGGGGCGGCTGGGGCGGCCCCGGCCCCACAGAGGGGGTCTCGGCCTTGCCGCGGGGGCGGCGGGGCGCCGTGTCCCGGCTGCGGCGGTGTGGGAGCCGCCGGCACCCAGGGGAGGCTCGAGTGCAAAGCACAATAAATGCTCGTTTTCGGGTTTGTCGTTGGGGGTAGGGATTTAAGGAAAAAAAAACATGTAATGGCCAAACTTCACCGAAATAACCGATATGAAAGAATATCTCTGGTAGCTGAGAGGACGGAAAGGCTTAGGCTCCTGTGAAGCAGGGTTGGGGGTTGTTTTGGTTTTAGATGGAGCATCCTTGCTGGGCACCCCTCTCTGCTGGTGAATGTCTCGATGCTGCTTCTCTCTGTGGGAGATGGCTGTAGTTAGAGATGTCCAGGACTAACTGGAATGAGTCTTCTACTTTGTCAGAGAAACCTGACTTCTGAGCTGGTGAGACTCAGTCTAATGATCACCATATCCTGACACTTACGACTGTGCTAGTGCCTTGCTCTGAGCAGTACGATAGGTGCAGGTGTTGCTGATACAGCTGGACTTCTCTGTTGCAGGGCTTTTGCTCCTCAGATATGCTGAGGGTGGTTTCTTGAGCACTTAGCAGGGAAGCATGCAAATCCACTGGTAAGGTAGAACTAACCTGATCTTTTAATGAAGGTAGTGTGCCTTAAAAGGCCACATTGTTGCCTAAGAAGTCTTCTGTAACTCCCATAAACAATGCTGCCCAAAATGGAGCAACTCTGAGAGCATATAGGCTTAGATTTGCCTATTGTATGCTAAGAAATGGGCATAGATATGATTAGGGATGGGAACATCTGTGCAGATTGGCAAAATAGAGATGCAGATTCAATTAAAGAAAAGTAATTATGAAACTATGTATTCTAGCTGGCTTTGAAGAAATACCAGGCACTGGTAAATTGAAAATATGTCCTTGTGTCTGATAGTGACCTGTTAGCTATAATGCTAGCAGTCTCCAGATCACCTTCCAGTAGGTGGGTGAGGCAGTAGGTGGCTAGTTGGAGAGGCAAATCAGAACCCAAAGAAAATCTTCTCAGCTGAGAAGGGGATTGCCTGAGGGAGACACCAAAGAATCACTGCAGTTGCATCCAACACAATGGTTCCCGAGGCATAATTTGGTTTCCAAAATTCCCTGAATGGTCTGAGGATGTGGTCAAGTCTAAAGTAGAAATTTCCATTAATAGTAACTCACTAGAGTTTGCATTTGGAGAGGAACCAAGTGGTAGAAATGTTTAGGAGGTGAGTGCTAAATACGTGTCAGGTGAATCCTCAGAACAGAGGCTTAACTAGCAAACCCCATAACTTGGAGTATAGGAAGGCTCAGGGTAAAGTGCCATGAATGCCAGGTTCTCCAGTTCCTAAATTAAAAGAGCTGGCTCTGCTGAGGGGAAATCTCACAGCATCCTGCATGCTTCTCACTGTAGACAAGAGACTAGGAGAATAGCAAAGCACTATGCTGATAGTCCTGAGACTTAATATTTCTCATCTCTTGTGCTCTTACTTCACAAAAAGCTATTGACTGAGCACCCTCGTGTGGAAGGATGGGCCAAATGCCAAAACTCTAGCATCAGTTTCCTTTTGTGGAGGGGTTATCCATCTTAACATGTGCCCTCTGCTACATTTAGAAGTATCTGTACGTCTGCAGCACGTAAGCCACTGTCTCACTCAGAAGGGTATTACTTGTTAAAGTACTTGCATAACCCTATTACCAGACACTGCAGACCAGTAGCTGCTGTGGACACCTTGCTTAAGGCCTTTACTTCATAAGCAGGTACAGAAAGAAGCACTCTAAAATAGATGAATATAATGTATGCAAAGGTTGGCAAAAACAGCTCGTAGATTTTTGTCTCTGTGGGAAGGCAAATGTGTTTAGTATCAAGGGCTTTTGTCTGGACAGGATGTTTAGGATAAAAAACATAGCTTGAGATATGAAGTGAATGAAAGTGTGTATTATGCAGTAATTGAGCATTGCTTCCAAGCCTGCAGGTTTTTCTTTCCTATTGATGTTCTTCTCTCCTGGTGAACTTTACAATGCTAGGACATTTGTGTGAGCTGCTAGGTTAACCCAGTTCTTGGGAATGTTTGTGGACTTCATTCAGCAAGGCTAGCAATATGTGAGCACTACAGAAACACTAATTTGCTTGGACAATGAAGCAATAAATTCCACATCCTGAGAAAGCCAGCTTATTCTGGAAACTACTGATGGTGCAGATCCTGCTTGTTGGCTGAATTCTGTCAAAACAAATATGACAACTCGTAATGGGTTTAAACTGAAAGAAGGTAAACTTAGACTGATATTAGGAAGAAATTCTTGACTGTGAGTGGTGAGGCACTGGCACAGGTTGCCCAGAGAAGCTGTGGATGCCCCATCCCTGGCAGTGTTCAAGGCCAGGTTGGATGGGGCTTTGGGCAACCTGGTCTAGTGGAAGGTGTCCCTGCCTGTGGCAGGGGAGTTGGAACTAGATGATCTTTAAGGTCTCTTCCAACCCAAACCAATCTATGAAATGATGAAGAGATAGTATGAAGGTAAACTGTAATCTGCAAGGATTTTGGAGAAAAACCTAGATCGTGCATGTAGACTAAGAGATTATCAGTAGAATTAAGACTGTACCTCCTGGGGAGGGGTAGTGCTAAGATGTCTTGACCAGCTTCTGCTGTGAAACACAACCAAGCATAAGCCACTACTCCTTTATTTCAGCATGGACTCCACAGAAATACAACTTGGGGTTGTGTTAGAAGGCTCAAATAGAATAAGTTGTCTGAGTACCATAACTGACAAAACAAACTGACTTTAAAAAACTGATTTTGAGGCTGTATCTCAGTTCAAGGGTCTTGGGTTATAAAGAAGCTGGATGAAGCGTAGTGGCAGGCTTAGTCAATAAACAAGAGGTACTAGTTTCAACAGGATTAGCTTGTTTATACAAGCTGGGCAGCTGAGTGCTGAACAAAGCCCCTTCTCCTGTTCAGTTCTTGTCAGCCCTTGTTAATGGGGGCATAGAGCATTCCAGTTTCCCCTTTTCTGAAAGGATGTGCTTTGCATATGCTTTGAGGATGAAGTATCTCAGTTGAACTGCCTCCAGATATTTTTTACTCCTAGCTCTCTGGGATTTTTTTAATAATTTTTCCTAAGAGCTTCTAATAAAGCTTCATAGCTGGTGCATGTAACCTTAAACCTCAAAGCTCAGGCTTTATGGGGCCAGTCAAGGACAGACTGTTGGCCTTGGAGCTGAATTTCCTGCTGCTTTGTCAGTTCATGTTGCATCCTTAAGCAATAAGATGAGCAGTGAAATACTTGATGGGGGTTATCACTTGAACAGAACAAGTTGGTCTGGGATAACAGACCTTTACCTTGACTGTCAGGTGGCTTCATGACAATGTCAGCTAGGAACTAGCTCCTCCAGCAAGGTGTACTCAACTCTAAATGAAGATGTGTTGCAAAACAGCAAGTCTCCTCTTATGAGAACTCTCATACACCTGCCCTGTGGCTAAAATGTATATGGACGAGACTTCCTTCCTAGGATGGGACAAGACAAATGGGGAACACAAAGTATGTAGTGTTAGTATTGTTAACGTGTGTTTCTACCTTACAGACGTTTTCAGTGTTTTCTCAGAACAGGGTTATCTTTGCTTTAAGAGAGGGCACAAAGGTCACCACATGAGTGAGAACTAGTTTTCTAGTAGCTTGAGTAGCAGATCTATCTGCAAAGAGTTGCTAGCCTGGATGATGGAAGTTAAACTCCAGAGCAGGATGGAAGGCTGTCACATGTTCATCAAAAACATGCAAGGATGGGGGCATCCCCATAATATGATAACAAGACTGTCAAAGAGATGGAAAATTGGGGAGAGTCTGGTCATGTTTACTTTAGAGTCTGGATTTAGGAGCAATAATGTAGCCTTCCTTTAATGTACATCACAAATCTGTGTAACTGCAATTACCAACAAGGCAACTGCAGAATAGTCATCTGTGAAACTTGACTAGCTGTTTAGTAGGATAGCTGCTGAAGGAGTTGCAGTGGAGCTCTGAAAATCCCGGTTAATCTTTTTTTTTTTTTTCCTCATATATAGATCTTTTTGTACCACCTCTTTAGAATTGTCTTGTTTAGTTTTCATTGCCTTTCTCACTACATATACAAGGGAGAGCTGGGGCCTTTGGTAATGACTAATAGAGTAACCCTTGTATTAGCATTGTGCTTCATAATACCTGAGGACTGAAACTGCTGTAGAAGTCTGCCCTCCTAAGGTGCAAATCAAATTTTCATCAGTCTTCTAATAGCACATGATGAACATAACTTGCATCTGTTACAAGAGTGCAGAGTGACTCTGACAATAACTGCTATAACAGTGTATGTGTTGAGAGGCACAGTGGTAGGGAGCTACGTGGAGGGTTCTTGAAATACTGATGAAATTAATGTTTAAGGGTGGGGTTTTAGCTGCCTGTGGGATCATCAGTAAGCAAACTGCAGTACTTGACACTTTGGCTCTGACTACATGGTTTTAGGTTGATGTACTTGCTGCTGCATTCACTCAGAATCCCATTGCTCATATAGATACATTGGTGAACGGGTAGAGAACACCTACAGTTCAGCACAGACTATGCAGAACATACAGTCTCTCTTAGTACAGCTTGCACACACCCAAACTGTGTAAAAAAAAAAAAGTAACTGCCAGCACTGGACATTTAACAACATGCAGCTGAAATAACCTATGGTAACAGCTTCAGTATGCCTTAAGTTCCTGCTTTGAGGCACGGGGTGAGAAGCATGGCTGTTGGCAGGAGTCCTTTGATATAGTAACTAGCAAGAAGATAAGAAATAGTCCTTCTGAGCAGGAGTTCGTTAGGGATACAATTAGAAATGAAGTGTTTGGGCTGTTGTCTAGTTCAAACTAGTTTGCATCTGAATAAACATTAGCCACCTTGATTAACAACTGCTTTGCTTCCAAGTTGTTTGGTCTATCCAGTGAGCCTCAACAAGTAGTATTGACATAACATCAAGTGGTATGCACTGTGGGCGCATGGCCTGAAATTCCTCATCCTGTGAGTAGGCAGGTGATGCTTTCCTGAGCAACAGCTAGAACAGACAACTGAACTCTGGCTCAGGAGCCACTGATTTGAGGCTTCAGCACTGGAAACTGGAGAATAGTATAGAGGAGCAGCCCCTTATCGTGCTGCAAAGCATGCTGTCTTTCTGGAAGACATCCACAAGAAGTTGCTTCATCTAATTCAAGTATATAATCTAATAATAAGCCTGTGTTACCAACTGAATAGCTCTCTATCAAGAAAGAGCATACTGGAATACCAGTCTCTTCCTAGAAGAATCTGGAGTTCAGATGCTGGTGTTGCTGGTACTAAGGGTGAAGGGGGTTTCTTAATCTACAAAATGAGCTAATAGGTTGGAATACTAAACGCTGAAGAGACATCAGAAAGGCTGCTGCCAAAACTTGTTGCAAGACGCTGTGTTATTCATGAAACAAATCATAATTTGAGATGGACTAGCTCTGTGTCTGGACACTACCTTTGGACACTGAAGTTCCTAGCTGAAGAATAACAAAACAAAACTATGACAGTGTGAGTTCCCTTCAGTTTAAGATTAAATCTTCAGGGAGCCAGATAGCACTAGGCTCATGAAAAGAATTTCACTTTCTTTCTTTAAGCAGGGGGCAATACTTGCTGATTTATATAATTCCAAGTTGTTAGTCAGGTACAGCTTGTTTAAACTGGTCATGACTTCTCCTGAGCCCTCCGTTCTAATATTCCTCCAAAAGCTGGATATATTTCCATGACAAGTGGAAGAAAAATCCAACATAGAGCTACTGTGGTAGCTGTGCTGAGAAGTAACTAATTATCTCATCAGAAATTACGTGCTCAAAAGCATAGTACAATGGCAAAACATCCTGGTCCAGCTGCACCACTTGAACTGAGCAACCTGTTCAGTTCCAGCTGCTAACTTAGTGATGTTCACTTGGCTGTGATTTCAGTGATTCAAGTGTACAGAAAACACTTTAAGGAACTTAGCAAGAACATGGAAACACAAACTAAAACCTGAACAGCTCGGAGGAGACTGATGCACTGATATGATGAGAACAGACTGTTCTGTTCAACTGATGAAACAGCAGTTGGCAAATTGACTGAAATGTTAAGATGTCTACGTAGTTTCACAGGCATGATCCTGCACCGGCAACGGTACGTGCCAATGTCAGTAGCTGAGATGACTAGGGTACTAAGATCTTTATCTACCTTGCAGATGGTGCTGAGGGAAGAACCGGCATGAAGGAGGTATTCCCTGATGGGTCCATTACCACAATTCTATCCCACTAAGCAGATGAATGTTACCCTTCCCTGTTTCTCATTACTGGTTGTGTATGGTGAAGACACCTGGACTACGTGCTGTATCCTGCGGTGTCTAAGTACAGTTGTAGCTTATTCCAAAAGGGTATTCCTGTTGGCAGTAGAAGGCTATCTTAATACCTCGGCAAAGTATTGATCCATCTCATGGGTGGGAGGACAGAACATCGAATAGGGCTTAAAGCAAGTTGCATGAAAGAAGCTCCCTAAAGTAAAATACTGTTAATCTAAAAATATTCTGTCCAACAGGCCAAGTGCCTGGTTTAGCTGAGGCCATGAAACCAAGCAAATGATCTCTTCACCATAAATCATGTTTCTAACTACAGTCTAAACGGGACAGTTAAAGAGGCTTTTTGAACTTAAGCTGAGAATGCTGGTCTTTGTTTCCCTGCGATCAAGGAGTCACAGGGGAAACTGGTAGGGGCATTGCTAGTCTAGACCTTACTGACTGCATGAATGGCAGATACCTTCACTTGCCAGGTAAGGCAGGTCAGTATCCTTTTCAGTTATTTCTCTTACAAGACTAACAGAGGTCGTAGGCCTAGCAGTATAAGAGCCTGTATTTAGTCATCTTTCTGGCAAGTGATGCTGCTCTTGCGTTCCAGACATGGCATAAACTGGGGGGGAACAGTTCCCAAGCTGTCCATGAACTCTCTTCCACCGTAGTCTTCAGGCAGGTATGTAAGTGTGAACAATTCATATCAGGTATAACTTACTTTTAGGTAAGGCTAGTATCTTTCACATGTACTAGTTACTGGCTATGCTAGTTCCTAACAGACGCATTTGATTGTTTTAATAGAGGAAACAAACTAATGGTAATGCTTGCATCAGAACAAGCAGCTGGAATTTTCCATCTAAATTATAGTAATCTTATGCCACGTTACAGAAGGTTTATTCAACTTGAACTCTTAGACACTGTCAGATGCTAGAGCAATGGGTATTCTAGTAATGAAACAAAACATTTAAGATATTTTATTTGACTCCTCAGCATGAATGACCCTGTTTAAAAGGCAAAAGTCTGAATAGCACATCTGTGTTTCTGATTTATTAATGCATGCCTAGTGCTTCTCAAGACTACTTGGGGCACTACCACTGTAGCAGGAGCTAGGCAGAAAATGTTAATAGTTATGCACACAGAGATTTGTTAGATGCAAATGTAAGTCAGTCATACAGGGGCCCACACAAATGCATTATTATTCTTCTAATATGGGTAGAATGCTGCTAGTCAGGATAGTCCATTATTAGTAAAAGTATCTGGCTTTACAACTTTGACTCTTGCTGGTCACCGTATGTATTGCAGTTTAACCTTTAGTCCATTTCCTCAGCCTGCAAAACTGAAGTCTTGAGTTCACTCAGGTGGATAGCTTGTTTACCAGCCTTCTGAAAACAGCTCTTCTGTCAGGAACCTGATGGCTAGAGATATTTCAAAGAATAAATTGTGCAGGTCCTGATACAACCTTCTAACCAGAAGAACTGGACTAACTCTTCCAGAAGGCATGGGGAAGGAACAACCTGTCTTGGAAGCACGGTCAGCATTTGAAGCATTGCTGTGTTTCCGGTTACTACCTCATCCTTGGAGGCTATATTGCACTTGGCAGTAAAAGCTTCTCTTGTCCTCTCCTGGCCTCTCAGATTCTAATTTGAGGTTAATATTTACATGCAATAACTCTTTAAGCTGAATCATGTACTTGCAGTATCAAGGGACAAAGAGGGAGCACAGGCTGTGAAAAGGACAAAGTATTAGACTGCTGAGCAGATGTTTCATTTGTCTGCTTTTCCCCTGACTTTTTTCAGTGTCCCTAACCTCTCCTCAGACAAGCCGTCATCAACATTGAGGCAACTATTTGTCTGCTAAGGGGAAAAAGCATATCTGTTTCTTTAAATCCCCTGAAATACTGCAGTCATAATGACGATTCTCAACCCTCTATGCACATGACAAAAACATGATCACTAAGGGTAGCTGCTATGTTGCCACCCCTTGCTCAAGTACAGGATAGTTGCCAAAGCATCTCTTCAGGGAAGCTGGATGTTGCTCAAAAAATTCTTTGGCATGTGCTTAACATCTTGCTAAGAAACAGGCATTTCAAGGATGACTTGTCACCACCAATAGGTCTCCTTGGTGTCTTCTCTGAAGTCTCTGCAAGAGTACAGTATGCCCAGAGACTGACTTTCCCAGGGTAGATGTGTGGCAACTGAGTGCAAGGCTTGGATGGAGAGTTGCCTGACCTGAGGCAGTAGGTAACGAGTCATACTTCGAGGCCTATGCGTTGAGAGCCTGACATGGCCTTTCTGTGAAGAGTGGTCAGTACTCGCTCTTCACAGGATTGTCCCTATAGGAAAGGAGGAAAAATCTATCGGTGGTCTCTTAACAGGCCCTTTCTGAAGTAAATTGCAAAGTGGGTGAGCAAAATGTGGTGTATATGTGCCGATACAGGCAGGAGTCTGGGGCACTTTTCCCAGGGTGGCAACATCCATAAATCTGCCTGTAAGTCTACAAATAACAGTAAGTATAAGGCTTTTTTTTTTTAAATGGTGCATTTAGCATAGTAGTTAAAATGGGCCATACCCTTGCATAGTGAGTAAGCTGTGGTGATAGCAAGATTCAGAAGGCATCACTTAACAGTCTCTTGGCATAGCTGATGTGGAAGTGATCTTGTTCTTCACTATGTCAGTATAACTGAAGGCATGACTGTCCTTGCATAAAAGCACATGCATCTCTAACACTGCCATACTGCTGGCTGGCTCTTTTCAGGTGAACTCGGAGTGCAAATGTAATAGAACAGTCTAGTCTTTTGTTGCCTTACTCCTGCAGTTTAAGTAAGGAAATATTAAGGGACTGAGTACAGTGAAAGCTAGCCTCCATGCAAGGGCAAGAACTGTGAACAGAGGATTTTAACTTTTTTTTTTTTCAGTTGCATGTAGAGCACACTAGCACTTTCCATTAGGGTAAGCCAAACTTAAGTGTGAGAAAGACCTTGCACAGCTTTAATTCAGATTTAAAGCACAGAATCCAAATATATTACTCCTAGCTCAAGCTACACAATCTGGTCCCCATCCCGGTAAAATCTTAAGGTAAAGCCTAAGGCAAACTTGTGCTAGTCTTGTGGCTTAACTATGATGTCAAGAAGTAGTTATTAACATTATGAATGTGTATTAAGGCAGCCTTTGACTATCCTTGCATTCTAGTTTAAATAATTCTCCTGCTCCAGAGATATGATTCCCAAAGACAATGAATTCTTCAAAGGTGTGATAATGTACTGTGAACTCCTGCCAAGTGAGCTGAGCTGTACCAAGCCTCAGATAGGTGAGTTTGTCCTGTAAACTGGCCAGAACACCCTCACTAACCTTCTCCCAATTGCATTGCGAACACTGAGAATGGGGTTCTTCACAGTGAGATGGGGGGCATTTGCAAGGGTTCTACCAGATTTATATGTATCTCTGCCCATCTTCCTTCATCTTGGGATTTTGTGCTGTCTGGCCCTATGCTAATAAGTGGCCTGGCTTCTATAGGATGGAGGCAGATGGCAATAATGGAGGGACAACTAGAGTTTAAAGATGGCAACTGCACATCTGGATTTCTACCACTTTACAGTTGCCTGAGTGAGGTCTTACTTGTGCATATTTGGTCCTCCCTACATTAATTGCTTGTTATTGCCTCTTAGCTTTACTTCAGAGTGAGGTACTTACTGTGGCTGTATAACACCAGAGCTGGCTGTAGCTGTACCAATTAAATTGGGAGAGCAGGATCACTGACAGGCAGGGCTTGGTGCTTCAAAGTTGTTGTTTCTTCTTTCCAGCATGGAGCTGGGCAGAATGTCCTAAAGATGTGACTTGGCTCCTAAAGAGCATGTCTTAGGTCTGGTCTTCTCCAAGTCTTTCTTCTGTTTTCCAAACAGTAACGTTCCAGATGGGAGTGGGCGGTTAACTAATGATTCAACCTTAACTCTGTCTGTCTTCTGTTTTTGAAGGACTTGATAAATCTAGGGAGATGCTCATTACGCTTAAGTCTAAAGACTATTGCCATCCAAAACTATACCATCAGGCAAGCTAGTCTAATTTTGGAGTAGAATTCAGCTGGCTTCATTGAAAGCCACATATAAAGCTGGTAAAATGGGCACACTCCTTTTTACCACTGTTATAAGCATCCTGCAAAATCCCTGTTGGCTGCTGTAGTTTTTCCTTTGCTCCTTTGTCAGAATGGGCACACAAGCTACTCTTGCAGTGATAACATTTCCTAAATAATCATGGCTTGCTATATAAACTCGTCCTCTAACATCTTTTTCTACTCAGAACCACTTGAAGTTTTCACAGCAACACCTTTATTCCCTTGCATCAAATGTTTCCTAGCTGTGGCCAAATAAGTTCCTTACGGAGGAGAATAGGTATAGCTGCCAGAGATCTGTCCCATACGAGCACTTTTATCTCTGACTTATTTGAGCAAAGCTAAATGCAGTTCACAATCTGGTAAACAGCTAGACCTAACTTTGCTATATTAACAGCTAGTTCCCTAAAGGCCTCCTTCCTGGCTAAATGGAAATGGAGGTCTTTAGGGTAAAATTCTGTCTTAAGACCTGTGTTCTTCCTAGGCTTAAGAATCAGTTAAGTATTGACATCCATTGCGCTGTTAATGGCAAGCTGGATGAGTCAGTGTGTAGCTATTAACTTGGTAATGAATTGAGGAAAGAGAGGATGCCTGGAGTAAGAGCAAAACCCTGAATGCAACTTCAGGGTAATGGATAAACATTAGCTGTAACTAAGGCAAATGAGGAACAGGCTTTTGAGAATTAAAGCCTCTAATGCTAGAGGATATGCAATGCTTCAGCGCTCCTATTTGGGTACATAGTGTGTTTTAAATGGTGTGCTGGATAAAACGGGTGTCCTGGTCTGTGCCTGCCTTCCTGGATGTAGGGGAGCTTACTAGTAGAGGATAGCCCAGCAACTTCGTCATCTAAACAACCTCTTGGCTTCTTTTGTCATCCCAAAATTCAAGGGACTGACTGAAGCCACTGCAATACCCTAGACAGCAGATTCATCAACAGTTTCTGTAGCAGATGTGAATGTTTGGTTCTTTCTGGCTGGGTATACACCAAAACCAGGACAGTACAGATCATCTTCAGAACTCCATAAAGACAATGAGTGCCTCTTCGATAAGTGTGAATGAATGCTTCGGCTGTATAGGAATAAAACGTAGTGGTTGCAGATTATTATTTTTTTTGTATCTCAGAGGCAAAAGGGTCTCATGGCATACAGTTAAGTCATACTAGTCCATAGTTTCTGTGAACTTGCAGGGTTATCTTTTTTTAAATCTAAGGTTACTTGATTACTGTTAAGAGCAGAGTGTGGAGTTCTAGTTTTGGGTTTTGTTTTGGATTTTTACTGGAACTGTCTGCAGCCTAAGGAATTTATTTGCTTTTACCTGTTGGGTGGTATAACATTCTGTTAGTTACAGAAACATGAGTTATGATCTAGTGGCTTCTTTTGGGTGTTCTGGTGTCACCTTCATAGGTATTTGGAACAGATCCTAGCAAAAGTTTCCAGTTTCCTGCAGTATCTCCTATCCTCCTACAGAAATGAAGTGCTGAAGGACAATAGAGCAAAATATTGGAGGTTCTATAAATAGCTTTACAGAGTAAAAAGCTGAAGGTTGACAGATTAAAACAGGGTGATGCAAGTACAACCTGTGGATGTAGGCCATCATGATCTACTGATTAGGTATTACTGAGATGAGGGTTTATCACCTAGTGGACATAACTTCATGCTTTCTGTAGCCTGAGATAAATAGGCAGCAAGTCAGACTTTCTATGTGGTCATTACTAAAACTTCTAGACATTAGCGGGCTTCAGTGTTCAGCAGAACAAAACTAGACTAATAGGTCTAATCAGAGGATTTCTCCTTCAGGGTAAAATGTCTGCCTACTGATTTTTTTTTTTTTTTTCTTTTTTAAAAACCACAGCAATCATAGCTGACCATCATCTGATCACCATGGCTAGTGAAGCCGAAACTACTGCTATTAACAGCGAGCCCGAGGAACCAACTTCACCAAAAGCACAACCTTTGAAGAAAGAAAAAAAGAAAGGTAAGAAATGTTTACTTCTTGTAGACCTTCTCTAGTCAGTGTTCTTAATCTTTTGCACCTGTTTAAAACTAAGATCATTCACAACTTCGTTAAAATAACTCTGTGGTGTCAAGTTGACTGGAAGAGTGAATAAATAAGCTGGTAACAAACATAACTCTAACTGGAAGGTAGGCTTTTAGCTCGAAAGGTGGTTTTGTTTTTTCTAGCTTTAAGTTCTAAAGCTCTCACTTCCACTTGTTTAATGACTAATTTGCTGAGCCTGACAAGTTGCAAAATACCAGAGAATTGAAAGCCTCTGGAGGAGGTGACCAAACCCAGGACCATCCAGATAGCTGTCAGTCTGAACCTGAACTCTCTTCCTCCATCTCTTCAGAGAGTGGCATGCTGAACACAGATACAGATTCTAGTCCAGAGAAGCTAGAAAACTAATTTCGTGAGAATTATTCTAGATCAGATAACAGATTTATATGATGTATTTCTGTATGAGGTAGTTAGATTTTTGATAGATTACATACATCTGTACACACTTGAAGTACGTTGAACATGCAGAGAGGAAAAGCAAGCAGTTCTAAGAAGTGGGAACAGCAGAAATAGAAAATTAGCTACAGTACCAAGTGACTACAGGTGTGGGGCTACCAGGATTTATTGTAGAAATGATGGTGTTGATAGAAGGTCCTGGTACAGGAACTAGGAGGCTCTTACACACCGAAAGTAGATCTGACTACACCAGAACTAGGAGCTGACATCTGAAAGGCTTATCGAATATCTTGTGTGACCATGGGGAGTACCATTTCTGCCAGGTGTCTTTGCTTGGAACTTATATCTACTTGGCTGTTGCCTATAGATATTTCTTTATGCAGCAGGCAATTGTTCTGAAGTCCCCAGATATTAAGCACTGACTGAACTCCACTCTCTGAACTGAGGCCAGACTCTGCAAGAGCACTCTGACCTTAAAGGAATAACTCTCTTGCAATGCACATACTGGAAGGGCTAAAGGTTATTAGTTAGCTACACTCAAGGGACAGGTTTCATATGTACTTATATGGTGTGTATATACATGTCATTTTTTTCAAAAAGAAAAAGGCACAACATAATTGTTTCTGTCTTTATGAAAAAAAAAAATACACACACAAACCCCACCTTTTCTTTGTTTCCAGGGCTACAAAAGACAGATGAATCTCTCTTGGCCAGATTCAAAGGTGATGGTGTAAGATACAAAGCTAAACTGATTGGCTTTGATGATGTCCCAAAAGCAAGAGGAGACAAAATGAGTCAAGAATCAATGATGAAGCTGAAGGTAAGGGCTTGAGCTGGCATGTAAGGAACAACTTCTGGGTAGCCTTCAGAAAGCAAATCAGTCAATTTGGCACAACTTCAAATACAGCTTAATGGTAATATAGTAATAACAGCACCATCCTAAACAGATGTTACTTCTAAAGCTGCAACCTCTTGCTGAAAGGACAACGTTTCTCTAATAGCTTGGGAACACTTCTTTGGTCTTATTTAGGCATCCGGTATGGCTGCTAATGGTACAAACTTGATCATAAAAAGTGAGCTTGGGTTTTGGATGGCGGGGAACTCTGACCTCGTGAATTTAATACTGACCTCAAAGCACAAGTTGGCATCCTGTGGTAATAGTGACACCAAGAGATAAAAATAAGCCAAAGAGTAAATGAGACCCTGCAGCAACAAAGATGATTGCCTCTGGAATGCAGACCACATGCATAGCTTCAATCGGGTCAGGAAAGCTGTTAAAGGTGCTGCAAGAGTCTTGTGAGCTAAGATAGGAAGTTTTAAAGCTTTAGCACATATACAGAGGAAATACAACACAGTTCTGAGGTACCACTTCAAACTTAGTGAGGTGTATATTGCAGGAAGACGCTGCTCTTAACTGTACAGTTACACAGGAGTAACCAGATCAGCACTAGTACAGTCACAGCCATGGGCTCATGAGGAATGTAAGGAAACAAGTTAAAGATCAATCTAACAGAAGTCTCAATACTTTGATATTCATCCTCTTTAGGAAATGGCAGTGGCAGCCCGTTCCCAGGGTCAACACAAACAGAAGATATGGGTGAACATCTCCCTCTGTGGTATCAAGATAATAGATGAGAAAACTGGGGTAAGATACAACTTGTCCTCTTAATGTGATTCTTAAAGCAAGTGAGGCACTTGGAAGTTTGACCAATCTGAACTAAATTTCTTAATGGCATCACGTCCCCTACCCTTCCACATATAAAAACTGCCTTGTGAAATGGGTTGTAATGCTGAAGCCTCCTGCTACAAAGGTAGCTACATACTACTGTGGTTAGTCAAAGGCTGATAAATGTGAATCTGAAACCTTCAAACTGTCCCAATCATTCTAAATCAGAGAACAGCAGCTATTATGTCTTCAGCAATGTAAACCAATAGTTTGGTTTGTTTGCTTTTCCCCCAATTCTAGGTCATAGAACATGAGCATCCGGTAAACAAAATCTCCTTTATTGCTCGGGATGTAACAGACAATCGTGCCTTTGGCTATATATGTGGAGGAGAAGGCCAACACCAATTTTTTGCCATAAAAACAGCCCAACAGGTATGGATCAGACACCCTTTTCCACTTCCTATGAGTAATGCTATTGTGTAAACACTTGACGTGTGATAAGGATGTAGTGTTTTGCCTGTAGCCCTATGAGGTATAGGGGAATACCAGCACAGATAAACAGACTTTTCTCCTGGAGGAGAGCAGTAGAAATTCACTATATCACCCAAGGCTTTTGTCTTTTTCAGCTTCTCTGTAGTTCAGAATAAAACCACTCAAGTAGCCTTGCTTACTATGATTAACCTTGTTTAACATGTCCATGCACCATGGAAATCATTAGTGAGATGAACAGAGCTACTGACATGGGCTTTCCTGTGCAGTAGCCTGTTACTGTCAGTGAGAATGCTGATTCTTGAGTCAAATAGCCAGAGCCTTACTCAGAATTAACAAGAATGGTGTTAGAACTCCACTAATCTAGTTCTTCTGATGCTTTGTGTTGTGCAGCAGTGAAAACAGACTTACTAAATTGCAGTAGTGTGTTTTGGGCCAGAGAGTGGCAGGTCTGGTCCTCCTAGAGTTACTTCTGGGAAGGTTTCTGACCCTTGTGTGACAGGTTTTTCTCCCATGCAGAAATCCTGTGTGAAGGGTTTATCTCTCTGAAGAGAATCTGTACATAAGCAGTACTGCAAACAAGCTACTTGGAATTACTACTGTTACGCAGTTTCCTAAATGACTTGAACTTAAGTTAGATATTTATCATTAAGCTTGTTGTTAATGTCTTTATAGTCACTATAATGACTTGACAAGCCAGGACTTCAAAGTTACTAATTTCTTCATGCACATCCCTGCCTGTCCTCGGGGAGAACCTGTTGGCAACTTCAGACCCGCTATAGGTGGGACTGAGCGGCTCCTTGTTGGGGTATGTTACTTCAGTAACAGCTGTAACACCCTCCCCTAAGCCTGTTTTATTAAATAACCAGAGTCCTGTGTTGTATCTGCTTCACTGGAATGGTAGATTAAGTACAAAATCCCACTGTGTACTCTGGAGTTGTCTGTTCTCTCGGAGCTTTTTACCGTGGGGTGCTTCTTGACATCCTGTAAGTTTAGCCAAGCTGTAGACGGCTCTTGACTTGCAGCTAGTTGTTTTTAACACAGGCTTGTCTAGCTGAGAAGTAAGGACTTCTGCAGCTCTAGACTCTGCAGCTGTACTGTTTGCCTCAAAGTTTAACCCTTCAAATCGCTTTTCCTGCAGTTGCATGTCTAAACTCCTTAATTAGGAGAGAGTGATGCTCAGGTGTAAACAGTGAGATCAGTTCAACAGATTCTGTGCTCGAGCCAAAGATAGTGTCTGAATGGGGCTATTTGTCCTACTCTAGACACTGACACAGGTGCTATATGCCTCAAGTAAAAGTTCCAAATCGGTGTATCTGAACCTACAACCATCTTGGCAACCACTCAAACATTCTTCTTAATGGATGTGCATGAAATGCAGTATGTTTCTAATTCAGACTAAATTTTCATTCTAATACAGGTAACACTTAAAGCTGGTGTATGCTTGATGCTTTTGAGGTGGTGATAAACTTGCTTTTTGCTTGCCTCGCTGATTTATTATTTTCATCCAAGGAAGGTTTAGGTCGGGCATGAGGAGAAACTTCTTCACTGAAAGGTTTGTCAAGCATTGAAACCAGCTGCCCAGGGAGGTGGTGGAATTCCCATCCCCGGAGGTGTTTAAAAAAAAATGCATAGATGCAGTGCTGAGCAACGTGATTTATTGATGGACGTGGCAGTCCTGGATTAATGGTTGGACTTGGAAAAGACCTTAGAGATCATATCACCTGAATGATATTTATAATCCTGTTCAAAATAAACATAGTATTAGCTGTAGAAGCTTTCTTGAGGTTCAGTGTTGGAGTTGGTAGAGAACAGACGGATGCAAAATATTTTTCCTCTCATGAGACTACCAGAAAGCTTGGATAAACTGCCTTTTTGAGGACACATGATTAGGACTTGCCACATACTTGCTAAAAATCTTGTAGCATGATTTCAAAACCACAGCAGGCTTAGCACAAATACAGCCACTTCCCCTGCGGAGTTAACAACAGTTCTAAGCTGGCTGTGGCCCATTACCATTGGATTCTACATAAGCTGTCTTGTATGGAGGCAGTTCTTTAAACTCTTGCGTTTCCTGTTAACTCAACCTTACTGTTACATCATTTAGGAAAATCTGGCTTGCTCACAGCTTGCTTCAGTAGAAGTCCATGGCCTAAAATCTACATTCTTCTGCAGGCTGAGCCTCTAGTTGCGGATCTTAAGGACCTTTTCCAACTAATATATAATATGAAGAAGAAGGAAGATGAAAACAACCAAAAGGTGAGTAAAATTATAGAAATTGCATTAGTCTGCATAGAAATAAAGCTTGCTGCAGCTATGACTTGGCTTTTAGGCTCTAAGACTTTACATCGAAGTCTAAGTCTGGGATCACTTGAAGTTATTAGTTGGTAGTTGTATCAGCAGTTTAATTACCTCCTAGGTCTGGTAAGCTCTCCAAAGTGAGAGGCTTTGGATATGCTGCATGATGTCTAGGTACTAAAACCCTTCTTACCTTTAGAGTGAAGACTGAGGTAAGTCACTCAAACTCAGCCTCACTTCATCAGGTATGCTGTTGCAAACACAACTAGCTTTGACTTTCTTTACACATTACAGAGGCAATGTCAGATGCCCAGGTTCATTGAAATGGGGGTAAAAGGGTCCTACAGAACTAATACTGAGTAGTGATCTCCTGCACACTTCCTCTTTCCATCACTTGCTCTTTGAAGCCTGCAAGACCCTTGCTTAAGACAAACCTTGATATCCTAATTATTGCTGATGCTGTTATCAATCTGTTACAGAATGGTAGTAAACCACTACCAGCTGATCAAGCTGACAAAACAGAACTGGTAGGTTTAATTTTAGAACTGTAACCGGATGCCCTTAAGGAGTTTATAACTGACTGTCTCCACATGGTGTGGGAAATGCAGCATTTACAGAAGTGTTTACAGTAGATCTGCTGCATAATGCTTGATTTTTGCTCTTGCAATAGCTCTAACAGATACCAATTCTTTCAATATTTCAAGGGAGCTGACAAGATGAACTTGTTTGAGGATACGTCAACATCTCATGATGTGAGCAGTCTCACAGTAAGTAGAGTCTGTCTTGACTATCTTGGCTCTTGCTTTGACAACAACCTTATTCCTAGTAATGAGATCTGGGGGGTTTGTTAGTTCTGGTTTCATGGAGGATTCTGTCTAGTTATCATCACTGTACTAGTGTCTTAAGGCTATAATAGTACCTACTTACTAACTAGAGTAGCTAATGTCGTTCTTATCCAGCAGAGCTCACTTGAAACTGCGTGACAGATAGACTGTACTGTTAGTCATAGAATGATTTGGATTGGAAACAACCTTAAAGACCATCTAGTTCCAACCCCCCCGCCACGGGCAGGGACACCTTCCACCAGCCCAGGTTGCTCAAAGCCCCATCCAGCCTGGCCTTGGACACTGCCAGGGATGGGGCATCCACAGCTTCTCTGGGCAGCCTGTGCCAGTGTGTCACCACCCTCGCAGCCAAGAATTTCTTCCTAACATCTAATCTAAATCTACCCTTTTTCAACTTAAAGGCACTACTCCTTGTCCTGTCACTACATGCCCTTGTGAAAAGTCCCTTTCCAGCTTTCCTGTAGGCCCCCTTTAGGTATTGGAAGGCTGCTAGAGGGTCTCCCCCAAGCCTTCTCTTGTGCTAAACAACCTCAACACTCTCAGCCTGTCCTCATAGGGGAGGTGCTTCAGGCCTTTGATAGTGTTCATGGCCCTCTTCTGGACCTGCTCAGGCAGGTCCATGACCTTATGTTTAAGGCCCCAAAGCTGAACACAGTACTCTAGGTGGGGTCTCACCAGAGTGAATTAGAGAGAGAGAATCACCTTCCTCGACCTGCTGACCATGCTGCTTTTGGCACATCCCAGGATGAGATTGGCTTTTCTGGGCTGTGAGTGTATACTGCTGGCTCATATTCAGTTTTCCACCCACCAGTTCCCCCAAGTGCTTATCTGCAGGGCTGCTTTCAATTCACTCATCACCCAGTCTGTATCTGTGTTTGGGATTGTCCTGACCTAGGTGCAGGACTTTGTATTTGGCCTTATTGAACTTAATGAGGTTTGCATGGGCCCACCTCTCTAGTCAGATCTTAGAAGTATGTACTAGCAGTACATGCATCTGCTGGTATAAGAGCTATTGGAGAAACTCTGCTAAAGAACTTTAAAGCTGAATCTCATTTTGTGGACAAGTGAATCCTTAAGTAAGTCCCTCAATGTGGACTCCTGGCCATTCTAGATGAGTAGTGTAGCTTAAGGTGTGACCTAACTCCACGAAAGTGTGCATAAACCCTGTCATAGCTTGGTGTGCCTTCAGAAATCCTACTAGTTTATTCTGGCACTGTAAGCCACCATCAGCCATGATACAATTGGTGCTGTCAATCCAGTTAGTGACCAGGTCTTACCCTTATACTGTCTGCTTGGTGGAGAGATGGCATGTTAACATCTTCCACTGGCAAATAGCTCTCCAAGCTTACTCTGAAGCTGAGACTGCAGCTTGAAGTCACACTAAGGCCGTGTGATTTCGCAACTTGTCAAAACAAAGGAGTAGAACTCAAACAGGGGTTCTTGGCTCAAGTGAAAGCCTCAGTGTAATTAGTTCCTAATGACTCTACAGTCTCTGGGCTGTAGAACAAAAGTCTGATATTCATCTAAGGGATCTTAAAACAGGTGCTTTAAACATTGAGTTTCTAAAACTAAGTAGCTGTCACTTGACCACAGCCAGAAGTGTTTGCCTTAATGACTTGTAAGATGAAGCTTTAGTGCAATTTCACTGTTAACTTTGAATACTTACTAGTGCAATGTATTGGATGCTAGGATCTCTCCTTTTGCATCTGTTTTCCTTGAGCTTGTGGATTATGCAGCAAGTCCTACATAAAACTAATTTTATTTTTCTTTCTGAACAAATAGGAAGATAAAGAGATTCTGTTAGTGGATCTGAATTCTGAAATTGAGACCAAACAGATTTTTACAAAAGAGGATTCCTTCCTGAATGCCATCACAACTTCTCCTCCACAACGAAAGCCACAGTCAGTCCTCTTCTCTGAGAGTTCTTTATCTACCAGTCTCAGCTTCTTTCCCACACCTAGTTCAGACCCTTTCAGTGATGATCCTTTTGAACAATCAGACCTGTCTGCACAGCTTTCATCTGACACTCTAAAATCTGCTGATCAGATGGAGGAATCTCCGAATACCTGGACACCGGTGGGTAATAGTGCTTCAAATGGTGATATTGATTACTTTGGTAAACAGTTTGACCAGATTTCTAGTAGAACTGGCAAACAAGAAGCACTAATAAGCCAGTGGCCACTGGAGAGTAAGTTGAATGCAGCAAGAACTCTAAATGGGGTACCAGAGAGAGAACAGAATGGCTTCCTTAAAGCCCCATCAAACCTATCTGTGGAAGGTTCTTCCAAAGGAGTATCTCTGCAGAATGGAGTGAAGCTGGATTCTGAAAACAATATCCAGCTCGTATCACATGAGTCTATTACAATTAATCCACCACCACAAAGTATCAAGCCAGGAAGAGGAAGGAGGTCTGTCAAGGTGAACAACATTCAAGTAATTAATGGTGACACGCATGCTCTTATTTGGAGAGGCTGGGTGAAGGAAGCCCTTTCTTCATCCTGTGTAACTGGCTAAATAGCTTCACAACACATCTCTTCTGCCTGCAATGCTTACTCTAACATCTCTGTGGCCGTGGTATATTCTAACATTCATGAATGATACATAGTAGTTATGGTCACTAAATTATATGCTCTCTTCCTTAATGCTGCCATACTTCTGTAAAGGTCTGGTAAGTATGCTGCTATGTATATTGACACTTGATATAATGCCAGAAGCTGTTATGATAGCTGTATGCCCATTAACCTGTGGTTTCATAACAATGAGGTACTAGTACTAGCTTACAGAAACCTGTGTAGTTTCTCAGTGCCTGCCTACTGAGGGCAATCTCAGCAATTTGCCTGATTAGACACAGGGTGGGTCTGGGTTAGCTGCATTTGTCTTGGACTCTAATGATGCAAAACTACATTGCTGACCTTGCCACAAGGGTCACTGCAGACTGAAGAGGAATGTTTAGAGGGGTGTGGGGCAGAGGGAAGCTCGTTGTGATAGTAAATAATTCAGTCACTTCAAGACATTCTTCTGCTGTTGACTTGTGACTACTAATAATATGCCTGCTTAATGCTATGCTTCTCAATAAGCATGAACAAAATGGTGAAGTTTAAAACTCTTATGCTTGGTCTCTAAAGGGTATATGAAAACCCTCTGCTCTAGCTGAAATAAAAGCTTTTAGCTCTGGACTAGGGAGTATTGGTCATGATAATGTGTTCTGCTATGCCATCTCACAAAGCTTTTTTTTTTTTTTTTTTTTTTAGGTTGCACCAAAAGACTTGTTCAGCTCAGACACCTTTGGGCAGACTACAGAGAAATTTAGCTTTGCCTCAGTGGCACAAATAGGAGCTGTGCCAACTAGTCCAGTGAACCTCTTCACAACACCTTCAATGGCTGGTTTAGGTTAGTTCACAAAGTGGAGGTCTTGCTCCAGTCTAAGCTGCTAACAGCAAAAGAGGGGTTCTGGTTTTCCTTGATGTCACATGTAGTGCTATGCCCTTTAATCCTTGTGCTGTCTGCCCTAAACTATTAAGACCTGTGAACAGAGGCCTAAACTGTGCATCCTTAACTGGAACAGGGTTTTTTACCTGAACTTTGACAGCAGATTGCTGCTTCAGGTACACAAGGTGCAAGTGAGGCAGGCACAATTGGGAGGCTACAGTAACACTGCTGCAAAGTCAAAATTATCACTTACACAGGAGTAACTACATGGCAAATGCATCTGTCACTTCTGTGCTAGGACTAAGTATGTCCCTCCTTCTGTTACATCAACCACTATTCTGTTCTTCCAGGACTGAAATGGAGCAAAGTAAAAAATGTTATCCCCCTTCTCCTGCCCCCACCCTCAACCCAAAATGACTTGATTTTTAAGTGTAATTCAACAGATTTTTTGCAAACAGTACATGAAAAATGTTTTGGTGGTACCCTCAGTGGAATTGATGCACGCCTGCTTGAGGTCCTCAGATCACTGAAGTGCTGTATAATAACAATCTCCCCCCAGGTGGCTTGCCAGTAACTCCACGATGGATTGCACCTTCCTTCACTCAGGCTGCACCGGTCTTTCCTGGGTCTATGAAGTCTGCTCAGCCTACAGGAGTTACTCAGCCGCTTGCCTTTGGCACTCAAGCAGAGCCAAGCTGGAGCCAGCCTGCATCTTTTGGTCCAGCAGTACCTCAGCTGTCCAGTCTCTGGACACAGTCAGTGCAAGTTACATCTAGTTCATGGGAGCAGCCATCCAGTGCTGCAAAGCCTTTCCAGAGTAGCGTGTTCCCATCTTCAACACTACCTACTCAGATGTCATCTGTACTGCCCTCCACGTCAACAACAGTTAGCCTACCTCAGCCACCGCCTAGAACTGCACCTCAGAAGGAGTTATCCAAGAAAGAGAGTGATGTTTTTATTCATCTGGATCCACTTGGTGATAAAGAGACAAAGGATGTCATGGAAATATTCAAAGACCTCCAGCTGACAAAGCTGCCTGCAGTACCAGCAAGGAGAGGAGAGCAGCAAAGCCTTTCAGGTGCTTCTGGAGCTTTCAGCAATTATTTTTGTAATAAACTAGGTATTCCTCAAGATAGTACAGATCATAGTGACATGGAAGCTAGGAGGCTGTCTGCCAAAATGACTGGTAAAATTCCTTTTTTTTTTTTTTTTTTTTTTTTAATTCTGCCTGGATAGCTGCTCAGGGTTCACTATCTTCTTCTTCACTATAGTTCTTCTGACAGAACTAAAAATTCATCCGATCATTACTGAAACTGAGTTGAAGGACTGTCTCCCCTAATAACGTTACAGAATTGACCAGTGTCAGTGGCCAAACACTGACACCTGGTGCCTGAACTACTCGACTAGAATAAAGTAAACTAGGTCTGTACAGTGTTAGAAGTCCCACCTAGCTTAAGTGCAGTGAGGGACAAGCAAAAGATGAAACTGTGAGGTCACTCAAAGCAACTACTGGGGGGGCGGGGGGGGTTGTGTATCTAATTAGGTGGGCTTTGGCATTGCTATACAGGCAAAGCTGAGTACTTAATAAAGCTGTTGTGATTATAGCAGTATGCTTCTTTTCCTTAGAACTGCCAATGCCTGTTCCCCGATCCAGTGTGCTGCCAGGTCATGGTCAGCTTGAAGGTCAAGCTAAAATAAAGCCTGACAGTGCCTTCTCCGTAAGTAGAAAAAAAAAAAAAAAAAAAAAAAAAAACACCCAAACCCCCAAAACAAAACACTTTCTTTCTCCTTAGCAGGTGTGCTTGTGTTTGAGCACTGGCTTAGCTCTGGCTTCAGAGGCTGTGGAACAGAACTACTTGCATGTCTGAGGCTAATGTTTAATCTAACAGAGGACACTTGTTGCAGGAAGGCTAACAAAGTATGGTTCCATTTGGCTTGGGTCTGCAACCAGTTCCCTAAGCCGCAAGCCCTAGCAAGAAGTTCTTCAGTATTGAGAGCTTCTATAAGAGACTGTAAAAATAATGTAGCTGCAGAAGTCTTCCACTTACCTTCCTGTGGAGTAGACTGAGCACGTGGACTGTGCATCTCATGCTGAACAAATGGGACACTCCCATGTTCAGTACCTGCTGGGGAAGGAAGTGGCTTAACCACGTCAGTCCCTTTGGGACACAGTATTTGAAGCCCTTGGTGGAAACTCTGGCTTACTTCCAGAATGCTGACTTAAGATATCTAGCACTTGGCTAAGACAGATCTCATCATGACAACGCTGGCTCAGCTCCAAATGAATGTCCAGTAAGCACATATTGCTTTTCTGAAAGACCCTGGTCTGAAGCAAGGTATAACTATTCACATGGCTTTAGAGCCCTTTTCTCTTGTTAAAGCAGTACAGCTATTGTGTATTTAGGAAGGACTCTGCAGCATTCTTCCCACAAGATGTTTGGAAGAGGAGCTAGCTGATACAGCCACATAGAGTAAAGTTGGTGAAACCTGGATATTTCCTAAGAGCCTATGATCTCTCTTTTCTTAAAAGAAATCTCAGAAATCATCTTCTGGACCTTTTGATGATCCTTTTGGCCACCCATTTGTATAGGTCAGGTAAGTCTAATCAGACAACCTACTTCATTCTCTGAAACTGAATCAGAAAACCTTTGGTAAAGAGCTGGCTAAAAGCTATACTAGCTTAACTCTGATGCTCCTCTGAAGTATGGCAAACAGTTCCTAGAACTCTTCTGCTGGAGTACCCCTACTGAGCCTTGTACACAGCTGCATTCTGGCTAAGCCTAGCCAGCTTCACTTCCTTAGAAATATTTTAGTCTTCTGCAGACTCAAGGTCACAATAGAACTAGATTTCCTTTCCTTGAGGAAAGTTAATGAGTAAATATGTGCTGCAAAACTCAGGGGCTTGACTAAATTCCTTCTGACATCTCTTCTAGAGAGTGGCACGCAGTGCTCCATGCAGCTTTCTGAAGTTTAGTCTTCTCAATAATTGTGGGTTTGTACTCTGGGTGAATTGGAGTAAAAACAGATTAAGTGAGCTTTTGTTACTACAAACTAATATAACTCAAACTTTCATACAATTGACTAGACAACATGAACTGCCAAAGTAACAATTTTCATTCTCTGCCACAACTCTGAAGTCTTCTGCTGAAATACTGTCTGGCTTCTAACAGAAGACAAATGTGCTATTTATTGCTTTGGTTTTGTTCTCAGTGGCTTCAAGTTAATTTAAGCAATAAAACCTAACTTACAGCCATCCTAACCCTAGTACTTTTCATCATACTAGGCATAACGAGCAAAGGACGAATGGATTAACTGGACCTCTTCTCAACGTGATTTTTCTTCATGTTTCACTCTCCTGTCTGCCACTCCTGCTGCTGTTCCATGATGATAATCTAAAACATGTCCAAGTAGACTGAAACATAAACCCTTGGAGAACATGCTGTGAAGATGATAATTCAGGGCAAAGAAAATGGACAGTTGGACTCAGACTCATGCTGGAGACCCAAATTCAAATTGGTGGATGTTAACTTTACTTTAGTTCTTTGCAGGCTTCCACAGAAGTTTTGTCGTGTCTTACAAGCACCAAGTCATGTGTCTTGTTCACACAGTCCTCACAATTCCTCTTTCTGTAGCACTTACTGTCCTAAAATACAGGAACTGAATGTACCTGGGGAAGAAGTGTTTCTGTCACATAGGGGAACTGAACTAGTAGTAAAAGCTCCACAGCTTAAACAACTTGGTCAGTTGCCTGTTATCACAACAGCAGCCAGTTGTGAAGTTAAGTGGGCACTACTCAGTTCTAAGTAGTGACTGGACCTATGACTTGGTCTGTGAGCCACAAAGACAAATTCTGTGAGAGTGAGGGGGGGAAAAAATACCTGATACCTGTCTATTTAACTAATAGTAAAGTATCATTCTGCCATAAATGTGTAATAAGGGACTAACTGTGGGGTCTATAACAGAACTGCTGGAGTCCTGAGTACTAGAAGCCTACACCGTACTGTCAGATAAGCTGAAACACTTCTTGCAGAACATTGGGGTAGTAATGGACAAGTAACTGTTGTCTCGGTGTTAATATGATTTTTTTCAGAGAGGGAAATCTGCTAGCATCGCTTTTCTATTACGGTGGCTTGGCAGACAAATGGAACAAGCAGATAGGCTTCTTGCATATACTTCAGTGAATGTCCCTGATGTTTCCTGGTTTGAGTTGTCATATGGTGTAGGTGTGGCGTGTTTCCAGTATGTTAGAAAGCAAAAAGACAATCATGGCTTCACTCTCTGCCTGGATTCCTTGTGAACAAATGTACCACCTCTGTGCCGTTAATGTGAGGTAGTCCTCCATCTCTTGAAAACAATGCCTTTCTAAAGAACCTCTTTACGAACAGATCTTTAACTGACTGTAACACTTACGTTCTTGGCCAGTGATGGTGGCTAATGTGTCAGAGGTCTTTCTGTTAATGCTAAGTATAAACTTGAAATAGTATTGTTAAATCAAAAGCCGAAGCAGCTGCTGAACTGGAGAGCTAAGAAAGTCAACTTGGATACAGCCTTAGTAAAAATTCACCCAGTCATGCAATTAGTCTTGTATATAAACCTCTCTTGCACTTTCTGTAAGGCAAAAGAAGCCATGAATTTATGTGTCTCAAACTGGAAATGCAGAAACTTATGGACATTACACTGTTATATAAAACTGTAGTATCTCAAGTGGTGTTAACTAATGACACTAAATAAAAGCAACTTTTCATGGCAAGCAAACAGTGTGACTGTTGATTCTGTTCTCCATAACTTGATCTTGTGGCCTAGTTGACACTAGGAGCTTAGTTTAGAGCCTGATCAGTCTTCCTGTAGTTTCTGGCATCAGCCCTGTTCAACAAATCCTGTCCCACAGTAAAAACTAAAATTCCCAGCTGACTTAGTAAACTGTCACGTGAAGCTTGTCCCATTAGCTGCTCAGCCTGAGCATTTAGCTTATGTTCAGAAGAAATTTTACAAGTCCTTTAATGTAGATGGCTAAAAAGAATAAATCCATGAGAAAGTTATTGTTTGACTAGGCTTTAATACTGGAGACGGAGCTGTAACTGTCAGCTTAGTGTAAATATATATAGAATGGGTGCGTGCTTGCTTACCTTTAATACAGTTTGATTTGTATGGTTAAGGCATTGAAAATAACTCATCAAAAGGAAGTCGGTATCCAGCTTGAAATAAAAGTCTTACGGTGCTTTACAGAGAATCACTGACTTCTTTTTACTTATTTTGGCTGCATGGCAACATATAATGTAGCATTTGGATAACATTAGAACTAAAATAAACACCAATTGACTGTCTCAGTGCTTGAGTGAAGAATTGTGTTTACCATCATTTGAGTTAAGCATCTAAATGACTATTTGCTGGTCAAGCTAAATTTAACAGTCCTGCTGTGCTGGAGTTTTGAAATAGCTATCTGGATCATCACTAAGAGCTAGTTAGCAAGACCTCTTACACACTGGCCAAAGACACTTGCTGGTCTGCCAGCTTAGTTTGAATAGCCGTTTACTCTGATTTAGTCTCCGTTTTAAAGAGCCATGAGCTGTACTGGTGTGTATATAACATCAATTTAAATAGGTACGATGAAACAACACAATATTACAAGTGTCCATGTCTCACATTCTTGCTCAACAAATTAGATTAGTGCAACTGAACTCATCAAGATGGACTAAGGCTGTGTCAGATTTAAATTCCTCTAAATGAAGTTATTTCAAAATAAGGACTGAATAGGGGAAAAAATAGCCTGTCCTATTGTACACACTCCCCTTTCCCTGCCACAAAAAGTGAGGAACAGAAATAAAAGTAATTTTTTTACTTGCCCATGGTAACTTGGAATATCCTTATACTAGATGATTACTTTAAGCTTGCATCCAAATACTTAATTCTTAACAGTTAAACAGCAGGTTATTTATGAGTTAGTTCTGTCTTGTGACTGTGTCCAACACATGATGCCTTAAAACTGGATTACAGCAAACTGCTGAATAGGAATGCACAAATAAAGAGGTAGCCGTGGTTTGGGTTTTGGTGACAAAAGCTAGAAGAGTTTTAGTCTCCTTCAAAACAATAAAAAATTGTGTTGTTCTTTTATATGGGCTGGGGAAGAAAGAAAAAGGAATCTTGGGGCTTTATTATTCCAGTACCTCAAATGATTCCAAAAATGTTAGAAGCTGAACTTGCTCTTGTAAACAGCTCTGCTTTAGGAACCGTTTGCTCCTTACATGAGTCACTGCTGTGGCAGTGGAAAGCTGCCTGGCAGAAAAGGACCTGGGGGGGGCTGGTTGACACCCAGCTGAAGATTAGCCAGCTGTGTGTGCCCAGGTGGCCAAGGAGGCCAGCAGCATCCTGGCTGGTGCCGGGAACAGCGTGGCCAGCAGGGCCAGGGCAGTGCTGTCCCCCTGCACTGGGCACTGGCGAGGCCGCCCCTCGACTCCTGTGTTCAGGTTGGGCCCCTCACTGCCAGGGGGACGCAGAGGGGCTGCAGCGTGTCCAGAGACGGGCAGGGGGCTGGTGCCGGGGCTGGGGCACAAGGCTGGTGGGGAGCGGCTGGGGGAACTGGGGGGGTCAGCCTGGAGAGGAGGAGGCTCGGGGGCACCTTGTGGCTCCCTGCAGCTGCCTGACAGGAGGGTGTAGGCAGGGGGGTCGGTCTCTTCTCCCAGGTGACAAGTGACAGAACAAGAGGAACGGCATCAAGCTGCACAGGGTGGGGTTAGATTGGGTATAAAGAAAAATTTCTTCACTGAAGGGCTTGTCAAGCACTGGAACAGGCTGCCCAGGGAGGCCGTGAAATCCCCATCCCTGTTTAAAAAACGCGTAGATGCAGTGCACAGGGACATGGTTTAGTGGTGGACTTGGCAGTGCTGGGTTAACAGTTGGACTTGATGATCTCAGAGGTCTTTTCCAACCTAAATGATTCTATGATTCTGTGACAGCTTTTTACAAGGCAGTTAATTGTTCTCTAATTAAATAAAATCTTTCCCCTATTTAAAAGGTATTAGTAAACAAGAATAGCTTGGTTTTAATCTTGAAGCTAATTTACACTACGTCTCAGTCTCCACACAAGAAAAAGTGGAATTTTCTGAGAAGTGGACTTTAGAGCACTTACTGTAAGGCAGTTTTGGCCATTAACTGGCATTCTTCAGTAAGCACTGCTTTGTGTTTGTTCTCTTGGTAATAAATAACAGAATGATCAAATAAAGAAATGACAAATTCAGTCATGGCAATTCTTGTCTATTGAGCTACGAGCTACAAAATGAGAAGCATGCGTGTTACCTTGCAGCTTATATCCATACTGTGCAGTTTAGAGGTGGCTGCCTCACTTTTGGGGGAAGGCAGAAGGTAAGTGTCCGTGGTCTTCTGCAGATGTCTATACTGTTTTGTTTCTCCAACACAGAGCATAAACCTCCAGTGCAGGTAACTTCTAATGGTAGCTCACTCAGATATTCAATGAAAAAAGAAACGACTTCTTGCTAGTAAAGGAGTAAAGAAACTACAAGGAGTCAAATATGAATCTTTTATTCATTTGTTTTGGGTGTATGTGGTACAATAAAGGTGCCTGATAGCAGTTAAAGCCATGTTTTTGCAGTGAGGTGTAGCTCTGGACACTGTTTTCTTCTCACAATACTTCTATTCCTATTCAAAGTCTCCGAGACTGACTATTTCTAATTGTCTGGAAATAGCCTTTGTTTTTTCACTGTAAGTATCACTAGGAGGAGAACTAAAGACATCATCCCTACAAAAGTATCGTATGAAAACAACTGAAGAGCTACACTACCAGGAATAGAGCTGTCTTCGAAACTAGAAGGATTGCTGCTTCCCTCTCTCCTTAGGTTTTGACGGTTATTATTATTTTGGCATTCAGCTCCAATTAAAGCACAGGTTTGATATATTCCGTAGAAAACAGTCAAGCCAGATATGATTATTACAGAAAGTCCATAGCAGGCAACATGGGCCAGGCCAGCAGCTTGACTTCACATCATGCCAAAGATTATGCAGCTTCCTGATGGTGCTAGCAACTAAAGGTGGCAAAATTATGCCCCCATGTGTTGCTATCATGTCTCCAAATTCAAGAGCGCCATGCCTTTTGTCTTGGTCAGTGCTAATTGTCAAACCAAGGCTTTTTCTTGAGACATCAGTTTTGTAACTGATGAAATGAACAGCTCTGTATTTTGAAGAATGGATCAACAACAAACTATCAAAGCTGTATGGCCTGAGGGTGTACAGAGTATATCGCGCAATCCAGGTCAAAGTGCGAGCAATTTTGTGTGCTGATCATGAAATGGCTTTTCCTTTCCAAAGAGCATTCTTCTGTCCCTCAGACCTCCCCAATAATGGATAGCTGAGAAGATATCTTGATTTCCACACTTGTCTCTAAAGTTCTTACTCCCAACTGCCACCTTCAGTGACATTCTTCAGTAGCTGAACTGCTTTTACCTTCTCTCCTACTTAAATTGTGTGATTTAGTATCTCCTGTTTCAGCATGATTTTTTAGTAACCGTGTCTGCCCAGGTTTAATGTGGAGGTGACAAGCTTGCAAATTTCCCATTTATCTTTGTTTTTTCTACACAATGATGTTGAATAAAACACTCTTTCCATTTCCATTTCAATTTCCAGATCAGTCTGGACAGTAGATACATTGTTGGTGTTTCAGAGTTCATGAGACTCATTTGCAATGAACTTTTTCTGATTTTTTTTTTTCTTCTCTAATCCAAAACCCTAAAGCTGGGTCTGCAGCAAATCATGTAAACCTTGCACACTAACCTGGAGGGAGCCCAGGGTGATGTACACAAACAATGAATATTCTTGCAGATGTTGCTCCATTGGGATTATGTGAAAACCTGTGCCTCCTGGAAGTCAGCTCAAAGACTACCATCAGCTCTGGTTTGCAGACAGGTGGTGGCAAGACTACCATTTGCTTTGAAAAGTTCAACTCAGCCTTTCCTGCCTGGGATTTTTATTTTAGACTCAAAATAATGACTTACAGGAACCTTAGGATCTGTGCTAGCTTGAGTCTGATCACTGCTTTAGACGCTCCACCTAGACACTGCTCTTCACGGTTCATTCTTACTGCTGCAAGGGATTTTGGCTGCATTTTAAGGTAATAATTTAAAAGTTCAGAAACCTATTTAAATGTAAACATCTAAAGTACCTAAATACCTAATTATTGCTATGAATAAGATATCTATTTGCCTTTAGAAATCCTATTAGGTGCCTCAGTATGTCTAGCGTCCAAGGGTTCCCCACTGCTACTATCTTTAAGGACAACGTTCAGTCTTCAACCCAAGATGCCAGGATAGATGTTGTTACTCAGAGGTTTACAGTCCTACATCAGTAAGGAGATAGAAAGGTCATATATGCAGCCATCTTTGCAGATACAGGAAGGAACAAGTTGAATCTCATCCATTTACCAGACCAGTAGATTTTCATTTCTCCCCTCCATTGATGTTACTGTCATGCTGAGTGGTGGAAAAATATTTAACAGAATACCGTACGGCAACTTTTCAAAGCATTGCCTGCTTATGAAGTTACAGTAAATTGTAGTGTTGCTGAAGGTTTTGTAAGATGAGCTAATTACAGGCAAAGGAAAGAGCCTGGAGGGCTACATCAACCTTCAAATACATTACAACTTCCCAGAATTCCAAAGAACTGTAGAATACATTGGAAAGTCTAGATTGGAAGGGACCTCTGGAGATCTTGTACAATGTTCTGTTCAAAGTGGGGCCTTAGGTTAGATTATCCAGGGGTCCTGTCAAAGTCTTGAATATTTCTGGTGGGGGACATTCTACCATGTCCCAGGGCAACCTCTTCTGATGTTTAATTGTTCTCACAGTAAAGGTGTTAGTTTTCTACATTCAGATGGCATTTCTCCTGAAGCAACTTCTACATGGTGCCTCCATCTTCCATACAACCACCTTCTAGGACTTAGCCTTTTCTGTAGAAGTTTCTAAGAGATACTCTATACTTCAGGGGTCCTCAAACTTTTTAAACAGGGGCCGGCACACGGATGCAGTGGCAGGCAGCCATCTGCGGCTGCTTGGTTTCCCCCCCAACCCCCGGCGGGGGGGGGGATCTGTAAATACCGGGGGCCGGATTGAGGACCCTGGGGGGCTGTATCCGGACCGTGGGCTGTAGTTTGAGGACCCCTGCTATACTTCTTTCTTATTCTTTCTTATTTTTGAATTATAAGCCTTAATATAACATGGGGTAAGTGTGGCTGCAGCACAGCTCAGGTGGAACTATAACTGCAAAAATCTGTACCAGTTCCCAAGCTGAAATATTCTTCTGATGTGTGTAAGCATGCATGCTTAGTCAATATTTAAAATACACACCTTGCAGACTATTTTGCTGTAAACTTGAATAACACTGAAGAAAGCAAGCTGGCCCCTAAGTGTGCATATGCAAGTAGAAGAAAAGGCTCAGATTAAAAGTACCGTGATGAATGTAATCACGGTCTTTCTGGGTCAGAGAAAAAGAGACAGCCAACCCATTACCCTGTTCCTGATAGTGATCATTAAAGGATGTCAGGGAGAAGTCTAAGAACAGGACAGGTATTCGATGCCATCTCCAAGTTCCCAGTGCTTTCAGCTGCCAACCAGTGGGTTACTGATTTAGGTTCTCAGAGTCCACCAGAGAATTAGTGAAAGGAAATGCTGTGTAAAACAGACTTTTCACAAGGCTGGATCAGCATCCTCTCTCAGGTACCCCAATTCCTGGTGCCAGGCACACAGCAAAGCTTCACACTTCCCTACCAGCTAAGAGTCTGGGAGGTCCCTCTTGTGTGGAGAGACTCTTAAGTCTTCATCTCGTTTCTGCTGCCCACAGATATTGGGCATATTTTTGCTTTTTGCTATTTCCTTTTTGTCAAAATCCCACCTGTTGAAAGCAACATCCTCAGCCAAGAACCTGTTTACTGCAGTCCTTAGCTTGAGGCCAGGAAACTTTTAGGAAAGGAATTATTTAGGAGCAGCAGGCAAGACAGTGGGAGCGTGTGAGACACATACTACCAGCAGCAGCTGTGGTGCATGTTTACAGCAGGTGTGTGTCACAGCAGAAAGTCTGAAGCATCAGAGCCAGTCAGAGTCAGCTGAGAGTATAAAAGGTTGCATAACAGCCCTGTGATCCCTGAGCTGTTTAAAATTCAATATCTGGAAAGAGACATAGGTCAATATAGTGTCTCAATAACACTATGTATGTAACCTGAACATACAATAAATGGCACCAAAAAGCTGAACCAAGTGGTGTCCCTTCCTTGTCCAAACTGCAGATTGCTCAATCTTATGGAATCAGGTTATATTTGTTTGGAGTCCCGATGTACTTGTATGAGGGAAGGGGGTCAAAGAGTGGAGGACAAGGCCTTGCCTGCATCGAAAGCGCATACATCACATTTCAAGAGCTGCAGATGTGCCAGCTGGATGGGCTCAGCAAAGAGGGTCCCATTGTAGGGCAGAGGCACTAGCATTAACCTTGAGAGATGCAGAGAGAGAGTTGTTTCACAGTGGATGAATATTCAGCATGTGAGGCCAAACTGGAATAAATTACAGACAGTAAACTAGGTAGGTCGGACTTCAGAGCTCTTCCATTCCTCTGCTCTCCAGCAATGTTACCTGTAAAGATGAGGTCACCAGTAAACAATTGGCCTTGGTTTTTAAAATTAACAAGTCATCCTACAGTGCACCAGTTTCTAATGTCTAACTGTGGTTTCTTTAAAAAAAAAAATGCAATTTCTATAAAGTGATAGCCTTTCACTAACTGAATACCAGGAGTTTCATGGTATTTAAAACTGGGCACCAAAATGAAGAGTCACTCTTGAAAATACAGGCGTAACTGGCGAAGTATTCAACTTGGCAAGCTGAAGAATACTTTAGATAGCTAAACACTTGTCTAGCCTCTCCAACTATATAAGTTGTCCTGTTTATTTATTTATTTATGAGCCTTTTTTTTTAATTCAGGAAAGTGTTTAAACTTTTATCTAGGTTTAAGGGCAACTCCATTAAAGTTAATAGCTAAAACTCACAATGACATGTGTTGGAAGTGCTATGTCTATTTCAGATGCGCTGCTGTGCCTATGTCTTCAGCTTTAAGTACAGGGAGCACGACCACTGTCTGAACAGGGAAACTGCAGATGTTCCCTGTGTATTATTGTTTGATTCTCTTTAGCAACATGACCCACCAGAAGAGCATGAGTACATGAGTTCTGAAAAAGGGAAAAAGAGCTGGCTTATTAAGTCTTCAAAGCTTTTTTAATGAAATTTTAAACCACCAAAGAATTTAATAATAGGCAGCTGTTTATACATCTGAGTACTGAGCACTGCTATGAAAATGAAGCAGAGAACAGTTTGAAGATGCTTCCAAAATATTGGTCTATGGTTTAAATACAAACTCACATGTGAGTTCTTCAGTGTACTGCCCAGAACTGTACTGGAATGTTTTGTTTGACAGCTCTTCAGAAAAAGCTTTCCACAGGGGAACGAGAGAACTGAATGCTCCATCTCCGATAGACTGCAAGCTTAGCAGCTGGAGCACGTGGGGGCCCTGTGACCCATGCACTTATCAAAGGGTAAGCTGTAGTCGGAAGTCTTTGTTCCAGAGCCACAACCAAAGGGACAGTATCTGTCTGCCTTTTGGTTATAGGAAAATAGCACATTGCAACTCTTATATTGTATGTTCATGATTTGATGAAACCTATGATCATTTCTGTTCTGAAGCATTAAGAGTAAAAGACGACTTTTTACAGATTTACAAAACTGGTCAAGCATTCTCCTTTAAAATGTATTGGTGATAGTAGTTATCCATTTAGGCCATGTGGATGTTTCTGTTAAGAACATTACTTTTCAATATATCTTCCTTTTTAAAATAAAAAGTAGATTTTGTCAAAAGCAGATTTTTATTTTATTTCAGGAAGTTCTTATGAAACTTTAAAAAAATTAAAGATTGAAAGCATACAAAATATATATGATGCATTTCCTCCCTGCATTGAAAGTAACGAAAATAGTGAAATAAATTAAATAGTGAAAAATAAGCATCTGTACATACCTGCTAAGACATTAATTCAATGTTCCTTTAAGACATTAATTCAATGTTCCTTTACACCTTTTTTACACCATGAGCTGTGCCTATGGATTTTCAAACAAAAATTTCACTAAAGATGCTTCATTTTGAAAAGTTTAAGTTCAGCTGGAAATCCTTCAGTTCTGGTAGTTCTCGTTTCTCTTTAATCAATGTTAATAGTGTTATTTATCTTTCAAGTTTCGGTCTAGAAATATTGAAAGATTTGGACAGTTTGGTGGAATACCATGCCTGGAGACCTTAGGAGATACCCAAAGCTGTAAGACGAGCAAAGTCTGTCCTGAAGAACCAGAACCTAACTGTGGTACTGACTTTCAATGCAGTTCTGGTAGGTTTTGCTTTCATGCCATAGCAAGTTATGAAGTAACTCAGGAAACTATGTTTTACTTAGTTCTGTGAAATCAGTTTCCATTGAAGACAGAATACATCACAAGAAGTGATACATGCTTCAGTGCTTTTCTAGTTGTGGAAGATTTCCTGAAGAGGTGCCGGATTGCTAGGTTTTAATGACAATCCCTGGTGTGTAGACAGGTGGGTTGCAAAACCACAACGCCAAAACCACAGCATGAAGAATGCTTGAGAAGGGGTACATTGCATTTCATCAAGTTTAAATTCTTCTCCTGTAATTTCTACTCCATGGTTAAAAACTGACCATACTGTATGTCCTTTGTTGTAGCACAGCTTCTCCACCTGCTTCAGAAACACCGTTTTATGAAAAATCACTAGCAAAAACCTGGACTTAAGGAATTTTAACAAAATAGGTAGGGATAACTGAAGTGGTATGATAGATGGTAGCTGGAGACCAGAATGCCTCTAGATCCAAAGTAAGATGTAACTTTGTAGTGATATATGCACGGCATATGAATGAATGTAATGTTCAATATTCATCATAAACAAAATAATAGGAAAAGTTAATAGTAATAAAACTAGTAAAAAACAGAAAAGGAAAGATGGTAAGTGAATTTTGAGTCCCAAGCCATTCCATTGTCGGTATTGTCTTCATCTCAAAAACTGTGAACTGCAAGTAGAGAAAGAAACATTAGAAAGTATGTATTTAACTACTAGTCCACAGCCATTGTGTGGCACTTACAGGACAGGCAGCTGATATCAACAAACGTTTTATTATGCTAGGGCTAAATTTGCCCCAAATCTAAATCCAGTAGGAAAAAAGTCAGTCTTTGTAAAACCTGTGATGTGCAACCTCAGGAGATTTGTTTCTTCACTGTTGCTTTAGAACAAAAATAACTATAGTTTTGGACACCATGGTGTCCATATTATTCAAATAATATATTCCAAATAGCAACAATTTAAACAACTCAGAAATAATCCTTTGTTGATATTAATATTTTCCTGTAGTCTTTTAATATAAATTGAAAATATCACTAATAATAAAAATTAATACAGATACAATTACAGAAAGTAACAACTTTATGCAAATGACAGTAGTTCCCACCACTTAGTTTTCTTAGCAATCCTAGTAAACTCATAAGTAAATACAGTAATAAGGGTGGAGTTTTTTTCATTTGAAGGAGGCAGGGTGTAGGACTTTAATTCCTTGTGACAATAATAGGTATATATGACGAGGAAGATCTCAGTAAAAAGTAGCGGTATCATTCACAGTCCATCTTGGAAAAAAAATCCATTAATTCAATGTTTTATTCTTTTATTAGGTCGATGTATAAAGCAACGACTTGTGTGTAATGTAGATAATGACTGTGGAGACTTTTCCGATGAAGATAACTGCGAATCTGACCCACGATCACCATGCCGTAACCATGACATTGATGTGTCTGAAGTTGGTAGGACCGCAGGGCAAGGGTATGTAATGAAGGAAAAAGTAGTATTTGGACTTCTTAGTCTTCAACGCCAGCTGAAAACACGGGGCACGCTGATATTCCCACAAATGGAATCTGAATCATGTTCACATTTGTATTCAGAAATTTTATGTAGCTTTTGGAAGAACACCTAACTACTGGGGTTTTTTTGTGTACTTATGGAGCATAAAATATTTATACAGACAGTGTAAATCAATCATTACACTGATACCCAGAAACATATACAGATGTTACATGAATATAATACTTACTATTTAAATCTAAATTTTATAGAAAGAGATGTGTTTCAAGAGATATTTCATAATGAATCATTCCCAATTACTTTACTAACATGCAAGTCTAAAAGAGAGAAAATGTTTCTTGATTGTTTATACAATGGGATGCCTTACTGCAACAACACTCTGCCTGCAGCTTTTTTCCAGTGTTGCGCTCTGCATTTCCCAAATCTTCATTATTTACAGGAGTTTTCATCATTAATCTAGGTCAAAAGTTAATTTTTCTATTTTCAGGCCCTGCTGAACTTCTTTTGTTTCAAACAAGAAGAAAGTGTGACAAACTGTTTATCTACAAATAGAGTTAAAAGGCAGCTATCCAAATTGGAACAGATGAAAATAAAAATATACTACAGCGCCACCTTGTGTTTAAATGAGAAGGATACAACCTTTTAATTTGATTTTGATAATAGTATTATTGCACAAGAGCGAAAATGCTGCCCTTGTAGCACAGGGAAGTAAGCCAGGTACTTAGACATTTTTTTTAAAGTAGCTTCTTTATTATTTCTATTATAATCTGTTACTAAAATTTTCCACAAGAAATGTTATATACCCGTGCAGTAGTGACACTGGAGACTTCGATGAATTGATAACCACTGAAATACTGAAAAGATTCAAATCTATGAAACAGACATAGAATGGCAAAACAATGATACAGAATCCTCCAAAGAGCAGTTATTTTTGGAAGTATCTCCTGTACATCGGTATGTAGATGCATAGAGCTATGAAACCAGTATGCCCATTTCTCTGGTTTTGTAATGGTTTAGATTTCTTCTCCTCTGCTCCAGAGAACACCATGACTCTACAAAGTCCCACCCTGTGAGAAAAGACAGGCTAGGAGTTGCTGTATATTCTTTCTACCGATTTGATGGATCTTGTACACACTTGATACCAAAGTTCCTACTAGCAAACAAACCAATATAAGTGATTAAAACAACAGGTTGAAATAGCTGTAGAGATGCTCCTTTTAAACCTATAAGGAATGCTTCCTCATGAATACATTGGTCAATGGCCAATGCATGTTTTTTCTCCCTTTATTCCTAAGGTTCCCCCAGTGTTTGATGTTTAATATCTATTTTTTATTTCTTTATTTCTCATACATAGCCCTTAAAGTTCTTTACAAAATATTTATCATTATCTCCATTACACAGATGAGAGGTCCATAAGACATGAGGCAGGCTGGTGTGGATGAAGCGAAATGCAGTTCCACAGCTATAGTCTTTCTCCATCTCTTACAGAATCTGCATTTTCCAGTCACAATACCATTGTCTACAGGCTATGGGTGCTGACACCTCCTTTTTCAAAGTGTAACCCCTCCTTTATTTCTCTTGTAGAATCAATGTCTTAGGGATGCAGCCAATGGCCAGCCCATTTGACAATGACTTTTTCAACGGTCTTTGTGAAAGGGTGCGTGATGGAAACACACGGACATATTATCGCAAACCGTGGAACGTGGGTGTTCTTACTTACGATGTAAGTCTAAGTCCTTCTGTGCAAACTAGGATGTGTTTAAGTGAATGCTGAATCCTGACATCCTCTTGGAAGACTTTGTCTATCTCTTGAGTCAGGCAGCTGCAGCTTTATAGCACCAAGCTTTTGACAAAGTCCAGAGGGAAACAGGTGATATCATTTGCTTTACCAGTTAAGCTCAGATGCCCCAGATAAAGTCCCACATGTTAATTGCAGCACTTGTGCCTAGTAAATGAAACTATCTTTTTGTAATGTTTACAGTAAGAGCCGATCAGATAAACAGGATATGCACAAAAAGCATATGATACCTAACTTATACTGGGTCAAGTAGCAATCTGCTTTTCAAGGACACACAAAAGACACTGATAAAAAGGCAGGAATAATATAATACTCTGGTCCTGCTTCCATTTTCTAATCAATGATGAATGATGACTTTCTCTGTTCCACTGGAAAAAAAAATAATAGGCTTTTGAGATTCATATTATGACTTCCAGTGAGGTTTGAACACCAAAAATATTAATGAACTTAGAAATACCAATGTCAGATGCATTTCAGAAATCAAAACAGTATCTTGCTTACCAAGTGCTTTACTTATTATTGTAAGTAGGAACTCCATAGAACAATTACAATTTAAACCAGATCCTGCACAAAATGAATAAATCTGACCCGGAGGTCATTGCTCGTATTTGATTTTGATGCATAACTATTTTCCATTCTAAAACTGTATGTTCTGTTGAAGTATAAAAAAATAAACAACACTGAAACAGGTATTCCGAAGTAGCTATTGTCTGCTATGAGAAAAGAAAGCAAAATCATAGTTCTGATTCATTTCAGATGTTGGACCTATTAGCAACTCTTGTCTGCATTCCAGGAAGGAGCTGGAGACCACTACTCCTTACACGTAAAGGAACTGTTGACAGACATAAATTACTTTGACATTGTTACACGCTGAGATTTAACACTCAGTGAATTATCCTCACTGCAGTTTTCTGTTCACTTTTGAACCACTAAGCTGATCCAGATGAGGTGGTTTGGGTACGGAGTGGTATTTCCATTTGAAAGAAAAAAGATCAGTGAGAAAATGTATTGCTAAGCTATGTTAAACATGCAACTTTAAAGTGCTATGTAAAAGTGCTATGTATTTTCTTCTGTTACTGACAGTTTTATTTTCTCATTAAATCTTTTTGTTATTATTTCTAAGACAAAAGCAGACAAAACTTTCACATCTGTGTTCTACCATGATCGGGTAAAAATGTTAAGAGAGGTTTACATAGAAAAACGAAAACAGTTTAATGCTGACCTGTCTCTGAAATACACACCTACTGAAGGAAGTAAAAAAAATAGTTCAGAAGGGAATTTCAAGTATTACTACAGCAAGAATTCAAGTTTAAGTTCTATCCTGGAAAGTTCCACAGAAAGGGTAAGTTTAATCAAGCTAAATATTTTAATGTAACTATTTTACAAACAGTAAATTTTACACAATGTTAGAATAACACAGTATTGATCTTTCTAAGTATTGTAGCTGCCTGCTACTTTTTTGTCATTTATTAAAATATATATATATATATATTAGCAATAGTGGGGTTAAAATTTCAGGCATGGCCCAAGGGTAACCAAATGTAGCTTCCACTTACCACTGTTCACCCTTGACTTGCAACCACCCTCATCTTCAACAGGGGCCTGATGTTACAAAGGGCCAAAGATCTCTGCTCTCGTCTTGGCTAGAGGGCAGCTCCACTCCAGTGTAATCTGAGTAAATTAGGTTAAGTCTTAGGGCAAAAAAATGCCACTGAGTAGGCCTACACAAGGCAAGCACAAAATAGGAATGCAGAATAATAGCTGAAAGGTCAGGTCTCAGCCATTTGGGTATCTCTGCACTAATAAACAAGCCTGTGCTGAGAGGCATGGGCATTGGCACTGGCACAGGTAATCCGCAGCTTCACTAGCACACTGCCATGATTTCGGTCGGTGCCAGCTCTGATGCTCTCACCAGCAATGCCCGTCCTGTGGTCCCCTGCAGCATGTTCAAAGGGAATGTTCTTATTAGGCAGCATGGAGAAAGCAAGCCTGTCTTGGGGCTGCACATAAGCCATACCACTCTACTTGCCCTTCGAGTCAGAGGAAAGGCACTATCCCATTTAATTTACTAGTAAAGAAGTAGCCTTAGCATATAGTGAGGTCAAAGAGAGAGAAAGTACAAAAAGTGATGCTAGACACTATGGCCTAATCCAGCGGCTGGGTGCTAAGGGAATTAACTGACTGGGTCATACGCCTTTTCCCACCATATATGCCAGAGTCTGTGATCACAACATGCCATCGTGCACAAGGTAAATCAACTTCACAGTGCTGAAATGCAGCACAGGCAAGGAAGAATAGATTTGCCTCAACTAATTCCATCTTTCAAGTTTCTTGTCAGCCTTGTCTAAGGCCCATTCAGAGCTCTGGAGACCAAATGGATAAAAGGGAAACTAAGATAAGTTTTATAAGTGACTAATTAAAATAATGCTGAAAAGAAAGGTATTTGCTATAAGGAGAAGCTGGCATATAACACTGGCTTTGTATCGGTATAAGTTTTCTTGGTAAGGAAATGGAAGTTCGAATCTCCAAGCATTCATCTCCGTGGATGCAATGCACCAAGTTCTGTAGCTCAGGGTGTATTACAGACTGCTTTTAATCTAGTGGCTTGTGATAGGAGTCCGGGCCTCAAATTCTTGCTCAGAGATCAGTTCAGAAAATGAGTTGTGTTTTGTCACTGGCCGAGTCTATCGCTGTAAAGTCACACTACTGAAGGTTAGTGGAGCGACAGTCCCTGGTGGGTCCCCTCCAGGGCCCACCCGCACATTGAAGCCAGGATTAGCCCAGGGACACCAGGAGGGTAAGGGATTGTGTACATGCTGGATGACAGGAATGCCTGCACCACAAAAATTTCCTCACAGAGATTTAGATGCCTGAAGATCTCTGCCAGTCCTAAGCAGCCTCTGAGTCAGCAGTTTAAGATCCTTTGAATGGTGCCAGCAAATGTGATGGTCAATTGCTAAATCCCTTTTAAGTACCCCCTATTAGGCGCTACTGTTCAGGGATTCACATAAGTATTGCAAATAATAATGGGGTTTGGAAGGCATGTGTTTGCTTAGAGTCTGAAGTGCAACTATTTCACAAGATGTCATGCGTTATGGGCAGCAGCTAGGTCCTAGTTTAGACTGTGATATAAAACCATCTGCAGTGTAATTTATGAAAATGTCAGTCACTAAACCTAGATTTAGAATGTATGTATAGGTCAAGTGCCTCAAAGGGATTTTTTTCCTGATTAATTTTAATTTTATGATGTTATTTGGGGTTGGGTTGGTTTTGGTTTTTTTTGTTTTTGATTGGAACCGTGCTCTTCCTTTGACAGTCTGAGAATAACAAAGTGATCCAAAACCAGAACTTAGTTCTGCTCTGACTGTGACAAACACAAAACTCCAGCTGTCCTCAGTGGGCAGCTTTTTTGTTAAGTGAGCTGTATGGAATTACTTTTTAATGTTACGAAAGTCAGAAAAGCATGTTCAGTAGATACTGTACTTAAAGACCTTGTTGTCAAATAGATCTCAAAGGGCTTGCTGAAATTGGTAAGGGGAGAGTTCTGCAAAACTGAAAGAACTAAATAATTCACATCTCTTGCTGCCTCCTCAGTTTAAATTGGAGAGCTTTTAATTTGAATTATATAAGTTTGTCCCTGTTCCAAAACACTAGTTTGAATGCCATGTTTAAAAGCACTGGCGTTTCTTGGTAAGTAAAATAGAACAGATTTTTCTGCTGTGCTGCATACCAGAATGGCACTCTCATCTGCTTTATTCTCTCTGCACTCAGAACCAAAGCTTTCTGCATGTAAAAGGAAAGATTCAGCTGGGAAGATTCCAAATGCGGAGTCGTGATGTCCGTCTCACAGATAGTTTCCTTGATGATCTAAAACATCTGCCTGCTGAATATGATAAGGGAGAGTATTTCAAATTCCTAGAAGATTATGGAACTCACTATGCGATCTCTGGAACTGTAGGAGGCAAATATGAACTTGTGTACGTGCTGGATAATTATGCTATGTCTCGAATAGGTATGCATTCTCTTGGCCTTTTATGGTATGCAGATTATCACCAAGAGTCCAGTCATGCAAAGAGATGTATGAGGATAGATTTGTGCATATGGAGCACTACTGAGAACAGCACAGTTCAGTGTGTGGCACACAGTGACATTACAGAATTACATGAGTTTGAGAGATGAGAGTCAGTCTTTGTAACTTCCAGAATTATTTGAAGTCTGTAACTAAGAAAAAAAAATCTTAAACAAACCTCTACAAAATATTAGCAATATAATTGGTGTGACATGATTCACAAGTCATCCTCAGTGTCTAGAAAATCTGCCTAAACCTTAAATCCACTTTGCTAGTTGGTACGTCCTTATGGTACAACCACTCGAAAAGTATGATGGTGGCAAAAAAATAAGGAATAAATTGAAGAGCTTCCTAGACAGCACATGGTGCACTTGTGTGTGTTGAAACTGTCTTTACAGACTTTAACATTCACACTGGAATTCTCCTTGCCCTGCTTAAGACAGGAAAACAGCAATTTAATCCTCCCTCATGTGCAGTTCAGAGATATGTGGTTTTGTGATGGATTAAAGTGACCACTCTGGAATAAAGCTGGAAAAGGCAATTTTCATGCTGATTTTGGGGATCAGAAAATAAGTACGGGATGCATGCAGCACTAAAAATAGTATTAGGATAAGATACTCAGACTATGCAAAAAGACATGGGGCAAAGATTTCTGTCACTTATGTATCCCACTATTACTCTGTTCACCTGGAGATTGTGAAGCTGGATTATATTTTTTCTTGAGCACCAATCTTAAGCAAAATTCTTTCCGAACACAAAAGTGAAGTTCCAGATTATATGTTTGAGTTTAGTAAATAGAAAGGAGGTGTTGAAGGCGTAGTGAGGAGGAGGATTAGAATTTATGGGAATAGATTACCTGTAAGAAATCAGTGGCCTTAATTAACTTTATGGGGGAAAGGAGTGGAGAAATAAGTTTGAGGTTGGGAGAGACTGGGAAGATCAAATAACTCAGCACATAAAAAGAGCAAATCATAAGCAGCTGAGAAATTTCAATAGAATATAAGCAAAAAGTGGTCCCTAGAAGAAAATCTGCTTTCAGTTAGGTCAAGGGAAATAGAAAAGAGGTTTTGGAGGGTTTTGGTATTTTCTTAATCACTGTAGGTCTCACCTGCCTCTGCACAGGCACTTCAACTAGAATCATCCTCACATTCATTTCATAAAAGAGGAAAAAGCAGAGGATCAATAGGAAGAAGAAAAGCATAAACATTTCCAATAGCCCTGAAATTAATTCTCCAAGAATAATAATATCGCATTATCAATGGTCATTCAATTCCCCCTAATCAGCTGCTTGTTTCCAATTTCAGGTGTCACTGTAGAAGATGTGAAAAGATGCCTTGGCTATCACTTGGATGCCACTATTACATATAAAGATTTACATGCAGATTTTACTATTGATAGTGATAAATGTGAAAAGATTAATATAAAGGACAAGTGTAAGTATATCCTTATTTTACATTATATCTTTTGCTTAAGGAAAGATGATACCCATCGCTTCCCTTTTTATAATCAATATAGTTATTGCTGTTAGGGACAGGAAAAATCCATTAGATCAGTAAAGATGAGGCTGCCATACTTCCATGCTCCCAGGTCAAGCCAGGCTGAGCATGTTTTCCCAGTAAGCACTCAGAAAAATGTATTTATATAACACATACATATACACACACACACATAGATGGCCACACAAATCAATACAGACAAAAGCATGGCACTCAGGCAAACACAGACAGCACCAATGGCTTCATCCTGTTCTTCTCTCCACCTGATCAGGGTCAAAGTCTGTTAGTGGGAAATATCACAGAATCACAGAATGTTTGGGGTTGGAAGTGTCCTCTGGAGGCCATCTTGTCCAACTCCGCTGCTCAAGCAGGGTCATCTAGAGCAATGTTCTCCCCAGGCAGCACAACACACAGGTATTCCAGCCCCTTCTCAAGATACATATATAGCAAATACAGAACCCTCTAGCAGCTGACCTTAAACATTCAACTGAACTGGCAACCGGATCCTTCATCTCCCCTGTTCCTGGCACCCAGATGCACAACCCACCAAGGCCTACAGCTGCACTCCTATTGCTGGTACAGACCACATGGTGCACACCAACACACATAACGGATGCCTTCAGTAGCTGGCTTCAGGTTCTCAGTCTACCCAGCAACTGCCCTTGGATCCTCTTATCTCCAGTTGCCTTACACTGACACGCTCACCTGCAAACAGGTTTCAGTCAACCCAACAACTTTGGGGTCTCTCCAGTATTTGGCTTAGAACCCCATGTCCCTCCAGTAGCCAGTTCCTCCAGCTGTGTCACTCTGGAGACATGTACATATCCAAGCCAGTTTAACAGCCACTTTGACACTTGGCTCCAAAGCCACTTACCCTATTCACCTGCTAGTCTGGCATGGTATTTGCTAGTGATCACACACTGACATAGGTACCCTCACTTCCTCCAGTTCTTGGCACCACAAACACTAGGTCCTATCAGCCATTGTCCAACTCTAGTTGCTGACACAGATCTTCATATACATGCATGCATGCAGACTAGAGTCTCCTCACCTGGGAAAATAGTTCGAAGTGGAATTTAATGGTAAACCAGGACAGACTGCAAAGATCTGTGACAGTACACGACAGACAAGCTCACTGATCAGCCACCTGTCTATATGAAATCACTCACCTTTTTTGCCTTTATCCCTCTATTTTCCCATGCCTGTTTTTCCCAAAGCCACCCTGATCCTCCCTTACCTCTTCAATGACAGTCCCCTAAATATATTCTAAGTATTTAAATTTGTACAATCCCAAAATGCCCTTCTTGCATCTTCCTGTTGACTCATCCTCAGCCCCATCCTGCTAATAGTTCTTCTGGGACAGGGCTGGGTGGAGTCAAGGCTTTCCCTTCCCCTGATTAGGCTGCTTGTATTCCCCTGCCTGTCATTGTTCCTTTCTGCCCCTTTGTGTGTCTGAGGATGAATCTTCTATCACATGATGCAAATGCTGCAGAAGGCAAGGAGATCTACTACTGAGCACAGAAGAGGCAATTATTTTCATTGCTTTGTTCTTATGTTTTAATTCTGAAACAAAAGCCCCTGCTGTTCTAATTCCTGCCCTTTTCTGGTTCATCTCAGGTGATACAGTAATTACTCATATTATCTTTGCCTTGTTATCACATGGCTATGATCACCATAATGTCTCTCATTTTGCCCTTCTTTTCCTTTCGGATATAGGGGTTTCTAATTCAATTGCAAAGTAGATGTCCTCCTACATAAGAGGTATGAGCAAAGAAATATTGAATTTCACCACAACTAGTGAGTGAAGGGTTCTCTTTACAGTCATTTTATAGAGTTGGACTGGTTGCACTAAAAGGATAACTGTTCTTTTAGATGCATGGGCATTAAACTTTCTTCATTCTTTCCTCTTTCTGTAGCAGAATTTAAGGATGATGCTGTCATTGATGATGTCATTTCCTTAGTTGATGGAGGGAAGATTGACTTTTCAGTTAAAATAAAAGAAATGTTACTGCGAGGATCCAAAATGGTTGATGTAAAGGATTACATAGAGTGGGCTAAGTCTTTGGTTGATGCTCCAGTAGTGATACAGCAACGAGTAAGTACAACTTCTTCAAAGCTTCTGTTCTTACAGTTTGAAAGCTTGTCCTAGGATGGAGGTGAGACTCCAAGTTTATCATGAACTTTCAGGTATTTTTTTCGTCTTGGTAGTTTCTTCAGATGCTTACACTAGTGATGGGTATATCAAAGGGATTCAGAACTTTGGATGTCTGTTATGCATGGGCTTCTTTCTTCTACAGCCTTCTCCAATACATACACTTGTTCCAGTTAAGATGAGAAATGCATATTTAAAGAAACAAAATTTGGAAAGAGCAATTGAAGACTACATTACTGAATACAGTGTGTGCAAATGTGAACCCTGCAAAAATGGAGGCACCCTTGTGCTGGTAGATGGAGCCTGTACATGCATGTGCTCAAGCTACTTTAAGGGAATTGCTTGCCAGATTCCCAAATCTACACTAGTCAAAGGTTAGTAAATACTCCAGACAGACTAAAATGAGCATATTTGTTATTTTGAACTATATCCTGACAAAACAAGGCAGAAAGATATCATAGTACTCCCTTATACCTGGTGCTGTCAATTCCAACAGGTATATCGTGTGGAAGTTAGTGTAAGTTACTGGGTTCTTCCCATAAAGAGAGCACTCTAAATTAGAGTACATTATTGTCCCACATATATTGTTGTGTCTTGGAATTATACCCCTGGGTCATTCAGGTAAACAGGAGCTGCTTTTTTTTTTTTTTTTTTTTTTTTGTTTTTTTACTGCACTAAAGCTTGGTGCAGTAATGGTAAACTGATCTCAGGCAAAAGCAATCTCACCACATCATGAGCTACTTTGTCTTCAGTTTCCTTCAAAATCACTGTGTTTGCTAACACATGATCTCATTTCATAATTACTGTGCTAGCTTAGTATTAGGTTGGTCCACAAAGGAGAAGAGGGTGATGAATGCAGTTCTGCAACTGACAATGTAAAAAATTTATGTGCAGTAAATTTATCCTCTGTGGCCAAGTTTTTAAAGCACAGGTGCCCAAAATGGGCCTTGGAACTTGATATTCAGTCAGTTTCCTAGGGTGACAAATACACTGAAACCTCTGGGCTCTGAAGCAGTGTCACTGACAAGGGCATTTTCAAAAGCCAAATCTGTGCAATGGATTGTACACTGGAGGCTGCAAAGATTTGCAGTCACTGTAACTGAGAACGTAAGAACTGAGTTCTACCTTGTCCAGCCTCAAAAGTGCCAAGTAAAACGCTCTAATTAATCTTTCTGTCACTGCACAGAAGACAAAGAGATGCTGGACTAATCCTAGTATGGTGTCTTAATCCCAGTTGTCACTGATGGAGGCTGGAGTTGTTGGAGTGCCTGGTCTACCTGCATCAATGGAGAAAGCACTCGAACTCGCCAATGTAATAATCCTATACCAGATCCTGATGGCAGACCATGCCAGGGAGAAAGCATTGAAAAAAGGCCCTGTGGAGAAACAAAATAGTTATGCTGCTCCAAAACAGGTAAGCAGACTCTTTGATTACTAACGTGTTACTGCTGTTTAGAATAAATGGCCAGCCAATGTTTGGGGCATTTGAGTGACACATTTGAAGAATTGATGGGTAGATCCATGTTGGAAGAAGGGTTCGCCGGAGTCAAGAAGACGCTCCATATGAGATATGCATCTTGCTCAACTTTATTAGTTTCTAACACTACTTATATAGAACCGATACACATGCATATTCATAAAGCAGAAATAAAATTGGTTAGTAGTCTCTAAACACGCGCGGTTTCACACCCCTAATTATCATGACTAAAATAAGCATTCTATCCACATAGCTAATTGAGTTGCTGTGCTTCAGCCTTGTAGTTTGTTACTCCCTATTTTCCCATATGGGTCCCTATCTTTGCTGGCCCTGCACCTGCTTTCCCAGCAGCTGTAGCTTGTTACAGCCACGGCCTGTTGGCACAACATAATTACTTGGTCTCAGGATTCAAGAATAGCTCAAGGCTACCTTCTTGTTAACTTCCGCACAGCAACTTCAGCACAGTTCTGATTACAGGCCTATTCTAATACCAGGCCTGGATTGTGCAGATCTTCAGAGATATTAAGGCCACGCTTCTGCAGCCATTCTTCTGCAGGTCCACTTACATGCATCATTTAAGTCTGTGTTTTGATAGTTTTTTAAAAACAGTCACCTTGTAGCTCAAATTTATGAATGGCTGGATTTATATTTGAATGTCTTGCAAGTAATGTTATACCACAGAACTCAAGAGTAAAATGGAGTTATGTATAAGAACAGATTAAAAATCCAGCTCTTAAAATCCAAATTTCATCTCCATTCCAACTCTCCATCAAAACACCTATGTCTTAGGAAGAGGGAAAGAGACATATTTTCCATAAACAGATATAAAGTCAATTTGGGAGTCTGAATTCTCTTACTTGATGAATAGAATGCTTAAATCCAACAAAGTTCCTGTTATAGCCATTTTGTACCTTTTAGCTTGGAAAAAAATAGTTTAAGTATATGTCTAGCTACATGGTTTTCTCGGGTTTGGTTGTTTTTCTCCCCCCCCCCCCCCCCCCCCTTATTTTTAATACAATATTGTAATGCAAACATAATCAAAGAAACAAACAAAACCCCCCCCCAAAAAAAAAAAAAAAAAAACAAAAACCAAACCACCAAAACACCCAAGCAGGATTTTGGGAACACATGCTCTGGTCCATAAAATGTCAAGGTGGTCTCAACTTTCTTCACCTGCTGAGATCAAAAAGCTTGCATGCCAATTGGATGTGACAGTAAGGTTTTCAGGTCAATGAGAAAGAGTTTGGGGTTTATGTTACCAGAAGTTCCTTTTCTGGGAGGTCAGAAAAATAAAAGAGGTGGCAAGATAGGGAAAGGACATTGAATGTTTCCCCACTGAAACACTCTAATGGTCAGTCTTGTGGTATGGCCTCTCTCTGCACCAAAAAATATGTATCAGAAGATTTTTCTATGCCTGCCCTCTCTCAGCTTCAGTAGGTCAGCTACATCTAATACTCTATTTGTGAAGCATCCTGAAGAAATCATGGTCAGTGGGACAGCACTCATGGGCCATCTAGCTCTACATCTAGGGAATTACAAACTACTTCCTACAGCACCGCATCTCCAGGCTATCAAAGATACTTATTCCATAAGTTATTCTAGAGGTAGGAGAGTGAAATTTGAGAGTAGAATATAATACAGAGCTGGAAATTGAGAGTCATATGAGGAAGACAAGTATAAGAAGTATGGGAAATTGAATAATACTAGCAAGTGGCAGATTCAAAACAGACTGAAGACTAGCCCTTCACACAGTGGGCTTGCCGAAAGTAAATATGTATCTAAAAAACCTCAACATGAACTAATGGAAGGGTCCCAAATACACAGATAATCATGCTTGCTCAGGAAGTCTCTGAAGCATCAATTTTGGCAGGATGGGAAAGTATTCTGCGGAAGTATTTCTATGTGTTTTCCTACTCCTGGGGGTTCCCTAGGTTGATGCTATGGCTTTCTTGCTAAAAGCAGGGTATCACATTAGCTTTTTCTTGATCCAGTGAAATTTGTCTTATTTTAAAAAAAATCTCAACAGCAGCTTAATATTATTCCTGCACTGTATCTTTGACATGTTTCTGTTTAGTCATGACAGTGAATACCGTGTGATTATTGATGATACATACATATTCTGATATGTTTACTATGGTACAGCATAGTAAAAGCTCTTTGAAGACAAATAACTTCACTTTGGCTCCTGATGTATCAGACATATTAAGTACTTACTCTTCCCTAGAAGTCATATACTTAAGTCTTCTGAAAATCACAGTATATGTTTTCATTCATTCTTCATGAGAATTAATTTATGCTAGAGTCATATTTGAAACACAGTGAAATCATGATCTTGCTGAGCTATGAGAGTACTATTTTGCCTACATTTTGAACGATATATATGCTGGAGCTACTGTCCTTTACTATTTCTTTATTATTTTTTCTCCTTTTTTAGAAAACAACGGTGGACTCCAAATGAATTCTACAAATCACGGTGTCTGCTGGCCAGCTAGCTACCAAAGAGCAATGGAATGCCATGATTTAAAAACACCTGCAGCTTAAATGATTGCTAATTAAAACAAAACAAAGTAATAAATGAATAAACATCTTAACAGAGATGAACCGATGCAGTGGGTGTGGTCCATCTTTTATTAGTCTGTGGCCACCATTAGAGCGTGGATTATCTGTCTTCATTAGTCAATGGTATAACAGTGCCTCCTTGTTAATGTTTTTTCCATATTTCTTTGTGGTATGTTTTCAAACTGATTTTTAAGAATTCAGATCCAGCAGGAATATCAGAATAATGTATCTAACACCAGCTGATCGACAGTTTATTGTTAGTAAATAACCTGGGAGAGTCAATAGCTTCTTCAACATGCCCTTGTGGATTTATTTCCAGCCTCTCATGTTACTTCTAATTCATGTCCTTAATCACCAGTATGTTTATGAAGATGTGCAGCTTTACTAGAGTTACTAGTCTTGCTCCTCCCGATATTTGCTGAATGGCCTTACATTGTATCTTGTTGATGTCAATGTGTTAATAAGGTTTATATGAAATCAGAGGCACATTACAAAGGGATAGAGATTTGTTATATTACCATCCATATTTTCGGCAAAACTTCCAAAGGAAACAAAGCTGAGGCAATTGTACTGTCATTGCACCTATTTGTCAGTCTTGCTCAGCAACTTTTGAACCTAGAGGACGACCACCGGAAAATTTGTTTGAGGTGGGTAAGAAGGATATTTCTCAAAGAAATTTAATGAAAAAAAGGCAGCAAAGAAAACAAAAATAAATTAGTGTTCCTGTTGAGGAAAAAGTATTAATGTTAACTTAGCTATTGTGGTAGACATCAGAAGATCTACGTGGAAGCAAGATACAAGAAAACAGACTTATTTTTAAAAGAACTAAGGTATATGAAGGCTGAATGGTTTGGAAACACAGGAATCATAAAAGCCATCAGATCAATGAGATCAGTCCTTTGCATACTTGATGTCCAGATCTGGAAGAGGCCCCTGGAACCCTCTTTACCTGCCTCCTGCCCACCACAAGTGACCCTGAAGACTTTGAGTACGAAGACCAAACATCACGAGAGAAAGCAGGAGAAAGAACTGTTTCCAGGTCACTACGGCAAGAGAGCATTCAAAAAGTGGAAGTGTACTGATGTTGACCAAAGAAAGTGAATCACATCCTGTGCTAAGACCAGAAAAGGCCTTTCACTGGTTCCTGCCACCATGAACAGTTCCTTTCACATCACAGAAGTGGAAATAGGCTTCCACTAATTGATGTTCCCAAGTTCAAACTTGGATATTCTTAATGGATAGAGCACACACACACCTAGCATCCCTGTGGCCTTCCTGGGGCATTTCAGAAAGCCTCAGACCTAACACTTACTTATATACTTTGCTGCCCTGTGCACCTGGAATAAAGCTGCTCTGGATGGAAGATCTGATGTTACTGGATCACTGTGGGAACAGCAGAAATCTTCATCAAGAACACAGCTATCAGATATCAGGAAATCCCTAGCAGACAGAGCAATTCCTCAAGGGCTGCACATGCAAAAAGTCCTGGTTGAAAAAAAAAAAAAAGGCCTAGGGATCAGACATCCTAACCAAGCATCTTTCCAGTACTGTTAGTGTTCTCCATCTGACAAATAATTTTTTTTCCCTTAGGTCAGAATCCTCCCTGTCCTGTCATTAAGTCTCTTCCATAAATTCCTCACCTAGCATATGGAAGCTTTTCTGATCCTCCTCTACCCGCCTTGGAAGATTATTATTGAATATGAATGAATATAAATGAACATAAAATTTTGTTTAATTCCCATTTTAAATGTACTCACAACCTATTTATATCTATTTCATGCTGGTCCTTTATTTTTTAGTATAAATAAGCATTCTTCCTTGATACTTACAGGCCTTGTCATAGCTTCTCCACTTTCTTAAGTTAGACAAGGCAAGCTCTTTTAGTGTCCTTCCAGAAGGCAGGAAGTTCTCCTACTCATACTAGAAGACTTCACCTGTACCTGTGTCAGTTTAAATTCATGGTTGCTTAACATAGTTGACTAGAATTGCATACAATACTCTCAATGAGCTTCCATCAGTGCTCTGTACAAATTCTTTTCCTGCATCTCCTAAAAATCGCTTGCCTACTGTGCGCTCAAATCATATGCCCTTTTCACATGTTCATGTCATGTTATTGACTCATGCTTACAGTCTCAAAGCAAAAATTCTTGTTCTTAGCCCTAAATATATGACTCTACTATTAAACCTTGCTTGATTTCTATCACTCTCAATATACAAAGTCTTCTCACTCTTCCTGTGTCATGAGCTGATTCTCCCCAGTATTAGTAGAAACACTCTTGTTCAGTAAATCTTCAGTTAACTTCAGTATAGGCCCGCTCTTGAAGCAGGCTCCTGAGGCAAGTAATGAGCAGGATCAGTCCCATGACCTGTGCCTGCAGAACACTGCTAGTAATCTCAGGTAAATCTAGTTAGACTCAAGAACTCCCTTTCCACTTCTAAACTGATGTTGCTTTAGCCAACTCCTTGCAATCTTTCTGAGATGTCACAACTTCTCCTGGTTCTCATCACAAAGGTCATTATGTGAAATACTCTGCTTAAATCTAATAGATCAAGTTAATTGTATTACCTTTGCCAGTTAAACTTTGTAAAACAGATACTAAGTTATTCAGACGTAATCCATCTTTAATGAAATCTTTAATAAAATCTACCTTAAAGTAGCTACATATAGCTGATATTTTCTCTTTCAATTTGTTTTTTTCAAATCTGTTATTAGAGTTGCATAATTTTTCTCTTGAGCAAATAGGCCTACAGCTGCCCTAGTAGCTTCCTGCTTTTTAGAAAACAGGTAATATGTTTGCTAATTGCTACTATAGGTATCTGTAGTGGTATCTGCTGTTATCTATATAACAGACAATATTGATATATTGCATTGAAAGTTTAATTGAAAACCCATGGTTTGGGACTTACAACAGTGTAGCAATCCTATCAGTGTTTTAGTACTGAGATTACAGGCAAATCCTGATTCCATCACAGAATGCAGTTTAAATCTTGCTTGTGACACAGACATGGTATTTTCTCTTACTTTGCTGTAATTTTTTGTGTGTTCCCTACTACTTTGTACAGAGAAGTTTGTTTATTGAAAACTTAACTGATTTTTTATTCAGTAGTTGGACATCACTCAAAATATACCAGTGCTGCCCCTCCCCGCCCCCCCAAAATTTCTCATGTACTTCACTCCTTCCTTCCTTTCTTCATCTCTTTTCATTAAGCCCCCTGTTTTAGTGGGGTTTTTTTATAGATTCAGTAAGCAAGGTTTATGGCCACATGCCCTGTTTCCCTTCAATTTTTGTGCATAGGAAGTCTGCAGCAAGTGCAGAATTTCAATATCCTGTCGAACCAGGACAACCCTGTATTTCAGATAATATCATCTATGAAGAGTTGAATAGCCAAATGTTAATTGACTGAAATATATTTCAGCTTATTTGTGGAAGAAAATGATATCGGATTTTAAACATGGATAAAAATACGAGCCAGAAGCAGACATGCACAAGGTTGGTAGTGAATTCCCTGCAAGAATTCAAGAACCCTGAGTATGAAAGACAAAACCAAAATATGTTTGATTTTTTAGTTCAGCCAAAGATTAGTGAAAACAAAACTTCATCGTTTTCTCATCAACATAGACTTGTTTTTCATTATAATCTTGAGGGTGATAAAAAGAATGAATGCTCATTCACTGTTATTTGCCTTTCACAGTGGTGCAGCGTATCCCAAAAAAATGCTGTTAAAAATTCTGTTGTCTCTTATAATATGCAAAGCAAGGATTTTGCTGATATCTTTTCCTGGGAAGGCTAGATAGATAGACTGCACAAACTTTTATAAAAGGAAGTGCACAGTGAAGCACAAAGAACTTTTTTGACTCTCTCTAGTATAGCACGTCATCTTCAGCAGACTTGTGCAGACAGACAGCCCAAAACTATGGTAAGTACAGAGCTCTATTCTTTTACTTTTTATTACATGGAAGCATAAGATTTAGTACTAAAACTGCAGTGAATGTGACTGTTAAACTTAAATCATATTTCTAATAGCTTTCAATTCAGTTCCTTGCAGTTGACTTCCTGCTTTTGAGGGCATGAAGAAACATTTTAGCTTTTTTAGCTCCTTCATCATGTGAACTGATTTCTATGTGCTTTACTGATCCTGGCATTCAAAATTAAGGAAGAGAAAACAGCTTCTTTCAAGGCTAAACCGACAAATGAATTTGTGTATCATCTAATGGAATTCCACAGTAAAGTGTCAAGGTGACACAAAGCAAGAAATTGGAACTGGTCAAGATTTTTAATTAGATTTCCAGAAAGTGATTGCACTATTTTATTTTGATTCAGAAATAATTTGTAACTAAAAAAAAAAAATAAAAAAAAGATTTGTGCATTTATGTGTAAATCTCTAGTATAGTTGTTGGGTTTTTTTAACTAATCTGTAGAATCTGTTTCCTTAAAGACAGTTTCTTTAAAATTTCATACTGTATATATGCATCTGGTTTTAGAGATATTTTATGAATAATCCAAATCAATAATTTCAAGATAAGTGATTTTACAGATGAATGTTGAAAAGTATGACACCTGAATATCTTTTCAGGCCACCTTTGCTCTGGGAAATAGTTTAGAACTCCTGGAGCAGCTTGTATACTTTTCATTATGTGTTCAACATACTTGCATATTTACATGCTGTTCCTAGACAAACGCTTTTGTGAACGCAGCTAGACATTTGAATCATGCCAGAAGGGTAATTGTGTTTGCCTTGAAAATTTTAATGTAAGGTAACATATTTTTATATTTAAAATATAAACCTCATAGTTCTTATTCTATTTATATTTGTAATAATGAATCCCACTGTGTAGAAGCAAGTATTAAAGGGAAAATTGCTATGTTTGTTTACAACAATAATTCTCTTCAAGTCACTTGACCTACTCTAGATTTACATATGGATATATGGGATCTGAATAGGGCAAACAGTTCTACCAAACTACCACTCACTGTGCTGTTCATTTCTGTTTGCCACAGTGATTCTTGAACTTGAGCTAGTCATTCAGGAACCCAAATATATATCTGGAGACTTTGTATTTACAAAACCCTACATTAAAATTTTCAAGGCACACATACAATTACCCTTCTGGCATGATTCAAATGTCCAGCTGCTTTCACGAAAAGATTTGTCTAGAAACAGTATGAAAATATGCAAGTATGTTAAACACAGAGCTTTTGCTGTTGCCAAATGCAGTTTGAAAAGAAGCAACAATTAACAGTTTCACTTTTTTGTTTAAATCTTTTCAAAACTCCGAGTTGTTCTCTTTGAATGACTGAAGTCACTGGACTTCAGATAGCCATAGAAGACTAGCAGGTCCAGGTGTCTTGCATAACTGGGAACACAGCAGATTTTTGAATTGATTTGTGCAAAATGCAACTCACAAGGCTAAGGATAATAAAATGTTCAGGATACTATTTTCTTTGTGACCCAGGCACAATTTTCTGTCAAAGCCAAGTGGAGCATAAGAAGTAGAGAAACACTGAGAGACAGAAAATTTTTTCCTGATCTTTAGGCTGCTTTAAAAAATATTATAAATATCTGTCCCAATGAAATAAAAAAAATGCTTTTCTGCTCACTGTATGAGACACCAGGGAAAATATTGTAAAACTAGTCAAGCAGTGGAACAGTAGTGGATTGTCTACAGTACTCACTGACAGCTGTGCTCTGTGCATACACAATATCCAGTGATGCTTCTAGATTGACACAGAGGACCAAACTGCACTCAGAACATCCCAGACTCTGGCCTCCTAGTTATCCTATAGCATCTTGCTGTCAACTTGAGAGGTCCATGTTATTGCAATGTGTTAATGAGACCCCAATGACATTAAGGAGGATGTTGTACTCCCCTCAGTAATGCACAGGGATAGAATGACAGTCACTGGAAACAAAAGACATTGAAAAGAAGATGCAAAAAAAAGGAAAATCCCAATTAGATGGGGGTTTTTCCCCTAATTTTTAACAGTGAGGGAAATCAAACACTGGGACAGCCCAGAGGGGCTGAAGATTCTCTATCCTTGCATGTAGTCAAAACCCAGCTGAAGAATGCTCTGAGCAATGTGGGGACGCTGGCCCTGCTCTAAGCAAACAGCTGGACAAGATGACTTCCAGAGGTCAGTCCCTGCCTAGATAGATCATGCTGTGAGGCTAAGTTGTGTAACAAGGGGTGGCTGCTCCATCAGAGGTCACTGTTGTGCAAGCACCCAGCAGTGACACCACAGAAAAGGCACACACACCATAATTGTGCAAAGCCCCACATGAGGTAGGGTTCCCGTCTGCCCAGCAGCTGAAGGGTGAGACCCATCTGGCTGCAGGGCAGGTGCATGATAGAAGAGGGACCACTTCTCTCTCCTTTCCCAGGTAGCACATTCCAAGTATGGAATCAAAAGAGGAAATTATGGTTAACTGAAGAGAGGGGAGTCTCAGAAAAAAAACGGAATAGAGGGCTTGAAGGAAGAAGTATTCTTTTTGAAAGAAGAAACTCTGAGTGTACCAGCAAGGTTTCAGAGCACGGGATTTGTGAACATTCTCTGCCTAAGCTGACTTTACCAACAGGACTACCATCAGGTGGAAGATTGATCCTGGTTTTCTGCTGTGGTTGTCAGAGACAGGAAGGAATGCATTCTTACTTAACCTAACTTTCCACTTCTTTTGTTTATGGGTTTATATCACAGGTTAACCCGTCACTTCAAAGCCAGCAGGCTTTGTGACCAACCTGCTAAGGATCAGGGATCAGAATTCATTGACAGTCAAAGTTTTTTAAAAGCCCAAAAGACCGGGTCATAGGAAGGCTGTTAGGCATTACACAAATCCTGTGCTTGAAGGGCTTAGGAAATTTTTTTGTTGAAACATTCTTTTTAAAGATGTTTGAATTAAACTGGGTTTTCATTTTTAAACTTCATTGTCTCTGATTAAAAGTTCCATGGGAACATTTCTGAAGTTATTTTGTGCTTTGTACTCTTTACTCTGTGAGAGCATGTTCTTTGTTGTTGTTATTTAGGCCACATCATTGTCTTTGTTACTGATGTCAGGAATTGTACTAAATTCAGAAATCATATAAAGGGCTGCACTTATTTTTAGTTAAACTTTAACATTCTATATTGAACATTTTTCTAGGTGCCTGATTTCATGTCTGACAAACATTGAAAATGTGTTGCTCACACAAGAAAATTCACACTAGAGAATGTGAGATTGCTTACATGAAAGCAATTCTGAGGGCTGACCAGTTCTGTGATGGGTCAGATGGTCGAGGAGGAAAAGTATAAAAAGGAACAAAAGGCTGGTATGGGAGACCTTGCAGTACAGCACTGGCTGGGAGATGGGAACAAGAAGGATTCTGCCCATGTGCAGCACAGAAATTGTCCCATTTGTGTTTCACTTGTTCCTGTCCAACCAACCAAGCTGTCCTACAACTACGTTTGAAGAATGTGTTCCTACCTTCCTTCTCCACTGCAAGAGTAGTTTAGATACTCCTCACCCAAACACACATCTCATGCAATTGCTCTAATCCTGTGTTTCTTTGTACTGCTGGTACAAATGCTCTGCCTCGTAACCTCAAGCAATCAAATGATCTGGACTGACAAACACCTCTCCTCCCATGCCCTAGTCCCTTTCCTTTTCTCTCATTTTCTTTCCTTTCCTTGTATGTTTTTAATCTGTATTTTCTGTGACACATGTTACAGAACAGTCTGCAACTTCCATAGCAGCAAGCTTGAGGGGAAGTGCATGAGGCACCTTTACAAACTGCAGTGAAAAATAGCAGAGGTCATGCATAGTCCTCTAGGCTCTTGGGGAAACAGATTAACAGTGTAATTATTAGGTGTCCCATGCCCCACATAAACACTTAGAACATATTACTTCCTCAGATAGTACAACTAGTCGAGGCAACTGAACACCATGACAGCACAGGTTAATTTTTTTTCTATTGTGAATTTTCCACTCATGTGGTTAAACTGTTGACTTACAGGAGGAGTTGCAGAAACAGTGCATAGGATGTGTGGCAAACGGATGAGTGATGATTTATAAATAAGTAGAACGGGTCTGCAGCAAGAAAGAATGCATGCCAGGCCTACACAGTGGATTCCTAAACTATTTACACAGTGGCAGTTACGTGGACATGAAATGTGTTCTTGTCTTCCTTTCCACTCTTCCACAATACAGACCCATCCTCATCCTCCTACCTGATAGTACACACAAACTGGCATCCCAGTATGTTCCCTGCCCCCTTACAATACAGCTTTAGCTCTATCGAAAAGAACCCTTATCACATGCTGTCACAGATCCTGCTTCACTCTGCTTTGACCTTAACCCTGCACTCTCGGCCACTGCTTGGGGTCTCTGCAGTGACTGAACTCATGAAACAGACTGGGAAACAGGGAGCTGGTGGTCCAGCTGTAGAATCTGGCAAGTTATAGTGTATCAGCTGATCCACAGTAACTGCCTGTGTGAAGGCTCTCTTCAGCCACATGGTAAGGACACTAATTATTTGCACAGAAGCACTTTATCCTGCAGTTCAGGTGCAGAGGAGGTAGTGTTTCAATGCTGCAGAACCAACTGCAAGCAAAATTGAGAGTTTTGCTACCACTGCTATCACAGAATCATAGAACAGCCTAGGTTGGAAGGGGCCTTGAAAGATCACCTGGTCCAATCCTTAGCACTACGTCTCTTTTTTAAGTAGTTCACAAACTGCTAATAGTATGTATCACTTTTCACCAACTGCTGGGTATGGGTCTGCATTGCTCATGAACTTCCAGAGCGCAGAATCTATACAGGAGGGCATTAAGTACTACTAAAGGACAAAATCCATGAAAGCGCTTAGCACCTCTCCATTTCTGGCCTTTGTAAATCAGCTGGATCTACTAGAATCAGTATTAAAAAAAATAAACAAACAAAACAAAACAAAACAAAAAAAAAAACACAAAAAAATGCAAACCAACAAAAACCTCAATGAAAACGACAAGAAACTGAAAAACTTCATGCGAGACAGAGAAAAATATCCAATGCTGGATTAACTGTTCTTGAAATTGTGAAGCCTTGTAAAGATTGGTTTCTGTTGTGTGCATTTCAGATCTCTTGAGAAGTTTGCCATTAAAAGATCCAGGAGGTAATAGAGATTTTTTGTAAATACTTCCCAATGCAAAGTAGTGTAATAGCTACAATAAAAAGAAACATTACAGGATGATATCAGAAATCAGTGTTACATGGTGTCTCACCCACATAAACATGGCATTTGGTGAGCTCTACAGTGTAGTTCGTGTTGGGTGCTTGTGTTATTCCTGGCACAAGAGCAGAAGAAAAGGAGCTCCAGCCTAGAAATAAGAGAGTTTTTCTTTTTTACTCAGCTCTTCAGTGAGTCAATGGGACTTGCATGAGAAAGGAACCATCTCTTTTCTGCAAGCTGTTAATGATACACAGACAAAAACACACACTCTTTAGCTGTGTGACTCCCTGGGAAAACTAACTTGACAAAGTAAGTCAAGGTTTCATTGCAATATAGATAAAATTTCTACCATGTAAATCAAGTTAAACTGTAAAGCACTGACTTTATTTAACTTGGCCTTTCTACCTGAATATTTTAGATTATAAAAATATTTGTAATACCGCATGTATGGTAACTAAAATGTTTAAATCCAAGACAATGAGAAGAGACTCTAAAATTATTAGCTACAGTTATTATCACAGAAGCAACATGAAAGGATGCAGAAGCATAATGGTGAAAGGTTCATGGCAAGTAAGAATTCAACTTGAACCTTCATTTTCTCTGTTTCAGATGTTTCCAGATTTGGCCCTACTTGGGACAGGTACTTACCTGAGAGCACATAAAGTACTGAAAGACATCAATCACACTACATTAAAACTCATTTTTGTCTTAACTTTATCAGGGATTGCTTGACTTATCAAAATTGATCATAAAAAGCTGGTTTTTAATTTTATTTTATTTTTTTTAGCAAGCATATTTTTAAAGCAAAAGCAGCCTGGCCACCTGTATTATGGTTTGGCTGATAGCTACAAACTTCAGTCTGATCTCCCACTGCCTGGATCTGGGATGCTTTTCAGGAAACATGTTTCTGTTTGCTTTTCTGCACTAAAAGCAGATGAGATTTGAAGAGCTGATGGGGTTTTAACGTATGAGAGAGCAGGAAAGGAGGTTGTTAAGTTTGAGTGCAGAAGCGTGGGATGTCCAGAGATCCCTCTTTCCCTCCCACAGAGTTTGCACAAACCCTGGTGAGGAGTGTAGATGTTCTCACACATTTTTTTTTGCCTCCCAGGCAGAGGCTGGGAAGGGCCTGTTGAGGAGAAAGGGAAGTCGGGGTGTTTTGCTAAAGCTGTCTGTTCCTCTTGCTTTTCCACTTCCTCTTCCTCCTGGTATCGGCAGCTGGGGGGCATGCCAAAGGGGAAGCCAGGCCGGTGGATAATCCCCGGCCCAACCATTTACATGAGGGCATGTGGGGAGGAAACCAAAGTGACTTCTTCCTCGAGGAAACGGTTTCCTCCCTCCCTTCCCACCCCACCTCCCCTTCCCCCAGTGCAGGCTCCCTCCCTTCTCTCCCTGGGTGTGCAGATACTGCTGAGGGCAGCTGCTGAAACGGCCACTTCCAAACTCTCCGGCTGGTGCTGGCTCCCTCCATGGCAGGCTGAGGCCCAGCCCCAAGGCCCAGAGCTGCCCGGGGCCCCTGGAGCTGGCGGTGGGGGAGGGCAGGGCACAGGCACAGCCACTGCCAGGGGCACAGGGGAGGGGGCTGAGGGGGCACAGGATCAGGAGGGCAGGCGAAAGGCTGGCCACGATCCCCGGCTGCCAGAGCTCCTTTCCCCACTCGCACTGCTTGTGCCCTGCCTTGCTCCTCCGTCCTCCCTCTCACCCCAGCCTCTACTGATTTCCTCTCATTACACAGCTTCTAGCAACTTCACAGCCAGAAAGACAGCTTGCTTGTCAGCCTGCCTGCTTGCTCACTTGCCTTACCAAGATGGCCATCATGTCCTCTCCACATCCCACTTTCCTCAGGCTAGGAGTTGGTTGCTCCAAACTCAGCCATCACAGCTACATGCACATCACCTGCAATTTATCTCATTAAATCACCTAATAAGTAACAGCTGGTGATCAGCTGTGGACCTCGGTGAGGTATAAGCTGTGGGATGTGGTGGGTGATAGTGCTGTGGCAAGCTCCAGGAGTCCTCCCACGGTGTGATTCATGAAGCAGTGCCTGTATGCATCAGGCTCTTGATCACCGTGGTGAACTCTGTGCTTTCAAGTGGATTTTCTGGTGCCTGTAGAGGGTTTAGCAAAGGCCTGGTGTTCCCATTTAGTGTCTCTGGAGCATTTTGCTCTGTGGCACTTCTTTGAATTCCCACCAAATTCCTGCCACTGAACCCAGACAGACACAGGAACACCAACATCAGCAAAAACTGTGCACCTTGCAGGGCAAAACAAGCCTAATCCAAAAACTGCTTAATCTGAGCCACCTGTGTGAGTGAGCTTTGCATCAAAAGGGGCAGGGAAGCGCCTGTGACATGGCAGGGGGCACTAAGGGACAGCCCAGGGGCAGAACACAGAGCAGGTAATGCAGGGCAGTGAAGATGAATAATTTGGTGGACTGTGACTGTTGATACCTGAATACAAGGTTTGTATTCAAAGAATTACTTGAGATTTGAGTCAACAGAGCATTTCTAAGGTCAGATGGCAAAAGAAAGACGTTTGGCTTTTTGCATGCAAGATTTTTTTAATGGTAAGATTGGGGGGTTTTATGGCAGATACTTTCTGTCAGCTTTAGATGTCCGTGGGAAGGACTGTGCTCTGGAAGGAGTGGTTTGTTACAGTGCATACACCCAAGCAGAAAACGAGGAGTGTAACATGCATGTGACCGTGATGCTCTGGAGCATGCTGGGCTTTCCTCTATGACAGAAATAAACCCTTCACAAAGCAGTCAGGTTAAGGAGACTCTGCCAGTGTCATCTGATTTCTTTCTGGATTTTGCCAATTCTACCTTTCTCTAGTATAGAAAAATATAAATAATGGAAACATATTTCTGCATTCCTTGTTCAGACAAATATGAATATGGTAATAACCATCAGCAGTTATAGGTTTATAGGGAATGAATTATGACAATTCAAAACAGACACAGCATTGACTTGAGGAGGTTCCAGGGAATCCTACATGTCAGCTGTTCACAAACAGTATCTGGAAAGTCCAGTCATTCCCATAAACACGACAGTGCCTGTAGACATGACAGGATACTGCTAATACGCTCATGATCACATCAGACTTGTCAGAAATACTAAAACCACCTTCAAATGGCAACCCAATGGAAATGCACAGCACATTTTTCAGGAAGTCCAGCCCCATCTGCAGACACAAAGATAATGCAGACTGATGCTACAAGAAGTGTTCGTTCTCAGAGCATGCTGTAGAAAATGCAGGCAGAAGCTCCCGGTGATGTTCAGAAATATAAAAGGTTTTACTGAAAAACAGTATTTTCCAAAGTGATGATGTGATAGGATCACTGCCATGATCCTGTCATGGCAGGGTGGTGCTTTTCCACAGAATTCCTGGCTCTGGGGAGTGCCACAGCATTGCTAAGCGGGACTGTTAACTTGCCTTGCCCTCTTATGAGGCTCACGTACTTGAAATGTTAGCCCCCTGGAGCATCGTGAAACCAGACAGACTGTGTCTCTCTCAGTAGAAGTATGTACAGAGAGATTATCAACAGAGAAAGATGTCATATCTGCTGCTGCCTCTGGTCTGCTACTACAAGGCAAAAGCCCCATCAGAATGAGGAGGAGGCAGGAAGAGAAGTTTTAGTGAAAAACTGTGCTAACATTGGCTTTCTCTGGCTAAGCACATATTTGCATGGGTTGTGTATTACAGATATACAGGGGAACACTATTCTGAATTAGGAAGGAGATTGTCAAACATGCTTTAGTGATATTAATGCACCTGTCGAAAGGTGCTCTTCTGTGTACTTTTTTTCCCCTATATATACATGGTTTAAGGATTACCTGCCCTAACCAAGCATTTCTGTCTTTTTCTTCTCTGACCCTTACCACTAACTCTGTTAAGATCTCTCACCTGTTTTGGGATCATAGACTAAGATCAGAGAAATGAAGAAGGTTAAAAACAACATGGAAAGAAAATAAGATATTTTTATTTTTTATCATGTCACTTCAGTTTACCACCTCCAACAGTGGTACTGACACAGCTGTAGAGGTAAAAAGATCCTGACTGTGATATTCTTTGTGAGCATTGAATTGGAAAGCCAAAGGTGTGAGGTGGGAGTGCTTGACCTATCAAACCATTTCAGACGACAGGACAACATCAGTATATGAAAGATGCCTTAAAAACGTGGACTAGCACTTACAGCACAGAAACTCGGTGAGGCTCTTTTTCTCCCCCTTTTTCTTTACTCTGTTTCTGACAAATTTAATTCCTAAGCAGCCACTTTTCCCAAAGGTACATGGAACAGAATGTTGAATAAATGCCCTGTTAAAAAAAAAATACTTATGGCTGCAGTCAAAAAAGTTGCACATGGGAACAGTAACACACCATTGCTATGCTGCAATTTAGATGCTAGGTTTGGTCAACACAGAGTCTAGCATGTCACACTTACACATGAGAAGGCATTATCATTACTGACATTCTTATCTTGCTTGAATATAATATTGTGATTTTGTGGCTGCTGCTGCTGTTGGTTCTTTGTGAAAAATAATAAAAAAAAAAAGGCAAAAAATCTATAAGCTGATTACAGGCTCGTAGATCTTGTTCCTTAAAGTATTAATTCCTTCAGATTCTTTCTTCAACTTAAAATAGCTAATTGCCTCAAATCATTCACAAACATCCTTCACAGAAATAAGTGGGAAAAACAGAGAGGATCTGGGAAGCTCTTGCACCTGCAAGTGTAAAATGAAGCACGTGGTAGACATTGCAGATGCATAACTTTCACAGCAATTTCACAGCATAAACAGTTGTTTTCATTGTGTTTGTTGCAACTTATATTCTCAGCAGCATTCTGTCAGTTAGGGATGTATTTATTCTGTGTTTTGGTTGAAAAAGAAGATGACAGGAACAGTCTAGCATTCAGAGTTGCAACAATGAGTTTTTTCTTTGATCATTGCTTGATTTTTCTAGCACTGATACTGTGCTCAAACTCTTGCAGTGGTGTTTACCCATGCAAAATGACTACACTGCTGCAGTTAGTATCTTAAAACCATCATGAAGACCACCAGATAGAATAGCAAGAGCCACAGTCTAATCTGCATTAATATTAAAAAAATGCTTCCTCATTGATGATGATTGTTTATTTTCACAAATAAAAACGATTTTACAAATAAAATACAGTTTAGCAGAATCAATAGCATGAAGAACTGCTTTTTTCCCACTAAGAAAAAAAACATTGTGTTATGTAACAAAAAAGTTACCATTGGCAAGTGGCAAATGTCAAGCATGTGGCAGTGTTTTTAACTCAAATAAGCTCCATCCAGAACTCTGATAGGCTTCTAAACTAGTTAAGATAGAAGGTTTTGTCAAATTAAGCTCTAAATATCAAGCACTTCCAATACCTTAGTTTGACACCCAAAAATGTTTTAAAAATACTAAGAAAGTTGTGCAGAAGTGACACACAATGAAGAAAAGTCAAATAACTTTTCATGAAGCTCCAAGACACACAATTTTTCTTCTGCAATCTCACCCCCATGCACAGCTGAAGGTTTACCTTCAGCACAAACACAGGTTTAGAATTTCTTGTGGGTCTTATTTCATCAATATTGTTTTTCCTATCCCATATCATCTTTGAAGCCTTTAATTTGTGTAATGAACTCACAGGTAGAAGGGCAGAAGAAATGGATGATCATAGGTTTTTTTAAAAAGCATCTCCACATAGCAAAAGCTTTAAAAAAACTGACCAGTGGAATCTCTTGAGATCCTACTGGCAAAGGCAGGACCAAGCAAACGTGTTAGCTGGCAACTGGTGAGTGAGAATGTATGCAGTGATTCCCAATGGTAGCAGGGGACTAGACCAGATGACCCAAGAGGTCAGTTCACTCTTGTATTTATGCTTGTAATTACCACACATGTTTCATTATCTATTATTCTGTAGACTCAAGTTTGTATGCACCAATATAGCTTCACAGGACTCTGCAATATGGGGTAAAAGCAATACTTTTAGATATCACATGGCTAATACTGCTGATGGCAGCAGTCAAACAGTCTGAACACATTTTAGTTCCCTTTTCCCCTACCACTTCTTGCCTAATATCCTGAGGAGGGCAGTTTTCTCTACTGATCATGATAAAGAAACCCACAAGCGACATTCTTACGCAAACCCTCCCTGAGAAGCAGAACTCGTCTTAGCAAACCAGGCTGTTTAGGCTCTTAGACCAGGCTGTTAAGGTGATACACACGTGGATTGTCACATTGAAGGAGCCAGTTTTTCTGCCTATATCAAAATATTGGGGAGCTTTGCGGAATCCAGGTAAGCTGTTGTACATGTTTGTCTTAGAAATAAATGTGCAAAGTTCCAGAGGAGTAGAATCAGTACAAGGTATTACATATAACCTCATATAACTGGAAATTTTAACTTTAGATTTTACTTACAGTTTGTTGTGGAGTTGAAAAGATGCCAAGCTGACAAAATGGAGTTTTCTCTCTCTAAGTTTCACATTTCGTTCCCTGAAATTTTACTAAGAACATTCCTAATCTAAGTGATCTTTGTATTTTGAATAGCAACAGATATAGTATCATTTACAGGCAATTATTTTTCTAGTAATTCCTTTTGCATTGTTTGTGGCTGGTTGAGTTGTGGGTGGGGTATCTTGAAATTTTAGAAACAGACGCAGGAACTTTTCAGTGGCAGGAACTCATTTTTCTTCCTTGAGATTTGGAGATGTTACATTAATTTCACTGGAATAGCCAGAGTCAAATCAAAGATGTTCAGAAGGCAGTCACTGTATACACTATATATAAACATCGTTCTGACTAAAGAGGGATCTGCCTGCTGCATTTCCTGGGCAGGCTCACTAGAAAATTTAAGTTATCCTGAAAGCTGTTGATTAGCATATGGGAAAAACAATTTAAAAAACCCAAATTATTAAGTATCATGAAACTCTGTGCTTATATAAAGCCATGTTAAAAAAAAAATCATAATTCTATTTCAGAAAGTTATATAAGTCTGTTTTTATTGAATAGAAGTTCTTGGTGGAAAGTTGAAGCTGCCAGGCTTCTGCTGTTGAAGACTGAGTTGCCAATTGTTGGTAGGGTGGGTTTTTTTTTTAATTTTTACATAGACAGGTACCAAAAAGAAACAAGAAAATAAGACTGAAACTGTGTGAAACTTATCAGGACATAGGATGAAGAGATGGCCATGTATGGATAGATACTTTGGCTTCATGCATAGGCTGTGACAGCAATACTTTGGGACCAAGCTGGAATGTCATCTGGCTGTTCCGGACAAGCCCTACACCTTCACTAGTTCTTATCTCAAACTGACCTGGAGTGGATGAACTGTATTATCTTCTCATGTCCCTGCAATATGATGTAGTTAGTCTTATGATTAGGTAAAAGATGAGAAAACATGACAGGAGAGGGACAACAAAAGTGCAGAGGAATGCACAAAGGAAAAGGTAAAGAATACAGTGTGATCAAGCTGGAACACCATCTTGTCTAATTTTGACAACAACGTGTCCTCGTAAGTGTGCTGGTTTTGTCTTGCTGGTGTTAGAGGGATATGTGAAACGATGTTCTCAGGACAATGTAGAGGCTGTCAGCCTCTCAACAGGGAATCCTTTAGATTTGTAATTATCCTTTCCATCCTACAGACTGCCTTTCAAAAAAACCCTCAGACAGCAGAATAGCCTGGCTCTTCATTATTTAGTATCTTATTAAAGCTTGTTTCTCTTGTATACCAACCATTATATTAACAAGTTTGGACGGATGCTGTCTTTCTGCCTTCTTTTCGTACTTCCCTTTCTTACACTCATAGGTACAGAGTATTGCGACATCTTAACTCCACTTTCCAAATGCTGCACTCACTATTACAGGGAGTCTTTTTGAGTCATTATAACTAGACACAACGGGAAGAAAAGCAATGTGGAAATGATCTATCTGTTCTGGAAACAACAAAGTTGTATAACAATAATTCTGAAGTCTCTGTCTGGAAAAGGAAAGAGCCATGCAATAATTTATGACAAATTCAGAATGGCACTAGCATCTAAACAAGCAGCTAAACTCCCTCAAATCCACCAGTTTCAGAAGAACATGAATCAGGCCTGCATAAAGTTGCCAAATAATTTTCAGATCTACATTCTTCTGTAACTTTCATACTCCATATTCCTAGCCTTTTCTGTCCAGTCCCTTATTCCTTATACCCTGTCCATGGGTCAGAGCTCAGTTCCCTTAGTGGTAATCAGCTTCTCTGGTTATTTCACTGTCACAAGTATTCATGAGTATACACACTTTTCATCTTAAATGGATAGTTTTACAATCTTTATTTCATTACTTTCTCTCAAACTTATCAAGATCTGATCCTGATAAAAGATCATATGTTTCTAAAAGGCCTGTTTAGACCCTATCATATAGGAATAGAAAAGAAAATATTACAAGTGAGAAGTGAAAAGATGGGTTGGTTTTTTTCCCTTACAACTCAGATCTGCATGTATTTTAAAGAACTGTACAACTCCTTGTACAGTCAACAGTTACATATACTTCATTTGCTTAATTCAAGATCATATGCACACTCATCTCCTATCCCTTTCACTGATCCAGCGTTGCTGTTTGAAGAAAGAGCAACCACAGGGGAAACTGAAGTGAAATGGCTTCACAGAGACTGGAAAGTAAATAATGACAACATATTTATGCCAAAACAAAACAAACATTTTTTGATTAGGCTGCCAGTTGAGACAGGAATGGTCACAGTAAATTCAGCAAGAATACAGATGGAACCTTTGTTTTTCTTGTGTTCTCATTACACTGTACTTCTATACAGAAATGTGCAGTTATATTATAAATAATGGAGAATTTCACTTGTTTGCACTGAGGTAATGAAGATCTAGTTGCAGAAGAATTGTGTACAAGTGTATCTCGGTATGTATGTGAGTCTCTGTTGAAGGCAGTGGGAAGCCGGGAAAGCACTTTGTATGCAAGTCTCCTTGACGAATCTATGGCATGGGAACTAAAACTTGGGTATTGTTCTAGATTTGAGCAAACACATTTGAATAATGCAACCATCTCCTATCAAATTAAATGTTACTGAGTGCCTTATGTGCTGCTTCCAGTTTAGATCAGAAGCTGAAAAGCAAAAAATGTTTTGTATTGAGTTTCCCAATAGATCACAAAGAGAAAGTTCATAAAATACCCCAAGTACTTCTTGCATGAGACTCCTCTGTCCCACAGACACTCTGCATTTTAGAAGGGAAGGGTAGACTAAACTTAACCTCACCTCAGAATCTTTTCAAGTTCCTGTTCAATGATTTTCAGCCTAATGCTAATCTGTGTGCTAACAAAATAGGTAATGGCCACAATGATTCTCTCTTTCTCCCAGTTCCCCATCTGTCTACCTGGCCAGTCAGGCTGTGCATTAGAATCCACAATATGGCTTCTAGTATAACGTAGGTTATAAAAACAGGAACTGGTGACGTACGCTATAAAGAAGCAGAAAGATTTCATAGGGTTTCTTACTCTCTTCTGATTCCTAGTGTTACATTTACCACATACTACTCACTGTAAGTAAATGAGAGAGGCTACAATGCTAGTCACAAACCCTTCCACGTGCCTAGCACCTTTTCACTCTTGAAAAGTCTGTAAATCTGCATGACTAGGGCAGGATTTGTTCACAGTACTGGGAAGAAATTTGTTAAAAGTAATCCATTCACAGTCCTAATGTGGCAGTAGTGAATGGTTCAGTCCGTATGAAAGCATGTATGAATGTAATTGATATTGCTATTACGAAGATGTAGAAAACTTCTCAGAAACCAGTTATTGTTACAAGAACAGTTTCTTCAAGGCCACCATTTCCAGCTTCCTACATGCTGAACGTCTCTTGTCCAGAATGTTCACATTTCTGTAGCTTGACACTGCACATTTTCTTACATTTCAAATGTAAGAGGTAGCAGAAGAATCAATTCATTACTATAACTTTCAGAAGACACGAGCTGCTGTGTTAGCCAAGCAGCTGATCAGATTGTAATTGATAAGTTCTGAAGACTTTAGACACTGAGGTAGAGTTCTAGTATCTCTGATGTTTTAGATTTTATTACAGAAGTTAAAAAAAAAAAAATCATTCATTAGTACAAAGTCAAAAGGCATCAGAGACAAAAGGGCTTGTTATTCTCTCTGGCATTGCAATTAGCTTAACTTTCTATGTAAGTGGGTAAAATCAGTGCTTTGTGAGGTATTGTGGGAAAAATCTTGAATCGCTAGTGATACATATATGTATCTCTGCAGCGTAATTTTGTGTGTGTGTGTGAGTGCATATGCGTCAACTAGCAGTAGATGGTTTGAACCTGATAATCTCTATAGTAAATGTGTACTTCCTCCCTTCCCTGTATGTGCAAAATATGGTGTTCTGGGGATAAGTTTCGTATACGATCTATCTTGTTTTGCCTGTATTTATTTTAAGTAACTTTGTAGTATAATACAAACAGTTTGGAAGGACTTTCTTGGTGACCCTGAAAGACTGGGAAAGCTAACTTGAAGTTGCAGAGGTCACTGTTAAAACTGTTCCAACATAACAGGTAATTCACGTAATGGCATACAATCAAACAGAAGGCAAAAGGAGCAAAACCCCAATCTAGAAGCTTTTGTTAATGAAGTAGAAACAATTACTGAGCATCTGCTGAACTGTACTGGGTGAAGATACAATTAATTCTTCAACTTTCCAATTATTTTTTTTTTTTCATATCCCTATTTATTGTGCATTGTAGTGATACTCCTTTGTTTCCAAACGAATCATCCAGAGCCCTTCATAGTTACAACATCCCTGATTTATACCATTAGTCTTACATTTTAGTTTTCACAAACAAAACAGATCTCACTGAAGTTGTGAATGAGATATGCCAATGCATCTGCCATAGCTGCACCCCTGCTGCTACTGCCGGCTGGGAAAGGACTCCCCCCGGCAGAGGGCTCCTGGACTCAAAGGTGGCTCCAGCCCAACACAGCGGGACTAGCTCGCTCCCCTTCGCCCCCATTCTTCACCGCACTGAGTTTTAATTGTACTGCATTCCAATGTATTGAGGTTTTGCCCTTCAAATTAAAGACTGGTTCTGAAAGGTATTGAATAGGGCTGACCAATTAAAACATTCTTGAATGAAGCTGCGTTTTATCCACTTGGAATTGTTCAACATTTTTTTTCCCCCCCAAGAAGTAACTTTGACTGTATCTGGGTGTATTTTTTGTCATTTCTTCCTATTTTATTCCACATATTTTAATTTTCCTTCCACAAACGCAGTTTTCTGAGATACAAAATGGAGAAGAGACACAAGGACAAAATGTGGGCAAGGGGGTAGCAGCAGGGAAGAAAATTGCTGAGAAGGGAAAGAAAACCTGACACACACCCCAAACCAAAATTCTGTCTTCACAAAGGAACTTGTAGTGCTCCAAAGAGTTGGCAGCAATAACATTAGCTTGGATCCAGGTTCTAGTACAATCTATGCTTCTCACTGTATGACATTCACATTTTTAGCAATGCATTAATTTTAAAGTAGTGTGTATTTTCTTATATTTATTAAGTGCTCAGTTCCCAATTCCAGAAATAAACAGAAATTATAATATGCCCAAAAGGAGTTGCATGACCGCTCTCTAAAGACAGTACTCCCACTGAAAATTTTTTAAAGATTGTATAACCAAAGCAAGAATATAACAAAATGCTCAGCTTCTCTAACCCTACAGGAAGATGTGCTACAATATCTCCACAGCCAATCAGCAGTACTACAAGCCTCAGACCAGGAAACTCTTTAAAGTACAGTATGTGTGAACATTGCAACGGGGACTTTCTCATTGCTGCTCTTTCTTTTTCTCTTCTTTATGCTCATAGGATGTCAAGGCAGATGTGAAATCACTCATGGCGAAATTTAACAAAGGTAGCAACCCCACAGAGGATACATCTGGTAACAGTCGACCTTTCAAAGTCCCAGGACAATTTATCCATACAGGATTACAGGCAAAGAAAGCAGCACTTGAGAAATTTGCAAGTGAAGGAACTATATCTCCTCTTTCAGGACCCAGTACCCTCCACAAACCTGCTCATCCTAAGCCTCCTCTGGCAGCCAAGCCTTCAAATGACGATAAAACAGAGAAGGATCTAAAGTCCCCATGTTTGAAACCAGTGGCACAAAGGTTTGGGGTTCAGCTTCAGCCAACTAACAGAGAAAATGATGGAAAAGCTGGATGCACTAAACCCCCCACCAAAACCAGTGACCTGGCAAAAGAAGAACCAAAGCCTCTGTATCCTAAAATTGCAGGGAACAAGTTTCTTAACTCTGGTCCTCATGAGAAAGAAAAAAATCCTCTGGGGAAAAAAACAAATTCAAATTTTGTACCACAGGAAAGTGAGGCAAAACCAGCATTTTCAAAAGTAACTGCAGTTAAGGAAAAGTTCATGTCTGCAACACAAGAAAATGAGCCCAAGCCTTCTTTCTCTAAACCACGACTTGCACAGAAACCTTCTCTCAACCATGAGGTTACCCCCAATGAAGACACTTCTAATAAAAATGTGTTTCTGCAAAAAGGACTATCAAGCTCTAGACCAAATATACACTCATTTAAAGCAGCAAAGGAAATGGATGAAAATAGTAACCGTGCTGCAGAAGCTGCAGGCAGTAATTTTTTTAATATGGCTCTGAAACCTACTGGCCACTGGTCCAGCTTATCTCAAGGCAATCATGAAAACGTGGAGAAAAAGACTGAAGAAAAGGAAATGAATGCTGCCAAGAACATCCTTCTCAACAAAACCGTCCAGGAAGAATCAGGTTCTTCTTCTAAGTTCCGTAAAATGAACACAGAGCTTGCTGCAGGAAGGTCATCAGGTGGATCTCAAGAGAAAAAGGATGGGAACAGGAGCTCAGGACCCCCTATGCAAAAATCCTTGCCCCCACTGTTCAGCCTGGGCCAACCCCCACAGAAGCCCAGCAGACCCCCCAGTGTGGACCTGGAAAAGTTCCGCAAGAGGATACCAAAAGACAGTGAGTCCTCTCGGTTCTTGCTTTCTTGGGTAATGGCCTTTTTATGCATTTAGTATCTAGTTCATTCCAGGTGGAACCCCCTCTTCTGTTCAGAAGTAACAAGACATGCATTAGAGAAGCCCTTAAAGCTTTAACTTATGTTTGTGTCTTTTCCGTAAAGGACAGAAATCAAAATTATATTCTCCCTACCCCAGTGACAAAGTGTAGGATGAATGCTTTCTGTACTGGCTTTATTTGTTTTTCAAAACTACTGAGATGTAGCTATAATTTGTGTCAGGGAGTTTAAGTATTTTTCTCAACAGACAGTTAAGTCCTGACTTCCTATAAATGAGATGCTGATGTTGTGTCCCCTGTTCTCAACAGCAACTTCCTGGGTGCAGCTTGAGGGCCACCAAAATGATACGCTACAGCCTGTAGTAAACACACTTTTTTCTTTCTTTTTTGCCTTTCACAATGACTAATCACAGTGTGACCCTATAAGTTGCTGTATTTTAAAGTTTAGAAAGTTGCAAAATTACAGAATCAATTATTCCCACATGGAACTCCATCAGTTTTACACCCATATCTGAATCCAGACTCAAAAAAGCATATCCAGGACTTGGCATTTTCTGTTGAGTTTGCAGGACTTCAGTAGTGTGGCAATCAGTAGCATCTGAGGTTCTGCCTCACTATTTTTGCAAAGAACCAAGCCTCTGAACTTTCTGATGGTCATAATCCAGGCATGAACATGAAAGCCTATCACTAGGTATTTGTAAAATCTGAGGCGGTCATGTGTGTGATGAGACCTTCTGTAAATACATTTGAAATACCTGGGAAGACACAAATCCCTGTGAAGAGCAGAAATTCCTGTGGCTCCACTCCCGCAGAGTTCTGCTTCAGCAATTTCGTTTCACTACATATGAAAAGTTGCAACAACAATATAAGCTGTTTCTAAGGCACTCAAAATATGGCCTTGAAGATCTCATGTAAAAATGTAGTTTCCTGAAGTCTGATTCACATATACACTGTCACCTCCTTAAAGAAAAGATCAGCCTTGCAGAGGTTCTGCATCTCCTTAATTGTCCCTTAAATCACCTGTATTTCAAACTTTAGGCTTAAGGTTTTTTCTCCAAAGGTTTTAGGCACTCAGACAACTCTAAAAACTTAAAATCAGCCACTGCAGTTGGAATGGGTGATGCCAATTGACATATTTGTATTACAAGTTTTATAAGAGCTGAAGGAGGCTTTCTCTTTTTTCTTATAGCACCAGGGGCTAGGAACTATGATTGCATAAGAAATTCTGATCACATTTTAAAATCAAAGTTTTAAGTTGTATGGGTCCAGAGGAAACCTGTTCTTGATCTTGGTGCCTGAGAGAAAGGAGGACAGAAATGAAAATTTCTTATTGTATTAAATTTTTATGGGATTTTCTTCTTCTTTTTCTTTTCTTTTTTTTTTTTTTTTTTTTTTTTTCTTTCCTTAATGCACTGCTGTCTGCACTGAGCTCAGGAACCAAAGAATATATTCAGTCCTCACATGTAAATTGTTAGCTCAAGTGAAATTAACTGTTTGTGTCCTGTAAGTAATTGTCAGGTGATACACACAGCTAAGTGATTTCTGATAATGAGGTGCATTTCACCTACATTAGTCAGCCTTAACCATCTCTCTTAGATTAAGCAGATCAAACTGAAGGCTTAAATTTGCAGTGTAGTCAGAGGGAAAGGGAGATGCCCAATGCCATTTAGATGCCTAATGCAGCTGACAACAGATGCCCTGAATAGCTCCACACTGTGCATGTACAGTAATACACCAGGTACATTCATGTAATTTAATTGATACAGAATTTGCCCTTGTGCCTTCCGTAATTAGAATACAGTACGACTTGTGTTTCAGCAGCTTTGAATACACATAAGACTGGTCTTCCTGAGACCTAAGACATTCAAAGGGGTTATGATTGGATGAAAAAACTGAGAGATTACTTTCTTTAAAGACAAAAAGCCATACTAAAAACACAGTGTGCATGCAACTATATGTTCTGTTATTATTAATTCCACTCAAAATAGAAGTGTATCAGTAATATAAAATGTATTTTCCTGTCAGCTGCTACATTCTGGTTTTCCTGTGTCACACTACAGTTATGGTAATTTTCTCAAAAATCCATGATCAGGGCCAGATCCTTAAATGGTGTAAATTTGTGTACCTCTTTAAAAGAAGTATGCCAATATACGACAGTCTGAGCAGTTGACCCTTCTCCACAGAACACTGTTCAGCATGGCCAGCTTTACTTGAGTGCCCAGAGCAGTCTCAAAATGGAAAGGCAGCATTTTCAGCAAATGCTCTGATTAAATAAAAACAGTAAGAGCTTTGCTAGCTAAAACTTCAAGAAATCATAGCAAAAGCTGGAAACACCCAAAACTGCAATTTATTTTTTTAAAATATATTTTTAGTTTATTTTTAAGTAATTAATGGAGGAATTATTTTATTTGTTTGTTTGTTGTTTATTCCATTATTTAATATTTTTTCATTTCTGTGCAGTTACAGACATAGAGCATTTTCTTACCCTCTTTTTGTGTTCCTAACCTGAAGTTTAGATATATTTCTCCTACATGTTTAAAATTAATACCATGAACACAGCTGTAAGGATAATACCAGAACTTTTGCTAGAAGGAGGATCTCCAGTTGTCACTAACCAGCACTACGGTAGCCACTGGCCTAGATGAGTTGCACTGGGAGCATGAGCTAAGGATGGAGCTGCAGAGTGTAGTGGCATAGGCTGTTCTCCAAACATGTTGCAAAATACACACCCAGCTCAGCAGAACGGAAGGATCAGATATCGTCTTCTCTCCTTCACAGTCTTTGGGTCAGGGCAAGAAAGATTTAGAAACCACGTCAATATGAAGGTGTTTATAGTGGCCCTGAATTTCAGCCTTCCTCTCTAGAGCTGGCATGTAGACCTTGATGTTCTGTTTGGCTTTAATTAACAGGCCTGATTTCTTTGTGACTAGAACTCTCCTTAGAACCATTCTGGTGGAGAGACCACATGTTCTAGAGTGAATCCTGAACAAACTCATTTTCAGCTCAAGTTATTCAGTGCTGTTGGGTTTCTTGGAACGTTATATTTGAATAACAAAACCTACCTGCTTTGAAGGGTAGTTAAACTGAACTTTTTTTTTTTCTTTTTTAACTGTCATTTCAAGAATCGAAGTCATGTCAGGAAGATGCCACCCCCACAGCAGAAATTCTTCCTGCTCATTAGTTTGTCCTGATAAACAGCAGCTTGCCATAGTTGCTTAATTTGCCACTGTGATTCGGGTGCTGAGTAAAAGAAGAACAAGCACATGGAAATGGTTTTCCCACCCGACAAAGCTTTCTGAGATCTAGTCTTTCAGGGGTTTTGATCTGCACTAGAGAAAAAGTTGGGCCTTGTGCTGTCTTTGAGAAAAGCTCCACAAGTGGCGATTGTTACACTCGTGTTAGGGGCATGTGCCTGGGCTGCAGAAAACCTTGTATTGCCTGATTTAAACCAGCAGTTTGCACTCTGCTTTCCCAGAAGTATCAATCCATCCCTTTTTGTTTGGTGGTTATCCTTTCTTATGAAAGCTACTTTACTGTTTTTTTGTAATCAGGTAGTCACTGTGCATGAAATAACTTTAAACATTAGAGGCTGAAGGACTTGCCTTAGTGCAGCACCCTTAGTCACGTGTGGGAGAAAGGTTTAAACTGTCATCCATGCCAGCATGGATACTAAGGGATGCTGGTTTTGTGTTGGCCTTGCTGTGATTTAGAAATTTTCACCTAGTCCTGAAAAACTTTTCTTGATAAAACTTCTGCAGATACAATTGTCTTGCTGAGGAGATTTGACTATTGATGCATTAACATTCTCCACTGAGGGCAGGCTTTAAGAAATTCCTGTCTGGACCTGTGAATGCATGGCACTCCAGTAGAGTCCTGTGTTATGTCCCATTACAGCAATTTTCCCAGAGAGTAGATCATACTTGTGTCAGCTCAGAATCAAGGAGATGCATGTGCTTTCTAGATTCAGAAAATAATACTAGTGGTACTGTAACGTAATAAACACCTGAAGTTCAAACAGGGTTTTGTGAGAGAAAAGAAGGGAAGCAAAGTCATTTTGCTGACGGTTTTCCCATGTGAGGCCACAACCGTGCTGTTGCTTTCAGAGGATAACTGCACCTGGGCTGACCTCGGGGGAATCGTGCATGTGCAGCCAGCCACCCACAAGCCAGCTGAAGGCTCAGGGTCCCTAGCGCTCTAAACACCTCTGAACGCCTCATGAACAATCAGCGCTGGGGCTTCAGCTAGGGAGACTATTTTGAGCTGTACTGGGAAAAACGAAAGGAAAGTGGTACTGAATCTAGGAGAAAAGAAGGCAAGTAAGAAAATTCTTGCAATTTGTAATTTGGGTTATGGTTGTGTCTGCAGTCCTCGCTGAGGTTCTATTCTGTGATGAATTGCATAGCCACACAGTGACATGGCTATTTGTGTTGGGTAAGACAACCTGAGGGAATGGAGGAATTAGAATTAGAGGTGCATTGTCAAAATTATCACAACAATCTGTTGGCAAAGGACACTCCCAAAGGACAGCAAATGTCTTAACTGTCTTTGCAATGCCCCATAGAGCCAGTCAGTTGTGCTCTTACTTGCTGGCGAGATGAAACAGTGGTTTCCAAAGTTATAAACAGGGGACTTGTCTTAATCACAGCTGTTTAGTGCAGATTCTGGACTTAAAAGCTCAGTGTAGGTTTTCTTTTTATACCTCGGTGCTAAATTGGATTAAGTTATGCAACAGCTCAGTATTAAGGCATAAGGGGATAAAAAGAATTGTAAATTGAGCTAAACACTCAGTTTCTAAGACAGATTAATCTAAAATTAGGTGATGATATCCAAACAACATTGTTCAGGCTGGGATGAGGGTAGCTGTGTGTGATGATGTGATGCCTCAATTTGCACAGGTGAACTATAGTGTACCATAAAACTCTGTACAGGTCAAGAAAGTGCCAAAATGGTGATTTCAGAATAGCATGATAATTATGGGCAATTATGTGCCTGGACTTTGCTACATTGCATTTTAAGTAATACCAAAAATGCACTGAGGTGAGATTATTTGTGGGAATTTGAAGACTTCAAGGCTTTCTACCTAGTCTTTTATGAGATTTCTTGATATTGATGTCTATTATTATTGGTCCCTCATACATTCACCAGAAAACTATGGAAGCAAGGTTGAAATTACAATCACATATATCTGTCAAAAACTTAACTTCGCTGGATCTGCTTAACTTTGTTGGATCTGCTTGAAAGCAACTACAAAGTCTGGATGAGAAGCTGTAGGTAGTTTTTAGTGGAAATGACTGCAAAACTTCTTAGCTTTCCTCTCCAGACATTCCTTGCTCTCCTCCTCTGAAAGTGAGAGAACCCAAATGATTTGTCTTTCAGCATCATTATACTGAAATATTTTACTCTTCTGAGAAACAGGAGAATCAATTTTTTAAGTTCCTAGAACTGAAGAACCATGCTCAGCTGAAATACAGTCAAATTGTGTATTTATCATGAAAGTCAGACCACAGCATGTGAAATGTCACACAACATACATAGTTTGGTACAAGTGCAATGAAATCCCCTGTGTGGGTCTGACCCCAAAGATGTCTTGTTCATGGGACTGGTATAAAGTCAGCTTCAAATTTTCTAATTTCAGTATTATTTCTTTGGTCATCTTTCAGTAGTTCAACCTGTAAGTTCCAAAAGACCAGCTGAATTAGATTTCACTCAGTCTTTTTGTTCACATCTTCATTCTCCAGTTATAATTAGACACACCATAACTATAGAATATGCATGCAAGACTAGATTTTTCAATAAGCAAAGAGTGGACACATGCTTTTAGTCTGCTTCAGTCAGAAAGAAATTTTTTCAGATTTTTTAAGAGCCTCCCCAGCAATGAATATTAATGCTATGGAGAAAACCCTGCCACACTGAAGTTTTCGGAGCATTGTGTTTAATTTGTCAAGGATTTGCCATATAGTTATGCTAAAATATGTGGACAAGACTAAAAACTAAACTGCTGCTATGGTTTACAGCACCGAAGAAGATGAATCACTGCAATTTAAACATTCTGATAGAAATATGAATGAGACAAGTTCTTTATCTGACTAAGGAAACAGATAAATCTAATCCAAGTTAACAGATAAAATAATCTTGAGGGAAATCAACATTCAGTATTTCCCTGCAGAAGATTGTTCTGGGTACAACTTGCTGTTGTGCATTAGGAAGCAAAAGTACACATGAAAACATTGCAAATTAGTATTTAAACTCATTGCCCTTGATTATTTCCTTAGCTAAAACAGTCTGCAATATCTTCCAAGTAACGTAATGTATGGGTTTTATTCTAAAATAAATTAAATGTATCCATCAACAAAATATCAGAGGACAGTTCTCAGTTGTGAATTTTCATAGATTCTGTCATTGGCACATTCATGGATCTTCCTCTAAATATCTCCATTTTTGTTTGTTGGGCCTTATGTGGCACACTTGTTCCCTTCCAGATGATATGATTCTATTAAAATTAGCAGTAAGGTATGGATTGTTTATATCATAGTATGGAAGCACAGAAATATGTTTTTCTCATGTATACACTTGTTATAGTCTACGTATGAATTCTAGAGTCATCTTTGCACTTGACTCCACTAAGTCCCATTGAGTTAGCTATAATCATTGCTGAGTGGATACTTCAGAATCTAGGATGCAAAATTTAGGACTCTGAAGATAAACCATGCAAATGCACTGCTAATTTTGTTGAGTAAGCCTAACCAATCACTAGCAAATCCAAACTGCAAACCCACTGATACACAGTTTGAATTCTTCTGAGCCCACTTCTGGTTAGAATCAAAGTATATGCCTAATGTATTGTCTCAAAAGGTCTGGACTTCTGCAAAGGAGTGAATGAAAAACATGATGTGTTATGCTGTATTATAAATGTGTCCACTGTCCAGCAGTAGATGGGTTTGACACAACACCTTTGGAATTACACCACATACAAAAGGAGTCTTTGTGAAGGAGTGTTGAGAATACTAGTTAGAAAGGAGAATTTAATAGGAGGGGAAAAATACTCCTATGTCTTTATCATGGAAAGTGACAGAAAGGAAACTGCTGGAGAGAAAAACAGTAAAACTGATGGAATTGAGTTTTTAATTATGTTTCCCTGTTTTAGTTTTTGAAATCTTGTTATTTCCTACACCTATTTTGATTCACATGAAGAAATACTTCTGATGAATCTTCATCATTTGGTTGCATTACATGGATCACAGTACACAAGTAGCTTTACTGTACCAAAGCTGAAACTATTCTGAAACCTATCCATATCCAAATGTCAATATAAAGTATATCAATAATTTTAATTTATAGGTCAGTAAGAATGATATGAACTGGCTGAAACTTTCCCATTCTTTAAGTTGATATAAATTTTGCTGAAAATCTACTTTGCAAATAATTGTAGCAATGAATTGTAGACAGCATATCACATTATTTTATAGATAGCTTTATGGTAAAGGTGAAAAAAAAATATTTCCCATATATGCAAAAATATTGTGGTGATGAAGTTCTGGACACATTGCTGGTACCATTGTCGGAGAACGCATTTTAAACCCTAAAGGTTTCGTGTTTCACTAGCTCAAAAAAAAATGCTTTGTAGTCTGTTTACTGATAATTACAAGAAAGTCTGGCCTATGCTTCTCATATATATGAAGTTTGACACATACTGAAATTTCTATTTTAGCTGGGAAGTCTTAATTTCTCTGTATGATATAAGTAATATTTTCTTAGTGGCTCACAGATTTAAAACCTACCTATGCAGCATGGATAATGTTTCAATTTGAGACAATATATACAACACTGGAGCAAGTATTTCCATCTTTTCATTTCCTAGACATATTTTGGTTCACAGGAAGGAACACTTTTAATGCATCTTCATCATTTGGTTGCATTACATGGGTAACAATGCACAAGTTAATAAGTTAATTAAGTTAGTCATCCAAATAGTTCATCACAGGAAACAGCCAGTCATTCCTGAAAGCTTTGATTTTAACTATTAAATACTAAAGTAAAAATTCAACATTAATAGAGAAAACCAAAATATTAAGCATTTCTTAGTAAAGATGTCAGGAAGCTTTTGAAAATGTATACTAAAAAGTAATTTTATCCTAAAAGGTTAATTTTATTAACGAACATTTCTGTGTTCATCAGACGACCCTCCTAAAATGTGTGCATTTGGAACAATGATGTTCCTTGTTTGCAGATCCTGAAGAAAAAATGTGCAAACCTCCACTATTTCAATGCAAGACTTAGTCACATGGGAATTTTTTATGCAACTGATGTTTTATATATCAGCGTTTATACTCCTATGATTAATTTTTAACTAGAATTTCATGCTATGTATGACATAATTATTTTTCATCATGGGTTTATGAAATTATCAAACCCTTCAGTAATTTGTTGGTTTGGGAAATAAATAGTCGCATTTTAAGTACATTTCTTTCAGTACATATTTTTTTGCTTGCCTTCGCATCATGGTATGCATTTTCATTTGCCTTTCCTTTCAAATATAAATGATTTATCAAAGATTTATTTTAAATTATTGCTATCTTACATGTCCTCCATCTCTGAATACTTCAGATTGCTGTTCTTTTTTCTTGCCTATGAAATGATACCATGCAATATAAAATTAACTGGCTCAGGTTTATAAATACTTCTAATTAAGAAAAAAAGCAATCATTAAAGCTTTCTATCAGATAATGAGAAGTTTCACCTATAGTTCAATTTGGAATTAATTTTTGTATTCCCCTGTAGATAAGGATAGGCTTCTGCAAATAATTATACATCTGTAGTTTGAAATCACTTTCCTTATGCCAGTCAGCGCTGCCCAGATGAAGTGTTCTGAAGTCTAACTTTAGATTTAGTCATCATGAAGCTCAAACCTGCAAGCTTCTACATACTGAAGTACTTTGGATGAAACCTGTGGGTTTTCTTTTGGGAATAAGATTATGTGCATGCTTAGTATTTTTCAGCTGTTAACCTTAAATGTAGATTTAGATGCTCACTTTCAGGTGTTGCTCATACTTCATCTGCTTGTCCCTACATTCTCACATAGAATGGTGAAAACCCACTACCAAGTATGTGGTCTAGGACTTACTATTTTTCTCTATGTCATTTTAAGAATACAAGGCATTGAATAGGTGTTAAATGTGATGTGAAATACCCTTGAGGCAGTCTGTGCCTCTGCTCTAGAAACAAGATTTCCCAGTTGAGATCAATGATAAGTTCTGCTTAAAAAAAGACAAATTCTCCATCTGCTTCAATCATGTTTTTCATGATGTATGAGCAACAATCAGCAAAGTAGTCTTAAAAAGTTCCCCTTTCCCTTCCTCAAAAATTACTCCTGGTTTTGGAGGTGATTTCATTTGTACAAAGCTCAAAAAGCAGCTTTACCATCTAACTGGGAGTAGAATCAGGAGAGATAAGGACAATAAAAAAAAAAGAAAATTAAGAGAAGATTGTACCCAGGGATTTCTTAAAGTGCTGGACTCAGGGAGGGCAATAATCAAAAACTTTCAGTGGCCTTCGTTTTCAAGGTGTGAGCAGTGTCCCCAGCAATCTCCGTGCCTCTGTTGGTATGGTATGTCTGTCAACAGCATCACCAAAAGCACTGAGCTTCGGTGATGTAGGTTTACCTGCTTGCTTTGGGCAGCTCCAGAGCAGCATAATTGCGAAACCTGAAACTATGGCTTGTATCTGAACGAGTGTGTGGGTTAGGGAGCAGAGCACAGCTCTCTGCACATTATGAATAAAGTAGGAAGTGGGTGATCAGCTCCTGCAGGTGTTGTTGCACATTCTTAGCAAACCCTCTGTAAAACCCAGAAAGCTCCCAGATCTCGCATGCAGAAATGGTGAAGTGTTCCACAATAAAACTGAAAGCCAATGTTGCATTTGCAGGGTAGCTCAGAAGTATTTTGTTTTATGAAAGGATGCCACTTTAAAATACAAAACTTTTGACTGTGTAACTGCTTGAAAAATCCTGAAGTCTTTTTTTGTAAAAACTAAATAAATTCATTAGCAAATTTAAAGTTCCAGGCATTTTTTGCCTGCAAAATGTTTCCTTGCAGTACCTGATCATTGCCAGGTTTTCTTTACATTCATAAAAACAGGAGTCAACAGCTCCCTGCACCAGGGGTCAAAGGGAATAAGGTCTTGCCAAAGACCATACACTAGGCCAGAGAAAGAGAGGGGTTGTCTGCTTTTTAGGATATGCAGTGAAGAAACACTTTTCCCTTTGTGTGCGAGAGACTCCCTTGTTATGGAAGGGATTTTCTCACATATGTCTACTGCTGTATGTTTATGGTCAAGTAGGTACAATCAGACCAGTCTTGAAATGGAAGGTAGTGTGATATGCCTTGCTATTCAGTTCCAGTTTTGTTTAGTATGCAGTCTTGGACTAGAAATTTCTGGGTTGAGGCAATAGATAGCTTAGATGCTACAGTCTGATACCTTGAACATAATCAAGAGTTAAGCTTTTTCAGCTAAGTCTGGACTGTGTAGAAACTAGAGGCCAGACTGATGGACTTGCAAGAGAGTCTGTTGCTCATAAGATGTAATATAGCTGTTCTGAGCTAATTTGGATTTTTTTGAGCACTATTACTGGCTTTGAGAACAGATATACATTATTGCTGCAATCCAGCCAAAGAGTGAGAAAAATATGAACAGCTGAAGCCAGACCACCCTCTGCCAGGATGGGATAGTTCCTTACTTCAAGGGAGATCTGTCATTGTTTCCAGTTAAAATCTTTGTGCCAAGTAATCCCATTCTATTGCATTCTAGTGGTGAATTGATCACCAGTGTTAGTGTCTTCAGCCAATGGATGTTGAACTGCAGGTGTGAGTGTTAAAAATGTTTTTTCTTTCTTTGACTGCTCCTGTTCTGCTGAGGTTGCTAATTAGATACTGTGCTTCATCTTTGTGCCAGTCTCTCATCCAAGCAGTGGAACATCCTGGTATTTAGGGAGGGAATAAATGGAGACATGTCATTTAAGCTTTGTCAGTACTGGGGCCCATATCACCCTTGCACATGAGTCCAATCTATTTTATGATTTTGAAAAGGACTGGGGAGAACTGGCCATGGCCAAAATATTGGTTTGCCTAAGACTCCTATGCCACCAACTACTGTTTGTTGCATATGTTACTCCAGCAAGGACTCTAGGCACTGCTGAGATTTCCCTTTGATTTGCCACATATTTTGGTATTAGCAGCTCAGGACAGAGTAATTTAGTATCTCAGGACAGCACTGAAGATTTTAACAAAGTGAGAATTGGATGTCTTTTCCTTATCCTGCCCTGAAACTTGCTTTTGACTACAGAGAGTACATGGGTTCCAAAAAGGGGAACTTATTTTCAGGTTTTTAGTAGTTTCTTTTTGAGTGCACACAGGAGAGGCATGGAAATTATAGAGTACTTTTATATGCAGGTTGATTTCTCCAGAGGTTGTTGAACACAGAATACCTGGACATGAAGGGAAGATGGAATCTTTCTCTTTATGTTATGTTAGCTACCAAAGAGGTATCAGTATTTCCCTTTCACAAGACAGGAATGGCAAGGGTCAGAGTCACAAGTTTTACATCAAGACAACTTCAGTGTGTTGAACTTCCTGATAAATTAATATTCTCCAAGAAGGTAGGTCACTGCCTGTATGGAAGTTGTTTGAGAAGGTTTCCCAAGAACACAAACAAAGTGTTTTCACTGTTCCATGCACAGTTCTGCTGCAAGTGCTGAAGCTCTGGGCATGATTAAAGAAGTTGGATACCACAAGCAACAGTGTAATGGGATATTTGGTACCTTCTATGGCAAGATTCTCTTGGCCGCTATACAGCTGCAGAGGTTTTGAGGAACTCATTCCTTTTTATTTGTTCTTTCATTTCTCTGTGAAGAGCTTCAGTTTCTGCATCTGTTTCTTCAGTGTAGCACAGCATGTAACAAAGCTGAGAATCCCAAGAAGAAAGAGGAGGCTATTGGAAACAGAGGTGTTAGAGGTCAAAGTTACCACACAGTGATGGTCCTTAACACTGTTTCCTGTGATGAGAGTGCTTTGGGCTCATGTGCAAGCCACAATGTAGTTTCAATTTGATTTCTTGTTCTGAGTGTCCAGAGGTGACTTCAGTTCCACTAGCTGCACAAACCCTTTCCATGTCCTCAGAGTACCAACAGTCTCAGAGACACAAAAAGATGAAATTAGAATCAAAATTAAATGCTCCATTAAAATAGGAAACAAAACACTGCTGAGACATTGTGACAGCTTTGGCTCCACTGGCCTGGTGATAACAGCTTCTTCATACTGTATACCCACTTCCTACCTAACTCATACCATCATTTTCAGTATTTGAATCAAAGCATTTTACACTCACATCAGTCTCAGTCATAAGTGTAGGTAATTACAACTAAAAGCAAGGAAAAGTCAGTTCTAGTAGTCAGAAAAAAAATTTAAAAACACTGTTTCCATTAATATGATGATCATTTAGTTATTGTTAGATTCCAGCAATGTACATAGATTTAGAGGGACATGTTGTTTAGGCCTTATATTTTAAAATAAGCACTTAAGCTAAAATGCACATGGTATCCTTTCCTGGCTCTCTTTCCTGTTGCCTGGATTTGGCTTTCAAGAGGCATCAGATGAAAGAAGTATTACGCACAGAGACTTGGGCAGAATTTTTACTTTAGTCCTACAAACTAATCACAATGAAGTAATTCTGTATGATGATATAATGCATGTATGCACATTGTGAATGTATACAACACTATTAGGACAACATAAACATAACCACGGGAAAAAACAATATAGGATTCCTTGCTAAAGCACAAAAATTTGAGGGTATAATAAATAACATGAAAAAAATCTTTCTGGCTTCTTTCTTTGGTTAGATTCTGCTTAGAAGAATTCAGCTGCAGAGACATGCTTAGATTGTCGGTGCTACTCGTCTTTGTAGGGGATTTAGAGTAGCAAGAGATTATAATTGATGAAGTCTGTGGATGAATAAAGACTGTGAAGAGTTAAATGCAAACACACAGTCCTCAGAGACTCAGATACAACAAGAGCACTACCATGTATAGTCTTGGCTCATTTAAACAAAGTTTGTCTTTACTCAAAATGCAAATATACATGCAGAATTAAAAAATAGTAAACCATACTTGGAGAAGGTGGTGGTGTAACGCCTTGGGGGAAAATCTAGATAACAAAAAACTTTACAATTCAGTAAGGACAATGATGTGACAGAGAAGTCTAATGCATAATGATTGTCATCTTGTAACTCTAACTTCTTGAGGTTTTACCCTTAAGGAATCTTCATATAGATACAAAGCTTTTGATTAGAAGCTTTTTACTAATGGTCCTTAGTTTGATAATCAAATGTCTGCACTTTGAAAATAGGAGGAGGGATGACAATTGGAGAAAATACTGAAAATCCCTGAAAGCAATCATTAGAGATATGGCCAAATGAAGAATGACTTGTAATTGCATGTGGCAGACAAGCGCATGCTCTGGGGAATTCCAGTAACAGATTTTTTACAATCCTGGAAAAGCTGGAGAGATAACAGAAATAGCTACAAAATAATTGCTGGATGGAAAAATAATGCCTTGAGATGAGCCAAAATTAAAAAGGTTGGGTCTTTAAATTAATCAAAAAGAAATCTGAGATACTGGTTAAGTCAGTGATATCAGTGCCTTATGGGTAGAAAACTGTTTATAAAAAGGTTTTTGGTCTAGTAAACAAAGGTAGAAATAAAAGTAATGGAACCTCAAGACTGATGAACTTAGAAAACAGTAAGATGCAGATTTTAACAATGAGTGAACTTAACCAAACAAACTCTGTAGTGATACTTTCCTTCTCTTATCTTCAAACAGGTAGGACACCTTTCAAGTTTTAGCCAAAATGATATTTTAGTAGACCTCTAGCTGTTGGGCTCAATATAGGGACAAGTATTTTAAATGGGATGTCTTGCAAAATGTAGGACAACAAACAGGATGTAATCACTGAATTGAAAGGGACATAAAGAAGTTGGTGGGTCCATCCCTATGTGTAGGGTAAGAACTAGAACGTACTTGTGCCATAAGTTTATCCTATTTCTTCAACAAGGACATCAAGCCATGAAATTTCCAAGTTCACTATTAGAAAGTGCCTCCTAAAAAAAGCTGCTGGCCTTTAAACACATTACTTCTTGCTTAATTCCACTATGGAATTGAAGGGGAAAAAAATAGGAAAAATAATTTATCCTTTTCTTCTTTGCAAAAGACTTCAGTATTAATTTTGTTCTCACTCAGTTTTACCATATTTCACTAAACAACCACCATTTTTTAAATAAACCCAGGAATTCATGTTTTCTAGACCTCTAATCATTCTCACTCTTCCCCTTTGGGCTCTCTCCAGGCGGCACACTTTAATACTGCAGTAGCCTCCTCAGTACTAAGTGAAAGGATTATTAGCAAAACACCAAAGAATTCACTTGTGTAATTAGCAGTGTCAGGACTTTAGTACTTTGCTGCTTAAGTAATGAAAAAACTCAACAGGTTTCAAATGCACTATTATTGTTGACAAATATGTTGACATGGTGCTTAAAGAAGCCAGGAACCCAAATTTATCCATAAATTTTTGAGTTCTTTGTTAGTAAGCAAAACAACTGCTAAGATTTGGTAATTTTGCTTTGATTTCCAAGTGACAGGAGATGTCAATCTCCACTATACAAATGCGAACTTGAAGAAAATCTCCAGAAGGCAAGGGGTTTCTTTTCAATTGTAATTTGTTTTTACTGAACTGTGGATTTGCTTTTTTTCCTTCTGCTCTCCTCTTCCTTAGATTTTGTTGGACATATACCTTGGGGCAACTCCTTCTGGGTAGCTTTTAACCCACTCATGATACTTGAAACAAAATTCTAGGTTTAACATGAAGGCATCAAAGCAGTGATTTCATTTGGTAGTGTTGAGTAGCTTCTCTCAATGTGAGTGCTCAAAGAAATGGTTACTATGGTTTGGTTGTGGTTTGTACATGAAGCGTGCATTCAGTGCAGCACAGATGTATACCAGCTCACTCATGTAATTATGTCTTCTACCTCTGGAGCACTGCATCATCTTTTTTTTTTTTTTTTCTTTTTTTTTTTTTTGAGGCTGCACCTGTTTGCTGAAGGTGTAGCTTCTGTGCATCTTCTCAAACTGCCACTTTTCTAGTATGGGCTTGATAGAAATTTAAGTCGAGCCTTTTACAACTTACATTACAAATGTATTTGAAGGTGTAGAGAGACCTGCACACCACTGAATGCCAAAATACCTTTCTGTCTTTCATGTCTTCACTTGAAACTCTGTCTCTGAGCAAGGAAAACTCCAGCAAGACTGTATCAGTGTTTATGTGAAATTCTGCTGCTGGTCTTTTCAAGAAAATTGTAGAATTAAATGATAATTTAGTTTTAAAGCACAGGAGCTTATATACTTTGTGAGCTGTTGGGTTTGTGTCTTGTTCATGTCTTGGCAAAGACATATTCAGGGCCTTCTATAGACAGTACATTCTTCTAGGCAGAGCCCTCTCTACTCTGTTAAGGTGAGGCACCAAATATATCTAAGAAGCAGGTTCAACAAAATGTATTTGCTTTGGGGTATGTGCAGTACTGATGTTCTATCCTAATGCTTCATGTATACAGTGAGATTTCTTCCTCCGCTGTTTGTTTGATAAATTTGGTCTGCTCTGCTTTTTTTCAGGCCCTAAAAATGAAGGTTTGAAACAGATAGCACCTTCCTCAGCAGCACTCTCCCTACCTGTACCTCCACCACACACAGCTATGCAGTCGTTATTTCCTCCACCAGCCTCCCACCCATCCCTGCAGGCCCCAGCAGCTCCCAGCCTGCCTCCCAGAAACATCAAGACCGGCTCTGAAACAAAGTAAGCAGTCATAACCCCCAAAGTCTTCATTTTCTCACCTCTTCCTGCTTATCACTTTGCTCATGCAGCAACAGTTGATGGCTGCAGGTGTCCCATGTTTCTGGGGGACTGGGGTCCCATACCACTTCCCTTATCCTACGCTGTCCCTGGCTTGTTTGGAATTAGGTTTTGTTAGCTTGAACCCTACATCTGTTCAGTTGTTTCCCTAAATTGTCTTATCTATAGCAACACTCTTCTCTGCCCTGTTGGTAAGGGGAGGGAGGAGGGAGCAAGCACCCCGCTGCTTTGTTTTTTTGGGGTTTCGTTGGGGGTGTTTTGTTTTATTTTTGACTCCAGAATGGTGCAAAGACTTCATACACTATTGGCCAGGAGGGCCAGGTCCATGGGCCGGTACCCCGGGAAGCAGCTTGGCGGTTGCGGAGCAGCCGCGGGCGCTGCGGCGCGGTGCGGTGACGCCGCGAAGCCTGCGCCGCACACGGGGCTGCTCTCCGCAGTTCGCAATTCCGCACGGCGCTGCGGGCGGCAGGGGAACGGAGCGGAGAGGCGTCCCCAGCGCTTCGGTCCGGCGACAAAACCCACCGGGAAACGGCCGAGGCCGATCAGCGGGCTGCTCTCCGGCCAGCAAGCGGCGGGCAGGGAGACTACACCGGGCACGGCGCGGGGAGTCAGCGCTCACGCTGCGCCGCAGTGCGGTGGCGCCGCCGCAGCCTGGCCCCGCCGCTGCGCTGGGGCTGCGGGAGCGGCGCGGGGGGTGCGGGGGCCGCTGCCCCTCGGCGGCCGCAGCGCCGGCACAAGCTGTGCTGGGCGCCCTCCTGCCGGCGCTGGGGGAGCCGGGCGTGTCCCCCGCCTTCAGGGGCCTGCGAGATGCACCCCGGGCTGTCCCTCGGTGTCCTGCCCCTGCGTGCCCCCGGCACCCCCCGCTCTGCTGCAAATGTGTCACCTGGGTGCTGACGCCTTTTCTTTCACCCCGTCCCGGTGCTTTCTCTATCAAGCCAACTTTAAAACATGACATTCTGCTTTCAAGTCCTTCCTTTGGTTACACTTCTTTGGCAATGGCTGTCAGCCCTAGTTTTCCTTCAGGCGGAAGTTATTACAAAGTTAAAAGTCCCTGGTGTTATTATTACATTCTCAAATTCTTGCTTCTCTCAGTTCGACTGCACTTTTAAATCTGACAACAATAGAGACCTTTTACCTGGCCTAACCTTGTACCACTGTTTCTGTCATCCCTTGTTTAGACTTCAAGCCCTACAAGTTGAGGAGCAAGTCTAAGAGCTGTATTAACATTGAGCAAGAGTCTGGCATTCTGCTTGTGCATTGTGCCAGAAGCCTGCACCTGCAGTGATGGTTAAACAGCCCAACAAACTCTTTTCATTCAGTCAACCCATCTGCCTGTTATATTTTTCATACCACACTCATATCCATGGTATCTGAGCTCCTTTGGCTCATTTTCTCCTTTTACACTCACAATCAAGGTGTCCCTATCTGAAAAACTGAGTTGCAGTCAAGAAGAACATTTTAGGGAATCTCGTGGGTATTTAAGTAGGCTCAGCCTACTTATACTGACCCACTAATACTGTCCAGCCATTGTGTAAGATAGCTGAAAAGAGCACCAGAACAATTGTGAATGAAAATACAATCACACAACCACCTTCACAGGTTTCACATGTCTTCTTTTTCATATTTACAGAAGTATTCCAGACAATGAGGAAAATTACGATGATGTTGAATTTGTTTCACAGGGTAAGAGGCATACATTTTAATTAATGGCAGCTGTAAGAAGCTGTAAGCATATTGTATTTGTAAGATAAGCAAAAGCATATTGTATTCATGAGTGACCTGTATAAATAATTGTGCTGGTTCTGCAGTTTTATGGGTGAAGATGGTAGTCTCATAACACTAACTATTCTATAATCAATATGACAGACTCTCTGGAACTGCTTTAAGTTATGTCCCCTCTCCCCACCTTTTTTTGTTACAAATATGCTGGAACTGTACATTACCAGATTTTCAAATCCAAACCAAAATGAATGCTGCTGTTTCAGAGTTGAAGCTGTGTGCTCTGCTGAAGGAAGTGTTGTTTTATACTTGGTAAAAAAAAATAATTTGTTGACTGTGCTTCTAATGTCGCTTTGTGGTCTGCCTTCCGTAAGAGGCAGTGAGCCGCTATGTTGTACCAGGAGCAGACAGCGAAGCAGATTGTGACACAAAGAATTTCAGTCTGCCTTCTGATCTCTCCTCCAGAGGACCTGGCCTGTGCCAGGCACAGTGTGCATCATTTAGTGTGCTAGCCATTCCTGCCATACAGCAATGTGAGCTGTCGAGCTGAAATGAGCCCAAGCTCTTTTCTTACGCAACTACCTGCAGAGTAAGGATGAAACAGAAGATTCAGGGGTTTTCTTCTCCTGCAGTCCAGGGTAGAAGCTGGCTTAGCAAAGAGTCTTTGGCCTCCTTATTCAGCTGTTGGGCTGGGGCAAGCAAGTTCTCTGAGGTCTGTTTGGATTTATTAGGTTGTTAACAATTTTTTTCATACATGAATATGCATTTTTGTAAACAAATAGCATAAGTGAGTTTGCATGGTGAAATATGCTATTATTTAGATATTTCTAGTTTACAGTGTACTACAAAAGCAACCTGGAAAAACTCTGATTTTCATTAAAAGACAGGAACCTGCACATATTTCTATTTAATATCACTGGTATTAGTGCCAGTTTTTATATAGTTAATGCTAGAATGAACTGTTTTCTGTACAGCAAAAAATAAATACCTTGTTTTTATTTTTTGTCAAATAGGTCACAGAAACACAGAGGGGGTAAGTGTTATCCTCCATGATAAACCTAGCCTTACTAGACTTACACAATTAGTAAAATCCTTTCAATGCATTAGAAAATTAATTTCAGAATTAATGCCATATATTGGCAGTAAATTGTAGAAGCATGTACTGTGAAGGACAGAAATAAATACGGGTAAGCAGAGCAAACTGGAACTAACGATAAAAGCTGGCTAGACACCAAAAATTGATTTTACAAAAAGGAAAGCCACCCCTTCTATTTCCACTGTTATTTCATTTCACTGAAATTTTCCAGAAACAAAGGCCCTGTTCTCTTCTGCTAATAAACCACTTGTTCCGGTTAAGCACAGCGTTGTATTGGTGTCTTTAAGTACCTGGCTGTACTAGAACCAAAAATAGTCTCTGGGACCCTAATCTGAGTCCCATTTAGATCCCTAGTGATACAAGAAATATGCAAAAATCTATAATGAAAAACAAGAAAGAATTTGGAAAACAGAGGATGTTACAAACAATTAACAAAACGTCGCTTTGGGAGAAGGAACAGACACCATAAATATGCCAAGCTGGGACATGACAAGACAAGCTCAAGGAGACTCAAATGGTTAATGAGACCAAACAGAAAATTACTTGAACTACGCATGCACTGTCCTAAGTAGCATACTAAAAGATCCACCCTCGAGCAAAGAAAGACCCTTGCTAATAGAGCCCTCTCCCCACAGAACACGCACAGTGAAAAACAAGAATGCTGTACCTTTAAATGGAGTCGAGGCTCATGAAAAACAATTAAAATTATGTGTGACTAAACATAATCATAAACATTTGTTCAAAGTGTGTAAAACATTTTACCATGTGTTAAGAGGTGTGCTAGCTCTGTGGATTTATCACCTAGCACCCATTTCTGCAGGCTTACAATGAACAAGTATCTCTACTCTGCGTGTGCCTGGTCCACTCTTGCACACCTCAAAGAACCCAGCTTTGGGATAACACTAACATTCCAGTTTAACTAATGCTAACTATGGCAGTGCAATCATCAACACAGATAAAGGCTTTCCAGGACTAATATTGCAATTAAAACCTCCACTTTTGATAAAGCAATGAGCTAGTGTAGTAATAATCCAGGACTTTATAGTTGTGGTATCATAAAAACAGTCAGAAAAAAAGACTAGTGGATTTGAATAATTTAGTAACTTGGTTTGAGAAGATGAAATTAATTTGTATTTACATGTTGCTGTAAATATTTTTTGATAGTTTTTGTAAAGCTTACATAGCAGGTTCAGTTTCTCCATGTCTTTCCAAATACATCTAGGCCATTGAAAATTGACTTTTTCTTACAGGGCCAAGAAAGTGGTGGAGAGATGTATGAAGACATAAATGATATCAGGTAATAATTTTAAGCTCTATAAGCTATTGTATCTTAACTACGACAAGCTTGATAACCATGATACTTCATCTGGCACAAAAGCATGATTTCACTGCAGTCCCTGCCAGGCATTACCGTGTTCATTAATTTCACCTAAAGAAAGTTTCATTGCTCACAGGTTCTTTCCTACATAGACCTGCTATGCCCTGGGCTGGAAGAACTCCTGCAATAAAATCATGTGGTTACTATGACTGAGATAACCGAAGTCTGATTTCTGATCTAAGGACCATGCCTGAATCACTGAATTATAGCCTAAGGAGGTTTTTCCTTAGATTAGGAACTAGGTACTGTATGGTCCCAGACAGATCCTTTGTTGTAGCTGTTTTTCTTGCTTTCTAGATAAATGAGGCTGAATTTACAGTTCTCATGGCTGGAATCCCCAAGTTAAGCTACAGAGTCAGAATATGAGCTTATTCTTCTGCCATTTAGCCCTTTGTGTTGAGGAGTCTTTTGCTCGCTAACATCTAAATGTATGGGATTCACTGTATGACGTTAGCCAAAGAAAACTCTAATTCTCTTGGAATAACACTCTAAAGTTCCTACACAAAAACACTTTTTTTTCAGATGTAGAATGACTTTCAGCAAAAAGTTATTGTTTAATTCCCTTTGAAAACAGATAATTTTATAAATACATAACCAGAACAAGTGATCCACATTCAGTCTTTCTTTAATATAATTAGAGCATATCAGTTTTGGAAAAGTACCCAAAAAAGGAAGAGGAGGCAGCACCACTCAATCAGTTCCGTAGGGTTTGTAAAGTATAGTTCTTCCAGCCAAACCACTGGCAGCAAACGGCAGAGCTGTAGCTATAGCCCTAATTACGTGCCACGGCCCAGGTCTTAGCACCATCCAGTAATGAAACACAGCAGGCAGTGTGCCCTGGTGTGATAGCCACATTTATGATGCAGTGCAAAAGATTTGTGTCATTTGTGTAGACTGCTGGAATAGGTTGCAATTAGGTTTAAAAGCACAGTCCAGTAGTAGCTCAGGCTTCAGTTCTGGCTGCATCAACCACCGATGGCTGGGACAAATACTCAACAGCTGCAACCAGTGCCACAACACCTAGACTACTACTGGTTTCCAAGCTTGCTTGCTAAACTAAGCTCAGAGATGTCTAGACACACATGTGTAGAGCCAGTCTCTTACCTCCAGATAACCTTTTCTGTCATACTGTCTGCTTGAGGACAGACACTTTAAATTATGCATTTTAAGGCTTTTTTACATAGAACGTCAGGAGGGGATGTTGCATATAATATAAAGGAAATGGCTGCCTACTCTATCTGTTTTAGAATCTGTAGCTGTGCTTTCACTGGCAGAAGTCCTTTTCCATCACATGCAGTTTTTTATTAACCTTGGGTAAGAAAGCTTTAGTGAGATTTGCTTCACTGTTATATTCAAGCCTGGCAATTTACTTTCAGATCAATGGGAAAAAAGAAGAAGTTGGAGAAGGAAGAAAAGAGAAGAATGAACCAAGAGAAGAAAGAACAAAAGGAAAAAGAAAAGAAAGAGCAAGAAATGAGAAAGAAGTTCAAAGTAAGCTTTTTGTTTTGTAGTCTGGACAAAACATGTAAGAAGCATTATTTAGCATTATTGAGTTCAAAATACACTTTTCAGATGGATACAAAGGTATTTGTTGTGGTAGGTAGTTCAAGTACCTGGTTAAATTCTGAATAAAGGTTTAAGACACCCTTTTATGTTTGGCATACCCTTGGCTTCAGGCTTTGTACTGAGGGCAAAGGTGGTTTTTCAGTGCTTATATAGTTTTTGTTAAATACCCTTCTGATGTTCTATGTAAAAAAGCCTTAAAAACATTTGCTTTCACTTTGCTGTTTAAAAAGCATTTATGTCACCAGAATAGCATCAGAAGTCATTAATAAAAGTGGAAATTGGATCCCATATACTTAGCATCTTTTTCTTCACTGGAGTCAGACATAACAGTATCCAGCCCTTAACGCATTGCCCTTGCGCTGGTCTAAAGGAACCTAAAGGAACTTAGAGCCTGAATGGGAAGGAGGGGAACAGGGCACGTGCAGGCAAGCTACAGTCATTGTCAGAGTCTAGGGGCTAAATAATGAGACAGTTCTTCCTGGTTTATATCATTTTTGTATAGCTGGCTGTCAGCATGTTACCACAGTTTACAAATCTGCCAGTCATTTTCTGTTAACTAATGCCTGTTCACAAAGCTCCACTGTGCTCCTCTCAGTGTCATTGCACATAGCTGGCTGCTTTCCTTTTCTTCGCTCTGTACACAGTAAAGCCATGGTGATTCTCTCACATCATGGCCTTGGTCTGCTGTGGGGAGACTGGCACGAGCTGAGGAGCAAACATTAAAGGAAAATACTAACAGTTGATAATAGTGGATCAGCAGGCATTTGTCAGGCCCCATCTGTTTTTCAGACCATGCCTGTGAAGTGTAGTCAGTGCACAGAATGCTTTCAGACTGCTGCCTTACAGCCGTTACAGTATGTTATCATTCTTAAATGCAAACAAATACATTTTGGTGCATATTTTCTTTCCCATTTCTTCACCATCTATACAGGATAGATATTCCTGAGCTGGTCTATAACTGCCAGCAGCCACATGCCTCTGCAAGATGATTTATATCTTAAAGCCACAGGCACTAAATTCCAAAGTCGTTTCTTCGTAACATATACTAAAGATCTCACAAAGAGAATCCTGAATTCCAGTAAACAATGTGATCATCTGTTGTGAGTACTTGTAGGATCATGTATAGAGTAGGATTATAAACACAGAACACTATGTGGTAGACATTTATGTTAATGAACTTTTGCTAATATGATTTGTATCAGAAACAGCGTGGCCAGCAGGACCAGGGAAGTCATTGTCCCCCTGCACTGGGCACTGGTGAGGCCGCACCTCAAATCCTGTGTTTGGGTTTGGGCCCCCCACTGCAACAGGGGTGTAGAGGTGCTGGAGTGTGTCCAGAGATGGGCAACGGGGCTGGTGATGGGTCTAGAAGCCAAGTCTGTTGAGAAGCCACTGAGGGAACTGGGGTTGTTCTGTCTGGAGAAAAGGAGGCTCAGAGAGACCTTATCGCTCTCTACAACTACCTGAAAGGAGGCTGTAACAAGGTGTGGATCGGTCTCTTCTCCCAAGTAACAAGCAACGGGACAAGGAAACAGCCTCAAGTTGTGCCAGGGGAGGTTTAGCTTGGATATGAGGAAAAATTTCTTCCCTGAAAGGGTTGTGAAGCACTGGAACAGGCTGCCCAGGGAAGTGGTTGAGTCACCAACCCTGGAGGTATTTAAAAGACACGTAGCTGTGGCACTTAGGGACATGGTTTAGTGGTGGACTTGCCAGGTTTAATGGTTGGACCTGATGATCTTAAAGGTCTTTTCCAACCTAAACAATTCTATGATTCCATTATTCCAGTAGGTATGCTGCTGGAACTACATGAAGCTGCCCAGTGGAATTAAATACGTGTGTGTTTTGTGAACCTGTGAAAGGCTTCATAGGCTAGCCTCTTGGTTTTAGTCTTTGTATTTCTGTGATTTTGCCAGTCACTTCTTCAACTGGTCTACTTCTGTGCTGATTATTGTTTTCATTCCTGATTATTAATCTCAGTTGGGCAATTCAAGACAGTAGTTACATCTTTCTGTTTATTTGCCTAGAGTATTTTAAATGTTAATGAAACAAATAATTATCTTTACAGTTACTTTCCCTTTCATTTTAATATTTGGGAAAGAATTCAATTTTTCCACATCTGTGATTTCTTTTGTTGTTTCTTTTCTACAGTTAACAGGACCCATCAACGTCCTTCATCAGGCACGAGCCTGTGTTGACCACAAGGGAGGGAAGAATGAGCTGACTGTCAAACAGGGGGATGAGATTGAAGTCATTCGCCTCACAGACAACCCAGAAGGAAAGTGGCTGGGCAGGATAAAAGGCTGTTGTGAGTTCTCTTTCTTTGCTGTGCTCCTGAATGTTTTCACTGTGTGACAGCAAACACGTGAGCATTACACCGAGGAGTAGCCTTACCAAGCTGGAGTCACGGGCCACCAAAGTAAATAATTACCACAACTCACCCTCCTGTCCTTAGCTGACATGCAAGGCTTAATTCATAGTAGGAACTTAATGTAATGTCTACAACTTAATGTAACGTCTACAGGCACTAAAATGAGTTAAGGAACAATATGCTGGGATCTTCATGGGCCTATTCAGAGGTAATTCCATGTCAGCCTTTAAACAGCATCAGAACTTGGCTCTATGCAAGTAACAAGGGTCACGTTTTTTAATGTCTTTGTATTAAAAATAATATGGATGTTCCTAAAAAAAGAAGCAGAAAATATAAGGTCCTGTTTTAAGTGTTTGTCTTGTTCCTATTCCTGTGGAAAGTTTCTAGCTAATTTCTAGATTTTATTTTGTCTAAAATCTAAAATGTTTCTCTAATTGTATAAGTATTATCAGTGGATTTCTGAGTATGATAAGGTCTTGGTAATCTGGCTCCTGGGTTATAGCAAAGACATTAAAAGACTGATCCCTAAAATCAATGAAAATTATTAAAAGCACTTGCTTGATTTTTAAGGAGACTAAAAATGACAATAAGTTCGGTAAGAGAGTTCATACATGCAGAACAGGAAAATGCCAGCTGAGCACTTTGTAGTACTGGATGTAAAAAGATACTAAGGAACTCAAGTGTGTGTGTCACATCAAAAGAGATGCTGAGAGGGCTGGGACTGTGCAGCCTGGTGAAGGGAAGGCTTAGGGGATCTTGTAATTGTTCATAAATATCTGATGGAAGGGTGCAAAGAAGAGGGCGCCAGGCTCTTTCCAGTGGTGCCCAGTGACAGTGCAACAGGCAACAGACACAGACTAAACACATGAAGTTCTTTCTGAACATCAGGAAACACTTTGTTCTGTAAGGGTGACCAAGAAAGGGAACAGGTTGCCCAAAGGGTGGTGGAGTCCCCATCTATGGAGATATTCAAAACCTGATGGGACCTAGGCAGCCTGCTTTAGCAGATCCTGCTTGGGCAGGGAGATTGGCCAAGATGATCTCAAGAGGTAAGTTCCAGTATCAGTTTTTCTGTGACACTTAAGTTTTGTAAGTAAGTTTTTTGCATGGATCAATTTGTACATAGGAAAACAAATCTTGTGAGAGCTGGGAGAAGGGTATTTTCTTGAGCATGTGTGGTTAATTAATTAATTTACCTTTAGTTAATTTACTTTTCATAAACCAATTCTTGCCTTAGCAAAACTGCAAGCTGTACAAGACTTCTTACTGACAAGTGTCAACAGTACCGCACAATTTGTTTCATCAGTGCTGCAGCCTTCAATGTTCACAAAGGAAAATCAGTTCTGATCATTTAAATAAAAGAAAAAAGTCAATGAGTTACAGATTTGAGGGGAAGCACATGAAAAACTGGGTTTACACAGAAGCAGCAGAGTGAGGGATTTTCTATTTTTCAAGAAATGCACAGGCATTTTTCACCTTTGATAAAATCCATTTGTGCTCTCTTCCATACAGGCAGTACACCTGTCTAAAATTCCCCTCAGCAGAGGCAGAATTCCCAGTCCTAGGCCAGCTGCTCTGCTGCAGGTTTCTCCTGAGCCATTGGACCCTGGGGTATAGCCAGATCTTTTTAGTGAAGATCCAGGGACAAGAGGATAAAAATGCAGCTGCAGCATGTCTACCAACCTGAAGTGAAAGCAACACAAAGTGTTCCTCTTAACGACCCGTCAGAAACTTTGTGTCTTGAGCAGCCCTAAAATATGTCACAACACTGCAGTGGTCCCATGGTTAGCTGAGAAAGGGAGCTTGCCCCATGATTCCTGGAGTCTACACAGAAAATTCTGCTGTAGCTGAGAAGCAAGTAAAGGTGAAGTTAACATGACAGCAGCTGAAGAGTTTGGGGCAAGATCGCAGACAGATCTGAGATTTGTATTCATGCAGACAGATGGAAACTTGGGCTGAGGCAGCTTGCCGTGAGACTCTGAACGTTTTCAAAGATCATACAAAACAATCTGATTATTGATTCTGAACTTCTGTTAAACTCATCCCTTCACCATGTGCTTTAGAAACCATCTATGCCTAATTACACGGTTTCATTCATTTAGATGGATACATTAAAACAACCATGGTGGAGATTGACTACGACTCTTTAAAAAGAAAGCAACCAGAGATCAGACCTGCTGTGAAACATCCAGAGAATGACCAAGTGTATGATGATGTTGGAGAGCAGGACAGTATTAGCAGGTATGTACCAGGAACACAAGAAAAGAAACCAATGTTTCACCCCAGCCAACCTAGACAGGGGAAGTTTTACAGCCATAAAGCAGACCCTTCTCACAAAAGAACAGCCATGTATATATATGTGTATATATATACATACAAGAAATATAACTGAGCTATTTGAACTGAAGTAGTCAGAGGAACAAGAATGGATTCTGGAATTCAGCATCCATAAGCACTCATGGTCAGGAGGAATCCATACTATTGGAAGTATTGCAGTCCAAAAGAGAACCAAATGCAAAACATGCAGGATTACAATTCACCTGCAGGAAGTGCAGTTCTCTTCTCTCCCTCTCTTTTCTTGTTTTGACTTTTGAAGTCATATACTCCCTTCTCTAACAAGCAAGAACAAAAGACTCTAAAAGCAACAGGAACACTCACTGTACTGGGAAACTCCTGACCACCCTCATTGCTCTCATGAGTCTTACTACCTCATGCATTTTAAGCACGAGGGACTTGTGGAAGCATGACTCTGATGGCCCTTCAGAAGAGAGCATGCCTAATGTGTTTAGTCCTGAAAATAAGGTCTCTAAAATGCCATGAGATCGGTATGAGCTATACTTTTTTGACTTTATCAGAAGTTTCTCCTCTATGGCACAATCCCACATGTATTTGCGGTGCAGTGCTACATTTCAGACTCTCTGTTTCAATGTGCCATATTTTTCACACCAAATAGATCTTCCAGCAGCGTATCAAACTTGCTGGCATGGAAATATCCTAGTGACCTTGTGACAAGAATCAAGGCTATCACATGACCTAAAATGACGGTGGTACCTCTGTTACCTGCCCTCACATAAAAGTCTGTATGTAATGCAACAAACCAGTGCTCATTATATGTCCTGATGTGCAGAAACACCTAGCCCAGGGTTCAAATAAGAGCTCTGCATATGGGTGCAGAGGATTTCAATGTGTGGGACAACCATCTTGAGACACTCAACCATTACACTTGCTTTTACTGCTTCCTAGCACCTTAACTTGAATGTCTGGCTGGCATAAAGGCAATGCAGCTGGCTGGCTGCTGGGTACAGCTGATCCTCAGCTGCTAGAACACCCCAGTGAGTCCAGAAACAGCGCTTGGAAAGATCTGCCTTCAGGGTAGCATTCTTTAAGCAACCAATATAGTTTTGCACCTCATATTTTTCCAGGTTGCTTAATACCAGTTTCCCTCCCTGCACACTGGTCTTACAGCATCGTAAGCTAGCCAGGAGAGTCGCTTTAGTTGTTCTAGGGTTTAGGTCATCTAAGCATTAGTAATTTGTTGCGGAAGTATCTTTGGCCAATCATTTTCATTATGGCAAACATTACAACTACCCATCATAATGCAAGGAATTTAAAAAAATTATTGAATTCAAAAGCAAACAAGAATGTTCACACTGTTGCATACTAAAATAACAGTGCAAGGCACTTTGAGGGATGAATGGCTCAGATTCATTAAACCCTTTAGGCATTTTGACATTTTTACCTTCTCTAGTGATTAATAGCATTCTGTTCAGTACATGAGCATGAATTGTTGGCAGGTCTGACATACAACAACATGTTTTGAAACTACTTTAAGAACGCCATACTAAAAAAAGCCTCTTGACCAAATAGTATTATCTCATTATCAGTAGTATTTTAAATATTCCAAAATTAATGAGTGACTAGGACTGTTGTATTTCAGGATTTCGTGGCACAAGAGTTCAACAAATACCTTGTTTTGATGTGTGAGTTTAAGTAAGGCTCTGACCTGGAAATAATCTCAGTTACTGTGAACCTGGCAGGCTTTTTTCAATTACTGTTAGAATGCTGGACTAATACGTAATCCTTGAAATGTTAGAAACATGCTGTTAGAGGTTTAAATCATCACTCAACAAAAGCTAGTTGAGCAATAAATTCATTTTTTTACCATTTCATCTCAGGAAAATCCCTTCATAAGGGATGGATCTAAAGGGTGTGGATGCACTCTCTAGTGTTCAGTCAAATTATGTTTTTATTCCTATGAAGTCTGACTACATGACCTCCTGAGATCCCTTCCAACATGAATTATCCTAAGATCCTGAATCATATTTTGTACTTTAGCTTAAAGATATCAACAGGAATATAAAATATATTTTAAATATAGTAAATCATTGTCACTGTAGACATCAATTTGCATGTCTTTGAAAATGACACTTTATTGGAAATTGCTAACAGTCGCTAACAATTACTGTTAGGACTGAATGTTCTGCTCATATGAAAATATGCGCCTTCATTGGCTTGAAATATCTGCACTGATTGATGCAAACAGAGACTTCGTTTCACAGCTCTACTTATAAAATATTGTCTTTTTTTTACATTAACTGAAGATGGTATTGATAAATTTCTCTCTTATTCCCTTTTGAGTTGCTATGAATCATATTTTAAAATACTGTTTTCTGATTTGGAATTAATTATTTCCAAGGAAAAATAAAAAGAGTGTTTTTTCTTGCCTCACCTGAATCTTCTAAAAGTTAATCTCTCCTCATCAAAGAGCTAGTTCACTTAGGAATTAGATGACACATTTTCATTAGCATTAGGAGAATGCAACTACTATTTGACTGTATGAAAATTGCTGTGAATGTGATGAAAACAGAGAGAAAAAAAAGAACTGGCACATTTAGCTGTTGCCCATATGGAACACACAAGCACGTGCCTGAGCTTCCAGTGCAGAATTTGTAGTGCTCAGCTGACAATACAGACAAGTGTCAAAGTCAAAAGGTTGAGAACTAATAACTACAGAAGTGATGGGTAATCATGGTGTTTTCTTTTTCCAAAGGATGACTGTTTTTCTCTAAAATGTCTCTTATTTTTTTTTCCAGTCAGAGTGGTGGCCAAAGTGGAGCTGGAAGTAAGTTCTACATATACATTTTGGGGGGAGTTCTGTGTAATGCTTACCTTCAAATCCAGACCGCTGCAGCTTCCACCTAATGCAGTAATTATCCATAATCATGCTAAATATTAGCTAACAGGTAACAAACAAAGAAGTATAGTGGCCAAATTAACTTTCTTTCCACCTGTGGGAACGTGGGTGAGGTAGAAGTTTTGTCTTCAGATACTGTGAATCAGAAGCATGTCAGAAGATGACAAAACTTTAAATTTTTTTGTGTGAAGGTAAATCATCCCACAAACAGCACAGATATAATTGGCAAATATTAACATCAGCAAGAGGTTTTATGCAGGAGAAATCCTGAAACAGCCTGAAACACTACCAATTAAAGCTGCATTTTGCTGACAGGGTTAAGGGGAACTTCAGTTCCAGTGATACTCTGGAGTCATCACCAGTATGACTGCAGCAATTTCATACTGTCAAGAGCACGTATTCAAACTCAGTTTCCCCTTTGGTAGCACATATATTTATGTAGCATTCTCTGTTGATCACAAGAGCACAGCTCATCTTCTCATCTTAGAGTTTAGATACTAGTCATGGCAGAAGCATCCCCTGGCAGTGCTGAATGAAGCTGCTGCCAGCTAAGTACAGATTTCAATGATTACACTGACCAGTGGCTAGAATTGGACATGGAAATTGAGCTAACCCTGCACTGATGGAGGTGGGGCTCAAAGGTCAGAACTGACACCAAAATGAGAAGCTTACATTGCACTTGACTCTGGCTTCTGTGGATGAACACCAGATGTCACTTTCTGAGAGTGAGAGATCTTCAATCATTACTTGAGCCACACACAAAGTCATCAGTCACCATAATGACTGGGCCAAACGGCTATTTAGAATTTCATTGAATACAGTGTAAATGCATTTGGGTTTAGTATTTGTGCTCTTGTGATTGGCAGTGATACATTTAAATGTTGTGGATGGCATTACCAACCGGGATAAGTCTAAATCACTGTTTTAATAAATAGGCAGTGTTGGTTTACAGAAAGATTCTATTTGCAAGAATATTGCACAAACTGCACACACATCTGACATACTTTAGAGGCCAGTAATGAATACCCCATTCAGCAGAATTAAATATAAATGCATTAATTCAATATTTGATCTGTTAAAGACATGTTCCCACCTCCTCCTTCTGATCAAGAAATTTATGATGGGATTGATGATGAAGATGCTGTAACTAGGTATGCTTTTATATCCATTACATAATTTGCTTCTTTGAGTGTTTCCATTTCAGGTTTTAGTATTTTTGAATTAAGCTTAATAATTAGCAGGTATTAGGATGATCAGCAAGTGGGTATACGTCAAGATGGGTTGATGAAGTTAAAAAAAAAAAAAAAAAGGGTTTGGTCTTCTGTGGAAGTTTTGTTCTGTAATTAATTTTGGTATGTCAGCAAAAGGAGCTGCAACCATGAAAATCCCCAAATCTCCAGCTAGACTGAATAGCTCTGAAAGCAGATAGCAAATGCTAGCTTTGAGCAACAACATAAAAACAGTAAGTCACTAGGTTAATATCTATACCTATAAATATATCTCAGTATCTACAAATAATCTAACATACGTATTTGTAGTTCAGCATTTTAGTGTTTAGCATTTATGTAAGTGTCCTCACCTTGTGGTATATACATTGTTGGCATTAATGACAATTATGTGCATCATTGGAGAATTTAAACTGGACCTTTTAGAATGAATGTTACATTTTACCTTGTGATAATTACATGCATACTCCAAAGGTCTGTATCGCAGGATGAAGACAAGAATGGTATCTGGTCCTGGGGAATCTTGAAGAAACTAAAGGTCAAAGATGACAAAAAGAAAAGTGTGCGAGAAAAAACAACCAAAGGCAATGGGGCAGAAGATAATGGAAATTTGTTGTAAGAGTCTGCTAGGAAATCACAGTGCACATTAACGAATTCTAATAAAGCATTGATCTCACGCTACTAACGTGTTCTCACAGCAGCCTAATGAATCATGCATCAAATTGCAGCTCAGGATGATACTTCTCTGCAAAAACACTGACCTCCTTTCCTTTCACCTGCATAATATAATTGTTTTCTTAACAAACTGTGTTTGTTATGTAAGTCTGGTAATTAAAATATACTACAATTTTTTTTATGCTGAAGAGCACCAAAATAATCCATCATCTTTGTGCCACTCTGATGATGTCATTGGTGATGTCACAGTGATGATCCTCAGTTAAAACATACTTTGTTCACCAGTACAATGTAGCTGAGATAAACTGGTAAGTCTAGACCCATTAATCCAAATTTTAGGAATAATATGCCAAACCAAAAGATGCAAAGATTGTCTTCTACCCATCTTGCCTAGAGGTTACATCAGCAACTGGTGTTCTACAATCATCCTCTGCCATTCAGCTCTGAAACAGTTTACTTTGATTCAGTTTTAAAAACACATTTAGTCCATGAGTAGTGCTGGTGTTACTGGAGCTTCAGAATGTCTGGAGATTACTTGGAGCCTTTGTGTTGCAAGTTTTTTAAATGATGCAAAAGCCTATTAATGTGATATAAATACTTAATGAGCATCTTTTTTTTCCAGCATGTCTCCTTCAGCAAAGCAGCTTGGAAAAGGTAATTAATAGCCTATTGTTCAGTATCCATATTGATTTCTGATCCTTTTTTCTATAGACATTAAGTGCTAGTCACAAAAGTACATCCAAGGAAGGAAGCAGGATTTCCCATTGCTTACCCAGTTCCAGTAAACAAATTTCAAATATTGTGACTGATTTGGCTACAGACAAGGAGATACATATACATTGCAATCTCTCTAGAAAACAATTTAATGTATTTTTTAAGAAGTCATGATTTTTCTATGTGAGATTTTCACTAGTTCATTTTATTTGACATTAAGTATGAAGAGGTACACTTGGAAAGAAGCACTTAATGCAAGGCTTCAAAAGTAAAAAGAGATGCTTGTTATTTTTATCACTTGCAGTGTCTTTGTAAGATAACATGTATTCATAAATTTCAGCTTAGCCATGGAATAAAAAATCAGTTCTTCCAATTTTTGAGGCTGTTGCCACAACTGAGTTCTAAACCTTTTATCTCCTGCTGTGATTTTTCTAGCCATTGATTTGATGACTTGAAAAAATTGCTTCCTCTCTTCAAATAAGCTGAATGTGATTCAAAGTATATTCTTGGGGTAAGAATTCTTTGCACTGCTTTGGCATTGCGAGATGGCCTAAAAACTAACATACATGTGATTCATATCCACTTCTAAGCCATTGACCAGATTGCTATAGAAGTGCCTGAGTGTACATTAAAATCAAACTCCAAAAATATATTTTGATGCAACACAGTGGGAAACGGACTAATTAAAATGAAAATTAAAGGCTATTGCATTAGCCAACACGTGCTAAAACTTGCTTCAGTTTAAGAAGATTAAAATATCAGTGAATACCTATTATTATTAATAAAGAGTCTTATTCTGAAAAAGATTGGCTGGTGTTTGTTTTGCACAGTAGACTGTGCAAAACAGAGAACCCACAGTTACTACAGACAGTACGTGGCTACAGTACTTGCCGTAATTTCTTGTCAACTTAGCTATACTACCGTAGATTTAACACAATGTGTTCACTACTCAAGGGTCGCATAACAATTTTCCATTCTTTTAAACAATATTATTTCAGATTGTGGAGACAATTATGTTTATGATGACGTAGATTCTTCAGACTTCCCTCCTCCACCGTCTGAACTCTGGCAAGTTAAAATGGGAATTACTCCACTAATTAGAAATCTGTAATACACTGTAAAGCATTTTCAAAGTATTTACCAGACGCAGATTGCTATTAATGTTATGGTTTATTTGATGTTGTCAGGTTTTGTAGTTCTTGTAACTGTATTGTTGGAAATGGCTATTGAATGCTCCATGCCTCTATTTCAAATTGGAATAATAGGCTATAGAACAAATAAGCATGCTTTGAATTTCAACAAATTCAGTCCCCGATGGACAAGACATAGAAATGAATGCATGGCCTAAAGGTACGTCATGGTATATTCTCTGTGTGCAGTCCTCTTCCTATCAAAATTTGGGGACTGTTAGGATAAGTACTAGATCTCAGCTGCAGCAGTGTTTTTAGAGAAAAGGAGATAATGCCCTGTGTTGTAAGAATGAAACACATCTGGATGCGTAAATTTCTACCTGGAAAACTTTTATCCCTGGACCAGGAAGTTATGGGTATATCTGGAGCACGGATGTGTTATGAACATAGATGCATCTCTGAAGATGACTTCAATATGTCACATTCTGTTGTCACTAACTCCACTTAAGGGAGGCTGCAGAGTGCACTACAATAATCTAGCCTGAAGCCATTAAAACAGAGAGAACTCTTTGAACTGTGTATCCAAAGGGAAAGACATAGCCCTCCTAACCTAAATCTATGCCAGTTCACACACACTCCCTTACACTCATCATCAGTGAAACTGCCATCCACAACTCCTGCAGAGATCAGGAAGGATCAAAAGGTAGAGGCAGACTTTAAATTCCCAAGTACAGGAAGGGCAGTTTGGGCATGAAACACTTCAGTATTTGTTGCCACGGGTCAAATCTATCAGGAATGTGCAAAAAACAACAGACTTTGAAATGGGTCATGTAATGCAGATTCCTTGGTGTAGCAAGGTTATCTATGGGCACACAGGACTAACAGTTACTGTCCGAAAGGCTAAGTAAGATGTTCCAGCTGCCTCCACAATGGGATGTGTGGTTTTCAGCCTATTGCCCAAAGATACATAAACTTCACTAGAATTGCTCCTTGTCTACAGATTCTAAAATGATGGGTATCGTTTACCTAAACTATTTTTGGTAGAAGTAAAGTTCTCATTGCTGTAGCAGCTAGATACTTTGAGTAATTTTCCATGTTCACTTATGTAATAGACATATTATCATCAGAACTCATTGAAAGAGACAAGTAGGGAAGTGAATCCCAACATTTTATTTCTTCTGAAATCAAATCTTTATTGTGTTATCAGGATTAGTTTTGTAGAGCAACAAAAACATATTAAAGACACATGAATGCAAATGCATTTTCACTAAAATTATCACAAACATTGTCAATACCTCAGATCTGTTAATTTTGTTTTTATCTGTAACCTCTTGTTTTAGTTCATCAAAATCTGAAAACCTTGGAAAACATAAATCAGATGGAAAAGATGCAGAAAAGCTTAAAAAGATGGAAAAAGAAGAGAAAGAGTTCAGAAAAAAGTTCAAAGTAAGTTTTGTTCACATAAAATATAAAGAGTGGAGTATCTGTATGGTGTCCTCTAATTTGTATCTCCTAATTTGTAAATGATCCATTATTTTGCCTTTGAAAGGTGAGGTATCACTACTTGTAAAAATAGTGATCTGAGCCTTTGTAAGTCCAAATGGCAAGCATGGGCACATATTACATAACATAAACAAATATTTGCCTAATCTTCAAAATTTAGTAATAAATGGGAATATAGTGGTCTAAAAAAATGCATGATCATAAGTTTGACACTGACCTTTTTTAACCAGCATCTCTTTGTTTTATTTTTGCAGTTTGAAGGTGAAATTAAAGTCCTTTATTCTACTACCACAGTCCAGGATTTGCCCCAGAGAAAATGGGGATTTAAAGACTTGCAAATAAAACCAGGGGAGTCTCTTGAAATTATAGAAAGTACAGATGATACCAAAGTCCTGTGTAGGAATGAAGAAGGAAAATGTAAGTTTTATTATAAAGCTGTAGTACAAATCAAATTTTCAGAGAGTGATTGAGTCAGGATGTGTGAAAACCCCTCTTCCCTGTCATATTAAAGCAGAGGCTAGTACTTATCTTTTGTCTTGCCTGGTGGCTCACAAGAGATAGGCTGTTGTTGTTTTATTATTGTGGTTTAAGAATGGCTTGCCTTAAAAAAAGTTAAAATCCAATAGACATATATTGAACGTGGAAAAAAAGGACAGCTTAGTTATGTAAAACTTGCTTTGCTGCAACTAGTAGAAGGTTTTGTAGCTTATGTCTCCCTGTATTTGCCAAAAAGAGTATAGGTATGATACTCCACAGAATCTAGTAAAAGTAAAATCCTTGCTGCACCTCTGTGAAGCACTTGCCCATTGATTGCAGTCAAAGGAAAACCTATAACAATATTCTTATTCTGGATTGCCAGAGATGGAGTTTAATCTTTTCAACAGACTGAGGGGGAAACTGTTGAAGGAGCCTTTCCCCCACAGCCTCCAGCTAATCCAGGGCGTATATCCTTGTTGGCATGCCTGCTTGTTTTGGGAGCTGCATGAGGCCTTTCAGTGTTTCTTTTAAATCCCTGGCAAGGGTGTGCATTGGCATAATTTTTTGCATTTTTGGAGAAGTCTGGACTATCTACTGTTGGTTTCAATTTCTTCATGTGCTTCTGTTACAATACTTTTCAAATCTAATGAAACCTCATTTTGTGCAGGAACAGACTACATTCAATGCAGCAGCATCCTTACACTTAACTTTATCTTTTACCTCTGACCTATGTAGAAAACAGTCCAATGCCATAAACTTCTGAAGAGGATTCAGTCACACTCGTTTTTTTCCCTTCTGTACTCAACTGCTACAGTCTGGAGTATAGCTTTCTTCCTGGCAGGACTGTAGGGTGAGGGAAGAATGTCTTGCATAACAACACATACATTTTTCAAAATACGGATTGCACTAGTGTAGCCACTTCCCAACGACCAGCTTTCAATGCTGCATTTTTTTGAATCAAGCTAGTAACAAGGTAGAAAGCAGTTCACATTGGCTGTTTTCCTCACATAGTTTTCAAAGCCTTTCAAATAGTGACAGTAGCTACTGCTTTGCTATGCATAAAAGAGCAAAACACACATAAATATCCTCCTTGAAAACCTCTGAATAGATCTCTGTCAATTTTCTCATTAATTAGTGAAGTTTGAATCCTACTTAAGTGCATGACAGTTTTTGTTGTTTGCTCTACTTGCTCTAGTTCCTCATATCTTAAAGCTATGATTTTACCTTTTGAAGACCAGCTAGACTGAAAATAAACAATTAAAGATTTTTTTGTTACTTCCTTGCACATGAAGCCTTCCACTTGATTGTTTACTTAGGAAGCACTTCCATAGCTTCATGCCTCTACTGGAAGTTAAACAAAATTGCAAATTACATTTCAATGTCTTCCCACCTTTTTAAGCAAGGGCTGATGATCTTAGGAACGTATTCTGCTATCACTTATTTTAATTGTTATGAAAATACATGAAATTTCAGAATTGAAACAAGGAACTCATTCTCATTTACCTTCTCAAATTTCTTCTGACTGTTGCCTTGATCTGACCCATGTACATTTTGAAATACACAAAACCTTCAATGTAGTTTCATAGATTTTAATTAAACATTAGGATATAAATGGACTTCAGTGCCTGAAAATATAAGTTGTGTCCTCTCCAAGCTTTCTTTACACTGTCAGAGAGCAGCTGGTTTGATACACCACACCTTTGAGTGGTGCTAAGTAATCAAGATGGAGTGTGCTGACCTGCTGCCTTGTCCCGTATTATGGAATCCACATATATATAAATAAATTAATTAGAAACCAAAAGTTTGGACATGTAATTTTGGATTAGTAAATTCAAAATTGTGTGAGATCAGCAGAGGCTGTGTCCCACAAATTTAGGGGCTTTAGGATCAGAAGAACTAGATTGCGTGTTGCAGCAGTAGAAGGACTATCACGTGCACATTTGGCTTGCAAGCAAGCTGTGTTTGTGTGCCATGACCAAAAGTGAAGAAATTTTGCTTTCATGTATTTCACATGAGAAAACTAAATGAAGAAACAGAGAAGATTAGATTAGCTAAATGATTTTAAGTAATTTCCAGGAGGCTTCAAAAGCCCTAGAAATTATTGTCTGCTTAAAGAGGATTTTTAAAAGGTGAGATCTTTAGCGAAAAATCAGTTTCCATGCCTTTATCCCTGATAATAAAGTCTGAGGGAAGAGAACCAGGCTAAGAATATCCTGAATAGACAGAGCTTTCCCTATGCATACTGACTTGCATTCAGCCTGAGGGAATATGCTGATGACTAAAAATCTGCAGCACTAGTTTCTCTGACTATTGAAGTTTGCCTGCAGTTTAACATTTTTACTATGCAAAAGTTATAGCAGAATTTATGTAAGTACCAAATCTTCACAACCTTGAAGAGTTAAATACAGGCAAATTAAGCAAATTTTATCTTACATAGCTGCAATCAAATATTGAATACATAGAACTATTTTTTGATTCATGTAATACTAAGTCTTAAATAGAAGCTAAAGCAGTTTAGCGTCAAATAAAATATTGCATGAAATTAATGTTTTTTTAGGCAAGCTTCTGCTCTAGCACAAGACAGAAGTTTTCTTTCAAAGTCTTCCCAGAGCAAATGGCTAATATGCTTTATATATAGCATGTTCTGGAAAAAAGTTATTTACATTTGCAGTTTATAGCGATATCTGATATCTACCTATTTCAGGATGGAAATATACCAAGTTAGAATGAATTACACAAATGTTTCTTTATGAAGAAAATCTACATATAAGAATTAGTTATTTATTACTATTTGCAGGACTATTTGGGATATTAGCCTTGTCAGATAACATTTCCAAAACTCCATGTAAGAATCAGAGGGCATTTTTGTAATTAAAAGCATTGGCCAGTCAAAGGTTGTGATAATTCAGCAGGTTTTGCAAACAGTACTAGCTCATTGTGTCTAATGTCAGTTTGCAAGGGAAGGCTTCACCTACTAGTAAAGTTAATATCTTGGAAAGGGCAATTTCAATTAGAATAAAAGTAGGGTTTGGATGTAAAAGAGCTTAACACAAAAGATTAGCTTCTTTAGATGGACATTACTGTACATTTAGAAAAAGAAAATATACTTTAATGCCTTGTGTGTCAGAACACTTATATAGTAATTTCAAATATATCATGAGATCACCTTTCTGGTTTAGAACTATCCTAATTTTGTACCAGCATACTAATGTTTACCTACAAACGCAATTATTTTTATGTATTTCTCTCTGCCTCTATATGTTATACCAATTGGCAAATATTTCAGTAAATATATTTTACCAAAGACAGCAAGTACTTCTTCCAAGAGATTAAATATATTAAAGAAATATATGTGTAGTTTTATCTGATTTCATTAGTAGTGTAACAGAGTAATATAATATTTCACTAGTGAGTAGCTTTTCTAAGGTATTTCTATTCTCTATATAAACAGTTTTATCAATATGATACAGATAATTTTTTTATAACAAATACAGTTAATGATAATTAATTGGTACATACAACTTGAAAGGCATTTTTGTCCCTGTAGGAAACTATACATATTTCTGTTATTTATTATTATAAATACTACTATGTGGTTATTATTATAACACATTATTGTAGTACAGTTCATGAACTGTACTATATTTTGTGTTAATAGCTGTGGTTTCACACCCCTCTCATGCAACCAGGAAACTCAAATATAAGATGAAAACTTTATCTTGCATGACCTGTGTTACTATTTTCTCCTTTCAGCACTAGTTTTGTACACAACAAAAACTACTGCAACAAAACAACAGAAATGACATTATGTGAATATGTAAAGTATATGGCACAGTAGATACATAACTGGTCTTGGAGCTGCTATAGAATTCTGATTCACTATCTAAGGCACCACATTATACTAAACAAGCAAATAAGAACAATTTAAACTCTAATTGGACAGAGCAAAATTTTCCTTGGGTACATATCCATCGTACATTGTTACCCATCTACTATATCTTTCAGTCTGAAATACCTAAAAGAGAAAGACTGTTTCACTACTGCTAGCAACAGAAGAAATAATGTGAATATTTAAATTTAACTTAAGTACATATATATTTCAATTTTACAGATGGCTACGTTCTGAGAAGCAATTTAGTTCAGAAGTAAGTACAAAGTAATGCTTTTGAAAAATTCATTGTAGCACTCAGTTTTGTTCCAAACCCTTTGTTAAATAGAAGTGAAATGTCATTTTTTTTGGTATGTTGTTCTAGACCTGCAAATTGAGTTATTTTATGGAGTTTAGATTTCTCAAGAATTAGGCATGTACATCCATGATGAAAATTTTCCAGGGCCCCATTCCTCATTGTTTAACCATAAACTCTGGTTTAAACCATGAAAAATTACATAAATTAAGCATTATTGGTACTAGAATCTATTGCTGAACTGCATATTAATGTGATTATGTGTACTGATGCCATTTTCAAATGTCTAACAGAAACAGACCATTTTTTCTTTAGGTTTGTTTTTATTTCAGTGTTATTGGGATTGAGCAGATTTGGCTCAGTGTTGCTCCAAATAATTGCACGGAGTTCAGCATTTCGGTTTTATTCCAAAACTTGTTAAAAAAAGCTTTTTCATTTCCTTCAAGGGGCTTTAAGTTACAGCCTTAAATATCAAATCAGATGTCACTTTTAGAATGGAGGCCTGCAATTGTATGATTTATATACTTACATATATAAATAGCCTTACTGGCTTCCACGGGCCTGTTCATGTATCTAAGTAACATATTTTGAAAATTCCTATTCATGAAGCATGCATCATTTATAAACATTACCTAAACTCATTATCTAAAAAGCTGCTCCTCCAAAACCATTACAGCATTGCCAAGTACAGAAACAAATAACAATTTTAAGGGCATAGTAATCTTTTTTACTTATCTTTTCTGGTTTTCATTTAAAAAAAAACAGTATATAGTTTTTCATGGTAATATCTCTATGAGTTTGTTAGAACAGCTACTTAAAAACTGAATTTAAAAATCCAACCTTTTAATAAAGCAAGCCTTTCACATTAGAAAGAAGTGCATCCAGCTCTACCCTTCACTGAAAATTGTTTGATCTGACCATCTTGCTCGATGCTGTTCTGTTATCACAAAGGTTGCACTTTCCTAATTAGCAAATTAATTACTTGGTAGCATGTCTGCACCACACTGCTATATTATTTTGTATCTGCATGCAAATAGTAATATATATCTGATGTGTCAATTTTTAAATACATTATTTTTATTTTTTTAACTTACAGTGATGGAGAGATTTACGATGATATTGGTGATGGTATGTTGAACATTTCAAACAGTACAATAACTATATTCAACTACATCAAATAACTTTGACCCTGAGTTGAGGTACTATACAATACTAATACTTTTGTATTTTATTTCCATTTCAGATTGCATCTATGATAATGAGTGATGCAGAATTCTATGCAAGAGCCTCATTGAAGATCCAAATCTATTTCAGACTTTCTAATGGTGAAAGCAAGAGAAGTCACTAAAGCTGATCCCGAGTTAATTGGTTACTCTCTTCTAAATGTACAGTTAACCTGTTTTAGGATTTCAGGGTTCTTTCATGCCTTGCTTTCTATGACATTCATATTGCAATTTATCTGAGCAATTAAAATCCTGAAAACATGAGCTAAAGTTAAGGTTATAATTTTACACTTTCTTTCCACATTTGTGACAGTCCATGTAAAAAACAGTTCTTCGATTAGCTATACCCAAAGAGGTCAGTTCAGGGCTATGAAAGATACTGAGGTCAACAAACCCAGGGAACAGGTTTTACTCTGGTTCTGGTCTATTAGGCACCAGAGACTGCCACTCCAGGGAGGACAGTATCCTGAAAAGAAATGCTTCCTTTGGTGATAACATCCTGTTGTGAAAACAGGAAATCAAAAGTGAGCATCACAGAAGGCAGTATATAGCTGACCTGCCATTCTAACTGCAATAGCGTTAGCTACACTGACATGTACCATTACTGCTGAAGTTTCTTTTCCTGTGTTAAACTGATGGTAGAATATCATTCTCTAAAATTTATTTGACCATTTTGTAAAGTACTTTTTGAACAGTATTAATAGTATGATAGTAATAGTGTTATGTTACATACAGCACTCTCAGATATAAACCGCAGAACAGTCTATAGTATAGTGTTGTTCAGAACATTTACGTTAAGATTTAGTTTTCATTTAGTTTGAAGATTTCTCATTTTTGTCACTAGTAATTTAGGCATTAAAATGAACCCACAAACTAATGATAAACTGGTTGGAAAAGACTTCTAGACTAAACATATATGAATATTTATCAGACCATTTTGAGAATATCTTTTTCTTCTAAGTAATATATTTTACACTAGACTTGGCTAAATGGGAGTATAGAAATCAAACATTTCTGTGCTTATCCATTGTAGAAACAACTTTCATTCCTAAAGATAAGTGGTGATGCTCTTCTCTGAGTGAGCAAGTAGCAAATCGAAGTACAATGAATGGATGAATCAAAATAATAAAAATATCACTTTGAACTTACATAGTAGGACTCACTGGAAATCAAAAGATATTTACAGTGAACTCCTAATAAAGAGGGTGAACATGTGCAGAAAATGGAACATGTATTTGTAATGCTTTTGCTGTACTGCAAGATAATCAAAAACCTGTAACAACCAACGTGGTTGGATCAGTGCAAGTAACTCTTCTTGATAATCAAGTCTTCTATAATCCTCAAGGTATAAGTAAGGTACACCATGCAAGCCAGTGCAGTGCAGCAAGCTAACAAGTTTAACTTACAAACAAAAAATATTTGACTCTCTTGAAGTCAGTGAGTTTTGGTCTTACCTTCAGCGGAGCTAATATTTCACCTTAGACAAGCTCCTTCTATTGGTGGTTCAAAATACAGTAAAACTGCAAGGAGTGGTGCATTGCTATGGGGATATCAAATATAAAATTAACTGTAGAACTAATGGCCTATAAGCTATTTTATACTGTATTTAAAATCACCAATAATACACTGAAAAGCTATACGCAGACCTGAGTTTTCTGTTCTATATTTGCTATTCAACCAGCATCCAGGCATACAAATACCAATTTTATGTGTAAGCATCAGCACCGAACTTTAAAATATGGTCTTGTATATTAAGTATAATGAATGTGGCTTGACTATTTGGCTGTGTTGCTGCTGGTGGTTTACTCATTTTTCAGGAGCATTCGAAGAGGGTATCTGCATCAAATTAGTGATATGCCAAAGAAGTGGGAGGGAACACAGGCATTTAGAAATATACAACCATTTGTCATTAAACAAAAAGACAAATAGTTTTACACAGTTAAATCTCAAAAAAAGTCTGTGTTAAATTCTAACCTATATGCCCAGTCTTGTTTTAGTTTCAACCGATAGCAGAACTTCATGTGTTATAGTAAGGCAAAGGAACTTTCCTTTTGAATGTAGTTTATCTCGTATTAAAGGACTGCAGTAGAAAACACAAACCTCTTTTGTCTCCCTGAAAAAGATGTTAATTTTATTCTTTATGAGATATTTCAGTTATACATTCTTAATAGCTTTTCCATATTCTTAGCCTTAATGTGTTGTAGGTACTGTATTTCCTTACTGATTATGCTGACTGAATTGGTTGTATGATGCATATAAATCAACAAAAGAAATAATCATAAGATACTTTAAGCTAAAAATCAAATATAATGTGATTGTTACTGTAAGGTACTGCACACTGAAAAATTACTGGTATCGTATATTCTTTCTTTTCATTATTTTACCAGTGCTGTTCACTGCCTCCATTTATTTCTTCTAAATAAAAGTGTGCTTTCTGACAAGAAATATGAGTGAACTATTTTCCGCTAAAGTAGAAAAAATGTAGCTGAAAAATAACTTCCCAAAATTATCACTGAGCAGCTGACAGAGTGAAAATCAACTTTATTATTGCTGCAAAGGCAGGAGAAATACAGTGTGGCATTTTTTTGTTGGTAATTACTATCCAGAAAAAAAAAATGTAAGCAGAAAATCTTCCAGGCAGGAAAATCTATTCTTAGGAAATTTAATAAAGTTAGTATTTTTGAGGGTTTCTTGCCTCTAATTTATTCTATTATCTTTTAAAAGTCATAAAAAAAGAAAAGGAAAGCTGTTCTCTCTCTTGATATTTTTCCCATTCCAAACTCGGTCTATAATCCTAGTGTATTTAGCTGTGCCTGCTAAAACATTCAGCAGTGAAAATACAAAATATTGACATAAAGATTACAGTTCAGCATCAACACCCCCATTAAGGTAAACAGAGCTGGTTTCCATCTGTGTTGTACTTCTATGCTGTCCCAGTACACAGGCTAAGCAAAACCAAAGCTGTGAGAACAAAAATTGACTTCTCTAATTCAGGAGCTTTAGAGCATTTCGCTGCTGTTACTGCAGGCTCCGGACTGCAGGAATGCAGCTGATCTCCCAGGCATTCCTGTGTAAGAGGTTTATATTCTCAATCCACATAATTTCAGATCCTTTGGCTACGCCTCCTATGGTGGTAACAAAACCCTCCTCTATTTGGGATCTTATTGCATAATCCACTTCAACTGTGAAGATCAGTGCTTTAGTAAGGGGAAGCAAATTCAGTGGAGGAACCTAGATTCACTGTGTGAATTAGATTACCCATTACAACTACATTATTTCATGACAGACACAGGGTAAGCATGTGTGTGTTTATAATTTATGTCAAATAAGACAGCTTCTGAGGAAATTAATGAACCCGTAAAAGCATATCTTTATATCTTTCATACAGCAGCCTCAGACCATCCTACATGGAAAGGCTTTTGCGTGTAGCTTCACCACAGACCAAAGCACTCAAATGCAAGGATGTACAAGAAATTAGTTTGTATTTGCACAGCCTTTGTTTTGCCTCCTTGTGTGAATACGTATTTAACCATGAGTGCAGTCTATAATTTCACAATGGCTCAGTATTTTTCTTCCCAGGATCCCCACCTCATTTAGTGCATGGGCTGGGTAAGAGTTAACAGAAAAGGTAGTTGTTCAGCCCTGCCCATTCAGTTTCTGGCCAATCGTTTATTTAGGGCAAATCTTCCCAAGCCTATGCTGCACCCAACATTATTAGTTACTCATGGCATTCATCACGTTTCAGATTCCCGTGAAGAGGAATGGATTTATCTTGTGAGGCAAGAAAACATTTTATCCCCATTTTTAATGTATGAAAGGAAGGCACCAACACAGAACTGTTTGTGGCACATATCCATTGATCCTGGCTATAAAACCAAGCTGCTAAAGCTAAAGTAATTATATTTTTAGTACTTGCCTTGATTAGGACTCTCACTATTTTCTCTTCCTTTTCTTTGCCTCTACTTGTGGTTAAAAAAGAGAGAAAACACCTCACATTTTAAAAGTATTCATTCATTCACATTCAAAAGTATACATTCAAAACATGTATTTTAAATGTACCATGCTTACAGCAGTAAAAAGGGGGCAGATAAAATTTAATTTAAATTTATAGTTTAGTTTATATTCTGAAACTTAATAAAAACTGGTGACAAATTCTAGAATTGAGTGATGTACGTCATTACCTCACTTGCAGACATCATCTGCTGTCTCCCAGCTCCCATGTCAACAGGAAGTTCGTTAGCATGGTTTTGAGTCAGTACTACAGCTTCCGCCAGAATTAAATCCTTGCATACGGTCTGGGGATACACCAGGCTGAGACAACCAAAGCAGTTCTGAAAGAATTAACTTATTTATCAGAAGCCATTCAGCCAGGGTAGCAGCACAGGCCCCCAAGCCCTCCACCTTAACTACTTAACCTGTCTAAGAAACAAGGTAGTAGTGCAGCTGAAGCGTCGTCCTAGGCAGGTTCCAGCATCCTAGCCAGCAGGCAGATGTCTCTGTGCCAGTTAGGTCAGCCACAGTACTGCAAAATGTCACAACATGTTGCAGCCTTGTGCACAGCAGCAGTTGGTAGCCCCAGGTCCCTTTCTTTGCCTGGATGGAGAAAAGTTACAATGATTTCACAAAGCCTTTCCTCTACGTGTTTCATTCTAGCTGGCTGGCTCCTGAACATATGTAGAATTTGTTAAATTATTTATATTCACCTCTGTTTAAGGCACTGTGAGAAAGAGGATTAAGCTGTTATTAAATGTATAGAGTTTCTTGCTCAAGACTTTTTACATTATGGGCCTTGTTGAAAAAAAATATTGATGTTTATTTTCTCTCTTAACACAGAGACACATAAATATTGCTTAAACTTCAAATGTTCACTGTTAGGTGCAAAGAAAGTTTGCAAAATGTCAAAATAAATGTGAATGAAATGTGAATTAGATGGATAGCAAGGGTTTTAATAAACATTATACATCCTACAGCTCAATCGTCCTGAGACAGAAAAAGAAAAGAAAAATCAGCATTGGCTTTTTTCCCTGCCTTTTAATTCTTTTTTTTTTTTTTTTGGCCTGATTCCTGATTTTGAAGTTCTTAGCATGAAAAGCTGCCTGATCCTTCATTTGCGTGTGGATGCACTTCGGAAAATGTACACAAAACACAGACACAGAATCCAGGGCTCTCATCCCCTTTTTTTGCTCATAGAAGGGACACCCTGCCAAGCTCCCTTCCCTTCTGGATCTCAGCTTCTTTCATATTCTCCTATCCTGGACAATGCCATTACACACCTTCCAGCTAACACAGGTAAGACCAGTTTCTTCTTCTGTTCTGATCCAAAGACATCCGTATTTTTTTGTTGTCACTGCCTCCTTTCACCATTTGAAATGTTCGCTGTACTCTTCTACTTGTTTTCTCAATTACTTCCCATTCCCTACAATTCCTTTTTCCCTTGATCCTCCGACCACGGTGTTCTCTTCTTTGCTTTTCTGTTTCCTTGTTCTTTTCTCTTTTTGTCCTTTCCAGTTGTTCTCCTGCTCCTGCTTTCCTGCCTTGGGCACTTTCATTTTTATCCCATGTTTAAAAGCTGCTCTGTTCAAATGCTCATTTTTTGTGCAAGATTGCTAACACTGTGGGTGACACCAGCAGAGGTTTTATTTCTCACCAACCACTAAGAAGAGTTACTATTCTTGTATCTTTTATTCTATGCTGCTTATCACCTTGCATTTAAAATCAGGACAAACATACCTTCCTTCTGCCCTCAGTATTTGACGGAGTTTTTTTCAGTACTTAAGTCAGGATTCTATATATAGGTAAATGCTACTACGGCCAGTTTAAATTAAAAAAATCAAAATGTTTTCTGTCACATGCCTTTTTCTGCTCCTATATTCATAGCAAGCTACTTGCTACTGGCCATGTGAAGAGACTGAAGCCTGTTCTAATGATATCCACTGACTGCTGAGCATCTCAGATATCCAAATATTTCAGTACAGATACCATGATATATAACAGCACTGCTATTAAAAAGTTAGCCAGCCTTTGTCAGCCAGTGCCCAAAGAAAATTTTAATGGGCTTCTATCAGGTTTTAAAAAGAGATCATGAAGACTTACGAAAAATAGTTTCTGCTGCCATGTGGATTTTGAGTAGGATGATGATAAGTTACCTTTACACACAGCTTCAGCACTATTACTGGTATTTATTTGGACTGAAACACTTAACAGCTGTGTTTTTTTAACATTTTTTTCCTCAGGTCTAATTAATATGCCAACCATACACAAACTCAACACCTGTTGCTTTTCACAGCTTCAATAGGATTATGCAGTGCAGAATGCTGTGAAAAATCTTACATGAACGGGTGCCTAAATATGAGGTTGCAGTAATTAACAATCTAGTTAGCAACCAGCCCAATTAATCAGGAAGATCTGTTGCATCACTTGACATTCTGTTATTTTGCAGCTGGTTGTTGTTGCTTTAGTATGATACTTATTGCTACTCTTGCATAATTTTCTGCTATGCGCTATATGTTCATTTTTTTTAATTTCTTCCATTACTGGACACTGAAGAAATATTAACTTTTTACCTAGTTGCAAATAATTCAGATTTTTTCAATAGCTTTTATTTCTAGCTGGATTTAAGGGTACTGTACTAGCGAATCAACTTAGATTATGCTGTTTTCCAAAATCAGAGCAATTCCAGAAACAAAATATTTACTGAGCTAAAAATTGTGTTAGGAATTTTTTTTTTCTTTTAGCCAAATGATCTCACTTTTGTAAACTGATACATGAAATATTATCAATTGAACTTCTTTTCCATAAAAATATATGTAGAAATACATTTATTGGATTGTATTTGAAAGGGCTGGCATAGGGAAATATTAGGAATATACCACATGAACCAGAAAAGCAGTTATACGCCCAAAAAGCAAATGCAGTGGAAACAGCCTCCCTGGGGAACAAGCTGCAAATTGCCCCTTGCTTCTTCTCCAAGCTGCTTAGCGAACATGAGACCAAAAGGCATGAATCAAAAATCCAAAAAAATACTCAGCATCCACCTACACCTAGTGGTTACACACTAGGGTCCTCTTTGCTTGCTTATTCTCTGCACTGTCCCAGTCTGAGCAGTCTGGCAACTCACCCCATGCCTGTAACCAAATGCAGCCCAGGCACTATAGGTACATCTATACTAGTCACTTCAAACAGTGCTAGGGAACATCCCTGGGCATCAGACCTTGATGGCCTTTGCTGTCCCATTGGCCGAACCGGACAGTTTTGGCTCAGGACCAGTGCAAGCCTGTCCAAAGTTGGCCAGCATGTATTTACAAGATCTCCATGTAATCAATGCCCTCCCCAAGTGACCCCATGAGCCAGCTGGATTCCCAAGGCAGCAGATGTGTGTACGATGCAATATCCATGTTTTCACATTGCACTTGTGTTTCAGGACCTCTGTACTTCCCAGTATTCCAAATTCTGCTGGATTTTCAACCAAGCTGTGGCCACATTCACAGTGTCTCAGATCCTCTGGCAGGGCCCAGGACAAAGAGACCCTGTTCCCAGAAGGCAGCTGATTTTATACACAGGAGGACAGACCTTTCCTATTTCTGCTTGTTGCTGCATTATAAAGATACAGGACACAAATCTCAAGAACAGCTCACTAAAGGACTTTGATTTCTGTAGATTAAGCCAGAGCTAGTAGCGTCACCTTTTTCTCCTCATTTCCTTTCCTGCATCATCTGAAGACTCAGACTTTCTAATCTTGCAGCCCAACCCTCTCCCTAGCAGATCCTAGCACCTTCCACTGCATTACAGGCACACAAGCACTGAGCTGCCGCTGCATCCTCCCACAGACTGCTCTGTATCACTGAGCGGAGATGTTGTGTGCAGGCTTTTACTGCCTCACACCCACTACGTAGCACTCGGAGGTCTGAAATACCAGTGAGTGGCTGCCATGGGCCAGGCATTGTGCAGGTCTGCTTTAGCAGCTGTATGTTACTTCAGTGACCACTGGTAATACAGAGCTCCCAGTAACTTAATTTAATATTATGCATTTGCCCAGCTGCTAAAAATGTGCTGATGAGCTGGATTTGGTTGTCCCAAACTGTAGAACTTCTAAACCGAATGCCCACCAATGCCTGTTCTTGACCTGACTCTGAGCTGCTGCTGAGGTAAACGTTTTTTACATAAGAAAAAACAGGTCAAGTGATTCTTGCAATATCAAATGGACAAACCAGTACCTGGTGATCTTTGGTGCAGACCTGTTTGTCTATTGTATCTGTCCACTGATCAACTTCTGAGATACTTCATTCAATCAGTGATGGCTTCTTTATACCTTCCTTTTTTATACCTCTGATGCCAATATTTCTTGGCTGCAGAAAATAGCTCATGTCTCTCTCATCCTTTCCTAAGCAGTTTAATGGGCTTCATGTGAAGGAAAAAATGAAAGAGTGATTACAAAAATTCTTGCTAACAGTATAGAGATAGCAACAGATGCAATGATTTTTTTTAAACCTTTCGATCCCATTTACTAGGTTTTCCCCTTTTTTTGTTTGTCCCAATATCGTTCAGGATTTATCATCTATCTAAAGCAAATTTTATGACATTGCAAATTAAGGAAGAGTGTTACAAATAAATTTGGATAAGACAAAATTCTCAACAACTACAAATCATTATAGCTCAGTTAAATTCAATACGCTAATTTCTTACCTGAATAGCTTGATTCAATTTTATATTTTTTCTTCTTTTATATGTGTATAAAGGTTAGGCTGCAGCTGGTGTAAACTGCACATCCATATTCGTTTCCATGGAGTTCTAGCAATTTAAGCTTGTTAAAGCTCTGCTCCTAGCTTGTTCCTCATACATGTATTTCTTCATTTGACCCTAAACAAGTGGAAAGCTCTTAGACCTTTATACTAGATTTTTAAACTTGAAGATTTACAACTGACATAGTAGTATCCTCTACAGCATATTGCAAAACCCTGTTTGGTGTATAAAAAGGCTGTCACTGGCAAAATCCCACACATCAGGGGGCAAAAGGGACAATCTTCTGATTTGAGAAGGACAGAACAAAGCAGTTTCTTCAGGAGGCCTTTACATGTACATGCAAAAATGTAGCTCTAGCTTTAAAAGCCCCTATCCACCACTGAAAAGGCAGAAACATGTTAACACAGTTTCAAAAGTAACCCCCCTCTGCAAACCTCCAGATGACACTGGAGGTTTTTTGTTGTGTTCTCTTACATCAAAGAGCTTTAAAAGCCCCTATCCACCACTGAAAAGGCAGAAACATGTTAACACAGTTTCAAAAGTAACCCCCCTCTGCAAACCTCCAGATGACACTGGAGGTTTTTTGTTGTGTTCTCTTACATCAAAGCAAACAATTCTCTTTTCAGGCTGTGTCCCTAGCTTTATATTTACTTACCTGTATAAAGTTCTAGTCACATAAAATTATAAACTAAGAAGTAAAATCGAACTAGTCTGATTCTCCATTTGGCCATTAACATATCTTTTCTTTGATTTAGAGTGAGTTATTGCAATTTAGACACTGAAAGACAAAGTTTATAAATCAAAGACTCTGCCTTACACTGGATCAACTGTAATTTGTAACACAGACAAGCCATCAGACCAGTGAAGAAGTTAATTTTCTCTTTAGTATTGATCTTCCCCCTTCCAAATGGACAAAATAGCCTTTTTTTTTTCAATCCCCCTCTATGTTTCTTCTCTCCTGCATACTCAGGAGCAGTGACTGATGAAAATGTGTAGAAAATTTGATAGGTAGAGAAACTTTATAATTTTTTAATTAAACTATTGTGTTTCTTTCCCCACATCTAATGGGAGAATGGAACATTGGAAAAGCTCCAAAAATAGATCCCAAAATGTCTTCTCTCACAGGGTGAGGGCCACTCATACTAGTGATGATCATGACATTTTAAGGGTCAGTCTCACTTTGCTACATGCTCTTTTGAAATCTATACTTATTTGGGGGGGGGGGGGGGGGGGGGGGCAAGGAGGGAGCTCCCATCTATCTAAATGATAGTTAAGGCTAATGCATACTTGCTACTTTCCATTTTACCATTACAAAACCTTAAAAATCTAATGTTCCTTCTTTATTTTTCTCCCCCATCTGTGGCAAATATTAATCAAACTACCTTCAACATAGCCTTATGGGTTACCACTTACAACTGACATTACGGCATTATTTTGTGTTTTGTGATCAAAGACCACCTTGATTTGGTCTGCATAATTCAATATAACCAGGGGGCGAAAAAAGGAACAGAAAACTGAAGCCCAGCAAATTAAGTGAAGTATTTTGATTATTAAAGGGTATCTGCAGGAACAAATCTGCAAAATAATACTCTGGAGTTTAAACATTACTCCTTTCTTACTCTTCCTTGTTGGAATAAGATATTCCAGTTTTTTAAAAGACATAATCTCTCTGACTTCGTATCTGTAAGGGAGCTAGTGCTGTATGGCACTGGCATGTAGCAGGAGGGTCCAAAGCATTTTACATGCAGATTACAAATTCACATCCAATCCAGAAGTTTAATAGTGAGCCAACACTTAGTGGTGCTTCAGAGCTTATGTGAAATTAATTAGTCTCAGCAGAATTTGTAGTAAACAGGTTACAACATTACTATCACAAATATCAGTTAATTTGGCATTTTCAGGAAGTCAAGTGTTCCCTGGACATGAAATTTTAAAGGACAGCCATGAAGCATATTGATGAAACTGTTTAAGGAAATTTGATGCACTATGATCCAGTGTTATGGATGGATGAGATTTTACCATTTAGACCTTTTCATTCTGAAAATCTGGTGTTCCTCAAGAACATTAGTTTCATATTTAATATGCAAAAATCAAAATAGGATAATCATTGAAAATCACATTTTAAATTAAACATACTTGGCATAATCCTATTAGCAAGATTCTTATATGCGTGTCATGAATTGATATGCCAGAAAGTTTTTGTACTCTGGATTTACAAATAATTAATCTCCTACATCAGTACAAATGTTTTAAAAGTGCACTAATCAGTGTAAAAACTAATTTACAATTTTTGAGATGAAACTTAATGGTCGCAAATACCTAATAGAACTATATTTTTACAAGTAGTGCAGGATCTGAATTGAAAGACCTCCACAGAGAGAAGGGAAAACTCACGAGTGCAAAATGATTGACTACGGAACAGGAAAACAATTACCTGCCCTTGTGAAGCTATTTTTATACAGCTGGCTATTTCTACACTTCAATTCGATTATTATTTGCTGGTTTTGTTCCTGAGAATTTGGCAAGTGTAGTTGCAAGAAATTGCCTTGTCTACGGCTGTCTGAAGTGTCGGGGCTTGATGGAAGGCATTACCTGCTAATTTATATTTTTTTTTTTAATACATACGCTTATCTTATTACCCAAGTGTAACAAATATCAAGGCAATAAACAGATCAATATTTGAGGCTGCTGACGGACTCGCTGCACGCAAATCAAGAAAGCAATGAAAAGGTTGTTTGGGGTTTTTTTTTAATTACTTCACGTATTAAAAAGCAGAGTACAGGAAACATTCGGTGTACAAAGCTAACGGTCACGCCGTATCCGCATGAGCGACCATCTCGTCACAAGGCAAGTGAAGCTCAAAAAAGGAAAATTCAGCAGGCAAACCTCATAAAAACAAAACCAAAAGTAATTTCACTTGACAGACCAAAAGCTTCAGATGTGGTGACGGAGCAGTAATATAGGAAGCCAGTTGCCAGCAGGGCGAGCTCTTCAAGAAAAGGAAGCGTTTCGCCTCGTTTTCTGGCGCAGCGGCGAAGCCCCCTCAGACGCCCCTTGGTTCCCGCCACAGTCCTTCGCCCTCAGCCTTGGTCTGTGCGGGCCGAGGTGCCGGAGGAGAAGCCCCCACAGCCCCGTCCCGCTCCCCGCCAGCACCCACGCCGAGCCTCCGGCAGCCCGGACAGGCGGAGGCCTCCACCCCCTGCCCGGGGAGGCTGAAGATTAGCAGCCGTCACCCGCCCCCGCAGTACTCCAGCCCCCTCCTCGGAGCCGCCGGGCGCCGCTGCGACACAGGGGAGCGGTCACGGCCAAACAGCGGCCGCCCAGCCGCCTCCCACGCCCGCCCTCTTCCCGCCGGCGGCGCGCGGCACGGTGGAGGGAGGGGGCGAGGCGGTGCCGGCGGCTCCGCGGGCTTTTCCTCGCGAGAGCGGACGAGGTTTCCGGTGTTGTGACTGCGGGGCCGTAAACATGGCGGTGAGTCTCCGCGCCCGCTCGTTGCGGCACCTCCGCATCCGAGGTAAGGGGCCCCAGGCAGGCCGCGGCGGTAGGCTGGCCCCTTGCTGGCTCCCGCAGCACGCCGGTGCCCAGCCGTCCTCTCCGCTTCTTTCCTCCCTTCCTCCTCTTCCGGCTCCTTCCTCCCCGCCAGCCTAACGCGCTTCTCTTCTCCCGTCCCCGTAGGTCGGAACGACAGCGGCGAGGAGAACGTCCCCCTCGATCTCAACCGAGGTAGGGGGCGGGGGTCGGTGGGCCGGGGGTCGCCGCCAGCCCCTCGCTGCGCGTCCGCGGCGGCGGAGGGGGAGCCGGCGGCGGCGAGGGGCCTGGCGCTCCAGAGCGGCCGCGGGGGCTCCGTGAGCGGTGGGGGGCGGCGGAGAGGGAGCGGGGCGCGGGTGCCCTCCGTCAGTGTGCTGCCCGGCGGCCTGTAGTGAGCGGAGCTGCCCGTAGGTGGAAGCCTCCCCTCAGCCCCGCCGGCTACGGGCACCACGGGGCCGTGCCGGGGCCGCGGGGCTGGCCTCCCCCGGCCACAGGCGAGGGGAGCCCCTGCGTGCGGGCCGAGGCCGCTCGGCCGCTCCTGGGGCAGTTTTTCAGAGGAGGTCGTTGCTTGGGGACGGGGCTGTTGGCAGCGCCCGTTCCGCAGCGGGGCCGCCCGCGCCGCTCCCCTCTGCCCAGCTGCCGGGGCTTCCTCCCTGCGGCCGAGGCTCCGCTCGGCGGGTCGGCGAGCGCCTCGGCGGAGGTGGCAGCTCCTGCCTCCATGCCTTGTGTATCCCTGCCTGCCCGGGGCCGGCTGGCCACGGTGCTTACCGCGACTCTCTTGCTGTGAGACCAGAAGGCACTCATCTGCCGTTTGCTTCTTTAACTGCTCCAAACATCCCCGACTGCGCTTCAGGTGTATGGGGGGGATAAGAGGAAGGAAGGAACAATAACATCTGCTACACACTTAACTAATTTTGGATCAGACAAATAGGAACTATTTCCTTACCCAAATGTATAGTTCATCTTGCCTTGCAGAGGGCTAAGGTAAGGGTTAGACTCTCCCAAAGAGCCGAGTAAAATGCAGAAAACAAACTGGCCCACTAGAAGCAATGATCTTCCCTGGGGCAGAAGGTCTTGGTCTGGGATAGGGAATAGAGTTGATGTCTGTGATATAACTGTGCTGCTTCAGGAGTTCCAGGACTGCTGCTATCCCTGAATAGATCCATTTTATGAGGAAGTAGGCAGGGAACTACAGAATCAATGATGTAAAAGTAGAATGTGAAATGTGGAGGAAGTACAAATACTAGCAGCATCAATAAGTTTTTCAGCTTAGTAAGAGGCTGTATCAACAATTACACTTAATTCTCCCCCCCCCCCCCCCCCCCCCCCCCAAGCCTTGTTTAGAATTTTTTTTGTTAAGCAGTTTTACCATGGGCTGAAGGTTCTCTCTTGTGTATATGTATCATATTTACAAGTGTATTGTAGTTCCTGGGAAAAATGCTGAGGATTTTTCAGTGTAAGGAAACAGGTCTCTTCCCACCTTGCCTCCAAATGGACGTGATTGCTTTAGTGAGACACTGTCTTTAAAATAAAGTGAAACTTCTCTCAACGAAATGTGGGACAAAGGCCTTAACAGTTCAAACACATGATGCAATTATTACTGTAAGCAGTGTCACCTGTTTATGTAACTTACAGAATCAGGGTTTTAATGAATGGGCTCAGTAGGGTTTTTTTATGTTGTCTAGCATACTGAAGTGTTTTTGGTAAGAAAGAACTATATACAAAACTTAAATGCTGGAGTGGTGTTTTTTAGATGTGGTCTGTTTGAAACCTTTTACTCAGAATTTGATAGGCAGCTATCATTATGATACTGATTTTTGCCATGAGGTGTGTTTAGCCACATACTGATTCCATGAGACGTGTAGTAGCAGCAGTATAACTACTTTATGTGTATCATATTGTAAAGGATGCTGTCATGTAAGATGCAAAGTAAATTTTAATTCAAGTGGGAAAAAAAAAGGCGTTCTGCACTGTGACTGTATATAGCCTTTGCTTCAAAAAAATTAATAAATTGTTGTGGTGGTTGCAGTTGAATAAGAAGCTGCTTTTAAATTTAGTTGTGAACCCCTTATGAAAAAAGTGAGGGGTTTAGGGTAGTAGTCAGAGAAGCTACAGCTGACTGATCAGTAATCATATAGCTATCCATGGTAGGTATTAACTTCATTTTAAAGAGAAAACAGAAGTGGAAAGAAGTCAAGACACTAACTAAGCTAGATAGATGATTACTTGGTTTCCACACTGAACACAATGAATGTTTGTTTTTTCAACTGTTACAATAGTTATGTAAGCAGTTAGTTTAAGTATTTTAAATTGTTACCCTAATTCTGTACTAATAATACACTGTTTTGATTCACTGTGAGCGAATCACATAGTTTTCCACAGGGATTACGTTTTCAGTAACTTGAAAGAATATTCTAATGTCTTTTGTTTCCCTGGACAACTGAACTTTGTGTTGATTAATATGAAATAGCTGATTTGGGCAAAGTAGAGAAGCACCATAAACAGTGCCTAAGCCATATGTTTCTGGTTACAGTGGTGTCCTTATTACAATTGTGAAATTATATTGGTATTATTTTGTTTTAAATTTATTCCTATTATTAATGGCTTGATGAACATGACAGCCTATAAAAGTCAGCCCTTCACTGGTCCATACCTGTGGACTATATGCTAACAATGCTTTTTTCACACAGAAGACCAGTATTAAGGATTAAGTATTTCAGAAGGAAGAATAGATGCAGGGATGGTGCTGTCTGTGTTTGTGCTGCTTTGGTTCCTTCTTCTTCCTGGCTTTTTGTGCAGTAAAGCTTGGGGAGTGCTTTGCTACTTGTAGAGCTGATCTAGCTTTCTTGGCATGCTTTTTGTTAGCTCTTTTCTCTGCTGCTGTAGTATGAGGGTTACCCATGTTTTTCCAGAAGACAGCATGTTGTCCTGTTACGTATTTTGGCCATGGCTGGTATAGAAGGTTTTTACTCTTTGGAGCTTCTTAGTGCTCAGTCTTTTTAAAAATATTGTTTATGAAAGGCATTTGATATGATGATATATTGTATGTGTGTGTTAACTCTCCAAGTTGAGCCTGGTTAAAGATGATAATGTGAAGTCTGTGGTTTGCTGTTTCTGGCTGCGGGGTTTGGGGGGGAGGTGGTGAGGGTGGGGGTGTTTTTTAAAAAAGAATTCTGGGCCACTCAGCCCCATCTTTTAAGAGGATTCTGATAAATCATCTTTTGGGACAACTTCAAGAAAATCAGTGTGCTGAAAGGGTGATCAATTCTGGAAGAACTGTCCCCAGGACAAATTGGGCATAATGTTGGTATAGTAAGGAAAAGCTACAGATACAGGTTTTGGTTTTGTCTACTTAAGGTCATATGTCATGTCTTCTGTTGATTACAAAATTGGAATTAATAATTGGGATTCGGAGTACTCAGGTTTTGGCCTTGTGTTATATTACCTGCTCAGAATAGAACAGAAAAGGAGGACAGACTTACCGCCAGTGCAACTCCCATTGCAGTCATCTGGAAGCAATGGGATGAGGTGGGCTGGTTTAATTAGACTCCTGAAATCAAGCTCATAACTTTGTAAGGCCAGAAAGGACAGGAATTCTTGCACAGGGTCCAGTCATGGTTGTGCGTGTAAACACAATGCGAGTATTATATGCTTTGAGCGTAACTTATCTTCATTTCTGACTGTTCTCCAGGTATTCCAAGCTGAATTACAGAACCTTATATACCTACCAGAGCTCTGAGCACTGTAAAAGGCTTGTGTAACCCAAGCTTCATTTGCTGTTAAGTTCTTTGCTCACCTCTGTAAATGAATTGCTTTATCCTGTTGGGTGACCAGCACCTCTTCCTTTGCTGGAGTCTCAGCTGTTGCCTTTGGGTTATGGAGGCCGAAGTAATTTACAGCTTGCCTAGTTGAAAGCATTGTCTCACTGCATTATCTGTAGTCAGGCACCTTTAAATGCCATTCTTTCAAGAGATCCCAGTTTTCTTGGATCCCAGTAGCTCTGAGCCTGCAGTGGCTATTAGGAACTTTTCAGAGCTTGTTTACTTGCTGAAGCTTTGGGTAGATAGAAGGATGCCAGCTGCTGATGGTCAAGTGCTGTTCATGTCTGTGTTCATTTCCTCCTTTCTGTGGGTAGCAATCTTTACTTTCTGATACTGTAGTCATTAACTGAAAGGTACCTATCTCCAACAACAGTACTTTATTATTTATAAATGTGCTTTATGAGATGCTACTTTGATTTAGCAGCTTTTCTTGTAGAGCCAGTTTTCTCCATATTGTAGAAGTTGAGTCTTCTAGCTACAACATGAGACAGATACGGATAAAGTAGCTGAGAAAACTGGCACTTTTTTTTTTCTCCCCAAGAGAGAGTTTCACAAAATTGGCTAGTGTTGTATAAAAAATAATACCGTTTTTATTTTTTGCCTCCATTGCCTGTGTCCTGTCATGTAGGTAAATGGAACTTCTGTATCTTTTATTTTTTAATTTCACAAGGTCTGAACTGTATTAGTTTTCTTACTGTGCTTGCATTACTTTAAACCATGTTGTATTTGATTCCATGTGCCCACATGGCAAATTGTAATGCATTGCATGCAGGGCAAACATCTCAGGATGCTATTTGCAGTTTACAGCCCACAAAAATGTCAGGCATTTTTAGGGGTTATTTGTGGGCTAGTCAGAGAAGGCTGGATGAACTTTGTTTCCAAATTCAGCTTGAGATTTGATGACCACACGGTTTCCACCTTCCTTCATCAGTATGGAAGAAGCAAGGAGGTATGCCGTCCATGCACCTGTGATACCCACAGCTAAAGTAGTGTGGGAGGGGAAAAAATACTTTTTAAATGCTTGCAGCAAGGCAGTGGGGAACCAGTGCAGAGATGGTAGCTAATGTATACCTTCTCAGTGGCTCAGAGGTTTTCACACTAATGGCAGGACTGTTATGGAAAGACTTTTTAAGTTCTTCTTTGCATGCTGTTGCAATATGTAGTCTGGGTTGAAAATACAGAGAAGTGGGGCTCCACCGCACTGTAGAAACAGTATTTTTAAACTGCCCAGATGAACAAAATGTGTGGGCACCTTTCTCCCTCACTTCACAGTGTGCCACCATTGTGCAGGATGCTTGTGTTAGAGCAGATCACACAGAACAATAGCTGGTTTTTGCTCCCTTGTTTGTTAATCTGTAACAGAAGCCATAATGGGAGCAAGAAGGTAATTAGTAACATTTTTTTCAGTTCTTCTGATATAAAGGGGCAACTTGAAAAACAGCTGGAGAGATTTCTTCTTGTCTTGCTGTCTGAGAAAGTTTCTACTGCATTATTTTTGTATATTGGGGGGTGTGTTTGTGTTGGAACACCAAAGAGGAAGTGATCAGTGACATTGCCTGCTGACTTTTTGGGCAACTTTTTGTTAAATTGTAAAGGTAAGGAGAGTTGGTGGTGCTGAGTATATGCACTCCAGAATTAAGGCTTACACTTAGCTTTCTTGTCTGTACTTGTGCTGTAGTTGACTGTTGTTTTGGAATTGTATAGTGCACTGGCCTGGTTAGATTAATAACACTTGTGTATCTTTGGCTTTGCTTCCTAACCTATTACTGCTTTTACAACCTTAAGACTTCTCCGAACTACTAAAATGGTGTGGACTTACAGTACTTTCACTTTTATTTTCTTGAAAACAGAACACTTCTAATGAAGGAAAAAACAAATGGCAACTATAAAAACTTATGACTTGCTTACCTAATGTTAAGGTGTGTGTAGGAGCTGGGTGCTACCATGTGATTCAAGATCTGTGTTCATGTCTGTCTTTGAAGTTTTTGTCTACAGCATCTCTAAATTTGTTTTGGTGGGTGGATTCTTTGGTTTCGCTGCTGTGGTTCAGATTGGTCAACAAATGTCAGCACTTTTTTCTGAAGGGCAGAGAATAAAATGACAGTAAAATGATGATCTAATATCTTGTTTCTATTTATAGTTGACAAAAGAGATTGTTCTGCAATTTGGCTCAGTATAAATAGCTGCTTAGGTGTTTAAGCAATGCTGTGTTTCCATAACATTATAGTAATCTGCATCCCCCTCCACCCCCTCACCCACCCTCATGTGAACCTTAGAAACTGTTGAAGTACCAAAATACCATTCCTGGCTTCTTAATATGAGTTTTTTAGTCTTTGTCATAAATGATCTTCAAGTTTTTTCCTCCCTTCTACCCCTGCGCCCTTCCCTTCCACCCCTACACCCCCCAACCCCCAAAATTAATGCACTGCTTAACTTCAGGATTATTTTCTTTTTTCAGAGCCTATCCAGTCTAGATGCACTGTAAATAAACACACCCTTCATCATAATTACAGTAAATAAGGAAGTTATGTCAATGGTAGCCTTCCCAGAAAGAAACAGATCACTTATTTGCCCAATCTCATGACCTTCATGCATACTTTACGAATTACCCAGCAATCTCTGAAGTCTTTCCCTAATAAACATAGAAAAGATGCTAAGCATCAGGTAGAATGTTTCTCTGTAAGGTGAGAAGCAGTTGAAGTAGTCAGTTATAGTGAAAACCTGCTGTTTTCCAACTGTTTATATCCATACAAACCAAACACTGCAGAAAAAGAACAGTGTTCAAGGGGGTTGCGGGATGTCTTGGGAATTGATGTTGAAATGATGGCTGACTAGTTTGGAGGAATGTACTGAAAAATCAGATAAGCCTTTTATCTTTCATACTAATGAGACTCCTGCCTGAGACCTTTTTTTTTTTTTTTTTCTAAATAATAAATGATGTGAATAACCTACCTTGAAAGCAGCTAGCTTCTTACAACTAAGATGTAAGTGTGTGACTTGAGGCTTTGATAACTACACAGAAGATTAGATAAAATAAGAGGTTTGCTTTTCATTGGAAGTGTTCTTTACTACGTGCTGGCAGATGGTTATGGTTATATCATAGTGCAAATTCACCTGCATGCTGAGCAGCACTCCTGTGATGAGTCCTGATACAGAAGGTAAGGTCCCAAAACACTGCTACACAAGTGCTGGCTGATATTTGACAAACTGTTTTAACTGGAGCACTTGCAACTTTCATAATAAAATGTATTTTGCTTTATTCTAGTTTAAAACTCTGTAATATTAGGATGTTCATGTATACTGCAGATTATTTTATTTTTTTTTCATTTGCCAACCATCTGTTGTGGTTGGAAGATTTCGGTGGAATGCATCAGGAAAAAAATAGGAGTTAGCAAAACTTTGAGCATGGTTAGTGAAGAGTGTATTCACCAAATCCTTGCATCTGGTGAAGAGGAGGAATGCTGGTAAAGATGCACAGTGAGAAAATGGAGTTAAAAAAAAAAAAAGAACATAATATCTAATAAATAAAAAGAACCAAAAACCCTACCTACCATTATATTTTCTTAGTTATGTGACTGATTTTTAATGGTGGCACATACCTGAAAGCTCTGTAGGACTCATATTCTTACTCTTCTGGTATATTCATCTGAGTGTATCAAGGTGCATCTACACAGTGGCCTAAATAGGTTTGGGTAACTAAATGTCATGAGGAAGTCTCTTCTGCCAAATTCTACCTGAACAGCAGTATCCTTGGAATCAACATTATTCATTAATAAATTATTCTGAGTGATAGAGCTCTTAGGAAATTTTTCCTAAGAGGGGTGGTTTTGTTTCTAAATTTACTGGTTTATTCTTCACTGTCTAGACTACTTTAAGCTCATTTTAGTCCAGGTGCTATTTATTGTGAAAGTTTTGGTTACATCTGACCATTTCTTCAGAGAGTTGCTCCTGGAACATTTCAGAAAGCTACTTTTTAAAGTATTTATGAATTTTATAGAAATTAAATACACTTAATTGTCTGATATGTAAAATGAAAAGTACAAAGATTTTGAGTTCTCTGTCAGATAGAGAAATGAGTAGTTAACAAAATTTCCTGCTGTTTATCAGTGATACATTGAATAACCTTGTAAGTATAAGACCAAAAAGGTGGCAAAATGGCAAAGATGAGCTGGGACAGTCACTTACCCATATTTGAAGTGGTTACTGTTAGTTAGCACTACTTTGGTTAAAATGAGAGAGGTATATCTCTCTACCCCATTTGCATAGATTTTATTTGTTGTGAAATGAGCTGTGGCTGTTAGTTGAAGACTACAGTGTGATTAGTAGGAGATAGTTGTGCAAAGAGGTAAGGTATTTAAAGCAAAACAATATGGCCTTGATTTATGGGAAAATCTATAAAAGTAACAAAAATAATTTTATTAGTCTCCTGATGTAAAGGTATATGGTGAACAATACAGGGATTTCATTTGTTTTCTTTCAACTGCATACAAGATTGGCTTCCTGCTTGAAGTATATATGGACTAGAAATAAATGCATATATTTTTAAAACGATTCATAAAAATAAAGGACTAACAAGAGCAGCTGTTGCTGTTTAAAAATTACTGTAAATTACTGTTTTAAAAAAATCCTGATTAAATTTGTAAGTAATCTTTTTCCATTGTTAACTTCTGAGCATCAGTGAAGTCAGACTTCAGCTTTAGCAACTCATATCTTTATCTAATGTCTGTAAACCATATGTGATTCTCATGGCTAGGCTTGTTGGTTTTTTTTTTTTATGAAATACAAAAACTGAAATGGAAAAATTTTGCTGTTTCCTTAGGTGTGGTGTTTCCAGCTCAGGTTTTTGGTTAGCCTGTTACTTCAGTGGCATAGTTTTTTTCAGAGTTGAAATTGAACAATGAATTAGGTGTCTTCTGTGTTTGAAGAATTGTACTTAGATTTTGCTGTGAAATTTATAAATATGATGCTTCCTGTCCATTCTCTGAAAATGACCTTTTCAGGAGAAAGCGTAAAAGTCTTGAGCTGTCACAGCTATGGACAGATGTGACCTGTCCTATCTCTAGTACAAGAAAGTGGAGTTCCCAAGCATCATCAGTGTGTGTACTTTTTTGAACTCTTTAAGTTATAGCATTTTAAGGGGAGTAGTTACCACATCACACACTTGCCAGAAGTTAAAGTTTTTCTTCTGCAGTTAGTGCTGATTGTGAATTACTTGTAGTTTCTAGTTATATGCCCGTAATGTTTGAATTTGAGGTTGTTACTATTTTACTCTTTCCCTGTCTTGCCAAATTGCCTTTCATGCCTTCATCAGCAAACTGGGTGATCCTACATCTACTAATGTTGCTAGGCATTTTCTTCTTACTTGACACTCTATGAAACAGGGTATTTCTGGGGACAGTGGCTACCTCCCAACGCCTTGGAGTTTATCAGTAAAGGCCATTTAACTGGGCAACATTTGGTTTCAGTTTCTTGAACACATAAAATGATACAAAGAAGAATCAGAATGTTAGTTGGGAAAATTTTATTAGATATGATCATATTTCTCCCTTTCACAAATTTTCTTCTAATGTTGCTGATATTATTATTAACTTGCTTGTCAGTTTGATAATAGTCAGAGAAATACATGATCAGAATTCTTTTAAGTAGTTTTGAAAGATTTGCCTGATACAGTCACCAAATGGTAGTTGCATGATGTGAAGCAGTCACAGTATATCTTTCATTAAAACAACTAAAAATTGTGACTCTCCTGAATTTTCTGTTCCTAGGATTGGTGGCAGAAAAGAACAAAATGGATTGAAGAAATTGAAGATAATTTTTCTAAATCATTACAATAGGCTCATTCACTATTCAAATTCATAATTGATGTTCTGCAGTGTATTAATTTGGTTATGTGGGTATAACAATCAGTGTTGTGAATCTGGAAAGGCTTATTGTCCAGCCTTTTATTGGCTTTTGAGTATAAGAACAGCTGTACTGGGTCACTCCAGCCTTGTGTCCTGTGTTTGACAGTAGCTGATAATTGATTGCAGAGGAGAGAGGAGAGCAACAGGGCAAACAAACACTTAGTGGTGCCACTATGGAGCATTCTCCAGTCTCCAGGATTTTGTGCCTCCATTTGTGTTCTTTTTGCATTCTCTTTTTCTTATCCTTTTTCTTGAAAGAAACTTCTGAAAGTTTTAGAGCAAGTTCTTCTAGAGTTTAACTGTGTATTTGAGAATAATTTATATTTCTGTTTCAGTATGAAATGGTAATGAGAGAAACTTGGTTAGACTGTAATCTCTTCTTGGTTTTAGTTGTCATAATATGCAGTAGTTATAGTTGTGTAATATTGTAGAAAGATGGCATTGTGGGGTTTTTTTTGCGGCAGAGGGGGGCAGCGGGAGGATAAGTACGTAATACACAAAGACTGTATATACTAAGAATGATTGCTAAGATTCTTGGCATTATCATCACATCTTCTTGAGTATTGAGGACCTAATGGTAAATTTAAATGGGGGACTAAACCAAACGTTCACTCTCTATAATAGACAAGTTACTTAAAGAACAACAGGGTTTTTTTCAAACCTGCCTTATTTATTTTCATAATTGGTCTTTGAGGAAGCTCCTGCAGGAAACTAGTCTGTGTAATGCTATAAAGCATTTAAAGTATAGTTTATAAAAAGCTGTATGTAACTAATCAGCATTGTAGCTATGTATTGGAATGGTCCTCCAATTTTATCTTTTTGTGTTCGAAGTTCAAAGGTGGTGTAAATTTGTGTCTAGCAATCCAAAATAGTTTATGTGACCAATCTTCAGCTTTGTGCCATGCTTCTGTTTAAGTCATAATACTGTACCTTTAAGTGCTAGGAAAGCTGTTAACATTTCAACTATAAAACTTGTTTTTCAGGAGGTTTAGCAGTAAAGCAGTGCTGTCTACAAACTTGGCATACAAGATCACACACTTGGAATAATGAACATAATTCCAAGGGTCAGGATGTAAGGATGGCTTTTCTACACATGATAGTATTTCTTATTAAGACACTGAGATTATGTGAGACAGTAATTTGGAAAGTAGTCCATTCTTGAAATGCTGTCACTGCTTCAAGAAGACTGCAAAACCAGAACATATGTTTTCTGCCACCTTTATCCATATTTAGGAAAATTTTTAAAAAATAACCTTTATTTTGCAGTATTTTGTGCACATCTGCAGAAGAGAAATTGTACAGTCACAGTAGACATTTAAACTTTGCTTTCCTGTTTACTTACAGAAGTCATACGTGCAAATCTAGATACACAGTTAAATATGAAGAATTAGACTCCTAATCTGTAATCCTGATACAAGACTTCCTTCTTATCTGAGGTTCTAATGATTCTTGGATCCTACCTGGGATATGCTGTCTTTTGCACTGCTTTCTAGTTGACTGATTTTTTTTGTAAATGTGACGGTTAATTTCTACCTGATTGTAGGAAGAACAGTTCTCTTTCTTTGATAGCAGTGAAAAAGAGGTGTGCTTTTGCTCCATGTTACTAAGTCAGTTTTGTCTATTCATAGCTTTTTTAAGCAGCAAGAGTGAAAACAATCTGAATTTGTAACTTGTTTTCCTTCTGTTTTCATGGACATGGAATGTCTCTGTAGTCAAAGTAAAGACCTTTACGTATGGTTCACCTATAGAAGCTATAGGAATCAAACTAAGTAAATGTCCAGGTACATTCTGCAGAAGTCACTGGTTTTTGTCACCTATACTTTTCAAGGGGATGCATTGTGGTTTTTTTAATCTAAAATTTATGAGAATTAATTGGCAAAACTTAACATCACACTATACCAGTACACGGTATTTTGCACCTTACTGAATCAAGTGTGATAATAAATTTTTAACAATGATTGTAGAGGACACCTATCTGGCTTAGTATTCAGTATGTTTTTCAACATAGTATTAACTGCCTAAACTTGATACTACAAACAACTAATTTCTATGTTTTAACCTTGTAAATTGTCACATAATGTCAGTCTAAATGGCTACTGCTGTGTTTTTGAAAATCATAGGCTGAGTGTAAACTGTTCATTGTCTGATTTTTTAAATCTGGCAAAGTGGAGTTGATGTGTCAATATAAATAATTCAGGAGTGATTTCTGTCATGCAGTTTGCTTTTTTTATGTAGCTTTTTCTTCTTCCATTGTTCTCAGAACCTTGTGGGTTTTCTTCTGTGCAGTTTCCACATTTTGAATTAGATGTAAATTAAGAATGTGTCATATTATGAGGGACTACATAAATGTCCTGATTTTATTCCCAGCAACTTGATAATGGCAGGATATGCCTTCTCATTGGTGTTCCATTTCATTATTAAAGGTGTTGATAGAAGTGTTTGAGCAGAGTGATTACCTGTCATCTAGAATTACATAGACACCTCTAACTGATTTCTAATGTTGCATTACTTGTAACAACTGATAACTCATGACTATTTCAGTGGAAATGGAGAACAGTGTGTTAATATTTCTAGCTGGTGTCTGTTTGACTCAACTTCTTTCATTTTGGCAGCATGTAGTTTAGCAAGCCACTCAGAGCAGCTTTGCAATATACAGTTGCTTAGCACTTAGACCTTAAAAATCTCTCATAAATGTAGATGTGTATAGAACTTCACCAGGATCATCCATTTATATTGTAAGAAGAAGGTATCTCTTGTGTTCTTAGTCAATGGTGACATGCTTAACTGTTGTGAAGTACAACTTCCTTCTTTAAGAGAAGTCTTTAGGCCTATTTAGTCACTTATTTTACTTCTTGGCACTATGATTTTAGTAGGTGTGATAACAGCTGCTAGTGGAGTGTCTCACTTGATACTGTATGTACATCGGTTACTGTGTACAGCTGCTGTCCTAGCATCTACCAAGTGTTGCGTATAAAATACACACTCCTCAGTTTAACTCATTATGCCTGACTTCAGGGTTACTGCATTATTTGTGTGCTGAAGCCTACCATTCTTTTATTTGATTATTATTTTTTTTTTAATTCACACATGCATAACAGAGTAGCCAACTGGCATGCTGCTAGCATACTGAATGTGGCTAAACAATGCTGCTAAATATGTCAGGGGAAGGGAGTTGTCACTTGTGCGAATATAGCTATTGCTCGTCCTGTTTCATTCCTGCATTAGATGGAGCACTAGCTGTTTTGTGCAGCTGGAGCTCTGCAGTGTTCTTTCTCTTTGGAGAACAGAGCTGTCAGAATGCATCACAATTCTCACTGGGGAGAAACAGTCACAGTCCTGAAGGGGTGAAAAAATGAGTCAAGCCCTAAAAGGTAATGAGAGTTTAAAAACAAACAACACAACTTTGAGGATCTTTAACATATATGTGTAGAGAATCATGGAATTCTTGAGGCTAGGGTTCTAAAAACACTAATTTCGCTCTGTGCTAAAGATTATCATTGTGTTTTAGGTGTTACTCAATGCAGGCAGTTGTGAGTGAGAAGCTGTTTAGTGTATAAGAATTGCACAGAACAAAAATATCTGCTACTTCTAAGTGCTTGCTGTCCAAAAAAATAAGATTGATACATAGACAATCAGATGGTAATGATCAGCAAGCTAACCTGTTGTTGCAGAAGATGTGTGCCCTGAAATTTTTGTCTATATTAACAAGATTTTATATAAGCTTCCAGTCAAAGTGCCTTTGTATACATTAATTGGGACAATTTGCCAACTGTAAAGTGCAGGTAAAAAGACAGTCTTCTAGTGAATTTCTTCCAGAAAGGTGCATCCTGCTTCCACCGTTCCACCTGTGAATGGCTGAGTGGCACTGCCATTTCTACATGTATACTTGTAAGACTTCAGTATTCAGTTTGACTTGGTAACCCAACAGAAAACTAATGTAGCCAAAAGAATGAAAGGTGTTCTGCTGAGTTAGTGTTATTTTAATGTGAAGTCAATGGGTGCTGGAGTAGTGTAAAGGATGGGGCGTATCACAGAGTGGGACGGAGTAGAGGGGAGGAAAGTAAGGGAAAGGGTTGTGCATCTTCTGGAGAAGAAAACTCTTAAGATCAGCTCAGTCGGTTTGCATAACTCCACCCTCAGAAGCACCATGGGGAAGAATGTGAAGATATTTGGTTGTCACTATCGGCCAGCTTAATCATAGAATCATATTGCAAAAGACCCTTAAGATCATTCGGTTCAGCCGTTAACCTAATGCTGCTAAACCATGTTCCTAAGTGCCACATATACACATCTTTAAAATACCCCCAGGGATGGTGATTCAACCACTTCCCTGTTCAGCCAAGTGCTTGACAACCCATTCAGTGAAGAAATTTTTCCTTATATGAGTCATCAATTCAGTAATAAATGAGGTAAGTTAGGAAATAATAGACTTTTGAGGGGTCTTAAAGTTATAACAAGTAGCTTTTCTTCTTTGTCTTTTTTTTTTTTTTTTCAGATAGAAAAGCAAGAAATTCTGAAGACCTAAAGAGTAAAAGTTAATCAGAGCTAAGAAATCTCTGCAGCAGTGGTCTGAACTGTGTCCTTAAAAAAAAACACCAAAAACCCCCCAAACAACCAAAAACCTCATAAAACCCAAGTCCTTGTCAATGAAGTGTTAAGGCCATAATATTTCATCTTTTGAGAGAGAAATCTCAGATTTTGTACCATGTTTTTTTTCCATTCTGCATTAATCCATCTCCAACTTCAGTGCTGTTGCATAAGATCTTGTGATGGGAAAATGGGCAGTGGTGAATTTGATCTTTGAGTAAATTTTCTACTTTTCTAATATATGATACTTTTCCAGAAGAGAAAACACAGGATAGCCAGTCTTTCCTTGAAGTTAATATTTCATAACTCTTTTTTTCACTTTTTTGGAAGAGACTTTGCAAGAAGGTTCTTCTGAAGTTTAAAGACTTGAACTGACAAGGCTTGGCCAAAAAGCGTTTGTAATCTTGGTTCTTTCTGAGGTACTATGCAATTAGTACTTACTACTTTTATTGTCTGGTTTTTTTCTACAGTAGTAGTGGTGTTCATATCATCAAAGTGTGTGTAAGCCAGCTAACTTGCTGTATTCATATTATCAGTTTGATAGTGGAAAAGTCTATTCTCAATTTTTCAGTGTTGCAGATCCTATACTGGAGTTCTCACTTTGCTTCAAATTACTTACCTGCTAATGAAGCTTCTGGGAAATACCTGTCTGCTTTGCTAAGTACTACAGAGACGGTTTTCCTTCAGCTTTTCTGTCTCTCTAGATAGGAGCATTTTTCTCAGCAGAAAGAGAACAACTTGAGGAAAAATTGCTGTAACTGCATTTTTTCAAATGCACATAGAGTAAAATGGTATTACTGCACATTTTGATTAAGTAGCATTGTTATATTGGTCTGCCATAGCCGCAGAATTGTTGATGTGGGGAGTGGTAGCATCATTGTATCCTGGTTTCTTCACATTCGAATTGGCTGCCTTTCTGCACAGCACAACTTGCTCACTTCTAAGTTAGTGCCCGCTTGTGTCAAGTAGCTGAATTAGAAATGTTCATTGTCAGTGACATACAAGAGGTTTCCTGACTTTCCTGACCTTCAAAATTAAAGCTTACAAGCATATTTCCAGTCATTTCGGGAAGTTTTTTTTGCTGCTTGTTCTCCAGGGAATTGAAGTAGAACATTCTGGAGAGATTTAAGTCTCCTTACCTGGGATCTTTCTTTTGGACCTGTAATGTACTCTGTTACGCCACAAGTTGTGTGAGCCAGGGAAATTCCCACCCATTACCCAAGGCTGGCTAAAGCATAGAAGTCAGCCAAATGTATTTTCAGAGAAACCAAATTATGAGGAAGTTTTTTCCCTTTCCTATTATGTTCCCTTGAAATTAGGGGCTGTGATGTAAACTATTTGTAGTGCTATCTCAACTATCCCAACCTACTTGTCTTCAGTATTTCTCTTGTTCTCTTGTTTCTATGGCTTGTGCTATTGCAAACCTCTCCAACTAAGTTAAGCCCTGGGAAAGTAAATATGCAGAGGAGTCCTAAACTTGAGATGGATCTAGTAAGATTTTAACTGTCTCTAATTTCTGTGATCATATCAAAGATTGTTTTTTTTCCTTGATTTGGGGGATGTTCAAAGAGGTGCATGTGTATTTCTCAATTTGCATTCAAAGTTATTGGATGTTTGGTTTCAGCGTGCATACTGCTGTGCAAGGTAGCTCAGTACTTGTGGCTGTGTATCTGACAGTTGATTTTGCTTATTGCTGTGACTTAGATTTGTGGAAAAGGATATTTCACATCAAACTGGTGATGATAAAGATTGATGCCCACACTTAGGAGCTTGCCTTATCCTCCCAAAATCTTTACTGATTCTTTGAAAAAAATCACTATTATGTGGCAGTAGCCTATCTGTACTTGTGCTGAAGTCTCATTATAAGCAGTATAGTCAATACAATTGATTCACCTTACCCTTGAGTAGGCATCTTGCAGCTAGTCAGGTTGTTTCCAACTTCACTGGCTGGTAGACAAGATATCAGTTGACTACAGTGGGTTACAGGTTTACACACCCTAATTCAGGTGCCTTCCTGTAGGTGTCTTAAACTTTAAATATTGTCTAGTATTCCTGATGGTAGTGCAAGTACAGGGTCTTGTCTTTCCAAATATGTTCTGTATGTATACTGATGAGTTTGAAAACTTAAAAGCTAAAATTTGAAAAAGCAGACATAACTAGCAAACTCAAGCCAGGCTGAGTATTTTTTTATTTATCACCTCCAGTAAAGAGGTAGTGAAGGAAGTACTTTCTTTACATCTTGGACACTTTGTTTCCTTTGTGTAATGAAAAATACACATCCTTTCAGGATGAACAGGGGAGTAAAGGACTACGTATACACCACAAATTCAGCTGTAGCTGTTCATAGTGCAGTGGGAGGCAACCTTCTATTACTGAAGTTAGTGTGGGGCACCACCCACAAAACGCTTCTCTGCTGCTTTCCAGATGTCTGGTGTTTAGATTCGTCAGGCTTTTTCTAAAGACTTCCATTTTATGTAATGCATTTTTTGGGTTTGGGGTTTTGGTTTTGTGTTTTTTTTTTTTTTTTTTTTTTTTTTTTGTAATGTAATACTTTCTAACAGTTCACATCTCCAACATGGCATTGGTATTTCATTTATTTCAAACTACAGTGCTGTTGATAGTATTGTTGTAGTGCCTATCACATGATGTCTAATCCCAAGACTGCAAAAGAGTTCTTCCTTGGAAACCTGTTCTGCCACAATACCACTGTGTACAGAGCTTACTGCAGTTTCTGTTACAGTAGTTTTGCGTGCAGCTGTCTGCCCAGCCCCAGTCTGTGCTGTTTGTCCCACTCTGCCTCAACTCACAGCCTTATTCCTGAAGATGTGGCTATACTGTCTTTTCTCATCATGTTTGGTAGTCCTTTTCCATTTCCCAGCAGAATGCAGGGTCATCAATTGTGTGAATTGTGGTTTGTGGGATTGAGATTTATTGTTGTTGGGATGGTGGACCCTTGGGAAGAAAGGAAAAGACATTCCTAGTCCCCCTGTTTACCTTGTAGTTTGCTTCCCATGTCACTGAAAAGTCCTAGCCCTCTAGTTAAAGCATAGGGTGATAGTGGATAGAAATTAATATAGAAGGCAGAAGAGAGTCCTGTCTTACCCAAATCCAGCCAACCCTTTGTTTAGAGGAAAGCAGTCGTTTGGTGTGGCAGTAACATGCTGTCTTTCTACTTCTAGGTTTACTTCTTGTCTTTATATTAGAAGAGGATTAAGGATAAAGTTGTTCAGTTATAAGATGTTAGGATTGGAGGTTCAGACACTAAATGGATTTCTTTGTCAGTTGTAAATCTAAGACACTGAAGAAAATCTGCTTTAAAATTGGAGTCTCTTCTCCCTGGGTTTTAGCATTTATTCTAGAGAACTTGGGTATACCTGGTTTTGGTTTTAAGCATAAATCAAATTGATGCTTCTTGAGGTGAAAATGATCTGCGTCTTTAATTAAGACCAAAAGTACCAGTTATATTTAGGAAACTGCATGCTGTATGTATGTTTAGATTTTTCTTTTCAACTGTATCTGCTAATAACCTGTATTCTTTTGCAGAACCCTGTGATAATATGAGAGAGATTCTCCAAAATGTGGCCAAATTACAAGGAGTTTCAAATATGAGAAAACTAGGTCACTTGAATAATTTTACAAAGGTAAGAGCTCAAGCAGTGTCAGAACAAGTGATCATACAGGCAAGGTATTTTGCATTTACTTTATCAGACATTGCCTGGGAGATGCATGAAACAGCTTATTGTTATGGAACAGTACTTGAAATCTACATACTGTGGGAGAGGAAGTGAGCAAATAAGACAAGCAAATTTGTAAAGGCGGCATTCTGCTGAACGTTGTCTACATGTCCTATTGGCTCAGGGTTTTGTAGTACTTTAGTGCTTAGAAGACTGATTTCAGGCTTCTGATATCTCCAATTAATAGGTTAAGTTGTGCAAATAGAGCCAAAAATTGGTTGCTGCTCCAGAGAACTGAATTAAAAAAGTGAAATGCCAGACTCTGGATGTAAACTGACAAAGTGCGGTGAGGGGGAGGACTGTATCAATGAGCATGATATGCAGTGGTTTGGACACTAATAGAACAGCAACTGTCAACTTTCACTGCAGTTTTCATAGTGAAAAAGATTTAAAGGGGCAATTTCTAGGAGTGCTGTCAGTACTGCTGATTTTTGAGGTGCTTTTTCCAAGTACGTGCTTCCAAATCATAGACATACGACAGATATTTGCCTCAAAGTATGATGGGTATGTTGGAAGCTGTCACTGTGAGCTGACAGGAGGCAAGAATTAAAATCTTACTACAGGCTGAGGAAGGAGGCTGTGAAAGGCCTTCAGAAGGAGAGCAAGTGCCATTTTTTGGGTAGGTGAATAACCTCTGGAGAAGAGCGGAGAGGACAGATGGGAGGTGAGCAGGGTGTTAGGAAACAGGTGTCTGTAGCATTAATGGTTGTGGTTGGGCCAGTGTTACATTTATCAAGGCAAGGGAAAAGTGCATTGCAGTCAGTGAGCTAGGAGGCATTGGAGCTTCAGTGTGAGAGTTACCCGAATAGATGGACTGATACTCAGAAGGAGCATGTAAGTTGCCTGCCTTCTGGATAGAGCACCACAGATAAGGCAACATGCCTAAAGATGAAACACAAGTTTCTGTGATGGAGGATGTGTCCTGCAATCAGCTTTAGCCAAGAAACAAGATAGTAGTGGAGAATTTTGTGGGTAAAGTTAGTTGTAAATTATTACTGTTGTAGAAGAGCTGGTAACAACCAGTGATTAAAATAACCAGGAAGCTACTTGACAGTTTTGAGTCAATCTCAAGTCAAAGAATGAATGCTCAAGAGCAGATTTGGGGGACCAGTATATGAGAATGACAAATATGCATGACAATCTTTAAAGTGGGCATGCATCTCAGCTGTTAAAAGCACTCCTTGTAAGACTGAGCACCACTTCAGTGGTAGTATGAGATTCAGTTGGCAGGAGGGCGAGTACTGAGAACAAAATCACAATAGCAAATACATTTCTCTTCTAGTGCATTAATAACAAATCTGTAAATGCTCCAGGTTGGTTCAGAGCACATGTAGGGGCATAGTATTCACTGGGGAACTGATACACTGAAATACTTTCTTTGGGTCATTGCCTTATGGTGTGTGTTGGACATCCACCACTGACAAAATGCTGCTGTTTTTACTGAGATTCCACACTGTTGCAAGAAAGCCCTTTATTCTGCTAGCATAAGCTGGTGCATAGCTGTGTTTCATTTATCTGCTGATCTGGAAACTTAAACGTGAGTCCTTCCAAATTCTCTGGTAGGCTTAAAATTGAAGAGCTGGATTAGGTTTGCAGGTGCATGATTCCTAGTGAAAAGTCAATATGTGAAACTACGGATCTTAAAACACTATTGATTTTACTACTGAAAATCAATTGTTTAGCACCTCTAAATTTGTTAATTAAAGTACAAACCAAAAATTCTTTTTAAAAGATGGTTTTGAAAAATTGTTAAAAATGGAAAATACAGAAACACAAGGAAGGTGATCATAAATTGGACTTAAGGCTAGCAAGAAATGATGAATTTGTGAAAAGTAACTTGATAAAATTAAATATGACTTTTGAAGGCATAGTGTGTGGTTCATAACCTGGTTTTGATTCTGCATCAGAGTGATCCTGTATAAGGGAATCATCCTACTCTATTTAATATTTAGCACTTGTTCTTATATTCATCTTCCTGGAATATCTGCTTTATAAATGTATAACTTGTACATATGGTTTTGCAAACTCTTCCTATTTTTGTTTGAACTGTAAATGCAGTTATGAAAATAGAATAAAGGTTGCAAATTGTATTGTATTGTCTGCCTTGTGGTTGGAACAATTCTGTGTTTTTCATTCCAGTGGTTAAGAGTGAAAGCCTGGAGCCTGGGGAGACAGTTTTGTTTCGTCTTTGTGCTCTGGTCTTCCACCATGAATTGATACAGTTTCAGTTCTCCCTTTGAGATTCAAGTGTGGGGAAGATAGGCTAAGAGCTGGTTATTTTTGTACCCTGTCTTGGAATTATAATGAAGATCAACTTCATTTGCTTGTAAATTCTTGCATTTTTTTAAAGACTACTAGTTACCAAAGATACTTGCCCTATGGACACGGACAGGACCTTTGAAATCTCTTTAATAGCATATTTCTGGAAAAAATACAGAAATTCTGTAAAATTTAACTTTCCTGCTAAGAATATAATTATACTGAAAAGAAAATGCTAGCACCAACCTAAGCAGTTGCTTGCCACTGCAACAGATTTTTCCTTCAAAGACTGGGCAAAAATTGCATTTGGAAGAAATACTATTCTGCTCTTTTGATAATTACAATTAATGTAAGTTAACGTGGACTTCCCTGACAGATCACGGTAAACATTAAGTTTTGTGTTAATTTCAAGATACATGAGATATGCTAAGTTCAGGCTTCTTTCCTTGAAAGAAGACTAGATTTCTAAGGTGGGGTTTGTGCCCTCCACCCCCTTTACTTAAGGAGAAGGAAATTAATCACCCTTTAAAAATTGCTAAACTCGGCTCCACTATTTTATGCAGAAGTTAAATATTTTTAATAAATTTTATTTAAAATATTTAACAATGATGGTCAGCAGTCAACAGCATTTGTTACTTTACCTGCAGGAATGATACCATAAGGCAGGTATTTTGTATGAAGCTTGGTTGCCCAAGAGATGTAACTCCCTTTTCATTTGTCTTGCCCTTCAAGAGAAGTGTTAACTAGTGATGTTCAGGTCCCCACAGCACCCATACTTACTGTGCATAGTATGCTGTATACATGATATTTTATAAAAACTTGCATTTCATTCATCAAGTTTTAGCTAGTACTTCTTGGTAAAAGCCTTAATGTTCATGTTGTTGGCTCTTTGTCTGCAGAACATGCGTTGTTCTTGCCCAACAGATGCTTTAAGTTTTCTGCTCCAAGAAATAAGTGTTCCCACTCTGGTAATACTTGGGCTATGGAAACGTGTGTTTTGTTCTGAATTGCAGCAGTGGCAGACTTGGAGATTTATTTTTTTTCTCCTTGTCTGTTGCTTATCACTTGAGTGAAGCTGCAGTTTCATGGGCAAAAATTTTCTAAGTACTGCCTGACCTATATTAGACAAAATAGTCCTGTTTCTTTCAAATGACCTGCATCACTATTTAAGCTAACCTGAATTTTGATCTGAAAATTCTTTGAGGATTTGACCTCTAGTAAATGGTCAGTGACATTTCCAGTTGTCACAGCACTTCCCAAGCTTGGCATGTGCCTTTGGCTTCAGTAAACTGAGTAGGATTATCCATTTTTCATTTATATGGCCAGCTATGTAAGGCAAGCGCCTTGAAGTTTCCCAGCTTCTGCTCATTAATACCAGAACATCATTGTTACTACTTTGGGGTTTTCCCCACCCCTGTGAGAAGTAGTAAGTGAGAAATTACTGAAAACCAGAAGGAGCTGTACAATTGCATATACCTAGTGGAAAATATCTTTCGGATTTGAAGTATGTGTTTAGAATCCTTTATTATAGAAGGCTTATTCCATTGTTGGGTTCAGAGAGATCTTTCAGAACTTTTTAAACCTAAGAGCATATTTAAATAATGAACAGAAAAAAAGATCCACAGATGTTATTAGAGGAATTTCTATTTTTCATTTAAAAAGGTGCTTCTTTAAGGTCAAAATGAAACTTAATTCATTTTTAGCTTAAATTTACCAATTGAATAGCATCAGTGATTTGGAAAATGGTATTTGCAGTCTACTCAAAACTAAGTCTGTGATTATTTAATGAGGCTCTACTGTTGTGCTGTATGTTAGGTTTTGACCATGCTGCTGAACTTCACTAGGATGGGGGTTGAGTTTGAGGCTAACAGAGGCTTTCATGGATTCTGTCTATGATTCATAGTCTGTCATTTTAGTGTCTTGGCTGTCTTTTGCAAAACCGAAGAATCTTAGAATCTTAATGCAGCGCTGACTGACTGTAGTGCCCATCCGAGTAGCTAAACCACTGTGGCAAAACTTGAAATCTCATGATGAAGTATGTAGCAGATAGGAACAGATCTGGAGAGCTAATGGGTCTAAATCCAGTCCACAGTTTCAGTAGGGGTTTCTCCTAAGGCTAGGATCTATTAAGTAGTCTCCTCATAAATATTACTAGTGATGGTTCAAACTTTATTTCCAAAATTACAATATAATAATTATATTTTGGATGCATAGAATAGTATCATACTTTTACCTAGTAATTGCTGTAACTTTTGTTAAATACACCTTTGGTCTCCTTGTGCACTCAACTTGTGTATGCTGTTGACCTCCTGTGGTTTTGTTGTTTTGAGCTACTGTTTCCAAGACATGTTGATGTGTTACTCACATTGCTATGACTCATCCAAGTAGCATGAAAAACTCATAGCTGACAGTAAACATGAAAAAAAACACTGTAAGTTAGTCACTGTCTGGCCTAGTGTAAGTACCATTTTGTCTTAATATTGAATCATACCCTCAAAGAGTTTGTGCTGTTCCCATTCATTGACTATTACATAAAAAAAATCTTGAGTTTTAGAGTTGACTTATTGGCAGTTTTAACAAGCAAAGTATACTGTGTGTTTATGTATACATATTGAAGTATATTGTATATATAAATGCATACATTTTATATAAAAGTTGTTGTGTTTTTCACAAATATCTATTTGCATAATTCCAGGCACTATATGGTAATCTGTTGCTATTTTAGTGAAATATAACAATGTAATTAGTCAAAAGCAGACTTTAGTGTTCTGGTACTGCTTGCTTACAAATTTATACTACAGTGATATGCATATTAATTGTTAAATGTTACAGTCAAACATGTGACAGTTTGGCCTTGTCAAGAATTCAGCCATCTACAAAAATCACTGCATTTGGGCTATTATCATTGGCCTGCTTGTGTTTGAAGGTGAAATGAGAAGAAAGTTGCAGTTTTCCCTATAGTGTAAGACCAGACACTGAGCAAATACCTAAAGCATTGAGACTAGCTGAACAGTATCTTCTTATAGCAGCTTCCATGACTTTTTCCACTTTTAAACATACATCAATCCAACCTTACGTTTGCAAGGCTTTTTTTTTGCCCAGACTAAATAAGCCCGATGGCTCAGCCATCATGGGTGTATTTTGTAGCTGTACTGTACATTTTCTGCTACACTTTTTCCAGTTTGTCAGCTCTTAAAATGTGGTACCCAAAATTTTGGTTTTCATGCTGTTTTGAGAGCAGCCTGTCAAACAGAAAAACATCTCTTAACCTCAAACTTCATGCAATGCTATTAGTACTTCCAAAGGTAAAATTTCTCCCCTCCCCTCCTGAAATTATGTCACTAACTCATTGAGTTTATAGCTTGCTGTAACTTACAGTTCTTGCTTTCCTTTTGAAATCTGTTTTTTTGTATTTAACGTTCCAAATCTGTTCTGGACATTTTATATTTCTCTGCTGGACTTCTTTCAGTTTTCATATGCCTGTTAGTATGTGGTACCCTGAAGGATATGTTACAGCATTCCTTCTATTTTATTCAATTTTCTCACTGAGTTTGGGCACTCCTTTCAATTCACTGAAGCATTTTGGATTCAGATCTTGCTTTCCATCTCTTAAATTCTTTTCTAGCTGGAAATCCTGTAAGCACACTACTGTGTGTAAATTGGAAGGAGAGCTAGTACATAAGTGACAGCGGCCCATTGGAATGAGAATAAACTAATAGCTAAAGTAGCTAGTCTTCTTAGGTTTTTTAGCCAATTTTATCTCTTTATTTTCTGTGAGAAATTTCATGTGTATACACAGACAGCATCAAACACTCTAGTAATTACCATCACATTCAGAAATTTGTATCCACACAGCAATTAAATTTGATGAAAGTTGTAACTATCGTGAGGTTACCTGACTGTATAAGATAAGGTTAAGTTTCTTTCTATATCAGTGAGGGTATATGCAGTGGGAGCACATGTATAGAGGAAAACAATTGGCATTGAGGAGCTAGTAACTGCGCTATATGTAGCTATATTGGCTAAGAGTGGTTACTGACAACTAGACTAGAACTCATCCAGTGAACTGAGTACTCTGTAGCAATTGTAGCAAGCTAGGTGAATTCCTGAAAAATGTCATCTGCTTTGGTTTCATCTTGGGACTGCTAAAGATGCAAACCAATAGTAAGTGCAATGGTAGCAGGCTTGCTTCAGAAACGCACTAGTGGACACAATAGCAGCTTTCTCAAATATCATTTTTTCCTACATCTAAACTAATTCTATGGGTTGTTTAAAGTAGGAAAAAAGACTGTCAAAGATAATCTGGTATGTTAAACTAGGATTTCTCATTTATGTCTGGGGTGGATTGATGGGGAAAGATTTAGATGTGTAAATGATTGGGCTAAGCAATATTGATGTACTTGTCTGAAACTGAACAATGCACTGGTTTTACTCACTATCTTCTCACACAGTTTTGCTTACACTCTGCCAGCCAATTTTTACAGTTCATAAAATGTCAATAGAAATGCTAAAGCAGCAGTGGTGGCCTTAGGCAGTTCAACAACATGGCATAAAAATAGATTGATGCTAGGAAGTGACATATTGTCATAAGCAGTTAATGCACCAATTGTCTAGTTTTATTATCACTTAAATTTCAAAGGGGGGGGGGAGGTTATATAATAACTTCCCATAGGTTTTATAATAATCTTTGGTTATAGCCACTGTTAAGAAAAACGCAAAATCCAGATTATTTCAGTTAGCTTATTTGAGCCCAAATGTGAAACTGATTCAGGACAATCTGATAATCTCTGTCATTAACAACTTTGGATTTCAGCATTATCATTATGCTTATTTCTGTATCCTTTCTATTTCACTATCACTTATTTTTTTAAAAATGTTGCGTGATCCTTGGAAGACTTGGTACCTGTTGAGCATAAACCTACATATTGCTTGAATTTAAATCATCATGCTAATAGAATGACTTCACTTAAAAGCAGAGTTTCTGTGCAATATGCTGTTATTTCAGGTGGAGTTGAACAGTAGAACAGGAGCATGGAACATATTAATTATTTCAACTCACAGTAGCTTTAATTTAATTGTTTGTTTAGTTTATAATAAACTTATTGCTAGCAGTAAATACATGTAAAGAATGTGGCATGGGTTTTGAGATATATTAATACTTTCAGAGTGAGGGTATTTACTAGTTAGCACAAACACTTACTGAATTCCTCACTGAGGAGAAAATAACTGTGTCGGTTTAGAACTGAACACATGAGAGGACAAAGTGCAAAGCTATTGCACTCAGTCACCTGAGTGAAGTGCTTGGAAAAATGCTTTGGGATTTGGATGTGATAATAAAGTATTTTGTAATTTTAGCTAGGGGTAGTAAATGAGATTGCCAGGAATGTCTTTGTCACTCTTGCAAAAGGAGAACAGAGTCAGCTTTTATGGAGGAGACACTTTCCCTTTCATCAAGAGGCTAAAGCATTGGTACACACCAGATTGCTGCTTTTGAGATTGGTTTTGCATGTAAAAAGTGCACTTGTAAATCTTGAGTCTTGTGTTCAAAATGGATGGATATGGTTGAAGTGTTCAGGTTTCACAATGTTATAGGTGTCTTCTTGTGTGCATAAATTCAACCTTTGCATTGATTGTTTCAGAGGTACAAGTTCTGTGGGAACAATGGCAGGCCAGGCCAAATGTCAGTTACAGGATACTTACCATTGGCAATACCTTTTGATTTTTATTTTTTTTGTAGGCCTGTGCTGTTGCAAAACATGACAGTGGACCATCAGTGGCAATCTGTGCTTCAAAGCTGTCACCAGAGCCCTCTTTTTGAATGCAGATGTGCTTTGACCTCAGGGTTTTTCATCTCTGCTCAGGTTACCAACTGCCCAAGTAGCAATCTGGAGTTGAAAATCTGACCAGCTGGCAGTTTACAGGATTGTACAAGCGTTTCTCTCATATAAGAAACCATAGATTTGTGTGTATGTGGTATATAAACAGAATACTGACAGAAATTCTCAGGGTAGTCTGAAGATTATATGCTTCCCCTTGCCATATATGAAATTTCTCAGGTTTCTTAAAAAGCATTGCCAGAAAGCTACATTTTACATAGTTATTTTTGAAGAGTTGTAATTAATGGATACATTCTTTTGCTTTCAGCTTCTGTGTAATGCTGGCCATTCTGAAGAAAAGCTAGGTTTTACATATGACAGCATCATAATATGGTAAGTGGTAAGGAGCACTAGAGCAATACTAGGGTACTTTAATTATTCTAGGTATAATTAAATAAACTTTATTTGTACTTTTAAGCTAGTATTTTGTATTTTTACTGTGTTTGAAATTTCATAATACAAATATGTACCTTACACATATTTGAGTAAAATCAGAAATATATTACTAGCTTTTGAACAAAGAGAGGGGAAAAAACTTTGAAGTTAAACATGTGGGTTTCTTTGTTATATTCTTCATAGATGTAAAAATACCTCTGAATAACTGTACTCGCAGAAAGCACTTTTAGTAAGAACGTGCACCTATAGAATGTGAGCATACTGCTGATTTGAATCGGGATTTGAAGATAAACATTTTACGTTGGCTTGATGTGTATGATTGTCTTTGTAGTAATGCTTTCCCTGCTACTAAAACACCCTTTTTTCAATCAATCAAGTGGAATTTTCCTGTATTTTGTCACAGTTTCTGACAGTCAGAGGTAACTACATACATATTTTTAGAATGTATCTGTTTTTACACAGACATATGTAAACTTGTCCTGAAGCTTAGCACTGATGGCAGAAACAACTAAGATCTATTATTTAATATGATTTTCTGTTCCTTCAATTTAGTTAGCTGACTTAAGGAAAGCAAGCTTAGAAGAAGCTGGTAATTCTTACTTAAAGTAAAATGTTGGAAAAACTTGTGTAATATCTTGTGGAAATACTATAAGTCGTTTTCTTAAATAGAACTGATTTTCCTTGCTAGTACTGAAAATTTCTTAAAATGTTAGCATATTTTTGTGAAAACATGTTTTGCTGTAAACTTCAGTAGGTTATCATCTTCTGATCTTATTTATATAATCTATTACAGTGCTTTATGATAGGACTACTTAAAAGTACAACTTCAAATTTCAGAGTTCATTACCAAATATTTTTAAATACAAATCTTGAAAGGTTATGCAAATGCCAGTGTTTGTTTTTATAGGAAGAAGTTTGCAGAAATATCTGCTAATCCAAACACAACTATGGATATTGATAAGGAAGAGAGAAACTGTTGTTCTAAGCAGATGCATGAAGAGAATTAGCCCCCTGCTTAGAAAAATGCCAAAAATTACTTGCCAAAAAAAATGAGAAGACTTAGGGCAGGAAAATAAGCTTCGTTAGCATTGTTACTTTGGTCAGTTCAATGGTTCCTCTGTGTATGTATATGAGAAGCAAATCTTTTATGCATAGATGTAGGTTATTCTGCTAAAGTGATAATTTTCAAACTTAATACCACTCAAACACTCAAATTTTAACAATCATAATTGTGCTGATTGGTAGTTCTACAGAAATATTAATTGATCGTTTTCATGAAATAGAGACTTTTCAGGCAAACTTCTAAGTTTTTCTCTATGGAGTGGTAGGATTATGTTTGCAGATTATTTTGCTATACAGCATACAGCTGTTGCAAGTAACGGAATTTTGATTTTGGAAATGACCTTCAGGTAGGCTAAGTACCTTTGGAAATAACATTCAAGTTCTGTAATTTGCTGTGCTGATGTTCCCAATGTTATTTTAGATTTCTGTGGGGAAACCTTTTCATTCTGCAAAACAAACTTGTTTTTCTTTGAAAGCATGAAAAGTTATTTAGATGCAAGAAATACTTTGAGTTTTCCATGTTTGTGAAGTATGAATGGCTTACTTTAAGAGTTAAACTCAAAAGGAATCAATGATTTCAAGGATAATTGTAGATTTCCTTGATAGAATATTTACCTAAACTAAAGAGTTACAGCCTACAAGAATTGCAATTATTTTCCAGGTAGAGATCTGTATTTTAGAACTTGTTCTCTTTATGGAATTTTATTATAATCAGGTGTCTGATTATGTCCCCCCAGCAGATGGGGATAATGGTGACACGTTTTGTTGTCATTCCCGGTGTGGATGGGTCTTCCCATACCGTACCATTGACAGGTGAGAGGAAGCCTTGAGCCATGAAGAAAAGAGAGTGTCGGTGGGCCTCAAACTTTTGAGGTCTTTTAGTAACATGCCAGGAGACTTTGGCCATAAAAGCAAAATCCAGAATATTCACTATTACCTGGCTGGATTAAACAGAGATTTGTGAAAACCGTGGTTGTCTTTCTCTAGTGGGTGGATAAGATGCTACAGGATAAGGTGTGAGAATGATTCTGTGATAGGTAGTGAGTATGCTTTCTTACTCCACCCTTTGTTCTTCCAGACTTTATCATTCTTATTGTTTATTAGTCTTGATGCTGTCTTCAGAAGTTACTTTCTTTTCTGCAGTGTTGTTTAACTGCAGCTGGTAACCGAGCCCCACGCAGCTGCTCTCTCATTCCCCCTTGCCCCGGTGGGATGGGGGAGAGAATTGGAAGGGTAAAAATGAGAAAACTCACGAGGTGAAATAAAGACAGTTCAATAAGTAACGTAAAAGCAGTGTGCACAAGCAAAGCAAAACAAGGAATTCATTCACTTCTTCCCACGGGCAGGCCGGTGTTCAGCCATCTCCAGGAAAGCCGGGCTCCATCATGCCTAACGGTGACCTGGGAAGACAAACGCCATCACTCCAGATGTCCCTCCCTCCCTTTGTTCTCCCCCCAGCTTTATATGCTGACCCTGACATCGTGCGGTCTGGAATACCCCCGTGGTCAGCTGGGGGCAGCTGTCCGGGCTGTGCCCCCTCCCAACCCCCTGTGCCCCCCCAGCCCCTCGCTGGTGGGGTGGGGTGAGAGGCAGAACAGGCCTTGGCTGGGTGTGAGCGCTGCGCAGCTGTAATGCAGACAGCCCCGCCTTACCAGCGCTGGTTCCAGCACAAATCTGTAACACAGCCCCATACTAGCTAGTATGAAGAAGATTAACTCTGCCCCAGTCCAAACCAGTACACAAGGTTGCTTAAAATACTGGGGCAGGTAGTATTGTACTTACTTTCTCTTGCAGAAACGTAATGTCTTTTTGGCACAAAGGCACTTTGAGCCACAGATGCATGCAGAGTGTGCATATCTAAATAATTTTCTGATGGCTATTTTGGAATCATGTAGTATGGGTTTTTAACACAGTTGTTGTCTTGATGTGCGTTCACATCCAACAATCTTGAGTTTTATTCATCATCTCGTTCTCTTGAAGTTTCTCATAACCCCATCCTGTTCTTATTAATATGAACAGAAATGCTGCCCTCTGCATTTCTGTCCCACTTGCTTTCTCCAATTCAAGAAATGTATACTAAATACTACCTACAAAAGTAGGTTGTGAACCTGGATAAAAATTTTCTGTTCACCTCTGCTCTTTAAATTAACCTTTTCAGATTTTGATTTGTGAAACTACTTTTCATCACTCTCAGATCTTTTTATATCCCTTAATACAGGTTGAGCAACACCTTAGGGCTTTTTATTTTTACTTGTAAGTCTTTCAAAGGATTAGTGGAATAAAGTTTGTGTACAATCTACTGGATGTACAGTTATATTTTAAGGTGATTTTATTTTAAGTTCATGAACAGTCCTCTGGATGCCCTTTGGAATCCTTTTTTTTATAGACCTGTTTATCACCTTTTCTCCATCTTGGCCCCTACTGTTTCTCTTACAGTGCTAGCAGATATGTACACTAGTTCATGTTAATGTTCTTTCCACTTAGATGTGAAGCTTGGTGGGCTGCTGATGGTACTTACTGATAATTTCCTCCATTTCTTTTGCTGTTTTTCACTTGTTAGTCTAACATATTTTTTATAATAAAAGTCTTTATGGTAGGAATCTTCATGCAGATGTCTAAAGCAATGACTTAATATGAAGAGAATGTTTGTTTCTGTCATGCTTCTGTTTGTCTGTTACTGGCTTCATCCCGTCTCCTTTTCCTTTTGGGTTAGCCAGGGGGTCCAATTTATTTTTTTGAGTTGTCTCCTTGTGGTATGGCTGATAAATCAGAACATGTAGACACATGCACATACATTTTCCTATGTATTTTTTTCTACCTGCTGTAGCATATCTTCATTGTCTTTATAAGGTCAGGTTTCTTTCAGGTTTTTGCAGGTCAGTCATTGACTAGTGAGTGTTTTGTTTTTTGTTTTTTGTTTTTAATAGATTTTTGTTCAGTGTTGTATGCTTATATATATCATTGTTTTCATCCAACCTTTATAGATTTTTGTGACCTTTATATTATGTCTATATCTTTCTGGCTAGCTATATCTTTAAGTAATGAGAATACAATGAAATGCGTAGTGACACATACGTTTCTGGTACCTTCTGCTTTTGGATGTTGAATCTCATGAGAGTGTTGTCCTTTGTAGTGGTTTCACTGTTGCTAATTTTTTAATTAACTTCTGTCTACAAATTAACAATATCTTCCTCTTTTGAGTTGTAGAGCAAGCTTTAGTAGCTATTACTGCTTTTGAGAAACTATTAGTCTAAAGATTGCTTTGGTCTGCCTTTCAGCAAAAATTTTCCTCTCGGATATAAAAGTAACATTCTTTACTTGAAGGGAAAAATAAATAAATAATATAGATTCAGGATTTGGCTGTCCTAATAAGAAATGTCATGGATAGCAAAAACACCATTTGCATGAGTAATAGGTAACTTCTGCCCTAAGAAGAAACTGCTTAAGTCTGCTGAATTGGTATATCTAAATGAATTGTAAACTATAAGGTAAAAGTTCAAATAGAAAAATGCCATTGAATAGAACAGAGTCTTAGTGCTCATCCATCAGACTTCCATCTCTGCAAAGATGCAGAATTAGAAACAAAGCACGATTTGTGATCTGAGGAATACCTGTTATCTACTCAGTACAATGGAAAAGTTGATTGCTTTTCTTGAATGACTTCAGAAATAAATCTCTCCTGTAGTACTTTTTTTAATTACAGGAATAATTTTTTGTGACCTTACAGTATTGAGAATCTGTTTTTTTGCTTCTAGCTCAGCTTAAAGTAAATTAATAAAGGCAATTAGTGGCAGTCATTAGGTGATGAGTGTTTGAATCATGTTTGATATTATAGCAGAGATGGTCTGCCTGAAGTTAATTCCCTACTCGGTACTGAAATTAATAGCCGCTCCATCTTTATTTGCATGTAGTGTTGCAGCCTTTCTGCTTTGTCTGTATATCATGTGGAATTAGGTTCCTGTTACAGTGACTTTTACACAGGCCACTTAATGTCCAGAAAGATTCAGAAGGTTTTTGGCCTTAGAGTAGCTGATTATCATGCATGATGATCCTGGAATAAGAAAAACAAACAAACAACCCCCCCCAAAAAAACCAACAAAAAACCAACAAACAAAGAAAAAAAAAAACAAACAAAAATGTGCCATTTGTATAGGTGGAAATTCAATCTCACTGACTGAAGTATTTATATTCTTAAGTGTTTGCTGAAAGAATCCTACTAAAATACATCAATGGAAGGCTGGATTTTTTTTTGCCCCACTGTGTAGTCGGGTAAAAAGGGCAGATCTTTGAAGGACCTTGAAAAGGACGGCATGTCACTTCATACTTTCACTGGAGGCCCTCAGTATCTCATTTCTTTTTACCTAGATAGTGAACTTAGGAAATTATATTATGATGACAGTTCTGTTTAGGAAAGCTCACCTTGGTGCAAGCAAAATGCTTCCAAAATGTGTGGAAAGACAAGTATGTTTTGGTTATATGTTAAAATGAAGTCTGTGCTGTGCGGGGCTGCTTTAGTTATGACTCAGTCATATTTCATGTAAACGTAACATGGTGCTATAACATTTGTAGTGAGTGGTGCATATAATTCGGGTAAAAATCATCTGTTAGGTGTCAAGATACGTTTTTGAGGGCTTACAGTTATGGGCTGGCAGTCTAGCAGAGGAGGAAATGCTATCTACCTGTTAAATTTTATTGGGCTAATACTGTGCTTAGCTGTTATATCAAGTAAGTCACATACAGGTCTTGGTTGTGTATCACTTCATGAATGTGCAAGCATTCTTTTAGTGGAGAAAATTGATTTGTGGCTTTCAGATTAATGAATTGTCTACATCTGCTGGCAGGGTGAAGGTTTGCCTTCTAGGCTGTACAGGTGAGCATCCTGAAGGCAGAAAATCTAGGCAAAACATTTCTTTATAAAAATCAGGGTTTTCTTTATTTTAAAGGAGTATTTAGTAGCTGCATGTCAGATGGCAAAGTCTACCTGCTGCTAAATAGCTGTTTATCCCCCTTTTCTTCTTCATTGTAGCCTGCGGTTAGCTTTACTCAATGAAGCAAAAGAGGTGCGAGCAGCAGGATTGCGAGCCCTCCGCTATCTCATTCGAGACTCCAGTATTCTCCAGAAGGTGCTAAAGTTGAAAGTGGATTACTTGATAGCCAGGTAATTTTTCTCTTCCTTCTTGTTGTAAATTGTACAATTGTAAATCTTTTTCACTTTTACTTGCTTTCTCATGGTTAAGCAAGATGAGAATACGTGTTTTCATATCCTCTTACATTCTTGATATGTAGTTTTATAAAAGCCATTTTTCTTCAATATGAATAATTTCCTCTAAAATTAGAAGGATAATACATTACATCAGCTAATCTAAATAAAATGTTGTCCTAATATACGATATACTATGAATAATCTATATTAATTTATAACTGAAAAATACAGAAATCTGTGGTGCTGTTAGAAGGTTGAAACATAAGTAATTTTCGTAAGTTGGTTTATGGGAGTTGTTCTGATTCTTGTTATTATCATAGTGCTTTGGAGCCTTTAGTACAGAGTCAGGGCTAAAAATCAGTTCATGCCCAAGAATTTGTAGCCTAAGTGTAACCAGTGACAGAATAGAATACCAAAGGGCAAACTAACAATGAAATAATATCAGCATGATGAGTGGATGTAAATATTAGCATTTATAGTGCTTCCTTTGTTTAAAAACTTGTTGGATTTAGTATACTGCTATAAGCATGTGTGTTTCTGTTTATAAATATACACAGTCAGTTTTAGTGTGCTGTTCAATTTTATTGGAGCAAAAGGACTTTTCTGATCTGAGAACACATGCAAAACATGATGTGATATATTACAAATACTTCTAGTCTCATTTGAAATGACAGTTGCAGCTAGCTCAGAAAATACTTGTTGAAGCCATTATACCTTGTTATTGTACATTTGAGAACATTCTAGTGATTTAGTTATCTTCATTGTAATTAAAAAAAAAAATCAAGTGAAGCTAAGTGACCAATCATAATGAGTATACTTGCTGAAAGGCAGAGTTTTTAGCGAGTCATAACACTCTTTCTTCTGTTTATTCAATTGCATAAATATTAACACAAGCTGCTAACAGTTAAGGTGAAAGTTAATGTTGCTATAAACAAAATATGTTCTTTTAACTTATTTTAGGTGCATTGACATACAGCAGAGTAATGAAGTAGAAAGAACCCAAGCACTTCGATTAGTCAGAAAGGTAAAATCTAACTATAGATGGTCTTACAAGCTATGCCAGTCAGTTGTGCTGATTTCTGTCTTTTTCCATCAGCATTTTTTTTCCACAGGCTCTAATACCTTACCTTACTTTCTCATGTAAGAAGAAATTGTAGCTAATAATTCAAAAGAGAGAAGGAAGGGTAGTGCTGACAGTTTTTTTGAGTTTAATCTCTTAGCACTGAGAATCTTGAATGGTCTAGAAAAATTCTGCTAATTGTCTTTAATAGAGATCACAGTGGACAAGATTTGGGAAAAATTTATCAAATGAACACAAGGGTATAAAGCCCATATCATTAAGTTTCATCTAATGATTAACTTTATTGTATAGTGCGTTTAAGCATCTGTGAATCAAGAATGGGAGATTTTCTGCCATTTGAGAAATGAGGCAAATGGCTGTCACTGCAATAATCACTTGAAGGAATGCTTCTAGTACTGCTTTATCTTTAGATGTTGATGCTGTCTATAATTATTTTCTCAGATACACAGTAAGACATAGTTAGTTTGTGGTGGTTACTGTCCTGTGTAGCCATGGATCTGAGATGTTTGAAGCTCATTTTTCAAGTTCATCCTAGAGAAATTGGCATATACAGCTACTGAAGGTATTTTTTCAGGCAACGTGGTTCTGCCTTTGTACTGGACTTTATTGTTCTTTATCATGCTTATATTACTCCCTTTTTACTGAGTGTCTTAGCAAAAACTACCAAAGACTTGAAGTAGTTGGAAGAATGATTCCCCAGGAGCACTGTGTGTTTAATCTGTTTTGTGTGTTTATGTATTTTTTATATATTTAGGTTGAAAATATGTGAGTTTGATATGCAGTTTGTTTTCTTACATTAGCTCACTTGGTTTCTGTCTTGCAGAGGAGACAACATGCCTGATTAACAGTTGTGCCAAAAAGAGTTTCAAAGCTTAAACACTACCACCACCCATAAACCCAAACAAACAAAATCCACAATCATAAAGGAATGGATCCTTGAGGAAGTCAAGTTCTTAGCTAATCTGCTTTAAAAAAAGAGCTTCAATGTAGAGCCAGAACAAAAATTGGAAGATGGAATGGAAACACATTTATAATTGGCTTTATTTGGGTCAGAAACTTGTCCTCATTATTCCTGGGCTTTTTTGAGCATTTTCTAGTTGAGCAAAGACTTCTGTCTTGCTTGAAAGAGGCAAGAGGAAGCAAACGATAAATAGATTATTCTGATTTGCAAAAATGATACTGGAATCATGTAGCTGACCACCAGAGCTTTTTCTCCATCATTGTACAAGGATGCTGTGCATGTGTCGTCATTTAATCCGAGCTAGCAACCAAGCCTCACGCAGCTGCTCTCTCATTCCCCCCTGCCCCAGTGGGATGGGGGAGAGAATTGGAAGGGTAAAAATGAGAAAACTCACGAGGTGAAATAAAGACAGTTCAATAAGTAACGTAAAAGCAGTGTGCACAAGCAAAGCAAAACAAGGAATTCATTCACTTCTTCCCACGGGCAGGCCGGTGTTCAGCCATCTCCAGGAAAGCCGGGCTCCATCATGCCTAACGGTGACCTGGGAAGACAAACGCCATCACTCCAGATGTCCCTCCCTCCCTTTGTTCTCCCCCCAGCTTTATATGCTGACCCTGACATCGTGCGGTCTGGAATACCCCCGTGGTCAGCTGGGGGCAGCTGTCCGGGCTGTGCCCCCTCCCAACCCCCTGTGCCCCCCCAGCCCCTCGCTGGTGGGGTGGGGTGAGAGGCAGAACAGGCCTTGGCTGGGTGTGAGCGCTGCGCAGCTGTAATGCAGACAGCCCCGCCTTACCAGCGCTGGTTCCAGCACAAATCTGTAACACAGCCCCACACCAGCTTCTATGAAGAAGATTAACCGTATCCCAGCCAAAACCAGTACCGCATGGGATGTACACAGGGGTGCTAATGGCTCTTCAGTGCTGAGAGCCATGTTGATGAAAAATACTTCCTTACATCTTTTGCTAACTAGAGCATCATTGTCTTAAAAGACAATCAGACAAGTAAAAATCCACCCAACCTGCCTACCAGTAAAATGACACCTTCTTCATGTCAGGTCAGGGCTACAGCAGTTAAGCATTGGCATAGAGCAGTCAGTAATTGAGAAGCTCTCACTCACAGGGAATGCTGGGACACGTCCTGAATGGCACATTCTGTATTTTCACACTTTTTATTATTCTGCTCTAACCCTTTTCTCATCTCTCCTGTCTCCCTCAGTATCTCGAACAGTGGTTTGCTATTCCTAAAGATTAGGTCTAGAAGAAGAGAATAAGTGGCAAATAAAACAGAGTTAATTCATCTGTGCAGGAAGCAATTTCCTGTGAGCTGTGAAAGAGCTGAAGTGGGTTCCACCAGCATCACTGAACAGTTGTTTTCGGTTTCAAAGTCTGGATGCAATTTTTCAGCCTCATCTTTGACAGTAAAAATGTCTGTGTAAGAGTAGCATAGATACAAAATGTTAAAATTAAAACATTTTTCTGTTCCTTTTCATTTTTCATGGAATAGAAGAACAAAATGTAAAATGTTTATCATGTTTTATGAATTTATAAAAGGCACTGAATGCTAAAATTATTTTTAAAACATGTATGTTAAAGAAGGGGAGGAAAAGAAAAGAAAACAACTTTAAACTCCTAAAACTTCGTTTCTGGGGTTTTTTTAAGGCTTTGAGTGCTTACTCTTTTGACTGTAATTACCTCTACATTTCCTAGTAAGAGCTTTGCAATTTAATAGTGTCTTCAGCCCTGAAAAAAATGATATAAAGTTGTTTCAGAATGTGTTTTTGCATCTAGTGGAAGTTGGTAAGACTTCATTAATTTTAATAGGCAGGATGTGTTATTTTCAAAACAGAAGTCAGGGTTAGGTACAGTATGAACCACCTGTCTTCCTCTTGGGATCTTTAAAAGATCCAGTTCATAATCTCTGTTACTTATTTCATCGTAGCTTCTTGTAAGTAGCTTTACATCACCTGTCTTTGGTCTTTCGAATTGCCTTTCAATACCTAGAGCAGAATGAAAGCGAATGCAAAAGTTTGTATTTATTCTGCTAATATACATGGAATTCAATATTAAAAGAAAGAAATCTTTCCTACTTATGTCTTAAAATCAAAGAAAACAATGAAGCAGAACAGTCTTAACAGACTGCTTGTGTCGTCACTAAGTACGTCAGTATCAGTAGAAAAAAAAAAGTTACTTTTGTAGAGTGGATTGGTACACCCATTCTATTTCTAATTATTGTTACTTCATGCCACTGTAAAAGTGAAAGACTGGGGGGGGGGAAACTTTTTTTCTTTGGAGTCCTATCTTAAAGCTTCCTGTTTTGTGGGTGACAGCATCATGTATGACAAGAAGTTTCTCAAAAACATGTCTTAAAAAAACTTGTTAAAGTGTTCCAATATATTTGTTATAATGGTTGATCTCTTCTTGTTTTAACATCCTCTGCAAAGGTAAAACAATCCTCTTTGTTGTACAATACCTATAAGACATCTAATGGAGCTGTAAAGTTTTTGAGAAAATTATTTTTGAGAAATAATGAAGGTAAGCCTGCTGTTGGAAACAGAAAGGGTATTAACCAAAACCATGGAAAACCAGCCACAAGTTTTTAGGTGTTTGATGGTTAGTGGTTTGGTTTTTTTTTTTTTGTTTACCTCTTGCTTTTATTTATTAGTAGAAAAAAATGTGAAGTGGTTGAGTGGACTGTAACTCATTCAGTTGTTCACTTTTTAAGCAGTCAGGCAAAACCCCCTACTTCCTCCTTAGTAATACATCTGTTTAGTGATGTTCATGTTCTGTAGTATAGAGGATATATATTTAATTTTCTGAAACTATGAAAAAATCTGAACAAATAACTACTCAGTCAAAACCTCGTTTGGGGAAGGGTGAGGAGAGGTGTTACAGGTTAATTGTTTTGGAATGGTGTTTTTTGCCTTTCAAGTGTGTGCAGGGTCTTGCTCCTTAATCTGGTGAACTGATTTTCCTAAAGTAGCAGCTGAGGACTTCCATGGTGCAGGACCTCTTCAGTAGTGTAAATGAGCATTAGCTGTTAAAATCTGGTCCTCTATTCTGTCTCAAATTTATTGCAAAATTTTTTTTAGTTGAAGAGTGACTTAATTAATGGATGCAGGTCTTGTGTTCATCTTTGCTTTTCAGTTTACGGTGTTTAAAGGGTGTGTGTTTGTGTTTGTGCCATAGCTACGTAACTTAGGGTGAAGTTAAATTACACCACAGTTCTAGGCAGATCAGGTACTATGCCAGAGGATATTGGGGTGTTACTGACAGTTGTCTTCCAAATACTATAGCAGCTTCTGTTGACCATTCTATCTTTTGTAGTCTGCAGCAACCTAAGGATCCCTCTACAAAACAGGGGATTTTAGTCTTGGCTAATTAAAACAGTTGAATATTTATTGAAGAATCTACTGCCATATGAATTAATCTTCTAGTAGATTTTGTAATCTGCTGTGTCATTGCATAGCATTTTTTTGTTGATAAATTCTTGGAAAAAAGTACAAAAAAGGCAGGCATAGTTCTCTGCAAGAGTCCTCTTTTTAACCTTCTCCTCTTATGATAAAATGATACTAAACTAAAACACAATCAGGAAGAGAGTGGCAAAGTAAATTGACAAACAGAATTTCAAGAACAAAAGCAACAGTTTTGAGGACTTACCATGTACAACCAAGTAATAGATTAAGTGGTCTGCCTGGTTGTATCTAGGAAGCAGAATGCTGGTGAATCTGTGAGTATATTTAGAGAAATACTATGAAGAAACCAGAGCATCTTTTCTTTCACTTTTGGCAGATGATCACTGTGAATGCTTCATTGTTCCCCAGTTCTATTACTAATTCTTTGATAGCAGTTGGAAACGATGGCCTTCAAGAAAGAGACAGAATGGTTCGAGCATGTATAGCCATTATCTGTGAACTAGGTAAGATAACTAAAAGCTAATTAAGAAAAATTTTAATTTGGTTATCATCAGTTTTCTAATACGACTCATCTGTGGGTTTGTATTAAATAGATTTTATTGAAGCAATCAAGGGCATTCAGTTAAGAACTTTAGCATGTTGCTCATTATTAATGTCAGTTTCATGGATTTCAGTCATTAGTTTGATATATAAAACAATATAACTTTAACTTAAAATCTAAATCTGTTAAGTGAAGTACCTGAAGATTTCAGATGGTGTTCTTTCCTTGAAGACTTGCTGATTTTTCATTTACCTTAAAAACATTTCCCTACTGCAGTTGAAGTTTCTAACACTAAGGGATTGGAAGTAGGGAAAATTCCATACATGAGATGCTGACCAATGTACAAGCATTCAGAGAACTACAGAAGATCTTACTTTAAAAACTTTTACAGCACATACTGTGGTTAGCTAGCTTCTGGAAGGCAATATTATGTGTCCCTATACAGGCTATCTGGACAGTGGTTTGTACTAACTCCCTGTACTTACATGTGGGTATTGATTTTTAAAGCTTTTTTTTTTTTCAAAATCAATCAATGACAAGTAACTTCAGTAATGTTTTCAAGATACAAACTTCTGTTGTAAAGAAGTAATGTGCTGTTACTCTTTTATATTCTAGTATAAATATTTTATCCATGTCAATCCAGTGAAGCACAAAACTTTTTTGTAGGGAAATACAGAAACTACTCTATGGAGACTTGGTTGGAAGTAAGTTGGGAAATTGCTGCATAATGGCAACTGACTGACCAGTATCTTTGTTCATGATAAATTAATCCAAAATCCCAGTTCATTGCAAATGTCAGTCAGTTCCATTAAAAGCCTTACTTACACCTCAGCAGTGTCCAAGGAGAAAAAGATTTTATGTACTAGAGACAAGTTTGTTGTATTGGAAGCCATGAAATGTTTTCTTCCCTATTACTGGCCAAAGTGACGTGTTTTTGCTTTATTTAGCACTTCAGAATCCGGAGGTGGTGGCTCTTCGAGGTGGTTTAAGTACCATCTTGAAAAATGTGATTGATTGTCAGCTAAGCCGAATAAATGAGGCTCTGATAACTACAGTTTTGCACCTCATTAATCATCCAAAGACCCGACAGTATGTGCGAGCAGATGTAGAATTAGAGGTGGGTTCAGTTTTACTTGCTAAATAATAGAAATTAAATACTGTATGTTTAGTTTTTGTCTCAAGATTTCACCCTCTGTGATAGTGCAAAACGTTTAAAATATAACATTTTAGGCTAAGAGCATAATGAAATATAAAGTAGGAATAATGTGGGACTGAGGAAAGAGCAAGACCCATTTAACTGTATTCTCATGTGAAAGTAATGCATGTCTTTCTTTTGTTTAGCGAATTTTAGCTCCTTACACAGATTTTCACTACAGGCATAATCCAGACACAGCAGAAGGACAACTCAAGTAAGTGTTAGTGCTGCTACTTGTGCTACCAGTTGTGTTCATGGTATTGGAATTAAGCTGGTTTTCTTTCCACAGTGAAAATAAAAGCAATGCCCTAATACTAAACTACTTGAAGTTGGATATAGTAGGTTAGGATGCGACTTTCTGCGATACTGTTAAGCATTTAAGATTTAAAAGGCTTGTTTAGCCTGCAGAGGAGAAATTTGGGGGGCACCCTGCTTCAAATAGCAGCCTTTCTAATACCCATGAAGCTATCAAGAAGATGTAGCCAGGGCCCTGCCTGGTGGTGAAAGGTGGGAGGACAAGAAGGAACATACAAAAATTGAAGTGAGAGGTACCAAGTCGATGGAAGGGCCGGGATTTTCTGTGAGGCTAGTAAAGTGTTGGAACAGGCTGTCCAGACAGGTCCTGCAGCCGCTGTCTTTGAGAGTTTCTAAGGCTCAACTGGATGAAGCCTTTAGTATAACTTGGTCTGGTTTGATACCTGACAACTTTGTGCAGGAGTTTGGACGAGAGACCTCCTGAGATTTCTTCCAACTTCAGTTATTCAGTTCTTTTTTAATTTTGAAAGGGCATTAGATGCTTAGGTCTGGGTAACTGAATAAGGTCCAAATCTTTAGGTTCCTGCTGTAGACTCGCTGTCAGTGGAGATGCAGAGTGATTCATCTGACCACAGATAGATGTTTACCTTGTGATGTTATCCTCCTGCCATGGAAACTCCCCTGAAAAAGGAAAAGTAGCAATACTTAAAAATTCCAATCTTTGTGTGTATATACACATTGCCTAAATACATATGCACATATATATGCTTATATAAAAGACTTCTCTTACTCTGGACTTTGTCCCCATCTAAGATCTCAGTGAACTTTTTACTTGCTATGTTTTATAGTAATTAACTGTATTGTGACACTGTTGTTTTAATGATAGGGAGGACAGAGAAGCACGGTTCCTAGCTAGTAAAATGGGAATAGTGGCTGCATTTCGATCATGGGCAGGTAAGTTGTTTTTTTGTTTGTTTGTTTGAAGCTGGGTGATTGGAAAGGGAATTTTACTTTCTAGTATGAGTGGTTTGTTTAAACACTGAATCCGTCTCATTTGACATGTCTCACTTCTATCAATACCTTCCTATAATGCTACTAAGATGGGGTTTGATACTGTAAAATTGGAGGATGCATACATAGTTTTCTTTGATTACTGACAGGATACAACTACCCCCCCTGCTCTGTATCGAATACCTTGTAAGTTGTACCTTAGTGGTGGTACTTGACATTTGATGGGTGAGAGGATGTTGAGAATAACATCATACCATAAGACTTTGCCTTTGAGATGGTTCTGCCGCTTTAAATAACAAATCTTTATGTGAAGAGATAGATCAGATTAGTTTCATTAGCACCTGCATTTACCAGGTGCCATAGCTGAAGACAAATTGTCGTTTGGGATTTTTCATGTAGAATGCATTTCTAAACCAGAAAAGCAGGTTTCTGCATTTTTCTAAGTCTTTTCTCTGCAGTGTTAGAATGTCTAACATGAAGACACTGCTTCAGGGACTGCTTATCCTTTTAGTTGAGACAGTGTCTTGCAAATAAACTCGGATCAGTTGGTATGACCATTACCGATATTTTGAGCAGGATTTTTATAGGCTGTACTTAGGAAAAGTTCAGACTGTATAGAAAGCTTTTTTCATTGTAAAACTATTTGCTTTATTTTTTAGTGTTCAGAAAACAATCACTAAGCTTAACTTGATATCCAGATATCCTTCAAAAGTTTCTCATATGTATTCTCTCTTGTTTGGGGAGGAAGCTTGGGAAATTTATGAACAACTTTGAAACTTTCAGAAAGCAGTTCCTGACAAGAGTGTTGCTGCACTATCCCTTACTCAGACACTTAGAACTAATGAGATATGCCTGACAGGTCAAGTGACTGAAGAAACAGTTGTCTTGAAATACGTTACTTGCTGTGGCACTTTCACTGTTACACATTCATCCTTTTTTATATTATTTGTTAAGTTGGGGACTTAGCATTGTAAATGCTTTTGGTACAAAAATGTCCTTACACTGTCAGTCTTCCAAAGGACATCTAGTTGAACCAGGCTTGAGGATGTTCTTTGGTTTTGTTTTGGGTTTTTGGGTGGGGTTTTTTTGCCTGTGTGTACTACCTGCTATGCTCTGCTGTTCTGTTCTCCTTATTTTGCAGACTGGGTTATTCTTTAAAGCTGGTGGTTACTATGTGCTTTATCCTCATGTGTGATGTCCTTAGAGATAAAACTAGGGCATGCAGCAATGACTGCATGCACCCAAATCTATTCCTGTGTTGCAATTTGGGTATGACTCCTACAAGCTCTTAGAAAAGACCTTTGAGATGCACCGTAGAACATATGTAAAAGCCCTCAGTGTGTCTGTGGCCACATGTGTGTCTCTTTTTAAGTTTTTGTGACATGGAAGTTTTGGAATTGGGGACTTTCAAGTTCGTAAAAAGCACATGTCATTGAAGTTATTCTGTAGTAGTGAAAATACACAGATGAGTGGGTGCTATTTTTCATCTTCTAGTAATTTTTAAAAAGTACCAGTTTGGTTTTACAACGTAAGACAAAAGTGCAAACGTGGATTCTTTTTGTTCATTTAAAGTTGCCTTTGGAGAAACTAGTTTGTTTTTCTGGATAGCATGTTTCTGTAAGTTTTAATTTACTCTGTGAAGTATGAAGAAAATGATCAGGGAAATGAGCAAGGTTACAGTCTTTGCAGACACATTTTTAAGGAAAATTAAAATAAATTGAGGCTGAAAATCTGTGTAAACTTTAGGTGGTATTCTGTATCGTTTAGAAACAATCTGAAAGTTTTCCTCGTTCATATCGAAATATCAAACTAATTGAGTAATAATACAGTATAAAATGACCAAATTATAAGAGGAGCTTTGAGATTTTATGCAAATTAGATCAACTGTGTTGAAACTCCTGGAGGTGAGCACTAGTCTTTTGGGAAAAGATGGCTTAAAATGGTGCACAGATAATGGTATTCCAAGTATGTTTAAACGTGCTGCTTAGAATTTGCCTCTAAGATTAAAAGAAACTGAAGTTGTTACATTAAGACACGGCTCTTGATGGAGAAACTTCTTATAGTTTTGCTGAGGTGATGCAGATCTTTTAGGATTCATTGCTTTTATTGCTTTTAATGAATTTATATATTCATTGCTTTTATTTTTGTCTTTCTGCCATTTCTTTCATGTAAATGTTCTTTTTGCAGATAATTTGAAAATACTCTTTACAGTAGAAAGGGCAAAAGTAGCTATAGCTTTTAACAAGGAAACAAAGTACTGTGATTAGAAAGTTTTGTTAAATAACACTGCTTGGAAAGGAGATGACATTATAATGGTGAAAATGTTTATGATTAGTAATCTTCGTCATCTGTGCTTGTACTCAAACTGGAAATAAAACTTACAATGTGTCTAGTGCTTTTTTTTGTCGTTGCTGAGGGGATATTATTATGTATTTAATGTTTTCTAGGTATTATCAGCCTATGTAAACCTGGAAATTCTGGGATTCAGTCTCTTATTGGGGTACTCTGTATACCAAATATGGAAATACGGGTAGGTGCTAAATATTTCATACTGATGTAGGAATAATACTGGGTGTTTTAATTAGCATATTCTTGACATTGTAACAATTTAGTCGTTTAAACGGAGACTCCAACTATGAGACCACTGCCCTCAAATTCGTTTGACCCTCAAGTTCAAGTCTATGATTCCATTATGAGGTTCCTGTGAGAATGGAAGCATACCCTGTATGTCTGAGAGGGGGACATGGAGGAGAGAAAAGTACATAAATTAATTTTTCTGTAGTCACAAGGCAAAGCAAGTTCACAGTAGCTGCACTTAAGAGTTTAAAGCATAATAATCAGAGTTTGAATCTGAGATAATAGGTAATTGGGAAGAAACATTTTTATTTAAATCAAGAATTTGATGGTGGCAGCGCTGTTCTGAAAATCTTTAATCCCAAGTAGCCTGAGCTTCTGTAGAATTCACAGTGACAATAGGGCACAGTTCTAAAATAAACAAGCCCCTTCTACAGATTATTTCGGTTAATGAAAATAAACATGTTCTCAAAAAGAGATACACTGAAACAAATACACCAATTTTAGCGTTCTGTAGTAATCCCAACTTCAACATTAATAGTGAACAAAAGAATAATTTTTGTAAATCTGTAAAATTCCTGTTGTGTGTGTTTGGTTTTTTTGGTAGCGAGGTCTGCTTGAAGTTCTCTATGATATATTTCGCCTTCCTCTCCCTGTTATTGCAGAAGAATTTATTGAGGCACTTCTCAGTGTAGGTAAGTATTTAGAACCAGTTCATAAGAGTTCTCTCTGTTACGCTCTTCTGCAAATTTGAACCCTTCACTGTCTATATTGTAAATTAAGGGTATTAACTGTATCACTGAATTAATTGTGTGCTCTAAAGTCTTCCTTAAAATTCTTTATCAACTGTTAAATTTGTAAGTTTGGTCAAAGGTCAGCAGTGGAGCATAAGGGAACATTTGCACAAAAAACTGTGTAAACACATTACTACAAATTGGATTTCTTTGAAGTGTTAAAGCATTAGTAATGTTAGAAACAATTAGAAGTGTTAGTGAATGTTACAGAAAAGTTATTAAATAGTCTTTTCTGTTTATTGTGTGTCTGCTAGCTATCTCCTCTGCACTTTAGCAGACTTTTACTTTTCCTAGAGCAAGTGTATGCTTTTTAATGTGTTTAGTAGAGTTAGCCTTTTATCTTTAGAATCATTCCTTTGTAAACCCAAGAGTATCTTCTGCTTTGTCTCACAGTGCAAAAGGCTGAGCCCCAAAGGAGCAAGTTTCAGCCTTAAATGTTCCAGCAATTGTCTTTTCTGACTTTTGGTTATAAATGTTTTGTCATACAGTTGATTATGAAAACTTAATCCTTATTCTGTGTCTCTAAGTAAATAAATTATTCTTTGTTGCAGACTTGCTATTTTGTGACATATGGATGTGCATTTTAAAATTTTAGGTGTTATGATATTTTTTTGTTTTGTAAGTTCAAAGTGTTTATGAATTGGAAATGCTACTGTTTTGGCTGACACAAATACAATATTTCTCCTAGTTTAGAAGTTAGCCTTGCTTTATTCAGGAATGTGGATTGGATGTCTTGTTTTCTATAATTTTCTATAATACAAAACCTGAAATAACATTTCTTGGCAAGAACTGCTGTGTACCTACTGACAGCCATTAAAATAACACTATGAAATCCAATGTTGTAATTACCATCGTCCATATTTTCTTGTTTTAGATCCAAGCAGGTTTCAGGACTGCTGGAGACTTTCTGACGGCTTTGTAGCTGCTGAAGCTAAGACTGTATTACCCCATCGAGCCAGGTCAAGGTGAGCATTTAATGAACTCTGTCTAAACCTTGGTTTTGTTCTCTGGTGGTGTTGACAAAATATTTGGTTTTTTTCTTGCAGAAACACACAATAAGAAACGGACTTTCTAAACTGTTGCTTTACTTTTTTTGTCCTTAGGCCTGATCTCATGGATAATTATCTGGCTTTAGTGCTTTCAGCTTTTATTACCAATGGACTTCTAGAGGTAATTATTAGCTTTAAGTTTGAATAGATGCTTGCTACTTTTTTCCTATAAACATTAAAATAAGATGTTACACATTAAATGTTGTAATAACTTCTTAACTTTTTGAAGGGTCTGGTTGAAGTGATCACAAGTAGTGATGACCATGTGTCTGTTAGAGCAACTATCCTTTTAGGAGAACTTTTGCACATGGTAAGTAAAACCTTTTGCTGAGAATGCGTAATATTAGCAGCTAGTTTTGAATAGTTATTTCCTATTACACCATTGAATTTGTGTTACAAACTTGGAACATCTACTCTTCATCAGAATGGTGGGTTAACTTACATTACGTCTTTTGGCACTTCATATATGAAAAAGTGTGAATCAACACAAAAACTGTTGGAAAGTACTGAAAGTGCTAGGGGTTCTGCTCCAAGGATAATCCTCAGCTTTCAGACTCTCACCAATACACTTCACTGCCTCAGTAGCTAGTTGTATTTTTTAGCTGGAGTCCTGCAAACTCACCCATCGGTGTGTTTGGGAAAAGGACTGTTGCTGATTTTTTTTCTTTTCTTAGAATGATGGTAGCCCTCTGGCAGTGTGTTTAGCTTTCTGCCTCACAGGCTAAGCAGGTGAAACTTTTTAGTATTCAGCTTGATGTGGCTGGGGCACTTGATACTACTTACTCGAGCAGCTCCAGCTTGGTGGAGTGCTATCTCAGCACTGCTGTGGGTAGCCCCTGCTACAGAGAAGCTGAAGGGATCTTGCTTTCTTCACTTCCCTCTACCTAACATATATTTTACAGTAGGTTCTCTCTTAACCTAAATTATTTTGGTATAGAGATGGTGATACTGTTTTCATATACAGTCCAGTGCTACCTTTTAATCCTCTACGGAGCTGTTATTTATATGTAAAGTAATACAATTTACCTTTCTTGCAAAACAGTTCTCTTAGTTTTCATATCCTCTTGATAAGAACAGCATACGCAGCAGTGCACACTTTGATCAGTTCTCTTGTGTTTTTGTAATCTTTTTCCACATAAACTATACGAGATTGTAATATAGTGAAATACAACTTTGTATTACAGAAATTTAAATATGAGTTGCCAGACTTAGTCTGCATCTTCAGACAATTGACTCATTTCAGTGGTGCTTAATGCTCCAAAAAATGATCAAAATCTTCAGATGTAGGACTGCTTACTACTACAGTGATTTATAACACACAACAAATCTGTTCTTCAGTCTCAAGAAATTCCAATTATTTTAAAAAATATTACTAAAGAGTATTCAGTTAACAATTTAGTCTAAAAAGAGGAATTTGTAATAACGTATACTATTTTCTGGTTTCCAGAATTCTTTTAAATGGGAGTGACTATCACTGATGTTTGTGTGCTGTAAAGCACAGCTGTTCTTTTGTTTTCTGAAGACATAAATCATTAGTCAAGAGATGATTTTTTTGATTTTTCAAAACACTGAACAAATATTTGCACTTCTTGAGTTGTTTTTTTAGTTTTAATTTCTTTACCTTCGTTATTATTTAGTTCCCAAAAATACTTAGAACTACCTGTTTCCCAAAATAAAAGCAATTAGATATCTAGTAACTTAGAAATCTGTTAATTAATCAGAATTTTTTATGCAGAGAGGTTTTAATAGAAATCATCAACTTTAATGGTATTTCTGATTTTAGATTTTGATAGTACTTTCATACACATGACATAAGGGTATCTGATGCTTTGCATGTTTTTGCGTGTTACCACTTAAACACCAATGCAGACAGTACAGATTAGAAGGCTCTGAAATTGTCTTAAATTAGTTTCAGTTGTATTTCAAAATTATTAGTTAGATCAGATATTCAACATGTGTAATTATTGCTTTGATGTTATGCAAAAGGTAATTATTTTTTTTTATGCATTTGTGAAAAGTAGTTTCTTCAAATCCTGATCCTAAAGAGATGGCTGAAAATGTAGCAAGTTATTCTAACTGGTCTTTTGTTGTTTAGGCAAACACAATTCTTCCTCATTCTCACAGCCATCACCTGCACTGCTTACCAACGCTAATGAACATGGCAGCATCTTTTGACATCATGAAAGAGAAAAGGCTGTAAGTTACCCTTACATCTTCTTTCCCCCTGCAGTTGAGGAAAAACCTGCATTATAAGTTTCCTGGTGGCTGAAACCACTGCTGGTCTTTATTTAGAAGCAAATGTGTACATATGGAACATTCTGTCACAGTTACTAAGGAAATAGTTTATAGTGCATCATTCCAGAACTGTTTACAGTAATGTGGTGGGTTGACCCTGGCAGAATGCCAGGTGCCCACCAAAGCCACTCTACCACTCCCCCATGTCAACTGGGTAGGAGAGAGAACATATAACAAAAAGCTTACGGGTCAAGATAAGGTCAGGGGGATCACTCAGCAATTACTGTCACAGGCAAAACAGACTCTACTTGGGGAAATTAGTTCAATTTATTACCATTCAAATCAGAGCAGGATAATGAGAAATAAAATTAAAACTTTAAAAAACACCTTCACGCCCCCCCCTCTCCCCCCTTCTCTCAGAGCTCAACTTCACACATTTCTCTGCCTCTCCCTCTAACCAGTGCAGGGGAGTGGGGAACAGGGGTTGCGGTCAGTTCATCACGTGTTTCTGCTGCTCCTTCTTCCTCACACTCTGCCCCTTCCCTAGCATGGAGTCCATTCCACAAGAGACGGTTCTCCATGAACTTTTCCAGCGTGAGTCTTTCTCACAGGAGGTAGTTTTCACAAACTGCTGCAGCATGGGTACCTTCCATGGGTGTAGTCCTTCAGGAATATACTGCTCTGGCCTGGCTCCTCTGAAGGGTCACAAGTCCTGCCAGCAAACCTGCTTCAGCATGGACTTCCCACAGGTCACAGCTTCCTTTGGGCCTCCACCTGCCTTCAATGTGGGGTCCTCCCTGGGCTGCGGGTGGATATGTGCTGCAGTGGTATCCTCCATGGCTGAGGGGGACAGCCTGCATCACCATGGTCTTCAGCATGGGCTGCAGGGGAATCCGCTCTGCGCCTCCTGCTCTCCTTTTCACTGACATTGGTGTCTGCACACTTTTGCTCTCACATGTTCACACAACTCTCTCCTGCTGTGATTTGTGTTGCACAGATTTAGAATTGTGAATTTAGAAATGTGGAACTTTGGCAGGAAAGTTTTGATACTGTATTTCAGAACACTGTTGCATAGATTGCAGGATTTTTATGCAGAATTTTTCTTAAATGAACCTGTCACTATTTGACCAAGCAACATCCAAGTCATGTTCCTTGTGTTTGACCTCTCAATTGTTTCACACTTCTTTTTTGGCATTTTGATGCAATTAAGTTTTCAAAACTATAAAAAAGCTTGTACCATTTTTTTTCTTCTGTTGTTGTTTAGCTCATTAAATAATAATAGACAAAATCAGTGAGTTGTCATTAGTGTGAGAAAGAGTAAAAAGTATAATACTGGCAGGGAGCTGGATTTGGGTTGTTTGTTTTTTTTTTTAAACTGGCTTTTTCTTCAGAAGAAAATGGTAATTATAATGATAGTAATTATGTTGAACAAAAGCACCAGAAAGCTTTAAGTTGCACTGATAATATTTTCAGTTCCTTCCCTTCCATTTAAATATAAGAATGTATGAACAGAAAGCTTAAATTTAGTGCAGCATTCTGCAGTAGTATGTGATCAAGCAGTTATCAGGGAACTGTTTCATAGTGGTGGTGCCAATCACATGAGGTATGTTTAAGCAGCAAAAAACATTTATAGAACTGTTTTATTCTTTGAACTAGAAATACTTTGAACTAGAAATACTAGAAATAGAATTCCAAGATCTTAAAATCCTATGGGATTTTTGGTTAAATTATTTTTTTAGAATTTCTCTGTACATTTACTAATCTTACAATTTAACCTCCAAAGTGCTCTGTCATAAAATAACATCTCATGGGTACTTCACATGATTCAAATCTCCTGAGGAGAAGTCAAAGAATTTGATAGATTCACGTACTTTCAAAATTTGTTTCTGTAACTCAGTGTTCTTACTTGCATTTCTTTATAGAAGACCATTTACATTGAGTGTGGGTTTTTACTGAAAGCAAATTATAGGAAACGTTTTTGTTAATTATTCTTACCATTCCTGATCTGCCTTGTCAGATGAGTATTCTGATAAATGTATAATAACTTTCTATTTTGTCTTTCATTGTGTTGTCAGTGATAAATTACAGAATCTTTCTGAATTGCTACTATAAAATGATAAATGCTGTTTGTGGAGTGCTTCCAAAAAACAGTGCTCTTCTGCTTTTTAGTTTTGAAGGTTTCATGTAGGGAGATTTTGATATGTGAAAACACGGATACACCTTTTTTGAAAAATAGGTGAAACTCACAGGGTATTTCACTTGGTCAAAGTTGTGGGATGAAAGGAAGGATGAAGAGCAAAAGGGATGCTTTTCTGGATTACCTTGGCGTTTTTTGCTTTCTGGCATTTGTGGGCACACTGATAGAGTAGTAATAATTGTTAATTTTTGTTTTGTTTGAATAAAATGATTTTGTGAAAGCCATGTTTTTTATTTGGGGACCTTGGTTTTGGTCAGCACTCTGCATTGTTTCATACTCTGAAAAACCATAAGTGCTGGTATGGTTTAAAATTAGATGTGACCAAATTCAAAGACTTTTATTTGTTTTAAGATAATACAAACTAAAACCACTCCTTTTTTATGAGGATTTTTGTTCATGAGGAAAAAAGGTAGACTTACCTCCTCATTTTTAGACTTCCTTTTTTATTTGCTCAGATTGGGCTTTTTTTCTGTTGCCCGTATTTCATTATTATCTTTCTGCCCCTGTATTACTTCCTATCTTTTCCTGGAAAACTTCTTACATGCTGTTGCTGAACTCTTTAGCTATAAAGAGCAGGAAACATACTAATGATAGTCTCGTCACCTCCTGGAGGCGGGGGGGGGAAGAGAAGTTACAAGAAATACTTTGTCCAATTGAAGCTAGCTAGCTCGACTCATGTTTACTGCAGAATGTTGATCTACTGTGACATCTCACAACACTTATCAACTTTAAACTTTTCAATATTTTCTGTGAACAGTGGTAGACGTTACTAATTTCAGAGTAGAAGAAAAGGTATCAATAGGGCTTATTCTTCAGTACTAGAAATTCTGAAAGATAAAATTATCTGTATAATTGTAGTACAAGACTGAGGCCTATGGATGTATGAAAACTTGTATCAAGAAAATTCTTTAAATTTGCTTTGGAATTGTTGGGCATTCCGTTCTTGAGCCACGTTTATTTACTTGAGATAGAGCAGTGGTACCCTAGTTGGATAACAGTTACCAAATATTGATGATAGTATTTCTTTTTCCTATTAGACGAGCAAGTGCTGCACTCAACTGCTTAAAACGTTTTCATGAGATGAAGAAAAGAGGACCTAAACCTTACAGCCTCCATTTAGATCATATTATTCAGAAAGCCATCTCAACGCACCAAAAAAGGGATCAGTACCGTGTGCAAAAAGACATCTTTATTTTAAAGGTATTATTATTATTGATCTTTCAAAATTGAATTTGACTTTGTATTTTGGAGGCTTAGATCCTGCTGCCCAAACTTCACTCTCGTCTAGTTCAGAGCAATTCATGTGATTTCTTTGTAGTAATTTTTTCATTTAATTTGTCATGTACATACTTGTGGATACTGTATGGTATTTGTAGAAATGGAGGAGTGAATTTTTAATAATTTTTAATACTTTTTAGGACCAGTTACGATCTCTTATTATGAGATTCTTAATGCAGTACTATAACCATGCAATTTACTTTCAAGTGCAAGTTACTGTGGAGCGTAACTCTTACAATGATTGTTACATGAACAGTAAGTATATCATGACACAACTGAAAAAAATTATGCAAGGAAACTTACTGTAGCTTTTCATGTCTGTATTTCAGGATACAGAAGAAGCACTTCTAATGAATCTTAGAGACAGCCAAGTTCTCAATCATAAAGAGAACCTTGACTGGAATTGGAATCTGATAGGGACCATACTGAAGGTGAGCTTTAAAAGAGTGTGATATTCTTCTTATGAAATTGTTTGAACAAAGTCTCTGTTTCACATGTGAGCTTTGACTTTCTAATATTAATTCCATGGTACCTCTCATAATCTGTTTTATTTCAGAAAATTAGGATCTTGTGGGTTTAATAAGTGGTGCTGTAGTTTCTTTGAATACAGCCCTCACACTATATGCAAAAATACAGTTAAATTCACAAATTTTTTAATAAGCATGTATTAAAACTTATATAAATTTATTTTTATAGAAATAGATTTTACAGAATTAGCTGTAATGACTTTAATGCTGCTAATACATTAGACTTCAGTCCAGACTAAACAAGGATACTGCCTTGTTCAGTTTCATAGCAAATATTTTTATATAATGAGAGCTGATAAGGCTGGAGTTTACAGATCAAATTTCAGATGCTTAGACTGAGCTTCATATGAAAACTTCAGTAGTATGTAGTCTCATTGTATGTTTTGAACTAATACAAATACTCCCACAGCATCAAGTTCATTACAAAATTAACTTGTTTTTACAAAATAAAGGAAATACCTTTGACAGGGAGGTCATGCTCTCAAATATATTTAATGCACGACTTTTAAGAAAGCCTCTCTTCTTAAGCAGAAAAATTACTTTCTTTAAGAAAAACTTGGGTCAGTACTGTCCTCAAACCAAAGTATCTCCTGTGATGCTGTGCATCGAAACCATCCTTCACCCAAATCAATGTTTTCTTGCTGTCTTCTTTACTGTGTTGTTATAAAGATAGTGAAAGTACAAAAAAGTTCAATGGTGACAATCAGAATCAAGGTATTTTTAAGTTATTATTAAAGAAACTTAAATATTTCTGTGCGTTTTCTCAAGGACTGATAAACTTGAGAGAGCAAGCATCTGTGTGGTATAAAGAGCTGAATATATATATATATATATGACAGTAGCATTGCTCCACCAGATTTCACTGTTTACAGGCTTTTCACTGGAATTACTGGATGTACTGGATTACTAGGTGTTTATGATTATTAATCATAGATATTTTTACCTTTCCTTTAGTATTAAAGTGCTGTGATTGAGAGACGGGACACAACTTGATGCAAGCAAATGTCACTTCAATTAGGCTAATGTCATGATTATATACACACAAACAATTGTTACATCTTATTCTGATAGGTTCCAAAACTTGCTTATTCTATAACTATGTGGCAACTCATGCGAAGATCTCACACTAGCTGTTTAGGAATTCAGCAATAGTTAAAGACAACAACGTCTGTAGTTCTTGCACCACGTCCTTGAGCAAGCTGACAAACAGACCAACCTATTCCTTGTGTAGTCTCAACTTGATACTTAGTCCCTGTTTCTATACCCTTCAGTAATTTCTCGTGTCCCTTATGACCAGGGCTTGTGGCCTACAAGCTCAAGCACATTCCTTTCAGCTAACTGATTGTTACTTGTGGTCCTGCTTCCCAGGCCCCCTCCTGCATTAAAGATATTATCAAGACACTTTTTCAGATTCTCACTGTTAATTAGTCTAAGTAGTAGGAAGCTTTATGGAGTTGACCACTAAGGTGGTGTGTGATTTTTTTTTAATTATTATTATTTATTTTTACCTGAAATTTAAGTCAAACTGTAGGTTTCCATGCTATCTCGGACCTCCCCAGTACTTTCTAATGTCCTGTCAAGCAGTTGCTAATATCTCAAAATCGGAGAATTGTCTTTCAGAATGAGAAGGCTATGTGTTTTCTGGTTTAATTCTAACCACTTCCCTTCCTGTTAAACTGCACAACAGCAGCATAAACTAAGATAATGTTATCACAGTGATTCATCTTTAGTCCTCCAATGAGCAGGATCCAGATTCCAGTGTGGTTGCTCACCTCCCTCTTGTTTCTGTTGCACCTTTTTAGCTGTGAAGCATCAGCTTTCTAACCACCTCGCTACTTGCATCTCATGTGCTCCCTTACTGCCTTTTATATTTGCTTAGCTTGCTGTCTAAGCTGCTAAAAGAGCAGCAAAAGTGGTGGTGGTCAGGATGGAGGACTTGCAACTTCGTTGTTGACAGCAGAGCTTCATGCTTTATCTGGCACTGTTAGTGTAGTCAGTTTTACTAGTCATCAACTAGTGTACTGTATGTCTCAGTGCTAGTGTACCAGTTGGAAATGCAGAAGTGTACTGCTTAGGTAGGAAAGAAGAATGATGCATTCATTTCCATCCCTTTCAAGAAGTAACTTACTAGTAGCAACGGAAATAAATCTGAGACCATCAAAACAACAGGCAGCTGTAAAAACAGGGGAAAACATAATAGGAAGAAAGGATAGGTCCAGAAGAGAGTATTATGTTTTCATGTGGTCCTTCTTAAAGTATCTTATGAATTATCAACAGAAGACTTTAAAATACCATTTTAAGAAGCAGTGTTTAAGTGAGCTATAACAGAGTAATGATTATTTTTAAAACAAATTGATGAATTGGTGAAAACAACAAAACAATTACTTCCCCACCACAGCAAAACCTGTTATTTGCAGAGAAGAAACTGAGCAATAAAGTGTATTTTTCATTACCTTTTCATAGTTTGCTGTTTTCATTAGAATTGTGGCCTTGTACACATAGCATGTGACTGATGTTCCCTGTCCTTCTCTAGAAAAAAATCAAACAGTTCTTGGAGGAAGAAGTGTGGGCTTTTCAATAAAATAAGGTTTTTCATACATAACATTAAATGCAAGAAAAATTACACTGCTAATTATGAGGTAAATGTAGCTAAATGAGTACATTTTGATGACTAATCAAGGACTGATGTACAGGTTTCATATAATGCTATATTTGCTGTTTTTCTAGTGGCCAAATGTAAATCTAAGGAACTATAAAGATGAGCAGTTGCACAGGTATGTAAAAATTATGTAAGACTTAATTGAAAAAAAGAAATTTGGAAAAACTTCGTAAATATTGAAATAAACTATCCCTTGGATATGTCACATTTTTAAAATTGAATCTATAGATCAGCAGCAAAAATGAAAATTTAGGTAATTAGATTACAGTATTTGCTTTAAACAGGTCTTTTAAGATTTAGTGCTTTCTTTTCTATGCACAGATACTTGATATATTTATTCGCTTAACAAGAGTCATACTAGCTTTGCAAACACCCTATTTCATTTTAAAGCTTAAAGTATTACGTCTTCAGTATTTCATACATTAGTGTTTGATGTCAGCGCTTGACAAGTTTTGACAGAATAGGTCTACAGTTGTAGTTACAGTTACAGCTTTCATCAAAATCAGAAAAAGTTATTTCAAATTGCTATTAATGGCAATGGAAGCATGTGGGACTTGCAGAAAAAAACCAAAAAACTTAGTACTGCTCTAGTTCTTTTTATGTACGTTGGCATTAAGACAGTTCTATTACTTTTGTGCATGTTTTGTAATGGCGTTACTAATTAATTCTGGGATGTACCCTCTAACATGCATTTCTGACATTGATTTGGTTAAATTATTTTGAAGAGTAGTTCTGCATTTGTAGGCATGGAAAGGTACTTCTGCATAACTTTGTGGAAAAAGCTAAAGCTAAAACATATGCTGAAAAGCTCATGCTACTCCATTTTAAATTTTTACTAAAAAGTAGTCAAGTTACTTTATATAGTGTTCCCAGCATAAGTGGTAGTCCTGTTGTAAAAAAAAAAAATAATAATAATAAAAAAAAATAGCCATGACTTAATTTTGCATCTGTATTTTTGGAGGTTTTTTCTTCCCCAGGTGTTAATTGCCAATCCGTACCTTGTGGTAAAGGATTATTTTTCAAATCTAGTAGTTTATAACATTGCTTCTGTAAAGCAGTGTCTGCAGGCTGGGCTGTGGTGCCCATACCCACGCCTCTGCCTACCTACCTACGACAGTGTTTCTGTTCCCTGGTTTTGTGCTGCACTCAAGCATTGTTCAGTGCCTAAATAATGTAATTCCAGATAGCTTGAGAAAATCTATGATTGAGTTGGTCTAAAACTTCTACACTCATTGATCCTTTCTGCAGGATTGTGGGTTAGATGCTTTAAAATGCTGTTGCTGATGTTTAATTAAAACTGATCAAGCCCTAAATCTCTCCAGTTTCACTGCTAAATTTCATAAATTTACAGCCACTTTGGTTTTAAGTGTAAAGTACATTGATTTGTCCTTCCATAAGTTGATTTTTTTTTTTATTGTTAGTGTTCTTGTGGTGATCTTAACAGCTGTTAAAATGAAATTCCAGATATAATCACTTTATTTCATAGAGCTACAATTAATGAGATGTGTGTATACACATGTACATGTATATACATACATATATCCATGCTTAATAACCAGAATAATATACATTTAATTTGACAAAATCTAAAGAAACCTTTGGATTTCCTTTGTAATTGGTTCTGTATTTAGAACTGGGGCTAGTGGCTTACTCTCACTTTTTGTAACTAAAGCACTGCACCTTTACTTAAGTTTTCTTAATGCTTGACATAGCTACCTTGAGACAGAGCATTTTGTGTTACGTTAAAGCACATATAGGTGTTTATTTTTTGACAAAGAATTGGTGAGTGGAAGCTCTTTGCTGAAGTTTTATTCCTGCGATGCAAAACTGAAACTATATTTCTCACCATGATTTCAGGAAGTCTTGAGTGAGAGTCTGTGTTTGTAATCACTGTTATGCTTCAGAAATGCTTAAGTGAGGTTAATGAAAATAACAGTTGCTGAATAAATACAGCCTTTTCCTGCCAGAACACAAAAATGTGTTTTTCACAGTAATGTTGACTGTCATAGCTGCAGAAAACTCATGTCACAGATTCTTTTTTAGCTCTTTGGTAGTCTAGGTAGTATTGCCTTTGAAATTCACCACAGGATAAATTACAGCAGAATAAATTATAAGCGTGAGAATGAGAAGAAAGCTATGGCTTCTAAGAGCATAGAGATTTTGAGTGCCATTGCTTATTTTAAGTCCTGGCTTAGAAAACCTTTTATAACACACATCTCTGAAATCACGTCTGCATAGACTCACTACTGCTATCTACTACTGTTTTAATAACTTTGGAAAATTTATTGCAAATAAGCTAATTTAGTCCTATCTTTCCTACCAGCGTAATTTGGTACTATGAGACTGTCCTTGCATGCTGAAAAACAGCAGACTTTTTTATTTTCCATAGGTTTGTAAGGAGATTGCTATATTTTTACAAGCCTAGCAGTAAACTGTACGCCAACCTGGATCTGGACTATACCAAGGCTAAACAGCTCACTGTGGTGGGTTGTCAATTCACTGAATTTCTTCTTGAATCAGAGGAGGTAAGAAATGTTATTCTGCAGGACTGGAGAATGAGTAATGCTGCTGTATGCCACTTAGAGGGGGAAAAACCTTAATTTTGGTAAAGACTTCTGTAAGACTTTGGCTGTTAAAAGTAAAATGATCGGTATAATTAAGAACTATAACTTAAAGTTTTGAATTATCCAAATGAGAGTGAGGAGTACTGTTGTGTTTAAGTCAAAGTTTTATTAAATATGGCATTTTTAAAAGCAACGTTGGGTTTGGAGTTGTTTTGATTTTTGCTATGTGTATCTTTCCTTTCTTCTTGAATGCTAACTTTCATGCCTGAGGCCAGAGGAAATTGTCATTGAACAAACATTTTCCTGGAAAGAACAGAATTGGTCCCAAGATGTCTCCAAGCTAAACTCCTTTTATTTGCCTTGAACCTTCTTCTTTAGTCTGAATTGTGTTTGCTAGCCAGCATTTCTATTTTGTATCTGTATTGTGTTTATGCATTTTAAGAAATTTTAAATTGGATTTCAGTAAAGAGAGACCCAGTTCTCTTACTAGTAAATGCTATTACTTTTGTTTTATTAGGATGGACAAGGTTACCTGGAGGAATTGGTTAAAGATATTGTACACTGGCTCAATTCTTCATCAGGGATGAAACCTGAACGTAGTCTTCAAAATAATGGGCTACTAAATACCCTTAGCCAGCACTACTTTCTGTTTTTTGGTACTCTCTCTTGTCACCCTCATGGAGTGAAAATGCTTGAAAAATGTAACGTGTTTCAGTGGTGAGTGGTTTTATTCTGTTTGAATTGTGCTTACCGTTACAATAGTTACAAAAATAGTGAACTATGCATGAGGACCACCATCTGTAAAGCTGTGAGTCAGTCAAAAGAACTTTAGAAGTTTTCGAGTGAAGATCCCCAGTTTTGTGGGGTTTTGGTGTGTTTTTTTAAGAAAGGGTCTTACAGTCTGGCACTACTGATGATATATGGGTGATTGTGCCACAAAATAGCTTACTTTTTTCTTGTCTGCACCTTTCTGGCAGAAATCAGCATCAGGAAACATGGTACTGTACTGAAAAGACAGGAAAAAAAATACCCCTCCCCCCAACAATACAAAACAAACAAAAAACCCTAACCCAAACAAACAAAGAACTCCCCACAAAACACCAAAAACAGGCAGGGATCATCCTGTTTGAGAAATGTGATGATGCCTGTTGTACCTAAGCTTCAGTCCAATATACTTGGGTAACGCTGTGAAGTTCAAAATTCTGTTTGGGTACAAATGGACGTACTTCCTTAGGGAGTGAATTGGCTTGTGGCTAATACTGAGGTGTTTTAAGTATAGTAAACTTTAAGTAAAAATTTAGGTGTTATGATGTACTGTCTTTTTTCAGTTGAATTGTTTTTATTGAGTTTTAAAATTCAAGTATTTTACTGGTTTCAGAGAACTTGATTTACAATAAAATTTATACAGTTAGTAGGACTAACCTTATGGCAAGCTTTATACATGGAATGTTTTACCATGAGGAATTGCTTAGAGCTTCACAAACAGTATTTTTGTACTCATAATCACTAATTAAAGTATACTGACAAAGTTATTGGAGCAATTATAAAAAGGGTTGGTTTGGGGTTTTTCCCCTTGCATTAATTATAAAAAGGGTTGGTTTGGGGTTTTTCCGCTTGCAGTTTAGCATATTTTTTGGTCCCCATTTGACTCTTTAACAGCTGTAACAGTTGAAGGTTAACTCTGATTCATATGAGAACTTACTTTGTGATCTGTGTTGATAGAAATGAAAGTCTAATTCAAAATACTTACATTTGAATGGTTGATTGAATAAATAGGTTTGAATGGGTTCAATTACTGATTTTTATTTTCTTTTCTTTCCTTTCCCACAACCCCACCTCCCACCCCCCAGTCTTCTTAATCTTTGTTCTTTGAAGAACCAGGATCACTTGTTAAAATTGACTGTTTCTAGTTTGGACTACAGCAGAGATGGGTTAGCAAGAGTCATCCTTTCTAAAATCCTGACAGCAGCTACTGATGTAAGTTCAGTTCAATTTATGTTTATTGTTATTTGCCACTAAACATTTATTTTGTTATTCAAGGTGTATGACTTCATTTTTAAACTATTATATATCCAGAAAGGTTTTTATTTTTATATTTAGAGAGATGAAACTCCTACTTTACGTAGCTTTTGAATTTGCTGTGAACTTCACAGCGTATATTGGGTTTGTGCTCATGAAACTAAGTCATTCAGATAGAGCTTTCTCTCATGCACAAAGAGGGTTAAAGTCTTCAAATACATAAACCAAGTGTAATGTTATTGTCTAGGTCAGCGGACATCCTATATGAATTGAGAAAGCATTGTTTTCACAAACAGAAATAATGTATTTCTAGCAGTAATAAACAGGTTAACCTGCCAGTGGTAGATACTGCTTTGATAATGATTGGTGTTACTGTGATGGAATGGAGTAGAAGCTATAGCTCCTGGAATGAGAAGGTGGTTCAGAAATAGGCATTGGAATTTGTACTTTTGAATCTAAGAAGCTGAGCAGATACCAAACATGGAGTTATGTAGACTTGAGGGAGGAAGCTCTTGAACTTCTAAGAAAAGAGAAATGAATCATGTGTAACATAGTAGACAAGCATTGATGTCAGGGAAATGACAATTCATAAGTTGAAATCTAACTAGGGAAGAACTCGTGTATTACTTCAGGGAGAGGTATTCCTCTGTCTCCTGGATAAGGCAGAATATATTCTAGAGTGTATACAAGAAGGAATAAGCTAGATGCTAGCTTTAGATGTCTCGCTGTATTTTGGAAGAGGAGAGGGAAAGAAAGAAATTGAGGATATTTCTCTGAGACTATCAAAGATAAGATTCTTACAAGTAAAGAATGGAGTCTGAAGGTAATGAAGATAGTTGGGGTTCAAGGAATGGCTCATTGAAAGAAGAGGCTGAAGCTCCCTACTGAGTAATTTTAAGTGATGACTTTGATAACCTTTCTCTAAAGTTATTTTATGCCTAGTCTGAGCAAGAAAACAAATCAATATGTTGTGAGGACATATGTCTGTGTCTTTATTAGACTTCTATGCTGTTAATAACTGTCAGTTAAGAGCAGTTTAGACTGTGGAATTTCATTTAGCTTTTCTATTGAGATTTTTGTGTCAATGGGTACTGCCCCCTCCATCACCTCCCAGCTTCATAAAAGGGGGCCATACATGGGGGAAGAGCACACCAGCATTTCAAATGCTAGTTAACAAAGAAGTCGAGACATGCTGTCACAACCTCCTTCATAAAATATACAGTTAGACTAATAATTTGAGGAATTTTATTATGAATTAGTGTTTGTGGTTTAGATTTTGGGAAGGATTTCTTGATTCTGATAACCTATAGTATGAAGACTTAAATTCTGTTTTAAGAGAGATTCTTCCAAATGTTTTCAAGCATCCCGTACTTACACCAGAAGCTTTATGTAGGTAAGAATAGGTTGATCTCCTTCCAAATGTTCTATAAAGACCTACTTTTGTACTTTTTTTTTTTTTTTTATCTTAGCAGGGAGGAAGAACAAAACAGAATTCATTCAACACTGATACCCATATCACTCACTAGCTGTTAGCAGGCTGGCTGGAAGTGGGGTGCAGATACTGTCTGAACATACTGTCTCAAGTATATACAAAGCCAGAAAGCAGTTGAAAGCTACTGCTGCTCTTAGTGATGATAACTAAAAATAGTTTCCACCTACTTGTAAATCAGCTTAATGAACAATGGGTAGTAAACACTTCCCGTACTTTAGATGTGAATAGGTTAGACATCACTCTCCAGCACCTTAGAAATTAGGAAAGCTTGTAGAACCCCCAGGTTTACCCATTTTAATTCTGATCTGTTTGGGATTGTGAAAAGTATTAGATTGCGATCTGATTGCTGGCATTACCTTGACTGTTTAATGCCAGAGCTTGACAGATGTCAAAGTAAAACTCTGGAGAAAGCTAAGAGATATTCTACAGGCTTAAGAGTTTAAGAACGCAAATTTTGGATTTCAAACCTAAATAATCAGTTTTAAAGTTGAGATCTTTTCTTGCTGATACACTGATACCTTCTCACATCAATGATGTTTTAAAGTCTCAGCCTACATTAGTAGCCTATGGCTGCTGAGGTCTAATACTTCCATTTCCCAGTCTCATTGAGGTATGGGTCTAGCAATATTGTCTAGTGAAATGGCAGAGATTAGGTAACTGTCTATTTTTCACAGTCTCCTGAAATCTGGAAGAACAGAAACTAGTAGAATTTCTCAAATGCCGGGCATTGACTTGCTCTGTAAGTCTAACCTTTCCCATATGTGCACAGTCAGTAGTCCTTACTGTCAGTGTTAGGTGTGCATTCAGGTATAGCAGGTATCTAGCCATGTCAGTCTTCAGGCAAGTTCATAGGTGACATCTGTTGAGGCTTAAATTTTGCTGTTTAGAGTTCAATGTTGCACTGGATAAGACTGTACCTTGATTTTTATGTGCTGCAATACCATGAGAATTCCTTCGGTATTTTCTTTTTTAAAAAAAGAATTTAGAACACATTTAAGAAATACAAAAAATAATTAAATCTTATTTGTTCATCACAAATGTAAATGAATCTTTTGCTATCAGGATACTAAAAGATGATGTACTGTTCGAACCTAAACAGAGCGTGACTTCCTTTGTGAAACATACTGAACCCTGAGAGACAGATAAAACTATTTCAAGTTGGTTTTTTTCCTGAATTAGTTGATCTGCTTGGAATTCTTAGAATTCATAGGGAAGTATTTTGTGACTCTCCTCTTCTAGATAAAATACACAAACAGAATGGACTGTCTCAGCCATTAGAAATGGGTCTACATTTGCATCAACCACAGATGATTTCATACGTGTATAAAAGTTATTTACTTCCTTAAATTCTTTTCCTGTTTTACCATGTGCCCAATCCCATACATTCTTACAGTGGAAATGGAAGTGATAGGATTTTGAAGAGAAAATTTCACTAAATACTACTTGACAAAAAGGCATAATGTTGACCTGTCCAAGAACCCTTTGGCCATCCTTCGTTTACACAGTATTGCCAGTATCATATCTTGGACAAAATGCTGTCTTCGGTCTTTCTGGTGTTTATGCTCCCAATAGAAGATCAAAGGTGTAAAAAGCTAATCCAGAGGATAAAACTTCTTGATTATTCAGTATTAACTGTATCCTTAGTAGTATAAGTGGTATTTTTGAGCAACTGCAGTTGGCAAAACTACGGGTCTCTTCCCGAAATTCACATACTCGTGTGAGGTGGAAATAGATGTCAGTTCCAAGAGGAAAAGCTATCTGAAAGAACATGGAAATACTGGAACTTACAGGTATTTGCATGGGCAGCTCCACTGACTGAGAAGTAATTTGGAAGTACCTCTGCTTAGAGTATGGGGAATGTTAGGGGAAGGTATCTGCCTGCCATTTTGTGGGGTTTACAGTCTGGAATTCTGAAATAGCAGCATTGTCGACAGCAAAAGAAAATGTACTCCTCCATCTTCAGCAGGCACGACAGGAAAAAATGAAAGCTTAGCACAGTTTATACCACTCACTGCACTGTCCCATAAGGAGAATATATTTTTAAATACTACCAGAACTGACGTTCTGTCACCTTGGACAAGTAAGTGAATCTTAAAATTAAAAATGAACATGCAGTTCAATTCAAATAAGGCACTTGCCCTTCCACCTTCCCTTTTCAAAGGCTTCTGATGAGGGCCTCATAGGATGAGTGGAGCCTGTATAGTAGGGCTCTGAAAGGGTTTGTATTAATTAATAACCCAGAAGACAAAATGTGATTTTGATTCTGTATGCTGCCTCTGGCTTCTAAATTCTGTTTAAAAGCAATAATAATGTGTGGGACTGGGCATAACTTCTGAAGAGCTGTGTTTTCTGAGGGAGGAAGACTGTCTCCAGTAAAGCTTCTTCGCTTCAGAAATTTTAATTCCCTGAGACATTTGTTAATGAGATACCTATCTGTTTATTTCAAAAGCTGAAAATGTGCTTTTTCTTGGGTTAACTGAAGTTTATAGCCTCATACACCTTTTAAAGTTACCCAAAGCTGTGAAGCACGTTTGTTAGCCATTTGCTAATGAGTGTCTCTGAACAAGGAAAAGTAATTTCTGTAGCCAGCTTAGCATTAGAAGCAAAGAGTAGCATTTTGGGCTGGCTGTATATAACAAAAACATTTACAGAGCAATAACCTTGCAGATCAGTGAAGCAGAAGCTCACCTTAACCTACTTCCAGATGTGCTTTGTTCATTCATGCTAAAGCAAATTAATACTCTCAGCTGCCTTTCTGCCAGTTCATGGTAGAAACAGTGGAGTAGCCAGTGTGTCCTCAAGTGCTGTAGTTCATGACCTAAAATTTTATCAAAGGGGTAGACTTTACCCTACATCTGCTGGCATCTGTGCTGAGCTGTGTGTAATCGGATAAGCTTAGTGACCTCTGGCTTGCTTCTTCACTTCTAAGGGTCTCAAAGGCCTTTAGTAGTAAAAGGAAGGATCTTCTGTCAGACTTAGTACAGGGCTTTATCTGTGTTTTTCATGCATGAGGGGAATACCTGTTTCCTCCAGATATCCTCTGCAATGGTTTTCCTATCAGTTCTCATCAAAAGTAAAAACATTCTTGGATTTTGCTTCATCTGGACAAGCAGTGCTGGGCTTCACCCCTCCGATCTGGGAAATGCGTACAGGTGATGTTGCACACAAAGGCTTTGGCCCTGATTGAAGTCTTTACCACTGTTGCGAATGCACACAGCGGCTTTGCAGCAGGTCTGAGGTTTGAATATCTTAGTCTGAGTCATTCTTTGTTGTAAAGACCCTTTTCCATACCTGCAGTTACTTAAAACCCTGTTCTGCTGTTCTTTACACCTTTATAATTGTTCTTCTTTTTCTTTCTGATGGTGGCAGGAAAACCAGAACAGTGTCCAGGATGTCAGCACTCAGTGAATTTACCTAGTGACAATGCTGATGAGTTTTGTTCTGTTTACTTTCAGTGGGTTTGGTTGCCATTGAACTTCTATCTAATGCTTCCACAGAATTAATACTAGTATAAAGATCTTTTCCGTGGGTGGAGAGAGCTGGCTCAGAGCCTGTTGCGTGTATAGAGCTGGGATTATTTTTTTACTTTAGCTCATTGTTTCAGATTTATCTGCAGTGAATTTTATTTGCCATTTTAATGTTGCATCAGAGTCATGAGTTCCATCTTATCTGTTCCTTCTCCAAGCAGAAAACAAAAATTATTCTAGCTCTCTGTACTAGCTGCTGGATAGATTAATTCATGTTCAGGAAGTATTTCAGGAAGTGAACATTGGTATCTTTTGTCCTCTGTATCACACTCAGTGTAATTATAGCAGTAACAACAATTCTTTATAGACAGATTTTAGTACTTGAACTATGTGACACTGAAATCTGGTTTCATATTACTGTGTTACTCTGCGGGCCTAACTTACCAAGTGATTGTTTTGACATAATAAAGCTTGTTCTGATCTTTAGTAAATACGCTGCTGGTTGCCTATCCCACATACCAGACATACCACTGAAGAGATGCAAGCCATTTCAAAATGATTGTGCAGCTTAGGTCAGTTGTGAATCACTGTTCCACAGTCTTTCTTGGTACCTGTGCTACATCCTGCCTTCCCTTCAAAATCAAAAAGCTTCTCTATACTGAAAAAGCAGAAATATGCACATGATATTTGAAGGTGAAATAATGAAACAAAGTTTTTGAATTGGAATGTGCATGTTCATATTTCCTACTCGCGTTTTTCTTTCAAGTCCTGCTTGCCAAATATTTCTGGAGAAAAAGAAAACAGTCCAGAAGATACTGTTAAGCTAGGTAGTGGTGTCCAACCTGCATCACTTCACCTATCGCTTGGAATACTGTTCTTTACACGCATCCCAACATAGATTATTTATATTCTAATGTATAGAAAATTTACTTGGTTATAGCTATCACAGCCTTAAAAAGGTATAGGGACTGAAGACTTGAAGAAAGATTTGGGCACCTGAATTTATCTTTTCCAGCTATACTTGTCTAAATATAGTTAATGCCTTTCCTAGTAAGCATACGTTGTCAGGGTTTTTCTGTGCTTACTCCAGATTCTTGTAGATTAAGCCTATTTGCTTTTATTTTGTGTGTAATTTTTCTAATAGAAAATGGTGTTAATCAGTTTATGCTGTTTATTCAGCAAGCTTTGAACAGCAATGCAGGAACTCACGGTATATTTACTTCATTCTGCTGTTACTTGGAGCAATTCATAGTAGTAAAATAAGTGTTGGGAAACTGTCTTATTACAGAAAGTAACGTTCTTTTATCTAGAAGGTTTTCTGAGAAGTTTTGAAGATCAGATCCTTTGGGAAACAATTTTAAATTTACTGAAATGCGTTCCCCAGAGGTTCTTACATATTTGCTTGTTAAAGTTCTTTGCGAAACATTGCATACGTGAAAGTATCTGCAATTGCACTGACCATTTACAAGGTATTTTTTCTGCTAATAACTTTGTGTGATGCTAGTGTTCACGGTGAATACTAATTGATACGTGCTTTCCAAGGAGACTTGCAGTAACCAGATTACTTGTGATCGCAGATTCAGATTTCCCATTTGATAAGGTGGAAGCAGTTATCTATTAGACTGTAGCTTTAATTCATAAGGTGTGAATCACAGCTCCTTGCTATTAAATAGGGTAATTGAAGTGTATTTTTTAAAATGAAATATCATTAACTACACTAACTGTTTTTCCTTCATTCAAAAAAGCATTTTCCTTACTTTTGCAGAGCTGCAGGTTGTATGCAACAAAACACTTAAGAGTATTACTGAGAGCAAATGTAGAGTTCTTCAGCAACTGGGGGATTGAGTTACTGGTGACCCAGTTACATGATAAAAATAAAAGTATTTCTTCTGAGGCACTTGATATTCTAGATGAGGCATGTGAAGACAAGGTGAGCTTCCTTTCCCTTTTCAATATCTTATCGGTATGCTACTCTGTAAGCTGTTACCAACTCCTCCCCCACTAGCAAAGTAAAAGTATGCAAGAAGCTACTGGTGGTTTCCTTTCTTGATTGTCATTGATGGACTTCATAATACTTTATCGACCCCTTTGCTGAAAATACCGCAATATCAGTGACAAGAAAGAATAGACTTCTGGAGTATGCCTACTTTTAAATATGAATTCAGACTCATTCAGCTATTTTGATTATTATACTTTTTGTGAAGTGATATATGTTTAGAAGGTACCTAAATGGATAATATTAGAATGAGGTTAGTGCTGTTTGATACTTCCTTTTGTGAAAAACTTGATGCTTCGTTGCTGGCAGATTGTAATAGTTGCAGTTTTCAGAATTATATAGCGCTCAGATACTCTTTATGCATTTTTAATCATTTTAGGCTAATCTTCACGCCCTTATCCAAATGAAACCAGCTCTTTCTCATCTTGGAGACAAGGGTTTACTTCTACTCCTAAGGTAAATGTAGAAACAAGTAAGTGTTTGTTTTTATTCAAATTATGTGATTTTCTTTAAGTGGATTACTGACTGTCTGATATTACTTTACAGATTTCTGTCCATCCCAAAGGGGTTTTCGTATCTAAATGAAAGAGGTTATGTAACAAAACAAATGGAAAAGTGGCAGAAGGTAATGCTAAGAATAAAAAGTGTGTCTGATACTAGGAGGAGTAAGAGTCTAAATATGCAGGTTTAGAAAGTCAAAGGTTCTCAAAAATACTGCGTATTCATATACGTGAATTGCTAATGTCAATACATTTATTGCCTCGGTTACTTTAACGATTTTGCTGAAAAAGGTGGAGAGGGATTTACACTTCCATAGCTCCTCTGTACATGTGTGCTTTTGATTTATACAGGCCTTTTGTATAATTCTGATACTTCAGCAAATATTTCAGGAGTGTAGTTACTTCCTAAAATAGGTTATGTTGTAAAGTCATAGCTGGAGAAGTGCATAAAGAAGTACAATTTTCAAGATACCTGTTACCTCTGATTGTTGCTAATTAAAGTCTAGAGCTAATGAAGATAGATATGCTGTTAGGAAGTGAATAGGAACACAAAACTTAAGACAAATGCATCGTTGCCATGAGTAAAATAAAACTCTTCATACGTTACTCTGTTTTCATAATTGATTATAAATACTTGTTCTCATTCCTGTTGGCATTTTTTTTTACTAACTCTACAAGATGTCACTTCTCTAGGAATACTGAAATACGCGGTGGCCTGTTAGATTATTTGGGTTAAAGTCAGATGTGAAGCATCTCCTTCTTTCCTTCCTTTTAACAAATTCTCTGAAATAATTGTTTTTGATTGTTGACCCTGCAAACCCATTGTGTGTATGAAGTACAGTAATTTTGGTGAGCCCCATCTTCAGATCATAAAGAAATTCAGCCTTCCTTAAGGAGCACTTCAGTTATTCCTTCCTTTACAAAGTTTCATACTATAAAATGTAATAGTATTGTGTCAACCTTTGGCTGTTATCTTTTAGGAATATAACTTAAAGTACGTTGAGTTGATTGAAGAACAACTTAATGAAGCACTTACAACATACCGCAAACCTGTTGATGGTGATAACTATGTTCGTCGGAGCAACCAAAGGTAAATTTGGGAAAATGTATCTTTGGGCATAAGCTGGTGGGACTGATCAATAGGGCTTTAAAGTAGAATGTGGGGGGAAATGGGATACCAACAGGATTGCAGTAGGTAAGCTAAGCATTGGCATGGCATCGCCTGAGGGTGGCAATGGTGCTGGGAACATTTACAGTGCTCCTGGGAGCAAGAGCACATCTGAAATGCTTGTACATCAGTGCACATGGTGTGAGAAACAGGATGAACTGAAAGCATTGTTCAGTTCCCAGAGCTATGGTATTGATGTTAGCATGGCTTGGTAGAATGAGTCCCACAGCGGGAGTGCTGGGATGGAGGACTACAGGCTGTTCAGGAAGCATAGGCAGGGCAGGTGAGGTGGAGCTGTGGCTGTAATGTAAGGGAGAGGTTTGATTGTACAGCCCTCACAGTTAGTGGTGATGTGTTTGAGAGCTTCTGGGTGAGGATTAGGGGGATGGCAAGCAAAGCAGATGTTGGGTGTCTATTACTTATTACTCTGCTAGGATGTTAGCACTAATGGATTATCCTGTAGACAGGAAAAATTTCGGTAGCCCTTGTCCTCATGGGGGATTTCAACTTCTCAGACATCAGCTGGGAATACCGTACTGCTGTGCTGAGCAGGTCTAGGAAATTCCTGAAGTCTGTAGGAGATAAATTCTTGTCAGAAATACTCAGTGAGCCAACTAGGAAAGACACCCTCCTAGACTTGCTGTTTGTAAATAGAGAAGGACTCATGGGAGATGTGATGGTGGGTGGTTGTCTTGGCCACAGTGATCATGAAACGGTTGAGTTTAAAAATTTCATTGTAATGAGAAAAAAGGACAGTGGAGTTTTTACCCTGGGCTTCAGGAGGGCAAACTTAGGGAGCTATTTAGCAGGGAATCTGCTTTTGAGGGTTTAGGAGTCCATTAGTGCTGGTCCATTTTTAAGAACCACCTTTTAAAAAGCACAGGAGCAAGCAGTCCCGTTGTGTTGTAAGTCAAGCAAGTGAGGCAGAAGACAAGCTTGGCTGAACAGGGAACTCCTTGTGGAGCTCAAGGAGAAAGAAATTTTATGATCCCTGGAAGCAAGGTCAGGTTTCACGGGAAGATTATAGAGCTGTGGTTCATATGTGCAGGGAGAAGACACTAAAGGCCAAAGCTCAATTACAGTGGAAACTGGCTAGTGTTGTGTTAGATAACAAGGGCTTTAAGTACATTAATAGCAAGAGGATGTCTAAAGAAAACACTGAACTGATACTTGTTGAAGATGGTCAGCTGACTAATAGGGATGAAGAAGAAGCAGAGGTGTTCAGTGGTTTTTTGCCTCAGTCTTTAAGAATGCTGATAGACCTTAGGCTGCCTGGTCCCCTGAGCTGGAGGACCACAACTGTGGGAACAGCAACTTTCCATTTGTGGACGCTGAAATTGTAAGGGACCAGCTGTATCAGCTGAATGGTCACAAGTCCATGGGACCTGATGGGGTAATTCTGGAGTACTGAAGGAGCTAGCAGATGTTGTGGCAGGACCCCTCAATCATCTGCCAAATGTCTTGGGCGTCTGAGGGGGTCCTTGCTGGCTGGAAGCTAGCCAGTGTTGTGCCAGTTTACAAGGAGGGTGTAAGGGAAGACCCAGGAAGCTACAGGCCTGTTAGTCTGACCTCACTTGCTGGAAAAATTATGGAGATCATACTGAGTACTGTTGAAAGGCATTTAAAGAGTAGTACAATCACCAGGTGCAGTAAGCATGGGTTCAGAAGGGGAAAGTCCTGTTTAACTAACTTCTGTGATAAGGTCACCTGCCTAGTGGATGAAGGCAAAGCAGCGGATATATTTTTTCTGGATTTTAATGAAGCTTTTGATACTGTCCCTTACAGCATCCTTTTGGACAAGTTGTCCAGCTGTGGGATGAACAGGTTCATGATGTTCTGGGTGAAGAATAGCAGGGTTCCAAGGGTTTCAGTGAATGTGGCTACATAAGGCTAGTGACTGATCACCAGCGATGTTCCTCAGGTCGCAATTCTGAGGCCAGTTCTGTTCAGTATATTTATCAGCAACCTGGATGCAGGAGCTGAATGCATGATTAGCAAGTTTGCTGCTGATACCAAACTGGGAGATGCTCTTGACTCTTTTGAGGGTCAAGAGGCCTTGCAGAGGGATCTAGATAGATTGGAGCATTGGGCAATGATTAATGGGATGCAGTTTAACAAGTCCAAATGCTGGATTCTGCACCTAGGATGGATGGAGTGATGCTGGGCACAAGTATAAATTGGGAGAGGAGTGGTCTGCAGAAAGGGATCTGGATGTGCTGGTTGACAGCAGCCTCAACATGAGCCAGCAGTGCCCGGGCAGCCGAGGGACAAACCGCATCCCGGGGGCACCAAAGGCAGCCCACCCCGCCGCTCAGAAGGGGCGACGTCCCACCGCATCCAGCGCCGGTGCGGCCTCACCCCGGGTGCTGTGCGCGGTGCTGGGCCCCGCCATTTCAGAAGGGTGTGAAGGTCCTCGAAGGCGCCCAGAGGAGGCCAACAGCGCTGGTGGGAGGGCGGGAAGGCCCGGCCTGCGCGGGGCGGCTGAGGCTCTGGGCTCCTCTGGTTTGGAGCAAAGGGGGCTGAGGGGCGACCTCGCTGCTCTCTGCAGCTTCCTGGGGAGGGGACGTGGGGAGGGAGGTGCTGATCCCTTCTGCCCGGGATCCGGTGACAGACACGCGGGAATGGTTCAAAGCTGCGCCAGGGGAGGCTCAGGCTGGACGTCAGGAAGCACTTCTTCACCGAGAGGGTGGTCAGACACTGCAACAGGCTTCCTGGGGCGGTGGGCGATGCCCCAGGCCTGTCAGTGCTTCAGAGGCGTTTGGCCAATGCCCTTAGTAACGAGCTTTAACCCTTGGTCAGCCCCGAAGCGGTGTCAGGCGGCTGGACTAGGTGATCGTTGTGCGTCCCTTCCAGCTGAAATACTCCATTCTGTTCTTGTCTAAGTTCTCCAAAAGAATCCTCTTTGTCTGAAAAAAAACTCAACTCATTGCATTACATTGCAGTGTAATTTATTTTAATAAGAAAATGTCAAAACTGCTGGGATAGCATATGATCTCTTTTTCCACCAGATTACAGCGACCACATGTCTACCTGCCAGTTCACCTTTATGGCCAACTGGTGCACCATAAAACAGGCTGCCACTTATTGGAGTCTCAGGTGAGGACAAAAAATATTAATAATTTGAAAGATTTTAAAGAGTTCTGTAAACCTTTTAAATTTTTTTAAGAGATGGCATTTAAACAGTCATTGCAAAATATGGCGATTAAGACAATCTTAAGTTATATGGGGCCAAATATTTGTGAAGACAGTCTTTGCCATCTATTCTTAACTAAAATTCCTTCCTGACACTGCGAGGTATTTCTCTAATATTTCAGTATTTTACTTACAATGGCTAGCAAAATCTTAAAATTTTTCAGTCTGTGTGAGTGAATTGTATATTGACGATATATATAGAGAGAGAGAGACAAACTGTGTCTATCCTTTTACACATACAAAAATGTGGAGATGGGGGAATAAAATCTTATTTCTAGTATTCTGAAAAACTAAGAAAACAAGCCCTAAGCCAGTACATTGTTACTTAAATGAGTTCACTTTTAATGTAGGTTTGCAAGATGATGTAATGAATTGAACATGACAGTTGAAAAGTTTAAGAGAAAGCTTACATATTGGCAGTGTGTTAGCCTGATTAATCTGTTATATTTATAAAATCTGAATTAACTTGATGCAGTCAGTGGTTACATTAAAATTTTCTACTTGCATTACTGTTGCTGTTAATTTATGCTTATTATTCCAGAACTACCGCTGTTCATTTTAGGGTGCATACTTTAAATTAGTGCTTTACCATTTTATTAAAAATGCAGGAGAACCTGTTTGACTGGAGGTCTCCTTTTCATTTCCAACTGAGTTGGTTTTGTCTTCTGTTTTTCTCCCTCAGAGTGTTGTTACAGATCTAAGTTACACTGTTCGTTCCCCAATGCTGGATAAGTGGGAAGGAATTAAGCAGCTGAAAGCAGCCCTTTGGGCCTTGGTTAGTAAAAGATTTCAAAACTTTCTGCAGTTGTTTGAGTTCTGTTATGACTCTCAATTCTGAAATAACTAAGGAAAGTTCCATAAAATCATTAATTAGGTTTTTTGTTGTAAATTATGTGTGACTTTTTCCAAGTTGGTATTCTGTACCTTAACTGGACTTCCAGTTGAAAATGGGTCACTGCACCTTTTTTGTTCTTTATTCTTTTTTAAAAAATAAAAAAGAACAGATTATCACAAGTAGCAACAGTATTAGCATGAAAAGTAGTTAGAAGTTGCTGTGGTCTGGCTTTAATGTATTTACTGTGGTGGTGCAAAATTCAGTGTTTCTGGCAGAAAGTTGGCTGCCACTGTTGATGCATGTGAATATATATGGTTATGACACCTTTGGTACTTGTGATGGGCAAAAACCTCATGTCTCTGCCTGTCAGAGCTACATTTCTGAACCTGCTTTGCCACCTCAACTGTTCATCTGCTTCTTTCTTCTCTTTCCCAAACTTTATTTGGGAACATTTGTCCAAGGTGACTGTTACTGGAAGATGTTGTAGGTAATAAAATGCCTGAGTAAAGGAGAATGTAAAATGAGTAAACCAACATTGTGCTTTTGGCTGTAGTAGAATTGGTAAAATGAGGAATATGTAGTAGTTAACTGTGAGCAGTTTTAAGTACTATACATTATATGCAAAGTTCTTTTTTGGATTTTCACAACTAGGAAATGCCAGAAAGGGTGCTCAGATAACTTAACTGCTTTGCGAAGACGTGGCTTGAAACTGTGCTACCAACAAACAAAAATGTCAGAAGTTTTACACTGATAGTACTTCAAATCACATCAGAATAAAAGCTTACTTGACAAAACTTTTCTTCCAGGGCAATATTGGATCATCAAATTGGGGTCTTAACTTACTTCAAGAGGAGAATGTAATTCCTGATATAATGGCACTTGCCCAACATTGTGAGGTTCTCTCTGTTAGAGGGTATGTGTATCCAATTTATGGCAACTACCTTCTGTAAGTTTCACGTATAGGTTTTCAGATAGCCTTACCTAATTTACATGATTATAGTTTTTTACTTACTTGGTAGTCAGTTATTAAAGATCAATAACTGAGTATCAATCTCAGTCCTATACAATCACAGAATTGTATAGTAAGTGTGAAAGAACATGGAGTAAGAAAATGAAACCTATGAAAAAAGATACATACTATTCTCCTTTTTTAAAAAAACAATTAAAATATTTGCTACTTATATCTCTGTAATCATTTTATTATTCCATAATTTTTATTAAATGTATTTTTGAATCTTTAAAAGCATAAATAGATGGTCTTTTGGCTAATATTGCTACTATATTGATGTTTGTCCTTTTGCATATTTAAAAAAAAAGATACTTTTCTACTTTCTGTAATCAGACTATTGGAATAATTAGGTTTTATTTCTGAATAGGATATTGTTCTCAGATATTTTAGTCCATTTTTAAAGCTTCCGTTGACTTACACATAAAATGAACCAAAAGCTACTTGGCAGTTTGGTGAAGTTTCTGCTGAATTGTTTTGAAAGTTTCCTTTCAAAAGAGAAATAAGTTTAGTTAAATTAGATGCTATTATTGTTGCTCTTTTTTCCATATATACATTAAATACAGAACCTGTGTCTACGTGCTTGGTCTAATAGCCAAAACTAAACAAGGATGTGACATTTTGAAGCATCACAACTGGGATGCAGTGAGACACAGTCGTAGACAGCCTTGGCCAGTGGTCCCTGATGACATGGAGCAGCTCTGCAATGAACTCTCTTCTATACCCAGTACTCTTAGTTTGAACTCCGAGTCCACCAGCTCTAGGCACAACAGTGAAAGTGAATCTGCTCCTTCAAGTAAGTAAAAACAAAACAAAAAACCAAAACAAAAACCCCAAACCCCACCACAGAACAGCATCTTGGTGTTCTTATGAACCTTCTAGCAGGATGAGGTTCAGCCAAATACTGTAAAAAATGTTATTGCAAGGAGTAGTGCAGGCAAGGGGACAGTTAGTGTGCATTCGGGGGATGTAGACAAGTGAGAGGGAAGAGAACAGTGTCTTTCGGGGGTTTACATTTGGTGTAGAAGTAAGAAATTTTAACATCAGGCTAAGTTACTAGTTTTTATGTTGAGTCATGGCAGCTTGCTGTAATACCCTGCTGAGGAAATCTCCATGCTGAGGTAGAAAGATACAGTTACTTGGTTGTCCTCAAAGGAATATTCTAGAATATAAATACATATAATCTGTATGTGTATATATACACACCTATTGCTGTATTTAAATTCTTGTGTATTTTAGAGTATCTAATACATTTTAATTTTGCTGTGGATATTTGGACTTTAAATCCAGAAATATACCATATTTAGATATCATTAAAGGAACACATGGGTTATAATCCTAGTAACTGGGTATTTGCACTGAAATAAGGTAGTGGCTTTTCTTCTGAAGTGATGAGACCTTCAGCTCAGGTCCTCCTCAATATACTTAATTTACACTATTAAATTCTGCAGAGAATATGCTGCATTAAAAAATGCAGTAAATCATGTAGCCTCCCACTTTGGCTTACACAGATTTGCTTACTTTTTTTGCAACACAGACATTTCTTCAAAGTGTATAAACAATTTTCAGTGACAGTCCTGTATAATTTCAGGTATGTTCATCATGGAAGAGGACCGTTTTGGTGGTACTTCCACTAGTACGTTCTTCCTAGATATTACTGAAGATGCAGAACAAATATTTTGTGACAGACCTGGACCTTCAAAGGACAAAGACCGTAGTCCCTTTCCTTTTTTTTCTTCTAGTAGACTTGTGAAAAATCGCATTCTAAACTCTCTTACTCTACCTAATAAAAAACACAGAAGTGGCACTGATCCAAAAGGAGGAAAGCTGACATCATCTGACAGTAAATCAGTTCTGAGGCGAAATCGTACAGTAACAGAACCTGCCAGTAGCATAGACTTTCCTGCTGGGGAAGAATTCAACCCTGTTTTCAGAGTTCCTAAAATCCAGACTTTACGATTAGAAACTTCTTTTGTTGGAAGCAAGCACGTGGAAGATACTGATAGTACCCCAAGTATTGGAGAAAATGATCTAAAGCTGCCAAAAGGTCTTGGAAATGAAATTCATCGGGAAAATACAAGCAGAGAAAGGCTAATAGGAGATGGTACTACACAAACACATTTCAAGAGTCGTAGCCTAAGTTTTAATACAGATACCACAACAAGTGGCATAAGCTCAATGAGCTCTAGCCCTTCAAGGGAGACTGTAGGTGTGGACACTACGAATGTAGATACTGACTATGGAAGTTTGAGTACTGTGGTAAGCACAAAAACAGTTAAACCAAGTCACTGTTCAACACCACATTCTAACCACCTGCCTCTCTCAAAATCCAATTCTGTATCCCTGGTATTGCCAGGGTCTTCTCATACTCTTCCCCGAAGAGCCCAGTCTCTTAAAGCTCCTTCTCTAGCTACGATAAAAAGTCTTGCTGACTATAACTTTAGCTACACAAGTTCTCGAGATGCCTTTGGCTATGCTACACTAAAACGCTTACAACAGCAGAGGATGCATCCTTCACTGTCTCACTCAGAAGCCCTAGCATCTCCAGCAAAGGACGTGCTGTTTACTGACACTATTACAATGAAGTCTGGCAGCCTGGATTCTCGGCTAACCCCAAGTCGGTAAGGGATTATTATGTGCTCATTTATTTCTTCAGAGCTGTAAGAGCAATTATTGAATAAAACCGGTATTTTTATAATATTTTTTCCAACTTCACCTAAACATGACAGATGTTGCAGAATGATTCATAACTTCATTGAAAGCAGAATCAATATTGGGGAAATAATGTAATGGAATGAGAATTCTCAGTTTCATAAGTGCTGTCAGAGAAGCCTGGCTCTTGTAGCTGTGCTCAGCCCTTTTCTTTAATGCTGTTAGTGACAAAGGAAGATGTTTCCTTTCATCACATTGGCTTACTGTTTAATTTTTTAATATTTAAATGCAATTACACTGCTGACATTACTAAAGTTGCAGTCACACAAAAGTGCCTGTGTAGTCAGGGTCAGGGACTCTGCCAACATGCTCTAGTCATGTTCCCTGTGGCACTGAGGCCATACGACTAATAAAAATGTCAGTTTGGCTTCTTGGCTACAGCAGAGCAAAAATTTTTACTTGTATCATTTATTTTTAGATGGCAGTGTCACCTCATTATTTTTTAATAATATTAAATGTTCTGAAGACTAATTAGATAGTTACATAAGATATCTAGCTCATGACATTGACACTGTTCCCAGCAGCTACAGTCAAGGCTTAACAACTTTCTCATATAAGCTCTTCTACCAGTTTTTTCCTTTCAAATAATCTTTGCTACTGCATTGGATTATCACATTACTATTGAAAGAGGAAGGACGCTTTCTGTCTCTGTTCTTGCCTGAACATCCTCCTCTCAGATGACAGGAAGGGGACAAGCCAGCAGTACATTAGTCATCTGCTCACTGTACGGAACAGCAAATGCCCAGTCCCTGAACTGCACTGCACATACCCAGTTGAATGTGTATAGTATCCATTTACTACTATGCATTTTTGTCCTGATAAAGAGCGATGTTGGTTTGTTGATGTTTTCGGCAAAGATGCCATGAAGTGAGTTTTGTTCGCTTTGTTCAGTTATGTTAGAGCTAGACCGAGTGTACTGGTCCAGTTCAGGATGATTCGGTGGTTAAGCTGCACTATGCTCCATCACTGGCTTCCTGTGCTAATGCAGGAACAAATCAGCGTCATTTCAGTGGCAGTACAAGTTTTGTTGCGGCTGTAATAATGTACCATTCCTTGCAGTAATGCCCTTGATTTCATCCTGAGACTCTGCAAGCAGTGTAGTACTAACAGTATTCCTGGTGCTTAGCTGCTCATGATCTCTGGTGTCAGTGGTTATGCTCAGGGATTTGAGCTGACCTGTTTAACATTGAACTGAAGTGGCTGGAGCGCACCTGTCTCTGAGAAGGTTCCTTGCAGATGTACATATGACAACAGACTGTCAGATTGTGTTGGTTAACAATATAATTGATTGGAAAGACTGTGATGTACCTAGTACATGTATTTTTCTTACTGGTCACAGCTGAGTTTGCACTGAATAATTGTGGTCCTTTTAATTTCAGAGTGTGTTACTACTTCCAGCTAAATATTGTCTTTAAATGCTATTTAAGTAATAAATTGGAAAGCAGTAGTCTGTCATTTTTGTCTGCCAAGGCTGTTTTTCTGTCCTTCTTCAGAAAAATGTCTTAATTTCATACTTCATACTCAAATCCATGTGTTCATAGCAATGAGCAGCTGTAAATTGATTTTTGTGATATTTCCAGTTGTTCTTTTTGTTCAAAAGGTTGAAAAGCTTATTTTTTTGCATAAGTTGTTTTGTGAGGCTAGATTTCCTACCTTTGTCTTTAAAGACCAACTAAAAATGTTAATGTGCATGTCACAGATCCTGATCGTGGCTCTCACCCTGTCTCCTGCAGACATGCTTTTCCTGAAAATTTAGTGGTGTTTATCACTACTAATGATATATCTGTTAGCTTTTGCAGGAAATGCAGGGATAAATGTTTAGGACTAATAATTTTATCATTAATTTTATGTTCAGAGTAACTGTAGAATGCTTTACTATGAAATAACTAATGCAATTGTAACTTTTTGGGGGGTTGAATCATAGAATCATTTAGGTTGGAAAAAAACTTTAAGATCAAGTGCAACTGTTAACCTAACAGTGCTGATGGAAAGCAGTAATAGAGAGCAGTTCTCCAGCTGTCAGTGTGAGCCAGGGCTCTGGTGCAGCACAGACCTATATGCTGAGAATCTGGTAAGGTTGCTTGAAGAAGTACTGAAATGTATAGAATCATAGAACCTTTTTGGTTCAAAAAGACCTTTAAGATCATCAAGTCCAACTGTTAACCCAGCACTGCCAAGTCCACCACTAAACCATGTCTCCAAGCACCACATCTACAAGTTTTTTAAATAGCTCCAGGGATGGTGACTCAACTACTTCCTTGAGCAGCCTGTCCCAGTGCTTGGCAACCCTTTTGGTGAAGAAATTTTTCCTAATACTCAGTCTAAACCTCCCCTGGTGCAACTTGAGGCCATTTTCTCTTGTTCTTTAAGGATGGCTTGACTCTTACTGTAAGTCCACTGCTACTTTTGTTAGCATTGATCGGAATTAGTTAGTAGCAAGAAAACCATTGATATCCTGTAAATTTTGTTCTGCACATTCCCATCTTACTATAATGTTTTGAACCTTAGGTCAAACCTTGATAATTTAATAATTTTATCTTAGTATAAATCTCTTAACTATTAGGGATAAGAAGACATTTTAATTGTCCATTAAAACAAAAACGTTATAGAAAATTATAAGGCAGAAAGTCAAGTAATCAAATGTCTACTGTACCATACTTCCCAATGTATAGTAATTTGCAGTAATATAATAAAAAAATACTGTTCCTGAAGTGTGTGTCTTTTTACTAGGAACCTTTAATAAAACCTGCATATAGTCCATTACAAAGGGTGATTAGCACCTTTGCTAAAAAAGAAAAACGTTTACAGGTTTTTTTATCTGTGATGAGAAGTAAAATGACAGATAGCCCAATGTGAAATTTTGATCATCAGGACTCTGATCAGCACAGAGGACTTGTTCTCCAGCCTCCCATCTCATTTTACCAATACATTTCTTTGTTCCTGAGGCTGCGTGTCACAGCCACCTCATTGTGCAGGTTCAAGTTTGTTGTTTGTGCATTCGCATTGAGCAAATTCTTGCTCCAATACTTGGGTGACCTAATGGGTGGCTTCTTTAGAGTACAGGAAAAAAATCTTCCTTGCTGTCATCACTAACACCTTAGAGACTCAAGCTTTTGCATTTGCAGGGATGTGCCTTAGTCAGCTCGGAGTTTGTGTATATCCAGGGAAGGCACATTCCATGTATGGGTATGTTTCAAAATGAGGCAGTTAGTTTAAAAGCCTGAATCTTTACTGACTGTGTCAGGGCTGTAAAACTTCAAAACCTTGTAAGTTGGAGAATATTTGTGGTTTTGCAAGGTTGGCAGCCCCTTAAGCAGAAGTTTCTACCTGCTGCCTTTTAAGTCCCTGTCCCAGGACTTTCAAAGAAAAAAAAATTTACCTGAGGAATTACCAAACCATGCAGTACAGTATGAGACAGTAAAAGCCAATGAGCCTGTAGCTGTGATTTGACAAAGTAGCAACCTCTGAGTTCTGCAGTGGGAAGATGAGGGTAGTCTGTGTGTCAGCAGTCCGTCCTTTTAATGTGCCAGAATGAGAGATTTACCAAGATTGTGATTTATTATTTCATGTTACAGGTTCATGAAAGCTTTAAGTTATGCTTCGTTGGATAAGGAAGATTTATTAAGTCCTATCAACCAAAATACACTTCAGCGTTCGTCTTCTGTTCGCTCCATGGTATCTAATGCTACATTTGGTAGCTCTGATGATTACATTGGCCTTGCTCTCCCAGTGGATATCAATGAAATATTTCAGGTATGTATGTGATAACTTACTGGGTTAATTTGCATTTCTATACTGAAAGGTAGCCAGCTGTTGCATTTTCATCAGAACAGACCAGACCTACACAAGTGGCAAAAAATGAATGTGGTACTTCCAAGGAATGCGTTTTGAACAACAGGAGTTTCTTTTCTACAGGAGATTGCTATTCTGTTTTGTATTATCAGGCAAATAATGACACAGACAAGGCTAGAAGAATGTTAACTAAAAGTAGCATAAATACTTTGTCATAAGATTTTTAGTTCACAGCTGGCTTTTATACTAAATTTAGCATAGTCTGTGGACATTTGTTAGTACCTCTTTAGCCAACTAATTGAGATGTTCATTGGTCAGCCATAAATGATGTGTTTAATCACACAGTTAACTTCCTGCTACCACGATCTTGATATAATTTATTTGTATATATAGTCATAGCATTAAATGATATGTCTTTAACCTCACAGATACATATATTTAAGTTAAACTAGATTATTTAAGTATCTTGCCAATTGCCTTCCTCTTTCTACTTCCATTAAAACACATTCCCATATAACAAACTGATGCATCTCAGGGTTTAATATTTTGTTACTTCATTATAAACATAAACAGGACATGATCCATGTTATAGGTAAATCAGTCTGCTTCCTTTATCTTTATTTTACTTAGTCTTTGCCTTTCAAACCTAAATTACTTACTACTCTTGAATAAATTGCTAAAGCTAGAGCAAAGGCAAGATTTTCCATCATACCTGCTTCTGTTCCCTTTTTATGACATGACTACTACTACTTTCTCCTTCGCAGTCTTTGGGCATATTTGTTGCCTTATTTCTTCTCTCACACCTTGACTCTACAGCATCTTACAGGCAACATTTTAGATATCCTGGGTGTTTTTGCACTGCTCTCCCAAGTTTGCTAGCGGTGCAGAGTCATCATGGAGAGATCATTAACAGCCACCTCTGGGTCACTGTTTTCCTTTAATAAGTGTTCATTCACAAATATATGGTTTTCTCACTGGCTTTTCTTCAGTACTCAGGAGTCCATTCCTAATTTCCTCCTCTATGTAGCTTTTTTTTTTCTGAAGTAAAAAATGGCCAACATTTTTTTCTCATAAAATCTACTTTTCCTTTATATATGATTAGCGCCTGTGCTAATTTTAATTTTCACTTGAATATTGCAGGTAAAGGAAACTCCGTATTTCCAGAAGAAAACCACACCTCCATTTGATGACCGTGGAGCTAGGGTCTTTGCACCTGATGCAGGAGGTACTGTTTTTATTCCTCTCCTGTACATTTCTGTTGATTGTTTGTACGTCTGGTACAACAAATAAAGTGTTGGTTTCCTGAATTTTTTTTTTTTTTTTTTTTTCCTTACAAGAAAGGGTTATTCTTAGCTGTTTAGTTTTGAGAGCTGTGTTCTGGATTGAGGACAGCAGGCTATTAATGACCTGTTTTATTTAGCATGAAATAACATGATGTTACTTCAAAGCAACGTAAGGTTGGTCCAGCTCTAATAAACAAAGGAGGAAAGTCTGTCTATCTTTGATTATAATACAGGCTAATGCTAATTGAAAACTGGTAGTGGCACTGCATTAAAGAAAGAAAAAAAAATTAAGGTAAGATAAAATACGTATGCCACATACTGAGCTGTTACATTTTTACTTCCATTTGATTACACGGGAATTCACAAAACCTAACAACTGAATTGAATAATTGAACAAAAGAACTAATCATGTTAGGTGTGTATTTCAGAAATTAAGCTTTGTCTGTCTGGGATGTTTCCATGACAGTCAGCGTAGTTGACGGGACATGGGACAAGAGAATTTCCAAGTGCTCTGTAATGCTTGGCTTGTCCTAGAACGCACTTACTTTTTACTCCAGAGTAGCCAGAAATCTACAGGGCATCAGTATGTGTCTTTTCAGTGAGACAACTGAAAAAGAAGCATTGAAAGTTGTCCTAAAATAGTATAGGATAGCTGTTGTCTTGCCTCCTATCTAACTGGAGCTTTATTTACAAGTACTTGGAATGTCAAAATAGACCCACCTTTCTGATTTTATTATTACTTTTGTGGTGTTAATATATAAAAACCTGATTTTCCTGAAAGTGTGTTTCTGTAGTTTGCTAAGTTTCAGTGTAAAGTAACTCTTGTTCAACATTGTATTTGTTGGTATTTTCTAGCCAGTGAAGAATGTCACTGAAGTGTCTTCGCCTTGTTTCTGTGTTGCGTCTAGTTTCTTCCCATTAGGGGCACTCAGTTACAGGGGGGGTTTTAAGTTGTGTTTTCTGTGTTCATTGGTGCATATGTCATTTAAACAACTGGCATATTGTTACACTGTTCTTGTTGGACACTATGGAAATTGGTAACAGTGGTACATGTGTATTACTAATGTTGATACAATGTCACCATTTACATCTTATAGCATGTGTGTTCAGAGGTTGAATTCTGTCCTTGGCAATGCTTTATCTATGATAAGCTGGGACTAAAACATGTTTCCCAGATACTAACAATATTGGGAGTTTAACCACTCAAAAGTTCCTCGATTTTCACATGCACACCCTCCCAGCCCTAAAAGGCTTACAAGGGGAAACTTAATGGAAATAATGTTGGTTGCTTGCTTTGGTTTTTTTCTGACCTGTTAAATGCTTATCTGCAGGTCTTCCATCAGGTACAAGTGATGTTGTCAAAAGCCCTTTTCAGATGCTCCGACAGCAGATCAGTCTTACGGAAATAATGAATACCAGCCGTTCAGATGCCTCTCAGTTTTTAGAAAATATGGAGGATACGGGGCTACAGGAGCACACAGATGAGAACTGCCTTTACTGTGTCTGCATTCAAATAGTGGGTTATCAGCCTAACAACAAAGTGAACTCTTCATACAGTCGTACAGGTTAGTGTTCCTTGTGGGGAAGTGTGATAAAACTGACTGAAAATACTGAATTTTTATCGTTTTTAAGATTGATCAGTAAGGTTTTTTTCTTACTGACTGTTGACCTTGAAATTAATTCTCCCTAATAAGCTCACTGTGCAACCGATGGTATTTCTAGCTTTTCTGTTTTAGTGATGTTAGTATGGCTAAATGCCTGCATGGTGTTTTTTAATATTTCTAAGAGCTTATCAGAATATAAAATTGGAAACTTTATTTAGTATTTAAAATCTATGTCCTGAAAACTGACACTCGCTGCCAAAGTAATGGAAAGTCTGACTTCAAAGCAAGTCTGTACAAACCAAAACAAATGAAATTGGAGGAGTTTGAAGGTGAGCTGTAGTTTCTGGGATTTAGTCATCTTCCTCTATATTTTGAGATTCAGATGAGATTCAGAATTATTTTTCTGAACTTGCTCTGCAGTGCTTGCAGTACATGCCTTTTGTAATGTCTGGAATAAAAAGATAATACAGTAATGGATGCTTAGTAGGATTCCTCACCATTTTACAACATTGTTACACGTTGAGCTAGCATATAAAGAGTACTATTGGCAAGGAGGATGATGTACAAAATGTGAGGAGTGGCCCAGAGAGGTGTGTTTGAGCTTGAGTTCAGTATTGAGAAGGGATGGCAAATAAAATCCCAACTGTAGTCTTCAAATAGCAGAAGGGCATTACAGGTGTGGCAGAGCCACCAGGCTCTTGTTGGAGGCACACAGCCAAAGGACGGGAGGCCATAAACACATGCTGCAGGAATAGAAATTTGAATTCAACGTAAGGGGGAAACTCTTTGCAGTGTAACCTGCCTCATTTTGAGGTGAGCCCCTCTTTGAGCAACGGGTTGAACTAGATCTTCAGGACTTCCTTCAGACCTGTTTTTCTGTGGTTCCGTTAACTGCACCACATTTAAGTTTGGATTTTATATCCTTATCTTTAAATCCAAAATGCCAAAGGCTGTGGATAGTGAAGCCTCACAGCAGAATCTTACTTATCACATCTTTCTGTGGATGAATCAGAGCCTGTTCTGCAACATCTGTGATAATTGTATAAACAAAAAATTATGTGTATGCAAAAATTCTTTTTTGTGGTTGCGTAAAATAGAGCACAGATACAGCAGTAAGAGCCTTGTGTGTGCTGACAGGTTTTGGGCTTCTGTCAGTGTCTGAGTTGATTATTTTCATTCAAGTATTTCAAGATTCAAAAAAAGTGAATTTTAGACATTTTGACTATGATTTGCCCAGAAGTCCAACATCTAGTTTCCAGCTGTTTTATATGCACAGTACTTACTGCATCAGTGTCTTGCATGCCTACCATTGTTGAAAAATAAGGAAAGCATTTGTAGTGAGGAGAAGTGTGAATATCAAGGATGTAACATCTTGTTTATGTTAGATTTTTCAGACATTCCATATACTGACTGGTGTGGGCAGACCATACACAATCACTTAGATGTGCATTCCTCCAAATTTTCTGGAATTTCAGGCTGTAGCGATGCAGTATCCCATGGTTCAGCTAGCAGCACCAAGAGTACAGAGCTTGTACTAGGTAAGTTTGAAAGTCTTGTGATTAATAGCAATTATAACTTACATATTTGAGGTATTCTGGAAAAATAATATTTCCTTTACATATACTGCAACAAAGTAATGCTCATTATTTAAAAAAAAAAAAAAAAAAAAGAATAAGAACAACCACTGTCTTGAGATGGGAGAATGTACTTTTAAACACTTGTCCTTTTGCTATGCAGCATTTCTGCAGGTTATTAAATAGTTCTGTATCCAACATTACAAGCAAATCAATTGCTTTTTTTCCCCACAGTAGCGTTAGGTTTTTTTTAAAAAAAACAACACGCCATAATATCTTGTCAAGTAGGTGGTTGCTGATTTCTCCAGTATCTGATAGAAACAGGCCAGGTAGTCACTCACCCGGTTTGCAACTTGATTTTGTGGTAGAACAGCACTGTAATCGAAACTTACAGGTTTTCCCATTTATGAAATGGTGGTTTACATGTTTAAATTATTTATGTTAAAATTCTGAAAATAATGTGGTTTTTTTACTATTTCAATGGAAATATGTGTTGATAGTTCAGAATATATACATAAATACTTGTGTGTGTTTATTTATGGAATGCTAAAACAGACTTACATGGTGTAAGATTAGCTCAGGCAAAGATTATTCTGTTTAAACTCCAACTGTTTAATTTGTTTTTCCAGGAGTAAAATCAATCCCAGATGATACACCAGTGTGCAGAATACTTCTGCGGAAAGAAGTCTTACGTTTAGTAATCAATTTGAGTAGTTCAGTAGGAACAAAGGGCCATGAAACCGGACTCTTGACGTAAGTTCAGTGAATTTCAGACATTTTAGCAACATCTAGTTTTATGTATTCTCCAATATCTCTGGGATTGTGACTAACCTTACTTCTGACTCCTCAAAAAATTTTCAAGCAGATATGCTTGAATATAATGTAAAAGCTAAACAAAGGATTTTCTTTCTAATATTTATGAAAATCAGTAATTCAACTGTAGTGATAACCTCATTACATACCCACTATATCATGCATCTTTAGAAAAGAAACAATTCTTTTTTGTTATTTGTTCCAAATAATAGATATCAGATAAGCAGAATAATGAACTGAATGTAACTTCCTGAGAAACACTATTACGCTTTAAGCAAGCGTCAACTACTAGGATTAATTTATAGAAAAAAAAAACATTTAAAAATATATGAATACAAATCCAGGGACCAAATGTTATAATAAAAGCTGTAGGTTTCTGGGCTAGTGACATTGGAAACTGATGTACAATCGCTAAAGAAAAATGCAGAAATGTTCATTTTAGTTTCAGAAATGCTTGCAGTAATTAAGTTAGCTTTTCTGTATTTTTTTATTACTGCTGCACATGTGGATAGCAATTCTTTGATATACTGTTCTCTTTCTACATCTATAATTTTAAGAGTAGGTGATCTCACCAATTCCGTACAACTTTCAAATTACATACTGTTTCATCTCATTAGTATAGATTTCTTCCAGTTTGGTACCAAATAATGCTGTCTATTTTGATTTCCTTGCTTCATCAGATCCAGAATTTAAAATGCCTGTTACTGAAGAGCTCTACTTTGTTAATGATGACAAAAAATCTAATGGAACAGTTTTGGTTTCTTAAATAGATAGAAATCTCTTCCAGACTTAAAAAAATGCTTTTTCACCTTTTCAGAATTAAGGAAAAGTATCCCCAGGCGTTTGATGACATATGCCTTTACTCTGAGGTGTCCTACTTGTTAGCACACTGTACGTTCCGACTTCCATCACGAAGGTTCATTCAGGAGCTATTTCAAGATGTACAGTTCTTACAAGTAAGTGGAGGGTTCAACTGCGTAGATTGCACCAAAATGTGCCAGCTGGGTGCAGGTTTCACGTTCTGAATAAAAGATGCTTTCAGATATGTCTTAAACGAAACCGGTTTATGATGTCTCTCTAGTAACAGCATTGATACTTCATCTGTCTTTTTCTTTAGATGCATGAAGAAGCAGAGGCTATTTTAGCAACACCAACAAAACAGCCAGTAATTGATACATCAGCTGAATCCTGACCTCTGTCTTACGCAGTGCGTCGCATTTTAGACTTTCTGAAATCCTCAGACAACCTCTGACTGACTGGATAAAAGGCTTGGAGCATCACCTTCTAGACCGTTCCAGAAGCTACTGGTACCTGGAGACTGAACTGAAAACTTTCTTCCTCAACCAATTACTGCCCCAGTCTTTTGAGCCCTTTGGGGAGTTGTTAAACGTTACCGTAGTTTTAATAATAGTAATTACCAGTATATGCAAGAGCCAAGCACTGAACACCTCCACAAGTTTTCATTTCATTTTCTACCATAAATTAAAAAAAAAACAGGACAACACACAGAGACATCTTTTTTTGATTGACTTCCAATTCTGTTCTAGAGAAGCAGAAGAATGCCTTGCTTTTTAAACCCTGGATACCAGGAGTCAGAGATGAGGGTGCATTCCATTGCCAGCAATGGGGAGCCATGCTGTAATCATGGGCACCAGGGGATTAATGTTAGCCCTCCTCTCTTGGTTTTTGTACTGTTTATAACACTACTTGGGGGTTTGTAACTTCAGACAGAAAGAAAAACCTCTGTGAATCTGAGGTTTCCTTTAAGTTATTTTAATATTGCTGTAGTTGTAAGTCATTTTATTAGCAGTCTCTCCAATTTCATGACATTTACGTACATGTATCTTATCTGAACCAGTTAAGGATTTTCACTACAGTTTGATTTTAAAACTAACAAATTATTTAAACTTAAAATGTTGAAATCAAATTGTTTTCCCTGAATGATATGCATGTGTTTGCAGTTTCTACACTCATATAGTATGAATGTTGGTATTACTTTTAACTAAAATCCTTAGAAAAAGCATGATTTCTGACAGATAAATGAATATTGTATAAACTAAACTTGAAGACATTTAATCATTGCTGCTGTTATGAGAAGACATATTATGAGTGTTTTCCAAGTTCCATGAAACAGCCAAAAACAAAGGTTTATTTTAATTTTCAATGGATGAGTGATCAGGCATCAGATAGTACTATTAATTGTAGTGAAAAGCCTTAAGTACCAAATTTTGGAGCAGCATTATGTTGCAAAAGTTAAATGATACAGGGGCTGTTAATGATTGAAATGGTTGCGCCTATAATGAGGTTTCTAAATTAATGAGTGCAAACTTTAGAAAAAAGTAAGAATCCCTGTCACTTTTGTCATGACTCTAAAGATTCAGAAGCCTTTACACAAAGGTAATATAAATATATGCAAATGTGTATATACAGTAGCATGGTCACCTTTGTTAGAATGCCTGTGATAGAAGGGATTACCCTTTGATTTTGATGTAGGTGAATAATTCAACTGGACTGTACAAAGTAGAACGTATTTTTGTCCATTGGCTTTTACCATTTTTTTTATAATTGTCAGATTAATTCTCTAAGTGAAATTTATCCTGATACTCATAATTCTGTTCTTACTGGCTATACCACTGGAGATTTCAGTAAGTAGTCCTGTGATTCCTGGTGAAACGTAGAGTTCATTTGTTCTTACTGGATATTTCATCTTGCCACATAAGCACTGCTTTGCAGCTATCTTTTCACTGAGTTCTCACGTGCACTGCATACCGTCAGGTTCAGGTAAAGCAGATTAAGTTGCTGCTCAGAGTCAGATTTAGTTCCTAAGATTATCTTTTCATGAGTACCCACTGAAAGAAGGAGCAAAAAGAAACTTCTATGGTCAGTGACACAAATATATCTGTGTGTCAAGACATGTTTGAAATGCTTTGAAAACATACCACACCAGTAACTATAGGACTTCTGGTTGTAAGAAATAAATGCTTCTGTAAAACCAAAATGTCAATCACAGTAGACCAAATAGTGGTATAAACTCCAAAGGAAATAACGTAGTTTTCCCAAAAATGGGGCTAGTGTATCTTATACAGTAGTTTCAAACACTACCTCAGTTAGGCTAGAGTGTAAGACTTTTGTTTCAATAACTAGATGGGGTTACATCAAACAACTCCATGATATTTTTCTGCAGTTCAAGCAAAATAAACAAATTTTATCACCTGTATTAAAAAAAAAAAAAAAAAACCAACCAAAAAAAAACGAAAAGAAAAAAAAAAAAAAAAAAACAAAAAACAAGAAACAACTTTGTTCATTTGTTACCAGTTTAACCCATAGCACTTAATGTAGAAAGCACCATAGGAGGGCTTCCAATTATAAAAAGGTAAGCAAAAGCAATGTCAATATACTTTTGGAAGAACCTCCATCCTGCAATGCTCATGTGTTCTGATGTACTCGCTCGTGTGGGGATCCGTGACAATAGAAACTTGACATACAAATTATAGCTACAAATCCAGTTATAAAATATGGTCGTTCCTTTTTCTGAAAGTATATGAGTGTCAGTAGATTTCAACAAGTATGCATCAAGGATGTAAAGTCTGTACTGTAAATAATGTACAACATTTCTAGAATTAATTTACATTAAGCTCATGTTAATACTTCATTTTAATTGGCAAATGAAGGGATACTGTTACTGAAGGAATTTGATATTGGCCTAGCTATAAACTGTGAATTTCTAATTCTGTAGATTTCTTTTTTGAAAGATCCCTTTCAAAGTCTTATTTTGGGATTTTATTTGCTTTGTGACAAAACTTTGAAAGAAAACAGTAGTAAATAAAAATTGTGCTTATATTAACCCTAATAAAGAATCCTTCCACTTCTCCTAGAAAGGTTTGCAAGGGAAGCTGACAGACCACCTGCTTTCTATTTTTCCAACCCGAACAATTGCCAATACTGTCAAATAAATGGCAAAGCATATAGTATTCACTTACACTATATAGAAATACAGTTTCATTGCTGTGGCAAAGAAAACTCATGGATGATTCAACATGCTAACACAGAATACTCGGGTCTGGTGCAGAAGCCTCTGTGGGAAGGAGACGGCTGGCTGTGAAACCGGTTTCATTTGGCCTGCTACATTAAGCTGGCTAATTTTCTTAGGTCGTCTTTTACAGTCAGTGGAAAGGGGTAGTCCTTCCCAAAGGGCTGAAGGAGAGCTAACTGAAGGGCTCCCAGTTACTTCCTCACGGGACTCCTTCTCTCCACTGAGTGGGGATGAGGACTAAGCTGGGTGCTGCAAGAGTCCTTTTGGAGAGAGGTGTGCAGAATGCTCCCAGCTGCTGTGGACATCCCTTGGAGCTGGAGATGGTCAGGCTTTGAGGTGCCTAACTTGTACGTTGGGCCCCTGGCGTGTTGTACTTGAAACAGCCTATTTTCCTCATCTGTCAGGTCTTACTTGACCTGACAATTGTGCTCTACACATGCTCTCCTTGGGTTTTGTTGTTTTTTCCGTAAGACACAATGAAGTGCAAAGGATTTGGTAGTTTACTGTGCCGTGGCTTGGCACACTGAGGTAAGCTGCTCTTACAAACATTTAAAAAGGTAGCAGTGAGAATCCTGCTCATCTTTTTGTCATCTTATTTTGGAACATAGGTAGTGGTCTTGCATGTGAGTTGTAATTTGCAATGAGACTGGAAAAACCTGTAAGACATTTACTAGGTGCCTGAAGAGAAAGGTAGCCATCTGAGAAATGGGCAATACTCAAAGCCTAGTAAGCAGCAAAAAAGTTGCTACTGCTTATTGCCTTTTTGGACTGCAGGAAGCTGGTGTTGGCTTGTAAGTGAATGTGAGCTCAAGCTGAGCCAGCCACAGTGAAAGGACTCTTGCCAGGCTTTGGAGTGTCTGAGCTTTCTGCTCGCCTCGTGGCAGAGCTGCTCACAAGTCCTGTTACTTGGAGCTTCGCTGGAGCCAGCTGAAAGCAGGTCCTGTAACTTCTTTTTTTTTAAAGTTACACTTGTATTATCATGTGCTTATTAAGGGTATGCTAGGTGAGTGTAGAATCTGACAACTGAAAAAGACCTTTGGGGGCCATACTAGAAGACACATTTGTATTTTGCTAGAAGCCCCCCTATCCTCCTTGGTTATTGTTGAACTCCTGATCCTGGTTCTCTGGATAGTTTTGTTTTCAGCAGATTTGTGTGTTCAGTAAACAATGTGGATTTTCTTTGGGCTAGCTTTGTAACATAGACAGACAGCAATGCCACAGCATGCAGAATTGCACATTTTGCTTGTAAGATACACTATTTTATTTGATAAATATAATTTATGCCAAAAAATGTAACATGCCATTTTGCCACTGAATAGTGTTTTAAAACACACAAGATGCATTGTCTTGGGGGGGAAGGCAGACATTTTGTCAATTTAATTGAAAAATTGTTCCAACACTGGGCTGTCAGCATCCCCAAAACTGCGTTATAAGAGATTAGCTAAATCATTCTGAGGAGGGAAAGGATCAAGGAAAATCTCAAGACTTACTCTCTCTGTCCCGTGTGGTCTTTTTTTATTTAGTAATACGCTGCTACATATTTGGAGGTTCTAGTGTTTGTAGGTCACTGAACAGACAATGAAATCTGATTTATATTGTATACCTGTAACATAGAAAGAAAAAGTATTTATATATTTTCCGTAAGAAAACTGCATTGAGCTGTGTATAATTTAAACAGAGGCTTGTCCCAAAATGGTATTGCCCACCTTGATTTTTTGGGTTTTTTCTGTTTTGTTTTTTTTATATAGTGTGTACAGTTAATGTCAATGGGCATTAAAAGCCTCCTGAAGCGTAGTCTTATCAAAGGGATGCATTGTTAATAAAATGTACTTAAACTTCTTATAGTTGTTCTTGTCTCATCTGTACCTCTCAGCCCTATAAATGGGTTGGAATTTGTATTTGGAAGTTACTAATTAACCAGGACAACCTGAAGCTTTCCAAATAAACTTTTTGGTAAAAAAATATATTTTACATTAATGCTTTGCAAGACATAAGAATAGAAGGGGACTCCTTTAACAGTTTGTACACCATTTTTATTTCAAAAACCTTAGCATGCTGATACTGAGAATAATTTTCCATTATGCGACGATTTAAATATTAGCATTTCAACAACTGCTGTGAAAGTTGAATTAACGAAAAAATTAAAAGTTTACATTTTTACCCATTCAACCATTAATGCAATACAGATGTCTTAAAGATAAAAATTATACGTGCCTCCCCACCCATGCAAAAATTACTTTTCTAATCCTTATTTCTAGTTCTAGTGCCCTTTGAGTGGCATGAAGGCATTTTCCACCACCATGTGTGCTTTAAAGCACAGGTGGTTTCAGCAACCAGAAACGGGGCCAGCAACCAGAAGTGTTTATAGAGGGAGAGGAGATAGCTTCTTAACCACCTTGCCAAGCAATCTGCTGGTACCTGGTACAGTGCTTCCATGCTTTCACGTAATGAAGCTTCATCAGTGCAGGATCTCCTCAGGAAAGACCAAGGGAATTGAGGTGGGAACTCTTCAACAGGCCAACCTGTCTCCCCCACCATCAGGAAGGCACAACTCATAACACTGCTTCCCCCAACCCCTGCCCAGTCACTCCGGGGCTGAATTGCCCCAGCCATGCCCCAGTGACAGCAGCTTTTTCAAAAGTAGGAATTTGTGCTTTGTTACAGCTGTCCTCAGGCATAAGGAGCTGCATCATGATGAAATTTAAAATGTTTTGTTGGATAACCTGACTTTTTTGACTGACTTCTGCTTCAGAATTCCTTAGGTGTATAACTCTTGCTTTAGGATACCTCTCAAACCTTTTAAAATAAACAGGCCTTTTCTTGAAACACGCAGCTAGGAAGCTTTAGTTTGGTAGTGGCAAAACAGCTTGCCTCTGTGTATTGGCCTTTTTTCCAGCAGTGAACTTCTTAAACTACACAAGTACACATGGTATGATGAAACGCTTTGGAGAAGGAAATGTTCGAAGTATACCATGGTATAAAACTTCAAAATTCACTGTCACTCAAAGGAGAGTAACATAAAGGGAGGAAAAGTTTCTCTGGGATGTTTCCCTATTCTCTGTCAAACTGCACTTCAGCGAAGTGTGACCTGCTGTGTTTCCTTACTCCACCGTCTGAGGGCTGAAAGGAAGGCCTGTGCTGCTTTGTTTTGGTTAGTTTGTTTTTTTCTTCTCAAGTAGATCTGTGTGTGACCTGCACATGGACACAGCACAGTGTGTGTTGACTGGATACCTCTAACCACAGCCTGCCACCTGTGTGTTTGTGCCTCACCTCTGCCTGCCTGAAGACTCTGCCACAGCCTGTGTAAGGTCTTGCTGGTTTTCCTGTTGCAACTCAGCTCACAGACATTACAGCAGTAGCTGTAAGCAACAGTATAAAACCTAGATGTTGGTCAGCATCAAAACTAATTTCTGTGTAGAGCTGCTTCGTTTAAACTAACTTAGTTTAAACTTAGCTAAAATGTGATTAGCCAGTTAAACATGGGGGAAGATAAGTAGCTACATTTTTAAAAGTTAGCTGAAGATCAAATTGCAAAAAACACTTCATTTTTTCCCTTTTGAGAACTGCATATTTTATGCTTTTAAGTTGAATTCATAATTAGGTAAGACCAAAAGGTTCTTTGTTCACTAAGGCAGTTAATCTGATGAGGCTTTCAGATACAATTCCAACTATTCTCTTCATTAAAAACGTACAATGTTTCAAAAATCAAAATGGGAGACCAAATTCACCGCTGCCTACTGTAGGGATTCTGAGCACTGTAATAAAAATACTACTTTTTTAGTACATGCAAAAGTAGTGTTGGAAGATGTAGCTGATACGTAAACTGAATACAATGTTCTCCACAACTGGGATTCGTACACCTATGCATTGACTGCTGTGTCTGCTTACCTTGTTTGGGGCTTGCTAAATCTGTGCAGGGGTTAATGCCAACAAAAATGAAAGTCATGTGCACAAGCCCCTCTACTTTCTGAATAAATTTTTAATCTCTGCAAAATCAGTAGTTTTCTGCATCAGGCTAAGAGAAATTGCTGTGATCTAACCTCCTACATAATACTGGCCACGAAACAGCCTATAAATCTGATGTAATGCCTGTAATTTGTGATGAAACAATAGCACGCATCATTCCTGCGTGCAAGTCAGTATTTTTAAACTAGCCCTGCAGCAAGAGCTTTGCAGCATTAAACAGAAGTAGGACAGTTGGACTTGTGAAAGCCTTCATCAAAAGAAGTTGTTGTGGTTAAAGAAATTCTTACTTACATTGTGTAACAGACATGGGATGGACTCAGTGGAGGAGAGAGTAAATCAAAGCTTCCTCCCTAGGCAGTGCACATCTGTTTGTGAAATGTATCTCAGACTGGTCTTTCTGCCAGCTATTTCTCTGGGTGATGCAGCAGCATCTTCATTAAAAATATCAAAGTAGTAGTGTGGCTGGTACAGCATGGCTGATGGTTCTGGCATGCTTGCTTCTACTGTCTCCAGAATTTGATAGGGGTCAGATTCAGCTGCAAGATGAGAAGAATAAGTAAAATTTTCAAACCAAGTACGAGTCTGAGGTGCAGGTGTTGGCGTAAAGTTTCTCTCTTCGTTTTTGTTAGGGTAAATCCAGGAAGAGTTGTGACAATCAACCTTATCTTCTGTTGGTGTTGAAGACGGCTTGGTCCATGGATGTAGTTTCTGGGCTTCAGCCTTATTGTCCACTGCTAGCATGTCAGGAATGCAGTCACTTATTTTCAGTACTTTCTCAGAACTGATCTACAAGAGAATAATTAAAAAAAAAAAAAAATTACTCATAAAAAGAATCTCTGCATAAAGGAAAGGCAGTGAGTACTTCAAGCACTTCTAATGTCTGAAGTTCTTTTAACTTGGATTTTTCAGATACAAATGAATAGAATTTGAAGGAAAGACATACAGAATGCTCAATGGAAGCTGTATTTTATGTGGAATTTATCAGAGTGTGTATTTAGAGGTGTTTTTTTTAAAGTAAGTTCGATATGACTACATTTGAGGAAGGAACCATGTCCCTCTACTTTAAAAACTTTGCCAAGGTCTTTGATGTGTGCCGTCTCCAGGCTGAACCGCTAGCCAGCAGGGGGTGGCAGCAGCGCGGGCTGTCGGGTTGTGCAGACTCCGGCGCTAAGTGGTCACTGAACACCGGCCGCAAAAATGGCAGCAGCCCCGTGTGTGCCAGGGCGGTCAGGCTCCTGGTTTTGCGACCGCCTTAGCACGCAGCATGGAAGCAGCAGCTTCTCGTTCAAAGGGCCTACAGAAGATGCTGAGGGCTTTTTTGCCAATCCTTTCCTCCCAGCCAGACCTAGCAGAGTCCCCTGCATGCTCCCAAGAGACAGGACATGCATCACTCCGCTGTGCCTTACCACAGGGGGGTGTAGACTAGGAGGAGCGGGTGGATGCAGTTCACGGGATGCAGCGAAGTGCAACATTGTCTGGTCTGTTGTGTTCAGACCGTGCTGGGTTTTGAACAGTAATACTGGAAGAATCACCACCTACTGTATCAAAAGGTTTAATTTATCCTCCAATTATGCTTTAACTTTTCACAGCAACAGACTGCAGAATGTAAACTTACCACTGCAGAGTCACACAAATATCAAAAGGAGAATTTTCTACTAAATCGTGACATTAAATTATGTTCATTTCTGGGTGAGTGTCACTCATTTTTAAATTTAGTCAACAACAAAAAAAAAAAAATTCCTGAAACTTCACTCATCAAAGAATGGAAAATTTTAAAACACTACATTTTCAGTGATCTTTCTTACCTTTAACTCTTTGAATGACAGCACTTTGCTTTTGCTAGGACTAGGTATTACAGGACAGCAGCACTCCTTCACCCTGGAAATGAGACAGCAAAACAAATGATGTTTTTGTTCTCTCATCTAAGCATATCCTACCAGCAGAAGCCACGCATAGATGTATACAGAAAGAGCAGCAGATGATGAGTGTCTCAGGAATGCCGCAAGCCAAATACTTACAACATCCACACAGCTGGACAGCCAAAGGAAAAAATGAATGAGGCCTTCCAGCAGGCTGGAAGCAACAAGCCGCAGCTGTGGTTTGTAAATTACACTAGATATGTTCTCTGTCTACAACAGAAAAACGCACTGTAACTTACCATTTCAACTTCCAGTGGCATATAGCTGCTACTAGTGCTGGAACTATCACTAGCAGGACTAGAAGGTACAGCATGCTTGCTGTGAAAGAAAAAATACTTCAAAAATTTGTTTTCAACTTCTCACCCGTTAAAGTCAATATAGCCTGAGTTTCTGGGACAAAAATAACACCAAGCCCACATGAGATACCTTGCAGCTAACTCAGCAGTAAAGCCGTGTGGTCCATGGTTGCAAGTTGGGCTAGAAGTTCTGGGATGCAGCTGTAAGTCTCTTGATTTCCTTTACCAAAACTGAATTACTAGATTGCTTTTAATTTGCCCTCATGTTAGCATCTTACCTATAAAGGGTGCATTTCCAAAAGTTAATACAATGATAATCTCCCTGAATTATTTTGTTTACGTTTTCTCTCAGATCCCCAAAGATGACAGATTTTACCATGAGACATTGACAGAACACCTGTACCTCCAGTATTAATGCACTGTAGCAAGACAGACACTACGCAAGTGTTCATGCTCCCTGAGGAAGCATCTCAGTATCTGCTTCTAGCTGGAAGGAACAGCCTTGAGCTGTTTTCCATGAACAGTTGGAGCTGTAATAGGCAGGCCAAGGGGGAGCACTGGTTAGTGCTCACTCTCCCTCTGCCCTGGCCAGTGCCCTCTTGCCCTGTGCCAGCAAGTGGGTGCGCCACTACCACACACCACAGCAGCAAATGGGCATGTGTTACATTCTGCTTTTATCTTTTCTGGGTTAATTAACCCCCCATTTTGATTCCTTGTACGGCAGTACAAATGTCTGTCTGTGCCTGTACAAGAGAAGGCTGGCTAAGGGGAGCTGGAACACAGGTGTAAGAGGCAGAACTGCCTTGGCAAGGGTACGATGAGGGTTTAGACATTGTTCTGCTTGTTAGCCTAGAACATAAAGTCTCCTTGCATGACCAATGCCTTTTCCTACCCCTCCCCCTTCACCTCCACCCCCAACACATTTCTCAGAACCAGGCATCTCCGATTCAGTTCATAAGTTTCACAACCACGATTGTTGAGTGGTATTTCCAAGGGAACAGAACTACAGGCAACTATTTCCTGTTCTGCTTTGATGATCAAATCTGTCCAGTTAGTGAACTACAGTGCTTAAGCCAGCAACCCTTTCTTATTGGCTTATGAAGGAGTCAACTTAGCAATGGATTTAAAGACTGATGAGAATATGAAACAACATCAGAGTTTCAAGAATCCATACAGAAATTAGTTGTTTGCACACAGGTCTGTAGTTTTCCCCACATTAGAAAACTAGTTAAATCCAAATGCAATTCTTCAATGCATTCTAGCAAACCAAACTCACTAGTCATGCAAATATGCACAAATTAAGCTACTTCCCAGAAAGATATGACTTAAATAAGCATGTAAAAAAACGTAGCTAGTTGAAAGTATCAAAAAGCTGTGTTGATATGCACATATTGTTTCTCAGTTGGATTCTTTCTCAAGTGCATTTTACATTGAAATAAATGTTTTCCCTTGAGAAAGGAAGATTATTCTAACCGTTTGAATCACCCCATCCTTCTGCCAGAAGACAAATTTTCCACAGCCAATACTCACAGTTAAACGGTGTGTCTATGTATATAAAGTCAACGATGGGAGTCTCTCCTCCACCTGTATATGCTTTAACCACTAGTTTGTATTTTGTGTTTGACAGAAGGTGTTTCACAGTGTATCTCTTTTCTTCTGGGTTTTCAATTGTGTATTTACATAGCACTGAATCATCTAAAATGAAACAGAAAAGACAGAATCATGGAATTGTAGAACCATGGAACGGTTTGGGTTGGAAGGGACCTAAAAGATCACCTGGTTCCAACCCCCCCTGCCATGGACAGGGACACCTTCCACCAGACCAGGTTGCTCAAAGCCCCATCCAGCCTGGCCTTGGACACTGCCAGGGATGGGGCATCCACAACTTCCCAGGGCAAGCTGTTCCAGGGTCTCACCACTCTGAAAGTAAAAATTTTCTTCTTTATACGTAATAAAGCTACCCTCTTTTAGTCTAAAACCATTACCCCCTGTCCTATCACTACATGCCATTGTAAAAAGTCACTCTGCATCTTTCTTATAAACCCCTTTAAGTACTGAAAAGCTGCAATAAGTTATCCACAAGATGTTACAAGTCAGTTTAACTGAGACCACTAGACCACTGAAATAACAGAACATTTGTAACCCACCTTCTTTGTAATTTACATACTTCCTTCTGAGAAGGATGATGCATCCTGACTCATTGCCACTGGTATGAACTCACATCCCCTGTAACCGGACTGTCCACAACATTGACCAGCCTCTGGCAGACCACCTAATAATTTGCTGTCAAAAGCTGCAACTGTTTATTTTTATTTCCTTTCACTAGAGCTTTTTAACAGAATGATCTGGGTTTGCCATTTCCTTTTTCACCAGAATCCCGTAGCCCTTAAGCTAAGGTCAAGTTCTTTGAAGATAACTAAAGCAAGAAATCTCTGCCCGAAAACAACTCTTTTGCCTCTCTATTGTGCAACTCCCAAACCCCAGGGACAAAGGGTTAGCATATTCCTCCTGTTACCAGTCACACCCCTTGTTTGCTAGCTCAGACAAACTGGGAAGCAGGAAATCTTCAATTTAAACATTTAAAGTCTAACTGGGATTATTTGCAGAATTATGGTTCATCTATGATTAGTTTAGTTCTGATAGGAATTCCTACATCAGCTGCCTTCAGTTCAAACTAGGCTTTTTAGCCTGGTACTAGTCTAATCAGCAGAAGGATCTGATATAGGACATGATGCAACTGGAAGAAGAGGCAAGGGAAAAAAAACCAAAATCCTTAAACATGGAAATATCTGAAAACTGTAATGGAGCAGAGTCATCTGGAACAGTTTTGAGTGTGGAGCAGGAAGATCAGATATGAAAATTTAAACACGGCTTTGCGGCACCCCACAGCTCCGTTCTGCTGAAGGAACTCCACTGTAGAGCACAGCCACAAATACTTTCACTATGAAAGAATTTAAATGGGGAATTTACACAGTGCTCAAATTCTAAAGGAAATAAACTGTATCCCGACTGTTTCTAAAATACCCCAAATCCTAGTAAAACTAACATACTTTCTATGACTGTCATCCAAGTAGACCACAAACAGATGTTTTTGAAATTCATCGAAAATTCAAATCACAAGAGGCAGATATTTGACTTGTCCTACAGTACTGCACGAATCTTTTCTGGAGCTTGCACTGGTGTTAAAAGGAGCTACAGACAACAGGACAGGGGCTATAAATCTGTAAAAAGCCAGGACCCACTTCTGCCCATTAGCACCTCAAGCATTAGAGAGGAATCAAACGCAGGAGGTGTTGAAATCTGTATATTGCCTAATAAGCCAATTTTCTTGCCTAATGTGAACTTTCTAAGGGGCTACAATAGTCAGCAACAGCCTTTTGGCTGTTTCTTTTGTTTGGCTGTTTCACTTGTACCAATGACAAAAATTCCTAAATCCCAGAGCTCAATTACCTGGAAGGATATGTTTTTTGGATCCTTTCAAACTGCAGTATTCGTGTACAGGTGACACATAAACATGGTAGCCTCTTACAAAACCAGACTGTGACTCATTTGTGGGGTAAGAATCCCAAGACAGCGTTACTGCATTGAAAGTCAGTTCAACTTTATCCACCACAGGATCAAGCAGAGGAGCTAGAAGAAAGGAAATTCAAGTAAAACTCTCCATTATTCTTCAAGAATGTTTATCTTCTAACTTGAAAAATATCTACATTCCCATGTGGTGTTTCTGTTCATATCTTACTTGTATTTAATAGCTGAATAAAGCCAAAGCGCTCCACCAAAACTGTCAACTTCACAGAGCTTTCATGCAGTCCACATTATACACAAAGCTGTGACTGCTAATCACAGATTTGTTTAGCTATTCTAACATGGACTCTGCCTGGTCACTGCACTAGTTAAATATCCTCGATGCAGGGCTGTGTACGTTGTTGTACAACTTTTAAATGATTCACTGATGATATAGAAACAACACAGCAAATAATGGTTTTAGCAGGAGGAAAGCTGTGGAATTCTTCTGACTGATGAATTTAGCAAATACACAGACCCTAAAAATGTTGCAAACTTACGAAGCTCCCTGAGATAACCAGTCTTCTTCTCCAGTAAGGAGGCTGTATTAGCAACAGATCCATAGATGTGGAAGTTGTATCTCACCCCTGGAACAAAAGCAGCTAGAAAACAGTGGAAGTAATTACAAAAATAGGTTATGGTTTGTCTTTTGGATTTGCTTTTACTTAACTGCTTTCTATAGAGGTCTACGATCCATTAGAAATCTTCTTTGTGTGCTACTGTGTTATTGAAGCTACTGAAGGAGACACAGCATAAACCAATTCTTAGTGTGCATAATGTGAATGGAACACATGTATTCTGTCTGAAAGGGAGAATTCAGAGGGAGGTTTAAAATCTTTTTGTTGCCCTACATAAGTCAAGATGAGTGTACAATAGACTCCAAATGCATCTAAGAGCAAGATAATTTCATTTCCATTTTTGGCACAGGCAAAGGTTGTGTTTTGGGCTGTTTCATGCAGACACATACCCATGCATCAGGATTCCATGTTATCCTCACTGACATCCACTCCCATTTGGATTAAGTAAATGCAACCCACTGAAGAAGTGGGCAACGTTTTTTCCACAGTGTCGCCACACTCTCCTTCAGTGAGGACACAGGATGCCATGTGTTTGTATGAATTGAAGTGCAGTTCCCTTATTGCGTATTGAAATATGCTCAGTCAAATTTTGTTCAAACATATTTCATTCCTAAGTGAACTCTCAGCTTGAGAGACTCCGGGAAGGCTATATTCTCGCAGCTCTAGAAGTGTACCAGAACAATTTTCACACAGCCAGAAAGGTCTAATGGCCAGCACTGGGATAAAAACCACACAACTGGTCCTAAGCAAGGACTGGTGTTGAAACACATTTTTAGCACATTGACAGCACTAAACCTCTCACTACACAGTGGGTGTTAAACTATTGACCTGTGTTACAGCCAAGGCAGAGTTCCATTTTTTCCATGCTTCATGTCTCCTGCTAAAAGATTTTTAGCTCCTTCATTAACCTCACCATGCTCCTTCAAAGTGTTACTACAAGCTACTCGGAAGAGTTTTCTTCTAAAATACTATGCTGATTTCCAAGGCTTAATGGTGCTGGCACATATGTGAGGTCTAATTCATTTGTTAGGCAAAACATAATACCATGTGCCTTTGAAAAATTACACCTGCACTGCACAGACTTCAATATTACACAGGATTTGTTTCCCTAAATTCAGTTAATGCCCACAGCATGAAAGATTGATGTACAGATATCAGAAAGAAAAATTGTTGAGCTGTCACCTGAGTTGATCAGAGCACTGGAAGCGTTGGGCCCAAATCTTTTCCACTGCAAATCACAAGGCTGCAACATCGGAAAGTTACACCAATCAATAATATAACTGTCATACATATGTCTGGGGTCCCAGGAAATAAAAATGCCATCATCTGTACCATTAACCTCTTCTTCTTTAAGTTCTTTGGTGCCTAGGAATGTACAAAACAGTCTCTATATTTTGCTGCATGAGACCTCAGATTCATAAATGAAGATCAATACAGTTTCTATGCTAAGCTGTTAAACAACAATAAAATAGCTGTGTTCATTCACTATCAGACATATGGGATCTTTCACATGCTGAAAGCTGATCTTTTTGTATGCTGAAAGCTGACAGCTCAAAACCCATCAGTTTTCATAAAAAGAACCCAACTGCAGAAACATGGAGTCATAAAACAGAAAGTCACAAGAGACTAATCACACACAAGGGTTCCCTGTGAGGCAGTGGCTGCACATTCATGGCACCTGTGGCAGGTTTGAGGCTCAAGTTTAAGCCTAAATGTGTTTTGCTCTGTGGAGACAATCTGTGCAAAACAGACTTTCTCTTGTAAGGCATAGATGAAGGCCCTGAAGCTTAATATACATACAGTTACCACCTTGTAGGCAAAAATACACTAATAATTTCCATATAGCAGTGATGTGAGTTAACAGGCCAGGTTAATTTGTTCCCCTAAGACGATAAATTATTATTTCACTTAAAATAGGTAGAAACAAAACTCTCATAATGAAAATCTAACTGAAAATACTCCTACTGTTACCTGTAGCTTTAGGAATGATCAGTACTGCAGGAAGTGAATAATTAACACTGTTCTTTGCCATGATACTGATTCTGTAGGAATGGTTATCAATGGAAATCCTTGTGCTATTGTAGACTGATGAAAAGGAAAGTCTTTCAGGCTTAGAGCCATCTTCTACTTTTTCCCAGGTTACTTCATATGAAATACTTCTTCCATTTGCTCGAAAACTTGGTGGTTGCTGGGGAAATAGTTATGGAGGTAAACAACAATTACTTAGTAAATTTTGCCAAAAAATATGAGAGGAGCATTTAGAACTTTAAATAACTAACTGGATGTATTATTTCTGTAAGAATATAAATGCTCGTTTTCATACATACATAAATATACAGGATGAAATGGAAGTGCAGAAAACTCAGTAATGGGATTTGTCTTGTTATAATACTTAGAAAAAGAGAAGTGTATGTCTGAAATGCCAGGACAATACATCATCATACAGCTACATACGTTCTGAAATAAGTTATACATATTTGTCTTAGATTCTTAAAGGACATTTTCATACTGAATTGCTATTAAGTGCACAAAGGCTTGTTAAAGTTCATGGGAGAAATTTCCAACCCCCTTGTGAAAGGGTTTGTTTCTGTTTCTGTTCTGGTCTCACCTTCCAGAACAAGGTCACATTCCTCCCACCCAGAACCGGTGTGATTTCTCTCCAGATGTCCAGTTTCCCTGTTGGAGCTGGAATACAGTAAAACAAAGATGTTTTAGGTGCAGAAAGGATAAACTATTTAATTGCTTCCTCCCATATAATGAAATTCCACCCCCAAAACTTCTTTTTCCCCATCAGTCCTAGGTCTTGTCAAAACATTATTCTTTCTCCCTTAATTATTTTTTCTGAATGGATGTCTGGTTAGTTTCCCCAGAAAGTATTTCTTTGCTTGCAGTTCTGAGATGCTTGTTTCCACCTCTGCACCATTCCTACAGCCTTCACTGAGCATTGTAACTCAGTCTCTTCACCCTCCCAGTCATTCAGATTTCCCACTGCCTGCAGTGGATGAAATGGCAGAAACTGGCAGAGGACAAGAGCTGTTTAAAAAGCCACCTTCTTAAATTTTTCTTACTGTGCTTTTGCTTTTATGCATGCAGCAGGAGTCTGCTTTAGCTACACAGCAGAAGAGTAGCAGCAGATAGCAAACAGAGGTGGCAAGCTAAGAACGCTCTTCAAGGTTCCCGTCCCAGTAGGCTGGACATACTTGCTTCCTTTGTTCTGATGGTTTGGACTTCACTCCATTCACTCCACCTCCAGAAATGCTTAGCTGACCCACAGCGTACTCTAGTTCTGTATTCAGTGTATGGCTGCAGTCCACCCAGGGTGATGGTCCCATAATGGAGATATGTGTCTGAAATATTATGCTGCAAGACAAAGACAGAACAGTCAGAGCTCAGTTCAGCTTCATTAGCAAGAGTTTTTTGTCTGAAAAAAAAAAAAGTTCTTCCTCTAGATCCTACAATAGTCAGTTAAGCCTGACTTGGAAAAGGTAATCATGGAACAACAGTCAAAAAAACCCCAACAAAACACACACGATCAAAAGACACAGAGGTCCAAAAAGAGGTCTGCAAGCCATCTCTCTGTAACTGTCTGAGTAGCAGTCAGAATCATAGACTCACAGAATGGTTCGGGTTGGAAGGGACCTTAAAGACCATTTAGTGCTAACCCCCCTGCCATGGACAGGGACACCTTCCACCAGCCCAGGTTGCTCAAAGCCCCATCCAGACTGGCCTTGAACACTGCCAGGGATGGGGCATCCACAGCTGCTCTGGGCAGCCTGTGCCAGTGTCTCACCACCTCCACGGTAAAGAATTTCTTCCTAATACCTCATCTAAATCTACCCTCTTTCAGTTTAAAGTCATTCCCCCTTGTTGTATTGCTACATGCCTTTGCAAAAAAAAAAAAAAATCGCTGTCCAGCTTTCTTCTAGGCTCTTTTAAGGTACTGGAAGGCTGCAACTCACAGCCTGTCAAATGACTACTCTTTACACCAAGAAGGGAATTTACTGAGATCTTATACTCACAGACTCTGGGTCTTTTACTCAGTTCATGTAAGTAGGACACTGTTCCAGACCTATGCACAGCACCTACAGTTACCTTTTCTTCCCATTTTTTCCTCAACTTTTTCCCCCACTCCCTCCTTGGAGACAGGCTGAGTTCTGGTAAGAGTCAAAAAGTGAGCATGCTTTTAAGCCTCTCCTCTAAACTGTCTCCTGTAGTGGCCACCTGTGGCAGCCATTTGAACTAACATCTCTTGACTAATACTTAAGACAGAGCATAGCTTCATCCTGATCTTCATAATGCCTCTCTCATACGCTACAGGCAAGCTGCCTTCATAGGAAAAGGGCTCCAGAGAAAACACAGTATGCATGCAAAGAGTCAGACAGTCTCACTGTTCATGGAAGAAGTGGAACAAGACAAGGAGTCTACTCAAATAATCTTCAAGGAGATGGAAGAGGATGGGAAGAGAAACTGTCCTGGGGTTTCCTCACTAGAAAACAGGCACATTACCACCAGGTACAGCAAATAGTACATAGAAAGCTCCTGGACTAATATAAAAAAAAAAAAAAAAAAAAAGCCTTCAACACACATTTCCACCATTTGTGCCTAAGACGATATGAGTAATAAAACCATGAAAAACCAAGACTAGCAATAGCTAACAACAGCTATAAGGCCCATAAATATTTTTATTTACTTCCACAAATCTCAGAACCCATGCAGCAGAGGACAGAGCCACATATGCAGACCAGTCACACTGTACACTTTGGCCTGCAGTATAGGAAGTGTTGGCGTATGAATTAGTGCCAGCAATGGCTGCCCACATGGACTACGTCATCAGTGTAGAGCTTGGGGGCAAACAAATGCAGAAAATAGACACATCCACATGCTCACAAGATTTAGAGTGTATTGATATTGCTGTGGAATTATTTTTTAATCTCATGTCAAAAAGATACTTGTTATGTTTTTGTGTATGAAAGTCAGGTTTCATACCAGTTCTACTTTCCCATTGGGTAGGAGCAGTTCAGTTTGACAAAAGAGTTCAATTCCTTTGATTTGATGTTTCCAATATAATGTGATTTCCGCATCTGTGTATTCTTCCCATAGCTGGAAAGGTGCAGCGGGATAAACTGCCAATGGAAAATCTGAGTTAACTCTTGGAAAACATAAAGTACATGCAAAAGTATTTTAAGGTATTTTAGTTTAGTAGTAAGAGCAAAGATGACATACAAATCTTTCTGCCAGTCTAGAAGAATCAGATATAAATTAGTAAAATTTAATTTCAAAATGTAAATATAGTAATCAAGTAAATGTGATATAAGTTAAAAAAAACCCTTATGTGACTTGAAAATATTTCAGAACATCATGAACAAAATAAAGTCTTTTTCTGCAAATCCAGTAAAAATCTCTAATCCTTCTGGTGGAAGCTCCTGGATCTAGCATTGTAAGTAACATCTGCTACATTTCTACATCCCAGAATGCAGCCTCTTCACCAGAAATTTTATTCACAACTCTTACATTGACTCCTTCCAGTAGTCACCCTCTGGTAAACAGAGATAATGCTACTCCTTCCAAAAGATTTCTGACATCCTTTACTACTATGCAAATAGCATTCAGCAAGGGCAGCAGATCTCCAGCTCTCCCATATTATCAGTACAATTGTAAGGAATGAGACATGGCAATGGAAGTGAGTGGTATGTTTACAACTTTGGCCATTATCCTGACACTTCACAGACCAGGAATTACAATTTGAGGACTTCCAGACTCAAAGGAGATTGTGTTTGATACAGAAGGTCCCAGCTACCTAATGCATAATTGGAAATGATGGACTTCAGTCTTCCTTTACTTGCTGACATCCTTTAAGTAAGGAAAATTCTACTGTAAATATGTCCAGGATCAGAGAAAACAGAAAGAGCTTTACAGCAATCACTATTTAAAAGGTTAACATCATAAATATTATATATAATTCCTTTAACTTGTAACAATCACTAGAACTGAAAAAACAAAACTGTAGTAAAGCTTTAATGTACTTAGCACGTTCAATGTAACCTATTTTAGCCTGCCATGTAAACTTAGTTTGTAATATTGCATTGTCTTATTACGTGTCAGTTTACTCCTCCACTTTCTTCCTGCTCTGTTTCCTCCACCCCCAGTCAATTAACTTTTAGAACTCTCATGCCTTTCTGAGGCAAATTTAACAGACAGGCATTTAACATATGTTCCTACAAGTCATATGAAAAAGCGTGTCTAGCAAAACTGTAATCAATGCCTCTGAGGAAGCAAGCCCTGCCAGAATGCAGCAGTTATACCACCAGCCTCCTCACCCATCAGTCTGTCAGCTTCAGAACGGAGCAAAGCACACGTTGCCTCCTGCTTCTTCAAACAGGACCACAGGTGGCCTAAATAAACAGGTGGCCACAGGACCCTGGGAACACTGAGATGGATGTGGTGGGACTAGAAGACACAAGAAGAACTGGAAATACTACTGGCAGGAAATACCCAGGTGTTTTGAAGCTGGGGTACACTGTGATAAAGGACAGAACTAATAGGGAAGAAGGAACCACAGCCATCAGTAATTGCTCACAGAATAACCCATTTTATTTGTGATGATAAACTACTCTTCTGCCCTTACAGTAGCACTGAAGACGTTATTGTCCCATATTAGCACTATCAGTTCTTCCTGGTAATAGCTGCTTACATCTGCATCACATCCCATTGAGAGAGGTGCTAGCAATTTTATTTACCTGCTTTTCAAAATGTGCATCTCCATTTTATTTTGGAAAGACAGTAACATCAGCAATAATATTTTGGAGAAAGGACTGAATTCCCAAGTAACCTACACAAATATTTTTTTTTTACACCTCCCCATTATATAACCTTGTATCGTGTTGCTTCACATACTATGAGCCAGCTTTAGCAAAGAAGCAGATTTTGAAGCATTAAAGGGTCATTTCAATAAGGGTCGTTTCAACAATCAAATTTGACCTTTGGAGTGAAGCTGTTTTCCACCATTAACACAAATTTTGCAAAGCTGAAACTGAAGAGACAGCTGATAACTAACAGCACAGGCACCACTAACAAATAAAAACTGGAAAGACAAAAATCAAGGACTTACACACTTTAAACTGGGACACTCAAGTATTGAGATCAGAAGGAGAACAAGGCCCATGACAAAAAAACTTCAAGACAGACATTGAAAAGACCTTACTTCTGTAAGTTACATCAAAAACATCCGTGGCAGTTTTCTTTCCCAGTGGGTTTTCCGCAGTCACTGTGATATTATAGATCCTCTGCTGGCCTATATCCCAAGAACAGGAGCACTGCTCAGAACAACTTACTGTGCATGGAACCCTTTTTTTGGAAAACCTATTGGGGCAGGGAGAGAAGTGAGGAAGGGAGGGAAAAGAGAGAAGAACATTTTTCCAAAATGTACAATTGACATAGATGCTGAAATTTTTGAGGCTCAACTACGTTACAGCATCATACAAAATAAGGCAGAGGGGGACAATAAGAAGCCACCCAGTTCTGTCCCCTAGCCTGAAGCAGAATGAATATAGGTATTCTTACAATTAGAAGAACGTTTTCTTCAAAGTCTAAGTACTTTTTCCTTTTAAGATACAGCTAAGTTGCTTTTAGTGATTTCCTCATGGAAATTCTAAACTAGGGACCATTTGCCAAGAATTAAGCCATTCACACGTCTACCACTACGCTTTTAAATGAATCAGTAATTTCAAGTGCATCTTCTAACCTACCATTTTTAAATCACCATCATAATATCTTAATGGAAGTGAGTGATGCAGAGACCATGAAGGTACACGCAGTGATGACCTGCCTTCTGCTGAGGTCTTTTGATGAAAGTTTGTTGTGTTGATGAGATATCTGCCCTGCTTAATGAGTTTCCCTTTCTCTGCAGACCCTGCTGCAAAGCCCCTCTCTTCTCCATTTAGGTGCCTCTGTAGCAAGGAGCCAAGGGCCAGGTCTGATATGCACAGCTGTGTAACCTTGACTCAAACTGCTAATATAAAGCTGTGAGAAAGTCTGCAGAGAGATTAAAAAAAAATTAAAAAATAAAAAAAAAATTTAAAAAGCGCTGAAATTATAAAAGCTGAAATTATAGAAACTATAGACAGAAGTAGGATTTTTGAGATAGGATTGTCAGTAGCGAAAGGACTCAAGAAGGAAAACAATAGCATGTAAAGTGGAAAACAACAGCATGTAAAGTTATAAAATCATAAAGAACAAGAACTAGGGAGGCTAATCAGGCTAACTAGAGGGTTAGCAGGGAATCATCATTTTGAGTCAGCATTAGTGGCAATGGATCATGAACACATAGTCAGCCTACCAGTTGATTAATTCCTAGTTATCTGTTGTGTGTGTTGCCCAATACTTATATTACACTTCTAAGTTATCTATATCCTGATTGCAGGGTGTCTTCATACCTGCTGAAAGATACTCAGTTAACCCAAAATAATGGTTAGAACAAGGTTTATCAAGCAGAAACTGGGCTGATAGACCCACAACTTTGTTAGAGGTAATCCAGTTCAGAGCGGTTCTGCACTGCTCAAACTTTGTTAAATAAGCTGATCAGTGAGCTGGGAAGAGGCAGGCAGCTAATTTCAACAAGGATAAAAAACTTTTCCACATATTTAAAAGGAAAGAACATGACTGTTCCGTATAGCACAAGCCAGAGATAATGTAACAATGAGGAGACTTACTCTTCAGACAAGGTGTATTTTGTTGAATGACGTCCATAAAGATAGGTGTCTCCTCCCTGGCTCCAAGTACATGTTACTACTCTCATGTCTTGAGTTTGGCAGGAAAAATCATTAGGTGTGTCAGGTGGTTCTTGTCAGAGGTAATAACCAAAAAAACACCAACAGCATGGCAGTCAAGGCAAAAGTCATCAACCTTTTTACTGTATTAACAAACTAGAAATAATGGATACGTGTAAAGTCTGGTTTACTACAGATACTACTTCAATTATACTTACTCAATGACCACTCTGCAGAGAAAATCAGGACAACACTGTAAATTAATTGCAATCCAAACCCCTCTATATGCTATTATTTTTTGTTATATTCATGCATTCATGAATATAATCGGTATTGTTTTCTGTCTGTAAAAATTGCTGCTGGCCTTTGAAAGGGGGACTGTGCTGAGATTTTACCACATGCACACAGACAATACAGCTGAACTCCTAAATGGGTAGGTATATTTAAAAATCAGTTACCTGTCCTAGGATCAATTAATGAGATTAATCTGAACACATTTAATGCTATTCTTTAATGTGTTCCATATGCAAGTGTACAGATCTGAAGACAGACATTAAACAGAGTTCAGCTGGACATGATAGGACAATGACGAACTTACAGTAAGCTTCTTTTTTCTTCTCCCTCCCATTCCCTACAGCCATTCCTGACTTAAAACAGCAGGAAAATATAACTGTAATAAAACATTCACTTACTACCCACAAAGAAAACTGCATGATCATAGCACTGCTCTTCGTTGCAAGAATCTTGACAGTAGACACTGATGTGAGGCATCTCTTGATGTGCCACATTTTTCACAGTGATAAGTCTGACTTGACCATTTGTGTGATTGAAAACATGAACAGCTGGGACTACGAAGAATTCCTTAATGATTTGACCTTTCCTCCCAATGCAACACAGAGTGATATCAGAACCTTCCTCTACAATTTTTTCATTTGGAAAGATTTGTGGTTCACTGTTATTTGAAGTGTCCAGGGCTGCAAAGTAATACATAATAAACAATTTCAAAACCTGCTTATAGGAGCAGCCTTCAAACAGAACACATAACTGAACATTTACACAACAATCTGCTAATGTTATATTAGCCATTCATGCACTTTTATTTAGGATTTTTCCCCATACAGAGATCAACTCCACATCTAACTGTACCTATATTTCTCTTAAACCCATAAACATGTAACGAAGTCCAACAAACTACCTAAGAGACTAAATGCATCTTTCTGCCTTTCACTTAAGAGGAGACAAAGAGTTTGTGTTCAACAACTGCCTTTACGGATGAACACTGCCTCCTGCACCTATGAACAGGCTGATGCTTACATTCAAAATGCCTGCTTTTGAAGATTATGAGCAGGAGGTTAGAAAAACATGTTCTGAAGCTTATGCAGACCTCAGCTAAGAGAAGTCAACATTGAGTGAATCAGATCAGTAAGGGGATAGTCAGCTTTGAGTAAGACCCCTATGGCTTTCAATGTTGGACTCCTTGCTGAATGCAAAAATCAGGGGGAATTAACTGCCTTTTGGGTAGGTTGGAGACAAAATCTACTCTCAAGAATCTGATCCAAAAATCTGATGACGCCTAAAGTCACTGTCTTTCCAGAGAGCTCTAAATCAGGTCTGTAATGCAGGATCAGTTTGCGACAAAGAAATAGTATTTCTGATCCCTATCCAATTTCCATTGAAAAAACAAGATCTCCAAGATAGAGGTTAGTGAGAAAGAAAGGGAACCTTGTATCCTATTTCCCATTATATAAGGTGAGGAAGAAGAGCAATTTATGTGCCACAACCCAAGTATACAGACCTATGATACTTCTACAGCCCATGGTATCTCCCACAACCAAAAGCCATTGCAGCTCCAGCAAGAGTAGTGTTTCTTTACAAAATCACTGTAGTCATATTTTCAAAGGCAGTTATAAAGTTTGTTTAAATTAAATTATCTGCAAACCAAATTGTTCTAGTAAGACAGTATAGCCTGGAAAAAAAAAAAAAAAAGGGGATGGTGGTGGTTTGTTGAGCAATCGTTAATTACATTATGGGTTCACTCCCTATTCACTCTCATATAATTCACAGAAGTTCATTCCAAGTGACATATGGAGCTGTCTTGTTTGTCTCTTCATCTTTTCTACTAATGAAAGCTATGAACCCCAGACAAAAGAAACATGCATCAGATGATGTAACCATAACTATGTTCTTCCTCTCCTCTCCCCTAGTTTGGGCCAGGGCTGCATCTAATCTGGTGATAAGCTACACTAGAGCCTATCCAAGATCCCATGCCACTCTATGCATGACTGTTTTTAACGTGCAAGCAAGAAAAGCTCTAAAACTTTTGGTCTACTAGCTTAGGAAGATAGTCTGCAAATTAAAAAAAATAGCTGAAACATTGCTATTATTACCAGGGGAAAAAAAAAAGGGGGGGGGGGGGGGGGGTGTTGGCGGGAAGAGTTTGTCAGTACTTAGACATGAAAGCGTTCAAAATGGATTCTTAATTTGATGCCATCTCTTCTGAACTGGACTTCACCGTTACACTCAGCAGTAAATGACAATCTAGCTTTGTACTGGAAAAAATAAAATCAATATTGCAAAGTCTTATTGTGCTTACCCAGGACAGTCTCCCACCGACTCCACTGACTCCAGATTTTTGATGCTTCTGTTCTGCTCCTGATTCTCACTGAGTGTGACATACACTCCAAAGGTAAGTCTGAATCCCATACCCAATGAAGAGGCTTTCCTGATTTATCCAGTGTGACATTATGAAACTCCTACAAACAAAGGCCAGTAAGGCAAAGTATTGAAAACACAGAGATGTGTAGACATTTTGGAAGTCAATCAAAAGCAGTGAGAGAGAGAGAAAGCTCAAAGGAGGACAATGTTTTTGAAAAATGAGCCTCTGAAATATCACTTGCTAGACGTGATCTCACACTAAGTAACTAAGAAGCTAAGTAACTGCTTACAAATCTGTACTAGCAGTGGTAGAGTGACTGAGGTGCTGTCAAGACTGCTTGATTCTGACAACATAGTTGTGAGTCAGACCCTGCTTCTGATGAAAGTGAAAATAACCACTCTCAGTGGGTTATTTGTGCCTGCTATTACATGGGTCGTAGCATGCACAGATACTCCTGCCTGCAGGTGACCTTGCCTAAAGCTCTGGGTTACATATCCCTAGCTCTGAATTACAGCAGGCATTTGCACTGGCCAGTAAGAATTAACACAGGTGATACTGTAGGTCTGAGGCACAGCATCTGAGGACAGTACTACCACCAGTGACAGGCAGAGTAGGAGAATATCTGCTGATTTCCTCAATACACACATGCAAGAACCACAAATAAATATATTCAAAACTGTTACAGCTCCATGAAGACAACAGAAGGACAGCCTAAAGTATGAAATGGAGTATAAAACCCACGAAAGCTAAATGCCCTGTAATTTGGCAAACATTTTTATATCAAATTACATAAATTCAGACAAACAGCAAAAAACATTAAATGTTCTGCTGCTCTCTAAGAGAAGATACCCTACAAATTTCTTTTAGCATGTACCTACTAAGGCCCACCTGGGTGCTAAATGAGCTGCACCAATACACGGCACAGCAACTCAAACTAACCTGGGCACCACGTAGGCACACAGACAGATGAAAATGTAACCCAAGTGTGAATCTTCCCTGGCATGACAGTCCATAAGAAGCAGGAAAAAATGGCTCAAAAAATTCTAGTAATCATCTGTAATTATTAATACATTTTAGAACAGAACACATGAAAATGAGCCCCCCGTGTGCCCAGGTGGTCAAGGAGGCCAGCAGCATCCTGGCTGGTGCCGGGAACAGCGTGGCCAGCAGGGCCAGGGCAGTGCTGTCCCCCTGCACTGGGCACTGGCGAGGCCGCCCCTCGACTCCTGTGTTCAGGTTGGGCCCCTCACTGCCAGGGGGACGCAGAGGGGCTGCAGCGTGTCCAGAGACGGGCAGGGGGCTGGTGCCGGGGCTGGGGCACAAGGCTGGTGGGGAGCGGCTGGGGGAACTGGGGGGGTCAGCCTGGAGAGGAGGAGGCTCGGGGGCACCTTGTGGCTCCCTGCAGCTGCCTGACAGGAGGGTGTAGGCAGGGGGGTCGGTCTCTTCTCCCAGGTGACAAGTGACAGGGCAAGAGGAGACGGCCTCAAGTTACACCAGAGGAGGTTTAGACTAAGTATTAGGAAAAATTTCTTCACCAAAAGGGTTGCCAAGCACTGGGACAGGCTGCTCAAGGAAGTGGTTGAGTCACCATCCCTGGAGCTATCTAAAAAAACTTGTAGATGTGGTGCTTGGAGACATGGTTTAGTGGTGGACTTGGCAGTGCTGGGTTAACAGTTGGACTTGATGATCTTAAAGGTCTTTTTGAACCGAAAAGGTTCTATGATTCTATACATTTCAGTACTTCTTCAAGCAACCTTACCAGATTCTCAGCATATAGATCTGTGCTGCACCAGAGCCCTGGCTCACACTGACAGCTGGAGAACTGCTCTCTATTACTGCTTTCCATCAGCAACACCTGCACTTTCATAATATCACCACTGAGAAACACTCTGCAATCAGTTTACAATTTAATTTCTCAGTTATAGCACTGAGGAATGTAGTCACTGCTTTGGAAGCTAGACTGTCCATGCTTTGGTATGAGCAGGATCACTTTCTTTATTGGACCACATTCTTCAGAAAAACACAGAAGCAAATACATTTCTGTCTGGTAGTGACATCACAAATACCCTGTTTATTTCCCTTGTCATGTTTATTATAGTTAACAGACAAGACTATGTCCTTGGATTCGAAAAACTCATTCTTTCTTCCAGCAAGTTAATAAGAGTTTGTTGGAAGGATACTCAAAAAAAAAACCCCACTTACTTGTTTGTAGCTGTATGGCCCCAGTTTCTGACTTGGCTAGATCTACTCATGGGATGTTAAAAATCCTACCCCATGTATCAAAGTAGTCATAATCTTCTGAATTCCATAGAGCTCATCTGCAGGGAAGATGTGGTTCTACAGACTTAGAAACAAAATACTAACAACTTGGCTGATCTGAGAAAGCTTTGATTCTTAACAGTGCCCATCTTCTTTTATTGACTTCTGGTTTCAGAAAAATAAGCCCTTCTCTGCTTTACCTACTTTCTCACAAATAGCAGCTTTAAATAAGCTAGAGCAGTTTGCCAGTTTTACTGAGTTTTAACATGTGCATTTCATCTTCTTCCACGGTTCAGTCAGCAGATGATTCATAATAGGTTATAATATCCCTAAAACATGCATTAATTCCCAAAAGATTCTCAGATCCAAAGGAGAGGAAATTTTCTTTGGAGACAAAAACTCTCACACTGAAGTCACAAACTGGGGAAAACATCAGGAGTAGGCCTAAGCCTATGATTTGGTAATCTCCACCTCTTCAGAAAATTTGGCTGGTTTAGGTGTTAAGGAAAACTAGCAGCACAGGGACTCTGCAAAAAAGGCATCACTACTTCTTCCTTAACTGGAAGAGGTGGGTATAAGACAACTGTGCTAAAGGCCAAGTACAGGGCTTAAACGGCTTCACCCTCACTGAGATGACCTTTTGTTCCACAAGGTGAGAGGAGGTGCAGCAACATGACTCATGTTCACTAGTCCCCAGTTAAGGGTAGTAATCATGCTATAAAAAAACAGGCTGTCTTTAGGAGTAATGGAAGTGTTGTTTCTGGGAGGCCACTTGGGGAACCTGCATAGTGAAAGTGAAACAGAAGTCTTGAAAATCAGATCTCCTAGGTCTACCCACCACAACGCCTCAATAAGGATATGCAAGGCGTAATAGAAATTACTTCTTCATCTGAGCCTACCTTTTTTTTTTTTTTTTTTCTTCACAGAAACTGGGCATAATGACCAAGTCTGGCACCTATGAAATATGAACGTATTTCTAGTACAGTTTTGTAAATACTGTGTTGTAAATTGTAAACCTACACAGCAAAACTATCTGCATATGCATCTGAACATTTCATTTTCCTTTAGCTTCCTTTGTATCATAAATAACTAATATACCTTTTTTAAACATATACTTACTGTCCACACAGTAGTGGTTTCATCTGTTCGACGGACTTGTATTTCAAAAGACATCGCCAGCTCAGCATCATGCGCTGACTTGTCAACATCCCATTCCACGAGCAGTCGCTGAAGAGCCAAATCCTTGGAAATGTTAAGGTGCTTTACTGGAAACAGAATGGATTCTAGGAGCACAAAAAGAACACAAAAATATTAATGTTTAGCTGTTACAAAGCAGATCTGAAACAACAATGGTTAGATGTAAAACAGGTTCCACACTAGACAGTTCTGAAGGAAGAAAATAAAAGCGATCAAGACCCATGCTGTTGATGTCAAAAGCAAAGATCATCTTTAATCTTAAGGCAAAAGCAGGCTAGAATGAGGTTCCCAATTCTACTCAATAGCTGCCCCCGACATTGGGTGCACCACTTCACTTCTTCATGCCCTCAATTTACTAGCTACTTTATGGAAATATTGATCCATCCCTTCATAATCTTATGAAGAGAAATAACAATGTATTAACAGGGACTGAATCCCAAGAAAGCCTAATCCCCAGCAAGCCTTCTCATCATCAGGGCAGAAAATCTAGGTTCAATTTTGCTGTCTAACCTAATTAACACTAAACTAATTAATGCAAGTCAAGTATTTGAATAGGATGTTTCCCTCCACTAGCTAGCTCAGATGATAGTCTAGTATTAGGCGCATTCCTGGTTGCTCTACATAGAGCTTAGGTACTTTAGTCAGGGCTGTGGATTCTTCAGCTGGAAGTAGACACCTAGTTATAATGGCAGCTCCATCTTTTTGTGGGTCTGGAGTTAATTCCCAGAATAAAATAAAGTTTAAAAGTCAGGCTGAGGTCCCTTTTGGTGTAAGGAAAGGGAAGTCCACTTAAGACTAGCTTACTGAAAACTACAGATCACCTTAGAAGTGGTCCCTCTTTTTAAATGTTTGCTCTGTCACCCCTCCCAAAAAAAACCTAACTCTTGGAAGAGATGAAATACGATGCCCATTGATCTTCATCTTCTCTCATTCCTGAAAAATAAACAGAGCAAAAAAAGAACCTAAACTTGATTTGGTTGTTACTGAAGCCAGGGAACTGAAATGGCCAAGTAACCAGGCTTTCTCTTTTGTCATGGTTGCTTTCCAAGACGCCTCTGCTTGTTACAAATGACAATCAGAATGCTTATATTGACCAGGACACAGAAAAGAAATCACAGAAATAACTGTATATTCTAATAAAACAGAATTCATTCTGGCCATTCCTGCCCCACTACAGCCACAGTCCTCAGGGTCATGATGGATCGAGACCTCAGCAGCTTCTTCCCACAAAACTGTCACGTCCAGTGATTTCTTCCAGATGTGCTTCACTCACTGACCCAATGATTATCTGACACTGTTACAGACTATTAGTGGCAGAAATGCAAGCATTCAGGAAATTTAGTTTGAGAATCTACATTTTGATAGAAGCTTCTGGAAGCAATCAGATATCCAAACTATTTTGCAACTTATCCTGTGGTGCCTGCTCTGCTGTAACTTCTGTGCAATCATTTCCCTACGTACAGATCTTTACATTAACTGCAGGAAAGGAAAGGCTCAAGAGAAGCAACAGTTATAGCAATCCTTGATCCCTCAAAGGAAGCAAATAATACTTTATAAGCTTATTTATTAATTATGAGAATACAGACACTGGTACTGCTTAGTTGTTTATACAAGTCCAGCCTATAACTAAAGAATAAATGGAGGCATGTATATCCGGTACCATTAGTAACAGCTTATAAAAAACTGCTGAAAGAAATGGTTGTTTCTCTTTTAGCAGATCATCTACAAACTCTGTTGTTATAATTTTAATCCATTCCATTTTAAAAGGTAATCGAAATCAAAGCAAAATGAAAAACACATGCTTTCAATCCAGAGGAAACTACTGGCATAGGTTCCTTCAGATACACTTGGAGGGAGAAATCAAGGTTTCATGGTTCAAACATTTGGTCTCAGAAACAGAACTGTGGTATCCTAAAAAAGTTTTTGAGAAATAAGTATACACGCACATATATGCACACGTACCTTCTACCAATTTTTACTGCAGCCTTAACAAAGAATTGGTGGGAAAATATGAACATGTGTAAAATCCATTAAAACAGAATTTGACAGCATTGGTGTATTTTGTAAGGTAAACAAAAATATGTTTCAAGTGCAGAAGTAAAATTTCTTTTGTGGCTATGGTTATGACATGGTCCTTAAAAAAAACATACCTGCTGCTTGACAGTTGCTTTTGAAAAATAACGGCTATCAGTTTTGTACTACCATAAGGAAACCCAGCACCCATTCACAGCTAGTAGATGCCTGAAACCAAGCGGAAGGCCTGTAGATAAATTTCACTTGCCTAAATGACAGGGGAGCAGCAATTTTAGGTTTTACTGGAAAACAGAAATATTGTTGGCTTCACTGCCAAGGACTGACCAGACAAAGAGCCAGAACAACCAAAGCAACAAAGTGAGCCATAAAATTAACTGTGGAAGCAGTGTGTCTTATGTTATTTTAGGAAGGTATGACAAGATGCGCTTCATCTCCCAACATTCTACAGACTTCACCATCAAAACAAGATAAAGGCTGCTAAAATCCCACTTATGCTAAGGAATTGACTGTAATGTTGTTCCTCCCCAGCATATAATCTTAGCTGTTAATTTTCCGGTGCACCTCACCTCTACATTCATCATCCATTTACATGAAGCACCACTTACCAAGCCTCTGAGGGGATCTGATTTTACATATGCAAATAGGTGGCTGACCTAAAGCTCTGGCCCTTGCCATTCTTGTGTTTTCCTCTTGCAGCGCTAAAGCAACTGGGGGAGACAGGTGAGCCTGGCACAAATAAACCTAAAGGAAGGGACCCAGCTGCTCTCTCAATGAAGCTCACAAGCACAAAGTAAGACTCTCAGGGAAAGGAAACAAATACACCTGAAAGAAGAGCCAGCCCGTTGGCAGAAACCCCTTTCCTTTTTCAGGGTGCACCATTAAAAGAAATCCCTGAGTATCTTCCGAATTTCCCTATCCTCTTTTCTGCTCCTTCTCTAGCCAATCCTAATTGCAAGTGTCACTACTATGCCTATTGCATTGACAATGAACTTGCCTCTCTTCTCTACATGTGACTTTTTGCCCAAGCTAAAATCTCATCCCTTTTCTCACCATGGACAATATTTTCACCTGCTGCATTTAATTAACTTGACAAAAAACCAAAGGCCTCATTAGTTTTGCTTTCCCTCCATCTACATAAAGTGTCCCTCCACTACCCCCTTCTAGTTAGATGACATATCACTGCCAACCTCACAGAAATTTGTTTTCCTCAGAGCCTGGCATAAGACAGTCTAGATCACCGGTCAGGGCTTATACACAGTACCAACAGAAAAAACAATATAGTTAAGAATATATCCAAGATCTTGAAGGCCACATTGAGTTACAATGTGAGACTTAAAGACTTCTGTAGTATAATTTAGATATGCAGAAGTACATGTAGCATCCAGTTACAATCTTCCCCTCCTAGCAAAGTTAAATAATCAAGGCATCTTAAGGCTTGTTTTAACTTGAAAGCTAACTCAAAGACTGTATGAATAGCTTTATGATTACAACAGAGACGAATTCTGTTCCTGAACAACGGCATGTGAAAACAAGTGACCAAATCATTGTAACATAGTAACTGTTTAGACTTGCCTGCATTACAAAGTTTTGCTACTCTAGGGACATTGGTAATGGTCTCAAAACTGAGCAGCTGGCACCTGGAGTGAATGGAGTGTGAACACAGGAATTCAAGGTCGAAAAGAGACATAAAAGTCTGAAATAGATAGATTATCCCCTTCAGTATGATGACAAGTAATTTATACAAAAAACCACCCCTCTCCCTCCTTCACCAACTTAATTCAGGCAATACAACTTCTATAATGCAGACTATAGTCTGGTAAATTCTGCCTTCTTAATGGTGGTTATAGAAAAGTAGATTAAAAACATTAATTCTTTTTTTTTTTCTTTTAATGGAGTAGTGCCCAATGCTATTGCCAGTGGCAAGAGTGCAAGTAGTACTTTTAAGTACTTTTAAGTACTTAAAACACACACCTTTCTGAAAAGTTATCTATATTCAACTTCATTCCCTTCGAATATGCATATTTGCTTCTTTCTTTGTATTGGATATATATGTGAAGTGTAAGAAACAAAAATCTGTGCCATCATCAAAAAAGGAACCAACAGAAGCGCTGATTTTTTCATAGAGGAGTCAAACAAAAAAATACAAAGGGAAGGGAAGAGATAGAAAAGCATAGAAGTTGTCAAAGAGGAAATAAATTACTTGAAGATCTATACTTGAAGAGTACAGATCAAAAACTTGAGACAAGGGAACATAAATAAACACACTCTGGCTTCGCATCATTGCAAGTTATGGATTCAACAGGCCATTTTGCATTATGGGGTTACAAAAGGTAATTATACAAGACGCTTCATCACCTTACAAAAGAGAATAACTTGATTACACATGTAGATTGCTTAATCACAGGAGACTTACAAGTGAGCATGTCCAAAGCTTCAGTTGTTGTAGATTGCTTCCTTCTAAATAAAAAGCAGATGTTCAGACATTTACCTTGCTGTGAATATGTAGTGTGGCAAGTCCTCAGGAGGATCAGTACTGCCAGGACCATGAAGTAAGTCATCATTCATCCACCTTTTCCTGCACAAGACTTATCGGGAAAGAAGACATTTCTATTTATTTGTTTCTTTTAGGAGAAACACATGCCGGACAACAGTCCAGGTAATATTACTGTATTTCAGAAAAAGTAAATAAAAATGCAACCACACAGACTCCAGGCATCTTAAAAGAAATTGAGGAAGAATGGATAAAGAAAGATACAGAATGAAAAAACTTGCTTGTTTTTTTAGGACCTGGTCACAGCATAGGGAAAAATACACTACACTTAAAAAAATCAGTTGAATCTAAACAAATAAACCACACAATATCTTCAAACTTTTCCCTCCGTTTATTTCTAAGGAATATTAAAACAAAATTTTCTCCTGATATATTTTGGCTTTCCTCTTGCACAAATAACAAGATATCCATCCTAACAAGGGGGGAAAAAAAGTATATAGGTACATAAGGCTTTGTGGTTTCTGCTTCAGCGTAAGCCTGACTGATGAATCCAGCAGACTTTGGCAAGCATGGTCTCTCCCTTGGCCAGCATCCAAGAACTATATGAAGGGCTTTAGTTACACTGGAGTCGAAATACACATATCAAAGTTTTGGCAAGTTCCATTCCTAGAAGGACCATCATCTCAAGCACCACACAGCTCTATCTAGCATTCATTTTACAGCTTTTACACTCACGTTGTGACAGGCTGAAACTGTTTGACTTGCACAGCCCAGTCCCAAGGGACCGATCATACGTCAGATCTCATAAACTGCGAATTCCCCCATGCAGAAGGGAGAGGTAAACATTCAGCAGCAGTACGGTTAAAAGCAGTCATGCACAGAGGGTACAGGAGTCCAAACAACAGGAACAGGACAATGGATACAGCTGTCCTTCACTTTTCATTTCCATGCTTTACATTTCTGGAGCTGTGTAGAATACTGATAAAGAAAGCCTTCTACCACTGCATCCACAACAGAAGTTGAAACTGCTTAGCAGGACAGATAACCAAGATGACCTTCTGTCCCCACAAGGACAGAACATTTACTGATTTCAGAACAGCCAGGAATTCACTCCAGAATTTCTTCCTAGCAGAAAATTTCCAATTTAATGCCTTAGAGCTACAGACACTGAAGTTTAATGGCCTTGCCTTAGACTGAATGGTTTTGAGAAACTCTGAATTTCTCAAAAGGATCAAAAGAAAAGTATTTCAACTTCTTTCCCCCCCCCCCCCCCCCCCCCCCGAAGTTTCTAAAGGTCACATAGAAATTGTAGAAGAGTCCTGGGTGCAGCACTGCAGCCCAGGGCTCAAGCTCACAACAAGCACCCTTGCTGCAGTGTGCCCCAACTTTTTCCTTGTGAGCATAAACATGGAGGCCCCATATTTAAAAGGTGAACGTGGCTTTGCCTAATGTATAGGCTTCTTCAGTCCTTCTTGCCATTATACCAACATCCTCAGATCTTCAGTTCTTCTTGCCATTATACCAACGTCCTCAAAAGTATTCAGACAACACTAAAATCAACATTAATAAAGAATCTAAATATTTTTGAGAACGTAAGCCTAATTCATATGCAACTAATAGACTGTTCCAATAACTGACTTGGGGAAATCAGCTTTGTTATAGTTTTTCTATGTTTAGCCTTTGTTCTATCATCTGATGAAATTTAATATCTAAAAGGGAAAATATTTTGATATGTTTTGTCTGGAATAAACACAACAGAATCTTTGTTATGGAGCAGTGAGTGGCAAGTAAGTGACACAACAAGAAGTCTTTCCAAGGCAGATTATGTTAACATTTCTGGTAACTCTTTAGTAGATTTATACAAAATTAATATTGAGAAACAAAGTCAAATCTTGCATGCCCTTTTTCAGAAAAAAATGAAAATAAAACTGCCTTTAAAGCCAAGGTGTTGACTCTCTGCTTTAAGAACCAATTTAACACAAGGGCGGTCAGTTAGGTTCAGTGGCATAACTCCTGACTTGACATGACAAAAATCTGGCCTCACAGGACTCCTGGTTTTCTAAACATCTTTGTTGGGTCGGACACACAAAATTTGTCATCTATCACTTAAATCCAACATTAAATACAGTGGGAAATTATTGTGGAAGTCATGACAAATCAGACTATTTATTTAAATTACTTCCTATTTGGAAGAAATTTTCTGTTCTTAAGAGGCATTCTCAACTATTGTATTGAAATAAGCATCTAATTTAACTATCTCTCTCCAGTCATTTACATTGTCAGTCCACTAATGGCACAGCCTAGATCAATTTTACTGATGCATAGTACAAATGCTGTATGCTACTAAAAGGCATTATAATATAAGTTCATCAGAATATAAACGTATTTTGGAAGCTACAATGCTTTTCACTAATCAGTATGTTAATAATCTAGTTTAATACTGTATAATAAATTATGATAATGTGTGCAATTGTAGGTATCAAAGAGTTTTCATGGGAAAAGTTCTGGAATTCTCTAACAAAGAGAATATGAAGTAAGTTTAAATAAATGAAACTCTATTTGAGCAAAAAGAAACACAGTCCTTAATATATAATATTTTGACTTAAATCATCTTTATGCAGAAACTTTATGCCTATGACTAACAAATTAATCACATACAGTAATTACTACTGACTAATGTCAAGCACTTGTTCTAGATTATCAATAATTAATTTTATAAAATCATCATTTAAAAATCTGTGTCTGTCACAAAGATTAAAAAAGAATCAAAACAGTTGTACACAATACATTATCAATTTCATTTTATAAAAACCCATTATGATAACAGATTAACTACACCCTTGCCAAAAGTGAAAACAATTGAACAACCAAAGGAATGAAGACAGGAAGCCAAGGAAGGCTTTTAGGTATCTAAATAATTCATCATCCTAAAAGAGGCAAAGTACTACCTCTGAGAAATAGTGAGCAACTATCAAATACCACAAGAAAAGTGACAATCACAACCATGGTTCTGGTGAATAGCTTAGCTCAGATTTGCCAATCTGAAGAATTATGAATACCATACTAGTATGCCACAGTTCTTAACCTGAGAATGAATCACTGCAGACTTTTTTCTTAAGCCTAAGAGAAGTCATGTCTTGTCACCATGCTTCAACATGGAATGCCTGTGTACTTTGTTTCCATGAATTGCAGGTAAGAACAAGAAGTTCTCATGCCAGTGACTTTGAACATGGACTGCAGACATATAATTTGAATACTTTTCCCTTTCTACCTACTTTTGTCATTAAGACAATTTTGCAAAGGAATTTCTCTAGTCTATGACAGAATCACTGATTTTCCCCAACTGACTTTTGAAGAACTCCAAGGATGGAGATTCTACAACTTCTCTGGGCAACCTGTTCCAGTGCTTGCCACCCTCACTGTGAAGGTCTTTTTTCTCCTCATATTCTCCTTATATTCAGATATTAATTTTTCTCCTTATATTAATACAAAATAACTTCTTCTATTCTCCTTATGTTCATATAATCATTTTTCTCTTTGTATTTTCCTTGCTACAATTTGCACCTGTTCCCTCTTGCCCTTTTGCTGTACAACTCTGCAAAAAGCTTAGCTTTATCTTCTCAGTAACTTTCCATTAGTTATAGGACTGCGGTCAGGGCTGCCCTTACCTTTCTCTTGTCAAGGCTAAGCAAACTCAGCTCCTTCAGTGACTCCTAAAGTGCTTCAGCCTCCCAAGCCTCCCGGTGTCTCTCTGCTAGACTCAGTCCAGTCTGTCAGTCTTTGCACTGTGAGCCCCAAACTGGACATAGTAATTTAGATATGGCCTCATAAGTGCCAAATAGAAGGAAACAATCACTCGCCTAAGCTCTAATTATTTGCCATCATTATCAACAGTAGTTACAGTTCTAATTTCTCTGATGAATCTCGTTATTGGGATACACTGTGAAATGTTCTATAAAATGGGGGATAATGCTAAGCCATAAACTGAGGATGATTGGGCACAAAGTAATCTGTCAGAGCTACAGAAGTTAGCTGAGCAACACATTTTTCATTTTACACTGTATTCTTCTCGTTTCTAAAAATTCAACATCCACGGGGGAAATAAAGCAGACTTGTCAGTCTGTAGCCTGGATCACTGATACACTTTTTTTTAAAAAACTCATGAATGTATACTCTACTTTTAATCCTTCCCATTGGAAAATTGTAACCTGGGGTATGACAAAACAGATACAGAAGGATTCAGGACTCCCCAGTACTGATAGATACATCAATAAAACAGAATCATTTTGGAGACCTGGTGGCAATTGCAATAAAATTCAGCAGCAACAGGCATGCTCAGAGACCTGACAAGTCAAGAGCAGTCACTCAAGAGCTGGAGACAGAAGAGAAGCTAATTACCTTGGGAAGAGATGAAATCTCCTTCAGTAGGTAGTTTGTGAATAGTCTAAATATATATCTCCAGGTAAACTATTTCTCCTTCAAAGCAAAAGGCTGGCTCAGATGATCCCTGAAGTCTCACCCAGGCCAATGCTTTTGTGATGCCATGGATGACAGGAAAAAAAATTCTCATTATTCATCTGGTAAACATGCCTAAGATGAACATTTTGTCCAACCTCTCTTCAAAGGCATTAAAGCACTAAAATTCAACTGAAACCTCTTTCAAGATCAGGCTCATAGTCTTCAGGAGTCATTGGCTGGCACATACTGCTGGAGTATAAGGAACAGCCATGTGTGTAAAAAAAGGAAGCCCCTGCTATAAACGTCTAATCATAGCTGACCGCAGAGTCATTCTGTTTTCTATCAATCTTCTTAAAGCCACATATTTCAAATCACGCTTCGTACAACTTTCCTTTCTCAGTGCCCTTTGCTTTGCTTATTTATAAGAGCTGTCAGTCACAACCCTCATCCTCAAGTGAATCAGCCTGTACATAGGCTGGGAAAAGAAGTTTTCAGCTTCTAAGATCCAGAAAACTTTATCCATTTTAAGAACAGTATTAGATAAGGACACCAAATCATAAACACCATTGATCTAACAATTTTTCCTAAACCGACATGGAAGAGGACTGCCAGCAAGGCAAATGCAGTAACAATACTACGTTGGATTTATGTCATATTTTTCATCCTATGTTCTAATTCCCTCTGCTTCACAGACAGACTGAGGATAGGAATCACAAATCAAGTTCATACCACGCAGTATAAGGTCACTAACATAACTGATGTGTTTAGTGCCAAAACTTAATAAACTCTTTCCATAGCCAACAAAGAGACAGACACACCTAGAAAGTAAGCCAGATCACAGGCAAGTTAGTCTTCCAGAGGTGTTTTTTTTTCCTCTTAAATAAACAGATAACTAGGTAAGTGCCAAAATGAGCTAGGATGCCTGAAGTCAATGGTTTGTACAAAGACTCTGCACTGAAGTGTGCCTCTGCTCTCCTGATTCCTGCAATTCCCAGTACATCCCTTGCAAAATGAAGTGCAGAGCTGACATCCAACTGAGGCAGCTTTACTGGAAACACAGCGTCAAGCCATTGAAAACCTATTGAGTGTCAGTAAAGTAACATCTGCCAAAGCATCCTACAGCTAAATAGATGCCTCTTCAAAATAAAATTCATACTGTTTATACAAAATTTAATTTGCACGATTATGAATTCTGAAAAAAAAAAATAATAGCTGAGATAGCAAATTCTAAAGTGGAAGAACCCTTCCTTTAGTCCCTGTACTCAGGTTTTCTTCTCCCAAATAATTTTAAAGATGGTTTTAATTATACTTAGCACACAAAATACATCCGTGTATAAGACACTGAAAGCTCCTAATAATCCTTTGTGATGCAATGAGAGAGCAACAATTTTTAAAAGCTGCATATGGAAAAAAGTAATTTCTATCATCAAGGTCTGATAGGCATGTAATCATTTGGCCACTTAGGCACAGCTTTATCTCCTGTTTTTTTATAAACAGAAATCTCTTTGATGCATGCTGTTGATTGTCTGAAGAGTTTTGCCAAAACAGGAAAACATTATGTACTTCATGGTCCCATGAAGGCTGGAATCCAAACATAAAAGCAATTAAAAAGTGAAAAAATGGGGTCTAAAAACATAAAATGCTTGACAAGCTGTGTAAGACTGCTTCTGCCCTACCAGAAAGCAAATGCTTTTTGTAGGGAAGGAATCATATAACATGGTGGTATGACTCACACCAACAGGAATAATAATTTTACCATGTTCTTCAGGCTTGTAACATTGTTAGGATCTGGTTTACTCTGCTGGAGTAGAGTCTGGTCCAGGCATGCAATATTTAGAATAGAGACAGGTAAAAAGTTTACATCAACAGAATAGCCAAACTCCAAAAAAAGCAGGAACCACACCGGAATTTATGTTTTCTCATTTACTCCGACAGTTTTGAGACTAAACAACAGATTTCAGCTGCTTAAAAGAAGGCAGAAGCAACACTTTTTCTCTGTATGATGCTGGACTTAAAGGTCTGGGCTTGCCATTCTGGGCAAGTCAACACCTTCTGGAAGTAGTAGGAACAGGAGACATTAAACCTGAACCTAATCACCTGGGAGGCGCCGCATCCACACCCCACCATGTATCTCACCCGAGCCATTTTTGCTCGGGTCAAATCAGCCGCTTTGACGCCGCAGTAAAGCGGTGACACCTTGAAAGCAGAGAAGGTTGGTTGGGGCAGGGGGAGTGTCATAAAACGCTTTAAAATTGAACGGCAAGTGATGGTGCTGCCGGGACCGGCAGTTCCTGAGTGGTGAAGCGCCGCCCCCACCCGCACCCCCCGCCGTGACCAGGGATGCCTGGAAAAACGGGGGTTAAAGGGCAGGCAAAGGGTGAGGAGGGCTAACGGGCACCAGAAGGACTAAAACTCAAAATCAAAACTCCAGAGCGCTTCAGAAAAGGGGCCAGGGTGGAGAGGGTGGATGGGTTTTCCTCAGCGGAGCAGGCTGCGCTCCCCTCAGCAAGGGCGGCCGGGGTCCCCCCGCGGGAGGAGAGGGAGAGGGGAAGGGGGGCTACGGAGCTAACGAGGGGCTGCCGCGACAGGGGGAGACCGGCGTAACTCACCCGCACCCGCCGAGCAGCTCCCTCGGGGACGCGGGAAGCCCGGTCCGCGGCTGACGGGCGGCGGGACGCGCCGGCCCCCGGTCAGTGCCGGCAAGGGCTCGGGCGGCCGTCCCTCCCCGGCAGGGCGGTGCCTGCTCCCGGCTGGCGGGGGCCGGGTGAGCAGCGCCTCGGGAATTTCCCCCGGCCGCGGGGAGCGCGGCCCGTTCCCACAGGCAGGGCGCGGGCCGGGCCGCCTCCCGCAGCGCCCGCCCGCCATCTGCCCCCTCCTCCGAGCACCCGAGCGGCTCCGGTGCCCCGGGGCGAGGAGGGGCAGCAGGGCCTGGGGCCGACGCAGGGGTGGCCGAGCGAGGGAGCGGAGGACAGGCAGGGCAAAGACCTGAGAGGAGACGCGGCGCTTGGCTCAAACGGACGCTTTCCCAGGGCTTCCAGTCGTGAGCTGGCCAGAAACCGCACTAGGAGCGGTGCCTCCAAAAGGCCTGTGCCTCTGGCGCTCTGGCCACAGGGCTGCGGTGTCCCCGCGCCCTGGCTGCAGGGAACTGGGACGGTGGCAGGGGCCACCAAGGCAGCGGGGTGAGGGAGGTGGCCTGGCGCCTGCAGCAGGGCTTGGGGTTGAGGCCACAACCTGGTATGGTGCTGCGCTGCTGTCTCGCACGCAGCTTTCCCTCTCCGAAACCACGTTCAGGAAGGTTATGGCTCAAAAAGTGAAATTACCCTCTCCCAAAAGCACAGGACCTTCCCAAAAGCAGGAAGAGATGGCAGGAGTTCGCTGATCTGCTGCCCTGCCCTTCAGCTGGGGGTCTCTGCCTGACAGGGGTTGTCTTTTTTGCAAGGTGCAAAATTTGTGCATGTGCTATTTTAAAGTTAATGTATTGAGCCATTTTTCTGCTCTAAGCCCCTTCACTTGTGTTTGAAAAATATGTCTTCTTTAGGGCTCTACTGGAAATACCTGTTAAAAATGTGTCAATACATTTAACATTTTCTGAATCGGTTTCAACACTGCTGCGTATTACAGATGTTCAGCCCTCTCTTGCCTCTCCATTTGTGTAGCAGCAATGATTTGTGATGCTGCTTTTGCATGCTGATCCACATAATCCAGAACTTCCAGAATGAACAATGTAATAGCGTATCCTTCAAATGCTCTAGACTTACAAACTTATGAACTCATTGCCATCTAAAAATAATGTTCAAAGTGCTAATTAGTACCCAAACCCCTAACAAATTATTGAATGATGTCTATAAGGAATTCTCAGGCCAGGTCAGAAAGTGTTTCAAAAAGCAAGTTATCAGATTTCTCGTATTTGAGGTGGGGAAACTGAAACAGAAAAAAAGAACAAGGGTAAATACACAGAAGAACTTGGCACTGCAATGTGTTGAGTGTCACAGTGTCTACAGAATTTAAAGTCCCAAGTTAGGTGCCAGAGTTCTTTATATACCAAAAATAGCAATGTAGTTTGGAAAGGCCTAGAAGAAGATATCCAACCAAACCTGAGACTCCCTTTCTCTGTAACCACAGCTCTGAATTTTGCCCCACCTCTTATAGGTACTTAGTTGCCTGTGTACATACAGCCAAGTCCCAGCATAGCTGCATAACCTTGATCCAGGTTGCTATGAGAGAGCTGTGAGAACATCTGTAGAGAGATAAGAAAGAGACAGAAGTAGGGCTGTTGACATGAGGTAGTGGGCAGTTCAAAGATTTCACAGGGAAAGTACCAGCATTAAAAGGTATAAAATCCTAAAGAGAAAAATCACCTGAGGAAGCCTGGTCAAGCTAGCCAGTCTAGCTAGGGACTAGCTGGGATTCATTGTGTCTTGTTATCAGTGTTGATGAAGCTGGTAGAGGATGGCAATTTGATGATGCTGGGAATACTTTCCAGAGAGCCATGGGAAGTGACCCTTCCCCTTTTTTCTCATGCCTGCCTGCCCAGCAAAGACTTACTGGGTAGGTTAACATGAGTGACAAGTAGCTCACTGAAATCTAGCTAGCTCTTCTGTCTGTTAGCCAGTAACTAACTGCTTTATTTTGAATTGCATGTATTCTTCTTGCAGAGTCTCTGCATCTGGCTAAAAGTACCTGAACAAATCAATCAAGTATGATGGATGCACTCAACTCTTTAACCAAACTAGTGGTAGCTGGGTGCAGGCTCCAGAGAAGCTAAAGGCCTAAGCCTAGCCAGGCCAACAACTTCTCTAGTTCCAATCCGTTCTCTGAAAACCCAAAAAGGAACAGAGTGACACAGTGAGCGTTGATGCATATGAGCTTGGAACACAGGTCACACGATTAACGCATGAATAGCAGGTGCCTTTTCCAAGACTCATCGATCAAGAAACAAAGAAAGTTGTGGGTACAAGGAGTCTCCTGCATACCTTTCCCATTGAATGCAATTTGACTACAAGCCAACAACCTTATGCCATAAATATGAGAGCTTAAGTGAGCTTTCTTTTGAGCTCTCCCTGCTAAGCAGCTGGCTGTGTAGCAATCTCCGCTTGAGCTGGGACACATCTCAGAGTTGCTCCTTGAAGCAGAAGAGACCTCCCACCAACTGCAGATCTTTGGTGAGTGACTGATACCATGAAAAACCTGGTATTACAGTACACTAAGTTTTTATGTTGGCAACTTTGATTTTTGTCTTGGCAACTTTTGAATTGTTGTTGTATCAGTTGTGCAGTAGGTTATAGAGTGAACCTTGCCACTGAATTTTGTTAAGATGCACTTTTACAACATCACATTTCAATAAAGCCACTTTTGCTGATACTTTTGGTAGTGGTTCTTTAAGCAGTCTAAATTACCCATCTGCAACACCAAGAGGGGCCATAACAGACATCCAATTTAAAGGAGGGATTCACCTGTCATAAGTCTTGAAAGCCCCCAGGAAAAGCAATTCCAGAACCTTCCTAGGTGACTAGTAGTGCTGCTCTTCCTTCCTAGGGGCAAAGTATACCAAATATCCAACCTCAGAATCCTAAACCACAGTCTGTGGCTGTTGCCTCGTGTTATCTTGTGCCATTTGCCACCACCAAGAAGAGTTGCATGTCTGCTTTGTCACTGTCTTTCAGGGAGTTGTAGGTTGCCTTTAGGTGGTCCCTTAGTCTCTCCTTTAGGAAACTAACCAGGCTTCTAGTTCATGTTATCTAGGCCACTGACAATCTTGGTACCCCTCTGCTGTATCTTCTCCTGTTTCTTAGCATCTCCCTTGAACTGGGGTGCCCAAAACAACACAGTATTATAGCTTTAAGGCAGTATCATAGCACAGCATTAGCACACAGAGCTCTAATGCCTCCTGTTTGTTCATTAATGTATCATCATTTCAGGTGTGCACCTGGGTGTGCTAATTCAACCCAAAGTATGACAGCTTCCCCCATAATGCTGTCCTTTGAGTTTCCTTATTTGTGTGCATAAGCTTGGGGTGGGACCTTTTGGTTACCAACCCAGTCCATTTTCCCTCACTTCATTGTCAGTCATCATCTCTCTCCTCATCATTCCCAGTTTAAAGCTTTTGACAGGATGGCCAACCCACTGGCAAAGATTATTTTGCCTCACTTAGATTGCTCTCATCTCCTAGCAGTCCTCAATGTTCAGCAAGCATCTCTTGATTCCTATCCGATTCTTTACTGTTCACCCACTGAATTCTCCACTCACTGAGGGCACCTTTCCCCTTCACTGGCAAGACTGGGGAGATACACCTGAGCTCCTTGCCCTTGGGTCTAGCCTGCAGAGCCAGGTGTTCATGCCCAATACACTCGACGTCTCCCCTCACAGTATTATTGGTGTCCACATGGAAAATCAGCACAGGTTATTAATCTCAGCGCCCAGAAAATCAGCACGGGATGGTGGTCTCAGTGCCATGCAAGCCTAATCTCTCCATGATGTCCTGGATCCAAGTACCTAGCAAGCAGAAGACGTCCCTGCCCCTCATAGCAGGGACTCTGCCACTATGACTCACTCTCTGCATGCTCAGCTGGCTCTTCTGATGCTTTGGTAAACAGTTCCTAGGCCCTCATCTGCTTCCAGGATACAGAGCCTATTTGTAGTTGCAGATCTGCAGGCAGAGAAGGAGACATGCTTCTGATGCCAGAAGTGACAAGCGTCTAGCTTTCATTATCGTAGGAGTATCGATTTCCCAACCCAATGCACATAGATGCTGCCTGTCCCTGTTTCAGCACAGCTGGGGATTCGACATTTGGTATCCGCAGAATCCTGGAGTTCTGGAGAGCTGTACTAAACCAGGCTTCTCTCTAGCATCCTCCCTAATCAGTCAGCTGAAGAGAAGAGCTCAAAGCACCCTTTTATCATGAATAGCTGATAGAACTCATTAGGAGTTGGTAGACCTTGTTAGTAGTCAAGGCCTCCTGAAACTATCTTTCTCCTGGCAGCAGCAGACACCCTGTAACTTCTGAAAGAGTTCCCAGGGGTTCTCCAGTGGTGCAGAAGTTCCTGAAAGATTAAGGGTATCTACAGGCAGAACCTGGAGACTGCTGTGCAGGCTGCTGTGTCTGTTGGCTGTCTCCATTACCGTCATCATTTAGTCATGTCTTTTTTTCTTTTTTTTTTTTTCCCTTTGCATTCTCCAGATACAAATATTGGCAAGTTTCAGTAGTAGGGACACTCAGCTGAAGAGTTTTGAGCTTCTGCTTTAGGAAGGCAAGTGCTGAAATGGTTACCATTCAGGAAACTACAGCATCCTATTGGACTTGTGTAAGAAATCTTAACTGGCAACACACAAAAACCTGGCATTTTAAACAGCAAGTCTACAGAATATATAACTCTAGCAAAACTACAGCAATACTGTTTGAAAGATTAAATGCATCAGATAAATAATAGAGAACATGAAGGGAGGTATGGTGTATGTATGTGTGTGTGTGTGCATCTTTGTGTCTTACTTCAGACAGAGATAGTTATAAACTTTGTGCTAGCAGTACTCCACATTGTCTGCCTACAATTCAGGCAATGTAGGGTTGTAGTCACTAAGAATTCACCTGTGCAGAGTTCTGGGTTAAAAAAATGAAACAAGTCAGGGACAGTACTCAGATTTTTTGCCCATTTTGCAAACCCTACTTGCTGATATTTGGCTAGACAGAGAAAATAACCCGGCCTAAGAGGAAAGAATAGCTTGGTTAGGGTTCTGAACACAAGAGTATTCATGCCACTTGATCTCCATGAGTAAGTTTTTCTTCATTAATTGGAAGTAATAATGTTTCCTTTTTGCATGTTTGTTTTAATTTCTCTTGTCAGTTTTCAGACCACAGACTGCCTCTAGCTTTTGCTGCTGTGCTGTATAATATGATTGGACATGACCCCCGGGAGGATATTTGAGTCCCAACTTTCAAATAAACACATAAATAAACTCATTAATAAATAAAAAAGGGATAAATGAATGACTAAAAAAAAAAAGTGTATTTACTAGCAGAGAGAGGCTGCTGCTAGTGATGTTAAGCTTGAATTTCAATTTTAATTTTCTCAATCTAGTCATATTAATTTTAGAAATGTTTTATTTAAATTATGTATTTTCAATATTTTAGTGTTGCTGTACCTAAAAATAGAATGTTTCCCCTTTCATACATAATTTTTGTAGCCTCTTAGCATCTAAAACTTTTTTTTTCTCTGTTGACATCTGTGTTCAACAGCATGCTTGTAATGGTACATAATCTACTTCCAGCATTTACAAAATCTACCACTGGTACACTAATAATTTTTACCTGTACTAACTTATATGGTGCAATAAATGTGCCCCTTATGAGTAATAAAAAAGTATTTTTCTGATTTCTTCATCCTTCAGGAAGAAAGCAAGCCATTGGAACAATGCTATCTACTTTAACAGGACCGTTTCACAGGAAAACAAAAAAAATAATTTGCAAACAATGTACGAAAGATAATTCCCTTTGTCAGGCACTGAATCAAAGACTTGAAACAAGAGAAATGAAGTAGTTAAGAGTTCCTTATTAACCAATGCAAGTGAAAGACTTTACTATGTTATTTAAAGTAAAATCAATCTGTATTTCAATATTTTCTGATTCCCATTAATGATCATACATGAGTTTCTGGACAGTTAACTAGAGATGTTGACTCTTATTAAAATACAGTAATTTGTACGAAAAAGCCTGAATAAATAAAAAAAGCCTGAATAAATAAAAAAAGCCTGAATAAAAGCCTGAAAAAGCCAGGCATAAATTTATGTTTAACATAGTGTGAAAGAGGCCATCTTTGGAGCCAAAGCAGAATGAATCATACCCACACCCTGATTCTCAGAATGTTTTCTTTAAAACTTCCACTGCTAGAGACTCTGCTGCCTTTCGAGACATTCTCTGGCTAGGACCTAACTATCCTTAGTGGTAGAAAGTTCTCTTATATATAAACCAAAACACTTACTAGTTCTTTATGCCCACCACTGTCTGCCTACAAACGAATAGAGACCAAGCTATTATTTTGTTTTGCAGCAGCCTCTGAAATATTAAGATTAATAACAGGATGCCCTCAGCCCTCCCTAGGCTAAACAAACTCAGTTCCTTCAGTGGTTAGAACACTGATCGTGATCACCACTGTGCACATCTCTTTTGAAGTCCAGTTCTGAAAAAAGAAATGGAGGGGACAGCACTCCCAACAGAAGCCCTATCAACACTGTATATGTACTTACAGGTGACGATTCTGTTCCTACCTGTGCATTTCCTGTTTCCTCAGAAGCAGAATGGTCATTTAAGATCCACTTGTGACATTCTGTGAGCCAAAGATCATTTTATCTTGCCAACTCTTTTCTTTCCTGCTTGTTCAATTATCTCTGCTTAACCCTACAACTTTGCACTTTCCCTGTTGAGACACTATTTCTCTGATTTGCCAAGATGCTTTTGAATCTTAATCCTGTTTCCTGATGTCCTTGTGATCCCTCATAGCTTCATGTCATCTGGAAATCATAGGTATCTTCTGTTATATCAGACAGATTGTTGCCTGCTAACAAGGACAGATCTTTCCAACTCCACCCGACATTGTTCCTTCCGAACAGTGAACCACTGCTAATTTCTTTGTGACTGCACAGTGGCAACTTCTAAAAGCAAAGCAAAGCAAACTGTTGCTTTCCATAAACAGTGTTCCTCATGCAAGATTTAATTCCTAGCCAGGAACAATTTCTCTTTGGAGTTAGCAATTGCAGAAATAATCTTTTAGAGCAAAGGGCAGTGAAGTGTTCTTGAGCTGAACTGCGCTGGAGTGAAAAATTGCAGGTGTACTTTTCAGTTCAGCCAGAGTAACAGGTTTTGACCAGTATTCATGGAGCTCCTCTAGGAGTAATTTTGGTCATCCCACAGCTGCAGGGGAGTCATTGGAACTGTATAGCCATATTACTGTTGGACTGAACTAGTATCCTATGCTTCTCAATAGGCCTCTCAGCTTGGAGTCAAGCTAGGATTCCTCGCTGCCAGCCTGAACTGTCTCATGAAATGTAGGGGGGAGGAATGGCATAGTTGTCTGCACTTGTTTTGCATCCTGAGTGTCCTACACAAATAAGCTTTCAGCTTTCTGTAGGCATTTCCATTGTGCCTGTAGTAGGTCACTGTAAAGGGCAAGGCCTGGGCTTATATTGAATTGCAGTGTATTGTACACAAACTTGGGTGGTTCCAGCAACAGTCTCTTCTCCAGGAATATCTCTTTGATCGAGTAATAATTGTGGTGCCTAACAAGTGATGGTGCAGGTGTTCTATGTGTCTATCTGACATTATCTCAGCTAACAGGTAGGTTTGAAAAAGCTTAAGAAACCACAGTAGCATAAATGAATGATTGAATTACTGAAGAAAAAAATGGTTATTTGTCATTAACTAATAATTGCATGAAAATCCTTATGTGAAACAGTAGTTATCGAGACGAAAACATGGTGAAATATAAGGAAATACCAACATTAGAATTCTAATGTAACTTCAAGTCACTTTTTTATGTATATACATAGTTACACAGTGCTTAATTTTTCTTCAGTTCTGGTTTTATTCACAAGGTCCATTTCCCCAGTGAACACTAAGATATATGAAGTTCACTTATTCTGTAGATCTTTCATATTTTATTTTCTCCAGGTTGCCAAATGGAAAGGCTGCAGCTTAGCTATTCTGAAGTATTCAAACCCAGCTCAGGATCAAAAAAAAATATTGTTCTCTAGTATCTTTTTATTTATGGTTCTTATCTGTGATGTCATATAACCCAAATTTATGTACATAAGTTTAAAAACAATCTCCTATCTTTTCCCCACCTAACTTCCTTGAAACCTGAAGATGCCAAAGCTACCAAAATTTTCTAGTGGGGTTAGAAATGCATTTGGGCTCAGCTGAGCACAATAAGTTCATTTCTAACTAATGAGTACTTATACTACATAGGCATTTATTTACCCCTGAGGTTGTTGGGGTCTAAAGACTATCATCTTCCAAGTACCTTTAAAAGTTCTAGTTTCTCCTCTGAGTAGATAAAATCAAAGCTGTTAATGTCCCAGAACTATTCTTTCCTATTGGATTGCAAGAGGCACAAGTAGGCTGCCTCTCCAGTTCCTGTGAGCTCTCGTGTCTTTCTGAACAATGACATAGACCTAACCGGAGGGTAGTGGCTGTCTCCACTCACACCATCCTTAAATATGTGCTTTTAGTCATTCTATGGGGTTGTTCCAACCATGTATTTGAACTTTCAACTGAAGAGAGAATGGAATCCTTCTCTTTAATTTCAGGATGTGCACTCTGGTCAGCAGGCTATTGTAAAAGGACTGTGTGCCTTCACATTTGAAAAGAGGGTGTCCTCAGCATCTTCCTGTAAGGCACGAATATGCGCAACCTGCCATAGTCATATCCTGAGAAAGTAATTTCCTGGGAATTCCCCTACCTAGTTTTTTTTATGCCAAAAGAATTTGTACAAGCTATATGCTTCTCACACTGAAACAGTTCGATGCATATGAAGTCTAGGTGCTTGGGGGATTTGAACTGACGTCAAGTGTATTCAGACTTTGAGGTTAATGGATAGTTAGATGGGATTCCAAAGGGGAAATTAGCTTCTGCCTAAGATCCTCTTTAGGTGACTGTGTGGTTTACTGGCTCATCCTGAAGAGATTAAGCTCAAGAAGTTCCACTGGCTGTCTCCTCGAATTTAAGACACAGTTATTTTCAGATTAGTTTTTCTTAGGAGAAACTCTCTGCTACCATCTTGTGGTAAACTGGCGGGAGAGACAGCAAGAGCAAACCTTTCCAGATGCGTGGGGGTCAGGGGTTAAAATTCATTCCGCATTTGGGGAGTTGAACTAATAAAATATCGAGAGTGTGATGGAATATTTCAGGACAGGAGAGTAAACAGCACAGTGTTCTGGAACAAAGTAGTGATTCCATTGTCACCTATCGAGATTGTATGCTCAAATATTCTGCGTAGATGCTTTTTTTTTTCTGGGAGAAAGTTTGCTAGGAGAAAAAAAGAAGCCCAGGATTTCTGTTTGTGTGATCAGAACACTAGTTATAGCGGCAGCAGGGCTACTTGATGACCTTTATGGTTACGTTAGACTGCACTTATTTAGGTCATATACAGCACTGTCCTTCTCATGTCCAGATACAACAGCCCATTTTGAGTGATTATATGAAGCTGGACATATCCAGAAAGAGGCAAAGAAGGTTCCCTGTGGATTTTTGCTGTGCTATGGACCTTTGCTCTGATGTAACAACAGATGTGAAATCTTCTGCCTAGTATCTGATGGAGAAATCATGGTATTTCCCGCTGAAGCCAGTAACAGTAAAGGAAGTCAATGCCAATTTTTATTCAGCATAGATGAAACTGAGGTCACCAGAGGACAACCAAACAAAGCATTGGGGTAAGAAGGCAATAAAGGAGTAGGATGAAGTCCCTTTTTGCCCAGCATCTGCAGAACAAAAAACAAGGATATAGAACAATCTCTGGGGCTATGTCAGTATAGACAGTAATGCTTTCAGATGCAAAATCCAGCATTCCAGTTGGAGACAGCAGCTAGCAAGAGATGACACATAGGTTACTGTCATGGTGCATCTCGCCTCCTTCCCTGGGCAGCTGTATGACCTCAGGAATCCCTGTTAGGCCTTGGTGTTTAAGTAATGAGTTGGGCGGTTAAGAACCCTTTGATCATACCAGCAACTCTTGTGTGGCTGAGGTGGGGAACCGTACTGCCTGTCCCAAGAACTGCTGTTGCCTGGCAATGGTGGAAACTAAAACAATAATCCATCACCCTCTGACAGCCTTGGGACACTCCTGACCTGAACCGTACCCTGAGTGGAACAGTACCACTGTCATTGAAAAATGACCGACTCAGATTACGGCCAGGATGGAATGATGCTGGGCTGTGACCAACATCTCCACCTGAGTGGGACACTGCTCGAGCATGCAAACATCCAAGTTTGTGATGCTAGGGGTACCGTGACCAAAAGCCGATGATGGAGCCTGAGCTAATACCCCTGCTCCTTGAGGCTCAACCCTTCACCTATTGAGAAATGCAAAGGCATTCAATGTGAGTATTTCACTGAAGTCAACGGGAAATTTTAGTAGGTATATACCTTCGTATATTTGTACATGTATTTCTATATACCTATCCCTTTGCTTGTTTGCATGTGTATATCTGATTTAGAAGCCTCATAACCAGTACAGTGTGTTAGAATTTCAGATCTGTAATTAAATTGAATTAAATTATTAATTGAAGTAAATCTTACTGAATCATTTTGTAAATGTTAAATTAATTAATGCTTAAGTGATGCTAAAAAGTTGATCTACTGATCAACTTTGAACTGTGAATAAACCCTCACTGTCTAGATACCCTTAGGTGTAAACCATTGTCCATGTCTGAGACTAGGATTAGACCTAGATTAGAGTTTAGAAGCAAGGACATCTACTTCGAACCTCTATGGGAGGGCCTCCCTCCCCCTTTTACATCTTTGGTCTCTGTATAAATCATTTCAGCTCAATTCTAGTTCAATTTTAATTTGATTTTTCTTCGTGTGTTCCATTCACATAATAAGTAAGAGTGAACCTTCCCACCGAACTTTGCACTCCCACAAATTTGTATCAAAACCATTTCACTTGCACCTTTGATGGTGATTCTTCAAGCAGCCTAACCTAAGCCATGCATTTGCGACAGTTTCTTGTCTTCAAAAGTCCCTCTGGTGGCAAGGGACTAGCCTACGGCCATTTCTCAGTTCTGGGACACAACAAGCCACTGACAGGACATGATGGAGTACAGCCACGCCAGACAGTTACTCAAATGAGACTGAGGCAAAAGACTGTTTCCCACAGGGTGATTGTTGGCTTGCTACAGAAATTAGTGGTGTTCCACTTTCTCAAATTAAAACTATGCTATTCTAACCTGTAAGAGAATTATTTGGTTTACACACTGTTTCAGGGTATGTCTGCTATTGATGGAATTGAGAAATCTAAACTAGCAGGCTAAGTGGGCTTGCTGTAGCCAGATGCTTTCAGGCTTCCCTGCTAGTTATTTAAAATGAGTGTGGGGATTTCCACTGTATCAAGCATTGGGGGTAGAGGAACAGTTCTAAACAGTCTCCAGATTTCCTTTAAATAACCTTCTCAGAAACTCATTTGGAATGAAGTTTAAGAAAAAGACACAGGAGCCTACAACAGGCAACTGGCATAGAAAATTTCAGCCTAACTGAGTTTTTCAACTCAATAAAAAAACTGAGAGTAGCATCTTCAAATGATAACACTACCTTATATACCTGCTTACATGTCAGTTTACAGTAGTCAATAAAATTACTGGAAAAGGACTTTGCAAGCCCTTTGGTGATACAAATGAAAAAGACGTTTGTTTTGTCTCATGTTTTGGCTTTGGACAAGACATTGTATTCAACAGTCTTGTTCATTAGGCAGTCCATGAAAAGCAGAGCCAAGCTCTAGAAGAGAAGTAAGCTTTCTCAGGTGCTGTATAACTCAGAATACCTCAGCAACAATCAGAATCCTTTCTTTATAAGGTGTTGAAACATCCTGAATTACAAACCTAATGTATTTCATGGAAAAATTAACAATGCCGGATGTTATGTGGATGTGCCAGAGGTAGAAAATCAAACTTCCACCACTGGGAATGAATGAGTTATGTCTTTCCCCTTCCCCCAAAATTTGAAGTTTGTCTTAGGATGCGTGAGGTTTAAAGAAAAAAACAAATTGGAGTGTGGAAGATCTTGAAATTTTAGGTAGATTAGTGTTGCATACCATTTCTTCAGTAAGCTGAGATTCTCAGATATTTAAATTATGCACCACCTGGTGGAAACATGACTGTGTATTTATTCAATGAACGAGGTAACTAATCAACTAGAAATTAATCATAAATTCATAATAGAAGATGATACAATGCAAATGTATGGGGTAATATGTAAAAGGCTGGCTATATTATTTGGAGAAAATGGCAGTTTGTATTCTTTGGATGATCAGGCTCAGTGGTTTCATGGCTGACGTTTAGTGCAGTGTTTCCTATCTGCCACAGTGAATGAAAGAACCTCTGTAGCAAAGCCAGAGTTGCATTGAGCAGTGCATCTAGGCAAGACCGGGGAAGTCTAGCCTGTGGAAAAGGAGGCATTAGAAGCATATCCTGGCGTAGCTGACTGACAGCACCAAGCAATTAGACACCGTGTGGAGTGCCAGGAGTTGGGATCTCTGTGGCTGACAGTGCCAATTACTGACAATTAACTAGAGAAGAGGCAGACTTTGGAAGCAACAGCCCAAAGAATATGTCATCAGAGCTGTTTGTGAGCATACTCACAAATACTGTCCATGCTTCAGGGGATTATGGGCGTTCCTACACCAGTATTCCAACCCTAGGGTTGTATCAGCAAGTCTCTTCTGGTGAGACAACTTACAGTAAAGTTCTGTTGTCTTCACTGTCCCCACCGTTTCACTGAGAAAACTAAGTGCTGTCAGCTGGTGGGTTTTCTGCTGATGTAGGGTGTGTTTGCACTGAGCTGTAGGCCACACACAAGGTTGGACTTGCAACATTTTAGCAGTGTGATGGGTCTTTCTCTGCACATGCGTATAGTGGTTTGCAGATCAATTCTTATAATTCTATAACGGTAGCTTTTCTGATTGAGCTATAAAGCTTTCCAAGACAGAAAATGCAAGCTAGAAAAATATCACCCTCATACTGGACTGTTTTACTCAGGGAAGCATCTCAGTGTGTACACAGCATTTAAATACACCTCTTGATTGATACAGTATTCCATGAGAACAGATTCCACGGGAAAGTGTCTCCCAGACAAGGCTAGGTGGCGCAGTAGGTTAATGCAATTAATGTTTTCAAACGTTTCAAGGTCTGCAAATTCCTGTAAATTTCCACAGCCTCATATGTTTATTGACACATCAATGCATTGATTAATGTGGGAGAACCGCATTGCTTTTTGTGGCTTTTCTGATTCACGATTTTTCGAACTCATCCAAGTAAAAGTCCACATAGAAAAGCTTCCAAGGTACTTTCTGGACAAAACAACGTAAATACTTTTCTCATTTTTTGTACATTGCCTTCCAAGCAGAAGTGTAGCTGTGGGTAAACAGAGACTGGCTGCTTCTAATTTGGGAAAATTAGAGTTTATTTCATTCTTTCTGCCCTCTTGAATACCACAGGGGTGTGTTTATAGATGTTTTGTATACCAATAAACCACTGTCTCCAAATACTTACCAAACATAGAGAAATACTCAATGTCAGCTTTTTCCTCCATGGAAAAGGAAAAATTTCTGAAAATATATTATTTGTGTGCCCTCAATACTTCGTCCATCTGCCATAAAAAAGAAAGCTGATTCTAGTAGTGTAAAATTGCTGTTTTGCTTGGACAAACTCAGAAGAACTACCTGGGCAGTTTTTTGAAGCTAGCTAGTAAGTGTAAAGTGGAATAATTTTTTGTTGCCAAATTAGACTGTAGCAGGCTGCTAGTTTCTGAGATAGAGAATATTGTTTACATAAAAAGCTCAAGATAAGTGTCTGTCTCATGTATTGTTATTTGCAGAAGATAACCAAGTGATGATTAATGAGTTATTTATATTCTTTACAAGAGGTCAGAACAGGAGTTATCAATATTCGAGCAGCAGTATGTGGCATTTTAAATAAACCCAATTATCAAAAAGGTTGAGGGTAACAGTCAGATGGTTAATGTACTGAGCATTTAGCATCTGCTCCTATAAGGTGTCAAGTGCAAGGCACTGAGTGCACTCAAATTACATTAAAATAATAAGGCAACTCACTTCCTTCCAGGAGATTCTCAGCCACTGGCAGGGTAAAGTGATTAGCATCCAGGCAGTAATGGGTAGTAGGAAAAATCCATTTCCTTCTTTCAATTATTTCTTTTTTTTTTTTTTTTTTTTTTTTTTTGAGGGGGGGGTGGGGTAGATTTCTGCTCCTGAAATGGCTTGCAGAGGTTACCAACGCTCTGTAAACACCAGATTGAGAGCTAAATGCCTGCAAACAAAATATCTCCTGTCTACTCTGAGACACCAGGTAAGCACAAAAGCTGAATACAAGAGACAGAAACTGAAGAGAGCAAGTGGCCATGAAAACTTGTATGTGGTAGATTTAAGCCCTTCATTACAATCTATTTCTATAGCATAGGGCAGCTCCAAGCATCTCAGTGTGATGTGGCCTACTCCTCTGTGTGCAGACACATAAGTGCTGGTTTTCTGCTGCCAAGCTCTGCCCTGCACTAGAAATGCAATTGCTGGACAAGATCATTCTGTCCAAATCCCAAGGGTCACAGCACACATCTCATTTTAGCTCATATTTGTAACTTGTTTCAGGATAATCTGTTTGTCCCATCATTAGTATACTGTTAAGTGTTGCTACTCCTAAAACTGCCAGAGCTGTGCTAGATTTTTGTGGTATTTTCAACAAATAACAAAACTATTTCTGGCAGGTTTAAACCAGAAGGAAAGTAATAGCAGTATTCCACAAGAGCCCAACAACAACTGTAAGATACTGCGTGGATACAGATGTGTGAACCAAGGTGCTGCTGCTGTAGAACAGCAATACCTCCTACTTAAGTACTTTCATTGAGCCAGTTTTGCTGAGCCAGTGTCCACACAGTTTGCACAATGCAGTCGTAAGAGATACATGCAGAAAACTGCATGGAATATTCAAGAGTTTGAGTGGTAAGACAACTTGATGAAAAAGCCAGCAATAGGCAAGTGTTTAAATTATTGAGGAAGCTCTCTCCTGGAACCTCATTGTTAGGTCTTGCACAAACATTTGACAAAATATCTGTAAATTCCAAGCAGCTGTGGAAATTTGAAATAGAAGACAGCTAATGATTATATGCAGAAAAGGAAGCACTAAGAAGCAACATTTATTATGTGATAAGTGGCAGTAATGCGTTTACATGGCAGTCTAGCTATGGCTGAAATTTCAACAGTGTTACAATATTGAGTGTGGAGGTGCTCTGGGGAAGCAAACATACTACATGCATTTCTCAAGCTGTTGAAGTATGACTTCCATTCGAAGTCTATGTCATGTCACCAGGGCTGGGCTGGAAGAGGCTGCTGAGTATTCTCAGCTCCTCTGTGGGAGAAAGTAAGCCAACAAGGGTTTCTGAAGCTGGCACTGTGAGATAATGCTAGGACCCAGCTTAACCCCAAACCACAGACAGAATTGTGGGTCTTCTGGGGAGCCACTGTCATCTTTGTAGAGCTATGCTCTTTCTCCACTCAGCACTCTGAGGGATATGGTAAGTGTCTTGTGGTTCATAGTCCTCTGGTTTAAGGGTCAGCAAGATTGTCTATGCTTGGTTTAGTCCATGAAAGGCCTTGAAAGAAAATGTATTTGATATCACAAGGAAGGGAAGTCAGTGGTGTGGTGCAGAAAGAAAGGTAACGGTCAAAATGAAAGAGGAAGGCAAAATGCTGGCAACAGCATATGGATAGATATGAGCAGGTCAAGCTGGACAAGGCTGGGGAGGGGGATTTCTTAGTGGATGACATGGGAGACATCAGTCTTCAGAAGAGTTTTAGCTAGCTGTTTAGACAAAAGAGGCTAAGTTGTAGAGATGTTGTGTAGAAAGGATGTTTAAAATTTAGACCTAACCTGCAGGTAAAGACATGGGAGAGTGGGCAATGATAATTCCTAGATTATTGACTCGAGAGACTATATGATGTTATCTCAGAAGATGAGAGTGTGGGAAGTGTAGTGGATTTCTGAGAAGGTTGAAAGTGCTATCAAATTTACCAGCAAATGGTTTAAGGTTGGAAAAATCTCTGAGTAATATGATGAATTAAATAGCAGTTAAAAGAACTGGGCAAATATTAGTATATCTGGGTTTATTCTACTGAATGTGTCACACAGTGAGCTTGTTTTTACTGACTAGGTAGTAGGCTTTGGCTCATTGTCTGTCTCCACTAGAAAGTGTTCTTCATATTCTATGGTACATGATGGTGTAAAGTTTATGGCAGCAAAGTCATGATTAGTGGAGGTTTGTCACCATGGTTTATGAGCAAAACTTACGCATTAAATGCGTTGACATCATTGGCATATCAAGTCTTATTCACTGATGACACAATCATGTGAAAGATGTTATTTTACTTCCCCTCAACATCTTTCTCCTCTTTTCTTTGCTACTCCATGTGATTTTCTGATCAGCTAGAACAATCCTTTGTGTATCGTTACTGCTTCACTGCTTCACTATCAACTTCTGTATTCTGTCCCAGACACTGAATGACCTTCTAATTACCAGCTTGTAACTTTACCTGTCTAAGTTTGTTCCTATTCCTAGCAGACATAGAAAAGAATCCAAGTGCCCTCAAATGTAAATTCCTTCTTACACCATTGCAAATGATACCTTTTGTATTAAAAAAAAAACAACAGTCATTTTGCTTACTCGTGTTTGTGAGGTGTTATCCCTGAAGAAGAAATAAGAACTTCTTCATTTGATTAGTCCGTATAAAAGGAAAGTACTCCTGAGCAAACCTTTATCTACTGTTTCTGACCATAATGCCACCTCATCTGCTTTTTCACCAATTCTATTAACTCAGAAAGTTTTCTGAAGGATGCACAAATCCTACATGAGAATAAATGAATAACAACTTGATGATAATGTTTTTGGCCTCAGTGGATGTTATCTTGTAGCCATCCCAAACATCCTGTGTGGGCAGAGAAAAGGAATGATGAGAGACAAGTTGCTTCTTTCTTTGTAGTTGATGTTGTTAATCCTTTGAGCGTCTAGTGGATGCTTAGATGTACCTTGAAAAGTTTGTGGTTGTGCTGGGTTTGGCTCATTTTGACTCACAGGAAGGGATCAGAGGATCACAATAACTGTTGTGGTTGCCCATAGCTGTGCATTTTTTTGTAGTAACATACAGTAATAAAATGCCTTGAAAGCTACTATGAAATTTGCCCAATGTCTTACTTATATGATGGATGTCGTATCACATAGAGTGAAAATTGTGTGAACGTTGGAGAAAGAGGAAATCATGGATAAGAGACAGGAGAAAATAAAGATGTTTTAAGATGACCAACAAACAGTGAGAACAACATCTGCGCTATATGAACTAAGTAAACTATAAGGAGATTCATTATACCCAGGAAGTTTTTGATCTGCAGGATTATATACAAACTTCAAAAACTGTATGACCTAGTGAATTAAAAACTGTTAAATTTCTAAACTTTTTGTGATCCAGGTTTCAATGATGCATGATTTGTATTTTGGCTAAAGTATGTCTTCATCCATCACCAGTCACAATCTAAGGATATCAGAAGATCTTGTCTGTGTTGCTTTTCCTGTTATTTTTAAATCTCTTTCAGGTTAGCATAAGGTGAATGAACCATCAGGTTGTTATTACTGCCATGGGTATTCAGGCCATCTGTAAACGGCTTGCAGGTTACATTCAAATCCTTTGAGAGTAAGAGGTAAGTGGATCCATGTTCTGGGCTGCTTTGAATGGCTCTATCATGGTGTAATAAATCCCTCGGTAAAAGGTATTTCCACCACCAGTCAAAGAAAGACTTTTTGTCAGTTTCTTAATGTGAATGTGTGAAATTGTGGACTGTGGGACTCTATTATTTTGACATCGATCTCAACAGTTTAGAGCTGGAGGCAATACTACTACATTCTTCTGTTTGAATTCTTCCTCCTTGTCACATCAGCTTTACTGTTCAGTCTCTAAATCACTCTGACAACTCTCGTGAGTTCCTTGTCCACTTGGCCCCATGTCCATTTTGAACTTAATGTTTCTAGGAACTTCTGCTTCCTTTTGTCCATCTAAACCCACTTATATTTCTAGTTTGAAAGAATCCAGTTTGCCCAAGTGATTTGTGGCTGTTGTCTGCTTACCTTCATTTTTACTCACAATGCCCCTAATTTTGTCGTGCACCAGCGTGATTTTATATTAATTTTCAAATAAAAATTCTTCCTGAAAATGTGGGATAGCATCCAGTCTTGGAAAACTGATGACTGATGATATTCCATTGAAATTCCCTCAATCAGTTATGACTCCTTTTGACTGTAGCTTTTAGAAATCTAGGAAGTGGCTAGTTCTTATCCCTGGTAAGTATGTACCTTATCAGCATTTTCTGTCTCAATGTTTTCTCTCTTCCAGTTTATGATTTCCGTATCTTTCCAAGCTTTATTAGAAACAAGTATCAGCAGGCAGAATGTCTCCTCAACTAGTCTTCTAGAAAGATTAAACCCATCCAGTAGAGCTATTATACTGAGAGGGTTTCTTGTGTTTCAAATGCAATTATGAAAATTTTTCAATGTTCTTCATCCTGATACCTACAGATTTCTCTATTATCTTCTGCTTTCCTTATGAGTTGTATTTATTTCCTAACTTCTATTTATATTAATTAGTTCCCTTTTAATACTTAGTTTCATTCTTCATTTACTTCTTAAGCTAAACCAGACTTTTAGCAAAATAGTTTATCTTACTTGGTTATGGGAACATGGAGGGTGGGTGTGTGTGCTACATAATAAATACCTCCTGTAAAATTTATAATTTACATTCTTATTCTTTAGTCTTCTATTTTTCTTCTGATAGTAGTTTCTTTAAGTTTGGTAAAATAGTACTTGTAATGTATGGCTCTATGTGTGTCTATATGTATAAAACTCATCTTGACAGACAAATGCTTGTACTGGAACATAAGCAGGTCTGATAAAGGCTTCTAGTCTCAACTTCTAATTCAGTGATTTCTCTAATGCTTAGAATGATTTAGCATGTGAGCAATTAAGAACTTTCTTTTTATCATTTGCCACACAGATTCAGTTTGTCTATTAAATACAGATTTTTAGCTTGTACAGCGCTTGATTCCCTTTCCTCATTCTCCATATCTCTGCCCTTTTCAGTGCTTACCGAATGTATCAGGTGTTACCAGCAGTCAGGACCAGATGGATGTTTAAAAAGCACACTGGAACAAGGCGGCTGTGTTTGGATTTCACTGAAGGCATCTGGAACGTTAAAGGACAGGGAAGCCAGTTTTAAACTCAAGCACAAACAAAAAATGCCCACAGTCAAAACCTTATTGACAATAGTCTGATTGTACTGTATAAGACTAGAGATGCCAAATTGAAAGAAACATTGCATTTTCTTCTTTTTAGTACACAGATGCAGTGACAAGGCAAGCAGAGTGCTCCAGTGGTCATAACATGCTTTGACACATAGGCAGCTTGGTAACAGTGAAGGAATGTGACAGAGTTGATCAACTTTACTTAAGAGTTGAAGATTCAAAACTATACAGAGAGCATCTTGATCGTACTTCTCAAATAAGATATTAATTTGAACTTTAATAACCATAGCTCTGTCTCCACAAATCAGCACTGCAAGCATTTAATAATCCCAGGCTGAAGTGGGAAGTATTACACCAGTTTATTTGCTAGAGTAGGGTTGAAGGAAGTGTAATGGGTCACCTGCAAATCTTCTGAGAAGTTAGTAATGGTAAGGCCTGCCAGGAATGATTGAATTTTTCATCTGCAGTAAAAGTCCCTTCTGACAAATGTCAAATCTCATCTTTATCTCTGTGTGCATGTGTGACTAGGAGAGATAAAGATGAACCTATAGATGCTACAGGATATGACTACCTGCTTTTAAATTGAAAACAGTAAGAGAAAAGAGCAGTGCTGCCAGAAGTCATGGATCTTGCATGACATTTCTGTACTCAGCAGACTCATCACAAGTTGTACAGTCTCAGCAGGATTCCTGTGCATTTGACCAAGCTTCCGGAGACTTTTGACAACTGTGTCCAGGTCTTTATCTCAGTCCAATAGGGACAACACAGCATTTCTATCCTTTTAGGTAAGAACAATGCAACTCAGTGCAGTCACAAAAGAATCAAGAACAGGCAGGAATGGATCCCTTGCCCTCTGCAATAAGATTTCCTCAATTTTTCTTGTACTTTGCACCTTCACAGTGGCTCTTTGGCTACCTAGCTCAGCATCCACCTAAATTTAGAATTTTAGTTTTATGGGAAAACACATTTGTACACATTAATTCACAGTTTCATACATAAGGCAGCACAAAACTCTCCAGCAACAGACTTCTGCAGTTTCTCTTTGCAAGCTTCAATCATAGTAGGCCAATGTGCAGATGTTAAAGACATATCTGCTGTCATCTTATCTTCAGTGCAAGAAGAAATGGTTGCAGCCTCTTTCTACACACTCAGATCTTGCCAGCTCAGGGGATGGTTAGGGTAGAACAGGGAGAAACTGCTCAAGTTCTCAAAGTCACATGTGGCATAGACCCAGTTTTGTCTTGTCCTTAATTGGTCCAATCTTTATGCTTGGAAAATGGCTTTGAAAATCATTATTTTTGTAGAGACTGGTTTTCTTTACTGTAGAAGCATGTTTTAGGAGCACAGGGAGCAGAAGTGCATGTAATGGTTGGGACTGGCATGTCAGATCTGAGATTGCAGTTGGGCAAAGTCTTCTCACAGCCCTATGCTTATGGCAGCATGATGGTTACTGAGCTTGTTTTTCCCTCTAAGCATGTTGTGCACTAAGATGCAGAATTTCTTGCCAATATGCAGTTGTGAGATCACACCATTGCTGTCTTTTCTGAGGCTGAGCTAAGAGTGGCGATCTTTTTCAGCATGAGTCAACACCACTATTTGAGAAATGCAGCCTGCCTTTTGAAGTGCCCTTTGTTGTAACCACGAGCTGCCTTTAAAACAGCAGATCTTAAGACCATAAACCTTAGCTGACATGCTAATGATCTGCTTTTGTTTAATCAGTCACAAAATCCTTCTGCTAGTCACTCTCCTCACTTGGCATACAGTAGAAGAAATTTATGATGCTATGAACCTCTTGAAACTTGCTAAAAGAGTAGATCTGAGATATATAGAGAAAAAAGGAAAGTGTTTTAGGCCTCAGACCCTACTAGAATGAGTAGATTTCCTGTTGTCGCGCTAGTACTTGTAAGCGAGTGGGCAGTCCTGAAGGGCAGCGTGTGGGCACTTAGCTAGGAGACTCGGGACTAATATACGGGACTTGAATGAGAAAAGAGGAAACATACTGGTTACAAGAGTTTGGTTTTCTTTTCTTTTTTTTTTTTTTTTTTTTTTTAGAAAAACTGGAAAATGGATAGGAAATATTTTTATTTATAGCAGAAGGCAACAGGTAGGCTAATTTTTGAATGATATGGACAGCATTTGTTTTTTTAAATGCTTTCTGTAAGAAATGGATTTGAAGTTTATTTCTAATTTTACAATATTAGGCAGACACTATTTCTATGTATTAAGGCCTACATATTATGTAGAGCCATATAACTTCAAATCCCATTATAAAAATACACATATGGCTGTCAGGGTTATTTTCCATTTTATTCCTTAGAAACAGGAGTTTCTTTTGTTACCTTCATTCTAAAAGCACTTCTTCCACATTTTGTTTTTGGACATACAGATATAACCTTTTTTTTGGTATTCAGCATTACTAAAACTTTCCATTTTTCCTAGATCTTAGTTTTCATACCTGTATCAACATGAAAATAACACACCTGAGTATGTAGCACAAATCTATGTGTCATGGAATTGTGTTCTTCATTCATCAAATAATTATAATCTCTTTAATGTGTCTATTAATGTTTTTTGAGTGCTGACCACTATACATAACAACTTTCTGATATTTGAATAAACAAATATGGTCTAATTTCAGTTATATTTTTGTAGATATTTTGATTTCTTTCCCATCACCTGTGTTTTCTTATGGATAGAGGGAGAAATCAGGGTTATATTTAAGGATTGACTGGTTTTGAATTGGCTTCAACACTAATTAGGAGATATGGGTTGTCTTTCTTACATGACCCTGAGAAAGTTACTTTCCCTCTGGTTTTTAATCTTTGTAGAAAGAAGGTTTTTGTAATGTAGTCCTTACTCACAAAATCTCTATAAAGGTCTTAGGTCTGTGGGACCTGAAGATTCTTGGAAAATAACATTGACACCAGATCTGACGAGCATTGACTGTAGGTTTTTATGGCAAGACCTGACATTGAGCTTCCAGCTGATGAATGTCTCTGAAAGCTCTGCTTTTTTCAGCATTCCCTCACTGGCTGTCTTTTAAGAACATGAAGATTCAGTCATGTTCTTCTCAGCATGAGAAATGTTTATTTTGCCCTGACAAATAGTCTCCAGCTTCCGAATCCTAGGAATTTGCAAATTAATTTTCTATTTATACCTAAGAAACTTTGCAACACTGGAGCAGCCAGAATTTACAAATGTTCTATATGTCAGACTATAGCCATTTGGGTTTTGCAGTCAAATTCACTGGAAAGGAATTCACCTAGTACAGACTGCAAAGAAAGTTATTGACTGAGCTGAAGTCCTCACACTTTACCTTTTTCTGGGCCTTTCTCTGACCAACCATCAAGTTCTTTACCTCTTGTAGTAAGACAAGTTTATCTGAAAAGGACCGTGATCATTAAGCTCCAAAGCCTTTAAATCTTTTGCAGTGCTAGAAAAAACAATAGTGACTTTTATATCAGAGTATAATATGTTTTGGCAACACAGCACAAATGCACATCCAGCAGCTTAACTGTATTGCAAGGATAAACTTGTTAATGCAACTACTTTGCTGTAGTCTTGCCAATTTAGTCTTGATATAAAGAGCATCATTCAGTTTACTGTTAACTGGAGCTGGGCAGATTTGTTCAAACTGTGTCATAGTTCTGTTTTTCTCAGATTGTTAGGTGAAGGAAACAGCTTTTCTTACTCATCAGTGTAACTGCAAAAAGAAATGTGGGAACACCTTTAAATAGCTACAAATTTCTGTGGAACAGCAAAATCATTCCCATTGTCTGAAAACACTATCAGGAGAAACCTGATAAAAATAAATTAGGTTCCTGAGTTTCTTAGGTTTCTGAAAGATTTTGTAACACTCACAACATATAAATAATTTAACAAAAATAAAGTTTATACAAAGTTCCTTATGAAATAGGTTTTCCAAGTCACTCTGCTAGGGTTCTTGTATCTCTCAGTTTGGTCTGATTTCAAGGAACCAGCATTCTCTTGAAGAGTGACACACAAGGCTCAAGCAAAGGACAAAGAGTCAATGAAACTCAGGGGCAGCAGCACAGATCCTAATTCTTCTCATTCCTATCTTCTGCTTTTTTGTAAGAGACTCTGGGAAAAGTCTGGATTGAAGGAGCAGAAAATGATTCAAAGAAAAGCCAAATTACGGCTTAATTGAAATCATGGTTGGCAGCAAGTGAAACTTGGGCTTTACATTCTGTTAAGGAAGCACAAAAAGAAAAGGAGGTCTGAAAAATTTGTTACATGATTGAAAGCAGGAAGGCACTCAGTGGTAAGGAAGAGGGGATAAAATAGCTCTAAAGAAGGTGCCATACCAGTCTGAAGAGATTAAGAATGCTTTTGATTCCAAAAGCAAAAAATAAATTCAGAAGTTGCCTGACCCAAAACCCAAGCCTTATTCCTTGCATCTGAAGTCAGCATGAAAAGTGGCTGTGTGAGAGTAGCCAAGTATCTATAAATAAACGTTGAAAAAGGAGATTTTAAACAAAATCTCCTATTCCTTTATAACATTCCTTTACAACGAAATCTTCTTTATGGAACAGACTCTTGTGTTTACATCCTAAGCACATCCCTTTTCCCCCGTGCTCTTTCCTTCTAATACAGCTTTATTTTTTCTAATATGTTCTTTCTTTTGCTGCTGAAGTGAAGCACAGACATTAGTCTCAAAAAGAAGTAATAACTATCTAACAGTCTTTTTTTTTTTTTTTTATGCTGAATCTGAATTTAATAGCATTTTGTTTCTCAGATAGTTATCTCAGCAGATATAGGTACTTGCCAAGTATTGCTGCTGTCAACATTCAGAAACAGGGAGAACGGCTTGGTTAAAATCCAGCTGTCATTAGAAAAATCTTTCTAAAAAGAGCTCTGTGGGATTTTCATTACATCTGCCCTTTTTCATGACTTCAAACATATCAGTATTTTCAAAAGCCAAGCTAAGTTCCTTCTAGGTCAGTCATGATCTCCAGGGACAAAATTAAAAAAGAAAAGCTTTAGATGACAGCTTTATGGATGATACATGAGGCAGAACAGACTTCAGTGTTGTTTTCTATAGCTGTGTTAGTTATGCATTGCTGACAAATATCATTTTCAGCAGTAAAGTAAGCTAATAGTTATGGGTGATTTCCTATCTCTTGAAAAGCTCTCCCATATCAGTGCATAGTAATTACAGTGCAGCAGCAGTAGACGACCTTGAAGAAAAGGATTTGCAAGGAGGTTAAAAGAGTAGGTTTGCATGGTTGCATATGCAAGCTCAGAACATTCATCTGAAATTTGAGCACGAAGTATGGAGACTGGTATTTCAAACTAGTCAGCCTTTGGATTCTGAAGAAAGAATGATAAATAAGGATGGAACAGCCTCTGAAGTAACAAGAAACAGTTCAGTGTCACATAAGAGGAAAGAAGGGAACTGGTGGGAGAAATGGGATGGGGTGGGATGGGGTGGGATGGGATGCTCAGAATCCTAGTCAAGTGTCAACAGAACTAAAACCACTGCTTCTTGTTGGGAACAGATGTCTCTGCAGGTAGTTAGAAAGTGATGACCTGGGAAAAGTTGGTAAAAGCTCCTGTGGATTTCTTGGGAGAGGAACAAAGAGTCTGTTCTGAGCAAGTGCTGTATGTGGGGTGTGTAGGTCGTCCAGGACCTGGAAGCAGTGTGCTTGTACTGTACATATACAGCAAACAGCTGGGTTAGAACAGGTAAGTGCCTTTTCTGCCTGAGGTTGGTGGGATCCATGACATTGGCTCTGAGTTTTAAGCTAGTCAGTAAATAGGACATACGTCACTTTCACAGGGCCTGAGCTGAATGCCAGTAAATATACAACACTTCAGATTTTCCGAAGTTTAATCTGTGTGCGGTAAAGTAATGCTACTTAACAATAGCCAGTCCTACCAATATTCCCTGAAGATGGTATATGTTGGAATGGGGCATAATAAGCAAAGGGGAGCAAGGAAACATGATCTGGAAGATAGGATAGCTTAGTTCTGATACCAAAGCTAGGTCGCAAATGATAGTGAGTGCAGTTTTACTTTTGCAGGCAGTACGATGCCTCATCATTTGGCCTTGGCATCCCAGAAGCAAAAAACTTCTTGTCCACAAAGACAAAAAAATCTCTTTAATTCTGTCAAATGTATTTAGTTTTGAAGAAAATTATCCTTTTCTTGGTCTTTTGTTGGAGACTGTGGCTGCCCTACTTGGAGATTGAGGTAGTGTCATCAGCCTCAAAGTTGTGAATGACAGCAGATGTGATATAACCTTTTTGGGCACAATCAGCCAATGGTTCTTGCTTTAGGCTGGGCCTTTGAAAGGGGATAATATTTCAATTTAAGCTTTCAGTGTAAAATTACACTATTGTTATAATTCAGGATTGATTGAGCATTTAAGCATAAGTATTATGCACTAGATTGAAAAAACAAAACAAAACAAAACACCAACCCTAAAAACCCAATCTGGTAAATGTGGCAGAGCTTAACTAGATTTTCCCAAGAAGACCAGAGAGAAGAGTGAAGGGAGGCTTATGGCTGTGGGACCTGTTCAGATCCCTCAGCTGTTTTGGGGCTAATCATGACTGGCTTTGAAGGGAGTGGTTCAGTGCAGAAATGTAATTTATTTCCCCATCTGGTTAGAGAAGGTGGAGTTCAGGCTTTTAACACAGGATCAAATGCTTTCTTAAAATCCCTGGGCCTCATTTAGAGCTTTGAGGGGCTTTGCACTTCTATTACTTCCAAGCCTACACAATGCACAACCATTGATGCACATCTAAAATACAGAAGCCCTCCCATATTAATAGGGGGAAATAATGCCATCAGTGAGGATGCTACAGTACCATAGAAGCCTTTTTGTCCCATTGGCTTCAGTGGGACATTTTATGGATTGGGCTGCTACTCAACACACACATGAAATTTCTTGGGCTTTCAGCAGCTCCACAGTTATGTTTATTGAAGAAATCTGATTTTCCCTGTATGGAACTGCAAAGAGTGTTGTACCGGCCTGGGTATTATCAGCCGCTGAAGCTGTATTGAGAAGCCATAGCCAGAGACTGCTAAAATAAACCTTGAGGTCTAAGTTTCATTTTGTCCTAGAGCTGAACTGAATCTTTTCTTTTGGGCTTGTAGCTTAGAAATGTTTTATGTTTTCCCACATAACGTTTCTAGGGATGAAGCCCTTACTTGTGATATTCTGCCAGGAAGAAAACCACATATTCAAGGTCATGACTGACATCTGAGCATTCAGAGTTGACTGCACACCAATAGCTTGCCATGCCGTTTACCTTACAAAACTCCTAAGAGCTCAGCTCATGACTTTTTAGTTTCTGGGCTGGACACGAATTCTGGGTCTCTGTTTTCCAGGCCTACTAAATTATGGCTGACCAGCACAGTAGAGGGAAGAAATTGCACAGAATATTCTGTTTTTGAGAGACTTTAAGCACTTTCAGGAGTCTTAGGAGACTTTAAAAGAATCCATTTTTTTTATAAGTAACAGTAATGCTACTGTTGACAGTGAAATAACAGTGCCTTAATCTCTCTCTAAATGTTTGATGTGAGAAGGGGAACTTCTGATTTGCCAAATGATAGTTTCATAATGCAAAGTTTAGGGATAAATACCACTTCCATCTTTCAAACAGTTGAAGTATAATTAGACAAATCTTAAGTACTTCTGAGCACTCTGTTCCAGAATGACAACCCTGATCCCATGTTAGAATGCAACTAATGCAAGCCTCTACATACTGCCTTTGAAAAGTGAAAGAGGTTGGCAGAAACATCAAATAATGATACTTATCTCTTGGAGCACTTTTTGGCTGTAGATAATCAGAGTCTTTCCAAGTACTGTTGCAAGTATATTAAACTACAGCTGATAAGTGCAGGTACACCCTCCCTTTTCTTTTTCTTACTGCTCTGCTACTAGCATCAACTGACTCACCTCAGGAAATTGGTCACAATGAGGAATCAAAGCTCCTTGTTGTTGTTGTGAGACAGCTTTGTTTAAAGGACTTTTTTGTTTTTAGAAAAATCTGGAGCTCATGGTGTCTCACTCCAGGGAGACACACAGAACAGAGACTATTCTGTCTTCTATTGGATTTCACTTTCCACCCCAATGCAAGATAGAAGGTAAACCGCAGACCAGCTAATAGTAGTGATGCTAGCCTGCATAAAAATCCAGGGAAGAGGTATAATTAGGCTAATGTGCTCCCATTGCATGTATGCACCTGAATAGCTTGTATCCCTACAGGTTTCTCTGCATGCCAGAAAATACCTAGGAGCAGCTGAAGGTTTCCAACAACTCCTTCAGAAAGTAGTATTTAATGGTTCCTCCAAGGCATACCAGAGCCCTCCATCAGCTACTCATATAGGTTTCATTTCCTTGTCCTGATGTTTTCCATAAGCCATAGTTCTTGTTTTATTCCAGTCAGCAGGTAAAGAAGTGGATTCTCAGACACTCACAAATTCTTTTCCTATAGACTCTGAGGAGTAAGAAAGTAGAAAGGTACAGGGTGAAAATAAAAGTTAACCCTGAAATATTTCCATTTTTATTTTAGAAGTAAGACTGTACATTAGATTCCAACAGTTTCCAGTACTAATTCTCAGCTCTACTTGATTCCTGATCGATTTCTGACTTCTGCTTTGTTTCCCAAATGTAATGTCCTTTAGTATCACTGCCTTGTCCCACTTAACCATTACTCTTAGCACTCCTGACCACAAACAAGAGAGTCATAGCGTGCTTAGAAGACCAGGAACTCCCAGCAAAAGCCTGTCTTGCCCTAAAACAGCTTTAGAAATCTTCAACAGTTTGAGAATGAAACAGTTCTTCAAAATTGCTTCAATTCCATGAGTATATTCAGCATGAAGCTTTAGGAGTTTTCCCAAACATGCAGAACTGTTCTTAAGCAAGATTGTCAGACCTGTCACAAAGTAAAGGTAAGATAACCTTTGCCTGCAAGACATCTAGAGCTTTTCTATACCTTTTCCTTTCTCTGTAAAACTCTAACACATAGGTTATTGCTCTTCTAGGAGAAATTCAGAACCACCCAAAAAACAGTGCATATTTTCTTATGTATAGAAGCCTTACAATATATGATTATGTATGTTTAATGTGGTATAGCCATCATATGGGAATATCTTCATTTGCCTTTAGGATACTAGAGTTTTATCCAAGTTCATTCTGCATCTGGACTAGCAGAGAACTGAACCTCAGGGTTCAAGAAACATCACTTTTGGAAACAAGTTTTCTTTTTTGAAAATCTGAAAGTAATGGTTTGCTTAGAAACTCCAAGACAAAGCAAGTGAAAGTCATGAGTAAATGAGCGTTCTAAGAGAAAAGAGATCTTGTGGGAAGCTCTCCTGGGAAAGACTTGTTCCAGCCACTGAAAGCAAACACTGTTTTAATGTATAATAACATGTTTTGTTTCCTTTGGTCTGGCTTCTCTCTAGAAAATGCTACAGTGCAACTGAGTGGTAAGGAAAAGAAGCTGACTGTCTCAAAGCAGTTTTACTTGGCTTTGTATTGCAGTTATGTACTGGACCACAGAAGTGCACAATTAAGATCTCACCTGTGCAACAAAGTTGAAAATATCTTCTATCCACCTACTCTTTCAATGATCTCAAAGTCTTCCATCACTGAAGTCAGTGCATTTTCTGAATGCCCAGGCAGCCTAAAACACATGAATCAGAAGGTGGTGTTTGAAACCATACAAAGACCCTGCATGTCTTGGTCCTGGTTTTCCTCTGTGCATGATGTCTCAACTGTTTGTTCTGTTAGAGCAGCCAAAGGGCTAAATCCCACAGCCCCCACAAACCCCTTACTTTCATTATTACACAGCACTACCTATGCTTCATCCTCATAACTCTGTGTGTTTGTCTTTCCCCTCTTCAACACCTCTGAAGTCATTGCATGCATGAATAAGAACTACCTAACACTGATAACAGTGATCAACACTGATCTCTACCCATAACCACAAATGTCAGTGTGCTAATGTGGAAAAGGACAAGGATCACAGGAAAAGCTGTTGAACTTGACAAACCAGACAGTGAAGTTCAACTCTTCTTTTGGAGACCTGGGAAGATGCCAGGGAGAAATTGTTAAAACAAAACCCAAACAGATCCTTTGATCAGGTTTTCCACCTGACTGCTGCTGAGCACTTTACACAAACGATACATGAATGCAGGTCTATTGGGAGTCAGGACATACTTGTCACTTGTCAAGCCTCCAAAATGTTTCAGCTGTAACTCTGAGTGCTATTAGATGTCTACACAAAAGGCCATGGGAAGTCCCAGTAGGAAGTGTGTGGCCTCACTGTACTACATGCTGCTTGGATGTATTGAGAAAAGGATTTAAGAAGTTTATGATGAGATGCAACTGATGATTAAAACAAACAAACTGACAGGCTGGGGATGAGGAATCAGCAGCACATGAGCATGGTTTTAACCTAATGACTACTTGCCTCCACTGGGTAACCTGCCTAACCTTGGTATATCTGAGTTGCATCATTTCAGAGAATATTGTCCTTGAGTGATTAGCACTGCAGTAAAGTTACAGGTCAAAAGGTCTGAAACATGACCTGTTAGGAAAGATATAAAGAAAGGTGGTTGTTTAATCTGGAGGAGAAAAGACTGTGGGGAGGCATGGCACAACTTCAAATTTGCAGAAAAGAGGAAGGGTATAAAGTTGCAGAGAGGACAGGAATTAATGGGTATGAATTGCAATGTCAGAGATACATGCTAGAAACATTAGGTTAAGTTTAGTTAGTCTGTCTCTAGGATACTGTTGAATCCTTATCAATGAAACTAAGAATGAATTAGACAAGTATCACTGAGTGACACAGATACTGTAGATGGGCAGGGAGATGATCTAGATGACCTCATACTTTCTTCTGGCAGTAGTTTCAGTAGTTTTTGTAGTATCTCTGTGTACTTAAAATGCACAGAAGGCTGTGTATTTTAGAAGCTGTTTATGAAGAACCTCTCCTAGTCTTTAGGGTTGCTTAATTTTAGAGAGCCACACTGAACATTTTGTGCAGAAAACAAGTGCTTTTCCCCCCTCTCAACCTTTTTTCAGAATTTTGTCTCTGAGGGGAATGTGAGCAGCTCTTTGCAATTTTAGTAGATGTATGATAAAAGAGGTATATTGTTTTGTTTCCCTCCTTGTGTTTGCAGTCTCTTGAGTTTGTTCTGCTAATTTGCATTGCCACCAGGTTCAAAGTAGAGAAGCTAGAGGCAGAAGAAACTTTGTAAAATGTTGACAACTATTCATCATAACATATAACTGACTGCAGTTTATAAGGGGTTTTTTTTCTGATTCTCAGGACTGTATGTAATAAACAAACATACTGTTACTATAGTCAAGACTTGTTTAAGCCCAACCAAAAGCAGCTCGTCCAAATGTGTAGACGTTCACCCAGAGCAGAGTGATCAGGGAGCCAAAGAGCTGTCTGATTCTATAGTAAAGTAACGTACCAAGAGTACAGAACTGACAGTTCACTTATCAGCACTTGTCAGTGTTTTAGCAGAAAGAAATAGCTCTCTCAACTGTTCACTGCACCCTTCTCCTGCTCCAGTACTGAGCTGATCTTCCAAGTGGCACTGCATCTTCATTTCTCTTCTGACCATATGATGCATGTTTATGAAACTTTTTAAATCAATGGCATGACTTTTTGCTTAAGAATAAAGCTTTCTGCCAGGTCTGATTAGGGGAAATGCTTGAAGATATACAATGGGATCGTGCTTGCTTGCTTTACTTAGCTTGTGCAGAAATTTAGACAGCAATAATCAAAGGGTGTAAATACAATATGGTGCCACTCAGAGACACTGGACTGAGACCCAAATAACCACGTTTGCATGGCACAGCATTGTGTTCACACCTAGCTCAAGTGTTCCTAAACTCTCCTATAAATGGTATTTCTAATAGTTTGTGATTTGGCCAAGTCTGGACAGATTTTCATGCAAGCAATACAAGGTCTTATATTCTCAGATTGTCCCACCATTGTATTGCAAAATTTAGTCCAAAGCTTGAAGTTTTTAAAATTAACTATTAAATGTAATATAGTCCATTTTCTCCTTATTTTACTCTTAAGAATGGAGGTGGTGTTTTGCCAAAACTAGGAACAAACCAGAACAGTGTAACAACATGCCCTGAATGGTTGATGTTTGGCAAAAGAAAATGAAGGTAAGTAATAGTATGATTGAAACAACAACTTAGTATTCTAGCTGTCTTGTCTATGGTCAGCATAATTTAAGATCTTTATTTCACAGAGAAAAGACAATGACCAATCAATTTATTTCTGGTTCTTAGAAAAGTTGATAACTTTTAACTTGAATTTATATCTTGCTCCTTTGAAAACTAAGCTTTGAACATGGCATGACCTTTGCATTTCTTACGACAGGCAGGTAACCTGAAGTTATTAATAACAGAGTATTTGGAAATGTTCTAGTTCTGGGCTGACAAATGGCATGCACTGTGTTATCAGTTGGCTCTCTCCTGCATACCTTCTTAGGGAAGTAAATAGCTGGCACACTTGGAGACCTCTGGTTAAGATAATCTGGGGACAAGAGCAGGGGAGCTGGAGGTGTTGGAGATAGACAAGCACAATACCTGGCAAATACCTGCCTACACTGTTTGCAGTTCTAACTTTTGCTTTTTATTCCTCCCTAATCATTAGCCATGTTAAGAATTTTAAATGGAAATTTAAGGGTTAAGTGCAATGCCTTTTACCTTTTTTTCAGCTTTTTCTAAAACCTAAAGCAACTCCTATGGCAGTGTGACTCAGTGAGGGGAGAGAAGGAAAGAAAGTAAAGCAAAGGGACAGTGACATTTGCTGCTAGACTTGTAGAATGCATAAGAATTGGAGCATGGTAGATGTCTTCAGCGCATGGCTACCTTGCAAAAAATAATGAAGACTGGGAGAAAGAGTCACCAAAGTGTCTTTAAAAATCCAGCCCCAGCTTCTTCCATTTTTGGTGTACTCTGCAAGATCAAGGCTATCCAGTCCCATCAAAGACGCAGGTGTCTGTCTCCCAACTACAGAAGTACACGAGTTTTATACAACAGATTCTCATAGAACTGAGCTTAGCACTGTGGCCTCTCCCCTGCTCCACACACCAGATACAGCTGGTTGGCCTCATTTGTGTCGCCTTAACCAATGGCATCTGCACATGTAGCCCTGAGTAGGACAGCGGTCATTCTACAGTGCTGCAGCCAGGACAAGAAGGGAGAATTTGCCTGTGCCTCATAGCATTTCCTTTGAAAAAAAAGAGCCCTGCCAGATGCACACTCCAGAACTGCAGCCAGTCCCTGCCTCACTGTGCCATGTGTTAACCCCTGTTTTTAAAGGAAATACATTCCATCATGTGTCCCAGCATGCCTCTGTCTGTCAATATCAAAGACAAAGTCATCTACAAGGTCTGCAAATGTCCTATGGTGACCAGCTGATTTTCTTTAAACACTGAGTCCTTCCTTTCTTCTTTCAGACAGTTTACAGTAAGACCAGTCTCCGACTTTGCAAAGTCAATTGTATATTGGGCTAAGCTCCCATATTAAATATGAGCTTCATGGGCCATTCAGCCACAAGTTTTATTTGTGACTCCTGCAGCCTAATGCTACGCAGGTAAAGAAATACAACTACCTAGTGAAGAATAAATAAACCTCAGCTTGCTCTGGTGTAATTTTTCTTAAGTCCGTATTGGCAAAATTATTATAATTTGATAGTAATATGTCACTTTGGGTGGACCTCGTCTTTTTTTTTTAAGTGACAGTTTTTTAAAATCTCAGGTGAAAAAACTGTGGGTAATCTCTGCATAAAAATAAATGCATGCATTATTAAATGCTGAAAGATGATTTTATGCAGACTTTTCTGCTGTGCCTCATTATCAAGTAAATATCATAGATCCACTGCATGAGTCCATGCAAGTGAAAACTTATGACAGGTAATTTCTTGGATGTGTTTTGCCTTACGGCAAGGATTGTCTGTAAAAAGGCTATGACTTTCCAAAACTGAGTCATCCTTTGTATGCAAAACAGCTAAAAACAAGAAGATACAACAGAGAATTTAAGATTACATCTTTCATGTGTTTAAAATCCTTTTTCTTCCTAAGGATCCAGTGTTTATAAACATATGAAAACATATGAAAATCCCTAGAATGTGCCTGATAATAAGATTTTATCTAAATTTGATATCTGTTAGGTGAAATTCAGAACCAAGGTTTCCCCAAGACAGAGCACCTCTTCAGCATATCAAAAATAATGTGGTAGGCAAGATGAAGAATATATTTTCTCTTTCCTCCTCCTTCCCTGAAGGTCAAATCATTATTCTGACTGCTTAATAAGAACTGTCATGCTCACAAGCCTATTAAGCAGACAAGACTTGCCCAGTACCCTGTTTCTGACAGGGACCAGTAACATATGGCTAGCAGGAGCTAGAATGTGACCTGTTGCCTGGTATACTGTCCTAGTTGTTGGTCTTTGGCAGCTGAATGACTTCATGAGCCTGTGGTTGCATCTGGACAGTGTCTAACAGCCACTGACATGTTCAGTGTAATAATCTTCAATCATTTCTTGAGCCTGCAAGGGTTGCAGTTTACTTTGTCTTGTCTGCGCATTCTCCTGGGAGAAGCAGGTCAAGCAAAAGAGAGGATGCTTGGTTTTGATGGCCCCCTCTTGAAGAGCACCTGAACGTGCGCACCAGGAGCAGGACAGAAAGGTGGGGAAATAGCACTTTCTACAGCATGAGATGGAGCAGGCAGAAGAGAAGCAGTAAGGTTCTATTTCTGTTTCTAAATGAGAGAGGCTTAGCCAAGGAGCTCAGACACTGAGCTGCTGCTTAGTTGCTAGCACGCTCTGGTACAGTTTTGGACTGTGCCAGCTAGCACCCTCTGAAATACTGCCTGAGTTTGGTCCAGGTGATAGCATGTGCCAGGCTATTCCCAATACGTATCCATAGGCTGAAGCCCTACCTCTGAACACAGCCTTTCTTCTGTTCTTAGGTATCTTAGATTGAAAGAAAAAAAACATGCAAAAAAATATTTTAGAGACACATAATCATGACAAGGAACACAAAGGAGACCCAAAGCCGGCTCTGTACAGTGTGAACACTGCTGTTTGGCCCAGGCATGGCAGCAGTCCCTGCCCTTGTGTCACCTAACAGGGTAAGTAGGTCCAGAGAGACTGGGAAGCTGATGAGAAAATCAGGAAGCACATCCCCATTCAGACCTCAGAGGCGGTAGAGAAAGTGCTTTTTTTACAAACCTGAGGACTTGTGTGGAACTGGTTACGTGTCAGAAATGTACTACGCTGCTGTAGTGAGGGTAAGCGTGAATCCAACAGCAAGGTAGTTAGGAGGCTTATAAACCTTATTAATATCTTTCTGTCTCAGTATGACCTTCTCTACTTTAAACCAAGTTTATTCTCATTTATGTCCCTTCATCGCAAAAATGTTGAAGCTTAGCCAAACTCAAACTACTGAAGCCTTCACAGAGGGGTCCTGAAGTCTCCATTACACCCACGCTTGAAACACCCATAAAACACTGACTTGAGCTGTAACTTTCAGCGGAAGGTACCTTTCCTGAACAGGACGGTTGCCTTGTTTCACAGAAAAAATTATCAGGAAAATTCTACAGTCACTCCTCTGTGTAAATTGTCATCTGTACTACTTCCTTTTATTCATCATTGAACTTGTATAGCACGGTACTCAGGAGCAGGGCCTGTGCCACACAACCTTGGTAATGCAGCCCTGAAAGGCTGATGGACAAGAGGTGCAGGTAACTCTTTTCTTTAATCACAGGTATAGAGGCCATAAAGGGCCTCACATAAATTTCTCCTCAAAAGGGCATTGCTCTTCTACATTATGTTTCATCATCATCCTGATTCAACCAAGCTGTGCCAAGCACCGCTTTCAGATAACTCAACCTGACACACTGAATTTAATGACATCTCTTCCAGACTGTTCCCACTGGCTAGCACTAGCTACATGTGGTTAAAATTACATTGGTTCTTTCAGTTTCTTGTCTTCAGAAACCCAAATATATTTTTTCTGGAAATGGAAAAAATATCTTTCAGCAGACAGATTTCTGTAACAATATCGCCTTCTGTCACTGAATTCACATATTTTGCTTCATAATTGATCTCATAAAAGTTGATTTCTCATCTCTTTAAAAAGAAATACTTATATCAGAAGGAAAACACAAAACCCATATAAGCATTTAAAAGGAGAAGAAACATTTTCTGAAAACACTGCATATTTGGCATATGTATAACAAATATTTACACTTTCTCCTTCATCTGCTCAGTGGCCACTTCATTCCTGCAAAGGACAGAATACAACAGCCAGATAAAGACAGATATGTAACCTGAGAAAACCAAGAAATCTTGATGGTGCTAAATATATTCACCCTATAAATTACTTCAGATGCCTCTCTCTCTGAATCCACAACCCTGTCAGCACTTTCCAACACTTCATCAATTTGTTGTGGAGAATGAAATGGAATGCTAACTTGGGACTGTTCCTTTTTTCCATTGGCACCCTCTGGTGCCAGTAAATCACTAGCCCCCCAGGTTACAGTGGAGAAGTCAACATAGTGAACTTAGCTAGACAAACTGGGGCCTAATGTGAAGTGTTCAGCCGAACTCTTACTCCACATGGGGAATATTCACAGAGAAAACATTAATAAAATTTATGAGCGTGTTGAGAAGAGGCAAAAACAATCCCTTGAATAAAAAATGAAAGGGACAAAAGTAGAAGTATTTTATTCTTGGCTTGTTTCCTGGTTCAGAATGGTTAACAACATACAGATTATTTTCTCTGCTGCAAATGGCATTTGCTAACTTGCAGGTCAAGATTAACTGACAGTAATAATATATGCTCCAAGAAAAAAGATTTTAGATGTTCAGTGCTCATAAGATGGTGAATTCACTGTTTTCACTGTCTTCCTCAGGGCACCTTCAGAAGCATAAATCTACTTTTCATAGAGTACATTAGCAACTTGATGCACAGGGACTTCACACCGTAACACCAATTAAACAATGAAAGTTCTACAACTGCATCCCACATGCCTTCAGCTAATGGTGTTTGAACTCATTTTCCTTTATGAGTTTTTCTCTATTTTTTTTTTTATGTCATTAAGAAATGCAGTACAATTTGCATGTTTTGCAGTCACTGTGTCCACACTAATCACGCGTTTTTCCTCATCAGTTGAATTTCAGCAGAATTACTCTGCATGCTCTGATGGGTAGGACAGAAACTATTGACATACTGCATTGATCTCCACTACTGTCTCCATTTGCCAAATTGCAGCCTGACTTTGCTCATTTATGGCAGGTTCTATTAGTTTACTTACTGCCTTCTCTTTTCTTGATCACGCTTTGCATCTTGTTTTTCTGTAAGTGCTTTCCTTTTCTCTCCTTTCTACCTACTATCTTGATTTTCTTCTCAAATGTGTAATCAACAAAGTATTTTCTCATTATATATTAATAGCCTGCATGTTCCCAAAGCTTTTATCAGATCTTTTTACCTAAAAAAAAACCATGCAGGGTAGATGTATCACAGGTCTTCAAAACTGAGCTGGTTTTGTTTTATCAGTGACATATTGACTGTTCATTTAGTCATTTACATAAGATTATATGCTCTTCTAAACAAATTCTGACTTCATGTAGGTATCATTACATACATGAGAACTTCAGGAAATTTCTCTGTTTTTACAGTGCAGGTGCTGAGATTGCAGTTTGGCCTGATGCATTGAATAGAAATATGCAAGCATTTGTAAAAAAGACCGGTAGTTTTGGGTTTGATCATACATGCACTCACTCTAGTAGGGGAAGGATCCCTAAAATCTCGCTCTGTCTTGTGTATCAAGGAGCAGCAAGAGCAGGCCACTCTACAGGGTAGGACAGACCAACAGTGATGACAGCAGAGCACAGGTTCATCTCAACTGAACAGGCTGGGCAGAATAAGGCCGCTGATACCTGGTTCCATCAATAGCTCCACATGTGGGGAGTTGGTAAATGAGGTCCAGGGTCCATCCGGGGAGTCTAGTCAGGAGCAGCAGGAGGTGGGAACCAGAGGCAAGACTGTAAACCAGGCTACAGCACAGGTCAAAGAGTCATCTGGCAGGTAGGGCAGAAGGTAGGTACGCTAACAACATAGCTCAGGCGGGGAGTGAAAGGACCAGATCTGAGCTTACGTGTAGCTCCTGAGCCTTGGGTAAAGGCTGGAGGTCCCAGGTGAGGCTGGTCAGAGCAATTAAGACCTATTGGTACATTCACAGTCCTGACAGTGTGGTCTTGGATGAGTTTCTTAGTCCCAGGTTTTTCCGCTATTTCGTCTAATTCCTACCTCCTTCAAAATCAGAATCAAATGAGCTGTTTAAATGACTTTAGAAATCTGGCTGTAAGTGCAAATGATACTTAGCTGTTACACACTTAAGAAGCTTTCAAGTACATCCCTGAGGTCAGTAAGGCCACGTATTTAGTCAGCAAATGTTTGTATTGGATTTTAGCTTTAATCTCTCTGTCTCTTAGCTTTGTTGTCTTTAAGATGGTGTTCTTCTGAAGATTAATTCACCTCTGTATTGCATGCGAAGAGGAAAAATTTCTACAAAATGCTATGCTGTTATGCTATAAACTGTTATGCTAAAGGTTACTTTACCTGTTAATCCTAACATTAGAATAGATATTCAGACCATATAAACTGAATGGTAGAAGAGATCCTGTAGAATCCATTCAGACTTCACCTCCATGTGCTTTGATTAGCTCCTTCTGTGCTAACAAGCACGTATAAAGTCAAAACTAGGGAAGTTTCTTACAGTGCTTCAGTAGTGAGACAGAGGAGCAGCGCAAGGAAGCATGAACCTCAGGTGTGCGAAGCTTGACAGATCCATAGGTTTTTGTAATAAATAACCTGAACCCCCATGGTGCCTCATGAACCGTCCAAGACAGCCAGAAGAGAGCACATGAGAGCACAAGTATGAGATGAGACTGAGTTCAGACTGAATGTACTTTGTAACAGGTAGAGACTGGTCCTCAATGCCCAGGGGACAGAACCTATTGCACTATTGATCTTGCAAGTTCCAAATGCCATCACCACCTTCGACTTCAGAATTGCAGCTGAGACATTTGGCAGGGCATCGAGGACATCTGTGGGAGAAGAGGAAGAGATTGTCATACTTGAAAGTAAAAAGGGTAGGGAATACAGATCAACCTCTAATGCAATCCTTGATGTCTATATCTAGTGAATATTATCCACTTATTTGTCATTTTGAAGGCTCCTTTTTGATTTTTAACAGTTCAGCTATGTGGCTATATAGCTGAGTTACTAATTTTGTAGTAATGCTATCTTTGGAAGGTGAGCCATTACTAGCTGATTGCTATAGCAGTATGTTGAGCCAAATTTACCCTGACATGACTGCTTTGCTCAGGGCAGCCACACAGATCTGTTTATGGGATTTCCAGACAGCAATTCATATCCTCCCAATACCAAACACTTTCTATTTCAGTTCCGTGTATCCAGGCTTGGCTCAACACTGCATTACCCCACATTTATGCTGGTAGAACTCCTCTGGTATAAAACTGGAAGAACACAATGATAAAATAGGCTTCCTATTGTCATTTTCAGGACACTAAGATACTTCCCTGAGATAAGGATGAACAGACATATCCTGTTGCAAATTGCTGCCTCAGCATGTGGTTTTCACTTGTTTTGTATCCTTGAAGCTTTTAAGTATTTGCTGTATGTTTCTGAGCACCCCTATTAGATTACTCTGATTTGGTTTTTCCCACAGAAAACCGGCATTAAGTGGTCCTTTTCCCAGCAATAACAATCTCATTTACTATAAATTATTTTATTTGTAGTACCTTGGAGACACACTAATGCTTTTACATAATAAAAGAACCATTTATTTCCAAATATTTTAAAGCTTGTTTTCAGTGTTTTTGGGTTTTGGGTTTTTTTTTGTATAGTTGGTTGGGGTTTTTTTGTTATCTTTGAAGTGGAAGACATTTAATTTGATGTGGAAATAATTGCTATTAAAAATAATTTATAAAAGTGTATATGTAACATATGAAAGGATAGAAACAAGGTAACACCTATTTCTTAAACATATAAAGGAAATTATGAACTTTGTATAGATAAATAAAATTAAAAGTACATGAAACAGGTAAACTCTGCACTGGACTCAGCCTTCTGTTGACATTTACATTAAAGTTTACAGCTGCCTACATAAAAAAAGATGTCTGGTAATAAGGCAGGTTTTTGAAATAAAACTTGCACCAGCGTGATTATGATTTCTTGGCAAGTCTGGCTAAAAGGAGGAAAATTTAAAACCCAATTTTAGAGGGGGGGTGAGGTAATGGTACAGGCTATGAATTTGTATAATCCTTCTTTCCTAATCCGAGCAATAGACCAGTCAGGCAAGGCGGTTCATATACACTGGTAAGAGGATGTACAAGGTACCACAGCAGCCTAAAAAATTATTTATCTAAATATTTATGGAATATGTTCCAGATGTGGATTTATTCTGTGACCCTCTAAAGGGCCCCAAATGTACCTTCAGGGGACCAGTCCAGCCGGATGGTTCCCACTGAGGGGCTGGGACCTGCTCTGGCAGCTTGCACCAGGGTGCGATTTCCATGATGACGCTCTAAAAAGCCATCTTCTCAAGATACATAGATGACAGCCAGGAAGCTGAAAGAATTTAGCACTGTCCCATCTGCATTTCTTAAATTCAGGTCAAGTGTAGAGCAGATGCAAATGTTACTCCTCCAGAAAGGCTCTGTGACCAGTGGCTGTGTGATGGGAAGCAGCATGCCTAGATAATGGACCAGGTGGCAGTGGGGCTGTGGGACATCACATGGAAAGGGTGGATTTTGAAGCATGAAGAGGCTGAGTGGGGCCTGGGCCAGAGGAGATAATGATTTTATATAAATGCCACTAATTTAATTTGTGATTATTTATCTTGGTCCCTTGTAGCTGCCTTCCGTTCAAGGCTTAGATTTGATACCTAAGAGAGACCATGCTAAATTTGTGTAAGCACATACAGGTGTGAGTGTGTGTTTAATAGATTATGGTCCTGTTCAGCAAATGCATTTTACTCTCATATGGCAGGAACGAAAAGGTAACACTGACACAAACAAGTGGATTTGATGCTGTGGGTATACAGACCTTTCTGGGGCCATTCCTAATTCAAGGATGCTGTCCCACTGGTGGCAGTCAGACCTCTTGCCATGTGAAGAGCTAGCAAAAGTCAAAGTTACAAAGCAACGTTTACCCTGTGTATCATGGCACATATTATGAATCAGTATTAAAACACACCATCAAAAAATCTCCCTTTTCTGAACTGGAAGTAAGGCTTAAAGAATCATTAACAAAAAATCAAGATTTTCCAGGTTGTAATGATTTTGCTTTGGTCAGGCTACCTTCCCATGACTTTGATGCTTGTTTCCTATGAACATCTGATCAGTTGTTTTTTATGGAAGTAGTTGTCAGCATTTACATTTATTATTTTTCTCATGTATCACTATAATCATCCTTTTATCTGACTATTTTTTCAATAACAATGTCTGTATTTAGAGTGCTGTGTTACACTAGTGACACATACCTAAACTAAGGTGACACAAACCTAAACAAGCTAAACATACCATATTATATTATATTATATTATAAATAATTACTGGTACAGTTTGTCTTGCTGCATACTTAGAGTAGATATGCATTTTTCAGGGCAACTGTCATGATTTTGTGTTAGAGAAAGTACATACAAGAGTAATCAGGAACAGTTATAACAGTGGGACTGAAGGATTTTCATCTGTCACTGGATCAATTTCACAAATGCTCAGTGGGAATGACTAATGTTCAACAACTGGACAGGCACATGAAATAGCAACGGAGACACTCTTCTCTAGGAACAGGAACAAAAAATAGAATCTCTTCTACTTACCCAGCAGTAGATACTGCAGATGCCTATAGTGAGCTTTTTACTTTATGGAGTGCTGTCAAAATAGGGTGCAAATCTTTATATTCAATATATACACAGCACAGAAGCTACAGTTAAGAGGAAGTGCCACATTGATTTTTCCGGTAAGAATCTTATTTTTTAAATTATTATTATTATTCTTAGCTCTCTGAGAGCCAAGTTATTAGCTATCGGTAGAGGTTGCAGGATGTTTGAACTCTGCTTTTTAGTGGCAAGAAAGTGAGATTAATGGGAGTTCTGGTGTCTCTTTGCTGACAAGAAGCCCATTTCCATTTTTGCTTTTAAAGGAAAGTGCTGCATTTCTCGTAATTTGCAGGAGAATCATCAGCTAGATATAAAGAAAAAAATATATATTCAGCCTCCCTTCTGAGACATGGCATCTTGGCTGTCACACTTACTGGCAAATAAGCATGCAAAGGCATTGCACTGCTGTGCTTGTTGAGCAGTTAAGTGCAGCCTTTAGTATACTGGGACTTCATAAACCATCCTCTCCACTCCCTCAATCAATTAACCCACACGTTGACTTTGCATTCTTCTCCTGGGGTTCTATCTTGCATGTTTTTACTCCAACTGCCACAGACAGTTTCAGAGAAATCTGTGCTGAAACATGGTCAACCCCTGTGTCATTTGACAAACAGTTTTTCCCCAGTGAAGCTTGCCTTTGAGACCTGTGGGCTGTGGGGAGTGAAACTGCACAAACCATTGTCTGTCTCCACTGTTTTTTGTGCACAGGGCTGTAACACAGACTTGTATTTCCCCTGAAAGCTTGTCTGGCACCTTTTGATTGATTGTGCAATCGCTAATTTCCTCCTTTTCTCAGTCCACATGTACCAGCACTGATAAGAGCCTGCACAAAGCCCTGTAGTCTATGTGGTTTCTGTAATGTAGTGTTTAACTCCTAGGCTCCTGTATTTCCAAGAATCATCGAAGATCTCAAGTAGGAAGGGACCAGTAAGGATGATTGATTCAGCTCCCTGGTCCTCACAGGACTGCCTAAAACTAAATCATATCACTAACAGCGTCATCCAAATGCTTTCTTGTGAACCATAGACGAGTTCCCAAGAACTAGTATATTATAAGCCATTCTTGGACTGCCATACCTAGGTTGCCCGAGAATGGTTTGCAATATATTACTTCAGACTTTTCAGCTGTAGTTTTTATGCCAGTCCTGATCAGAAAGCATTAAATAAATCGCACTGTTTTTTCACTGTGGAGAGCAAGAAGGAAGTGATTGGGGAGGATAGTGAAACCAGTAGTGTAAGGCTTTTCCTCTCTTTTGCTAGCACTAGAAGGCATTTCAGTAATACTGTCTCCTCTTCTAACACACCAGCTTTTTGGGTAATAATTTGAAAGCTTCACACCTGGCAAATTTCAAAAATGAAAATGTTTTCTTGAAAAGACACTAATTTTTTGTGTGGTTTTGATCAGAAAATTATGTTCTGCTCTGTTCTACTGGAAGGCACAGTAGAGCACACTATATATATTCTAAGCACTTCTATAGGGAAGCAAGATTCCTGTCCTCTGAATAAATGTGTTGCAATTGCTATCCCCTCATACCTGTTTCTCATCTGTTTCTAGCTGCACAGGTGTCTTCAATGATGAACACTCTGTCAGAGGTTGCTGCTGTGTTTAAAGCCAGAAGCAGGTAAAAGGAAGCAGGCCCACTCTATTATGATCCTGATGTACGTGAGAAAAAGTAAGCAGGAAGATCTAAGGTGCCTTAAAACCTCTGCAGGTTTTATGAGATCTGCTAAGGCAGAGAAAAAGAGAAGCAAGTGATAGCATAGCTGCTACTGTGAGGGTAGACAGCGCCAAGTGTCTGCCAAGCACTGATTCTGAAGTCCACAGAAGAGTCTTAACTTTGGCCCAAGGATGGCCAGGCAATCTAAGATGAGTGCATTTGTGGGGAAAGCATGGTTTTCAACTTTTGGCTGCTCAGGGATTGGTAAGAAGAAGAAAACATTGAATTTCAGGATACTGGCATAGATGGAAAAAGAAGAGATCTGATGATGAAGACATTTTTATAGGAACTTAAAAGCTGGAGTGGAAGGGAAGAATGTATTTTCATGAAGTGGATAAAGACCTGATGGGGTAGTTAAGGCCTATTGGTGCACTCATGGCCCTGACAGCCCTCTAGGAATATTATGGTGTATATATATAATATGGTAGTGAGTGCTGCTGAGGAGAAAGGAGGCATGTGAGAGTGTTGCAGCAGTGAAGGTGAAGAGTGAGTTGGGAAGAAGGGAAGTGATGTGTTTGGGAAGTGCTGTGGAAGGCAGGCAGTAGGAGGACAAGAGGAGATCTGGATGGAAGACATAACTTCATGCTGAAAGTTGCAATCTTCAATTGCTCAACTTCTTGTTATAAAAAAGCATCAGTGAAATACTAGATGCAACACCACCACAAAGTTTATGGCTATTCCATGCTGTACATTTTATTTGTCTGACTTTGGCCTGAAAAGATTATCCCTCCTCTGTGCCAGGAGATACAGAAAGAGTGTCTAGTAGGATAATCAAGGTCTGAAGTAAATGGTTTCTGGTTTTGTTTCATTGATGGCGCAACACACAAGTTGACAAACAAAGCCATGTTCAGCCAAGTTTCCTCATTTCTATACAAGTTTTCCACACTCTCTCTGCGCTAGTTGTAGCCCTGTAAAACAATGGAAGGAAACGTACATGACAGAGTATTGTACATGAGGCAGTCAGGAGGGTTTTGCAGCCTTCCTACCTTCTCAGTCACAAATGAGATGTCCAAATTTGCCATTCTTTGGAATTCCCTTCCTTGTTTGAGTACAGCTTCCCTGACGTTGCCTGAGCCTGCAATTTTACTCTTTCCTACAACAGTGTTACTGCTACCACCTAATGAATCCCCATGGCTTAATGTATCTGTGTAATCCGTTTAATAACTGTTTTGATTCCTTGCCCTAAAGCATCTCTTACTGCAGTTACCTTTACTTAGTAAAGTTGTCTCAGAATACCCCAACTTCTGGACTATTTTAACTTTTCTGTTCTAACCCAGGTTCTTCAGGCCTTATTTATAGTAGTTACAGTGGTGCACTTCCTTCCTTGGGGAAAAGGCACGTACACTGGCAAAAAAAATGTTTTGCTGTTACTGCTTTTAACAGTTCCTGGAATTCAATAGCTTTGCTGATTTTTAGGCTGGTACAAGCACGGCTTTAGACCTCTGGTCAACCTCAGTGAAAGAAAGCTAAGCTAATTCAAACTACCTTGCTTCTCATGCGGGCAGAGCATACACAGACAGCTACAGTTATCCTGCAGAAACTTGTTTTGTCTATTTAGGGACACCTCTGGGGTGTCTGCCAGCACAGTTGTCAGAGAGGTGTGTGATGTTTTTTTTTCCCCACACTCTTCAACATTTGGTCTCTGCCAGTAAAACTTCCAAGTTTAGACTGGCTGTAGTGTGAATGCAGCTGTACTATTAACGCTTGTTTCTGTATTAGAAGAGGGCAACGTTGTACCATTGTAAGTAGATTTATCATCACACTTATTTAGGGGCTGTATCAGCATAAGCACTTTGGTACAAGTGAGAATTAGATCATTCATCTATCACGCACCCTGCTGCTGATGAAAGGGCCCAGTTGCAATCAGCTCTGAACCTCTGAGTCAAAACTGCAGGATTTGCTGACTGAGACAAGTTTTTGTATCATTTGAGAGATTCAGTGTCAAGCAGTTGCAGCGGTGGTTTTAAAAAAAAAAAAGTACAGGAGCTAAATGCTAAAAATCCAACAGTTACCGTAGTAACCTAATGCACCACTACAATATTTCGTGGGTGGTGGCATCACCCTTATTCGCAGGGTTTGTTGGGCTGGCCAAGGTTTTTTTTTGGTCTTGATACTTCACAAAGTTCTTAACAAGATATGATTCTGTGACCTCTTCAAAGTTGTTTTTTTTTTAAGCTGCACACCTAGATTTAATGCATTTTACTTCAATAAGATTATTCAAGAGAAAAAAAGGCTCAGCTGACAAAACACCAGAGTGTAAGAATAGCATGACAGGATGAAGAGACATTCCTTACGATTTTAATAGCTTGCTTATGAAACTATGGCCAGCTTGCAACCTGTTTTCATCAGCACATTTGGTGTAGGCATCTGCTCTCTGAATCTCAGTAAATATGCCCTACCTGTACTTTTCAGATAGTGTATGTTTAATCTCATGTTCTCCTGTCAGCTTTTCTACCCTAAACCCATTTCTCAGGGGATGAAGTGCAAAAAGCAGCAGTTAGTTTCTGTAAATGTCTGGAATTGGTCCAAGGAGTTTGGTAAAATTTGGATGATTTGAATATAAAGGGTACAGTGTGTTTTCTGCTTTTGATTTTCCTGCCTCTGCATTCATCTATAATTTGTGGAATCACAGTTAAGTCATGTTATGCCACTGACATTTTTCTATGGTGTAATCATTCCTGATTGCTGTCTCTGCCCTTTGCTAGTTGGTTTCTGTCTGCAGGACAGAGACCATAAGGAAAAAAAAATATTAAAAAAATAGAGTACCAGCAAGGCGTTCTATTTTCATCACTGAATGTTTGCGTAAAACAGGTCTCCCATGGAAAATGAAACCAAGTGAAATGCCGAGGTAAGTCAATATGCCACCTTGTCATCTTTCTTAATGATTTCTTCCAAAGCAACAGAAATTTGCCCTTATCAGCAAGTCTTAAGCATTGGTTGCTGGAAGGGAAGCAGTGAGCATTCTAGTAAGGCATGTGCCTCACCATGAAGGGAAATAAAGGCATGATTCACATGCAATCTGTCCTGTTTCTGCATTGTACCATGTGAACCTCTCCTGACCTCCTCACAGGCCCCAGAAGGTCCCTTACTGTTTCTAGTTATTCTCAGTGTGCCTGGCTGGACAGGTTGTGAGAGGCCCATCCACCATACAAACAGTGCATTTTGCCGATTCTGTCCTATGCCAGCCTCAAACAGTACAACAAGGAAACTGTTCTCTGGAAAAACTATTGCTTATAGGGTGAAAGAAAGGCAGGGTTGTGGCCTGGCACTGCAAATGTCAACTGAAGCTAGCTGGCTGGGACACACTGGGAAGCCTGCTCCTGCTCTGGCTGTGCTGTGCTCCCTACCCAGATACCTGCAACTTTAGGGTCAGGAAATCTGTAGGCAAAACCATCCTAGAACAAAAAATGTTTGTCATTGGGAGGCGTTGCTTAGAGCACGAGCAGTGATGCAGTAGGGTTTTTACAAAGGCATGTTGTCTCAGGTAGATTTAACTCCAGATGGGTTTTAATCATTACTACAGCACAGCTGGCTCTGAGAGGAGAAAACATAGCGTATGAAGTCTTTTTCATTCAGATTCTACAAAATGGTGAGTTGTGTATGAGATCTTTTCAAATACACTTTCAAATAAACACATTCTGGCCAGTCAGCCTGGTGATACTTGCTTCAGTCAAATACTTGCTAGATTCTTCCTGAGGGTAACCAGCTCTTCAGCCTCAGCTGCATTAATCCGGTAAGTTATTAGCTGGTGCATTTGTGAGACAGGACTGTGAGCAATGATAAGAGAGGTTCACTGACAGTTTATTGTCAGGGGCTTACAGGAACTGGCTACACTTATGATCTTGTGTAACTCATTAATACAGAAAGAGGGAGCCAAAGGTGCTGGAGTTCACTATCACAGAACATTTCTCAGCAGCTTTCTGTGTGGGATATGTATCATTTTAGCTCTTCCTAACCTCCTTCCAGTGTTATGATTGTAGTCCATAAAACAAATGACAAAAATGTATTTGAAAAGCATTTGTTTCCAAGCATACACATCTATACCCACAAGCGATGAAACAAGCAAAATAGAAGAAACTGAGTAAGTAAACATGCTAAGTTCAGGCTAGTTTTCATGTGTTTGTAAGTCATACCCATTACAGTAGCTCTTCTCTATATGCCTTTTGGATCATTTGTTTAATGGATAAAGCTGAGATGTCCCTTCATGGGTTTATTTCAATATTTATTTTTTTAATATAAATGCTCTATATTCCTTACATTTAGCTTTTGGACATTTTTAACCACTATGAGTTATTCTTGTAAATTATAATCTTGCATTCCTGCTCAGTTCTATACTGTACAAGAAGGAATATGAATAACAAGTCTTTTCAAGAATGTATTATCTAAATCAAGCCCGTGAAATTAAAATATATGATCAATCTTTTGTGTACGCTAGTGCCTATTACTATGCACAGATTCCAGGGTTATGCAAAAAATTGTACTTGCAATGTAGGCCCCTACATTCGACAATATGATCTTTAATATCTCTGTTCATTAGTTCCCATTTGTAGAAACTATGAGATCTAATTGGCCTCTGCAAATGTTTTTGATTAATAGAATTTAATCAAGATTAAATTCTGGATGGGACTATGGTAATCATTTAATCTGATATTTTGCAGAAGACTGACAGACATATGAAGCTCTCCATGACCAGGAGGAATTTATTTTGATTCATACAGTTAAAGAAGGACCAACACTGTTTCTTTCAGTTGAACTACACACTATTTTTCAGAAAACACATCAATGTAAAGACTTCAAGGGTGAAGTTCGTCTTACATGGTTTCAGCTTTAGTCTTCGGTGTTTGTGTCGGTTGCCTCTTCAGTCAATGCAGAAACAGGCATTGCAGGCTGACATGTCTAAGGACGATGGGCTCTGTCACCTCCAAGAGACATCTGTCTCTCCCTACTGACTGTAGAGGGGACCTAGACAATTGGTTGAGGACAGATTTTCATAGACAATAATAGTAAAGTAAATGCCACCCCAAGTGCTAGTGTTGAGCTATGCCATCAGGTGTCTAATGCTTACATATCTCATTTTATTTTTGATTTGTTTGTAGTACAGCTTCCCACCACGAACACTTGCCTGGACCCTTGATAGATTAAACTGCCACTTAGGGAAATGAGAACTCTCCTCGTTGTGGTATATCCTAAAAGACACTGACCTTGTGGAGTTCCTAATCTCTTTCACAAACTTAGTAGATTTTTTTTTTTTTTTTTAATCCTCATTAATAAGACAGATTTCCCAGGCCATGAATCATCTCTGCTGAAGTACAAATTCATAAACTAATCCTGCAAAAAGACCCTTAGAGGTTGTTTGGTCCTTCTCCTTTTCCAAGCGTAAGATTGTCTCCTTCCTCAACAGAACATACGTCATTCCTAACAGATACTTGCATAGCTTGTTCTTAAAAGCCTTCCACCTTTGGATTCCATAACTAAGCCATGCTAGAGCTCACTGTTTTTCTTAGAAGAAAATTTTCCTTAAGATTTAAGCTCCATCATTGTAGCTGCAATTAAAAGTGTATTATTACTGCCTTTACAGTCTTTCACTCTCTGGGTATGGAACAGTAGTGGTTTTTGCAACAGCATGTGCAGGAAAAACTTCACTTTTCCCCTCTCTTCTTATTTCATAGAAATGTAAAGAAACTTGAGTATTCTGTCTCTTTTTTGCTGTTGGTTTTTTTTTTTTTTTTTTTAACCTCTATGTGGAGTATGTGTGTTACCTGACAATCTGTCTCTGTCTGTTTATGCATCACTAACATAATTTGTTGTTAATTTTATAGTCATGAGAAACAGAGGTATATACATAGGTGAAACTGTTCTCCTAACTTTGGAATACTAAGCATAGACAAAGCATGTCTAACAGTTCTGAGGAAGAAAGGGCACGCTCAAAATGTGATCACCAGACTAAATACAGAAATAAAATGTACGGCTGTGGGAAAAACATTCTGCTGGTGGGTTCAACTCTAATTTCTCCAGATTAGAAAAGCATGTCAGACTGTAGCAGCTGACAGGCTATTGTTCTTTTCAGATACAGAATCTGGTGACACAGGAAGGTGAGGAGATGGGTAGTTAAGTTTTAAATTGCATGCAAAGCACTGCCAGAACAAACAAGCTTTCTGGATCATTTCCTAACAAGGAATCAGGGATATAATTTTACTTCAGGGATGTATTAACAACAGAAGGCTGCTGAACTAATGATCTCCATGTCATATAAAATGCCACAACCTTCCAGAGCTGAAACCATCCAGTGAAAATGACGGTCCTATTCAGCCAGTAAAATGCTTGACTATAGCCAGCTAAGGTGCATTTATACTATTGGGCTTATCTTTCTGAGCTGTGTGTGGTGTAATGGAAATCAACACTGGTTTATAGGGATTTAGGTCAGGACTTTTTTCACTGTGCCTCTTCTGAGTGGTTTAGCACCTGCAAGTGCATGCAGAAGAATATAGTAGCTCCTTGAGTCCAAAATTTATCTTGTGAAAAAAATCTTCTTATATAAATCTGCAACTTCTCCTATTCCTTCAACCTTTAGCTTACATGCATACTGGCATGGCACAGACTTCTAGACCAACGCCAGACACCGAGCATGCGTATCATAGGAACACATGACTTAAGAGAGATGGTGCTTGGTGTAATTGGAAGAATCTTGGAGAGTACCTATATGACAGTAAATATGGGATCTTTGTAACAATTCAAAAATAGGACTGCATTCTTGATGCTTAGTTTAAACCTGAATGAGAGCCTGAAATGAGAGTGCTGACTGTAACTGCTACTGTGAAGTACCAGGTTGGTTAATTATTTGGAAACTCAAAGGAGACATGCTAGAAAGAGCACAGGACAAAGGGTTACAATAAGCTGTACACACACAAAACTGCTCTCAAATTCTTTGAACTTTAGAGAAAGATAAAATAGTAATTCATTGATTTTTTTTTTCCCTTCTCAGCCCTCATTTTCTTCTCTGTTTGTCCATGCTGCAGTGTTACTTGTGGTAGTTCTGCTACAGAATGTCTGTTTCATTATCAGGGTCATGACCTTCATAACCTACTTATTAAGAGCATGCGGTAAAACCAGAGCATGCAATAGCTGTGACCAGTTGTAACATCTCTATTTCTGAAACAGTTTCTGGCCACAGCCTCCATCCAAATATTCACTGGTTGAAGCGCCTTCTTGTGTGACACGTGGCTGGCTGACCATACACCAGATAAGCTCAGTGCACTGAAAACAGTATGGTCTAAGAACAGTGTTATAAGGGTAAGGAGAAAAAAATGTTTTCTTTTGCTACTGAAAATGAATTGTCTTCCAATAATGTCAGTACAAGAGTGAAGAGAAGGCAAAGAGAGAAGTGAGTAAAGCTGCAGTACAAAAATTGTTAAAGAAAAATTAGATCGCATCTTTAACATATCAAAATAACATTATAGTTTCTTTGTACACATTTTTTATTGTGTATTTTATACACAATTTTAACTAGTATACAAATGATATATGAAATAACATAGAATCATGAAATCATTTAGGTTGGAAAAGACCTTTGAGATCATCAAGTCCAACCACTAATCCAGCACTGACAAGTCCATCACTAAAACATGTCACTAAGTAACATATCTACATGTATTTTAAATACCTCTGGGGATGCCAATTCCACCACCTCCCTGGGCAGTCTGTCCCAATGCTTTAACAACCTTTCAGTGAAGAACTTTTTCCTAATATCCTAATATACAATCTAAACCTCCTCTGGCGCAGCTTCAGGTCATCTCCTCTTGCCCTGTCACTTGTCACCTGGGAGAAGAGACCGACCCCCCTGCCTACACCCTCCTGTCAGGCAGCTGCAGGGAGCCACAAGGTGCCCCCGAGCCTCCTCCTCTCCAGGCTGACCCCCCCAGTTCCCCCAGCCGCTCCCCACCAGCCTTGTGCCCCAGCCCCGGCACCAGCCCCCTGCCCGTCTCTGGACACGCTGCAGCCCCTCTGCGTCCCCCTGGCAGTGAGGGGCCCAACCTGAACACAGGAGTCGAGGGGCGGCCTCGCCAGTGCCCAGTGCAGGGGGACAGCACTGCCCTGGCCCTGCCGGCCACGCTGTTCCCGGCACCAGCCAGGATGCTGCTGGCCTCCTTGGCCACCTGGGCACACGGGGGGCTCATGCCCAGCCGGCTGCCGACCAGCCCCCCCAGGCCCTTTCCCCCCAGGCAGTTCCCAGCCCCCTGCCCCCAGCCCGCAGCGCTGCGGGGGCTGGTGTGACCCACGGGCAGGACCCGGCACTGAGCCTGGTTGAACCTCACACAACTGGCCTGGGCCCATCGCTCCAGCCTGCCCAGACCCCCCTGCAGAGCCTCCTGCCCTCCCGCAGATCAACGCTCCCCCCAGCTGGGGGTCACCTGCAAACTCACTGAGGGGGCACTCGGTCCCCTCACCCAGATCATTGGAAAAGATATGAAACAGGACTGGCCCCAACACTGAGCCCCGGCCACCAGCTGGATGTAACTCCATTCCCCACCACGCTCTGGACTCAGCCGGCTCTTAACCCAGCACAGAGCACACCCACCCAAGCCACGAGCAGCCAGTGTCTCCAGGAGAATGCTGTGGGAGATGGTGTCAAAGGCTTTACTAAGGTCCACGTAGACAACATCCATAGCCCTTCCCTCATCCACTAGGCAGGTCATCTTCTTGTAGAAGGAGATCAGGTTCATCAAGGAGGACCTTCCTTTCCTAACCCCATGATGGCTGGGCCTGATCCTCCGGTTGTCCTGCCACGGGATGCCACCCAGGATGATCTGCTCCATAACCGTCCCTGGCACCGAGGTCAGGCTGGCAGGCCTGTAGCTGCCTGGATCCTCCTTCCTGCCCTTCTTGTACCTACAAGACTGGTGTCATGTTGGCTGACCTCCAGTCTTCTGAGACCTCCTGGGTTAGCCAGCGCTGTTGAGACATGACGGTGAGCAGTGGTGAGCTCCTCCACCAGCTCCCTCAGTGCCCTCGGGTGGATCCCGTCCAGCCCCACAGACTGTGCGTGTCTCCGTGGAGCAGCAGGTCACTGACCGTTTCCCCCTGGACTGTGGGGACTTCATTCTGCTCCTCCTCACCCTGTCTTCCAGCTCAGGGGGCTCAGTACCCAGAGGGAAGCTGGGCTTGCTGTTAAGGACTGAGGCAAGAAAGCATTAAGCACCTCAGCCTTCTCCTCATCCTGTGTGGCAGTGCTCCCCCCCGCATCCAATGAAGGATGCAGATTATCCTTGGCCCTCCTTCTGTTTCTAACATGATAGTAAAAGCGTTTTTTGTCATCTTTTACAGCAGTGGCCAGCCTGAGTTCTAGCTGGGCTTTCTCCTCTCCACCTTCCCCCTGCGTAACCTCACGACACCGCTATAGCCCTCCAGGGTTGCCTGCCCCTTCTTCCAAAGGTGGAAAACTCTGCTTTCCCCCTGAGTTCCAGCCAGAGCTCTGCTCAGCCAGGCTGGTCTTTCTCCTGGTTTGTCTTTCAGCACATGGGGACAGGCTGCTCCTGAGCCTTTAGGACTTCCTTCTGGAAGACTGCCCAGCCCTCCTGGACCCCTTGGCCCTTCAGAACTGTCTCCCAAGGGGCTCTGTCAACCAGCCTCCTAAACAGGCCAAAGACTTCAGCCCTCCAGAAGTCCAAGGCAGCGCTTCTGCTGACCCTCTCCTTACTTCTCAGAGAATTGAAAGCTCTGTCATTTCATGATCTCCATGCCCAAGACTTCCTCTGACCACCACTTCACCCAGGCCTTTTTCACACCCTCCAGGAACCTCCAGACTGTTTCGTCTCTGCTGTGCTGTATTTCCAGCAGACATCATAGGTTGAAGTCCCCCATGAGGACATGGGCTAGTGATCTTGAGACTTCTCTCAGCTGCTTGTAGAATGTTTCGTCTGTCTCTTCATCCTGGTTGGGTGGTCTATAATAGACACCCTCCACAACATCTGCCTTTTTGGCCTTCCCCTTATTTCTTACCCATAAACACTCAACCGTACTGTCACCATCATTCAGCTCTAGGCAGTAAAAGCACTCCCCGACATACAGGGCTACCCCACTGCCTCTTGTTACTTTTGCCCATCCCTTCTGAAGAGTTTGTAGCCAGACCTTGCAGCACTCCAGTCATGAGAGTTATCCCACCATGTTTCCATGATGGCAATTATGTCATAGTCTTCCTGGTGCAGGATGACTTGCAGCTCCTCCTGTTTGTTGCCCATGCTTCAAGCATTGGCATAGATGCACATCAGCTGTGCTATTGGTCTCACCTCCATCCCTGGCATGCGGCCCCCAGGCTCATCTCTAATGAGCTTCATTTTGTTCCCTTCCCCCTCTGAATCTAGTTTAAAGCTCATACTAGAAGATGATGGATTTAGGAGGAACTGTCTCTTCATACATGCAGATTCAGGAATAACAGACTGAATTACCCAGTTTATCTTCAAGACTGTGGCTATGGAGACTGGATTTTGTCAGTCCCCAAGGTACACCTATAGGCCTTAATTGCCTTGACTAGCCTCACCTGGGGTCTCCATCCATACCCTGCCCTTGGAAGCAGGTACCTCTTCTAAGTTGATGTCAGGGATTTAATCCCTGTTGGAGGTATGTTGCAAGGATACTAATCTCTAACTCAGCCATAGCCCAGGCCAGCTGTGTATCCCATTGACCCTGTTCTACTCTCTGGCTTATTCTCAGTCCTGTTTCATTACTGTGGACTTGCTCCATGATCACTGAACTATGTCTCTCTTTGGGTTGTCCTCATCAGATCTGATCCTGGCCCTGACCTACAGATTTACTTCCTGGCTTGACCTCAGACCTGATGTATCATCACGCACTCACCTGATAATCTGGACCCTTCATTGTACTTGGCTACCACCTCTGAGTCTGTCCTGCTCACTTTGCTTGGGCAGTGTGGGGTCTGGGCTCATGCTGATGAGACCCCTGCCCTGCCATCCTTTTATTGTGCTCAGCTCCTGGCTCTTCTTCCCTTAGGGAGAAGTCAGCCCTCACTGTATCCTGAAAAATCTACCCAAAGCACTGTTACCACTGTTGCTTCTCCAACTGACTCTCCTCAGATTACAGAAAAGCTCAAAATATCTACGCTACATTCCAAAGACCCCCTAAAAGGACATGATTTCAATCTCTTTTCTGCATAAAATACTGCACAGACTTTATTGTGGAATATTTGAATGCTTGTCAATGCATTAAAATACTCCAATAGAGATTATTTCTGTATTCTTGTTAGCTTATACGGAACTAAAGCCACTGCATCCTAACTCTTGGGTTGAGTTCCTTGCTAGGAGATATGAAAATGGCAAGTCTGTTTCCCCAAACAGTTTTATATAGATTTGATATATCAGCTTAACGGAACTACCAGTATGTTGTCTTGTGTAAATGTAACATTCCAGGTCTTCCATAGTACTAAACGATGTAGGTGTCAGATCAGTATTTCAGTGTGAAGATCTCTCTACACAGTTGTATTAATGCTTGTGTTTGTCGAAGGCAGTCACAGGGAGGAGTTGCTTGCTGAGATATATGTTCTTTGCTAAGAGATCTGATGTAGAGAGTCGTACATGAACAAGAGCTTCCTGCAGTGAAGAGTAACCTGAATAGATCCTCATGAATCCCTGAACAGATCATGGGTGAATGATCCTCATTCACTCCTCATGACTAAATATTAACGCTCGCTAATGCATTAAAATACTCCGGTACAGAATACTTCTGTATTCTGTATTCACTCCTCATGGGTGAATGAAAACTTAATTCATTTCTCCCAAAGAACGTCACTTGAGAGGCAATTTTGCCTCTGTTCAGGTTAAAAGTTAGATCTGTTTAATGGTAAAATATTTCCAAAACCTCCTGCAAGAAAGGCAAGTTAATGAACAAAGCAAAATCCAGATTAGCATTGTTTTAAGGAATGAATGAAAGAATAAAGACCTTCTGAAGTTTTACTAGCTCTCAAACAAACTCTGGGACCACAGACAATTTCTAGTGTTTGTTTTTCAAAAATAAAGTTGGTTCCATTACAGTCTATGCCATTCCTTTACAGTCTATGTCTTAAGTTTCATCGTGATACAATTAGACTATGGAAGGACACATGTGATTTTAATATATACACAACTTTTGCCCATATTTGGCATTGTTAAGGAAGTAACTGGTACCTAAATACCTAAATACATTGAGAACTTGGGGCTCAGTTGTAAGTTTTGCACAGATGAATAGCCTTATCTGTATTTTTTTCCCCAAATTTATAACTGTGTGCTTGTCTGTATATACAGTAAGGCAGCCCCATTCTTTGCAGTCAGACGCCTACAGCTGCAGTCCTTCCTACATCTGTGATACCAAGAACTAAGCTGACAGGGTGACACAATTTGCTCAGATGAGAAGAGGGAGATTAAACTGACATCTGTCTACTGACAAGTGGTTGAGCAAACTACTGTCTGTACTTGAAAAAGAAATGATACAGAAACATAACAAGATAGCTAATGTCTTTGAATAGGAAAAGCAAAAGCTTTGTTCCCTGAATAGTGGCTGACTACACTGGGAATACTCAGGTGTGCCTCTAAAAGCTGTGGCTTCAGGGAGCACAAAGTGATCACAGAATAAAGAAAGAAATGAAAATACACACATTCTCACACATGCAAGCAGAACAGGGGGAAAATGGAAAGGGACAAACACTGAGTTCAGTTTATTTACTTGGTTGTGAATGAAAGTCAGTGTCACAGTGAAGAACAGCAGGGGCCTTGGATTGTTTTTCAAATGGGTGAGGTGCTTTTTTGGTTAGAACTAGAAAAGCAGTAGCGGTTTGAGACAATGTGACTCAAGAAATGAGCCAGACTTTCAGAGTGCTTGTGCCTCACTTAAGACTTACTTAAGCCTGAAGCCTTAATTAAGTCCTTATTTTAAGGGCGTTACTGGAGACTTCTAAATGTAAGTATTTGGGTCTAGTAATTATCCAAAGTCATTTAGGTCAACAGCAGTTTCATGGACTTCAGCAAGCTTGAGGTCATGTCCTTAATGAGGGTATTTAGTTGCTATGTATATATAAACAATAAACACAAAATATATACATGATGCGTGTATTTCTGCAGAATAAAGCTTTGTATTACATATAGCTTTTCCCTGTCTATTAAACATTAGTAAAGAGGGTTAAATATGCCATGTCTCTTCCCCCCACCCGCCACCCCCCCTTAACGCAACCCGTTTCAGGTATGAACAATCACGTTTTTGCAAGTTAACTATTACACAGCAAGTTATTGACTTTAAACTCCCTTCATTCCTGCAAGCTATGAGGTAGACACATTTTAGGTTGGGGCAACTCCTCCTACATAAGAGAATCTTTCTGTCATGTTATTACCTCAGATGGTCTTTACTTTGTAGGTGAATGTTTATACAGAGATTTCTCCTGTTCACACAGCATAAGGCTACCGGAGAGTTCCTATGCCCAGCACATAGCAAAAGCAGGAAGAAGGCAGTCTTGCACTTGCCAAAACCAAAGAAATACCTCTCCAAAAAGAATGGAGAAAAGGAAACCAAATGCTGAATTTTAATCCTGTCTCCTGTGGAATCCTCCTTACTCCTGCTGCTTCCAGCAAAGGCAGATCTCTTGACACCTTGCAGAAGCTCAGGAACACCTGGCTGGCTCTCAAGTCTAGGTAAGTCTAAACTTGCCTATGAGTTCAGGAGAAAAATACTGGCATGTTTTTCTTTTTACACCTGATTTTTCATTTCAGTTTGCCTACAGAGGCTCTGGTCAGTGCAGTTTCTGCTTCTCAGAAATTCCACTAAACAAATGTTGATATGCTTGGCTTGCAACTTACAGTGCCAAGTTAAGCATCTGTCCTGAAGGTCTTGGGCTCCCTTGGGTGCCTGAGGTTTCTATGTCCTTGCAAAAAGAATAGAGAAGATGACATAAATACACACTCCTTTATTTTTCTCTTTTCACTGGTTTGCTGGTCTGGGGACAGCATGTACTAGCTAACAAGTTCTGCTCTGTGCTATTGTTACCGTAAATTGCTACTCTTTGGTCAGACAATTAGATCAGGCAATTAGAGGTCTTTGTTGTTAGGCTCCCTTTTAACATGTATTTAGATTATGGACTGTCTAAAAAGACTACTGTGGGTATCTGACTAGATCCATACAATAGGCTACACAACTACTCAGTCAAATTCACTTTTTTCCTTCCAGCCAGGAAAAAACATTAGGGTGTGTAAGAGAGAGGAAAGTGAGGGGTTTCTCACTAAGCTGTAGTCAAACTATTAAGGAGTGGTGTCTATGAATGAACTTTGGGAAGGCTGAGGATTCTTCCAGAAGAAAGCTGCTTTGGCCCTAAAAAAGAGGTGTGAGCAAAAAACCTCTCAGACATTGGCTTGCTTCCCACTCCCACTGGAGTAAGTCAAAATGCTTGTAATACATTTCAAAGGGTGAAAGCCATGCCAGCATTTGCACAGAAATGCTATTTTTTGTGTACTTCAATATGTGGGACCAAAGTTCTGGCCCTTCTGTAGCTTATGTAATGGAGTAACCTCCAAGGAAAGGGAAAATTGGCTGCTATATAGATGTGGAAACATTCATTAATCACTGGATCAGCACTCTAAACATTTCCTGTTTATATTCAGGGTAACACTTCTTTAAACTATATTGCCAGCTCCATTTTGGCATCGATGTTTTATTTTGTAAAAACAAGCTGTTATCAAATTTAACAGAAATAGAACAGTTTCCATGAAGAAAAGGATTCTGCATGGCTTCTGCCTCAGATCTTCTTTCAGAAAACAAACTTTCTTCAAAAGTTGTGATCCAGTCACCTCAGGCTGAAGAATGGAAGGGAATCTGGTTGAAAAAAAAAGTTTGGAGTTGTCCTGTAATTGTCCACTTCATGAGAAAACTTAAAATGAATTATTGTAGAAATTTCCAACTGTCTGGATCAGTTCATGGTAAATGAGCCTCTGATGGATGTGTTTCTAAAGAGAAAATGCCGTTGTACTGCTCACACACCCAGAAACATCCGTTCTGATTCTTGCTGTTTGTCACTCATGCTCTTTCAGAATTGCAATGATCAACATCTCTCTCTCTCTTCCCTCCTGCCCCTCCTCAGACGTAAACCTACCTTCTTTTCCTCATCAGGACCCAATTAAGACACAGATTTCAGCATATTTGGGACCACTGCATGAGCATATAGTCAGATTTTGCAGAAAGAGAGAGGGACAGAAGAACCGGGGGAAAGGAAAAAGTAGCTGAAAGCCAAGCCTTCTAATCCATTTCTATAAGTTTTCTTCAATACGGCAAGGCCAGGCTTCTCAGGCTAAATGTATACTGGGAAACAAAAAGCATTCTTTTGCACTGTGTTTAACTGGGGCAGAATAGCTGTGTCCATGCTGTTAAGCTCTATTACCCTCAAAAATCTGTTGGCTGTATCTAGACTACCAGTTGGGACTGATTCCTGGAAGCATGCCTGGGAATTTTTGGGAGAGCCCTACCTGGTCTCAGCTAAAGCCATACCCCACTATTCAACTGCTTTAATAATTGAATGGCCAAGGCAGCTGATTTTCAACATGCACCCAAGTTTTCTGGCACTATGTAGTTCACTGGTATAAGCATAACCTAATCGTCCCCTGGACTGTAACCACTATGGACACTACACCAAAAGAAAAACTGCATTAAAAGCTTAAATTATAAAATATTCTGGGTTCCGTGATCTCTGTGTGGTAATCAGAAAGTTTTACTTTGACACTGATATATCTCCTCTTTCCTCTACGCATACCTAGCCAGGGAAGGACCTATATGGTAGGATACTGGGGGTGGGTGGGGGTGGGGGTGTGTAGCAGTGGCAAGTTCTGTATTCCCTAGCACACATGTGGTTTATAAAGGAAGAGGGAAAGGCCTTTTTCAGAGAAGATAGTAAAGAAATGCATCCAGACTCCAGATTTTCCCCTTGCCTTTATACCTGAGCCATCACATCAATGCATGAAAACACTCTTTCCAAATGTCAAACACCCGTATCTCTCACCCCCTGGAAAAACAGGTGGGTGAGTAACTTACCTAAGACATGGCTGGCTAAAACATAGTAAATATCAGAACATTGTGTCTGTTCCTACTCTTATCTGTTCTGCTGTTTCAGCACCTGAAAGAAACAGGCTTTAATGGCATATAAACTGCTGATGGAAGGGTGAGTCTCCTGTCATATTTTGTGTGAAGCAATTGTGATTCTCACAGTTTGGTTTGCAAGATAAAATCTCTTTAGCAGTCTCAGCAGAAAATTATTCTTGGTGCTTCAGTGTCTTGGCATTTCTAAATCATTAGAAACATTTCAAGAACGAAGGCTATAGTTTAATCCAAGCAAATTCAGTGCACTGTGAGAGAAACTGTTTAAAATTCAGTGGGTTGTATAAAAAGACACTACAGAATAACTTAATCTGGTAATCATCTATTAAGTGTTTTTAAGTTCAGGTCCCAGGATATGGCCTGCAGAGAAACAGTAAAACTTTGGCTTTCTGTTCAAGCTCTCCTGACATACATAACCCACAACAAAGCATCTGGCCTTTGCCTCTACAACAGTGCCTTGTTCCATGGCAGGGCCAAGAATGTAGGAATGTGGCTCCCTGCCAAGCTGGTGGGGAGAGAATTCCCTCAACCTGGAGGATTCCAGCAGTCTCCATGTCTGCATCTTTTGCTCAGCACTTTATGCCATTTGCAGCGTTTGCTTCCCCGTGCTGCCCACAGCTGCTGTTCTCCCTCCTGCATCTGCCGTTCTCACACTCCCAGCCTGGGTGGCCATGCTGGGTTTGTGCATTGTGGGCTAGCCAGGATGTGGCTACTGAAAGGGCAAATGTGGGGAAGGCCAGAGCTTGGCTATATATGCATAATATCAAGTCAGTCAGTGTTCAAAGGCTAAGAATACCAAGTGTCTGAGCTAAGGGAAGCTCTTTGTTTGCTTTTCCTCGCACTAGTGACTGGGTTCCTTCAGCCTAATAGAAGGCTCTTTATTTTATGCTCTGTGAACCTGACCCATCACAAATAAATTACAGAAAGCCTACAGGTTCTTCCCTCCTGCTCCTCCCAGGAAGGGCAGCTGACATTGACTCCTGATGAATAAACTTGATACTTCCCAGAGGACCGTAGTCAGTGACTCAACGTTTTTATTTCTGCTTTAAACTCTCACTAAAAGAGAGACAGGAGTTTCAGGTGAGGTAGTGGTAGTAGAAGAACAGGTGTTTTACGCTTTATCTGCACCAGTGGGCAATTCCTGACTGCCTCTTAGATATGCTCTCTGACTTTGGGAAGCATCCTCACCCCGGGTCCTCTGAGGAGGTGAAGTCTTCTGCTGAGCACCATATGACTGCAAAGTATCCAGATGCCAGAAAATTTATTGATACAGAATAGTACAGAATAAATTAATACATATTTAAAACTCACAGTTCTCCCTGGAGTCCGAATGTACCAATTTCTGGGAAGTGTAGGGTTAAAGAAGTGAGTGGTTTATTTTGCTGTAAAGACAGGAACTATTATGAATTTATCCTGTGGCTCTGGGTTCAGATGTTAAAGTAGACTGAGGCCCACCTCTCATTCTAAACTCAGTGGTAGTCTACCAAGGAATGAAATTAATCAGCAAGGATTTAAATTACATCTTTTTCCAAAGCCTGTTTATATTCTTTGCTTTAATCATACTTTCATTGGTCCAGCAAATAACTTTGTAATAACATTGTGCCAGACAAGTCACTTCAAAAACAGGAAGAAATAGAAACTACAAACACTGAACTGGCAGAGAAGGCGACCACTAGAGATTGCCCCAATGGTGCCGTGGTGTCTGCAGACATTGCAGGGAGACAATAGGAGACAATACAAGGGGATGGAAAGGGTTCTGGAGGCAGAGTGCTTGTTCAGAGGATGGAGGCTCACAGCCTCTGAGATTTGTATTTATGTGTCTTATTTAAGGCCATGTTTTAAAAAGTATTTAAGTATCTAAAGTGTCAGTTTGGTATCTGTGGGATTTCAGATGGGAGCTGGGGACGTAGGTGCTTTTGAGATATTAGTGACCATTCTGCTGCTGCAAATACTGTAAGAGTCTGGCTTTTTGAGACTGGTTTCTCAAAAGCACTTGGCTTCACTGAGGTATGAAACAATCAGACTCGAGGGATGCCCAGGACTGTGTAAGCATGGAGTAGCCTCCATTCCCATTTACACTGGTGAGGATATGGAGAACCTGCTTCAGCATTCCCACAGCCCAAAGGTAAGCTTTAACCTATATGAGGTTGCTCCAACAAGTGCTGGTTTGTTGCTAGCTTTGTAATTCCTTTCCACCTTGCACAAATGTTGTGATGCATAATTTGAGTTTGCAAATTGCTCTGCTAGGAAAGCACTCTGACAAGCAATATGTTGTGTCCTGCAGAGTTTGGTTTTAGTCCAAAGAGACATAAAGTAGCAGGAAGGAGGCCAGAATTTTATTTAATCATCTGTATTTCTGCATCCATGTACAATGCTGCTAGATGGGCTCAGAAATCTCCATATGTTGGACAACCTGTGAATATTTTTTGAAACTGTATTGGAATTTTTCTTATGCCATTGGCTCTTGCAGGTCCAACATATTTACTGTGTGCAAGCTGAGAGAGGAGCAACAGTGAAGTTCAGGCTGAATAATGCCAATTGAAGAGATGCTTATATAGATAGCAAGGGTGGCTAAGTCCTAGCACCTTCATCTCTAGACACATGTGACTGCAACAAGTGGATTAACTCTCAAGGCATAGGAAAGGATACTCCGTTCACTGTAGTGTGTATGGTGGAGGAGATATGAATGTTTGTGCATTGAGAATACACAGCAACACAGTGACCACAGCAAACAACCTCTGACTTACTATATGGTTATTAGCTAACTTACAATTTCCTCTCAGTTAAATTGAGAACATTGGCAGTCTGGAGTTTGTACATTCTTACATCATTTAATGGGGCTTACAAGGACGTGTGCTTAAACTGCCTATGGAGCATGGACCTCCAAGGACTGGGTGATTTTTATGCTAATTTAAACACTTGGTGCTGCTCTGATTTTGTGCTTAGCTAGTCCCAGCTATTAAGTGCAAGGAGAAAGCTGCTGCTAGCAGTTGAGCCTTCTGCCATTTGCTACCTGGCAGGATGATGGAGGGCTTGGGCGAGAGAAGGAAGCCTGATTTGCTGGCTTTCTTCTCAGCTTTGAAAGGCTCACACAATTTGTAGCACGGTCACTTAATTTGATATCATGGTCACTTACTAAAGAGAATTCTTCTTTGGCAGGAAGATCAGAGGGCAATGGGCTTATACATGGGGACTAACATACAGGTATGTATGTTATATTGATATTAAGTTGTACGGTTTTGTGTATATATATATATATATACACATGCATGTGTGTGCATATGCATACACATAAAAGCAACAGTGACAATGTTTCTGCAAGGAAAAGCAGGGAGGAATCCGTAGCTCGCTACAATACGGATGTCCACAGCTGAGCTAGACACTCCACACTTCCTTACAGTCAGTGGTGAGAAACAGGCACTTAGCAGAGCACAATTCATCTTATAATCTGAAATTAATCACATTTTTAAAAGGCTGTTTCTCTCCATTATCTGTAAAGGAGCTGAAGATGTTGATCTTCAGCTGCAGAGATCCATGTTGCAGAGGTGTAACACGAAGTGAGGTGAATCCCACCTTTCCTATCTGAGTTCTGCAGAGTATTCCACATACAGTTTACCATATTATAGGTTGCTTACAATGCTCTTTGCGTGACCCAAGTGTTCACTTGCCAAAAAGCCAATGAGTAAACCTGATCTGAATCCAGCTGAGAATTTTAACAGATTTTTCCACACAGCCACCACAGTATTTATTACAGTGGATAGTGCCTTCTTGAATGCAGTCTTCTGTCTATGAGATCTTCAGGTTTTGGAGATTTCTTTCTCAAATTAAGTTTGTTTGTTGATCTAGATTATAACATGATCACACAGACAGTAGTTTTAGCACAATAGACAGCTCTCCACCATGCCATGGGGCAAGGGACAGGAATCTTTTAAGAAAATATTTCTGCTAAAATTTGTGTTAGGAGAGAAAGTATAAAGAACTGGTTTGGCACACAGAGTTGTTACAAGCGGAATGAGTTTAATTCATCAGTAAAATAAGCAGAGTAGATACCCAGTCTCCTGCCTACACACCTGGATTAGAACATTAGAGGGCATCCCCCAGGAGGAGTTAACTGTGTTATGTAAATCTTCACATTTCAGTAGCATCTACACTGACCACAGTATTACATGATGTAAGATGCATCTCTGATATGCTTAGGACACTTCAGGTTCAAATTATGTGGAGAAAGTATCAGATGACAGCAGCATAGCTATACATTTTTTGCTTATTCATGCGTAGAGAGAATGACATAGACAAAATACACCTCAGGGTTTCCTGAGGTAGACTCAGATTCACCCTACTTAGCTTCAGGTGCTGAGATGTCCAAGACAGAACTCTAGCTGTCTTAAGTCACCGTGAAGTTGGTGGAAGGAGAAAGGGGCACGCCCAGAAACTCTTTCAGATTCATTCTTAAATTTCTCTCCATTGGTGCCCCTCTCCACTGACTATAGAAGGATCCTAGAATAACCAAGCACTAAATGTAGGTGCTCTGATTAAATGAATGAGTGTAGGTGCTACTTCTGTCGGCTCTTTAGCTGTATGGCATTCACAGGGCCCACAGCAAGTCCAGATTCAGATCTGTGTTTGCTATGTCAAGGGAAGCATATTTTTTCCCTAGTTACTCAAGCACAGATTTATCAGTCAGCAACATGTTGCTGTGTTTGCTGATAATCTCAAGATCTCTTTCCTGTGAGTGCTGACAGAGGTGTACGTGGTGTAGATCTTCAGGCTGTACTACCTAGAGAGAACAGTACTTACAAACAGTTCATTAACTCCATTTGCATCAGGCTCTTACCCAGCGGATGTTTACTGGCTGTCTTGGCTGGGATTGTAATGGCAAGTGGTTGCTAGGCGGCAGGAATGGATCAATCCTAAACAGAAAGGCAGGACAGAGAGTCAGCTTTTGAAAGGGAAAAGTTTTTGTCCCTTTAAAAAGAGAAGCACGACACGCAAGTACTCCAAAACCAAGCCCAGGACAGCTAGCTAACCAGACCAAATGTGGTGCAGGTACCAAGGAAAATTTGAAGCTGTGGTACTGGGAACGTGTAGATCAAGCCTACAAGTCCTACTTTCATGCCTTTAGTTTTGACAATGTAGTGCGAAATAATAAAGGTAAAGCTGCCCTGGATAACACTCAAAGAAGAAACAGATTCTGTCACATCTGCTAAACTGACTTGTGAAACGTGGTATGTTGGCAGGACTTAACGCATTGGACCTAGGAACATGTTTCTCCCTTTCAATAAATCCTATAACCAGATTCAATAAAAAGGGTAAGGCATCCTACTTGGAAACATGCACCATGTTTTCTCTGCTGCTCTTGGAGATTTTATAAGGAATATTTAGAAAGATGAAGTAGATAAACTTTCTGCAAAGTAGTCTTTTTGAAGCAAGAGTATTCTCAGAGGTAATTTTATGAGGGCTTTTTTTTGTGGGATTGTTTGGTGGAGGTTGAGGGGGTTGTTGGTTGTTTAGTTTTTAAAAGAGGTTCTGCAGTGCTGGAGAGTAGACCACATCAGAGACTGGAAGGCACTTTAACCCTCTCTTCCACTGTTGAGATGAATTAAGAGGGAATTCTACAAACCCTACCTCTTTCAGCATGTTTGTGATGGGAAATAGGGCTTCACTGACCCCATAGGGTGTTCTTTACTATTACTGAAAATAAAAAGCCCTGTGCAATAGCTGGTAGAACCTGCATGGAGCCACTGGAGAGAGTCCAGAGAAGGACCCCTAAGGTAACCAAGGGATTAGAGCATCTCTGCTATGAGGAAAGGCTGAGAGAGCTGGGACTGTTCATCCTGGAGAAGAGAAGGCTTAGGGGACATCTCATCAATGTGTATAAATGTCTGAAGGGAAGCTGTAAAGAAGATGGAGCCAGGCTTTTTCCAGAGGTGTCAAGTAACAGAACCAGAGGCAATGGTCACAAACTGAAACACAGGAGGCTCCATCTGAATATCAAAAACCATTTTTTTTCTGTGAAGGTGACTGAGCACAGTAACAGGTTCCCCAGAGAGGTGGTGGAGTCTCCAACCCTGGAGATTTTAACAGACATCTGGACATGTCCTGGGGAACTGGAGTTCTGCTTTAGTAGGTGGTTGGACCACATGATCTCCAGAGGTCCCTTCCAACCTCAGTCATTCTAAGATTCTATACATCTGGAATAGCGTCTATGCATTATGAATTAAATACAGAGGCCTGGAAAGAATTATGAAGTTCAAGGGAAGGAAGCTGCTCTTGCAGATGTAAGAGGACATTAGTGGGGAAGAGATCACTTCCAGCTTATCTTTGGATGTTACTGTCCTTGCAAATTGTTGAGGAATTAACACACATTAGCACTAACACTTGCAGGATGTGGGGTCTGTGGACCAAGCTGAGCTACGTGCCTCTTAGGCAAGAGGAATAGCTGAGAAAAATTGCTTGTTAGCATTACTTGTATGCAGACTCAAAAATCACCTTGCTTTGGCTTCTTTCCAGCTCTGGGACCCAGCTGCCAGCAACCTGGTTTGGGTTCAGCTGATCTTCTTGTTACTTTTTATTTTAAATTTCATTGACCCAGAAAGTTAAAAAAGTAAATGAGAAAACAAATTTAATAACAAGGATGAATAAAAGGTAAATAGATTTTCTTTCATATGTGGGATGTTCATAGGCAAGTGCGTTTGGTAAACATGTGGCCTACATCTTCCTACTACATCCTGCTTGAGAGAAATCCTATGCGTGTAGGTTGCTCCTCTTTCTCAAAAGAGGCAGCTTGTGATCCAGGACACATAGCACTAAGGAGTCCCACTAGCTTTTGCGAGTGACCCTAGATCTTTTCCATAGCCTTTCCCTTGCAAATTCATCAGATTAATAATAATCCATAATTCTGCTTACTTGATAGGAAAAAGTAGTTTTCATAATACTTTAAAATACTATGATGTTCTGTTTCCTTAGACTCAACAGGAGGAAAGAGATGATGTGAAATTGACCTAAGGCTAAATCATTTTTGGGGCCCTGGCATGAGGGAGTAACAGTCTTCTCACTGAGAAGACGCAGAATAAATGTGATGGAAGATCTCAGGTGTATATGGGTGAAATAACTGCAAGCATTGGACCCAAACAGTCACGGCACAACACAACTCTGCTTTCACCGTCAGTTTCTCTCAGAAGTTGTTACTGTTTTCATGCTCCTCCATCATATCTACACCCTTTGCTACAACAGGATCTTTTCAGCATAATGCACATGCCACATCCCAAGTTTTATTCAAAAACCTTCCCAAGCAGTTGCAGTAGGGTTCCCTAACAAGGGAAGTGTGTTTGAAAAGTGGGTAGAAAATGAAGATGTTATGTAGTCCAGAGTTCCCTGTTTTCAGACCTAATTTTGGGTTTATACATATCTCTAAGGTGCTAAATCTCTATGAACTGAGAACTGTAAAGTTACTATGATTTGTGTAAGGTAAATGTTTCCTGTCAGTATTTTAAATATAGAGGAAGGCTTAAAATTATGTACCAGCCCAAGAAGTTATTTAAACAGCACAGGAAATATGATGAACTCTGAGTCCACCAGTGTCAACACAGGAAAAGGAAAGCCAGAGATCAGATAAGACTTTGGTAGCAAGAATGATGGTGGGATAGTTTATTCCTCCAGAAGTTTTCACATGTTTGTCTCTGATACAGGTAAGCTCACTAACAAAGGAGAGATTGTACTATGATGATAACACATAAGTCTCCTAATTATGGACCTGGTTTTGTGGTAACAGATAGAAACCACATTTACCTTTTTTTTGATGGCTTACTGTGTATATCTTTAAGAGCATATGCTTCCAGAAAAATAATCAGAAAGGGAACAGTGATTTGTAGAAAAGGGACAACACAGGAATATTGTTTGTCCTGCTGTCTTGCTTGAACACACTGACAAAATAAAAGTTGATAAAAAGATAATTCTGGCTACTTTTTAAAGAAAGTCCCCTTATAAACTCAGAGCTTCGAGCTCCAGTGTCCTTCATATGCTGGACAGAAAAACACTTTCTATCAGACACCACATTCAGTTATATTTTTACTTATAATCCTACAACTAGAACAGTATTCCACATTGAGGGAGGAAGCCTTATTCTTATTCTTATTACTGATATGTTGCTGCTATTAACGATTACTGCGGATTCCAGCTCCCTCCCCTTTGTTGATTTATGTGGGTGTTGCCTCACAGAATTAGTTGATAGTCTCATTATATGCAATCCTGTTTGCTCCTTGTGCAAAACCATCTTGTCATGCCTGGCAGAGCTCCCTTTTCTTCCTGTTTCTCTTTTCCCTTAGTTATTTCAGAGACTCTCTCCAGAAAGCATGGACTTTCAGAGTGAATGCTTATCCTGTTTACTGGCCATAATTCCAGCCTCATCAAATTCAGCACCCTGTCCTATTCCTTTCAGTAAATATTTTCTCTGAGCCAAACAGCATACAAATATTAGCTGTAGCTCTTTTGTGTTCAGTTCACGTAATAGTGCTATTCTGAAGCAATTAAAGCCTCTCAAACAACATTTTTGGCTTGCATTATGCCTTTAAAAAGCAGTCTCCCTTACAAGGTTTCTTTATGGGCAACAAAGTAAAAATGACTCAGAGCTGTAGTTGCCTACATGTATTTTTGGTACTTGCATACTGAAGCACTTCATAAAGTAGATTCACTTAATCCAGGATATTTCTAAAGCATATTAATCGCAAGTATATTTTTGGTGACTAGCAGCTCTTAATGAGGTTACTAGAAGTGTGTAAAGGTTGTTGAGGTGAATACAAGCATTAAGAGCATCACAGTAAGTGTAACTCTAAACAGCAGTTGTAAAGCAAGGTGAGAACCATAACCACTTCTATTGTCTTTATTAAGTGCTAAGTGTATTCAACGATAGCATAGCTGACTCGATGAGAATTTGCACAGATATGCTTCACATTTTTTGTTTTCTTGATTCAGTGCTTGTGAAAAATGCCAAGGAAAATTTAAGACTTTATGCTTATTTATATGACTAGACAGTGAATAAACCCATTTCCCAAGTTTGTTTTAATCCGATAATCCTATTCTGAAGTACTTTCAAAAGTACTCAAAGTACTTCAGTACACCCTATTCAGCACAACAGGTTTTGGAGGTAATGAAGGCTCCTAAATTTTCTACTGATTCCTTTTATACAGTTCCAAAAGCTACAACATAATTAGTTATACTCTAATTCTTCATCATTAGTTGTCACAGAATTTCTAAACTAAATGGGGCAAGAATTGTAGAGGGAAGTAATGTCTCATTTTCATTCAGCTCAGAAAAAGCAGATAAGCTTTTTGGGCATGTAACAAGAATAGTTCCACTCAAAAATCTTACCTTCAAATTTTTGGACCAAGAAGTACATAGTAAGACTATTTACAGCCTTAACACTACATATGCCTTAGTTATATTGTACATGAGAAAACAATTTCAGCATAGTTACACAAGCTGCTGTTCCATCACCTTCTAGCATCTGGTATCTCAAGACTGTCTGTCCAGAACTGCCACACAAGCAATGAGTGTTGTTCATTCCCTGTGATTATTTTGCATTCAGGAACACCCTGAGGCTTTGACCAGGATCCACTAACAGGCAGCCCTGACAGGAACATTTTCAGTCTAGATAGGAAAGATCATCTGGCCATGACAATACAGAATATCACTGTGGGAGAATTGAAAAGGTCTCAGCACAGCCTCTAAAGTCACAGCGAGTAAATTTATGAGGACGATTAATTACCTCTCTATTAGGGACTATATTTCAGTACCATGTTACTGGTAAGAAATGCGGCAAAGTCAGTTGCCATGTAGCTATCTGGCTGCTTAAAATATCTCTATTTGACTCCCTGTTTCTAACATTTCTGAAGTTCCTACTGTTAGCTATTGGGCCTCTGCACTGGGCTTCACTCAAAGTCAGACAGCAAGAGCAGGTCCCTGTAAATAGGAGAATTTGTTTCATACCCTTACTCCAAGTTATTTAGAGAAGAATTTATATCTAGTCCTGCCCTTCTGCAGCAGTGCACCCTAGTCACTGCCCTCTAATGTAGATTTTAGACTGGTAGATATTTTAGACTGCTCAAGTTTTTCTATTTCTCATAAAATGCTGAAATACCTGCTTGGAGCATGGACAGGGATCCCAGTGCTCCAGCATTGTCCTAAGCATCGAGAGACAGAAGCAGATTTCTTTTTCCTGCCCAAAGACTACTTCAATAATTTGCATGTAGAGATATAATTTCTACTGGAGAAATGGAAAAAAAATGCCTCATTTGACACAGGAAAGATCTGCTCTCAATCTTGAAACAAAGGAGATCCCAGGTCACAGTTTGGGTTCTTTAATTAACAGGCTATTAAGTTATTAAAGGAGACCATTTTTTCATGAGAACAGCTAATCTGGATCAAACGGGTCCAGCTGAGATGCTGATGAGCAGAAATAGGAGGTACAGGTACACAAACTCCCCCACCATGTGACAGGAAACGCATCCCACTAAACCTGACAGCCCGAGGGAGAGGGAGGCTGTGACCAGCCTGGCAAACACACATCCTATTATTGTTTCCACTGGGGCAGCTGTAAGCAGCTCCAGGACTCCTGGCTCTGTGTGTTGGCATCTGGACCTCCGGTTCTTAGGTTTGTCACAGGCGAAAGATGCTGGGTGTTCAAAACCAAAGCCTGTTATGTCTGTCCAGGTGAAGAAGGAGTTACACATTCTCAGTGATGAGTATTGCAGTATTCACCATCAGCGATCTCAAAAATGTACAGCTGTGGATGTGAAAATGACCTCAGACCTAATTTCCATGTTAGTGTCCTGCTTTTTACAAGGTCTTATTTTCTCTACTCATCTGTTGCCCTATGGAAACAATTCTTAAACTAGAGGGGCCAGATTTGCAATCATGTATATCCTGTGGTTGTATTGCCATATAATAATTTACAATAAGAATCCATTACAAATGCAGCTATTAAAATGGCATGGGAAGCATCCCAAGTACTTCCCTGTTTCAGAATTTTCCTCAGTTTCACTAGTTTCTCTCCTTTAAAATCTGAGAGCTTTTGTAGTGCAGAGTGTTAGCAGAACATATTCCGTGGGTACTTCAGGATGTCGGCATGTGAAGCAAAGGCTTTTTCAGACAGCTGCTTTTCCTTCTGCTGCCCCTCTTGCTAATGCCAGGCTGTTCACCTGTTTACCTCACCTTCGTTTACATCTACCTGTAAAAGCCTTGCAAAATCCTGCACAGTTGGGCACTTCGGGGATATAGCAAGGAAACACTTGAATATCCTCTCCAATTCAAGCCTGGCAGACAAGCACACAGAGAGGCTTTCCATGCGCAGCTTTGGGGGACAACTTGGATTAGGCTACCAATTGCTCTGTAGAAGGACTTTGTAAAGTCTTCTGCATTGCACAGAACCATTATCAATTTTGAGATAATGACTCAACAGAGCTTTTCAGAATAGAGCTATGTTGTAATGCTGTTTTCAAATCCATCTCTGTTAAACAAAGAAACTAAATATCCACTCAAATGAAAACTCGCTTATATAATTTGCTGCATCAATCCTTCACAGACGGCCTGCTTTTCTTTAGCAGTGCTTCACTTCCTACTTCATTGTAGCTGTGATCCTGGCATCTCAACAGCAGGAAAGTATGGCTGTGCCTTAGTGTTACAAACAATGGAATCTGAGATAAAGACATTCTGAGGAGAAATTCTAAGTCATAGTTTCCTTTTAGTAGTTAAATTAGAATGACATTGGCAATACCACCCTGCAAATATGCATAGTCAGACATAGATGTATAGACAGATATCCAGAGAAAAGGCATTCATGCCAGTTTTACTTAAAAGGACACATAGGGTTTTTTTGCTTTACAGGAATTCCCACAGACTCCTAGACACGACATTGAAGAGAGCATGCTGTCTCTTGTCCAAACGATTTCAGTTGATTTTATTAAGAAAAAGGAATCTTGGAATAACATCTGCTGTAAAAGACAGTATCTCTCTTTCTTCTGATGTAATAAGAACTGGCAGAAAAGAGCACAGAAGTGTATCTTCCGTGAGACTTCTCAGTCTCTGACAGCTGCGTTCAGTGCTGTGTTGGGGCTGTAATTTTCAAAGGAGTGCAAGGACATAGGTGCTCATGTTCTGTGTTCTTTATGGGTTGGGTCCTTTGTTCTTTATGTTCCTGTGAAGCTTATTTGCTGCAAGAAATACGCTTTGCTACATGGTAATCCTTACCAGACGTAAAAGGAATGTTGTTACAGAGGCCAGGAGTACTCCGAACTATAGTGCAGCAAATATAGAATGGCATGCATGTGATAGCCTTGCTAATAATGTTCATGAAATCCATACTGATTTACTCAGACAAGACAATCAACAGTTTAATGGAAGTAAACTTCATTGTAAGTGGCGCCATGGCCATGGGAAGAGAGGTATCATTCCCAGGTGGTCCATAAGGGTTATACCAAATGGAGGGAAAGATGTTTAAGGTTACATCTGCTTCTTAGGAAGGAGTATCACTGTTTATTGTAGCAGCAAGGGTGCTGGAAGAAGGTCTAGGAGGAGATTATGTCTATCTCCACTGATATATTATCAACTCACTGAAATGACATTCTCAATTTCTGTAACCTCTGAAGGGCAAACCAAGCAAACTGGCTGTATTTCAAGCTAGTCGAACATCCAGTACATTGGGAACAAATAAATGTGCTCTCAGCGAAGAAACACCTACCGACATAAAAAATTAATTCTGTGCTGATTATGATAATAGTCTTCAAGAACCTTGCGAAGTGTGGCACCAAAATAGAGGTGGACAGCTGCAATACAGAAGTAGAAAAGGAAGATGTGGAAGACAGTGAGAGGGCTCTAATGTTTATCATGTATCAATTAATAATGACATTAGATTAATTGGCTTTGCCACAGTTAAGGATGCAGTTGGACAGCATAGAAAGTTTCTTAATAAAAATGTTCTTAAGCACATCCATTTATCTACAGAGGTGGCTCCTAGTAATCAGACTGCACATTTTGTCTCAAGATGCAAGCCAAAGATTGGAAGCACAAAAGCTGATCACAGAGTGATAGCACAGAAGTGTTAAGAAAATTCAGTAGACAAGTTACAGATAGAGCACAACGTCCTGGAGGTATCTGAAAGACAGGCTGGAATAGGTAGCAATTAAAAATAGGCTTCAAGAGATGCCATGACAGACTGAACCACAGAAGATAATTTAAAATTCTAAGTATAAGGAACAAGGGATCACCGAACAGCTCACAGGAGCGTAACTGGAGACAGGCATGCAACAGTGAGAATATAATTTCCAAGGTGGTCTCATGCTAAGTGTGATAAGGCCAAAAAAAGACTCTGCAGACTTTGCAGGATTCGGTGGACCAAATGGAGCAAAAGGAAAATGCATATAATGTGGGAGTATTTTATGAGAATTACAACACAGGAAGAAAAGTAGATCAACTGTGAGCAGGATACAAGAACGCAGTTATGGATGGAGGGTGGGAGGGAGGGAGCTCTTTAATGACTTTCTCAGTATAGACATGTTACAGACAGCTGAGCCGTTTGTAGAAGAGTTAAGAGGCAGTTTGAACTCTCAGCAACAAAGAAAAAAATGTTGGGAATTTTAGAACTAAATTATTGGGAACAGAAAGGTGATGGAAAGGACTTTGAGGAATGGTGGGATGAGGTAGCTTAAAGTCTATGCAAACTGACTCTGTTGGACTGAAAATAGTGTTTTCTCCAGCATTTTTTAAAAAGGTTGAAATAGACAGTAATAAGTATCACAAAACTTCCTGCTCATTACAGTTTATAAAATCCCATTTGTGACATTTTATATACCCATCCCTTACACAGAAGCAATAACTGCTGAACAGCAATGTGATTTCTGGAAAATGAGAGTGGGAGTAGACAGAAAGATTGACTCCTCCATGTCTTCTTAAGGTGTCCTGGGAGTCATGGCACAATTACAAAATTTGCTGGAGAGCCTGAAACTGATCCTCACCAGTCATTCTGATGTTACTAATAATTTTGGCGCCTACAGAAAAAAGAAAATATGATACAAAGGATAACTGGAGACTTCAAGGAACTAGAAATAAAAATGGGACTTGAGATAAATAAAGACAAAACCAACTATTGGCTTATTCTGACAAGAGCATTTTAGACAAGCTTCTTTTGCAGCCGGTAACTGTAGATACCAAAAACTTGGTAGCTGAAATACTTCAGGGCATTGACAGTGTATCAGTGAGAACACTAATATTAATGGCAATCTGAGGAGGTAAATTGAGTAAGAATGTGTGTTCCTTTATTTTAAAATCAGAAGTCCAGTATTTAGGATATACCAGACCATTTCAATGTCTTTTGTTTTACATAGAAGTGACACTTGGTTACTTACTAAAAGACAAAAAAAAGAAACTAAATAACTTTAGAAATAAAATACTGTTCAAGGATATGTGGGTATGATATAGTTAGGAATGATGGGGGTCAATAAAGAACATGAATAGTGATTTAATCCCCATAGTTTCAGTGGGCAAAGTGTGTGGTTAGAATGACACAAGACAGACCAAGAGGCATCTGGTGAAAGCCCTCCCACTGCTGCTTGAGGCTGGTAAATCAAAATGAAGTGGAAACAGTAAGTTGAAATGGTATTCTTAATAAGTGTGAACAGCTGCATGAAAAACGTGTCCTAACAGAATAAGTTTGGGGCAAATTATGTACCATAAGTCATTATGATCTCTAAAACCATGAAAGAGGGAAGGAAGGAAGTACGTGGGAATGAAATAGACCACCAGCAGAGATTTGTGCTTGCAGGCGTAGCCACATGCAATAAGAGACAGCCGTGTAACAGACAAATACATTGCGATTATGGTCTCCCAGATTGTGAGCAAACCAAACTGTAAGCCATATCACCATTTACATCATTCCTGAGTTTACTCATTGAGATCTCAAAACAAATAAAAGAAGAGCCTCATATTTTGAGAGGTTCTACTTCAGCTTTGTACATACTCACTGAGTCCAAAAAGATGTGGGGAATGTCCAGCTGCCACTAACACCAGTGCCTCTGAGGTGCAAGTGAGCTGGGTTGTAGGTGCTTGTAATGCACACTGTACTGCTGGGCTGACCACACACAGTATTGAAAGTAATAACAAACATTGAGATGTAGCTTACTGCTCATTTGTAATATGCTGCAGAAGCTGTGCGAGGAATTAATCTGCCCAGAATTATCCAGCAGGCTGTGGATTTCGAGACAGATTTAATTGCCATTATGAAAGAAAAGTTCTTCCCACTTATTTTCTGGAGACTGTAGCTTTTTGCCTAAGTATTTGAAAATGCACCTACTGCTGCCCTGAAACACACAGTAGCAAGTAATAATGCTCCTGGTTCTGGCATTTAAAACATTATGCCTGGAGCCAAATTGCTCTGTAGCAATTTTAACTATTACAGGGACACATTCCTGAAATCAGCACAAATAGTGGTGGGGTTTTTTCCTTAAAGAGCATGTGTAAGTTTTGGATGCTCATGCTCAAGGGTGTATCCCTTTGTATCTAAAGCAGGGGTGCATAAGCCGTCCCTGTACATACCACCGCAGCTAACCACTGCAGACTGCCAAACTTTTTGTTCTGTACGATTTCATGCAACCATGAAGAAAATGTCACCTTAGAAATCTAGAGAAGACTGTTTTCCTCCTGTAAGTGATTTTATACAAAAAATATTTTTACAGTTTTCTTCCAATTTCTATCTACAATTGAAAACAGAAATAAAAGATACACTAGTGCTTTCTGGGAAGAATCAGTGGCACAGAGAGAAGAGAATTTATTTTACAAATATCTTCCAGATTTGAAGACAGAGTGCATCAAATGTGACCATAAAAGCTGAACTTAATTTGAAGTTAAATCTATATTTTAAGAATATAAAAACAACTCAGAGTGAGTCACTGGGGAGGCAAAGTAACCACAAAGTTTGTGCACAGTCTATACAGTGAGCCTGACATGGTTTCTAAAACCTTTAATTTCTGTTGGTTTAGGGGAACTAAACACATCCTTTAAACAAAATGCTATGTTTTTGCAAAGTTTATGCTTTGCAAAAATGAAAAAGTTACTGAAGAGATTAACTCTTCAGTGCTGTAATCACAACAAATGTGGAAGCATATGTACTGCTAAAAAGTTTCTACGCAGATCAGCTTGGAAATGGGTGTCTGAACTACGGTCCTGACCTGCAAAGTATTAGTCGAAAAGAAGGAATGCTTTTCAGCCCAGTTGCTTTTATAGTTCAGATCTTCTTTTCTGGATGTATTTCAAGATGCAGAAGGAGACATGATTTTACTAATTCCATAAAAATTAGGTGCCCCGTTTTTGCCAGACAACCTTGATCTCCAGTGTGGCCATAGACTTGTTATCTAGACTGTTACCTTCAATGAATCACTAAAATTTCTCATTGTGCAACTTTTCTTACCTACTGAGAACAATCATGCCTACTTTGCAGGCATTTATCAAAGTTAATGAATCTATGTTACTGAAGAAAAAGTTCTCAGAGTCCAAGCAGCTTATCCAAAGCTCACTGGAATCAAAGGGATCTTTTCCGTGACGAGGATTTGAACAAAGCCTTTAGTACTAACATGAAATCCTGAAGAACACTGTTGCTATTCTGAAAGAGATATTCTATCAGTATCAATCTGATGTCAATGCAAAGATTTTTGTTGCTCTTTGTGGAAGCAGACTGGTAAGAAAGCCTTCAAGAATGTAAAATATTTTCTGAGTTACTCTGCATGAAATGATGAACACAGAAAACCTATCATAACAGTCTCCTAAAAAGAACAAATTACACCTAAGCAGGCTGTGCTTCACATGTGGTTATATAAACAGAAGTTTGTGATGACACCAATGAAAATGAATAAACCATGTCACAAAAAAAATCTCGTGTCCGTAAAACACCAGTGGAAATTCTCATCACATTCTCACCTATTTACCTGAGCTGTGAGTGCACTAGCCCCTCTCCTCACAAGGGGAATGAAAATCTTTCACAGGTATTACTTGATAAGTGGAAAGCCTGTACAAATTTTTCTCAACAACCCACCAAGACAATGTGAACTGGAACTTATGTTTCAGCATTTTTTATTGGGAGTACTCTGAGTATGTATTATATTTTCAATGCCATAGGTACTTAAAAGTGTAAGTGTATCTCTGTCTTGTGTAGATTGCAAAAGAAATAGTTATCTGAAGTGTCCTACACCTTTAGCTCAATGAAACTGCATACAGGAGGCAGGTACTTCCTTAAGCAGTGTGTGTGACAGGGGCAATAGATGTCTTTTTCACCCCCTTCTGTGAAAACCAAGTCACTCTCTAGAAAGACTTCAAGTCTCATCAAGCAGGAAAAAGGCAGCAGTCGCCTGAATACTTAATGCAGTAATGGAGGCACTTTCATGGGCTAATGGAAACCTGGGTTCTGGTCCTGCTTAAGCTATTTATGTGAAACAGTAATGGGATTCAGAGCATACACAGTCCTTGGAGTGGGAGGTTGAATTTAGATCTCCCCTTCTCTTGACAAATACCCAACTTAAGACATTTAAAATGGCATTCTCATCGTCTCCCCTTATTTTAGTAGGAATCTGTACAAATCTGTGTCATTCATGTTTTGCATTGGCTATCTTTAGACTCCTTTTCCAATAAGAACACTGACCTAAGGCAGTTCCTTGTACTGGGAGCTCAGAGAATCAGTTATGAAAGCCAAATGCTCAAGGGAAAGGCAATGTGTGACTTTGAGGCGCCTAAGAAAGAAACAGATATGGAAGCCAGGCTTTCCAAAAACTTGTTCAAAGCCTCTTCTAGCCTCAGGTCTGTTTATCTCAGTAGGCATGGGAAAACAGCTTACAGCATCTGGAACAGGGTAATTTCCTGCAAACTAATATTAAAAATTGTAAACTACACTCATGTAATGTTACTACATGTATGACCCTCTTGCTTATAAAGTACTGAGTATTAAGGATAAGACAGAAAGTGAACAGATGCTGTTTAGAGTACAGGAAGAAATATGCTGAAATAGGTCATTATTTGGCTATTATCTATGTAATGCAGGGGCCAAAAACGTTGAAAACAGATTATTTCTCCCTGTGTATATTGAGGATGAAAAGGTTACCCAAGGTTTTCTATGCATTTGGCTCAAGGATGCTGCAATATGAGAACATGTGATTTCTAAGGGAAATCCTATGTGACTCTTCTACAGCAGCTAACCAAGTAAACAAGAAGTGAACTGGAACTTTCTGTACAAGGACTTTTACTGGAATCATTCGGAAGCTTTGAATATAGTCAGGCTTCCTCAGGAGGTTCCCTCTGCATAGATCTGTTGCTGCAGGCATCATCTCTCAAACAAATGATCTTCAAACAACTTAAGATTTTGGACTTCAGAAAAGGTTTTTCACCTCTTTAGAAGTTCAGGGTCATTTCGTCATAATGATTTCTATGTGAGTTGATAGGCTTTTAGAAAATATACTCTACACTTCTGTCTATTTTTTAAAGGAAAGAAATAGCATAAACATAATTTAATAAACTTTTGACCATAACAATCTTGCTGATAATCATGTATGAGTGTCTTTATAAGGCTACAGTTCATCTCTTTGCATATCTCCACATGTGGCTTTTCAGACATTCAAGCTGGCATCTGTCTGTGTCATTAAATCTAGAATGATTCAAAACTTCCTATCTTATTCTAAGCCTTCATCTATGAAAACCACCAGTGTAATTCTTTTCTTGACTCCAATGAAAACCATGTAGGCATCACTGAATGCTGAAAGCTCAAGACTCTCACGATCAAATTATGTCTCTCAGGAGAAGTCAAAAGTACAGTGTTCTTAAAAATTCATGAACAGAAGACAAAGAGTAAGATTATTGCTGAAAAAGTTTAAATTCAGCAAAGCACCTCAGATAATGTTTAAAAAATATTTTTAGCCACACTCTGCACTGACATTTCCACAAGTACATCAAGATCTGCAACAGAATATGTTTCAGTAACAGAATATGGACAATGAAATTTTTTAAAAAATGCATTTCCCTTATTCTAACATGAAAGTGGTTGTATTCAGAAGTTGGTGACAGGCGCATCTGGTCTCTCTGCTCCTCTTTTGTTCCCTGTCTGTTTCTTCTCACCTGGTACTCTTGTGCAAGCATTCCTACATTATTTCAGTGGGAGGATCTCAACTCAGAAATGTTGGTTTGTGCTTGCAGAAAGAAATATAAACAGTAGGTGCCCATCATGTTTAAAGTTTATCTCATTGTCTCTACAGTGACTATGCTCAGTGACAAAAACACAGCAGTGTTTTATGCCAAAATTTGGGAACCACTGCACTTGCAAAGGCCTGTCCATTTGAACTTAGAGTAATCTTCCACTTTTCCACCTTAACCACTAAAGCCCAATGCTTTCCATTAGTTTCCAATAAAGAAATTGCCTGTGAAAATCCTCATGCCATACATACAGACACTTGTAAATTGTTTAAAATGTTTAAGTGAGGAATAAAGAAAAAATCCAAACCTGTTCAAATCTGCATATTTACACAAGACTTACTTGTAGATGAAGACTGGACAATGTGTATTTAAGTTTCCCAGTTGGTTGCCTGCTCTTTAGACTGTCGTAGTAACCATTGAGGATAAAAGTGAAGCATCACATTGGAGATTGAGCAACTGTTCAGTGGCTTCTATCGAGGCCGTTTCAAAGATGCATGTATGCTAGCATTCTGGGTAGTTATGTATGAGCCTTCTAAGCCATATTGCCTCTCCTGCCCCCCATTTCATTTCAGCAACTAAAATACAGGGTGTCGTGGATGATTCCCATTCAGACAAGGTGCCAGTGACAGACTCGGACCTTTTGTGATGAACCTTCTGTTTACAGGCAGGGAGGGACTGGTGGGTGATGTGGTGGTCAGAGGATGTCTTGGGCATGGAGATCATGAAATGACAGAGCTTTCAATTCTCTGAGAAGTAAGGAGGGGGTCAGCAGAAGCGCTGCCTTGGACTTCTGGAGGGCTGAAGTCTTTGGCCTGGTTAGGAGGCTGGTTGACAGAGCCCCTTGGGAGACAGTTCTGAAGGGCCAAGGGGTCCAGGAGGGCTGGGCTGTCTTCCAGAAGGAAGTCCTAAAGGCTCAGGAGCAGCCTGTCCCCATGTGCTGAAAGACAAACCAGGAGAAAGACCAGCCTGGCTGAGCAGAGCTCTGGCTGGAACTCAGGGGGAAAGCAGAGTTTTCCACCTTTGGAAGAAGGGGCAGGCAACCCTGGAGGGCTATAGCGGTGTCGTGAGGTTACGCAGGGGGAAGGTGGAGAGGAGAAAGCCCAGCTAGAACTCAGGCTGGCCACTGCTGTAAAAGATGACAAAAAACGCTTTTACTATCATGTTAGAAACAGAAGGAGGGCCAAGGATAATCTGCATCCTTCATTGGATGCGGGGGGGAGCACTGCCACACAGGATGAGGAGAAGGCTGAGGTGCTTAATGCTTTCTTGCCTCAGTCCTTAACAGCAAGCCCAGCTTCCCTCTGGGTACTGAGCCCCCTGAGCTGGAAGACAGGGTGAGGAGGAGCAGAATGAAGTCCCCACAGTCCAGGGGGAAACGGTCAGTGACCTGCTGCTCCACTGAGACACGCACAGTCTGTGGGGCTGGATGGGATCCACCCGAGGGCACTGAGGGAGCTGGTGGAGGAGCTCGCCACTGCTCACCGTCATGTCTCAACAGCGCTGGCTAACCCAGGAGGTCTCAGAAGACTGGACATCAGCCAACGTGACACGAGTCTTGTAGGTACAAGAAGGGCAGGAAGGAGGATCCAGGCAGCTACAGGCCTGCCAGCCTGACCTCGGTGCCAGGGACGGTTATGGAGCAGATCATCCTGGGTGCCATCCCGTGGCAGGACAACCGGAGGATCAGGCCCAGCCATCATGGGGTTAGGAAAGGAAGGTCCTCCTTGATGAACCTGATCTCCTTCTACAAGAAGATGACCTGCCTAGTGGATGAGGGAAGGGCTATGGATGTTGTCTACGTGGACCTTAGTAAAGCCTTTGACACCATCTCCCACAGCATTCTCCTGGAGACACTGGCTGCTCGTGGCTTGGGTGGGTGTGCTCTGTGCTGGGTTAAGGGCCGGCTGAGTCCAGAGCGTGGTGGGGAATGGAGTTACATCCAGCTGGTGGCCGGGGCTCAGTGTTGGGGCCAGTCCTGTTTCATATCTTTTCCAATGATCTGGGTGAGGGGACCGAGTGTCCCCTCAGTGAGTTCACAGGTGACCCCCAGCTGGGGGGAGCGTTGATCTGCGGGAGGGCAGGAGGCTCTGCAGGGGGGTCTGGGCAGGCTGGAGCGATGGGCCCAGGCCAGTTGTGTGAGGTTCAACCAGGCTCAGTGCCGGGTCCTGCCCGTGGGTCACACCAGCCCCCGCAGCGCTGCGGGCTGGGGGCAGGGGGCTGGGAACCGCCTGGGGGGAAAGGGCCTGGGGGGGCTGGTCGGCAGCCGGCTGGGCATGAGCCCCCCGTGTGCCCAGGTGGCCAAGGAGGCCAGCAGCATCCTGGCTGGTGCCGGGAACAGCGTGGCCAGCAGGGCCAGGGCAGTGCTGTCCCCCTGCACTGGGCACTGGCGAGGCCGCCCCTCGACTCCTGTGTTCAGGTTGGGCCCCTCACTGCCAGGGGGACGCAGAGGGGCTGCAGCGTGTCCAGAGACGGGCAGGGGGCTGGTGCCGGGGCTGGGGCACAAGGCTGGTGGGGAGCGGCTGGGGGAACTGGGGGGGTCAGCCTGGAGAGGAGGAGGCTCGGGGGCACCTTGTGGCTCCCTGCAGCTGCCTGACAGGAGGGTGTAGGCAGGGGGGTCGGTCTCTTCTCCCAGGTGACAAGTGACAGGGCAAGAGGAGATGACCTGAAGCTGCGCCAGAGGAGGTTTAGATTGTATATTAGGATATTAGGAAAAAGTTCTTCACTGAAAGGTTGTTAAAGCATTGGGACAGACTGCCCAGGGAGGTGGTGGAATTGGCATCCCCAGAAGTATTTAAAAACGTGAAGATGTGTTGCTCAGTGACATGTTTTAGTGATGGACTTGTCAATGCTGGATTAGCGGTTGGACTTGATGATCTCAGAGGTCTTTTCCAACCTAAGTGATTCTATGATTCTATAGTTCTATTTTAGTTTATTTGCAAGGCCCTAGTAAGCCTGTATGCCTGGGCACATCGGACTCTTTAAGAGACGAAATCTCTTCCACTGCTCATAAGCCTCTCTTTCTTTCAGTGAGCACTCACAGGAGTTCTCGTCAAACTTTCTCAGGTGCTTGTGGCAAGCGCTTCTGCATCTTGTATTTCCATGCTACTTTCTCTTCCTATTCAGTTCTTTGTCTGCTGGCTACATAAACCTTCACAAATATATATCAGAAGAGTCCTCCTAACAAACCTTTTGGGTAGGGAAAAATTATATTAGTTGAAACCATTTTCTTCTGTTTTTTTACAAAATAACAGTAAACTCACACTTTCCTTGGACAATTTCTGGTTTGAGTTCTGCTATTCTGAAGTGGTGGAAAACCAGATAAATATGGTAAGGATGCTGGAACACCCCAAGAGACACAGTCCTGTGGCTTCACCTGGAAACAACATGGCCTTTTACAGGTCTTTTGCAAACTTGTGAGATCAGTGCCAAAAGATGTGCTTTGTAGAGATTCCAACCTCTTGTCATCAAAATCATGTCAATAGGATCACGCTCCAAAGAACACTGGGGAGTCAGAGACTGCTGATGCCTAAGGCAGCTCTGCATGCTTTCTGTTCTCTAGAGCTGAATCTGCACATCTTCTCTTGCTTTTCACAAGCCATCAGCACCTCAGATTTTGCTGGATGAATGAGTCATACAAAAATAGTGTAATGGAGGTCCTCTTCTGCTCATGGAATGTCACAGATTCTTCATTACCTAAGTACTTTTGGGTTATTTTAGATGCTATAGATTCATTCTTCTGAACTGATTAGGTTCAAAGAGGAGATTTTGAAGGTCACAAAAAACACAGGCTGCAAAGGTAAAATTTTGTGGAATATGTTCCCTTAATAGAGTTAATTGTTGTCTCACTTTCTGAGTTTTGTAAAACCAAACTGAATACTTTTATAGTAATAAAACAAAATAATACAGGAAATGTACCAGCCTGGAACTAAAGGAAAGCTAACTTTTGTAATTAAAGTAACATGTGAAATTTATACAGTGATTGTACCCAGACTGGTCAGCAACTGCTACTAATGCATTAAGATTATTCAGGAGCTGCCCAATGCTGTTTTTCTTTTTCCTAAAAAAAAAGAGGATTTCATGCATAAAATCCTTCCTCAAGAAAAAGCAAAATGTGTTGATCTTGAACTTGTAAAGATTATTCAGTGTTGCATTAATTTCAAAAGTAAAATTGCAAAATCACAAATTATGCATTAATTACATTTGTTTGCAAGAACAAGCATTAACACACATCTTTTAAACATCATTAATTGGCTTTTAGGAGTAAAATTATGGGGAATGAGTCATAGTGGTAAAGTACCAGTCTTTCTAATGATAATGTCACTAAAGTCATTGCCTCTGCTTCATTTGTCTTCTTCAGGAAAAGCTTTGTGAGGGCATAGGTCATATGGTAGAGAGTTCAAATTTTTCCTCACTAAAACTGATAGCAAAGGTTTGCACAGGCTTGACCTGCTCCTGCGTACATCGAAGAGAAGGCATTCACACTCACTTTGCCTAGCCAGGTTTGATATTAAACATTCGTGCTAATAAATATGGAGCTGGTTTATGTCACTTAATAAAATTTAACAGCCACACAGCTTTATCTTTCCAGACTGCTGGAAGCTGCAAATGACTAGCTAAACACAAAGATAACCTTTCCTCACTAATCTTGAAAGTCCCATGCTTCCCATTTGTTTCCAGTACAGAAATTTCCTGTGAAAGTTATTTCCCCATACAGCACTGCAATTAGAGGAGAAAACTTAAGGCATGTCTGGGAGGATATTTAGTGGGTTGATTCTGCAGCTTGTGGTTTATCTCAAAAGGTAGGAGTAGCATCACATTTGGTCAGTGACTGCTGCAGTATGAAATGAGGGCTAGCTCTCTGGAAATTTCTATGACTCTTGTGGCCACAGAGGGTAGCCCTCTGTAAGAAAGTGCAGGAGAAGCCCTTTAACCAGCTTTAGAATAATAAATGAAAGAGCAATAGGAGGGGGAAGGGAGAACAAAAGGGGGAAAACCCAACCAAAACAAGGAAAGACAGGCCAACAGCATTTGCAGAGCTGTAGCAAGATATCTTTTGGTGTTTGAGTTAACACTGCCCGCCCCCACCCCCACCCCCCCAACTTTCTTTTCTTAAACTGAGATGCTTGTTTCTGAGTCAGTCTGAGATTGTGCTGAATAGTACCTATTGGAAGCAGGCCTTGTTCTTGTTCTTCCTCTTACCAGCTGTGGGAACTGATCCCACAGGTGAACTGGTACAAATTCTCCCTGGAGCCTTTGGTACACTCCCTTTTTCTGGAGTCAGAGCCAGCTGCGCTACCAGCACAGACTTCACATCCATGTGCAATAACAACAGCCAGACCGCAGTCTCTCTGGCAACCTCTTCTTGCAAAAACCCTGATGATTTATGCAGCTACTGTCATCTGTGGAGCATACAAGCCTGTCTTCTAATTCTGGAGTCTCACTCTGGAGCTGTGAGCTGTGAGATGCCTGCTTCGGTGTCACTGCAGGACAGTGTTGCTCTGTACTCCCAGCCCAAAGCACTATGATCAGCCCTTGCTTCCTGAGAGTCACCTTTTCACTGCAGCTGAGCTCTGGTTGGCACATACCAATGGCTGCTGCAGCTCCTGCCTCCTCCAGATGTGGAAGGTTTCGGGGAAATTTTTACCACTTGGACCTTGAAGAAAAACCTGTTACTGGCACAGTTTATGTTAAATGGTAGATGGAGTGGAAACTTCAATAAGTCTTTCTGTCAGGGCTCTCCTGTTCAGGTTTCTCTGTGGGAGGAGTTAGGCCATTCTGGAATAGCTCAATACAAAGAGTTGTGTTCCTCTGAAGTCCGGGAAAGCAGTAGGATTGCACAAGATGGGTCAAGGTTGCTGCCCGTAATAAGGGACAGGGTGAATCATAGTGTAACTGTCATGGGTAAATACAAGTTTCTTCCCAACTTCCTCAGCAAGCCTAACTGTTCTGTGTGAAGAATACATGGCTCCTGCACCTGAATACACAAAAAATGCATGCCCCGGAGCAGGTATCATAAGTCTGCACTTCCCCCTCCCTACCCAGGCACTACTGTTTGCACAATCACCTTCACTTCTGCTTCAGCTTTCTCTGCCTCTACAGCTTTACTTTTGTTTTTTAAGGATGCCCATGCTTCAGAAGCAGAGTGGACAGTGCCCTCTAGCCTAATGAGGTGGTCAGAGCACCCTGTGGACATGGGACACATCTGGAGCACCCTTGCCCACTGTACCCAAGCTCCTCCACTTTCCAAACAAGCCTTTAACCACCTCTGCAGTTGGAGGTGATGTTTTCGCTGACATACGATGGCATCTGTTGTTTGTCCCATGAGACTTCAGAGAGAGAAAATTCTCTGGTGTTTAAATCCACAAGAGGGTTTCAGGTCATAAATGCCGTTTGGGGATGCCTGAGGATTGTGAGCAGGTGGCACAACATGTAACAGAAAAGATTGGTGTTAGTGCCATCACTGCCAAAGCCAGGAAAGACTCCATCTAAATGTGACTTCACATTGTGTGTATATTCTACATCTCCAAGGTCAAGACTTTCAGTCTTCCTTGGCATCGGTCTTGCTAATTACAGGCATAAGAAGGAAGAGTACATGTATGGCCAGAGGTCTGGAACAAGGCATGGTGAAATTGCTGCCTGTTGGTACATATCAAAAGAGGGAAGACAACAAAACCTCAGCTCACAGAGATATGTTGGAAAGCAATACTGAGAAAAGAAATGAGACAACAGGAATTTCCATTTGGCTACAACAAGTGCCCTGTGCTCAGCAGGTTGCTTCCTGTGAGCCTTTTCCTCTGTCTGCTAGATGTCTGTATGGATGTAATTACATATTTTACGTTCAGAAAAGGGTGTGTCTGAGCTTTGATTTTTTTTGAGTTCTCAATTTTAATTCAAATGAAGGAGAACTAGCAGCCTAACCAAAATATGTGGAACATTAAACCACTGAGTGCTGCAGTGCACATAACTTATGCAGTTCAGCTCCAGGCTGCATTCCCCAGCAGCACCATGCATAAAACACGGAAGAAGTACAGGCTGAAGAGGCATTCAGCACTTGGGGCTTGCAACAGCCAGCACGCCAAAACAAATCACCTTTACTGGGGTTTCACTGAAGTATCTCTAAAATTGGAATTAGCCTAATAAAGGATTCCTGGATGTATGCTCTCCTGAAAGCCAGATACTCCACCCAGGCAAGGTAGTTTCCATGTGGGTCCCCAAATTACTTGGTTATAGAGGTTTGCGGAGATAAGCATTCATAGAGTCATAGACTCACAGAATGGTTCGGGTTGGAAGGGACCTTAAAGACCATCTAGTTCCAACCCCCCTGCCATGGACAGGGACACCTTCCACCAGCCCAGGTTGCTCAAAGCCCCATCCAGCCTGGCCTTGGACACTGCCAGGGATGGGGCATCCACAGCTTCTCTGGGCAGCCTGTTCCAGTGCCTCACCACCCTCACGGTAAAGCATTTCTTCCTAATATCTAATCTAAACCTACCCTCTTTCTGTTTAAAGCCATTCCCCCTTGTCCTACTGCTACATACCCTTGCAAAAAGACCCTCTCCATCTTTCCTGTAGGCCCCCTTTAGGTACCAGAAGGCTGCAATAAGGTCTGCCCAGAGTCTTCTCTTCTCCAGGCTGAACAACCCCAGCTCTCTCAGCCTGTCTTCATGGGACAAGTTCTCCAGCCCCCTGACCATCTTCATGGTCTGCCTCTGGACTCATTCCAACAGGTCCATGTCCTTCTTATGTTGGGGGTCCCAGATCTGGATGCAGTACCCCAGGTGGGGTCTACCAGAAGCAGAGTAGAGGGGCACAGTCATCTCCCTCACCCTGCTGGCCACACTGCTTTTGGTACAGCCCAGGATATGGTTGGCTTTCTGGGTTGCAAGCGCACATTGCCAGCTCATGTTGAGCTTCTTGTCCACCAATGCACCATTGCTCTTGTGCTGAGATATGGGCTCAAAACAGGCCCATATCTCAGCACATATCAGTCCAAATGATCTTTGTAATCAGGGATACAGCTCTGTTCCCTCAGCTATCACTATGTTGCTTCACAGTTCCTTGTTTTCGTTAGGTTCCTACTGTCCGTCCATCTTGGCTATTGTGAGTGTGCTTGGGTCCCTGGCCATGCCTGAAATACTACAGTCTAGTGTGTAAGGCACATAGCTGAAGGCTGAACTCACCATGTCTCCCAGACTAAGTACAGCCCAGAGCCCAGGACTGTGGTTTGACACACTGCAGGAGTGCTCCTTCAAATTTTGCTCTTGGCTGTTTATTCCAGCCCTCCAGCCCTCCAACTTTTGACCTTGGCTGTTTATTCCTGTTTATTCCTACCTCCTACCAGCCTTCCAGTGGCTTGATGTTTGTGTTTAGTGTAATTCACAGCAGGAGAACTATTCAGCCAAAAAATACCTTGAACGGAGATTAATTAAAAAAAAAAAAAAAGAAGAAGAATTGTTTCCTTGATCTCTCTTACTGTGTGGATGCATGCAAATATTTATGCAAACACAATGCAGTAGAGGATCATATAACAATAGACGCTCAAGTTCATACTGCTGGCAGAAAAATTACCTGCCAAATCCTAATCTAGGCCATTACATGCATTAAATCAGCCTGTGCCTCATGCATTCACATACCGTGTTTTGCTGCCTCGCTGGTGATCTATGCTTCAGAGCAGGGAGCACTGAACAGAGTCAAGTGTGAAGGTGAATCACTGTTTTAGCTCAGTGCTGACAAATGGGGTTCTATGACACAGGGATGGTTGTTCTCTGCATCTCAGGTGACCTAAGTGGGGAAGGAAGTTGCCTAGACATCCATCTTGGCAAAGATGGGGAACAAGACAGAGCAGGCTCAGTCACACAACTTTCAACATGTATGTATACTTCTGGCATCTCCAGTATTGTCCACACACGTTCCAAGATGTGTTTTACAGAAAATAGTTTTCTGCCTTAAGAAGCTTAATGCTACAGCTCCGATGCTACAACAAATCATCCTGTGGGTGAGCAGCTCCTTTGGCTTCATTGTTGAGGCAGATTGAGACTGCCATCAATCTGCAAACTAGTTTGTTACACCAGAAAGGAGGATGTGAGGATGTATGCAGGTATGTAATTAAGTGGGTACTAGGTTAGGATTGTACGTCACCAGTAGAGATGTTTTTGTATAAAAATAAAAGCACAACAGAGGACAACAATAGGTCCACTTTGATGGAAACTCCAGAATGGGTACAGAATTTGCCACCATATTTAACCTAACTGCAAATAATAATTTGCTTTTTATGAAAACATCTTTCAACCTGAATTTCAAATATGCTGGAATTATCGTCTTTACTAGCATTAGAATTTCTGTTTATGTACAAATACAGACCTTTTATTAGCCTGCAAGAGAATGGAGGGTAACCAGGGCAACTGGGACACACCACAAACAGTAATATTCCTAAAATCAGGCCCAGAAAGGATAAAGTTCCTTCTAGTAAATGTTTTTTGCCATTGTGTCATCCAAAGCCACACCTTAAGTATCTTATTTGCCCAGTATTTAATACTATAATATCCCAAGCACTGATGCACTGTGTCAAGCAGTATTGAAAGCCACATCTGAAAAATGTCAAGGAAAGACTGACAGGACAAATGCCATGAGCCAGGTAAATACAGAACTTCACATGCTCCCAAAAGCATGTTATGTATCTGCACCTCCTCTCTAGCAGAGCTGTCTTTGTCTTGCTACTTTTATGCTGATGCATAGAAATTTGGTTCCAAGCAGTGAGTGGGCTTACAGCTCAGTCCGAGGGTAGTATGGGAGAAGGCGTATTTCTTTTCCTGGATATGGTTCAGTGGGGTCAGAGTGTTGCTGCCTGGAAATGTGGTGCAGAGAGAGTTCTGAAAATTCTAGCCGCTTATTCAGGATTCATTGAAGCTGGCAGCTCAGCTGAGTTACACGAATTTTGGTTGAATGGCTCCTGTTCATGTAGAGATCAGCTTTGGAGTGCGTGTAAAGTTCATAACAGCTTAGGGTCCTTTAAATTCATCTGACACACATCAGCCATGTTCAGGTCATGGACTGCAGCACGGAAAAATTGAAGCATCAGCTCACTAAGCTTTGTTATACTGAGGGCATTTCTTTGTGGGATCTCATAGAAACAGAGAAAGCAAGGCAATATCCAGCTGATAAACTGGTGAGCCAAAAGACTGACTGGAAAGGCACTGTCTTAGAAACAGAGCCAACACCACAGTGGCAAGAACTGCTAAATAACGAGCATAGTTGGGAGTTGCAAGGCAAAGCATGGCAGTATGTTTGTATGTTATACACTGATGCTGTGATGCCAAAGGAGGGCCTTGCAATGTTAAAAGTATATGAATGTCTGAGATGTTCTCAGTATCTTTTATTTTAAGATTCCCATGCTTCTCTGGCTATTAGAAATCTAAATTAGCTTCTGAATCTCATAAATCTTCTTTTTCATAATGTAATTAGTCCCTTCTACTGCTGTGCAAAGCAAGCCTCTTCAATTTCACATCCACAAATCAGATTTAGTTCTAGAACTGATTCTACCAACCCTTCCAGAGTTAGTAGGATTGTTACCATTTGTTCAGAAAATTATATTTAGCTTAATTTCTTTCCAAGAACTATGCTGTGTCTTATTTCACTGACCCCATGCTACTTATGGAACACAGCAATGGGATGTATGCAACATGATGAATAAGCATGTGCTGAACTTTACACTGCCAGTGTAATTAACTGCAGGATGGCACAAATACTTAGATTGGGAAGCAGGCCTGCAACTGTTAATCAGTTTACAGCATGCAGGTCATTTTAGCAGAGGAACTTCAGCAGCAGGTCCCTTCTCAGGCATTAGTTTACTGTAGCCACTGTAGACATTTGTGACTGAAGTATTAAGACTCATCCGAATGATGTACAAATGGAAATGCCTGTATGTGGAATCCTCAGAAGACACCTGGAACAACGGTGGAAGGAATGGACATGATGGATATGAACAACAGCAGACAAATCAAGGAACAGTGCAGAGTATGTTTACATTCAACACCACAAGACAAGACCAGAAGTTCAGTCCCCTTGCTCTGATAAAGCCATAGCACAGGCAACTCATCACCTCCCAAACCACGATCTGATGACAGGGGCTCAGACAACATCTTCCCAAGAGGAAGGCAGACAGTAGCCATAAGGATGGCAAAATGAGGAAATAAGAAATTTTTCAAAGGTTCCTGGAGGATAAGGCAAGCAAAGGTTTGAGGCAAAATCATTGCATAACAACTGCTTGAGTCAGAAAGATATAAAAGACCTGATCTAAAAAAATTGTTGCTGCCAGTCAAAACAGGCCCAACATACTTGAAGAGGATTCAACAGGTGGTGCCCCTTGTACTCTGTCCTCCACACAAATGACCCTGGTCAGACCACTTGGACATTAGGATCTCGATACTGGCCAGCTCCTGGCAGTGAGATCCACCTGCTAGCATCTCTGGACTGCATGGGAGAAGCCTTACCTTTACTGCTCACCATAAGGGTCTTATTAATGGTAGTGAATCCAGTGTTTCCACACTGTGTATTTTTCAGGCATCTGAGGTAGAATATTTTCTAGTAAATGGAATGCAACTGCCTTCAATTTAATTGGTTTTGGCACGTGGTATTTTTCTTTCCATTTCTTTTAAATTCATGGCACTATCTAAGTTAGTGCAGGTCAGTAGATCAAAGTCCTTCATTGCTTCTCCCTGCAAACAGAAAAACCACAATAGACCATACGGTTTTCCTGCAGACAGGAAAGACCAGGGAATTTTTTGAAGCCCTTTAGCAATATATTGCCAACATGTCACTGGGTTTACAGGCACAGGTCCCTAATGATTAAGAAAATTCTCTATATTTGAAAAATATTAATTACAGAGAGTTTATTTCTCTGGGGTCAGTGTACTCCTTTCCAATAATAGGTCTGTGCCAGCTGACAACACAGGGATGCTTCCACTGAGACCTCATAGGAAAGAGCTGCTGCTTTGCGAGCACACCAAAACACATGTATTATCCACAGTACTTGAGGTTATTCTTGGCACGAACAGAGGCTACTCCTGCTCTTATCACAGCCAGTGTGAGTTTTGCTATTTGCTTTCCTGAATATATTCAGTCAGACTCAAATTTGTTTTGTTGGTTGTATTCTATAACCTTTTTTTTCTTCTTTCCCTTTTTTTTCTTTTTTTTCTCTTTTTTTTTTCTTTGTTTAATAAGAAAACTGAAATAAACAGTCCATAAAAAGAATCAGTGGCAGACCTTTGCTGGCAGTATTATATATTTATAACCTCTGGTGTTTGTAAATGCTGGTAGGAGTACTACCTCTCACACTTCTGGTTAAACTGTATGGTTTGTAAAATGTGCACACAACTTCTCAGCAAAGGAAGTTCTTTAATAGTCTTTATTGGCTGGAGGAAAGTGGGTGCCAAATACAACTGTGAAATGGGAAACAATGCACAAAGGAAAAGTTCCAGAACATCAACACATCCGTTCCTTTTCTCTGCCATAAATAACCAACACACCCTTAAATACAAGACTAAATGGCTCCAGGAAACTCTCATTAATGAAAATGTCCTAGCCGGTCTTCTCACTTTCATTTGGAATTTACATACCCCAAGAAGTTTTTTTTCTGACCTAGACAGCAGATATGTTGTTCTTTAAGTAATGCTAAGTACTGAGATAAACTAAGATAAACTAGAACTAGCCTTCCTCTCTCACGGATGTTGAAATGCATGGCCCTGCTACTGTTAAAATGTATGACAAAATTCTACTCTGAGTGCATACAGACACAGTGTGCATGCACAGCATCTGACTTTCAGCTTTCTGGAAATTTGAGATAACGCAGGAAACAAAACAAAATCTGCATATAGGTACTACATGCAGATAAGTTTCATTATAAAATACAGCAGCTATGGTATTTTACAAGGAAGGTCTCATGATAAGACAGCATGCACAAACAGCCTATTTTCTGTAGATCAGAAGTCGTAGGGTAATTAGACCAGTCATTTGTCTAGGGGACACATATTAAAATTAGAATATTTCACTTTATAAAAATGGGATAACTGACATCAAGCATCTGTAGCTTTATCACGCTGACACTTGTACTATACAGACTTGTCTTAAATAGCATCAGATCTAGAAAGTTTCTTAACTTACAACTGAGTCATTACAAATTGAGTCATTAATACAATATCAAAACCTTAAAATAACTTCGGGAACTACCCCTACCTTTGATTTCTCCTGGCAGCTTCTTCTAATTTCACAACCGCATTTTTTTGCCTAGAAATAAAATAAACCTGCTCACACGTCTTTCCCCAGTTTCTGTATGGAATGTCTGTGAATTACAGGAAAGCTGCCTTTCTAATTAAAAACAGAAAATACTAAAAATTACTATCACTTGATTTCATCATATAGAAAATGAGTCAGATCTTCTTCAATTACTCATGGTACACATGGTACCATGTAAATAATACAGGGCTTCCTGACAAGTGAGATGCTTGTGAGCCTTTACTAGAGGTGAAATAACATAAGCTGCAAAAAAAGAAAAGTGGTGCAATTTCCTTTAACATTTTCAGTGCCTTTGAACGAAAGTTCTTGTGTCACTTTTGTGGATGGAAACCTGCATCTGTGATGCTGTCATCTGTGGCACAGATGCAAACAGCATCCTTCTGAGGCTCGGATGCAGACCCTCTAGGAGGGCACCAGGCTCCCATCACTGGGGTCTGGAAATGGAGAAAGGCAGAGGGAGTCCTCCCTTAGATGGGTCACATACAATGAAACAGCCATCTTCTCTCCCCAAGCCTTCTGGTGCTATGGATAATCCCAGTTTCATTGTGTTTTGCCTGCTTCTGGGCTAGAATGCGAACCGGGAACTAAATGCAAAAACAGTCTTAGTGAAGTTTTTGCCTGAAGAATGCCTGAAGTGAAGTTCAGACTACAGAATTAGCTCTCTAGCAGACCTTCCCAGTAGAGAGAGATCTGGGACTGTGAAGAGCTGACTGATGTATGGGAAAGGTAACTGTTTAAACCTACTAGATAGAAGACCCCCAAGAGAACTCTGTTGAAGTTTGTCCATCCTTGGATTTATGAATGTTTCAATGTGCATCAGGAGAAGACAGCATCTTCTGCTTCGGATTCACAGCCCAGAGTTTCTGTCCAAATGCTGTTTTTTAAAAAACTCTCTTCTTTCCCAAGAACAGTAGGTGTATAAGGAGACTCGGTCCCTCCTCTTGAGGAGGTGACACAGGTCAACAGATAGACCACTATCCCAGGACACAAGACCTGAAGTCAAGCACGCTTTTGAGCTAGAAGAGACCTGAGCTCATGTTCAAATGCATGACCTAAACACAAGGTTCATGCACCTCCTGCTAGCCTACTGAAGCTTCAAATCTCTTTGCCTGAGCAAAAACACTGGAGAGGGGAAGAAACAGTGGGAGATTTCTTCTCTACAAGATAGGCTTTATTCACTCAGCCTGAGCAGGGAATGTGCAGGATGGCAGGAGACTCCGGCTTTGGGGACCTGACATCATCTACTTAGCCAAGATGGGACACAAGTCTGGCCCAAGACCTCCATACAAATATTTGTCATTCTTTATCATCTAGGTTCTGAGAAAAACAATCTGCAGCAACTAGGAAAACCTCTTTAGGCAGAAAAATGCGAGGGAAACCAAGCAGTTACTTTTTCTGCCCGTTCTGCTGTGGTTTACTGGGGAACGAGAGAGGAGCCACAGGCTTGCCAGCTCTTCTGATTTTACGGGTCTCGTGGTATATATTTTTTAATTGCCTGACCCTTGAGACTGTGGGGCTGTGAGGATTTCAAGTCTCATTTAAAAGAGAGGCTGGCATGTAGCTGTTGTGGCTTCAAAGAAATGCTGGAGGTCAAGTCCCAGACCTCAAAAACTAGAGGCAAATACAAAGATAAAATGAATCAAGAATCTCCCCTGGGTTTGGAGGGCCAGGCCCACTGCTTCGAACCCCGGAGGGCTGGCAGTGCTGGAGATATTAAAGATGCTTTTCTAAGAAGGGTATCTGACCGTGCCACGGAGCGGGCCCGGAACGACCAGCCGAGCTGCGCGGCTTCACCCGCCTGGCTGCGGACGGCCCGCCGGGGACGCCGAGGAGCCGCCGGCCGGGGCAGCCCAGCAGCGCAGCCGGCAGCGAGCCACGGGCGGGCGCAGGCCCGAGACGCTCGGTAGCCTCGGGCCCGTTACAACCAGGGCCCCGGCGGCGCGGCCAGCCCGGGCCCTGCCGGCCGGCGGGACGCAGCGGTGCCCCAGGGGCAGGGCCGGGGGTGGCGGCGGCGCCGGGCGGTGCGCGGCGCAGGCTCCTCCCGCAGGCAGCCCGCCAGCCCCTCTCCTCCATCCCTCCCTCCTCCACGGCTCCATCCCTCCTTCCTGTCGGCGCTGCGCACAGCTGCCCGCCGGAGCTGGGCCGCCCGGACCGCGCCGCGGGCAGCCCCGCGCACCCCCCGCGGCATGAGGCTGCCGCCGGGCACGGCGAGGCGGCGGCGGGTGAGTGCCGGGCCCCGGGCAGGGCGGCTTCTCCCGGCGGCGGCCCCGCGGCGGGGCTCCGCTCGCACCTGGGAGGGGGCGGCCCGAGGGGCGCGGCGGTAGATGCCCCCTCCATCCCTGCCTGCGCCCGCCCCGGGGAGGTGCCGGCGAGGAGGGGCGAGCGGGGGGCGGCAGCCCGGCCGGGACCCGGCGGGGCCGCGGGGAGTTTCCGCGCCCCCCGCCCGCCTCCCTGCTCTCCGCTGGCGCGGGCGCTGCGGCTGGGGCTCGGCCGGGGCTGCGGGGCGGGCGGCGGCGGGGCGCGGGGCCGGTGCGGCGCGGACAGCCGCAGCAGCCCCGGGGCTGCGGGGGGAGACCGGCGGCTCCTGTGCAGCCGGCGGCTGGGATAGAAGCTGTGTTTTGTCGACAGCTCGTTCTGCTGGCCGGCAGGTTGGTTGGTGCAAGGACTGAGCAGCGGGTAAATAGTATTTACGCCTCCTGTCGTGCTTCTCATTTTTTTTCTTAAAATGAGTAGCACCTTTTCAGAAAAGGGGAGTTCGGGAGGGGGAACCCGGAGCCCCCTCTGCAGCCGGGGGGCATCCAGACGTGCTGCACGCCTGGGAGCGTGCTGGCTGTACAGGGACACCGGCGCAGTGGCTGCTTGCTGTATCTATTTTGAGTGATTGAATTTCTAATGTGTTTAGAGGTTGTGTTTAAAAAAGATCTCTCTAAGCCTCCGAGGTAGTTCTGGAAGGAGCGTCACTCCCTTGTTGAAATTCAACGTGTGTAAGTGAATCTGAACTGGGCATATTTTGGTGGCGCGCTGCCTGTTGCTTCAGTAGGAATTGGTGATATACGTCGTTTGTTTGGTTTTTAATTGTTATCATTAGTGGATCCTTGGGATTTTTGCTGTAAAAGGGACTAAAGCTCTGGATAGGTACTGTAATCATCTACTGCCGGGGAGAGCTGTGAGCTGTTGAGCAGGAATTGTCTCTGATTCTTTTCCACAGACTTTCACACATAAAACCTCCATTGCAAAAATAAGTCAAATATTCATATTGCATAATCAAGCTGGCCGTGTCCTGTCAAATTCCCTTCGGGGGAGCATGGGCACTGGGTATTTTCCTGCTGTGTTTGAAACCCAGCCTGTTACCTAAGTAAGGCAGTGTGACTTGCCTTTGACATCTCACCTGGAAGTCCGTTCTGCCGTTTTTCCTTACTGGAAAAGAATTCTTTAAGTTCTTCTTAAAGGCTTAGTTCGACTCCACAGCATGAATCCAGACTGTTAATCAGACTTAGCAGGTTTAGTAGCTGTGGGGAAGATTAAAGTCCATGCCATGCCATGGTCCCTCTCAAATCAGCATGTGGCAATGCCAGCAGAGATGGTATGTTTTTTCATGTAGATCCATCAGTGCACATGTGCTTTATATATAAAGCTTTGCACGTCCTGGAAGGAAGACTGCATGAATGCCTTGATCTGCACAAAGTCTGTGCTTGTCCTTAACTTCTCAACCATTGTATGCTGTACGGTTTTGGTGATAAAGATAAGCTTTGATTTCTTTATTTTTTGGTGACAAAGGTAAGCATGCACATAGAAGTCTCCTGGGTTTGGTCCCAATATGAATCAAGATCAAACCAAATATTACGTTTGATGAGGGGAAGGATTAGGATGCAGAAGAGACAGAAGCAAATGCACGAGTGGATCTGTAGTACCGAGCTGTGCCTTATCTGTAGTTGGTTGGTATTGCTTGGTGTGGGTTGCTTGTCATTACCTGCATAGGGGTCTGCAGGTTACTTCTGAGAGGTCTGCTGAGTATACTAAGACAAGACAGTCTAGTGTCAGTAGGTTGCAGGGCTAGGTATCTAAACTAGAAAGTGTTGCAGAAGTCCACAAATGGAAAGCTTAAAAATCACTAACTTGGAGCTGGTTTGGAGTATAGCTTTTAGGCAGCCAATAGATCACCTGATTTTGTTTGATTTTGCTTTCTGTTTACTTAGTCTTTGCATCCTTTCATCTTATCACTGCTTCACCTATTCAGACTTTTATCAGTGTTATTAAGTGATAACAGTTTCCATTGTGCATTCTCCAAACATACTGCTTTAGTAACTTTGAGCCACCAGTGGCAATCACTATCTATGAATTAGATTGTGCAAAATCCCTTTACAGGTGTGCTGAGGAAAGGAAGAGACTTAACCTTTAGGTGAGGGCATTCTCTCAGACTTGCTGAAGGCAAGTCAGAAATATGTGGGAACAGCCATATGCGTGGAGATGCTGTCCAAGAAAGAGAGAAACTTACTTTCACAGGTGGCAAAGCTGCTGCTGCTACTTTAGGAGGGAATTCATGCAACTTTAATTTTCAGGTGCATGGTAGGTTATGAAGTATGGCTATAATGTCACATCTGTTTCAACATCGGTCAGCTCAGGGCTTTAGTGAACATTCCAAAAAAATCTGGATGTATTGATAGGCATAGGTAGTGCTGGAACAGAATCTGTAAATCTATTAGAAACAGCTCTCTTAGGGCATGAATATTAGGTTGTTTAATCCAACTGGCAGCAAGTTACTGGCACCAAGTTTTTTGCCTTGAGATGTGATGTGAGAAGATGTATTTAAAATCAGAATCTTAGGAAGAATTCCACTTGAAAGAGAAAATGGTACCTCACAAAGGAAGTGTCTGGCAGTCTTAAACAATCTGGATGTTTATAAATACTGACTCTATCTTGCAGAGTACGTTGCATCACAAAGCTGTTCCAGATGGATTGTGTTTTTCTGCAGATGACCCAATAGATGATGGGACCAGGTAAATTAAGTTCTTTCCCACTTAACACTGTGTGCCAGAGCTCAGAGGTATGCAGAGGATGCTAAATCCAGCAATTCCTGTTGTGATGGTACGTTTGTTGGATGAAATAAAAAATGATCTGATACAGTTTTAAATAATAGTTTATATTATCTTGTAATGAGCTTATTTGAGCTGTTGAAAGGCAGCTTTTAAATAATGGAAGAGAAAACAAGAAATCGGGAAACTTCTTGGGGTTAGTTTTGTTCCATTTTCAATAGTACATACTGACCTGGGACACAGTTGCAATAGAAACACTGGCATCTTAGGTTCAGACTGATGTTGAAATACAGAGATGATTCAGGTAAGGGGATGTTAATTAGCAGTAGAAGAAAAGGTCTTATAAGGGAGGTTTAAAGATACTCGCATAGGTAAAAGGACTCAAGCAAGATACTGGTGGCTCTTTGAGAGGGGATCCTCTTGCTCTGATTTAGATGTTGATTCTCATGCAGGGAAACATGGACAACAGGCATGTAAGTAGATTTTACTCCTGTTACCATAACTAGCTAGAATTAGTTGAAATAATTCACGTTTTGGTGCAACTTTCCCCCTGATATTTAGTTATGACTCCTTTCTGACAGTTAGGGATAAAAGTTCTGTCTAAAACCAAGAATAATAAGTTACTTCTACATAGTGCTTGAAAGGTGATTGTGCTGTATGCCCCAAAGCTGGTTGATGTATTTCATTCCATGAGCAGTTTAATATAAAAGATATAAATAATCCTTGGGAGCAGGACCTGGAGCCCATGGTCTCTCGCTTCTAGTGAGTGCCCTCTCACAAGGACATGAAGTCCTGCTCCAAGTCAGTGGTTACTTAAGCCGTGGAGAGAAATGCCACCTACAAAAGTCTGGAAAGGTCTCTATCCTGACTCATCTGTTACTTTTGAGTAGTCTCTGGGGTGGCTGGAGGTGTTTCCCATGTCCCAGCAAGTGCTGCGGTGGCAGCGCTGCCTTTGAAAAGGAGCACCACTGCTGCTTTTGTTTTGTGTGTCTAAATAAAAGCAATGGCTTCTGCTTTTTCTGAGGAACCTGATTCTGTGGTTCTGCACACATTTTATCAGCAGACACAGGCAGGGAATAATTGCCTCGTGAATCTTGAGTGTCTAAGCATCAGGCAGGTGTTGTGGCCCTGTCAGAGATGAGACTGTGCGCCTGTGCATGCTGATGCATACAAAATTTATCATCACCTCTCTTTTTCCCTCCCCCGCCCACCCAATACTTAGCTGCAGTTAAATGGGATTTTGGAACATGTTTCTTTTAGTTTTAAGCATCAAAAGTACAGTTTTTATAAGTGCTTAAATGTCTTCAGGGTTCATTTCTCAGAATCTTGTGGATCTCTGGTTCCAGAGTCATTAGCACAGTGGTGGTGGGGGCCATATAAATTCCTGGATGGCCAGAGCTGTTTTCTTACCTGCCTTTGAGGGGTGTAGGGGCAGCTAGGATAGTGATCATGAGCGAACACAGAGGTTCCCGTGTTCTTTGCCTGCCTGCCTTACTGGCTATAAACTAGCAGATGGTAATTTGAATAATGGTATCTGGATGTTCAGATCTGACACTGAGAAGAATATTCAGGGACTGTTTTTCATATGCACCATCAGGTTTTTTGCCGATCATTGCTGTCCTCCCTCCTCAGGAAAATTTGCAATCCCTAAATCTGCAGACTGTGTGAGCCCTCCTGCTGTGCATCTAGATGGTCCTTGTGCTTCCTGCAAGCACCAGAAACTCTCAGCAGGGGCTTTTGCCGCTTTGCTGCTGTCTGCCTTTCCCTGCTGCCGCCTCTTGGAATCACTCCTAGTAGCAGGTTTCACTGCAAGCAGAAAGTGCTTAACCTAAAAATAATTTCTAACCCATTGGTATGACTGTTGGTCAGGGTGTAAGGTTTTGAAGGGCATATGTCTCCCTTCCTTTCACTGCACGCTCTGGAGCGGGCATTGGAGTGAGGTCAAAGACTGTTGCTACAACAGAAGCAGCTTTCCCTTATCCCACAGGCAGAGAACTGCTGAGTTGTCAGCTGTTGAGTCCAAATTATGCCTTTTACTTCAGGGAGCGCAAGTTCTAAAAGCACATGTCATGGAAACAAGGACAGCACTGTAGCAATTCCCTGCTCCTTCTGCCTTGCTTCCTACCCTGCCAAAAACCAGACCCGCAGCACAGCCCACAGCAGAGGATGGGCAGCCTGTGCTGCGTGTTAGGGGAGCACTTGAGAGACAGATGTCTTCCCCCTCTCCTGGGCATACCTGTCAGGGAGCAGGGTCTCCTTTCTCACCTGTAAAACCAGCAATTCAGGGGCAGCTTTCTGCATAACCAAAAAGCCGGCCTCAGTGCCCTGAAATTTCCTCAGGTCTTAAGTAGATAAAGCAGCACTTTCTTGGGGATGCTTTTACGCTGCAGCATTTTCCTTGCCAGCCAAATGGTTTTACCGAGAACAATAACATTGGTTAGAGAATTATTGCGGGTTTTTGATTTGTTTTTGGATGGTGCTGTATTGATGAGCAATATTATACCAGTGTTCTCTGCCTGTATAGCTTACTGCATTTTGATCATCAGTCAAAAACACTGTATTTTGGAATATACGTATATTCCTAAAATAGACATACATATTTGCACTTGCTGTGTACCTATAGCTGCATTGGTAACAGCTTTGTAATATTGACTGAACTCTGATAGCTTTGTATCAAGGTAACCTGGTAGTTTGTAGCACATAATCATGAAATTTAAATAAAGCAAGGTATTTGTATGATTTCTTTAGGTGATAAACACTGTCGGAAAAGTATGCTAGAATGCTTCTTATGCTTGCATAGTTTTTGTCATTATTGCACAAGTTGCTTAAAGGTATAATAAAACATTATTTTTTGTATAATAAAGGTATAATAAAACATAATAAAACAAACTTCTTACAAGTAAGAAGGATGTTTGAAGGTGGTTTACACTGTCGAGCTGGTTCAGAAATGTCCATGTTTTGCTTCTGCGCCTCAGCCATCCATCTAAACTAGTTCTGCTCCCTGAATAAATCAGTTACTTCCCTCCAAGAGGAAGTGCAAGCTTAGTTGAGTAGACAGCATGGTTAAATATTTATTCTGGACCTGTGGATGTAATCTATGGCAAGCTTGGCTAGCATGGTGAGCAGGACAAGCCAGCTCTATCCCAGATGGCTTTGTGCCCTCAAATACCCACCATTTTGTGCCCTTGGGCTTGCCACACATTTCAGCCTAAAGCTTTACAAACTACTTTATTTCATTACTTTGAATGTAGAAGCACAGAAAGAGTTGGTTTGGAGTGAGGTGATGACCTGAACCCCCTGCTGCAAAGTGGTCTGGTCCACGCTGGGACACGTTGGTCCCGAACATTATAAAGGCGAGTCTGTCTGCAGCGTGTAGGCAAAGAGTGAGGATACTTCCACATTGCAGTCCACCACAGTGGTTTGAGCATCTCTGATATTCGTGCTTTCTGTAACTTAATAAGCTGCATTTCAAATTATTAGCAAGTTTGAGAGTTGCAGATCACGTCCCACATGTCTTAGAGAGCCCAGAGAAGAGGGAGATTTGGACAAGTGGTACATGAGGCTTGGCTCATCATGGGGCTGGCCTGGGCACGTAGTTGCCCTTTGGGGCTGTCTGGTGGTACCTGCCGTAGCCTGGCAGCCCTTCTTCTTTCCAAACAGGACTTCACGTGGTCACCCAGAAGTTCTTGCACCAAGACAGCAGTGCTGCACATCATGTGATGTAACCCTGTTTGTATGGCTGACTATGGATTTGCCCTTCTTGAACTGGGTGATCTAATGGCCTCTCTTAACTATAAAATCAGTGAGGACAGAGCTTCAAAATATCTTTCTCAAATAATTGGTCTTAATATTACTGCAGGGCAAAAATGCTGCTTAAATCAAACGAACTTCAGAAGAAAATTATAGTGGTCAGTATTATAGGTGGGGCTTCTGCAGACTCTGAAGCCCAAAGGTGAATGTATGTTATAAGTATTCCGACTACAGCTAATTTTCACAATATTTCATGTTTTGGATCAAGTTCAGCACTTGCGGCAAAAGAGATGTTTGACCTCTGAGGTTTTACAGCTACTCTGGAGCTAAAACCAAGGAGAGAAGCTTTTAATGTTCAATTCTAGGCACAGATAGAGGAGGAGGAGAGAGAAAAAAGAAAACAAAAATGTGATTTATTTATATTGTAGACTTCAGCGTTGTCTTGAGTTATGTCCAGCAAGCACTGGAATACTGTGTGTGAGGTGGACGTGAATGTCAAACTCTTACTTCTGCTAGCATAGAAACCTGCTGGTTCTAAGGATAATAATATCTGTTCCCTAGAGTCTACCTGTTCCTCTTCCTTTTCCCCTCCTTCCCCCTGCTCCACAGTCTTCCAAAGGTCATGGCTATGAGAAGTCTTTAGTGTACATATCTCCAGGCACGTAACTCATAATTCATCTGCTAGAATAGCATTGTCACGATTCCCAATATAGAACAGCCTGCTCCTCCAAATTAAATGTGATCGGCCTGTTTCTTTTTCACAATGCTAGGAAATTTTTGAAAGAAGGTATTTTTGACCAAATGTTGCCTTATGTTTCAAATGACAGGATCAGTCTGGAGGTAAATCCAGCAAGCTGTCGTGTGACCCTTATTATCTTACCTCAAAATCTGTGGCTCGTCCCTTGAACATTGTCTTCTTTCACCATTAAAATGCTTACTAGCATGAAATCTATGCAAGATTTATGCTAATCTAGCCTGACATTGGTGTAGTGTGAACCGAAGACTTTAATATGGGAAGACTTGTATTGAGCCCATATTTAGAATACTTTTAGTTGTGTGTACAATTTTATTTTTTATTTCAATCTGTTCATCCCATCCTTGAAGAGCTTTGCCAGCACTTAATTAGCATTACTTCTCACAATGTGCACTTTTTGGTGGAGGTCTACTCCATGGCATTGACTTTCATATCTCATGTATTGTTGTTTGTGTTTAAATCCTTTCTCTGTGTAGGTAATTGAGAACTGTGATCAAGTAACCTCGTTGAACTAAATAGTTGCATTGTTTTAGGCTTTGCAGCAACAGACAATCTCTCAAACCCAAACTGCTCCAAGTTTGATCCTGTGTACAAATCGACTTTGTACTGGATTAAACCATTTCCGCTGCTAATGAATGGCTTGTTTTTCTCTTGTGCTGTTGGATTGAGTGCTTTTGTAAGGTAGCTTTATCTGTGTTAAGTTGCAAGGATTTTTTTATTTTCAGTGACTTTTATGTATTTATTCGCTTGAGCTGTGACAGCTGATACCTTGAAAATGGAATGTTTTCTGGTTGCTTCCCCATGTTTCAATTAATGAGTGGTGCAGCTGGTGTTAGTATGTGGAGAATTTATCCTGGAAAATGTTAGATTCTTGCCTATTATCCTTTTGCCCTGCTGTATGAGTGCCTGCTAACCAATAGGTAACTCTGGGTTGGAGTTTGGACAGTGATCACTGCAGACAGAAACGGGAGCAAGTGCTCAGCATTGCGACAGCTGCCCATAGAATTAGGTCACTAACAGGTTTTTGGCAAAACTGTTAATTTTCCTCTGTACGCCCTTAAAGACAGAAAGTATGTTTATAATTCCAGATCTTTTCTGAGTGATCCTCTAGCGTAGCATTCTTCACAATGGATTATGTATGAATCTTTTACTTCAGGTACCTGATGTGACTGCCCAGTTCAGCATTCAGCTCTCCTGTATGGAAGACTAAGGACTGAGCCTGTCAAGGCTCCTGCAGCGGCGGTCCTGCCAATGGTGCAAATGTAACTTTATGCGTACCTTTATTCATACGATAAAATTAGTCGTATACCTACACGTTTGCAAATTCAGGAGCAATGTGTGTATGTATGTGGTTACTGAGGCTTATTATCTTACATAAATCAGCAGTTAGTTAGTCATGAGCAGCACTCCATGGCTTTGAAATGCTTTCTCATCAGAGGGTACAGGTGATCTCTTGATAGCATTTAGCTGCTTGTTTCACGGGACTTGAGAATTAAGGTGTATGAGATGCTGCAGTCTAAACCCAGATATTTAACAAACTGATCACTTTTTAAAGAATTTTACAAGTACTGGTAATAATTACCTCCAGCTGATCTCATCTTTTGAAGTAATGTGCATTAATTTTTACATCTTTAATGATAGCAGATTTTTTAAATTATTTTTAATTTTCTTATTTGGAAAAAAACCCCACTTGTCACTTGTATTCCTAATATGTGTATGTACCTCTGATCTTTTTAATCTCTTCTAGTGTAGCTCACAAAGACTTTCTGTATATATTATTCTAAAGTCATATATTTATGTTCCTGAGACATACGCATTGTCATCTAAATATGTTTAGCATTTATGATCTTGTATGGATCCAGTATATAGCTCTTTAATATGGAAAAATGCAGAAATGTGGAAACTGGAGTACTCTCCAGAGATGTTTGAGGTGGTATTACATTTAAATGCTATGTGGCTTCTAATGATTTGCTTTGCAGTGAGATCGGCACAAGTTTTTGTAGAAGAGCATTACACAAAAGGAAGAAAAAGTGAGGCACTGGTGTTTCATACCATGAAATTTACATTAGAGGTTTTTCTGGTCTCTGGATTTAGACAGGTAAGCTTAAAAGAATGATGCTCGGCCTTGTGAGTCATGCACGCAACTGTGTATCTGGGTGGACCTGATTAAATGCATAAAGAACAGAAATTTTCCTAAGGAAGAAAATACTGGAATAGAAGCTAAAAATAAACTGAAGCAGAACGTGTCATTCGTATAACTACAGCAAAATGTTAGTTGTCCAATCAACTCTCTCTTCTCTGCAGTTAGGTTTCCCTTTGCCCCTGTCTTCTCTCCCTGTGCCTGGGCACCTCAATGTGCAGCCACCAGAGAGACCATTGAGAATTGTCGCACGTCTCTTGTTCCCACAGTTGGCCTTGCTCAGCACTTTGGAAACAATGGCTGCTTCATTGCTGATTTGTGAAACAAAAAAGTTAAACATATCAGCAACAATGCATGAAAAATGTGATGAACAACCTTCCAAAGGAATACAGGATTTATTGGTGACAGAAGGTAGTGAGTAAGAAGCCCTTCTTCTTTTGTACATCATCTGCCCGCTCAATACTGAAAGAAGTAAACCATGAGATTTACTAATAATAGCAGGAAGGAAGAGCCCTGTTAAACAGAGATAGCAAAGTTGGAAGGAGTTGTGTGTGTAAAATCCAGCGTTGTTTTTCCCTCTGCGTAGCCCCTTTTTATAGTCATCTTTGAGAAGAGAAAAAAAGAAATCTTTATGAGAAGAATCTGGCTTTTAAGGAAGTATTGAGGGGGAAGAGGCAGATGTAAGTTAGCAATGATGTAGTGATGGTCATGTGAAAATGATGTGAAGATGTGAGATTAAGTTTAGTTGTGGCTTTGAAAATTTCTGCTTTGTATTCTTAACTCTAAGTGTGAATCAGGTCAGGAGAAACTTGTGGAACTGACTCACTCTACGTCCTATTAGTAGAAGTCTCAATTTTCTATGAGCTGCTTTCAGTTTTAAATGAGGTGCGGCATCATTAGCCTTACAGACACTGCTGGCTCAGCACTTAGTGGTGGGTTATTTACAGGGACTCAATTCACTGCTTTTTCCAAGTTCTAAAAGGAATGACAGAAAAGCGTTGCTTTATTTTACAGCAATAAAAATTAATTATACATATGGGTCCTAGCCATCTTGCATATTGTTTAAAAATATTCAGCTTTTCGTTGCTTCGTTCCTTTTGCTGAGCATTATTTTAATGGTGCAGAGTTTGCTTGGGTGTTTGATCCCTCTGAAAAGTACTGTATGCGGAATTTTCCATTCTAAGACCTTCCATGAAATACCTATAGAGGTGCTAGTTTATTTACATCAAGCAAAATCTAGAAACTTTCTAAGATAGAATCAGCCATCAGACAAGATGTAAACTTCTCATTTGGAGTATTCTGAATCTTTTTCAGTATTGTGGGCTGAGAGATTTCAGTCTATTTGAATCGGATTTGAAGTAATTTAGCAGAAATTGGAAACAGAATATGAACTTTCTTATATGTTTTGTTTTAAAACAATGTTCTGCCTAATCTGAATATTCAGCCTAAATTATTTCAAATGGAAAGTCAGGTGTTAATTTCATTGTAATCCAACTATATCTTGTGCCTTTGGCATTGCAGTAAGTGATTTATTTCAGTTAGGGCAATACAATTAAGGAAGTGACGCATGACTGTAGAGCTGGGGGTAACAAGGAGGAGTACACTAAAACTAAGCTGAGGCTGTCTGTATTTTGAAGGTGTCAAAGTCTATTAGAGGGATAGAAAGGATAATATGGATGAATCAGTTTATGTTGAGGCACTGGGTTGCTAGCTGTGCTGCTGTGAGAGTTGATCCACAAGTGGATCCCAGGTCCCTTGCAGAGACCTGGAAACCTTTGTGAGAGGAGCAAAGCAGACAAGGAGGAGTAAGTGGTATTAGCTTCAGACAACTGGATTAGTTGTGCCTGCATGTCTTTTGGGTCCATGGCTCCAATGAAGGCTGTGAGCAGCAAGAGCATAAGCGGGTGCTGGTACCATGACCGGGTGTGCATGTGGGAGGATGTCAGTTTCCAGTAGCTGTGTCTGTGTTACATGCATGCGCAAGTGCAAGAGTTAGTATTTTTCTTCATAGTCTGGCAGTGGTCTCTCTTGGGTCTGTTGAAGTTAATTAGGAAAGAGACCAGCTCTGGTGCATTATCAACTGTAGAAGTCAATATTTGTATTTCTGAGTACTTAAGATTAATTCCTGCACTTTGCTGCCTTACGAGGAGGATACGGATGTATATGCATAAATGAAAGGCTGGAGGAAAATAAGGTATAATGAAAACAGTATATGAAAGAAATAAATGCTAACTGCTATGTAATTATGCATGGGCAGATTTGTTCTGATAATGTCGTACTACATTGCAAACCTTCCTTCTTTGGAGAGGTTGGAAGGGGAGTGGCAGGGCTTGAGTACCCACTTGGGAGTGAAGCACCAGGGAAAGCATTTGCTCGCCCCGGTGGAAGGGTAGGCTACACATCATAACATGCTGCAGTATGTCTTCATGTGACATGTCTGGTACTTACAAAGAGTGGAAATACAGCGGTGCATGAAAGCTTTTACAGTATCAAGAAAGATTAATACAATGGGAATTTATGAGAAAGTATAGATATATAGTTTCAGGAGCTGGCCATTCCCTCGATTACTAAACAATCAATTTGTTTCTCGTAAGTGACTCTCATTCCTTACATTCACTCTAAAAGGATATTGCATAACTTTTGCTCATTATTCTCAATATATTATTTATTGTGAAAGCCACATTTCAGCATTTGATCTATTTATATGCTGTTTGTACACATGAAGTCAGACTTTCTTTGGATTCAGTTCATTGTACCTTAAAAATAATTTGAATACCACAGGTTTCATTGTAAACAGTGAAGGATTCCAACCCTCAGGTCATTGCCAGTGGTTTAAATAAAAGACACTTGGCATTGTTTCAGTAATTATCAGTGTTCTCTTATAAAACCAATTAGGCTTTTCCTGTGATGGAAAGAATATTAAAGGTCATGCAGTTCAAAGTAAGTTTTTAGACATTACCAAATTAAGGAAAATAAACTCCTTCATTAATAAGGTCAACTTATTTAATGTTTATTAGTTCATAAGGATGCGTGAGCTGGAGAGAACTGGCAGGGACAGAATTATGTAGATAACATGATTTTTCTAGGGAACAGCAATTTTTTTCCCGCAGCCCTCTTTGTAAAGTCTGAGTGACATGGTCTAGCCCTTGAACCAGAATGAGCAAAGTGCAATTGACAATGTGGGCAAATGGTTTCCTCAGAAGATAAACTATCTTGAGAACTACACAGAGATGAACAGTACCCCCTAAAAAATGGAATATGCTTTGGAATATTTGGCTTGTGTTTTATTTCAGTTATGTGTCAGTAAAAGACGGCAAGCACTGGCAAAGTGGGAAACCTTCTCTGTGTATTTTAATTTGATTCTAGGTTTATAAACTGCAAAAAATGCGGGTACATTTGTTTCTGTGCATTGTACCTGTATGATAATGGGGTTTTTTAATATGTGCGAAGTAATCGGACTTGTGTGCCTTTGCTCTATGTACTTGTTCCATGCTGCGTTGCAAAGCACAAGAATTCAAGGAAGTCTGTCGACCGTGAGATCACTGAATTCAAGCATATCAGGAAATGTGTGTAGCTGTGTCAGATTTATGCAAACACATAAGCTGAATCCTTCACCTTACTGCAGTAGTAATTTGCCAGTTGTAGTATGCATCAAAAAAAAATTTTGAATGGGTTAATATACGGGTGTGTAAATGACTTGGAGCCATTTCCTTGTCCTGTGCAGCACAATATCCTAGAATATGAACATTTCGCTTTTGGCCAGTGGCGTCCCTTAACCTTCACCCCTTTGCTTTGTTCAGATGATTAGGTGTTTTCCATCTGCACCTCTGTGGGAGAAGCTGTGCTTGTTAATTTGAGCTGACTTCCTAAGGAAATTGGGTTTATCTGATAATGCTTGGTCTGTCCTCTTACCCCTGCGGTAACCTTTGAACATGCTGCCCATGTTCAGTTCCCTCAGAATGAGGAGGTGAGTTCTCAGCATACTATGTCCTTACAATCTTGACAAAACTCTGCAGCTGGATGGAGAGATCCCACTGAGGAAATCGCTGCAGAGTAAAGTCAACTTTTACTGGACTGCAGTCCAGGCCTCTCTAGTGTGCCTTCTCTGACATCTAATAAGGCTTAGGGGGTAATCTATAATACCATTTGCCTGATATGTAACAACAGTAAATCGTGAACAGCCTTGCAGATGTCCCAAAACATATTTAGTCTATTTTTGGTAGTATTAGGATTCACTGCTTTTCTCAGAAGCGTTTGTTTTCTGTTGTTACCATCTGGAGTGCAGTGCTGTGTTCCTAGTAGGGATGGATGTGCTTGTATTTAACAATGAACTCAGTGGCTAATTGACATGGGCAAGGATTTCCAAACTCAGGAGTCAGACACACAATTTTCTGTTCAAAGCGTCGTTTTTCTGGAAACCTCACGCTAAGAACATCAAATGCAATGTCTGGCTTGGGGACCACTCATGTATGGTGTATGCTGGGCAATGTGTGGAGAATGACGCCAGTAGGACTAACAGTTTCCAAATTAGCATACAGTTTAATTGAAAACAGGCATAATTCAGTGAGAACAAAAGGCAAAGCGTGCATAATGTGTATTTAGCTTGAAAAAACAAAAATGTCATCTAATAAGTTCAGTTTTAATTGTGGTAAAAATAAATCATCGATTCCTGCAGTCTCTTTGCTTTGTTCTGCCCTTTCTTTCAGTCCACTGCTCTGCCTGACTGCCCTGCCTCTTCAGTATCACTGTGCTTCTTTTTTCTTTCCAGCCTGGCTGTCCCAGCAGGGATATTCTTCCTACGTCTCTTCATAAGCCACCTGGCTTGTTCTTGTTTTGTGGTTTTTGTTTGACATCAGTAACCTGAAGGCGTCTTCCACTTTACTTTCCAAATCATTCTCAAAATTACTTCCATTGCTATGATTAAACTATCTTGATATCTGCTTCTTCTATATATTTTCCTTTCTTTCTCAAAGCAAGTCCTAAGGGTCTCAGTTTTTGTGTGCCTGTGTGTTGTGCTATCCAACAGGTCCTAAATGCTTTTGTAAAATCACCCTTGAATTGTGGTGCTTGTTCATGGATTTCTTAAGCAAGTTACTTCAGGCCTTTCTGATCCTTGTCCTGTATGTCGTCTTCATGCATCACCCTCCCCAGGTCAGGAAATACCATGCAAAGGGTTTTCTCTTGTCTCTTTGCCAAGTGATGGTGCTTCTCCTGCTAATCACTACGTGGAAGTACGCACCAGCTCTCCCAGTCTGCAACTTGCTTATTTGTATTCCCATAGTGTTTAATAGTCCTAGGACTGGGGGAAAGGAAGAACTCGAAATACTGGAAAGCAGATGCAGCTGCACATTGCCCTTAGATTATGAGCCAGGTGAAACGTTTACTCAGCTGGGGAGGCACTTGTTGGTAATGTTTCTTGCCAAAATGCTTGCCTTTGTAGATGGTGCTTGTGGCCAGGACCTTTGGAAATGAATTGTTGAAGTGTTGATCCTTGTGTTGAGCCTGTGTGTAGCATGCTGACATTGCACTTTTGTGGAGCCAAAGCAGGCTGAGGTGGCTGCAGCGTACCTGGGGTGGCTTCTCAGCATCTTGGAGGTGATGCTGCTGTTTGGAAGCTAGAGGAAGCAGTGAGGAGGGGATTTTTCTCCTGATGCTTGACAGGAAAAAACCCAACAAAACGAAGTTTGTCTCATAGGACAAAAGATTTGGCCTTGTGCATGCCTGCATATTTACTGTGTAGTATCTTAACACCCTGTCTTTGCTCCTTTATTCTCCACTGCAGGTTGGGAGAGTGCATTTGGTGCAGATAGACGACTTGAATTATTTTATCAGCTTTCAAAAAGAGAAATAGCAGAATCTTTAATTCCTCAGAACTGGGGAAAGCCAGATTCCCAAATGGGATTCAGCTTTCATTTATAAACGGGTTTTAGTGATTCATGTCCTGCGAATCTTTTTGAACATGGAATGGTGCCATGTTATAAAACAGAGAGGGAAAGCCTGGATTTAGATTACTAAAGAGAGATTTTTGTCTCAACTTTGGGAATTTTTTTAAGGAGGGAGAAGAATGTACTCTCTTGAAAAACAGCCAGACCCCCTCAAATAAATATTATTAATTCTACTTCCATTTTGTTTTATTACTCAGCTAGCTTTAAAGTCAATGACTGAAGACTGTGGGATCAGCAAAGCTGTTCTAAAGAAAGCCAGTTCATCTTCTGTTTCTGTGTTCATTGTCTTTACTGTCAGCTGTATTGGCAATTTGCTTGGTTTCCCAGAAATGTGTACTTCTGGCATGGCCTTTCAGATAGGGGAATTTTTTTGGAAGCTTTCTGTTGGCAGTTGTAGGATGTGTAATTCGATATTTTCCTTTTTTTCTGGAACGTAGACATGTTTTCTTTCACTTTGAAGGTTAAATTAGTATCTTTGGGCAGGGACAAGTAAAATGAGAGTTCTCCACCTGCTAAGCAGAATAATTTTTCTTCTAACAATAAGGTTTTGATCTAGACACATACTTAGCACTGGCATTTCTACCTGGCTGTATTTGGGATGACGGGTGTTCAGTATGGCCAAAAATGCAGCCTGCCATCAGGCTGTACAATTTCTTGGTGATGTGCTGTATAATAATTTTCCTTGAGAGATTTTAGTGTTCCATTTGGTGGTAAATGGTTATGATGATACGTTTAATTGTGGAGAAAAAAACAAATAAATTGTAATGAGAAAATTTATTGACACATATTTCTTCCATTATGTTTAATACCTAAGTTTATACTGGTGTCATGGTTTCATCTAGTATTCTTAGCTTACAGTTTCCCTAATCCTTTTGTATAAGCTGACTGTAACCGTTTCTGTTTAGGTATTTGCTTGTGGAGCACAAACATAGCCATAAATGTGTGGCCGCTGATGCTCACTCAATTCACAGATCTTTTAAAAACCAAATTTGGAGGGTTGTGACTGGTAGATCAGACTGCAGGCAGAAAGCAGGCGAGAAGATTTTTGATTTTTTATCTGTTTTGTTTGTTTGTTTTCAGAGTGGTTTCCAAGCACATGACAATGAAATACATTCGAAGACCAGAAAACTCATAAGTACAACAGAGCTTTGGAGAACTTCTATGTTTAGAGAAATGATCTGATACCACTGGCTAAGAAAATACTTTTTTTTTCCCCTCTGAAGAGAATAGAGCATTTGGTCAGATATGCAGAACCAGCTAAATACATAATATGAAACACAGTTAGTAGCAGAGATACCAGTTATCTTCTGTTTTTCCCTTTGAGAGGTTAAGGTTAAAAAGGCTGGTAATGTCTTAACATGTTACTGTCAAACAGCCAGTGCTGCCCTGATGTTCTCAGCTTGTCACAGAACCTTTAGCCTTATTCACAGCTTACAATGTTTTGAAGGAATGGTGTCCACAGATATTTTCCCAGGCACACGTTACTGGCTTGGAGTACTTTCCCCTGTCTTGCCTATCTGATCACCAGTAGGTGCACCGTGTGCATCAAAACGTCTTTAAAAGTCACCTAAAAGTCCAAAGGTGGTATTGAGCTGTCTTAAATAAGGGCCACCATCCATTGGCTTCAGTGTTGAAGAATCTGGATCTAATTGTTTCTTTTTCAGCTTATTTACATAAAAAAGCTTGTTAAAATGACTTTGTTCTCACCACAGGCCCAAGGGTAGTTCCTCTGCACAACGTAAAGCCCTGAGCAGAAGTCAGGGCATCTCCATGTCTGTAGCTTCCAACAGTTACTGTGAAATCCTGCTTGTAGTAGCTGCTCTTAAATATTGGCAATTACATGGTGAAGCCTGCCATGCCTTTGCTTAATTTGCATGTGAACACTTTTTGGATGCACACGCAATGTTGTTCCTTAGAATAGATTTATGGGAGGATTTTTCCTTATTTTAAAATTTCAAAAGTAAAAAGACCTTGTCAGGCAAGGCCTTTGATATGAATTTGGTCTGTAAATATACTCATGCTAAGTCAGGAGGTTTGCAGTCCATTTGATGATGAAATTGCAGTCTGAAGTACTAGATAAACAGCTACGTGGCAGCTTTATACACCAGGGACAGGATCACACACTGAAATTGAGTCAACAAGGTCTGAATGTTGGGAGAAAGCAAACACGGCATGGGCTGTGTAAACACATCCTGCACATAGGCTTGCCTTAGAAAAGTTCCTTCATTGTGCTTGATAATGCTCAGGCCGCAGGGGGCAGAAATACTTTGAAGCTGAGGATACAGCAAGTTTGATCCACGGAGAAATACTTGTTCCAGGAATGATCAGAAATCTGGAAAGTGAGACTCGGAAATGGTGAAAAAAACGAGAGGTTTTAAGGGAGGAGCTAGTAGAGACCTGGTATTGGTCATCTTCTATGTAAGAGGTTGCTGCAAGGCAGAGGATAAATTGTTCTTTGTCAGCTGGAGATAGGACAAAGTAATGCGCTTGAAATGAGTATAGAGAGTTGCGTAGCACATCGAGGGCACTAATGATAGTGCCAGTGAAGTGACACGTATAGATTGCCCAAGGAAATGAGATTTTATGGGATGTGCTGTTTCTGATGTTTTTCAAGGTGAACAAATGGTTTAGCTGCAGCTGCTTTTCCTGGTGGAGAGCACAGGCTGGCCTCTTTCATACCACTTTGTAAAAATAAAGACTTAAAATGTAAAGCATGTACACCTAGTAGCAAGTGCTCCTGTTGCACTCCAGCCAGCCCTGGTCAAGGTTTTTTCTTCCTCAGAGTTCTCTTGTCCTAAATAAGTATCTCTGACTCTTGCATTGTCCTTTCCATATTAAGAGTACATCTGCCCTGAAGATAACATGCTTTCCATCTCTGTCCAGGTTAAGGAAAAACCTCCATGCCTTGTTCAAATTAGCCTTGAACTGATGGAAGGCAGCTTTCATCCAAAGAAAGTGAAATTCCTATTTTTAAATTATTTCAATTATTTTGTAAATTTATAATTAAAACAAGCCTATAAATGGGGTTCTTTTCCCCTGACTAATGGCATTTAATTATGCGACATGAGGCTTCAAATGGCCAACTTTTCAGCAAGCTGTAAAATGTGTATGAGAAGACAAGAACCAGGCAGTCTATGCTTCTTAGGAAAGATTGTGGTTTACAAGAAACTCATCATACTCTGCATGAAAGTACATGAAGACTCTGAAACAGAAATTAAAACTGTACTTGAGTTAGAAAAATGTGTTATGACTCAAATTTCTTGTAATTCACTGCTGTGATGTTACTCTTAAAACTTCTGCACTAGGGGAACTACTCAGTAAGTTGTGTATTGAAAGAGTGTTCAGCAAAGCAAAAGATTTTCTTGAAACACACATATACATATAGTTGCTGAATCTGCCTTGTAAACCTGGCATGACCAAACAAGTTTTGCACAATCCTGTACAGATAATAAGTTTAGAAAGTGAGAGCTTTGGGATTTAATTAACTTCACAAGGCAGTTTTCTCTCCTTCAAGTGGCATCAGTTCTTTCCCTTTTTCTTTTCCATTCTTTCCTGGGCTTCCACTAGCTGATAGGGGACTGTCAAGTGATTTAGATATAAAACTTGAAATTTTGATTTTGAGCTTTTGTGCAAACCAGAAATGGACTTCTCATAAACTCACAATAAACGCATAAACAAACAGATGTAATTTACATGTATGTCACAAATCAGTCATTTTATTCGTGTACCTCCCAGGCCTGTCTGAATGGTCTTCACATTTTTGATTAAGTTATAGGTTTGTGAGCAAAGTTTAAACCTGGTTGTAACATCCAGTATTTTCATTAGTAACATGGACAGACAGGATATGAAGACCCTGAGAGACACCAAAATGCAGTAGGGGGCTTATGGCACAGAGGTTATTATATTTCATGTGCTGGTGGGTTCTTGATTCAGCTTTACCTGAGCATGGGTTTGTCAGATTTCACTCTTTATTTGGCCTTTAACAAGTTGTACAGCGTGGATATTACAGTTTAGGAATATAGAAGAGAAGAACTGAACATGTCTGCGGGTAGTATAGCTTAAATCAGTATGTTTGTAGCGAGGTCGTCAGATGGCTTGAGAACATGGTGGAAACAAAACAATTGTTAAGTTTTAAGGGTGTTTCTTCCCTCCAGATGTAAAACTGCCCTTTACTGCAGGGTCTCTCTCAGGTGCTGTGCTCTCTGGGCCTTTCCCTCAGCCTGGTTATTGCAGACCAGGGTGAAGAAGCAAAATGTCCCCTTGTGAACATATTTGGATTATTTGACATAGTGCCAATGTGTTTCTCCTCACACAGTGCAGAACGGTGAGGGACAGGAGAGCATTTTGGCCATTCCCAGCTGTAACCCTGAGGGAGAACTCCTTAAAAAAAAAGTAACTAAAAATACATGGCCATATTGCAGGGATGAGGAAGCACACTCCTGGTGGCACAGAGGACTTCAGTGAAGAGAGGTTTCTTTTAAAATTACGGAGGCTTTTCGACAAAGTCTGATATTCTGACAATGGGGTACCTCTAGCTTTGGAAGAGATTTCTAAGACATGGTCAGGAGCCTTTCTACTTCAGAATTTTAGAAGAAGTAGCCTGGAAAAAACAGAAGTTTTACAAAACGGCTCTGCAGGAGAGGCTGGCTCAGCTATGTTCTTAACACAAAATGGCCCAGCTCCTGCTGGTCACCAGGAGAAGGCCCCTTCCACAGGGGAGCTACAGTCTCTGGGAGGCTGCTCAAGTCTCAGAGCTTTCAGGTGGCAGGGAGAGAATGGACTTGGGAAGGATTGGCTAGGCTTTAGGGTGAGCTTTCCTGCAATTTTCTTTTTAAGAACGAAACCTGATGGTGGCTGATGTGTGGGTGGACCTGAATGAGTTCCCCAGCTTCCGCCAAACAGTTGGACTTCTCTTGGAAAAACATGCAACCCCTTAATCTTCAAAGAACACATTAAATGTAGTAGTCTAGATAATTTTTACCTTAAGGTTTACAGCAACAAGTGCCTTTTGTTAGAGAAATGGCTGCCTTTTGTTTTTTTCTTTCTGTTTTTCTGGGTTTTTTTCCTCCAGACATAATTACTTAACACTGGTTTGAGCCAGTGATCCTGAGTGATCAGATCTGGTTCTGCAGTGTCTTGGATATCCTGTAGCTTTGAGTAGCAGCAATATGAAAAGTGAGCAGAGTGGGGAGGAAAACACGTGGGCTCTCCTGCCCCCTTAAACCTGTAACTGAAGCAGGGGACGTTTCTATTCACGGTGAACAAGACCCATTGTGAATGTGCCATTTCATCAAGCGTCTTGCTTGCCAGACAACATAGAAAAAGGAGTCGCTGTGCCTGGGAGGAGCACTGAAAATGAAAAGTAGATGGAACAAAAAGTGGCCTTTGTGAAGTACCAGCTCTGGAATTTTAAAGGGTTTTTTTTGTTTGTTTTTGTTTTTAATTTTAGAGCTGACCAGTTTGTTGGAAGATGACATTTGTTCCTGCTTGAAGCTTCTGTTTTGAAAACCAACAGTAGAAGGATGTGGAATAATTCAAGCCTCTGCTGCCTTTTAGCGCTAGCTATTTTATGTTTAAGAAGCTTAATATATAGCCAAGAGATAGGTGAGTTTATTGCAATGTAACTCACTGATTACTTTTTCTTTGTAGCTTCTCTACTGACACCATTTAATTGCATTGCTTTCCTCCTATATGTATGTTCCAAAACCATCACCTCTGTGGTCCCACAGCATCCTAGGCATGGAGGTAGTACAAGGCTTGGTCTCTGCTTTCTAGCCTAGCACCCAGTGGCATCTTGTAAACCAGTGCAAAACTGGGTGCTGAATTCTCCATAATGCAACTGTGATAGTCTGCATATGCAGTTGTGTAAATGTCAGCATTCAGACCTTCTTGCTGTGTATGTCAGCTGTCTGTGACAATTTCACACATTATCAGTAATTGCCCTTCTGTTATTAATTGCCCTCAATGTGGGACAAAGGAAAAGAGCAAAAAACTTGTTAAGTTTATCGTCAAAGCTTGTGGTTTTGCCATTGGCCCAAAGTCTGCTTATTAGGCTAGGATAGGAATGGCTATTGTGGAAAGAGGCAGCTGCCTGTGTTGTTGCACACAAGTATAAACCCAGATTTCAGGCACTTGAAATCTGGCAGTCTGTGGCTGTCTGAAATGAGGCACACAAGTCATTCAACAATTTTAAAATACTGGCCAGCATGCAGGCAATAGAAATGTAAAAAGAATGGCTATAGATGTGAACAGTAGCAATTGTTTTACAGTTCGTTATTTTTGACCTTCATTTTGTGACCATATTTCTTATATGATTTCAGGTTCTCTGGGGCATCCCTGGAATTTTAAATGTGTAACACACAATTTACGTAAAATGATCTGTACTTGGGATGTCTCTTCGAAAGGAAGACATGGACAAACTGACTTTTGCTACACTACCAAGTAAGTCAGCTGTATACCTGGTTGAAAACTACAGAATTTTATGAAAGTGTAGTTATTCCTCAGTCACTGTCCATGGAATTTATGATGCTGTTGTTTCCCAGCATCTCCCCATCAATTTTCCTTGGGTGGTGCTCCTCCAGGCACTGTTAACTCAGGCCATGGTGGGGTTCCTGGCAAAGTGTTGTTTCGTGCTAACAATTCTGCCAAAATCTGCTTGCTGTCTTTAAAGGACTGGAAGATGCTCTCATTTACTTATTCTCTGTGTATCTGCCTAGCCCTTGCTCAGAGTTTTCATGAGGGACATCTTCATACCAGGTTCAGTCCAAAAGGAAATGATAGTTGGAAGAAGTGAATCTTGATGTTATGGGCCAAAGCGGTAGAATATATGACATAAGTGTTGAGATTCACATGTGGAAAAACATGAAAAATCTCTTGGTGACTGTCTTACAACCTTGATAAATTTAAAGCTGTTTGGAAAGCATTGTATTAGAGGAAACGTAAAATTGTTCCACAATTACAATAGCTTTTCCAAAGTGAATGTGAGATGAAAATTTTGAGAAGTGTTACAAAAACTTGTATCTTTGTGTTTTTCACTAATCAGAACTACATGTTCAATTCCCCATGCTCTGAGTCTGCCAAATACTTATCATGTGCTAGGGATGAGTTCAAATCCTTTTTACATCTTGATCCTGCCCCCAATCCAGATATTTGTACTGTCCTTTTTCCTGTAAATTCTGCAGGCAGCCCAGGCTTGTCCTTGGGGTCCCACAGCTTGGCTGCACTTCTTCCACCTACATGTTTGATTTTTCTGTGTCTTGTTATTCCTCCTGCATTGCCAGCTATCATTTCTATACAAAAAAACCCCCCACCTATAAGTGACATTGTGACCAGAGTTCAGGAGTGCAGGGTTCATGAGGCATTGCCCTCTAAACAAGAGCGGTCAGGTAGCTGCTGATGTTTCTCCTTAGCAAAACAGAACAGGCTTGGGTCCCTGAAGCAGAGGGGCTGAGAGCTGAGCTTAGTGCAGACGACCTCCCTGAGGGAAAGAGATTTTGTTTTTCACTTGCCCAAACATCCTCTAATAATATCTCAGTACAGAACAGGAATAGCCTTTCTGAGCGCTCAAGTCTCAGCTGGCCTTCTCTAGCCCAGAGTCTTGTGTAAATCTTACAAGTTCAACCCAAGCTCTTGACTCCAGCTGATGGGAGCGCCAGGGTCCTATTCCAGTTCATAAGTGACTAACAGTCCCTCAGCAGGAAGTCTGGCATTGTTCTCTTTGCTTTCCTTCCTCCCATCATTCCCCCAAGGGGAAGGTCTGGATTTTTCCAAACTTTTTGCCTTTCTAGTGCGTATCAATGATAATGAGCAAAGGGACTTGACCTATCCATTATTGTTTCCTGTATGCATCTACAACCTCCAGACAAATGCCAGATCACATTGTGCTGAGCACTGCACAAACATTATGCACAGACTTTATTTAGATCTGGGATCTTAGCAATTCTCTCCTGTACCCTCTACTCTTTCCCCACAAGCTGAGCAGCAGAGGGGAGCTAGAAGATTTGTTCTAAGATGGGGACACAGGTGGGTAAACCTGCTCTTCACACACATATGGCATCACTTAGAGAGGAAATGGAGGGAAAGTGTAAACATAAAGGGATATGTGTGTTACTGTTGGGTTTTGGATTTTTTTATTTTGCTTATTTTGAAACACTCATTTATATGGTGACTGTAGATTTCAGAAATGCGTCTTTTAGTTAAGAAGTCAGTTTTTCACTTTGAAGTGTTCTCTTAACAGCTAGGTAGCTGCATTATACAGCTAGTGCGAGGCCTATTCTGTGGTAAAAGTGACTTGAAAGACAAGGGAATGCCTGTCAATCTGGCACTAACCAAAGCCCGTGCAAGTCTTACTCCTTCACAAACTCGATGGAGCTCTCTGTTATAATACAGAGAATTTTGTTTTATTAGTATCCTAGGAATAGGACTTAACTTGCCTGAGCTTCCTATCAGCTGAAATACCTGCTTAATCCTCTCTGTCTTTGCAGTGACCTCCCCCCTCCAGTGTGTTTTAAAACTAAGGAGAAAAGGGTTGAGATTCCAGTCCCAGAGAGCTCCAGCACAGTGACAATAACCACAAACAGCATTTCTGGAACTGCATTTGCTACCAAAGAATTTGAAATTCACAAGAAAGACATCTGTAAGTTTCCGGTTTTATGTATGTACATAAGGCCTTTATACTTTGATGAACAATGCTCCAGCAGTGTTTAAGCTTGCAGTTTTCTTTGGCCGTGTTCCTGTATGTAAAATGGTGGTGTGCTGAGTCCATATGGATCTACTACACGTAACAGGTTGTTTTCTCTTACCCTTCAGGGGAAAAAAAACCCTCTTATCTGTAGATTATAGCAGTAATCAAGGATAGATAGCGAGGAGGAAAATCAAGTACAATACTGTTACATGCCCTTTTTTCCCCCCATAATTGCAAATTAAGAAGGATTTGTAAACAAGTTTGTAATCTACATATTGAGGTACCTGCATGGTGTGTAAAGTGCATTTGTCAAATTTGGCTTGGGAAAGGCAGAATAAACTTCTTAGTGCCTGTTCTCTCATTTTAAATGCTGAATAGCTACAGAACAAAGTAATTTATTCTTGCAGTTTCACATTTTAAGGGAAGTTATTACATATGTCACTTCTGATAGTATCATATTTTCTTAATATATGCCAGACTTACCCATTCTATTCAAATCTATCTGAAACTGAGCAAATACATTTATGCTTGGGAGGTAGGCTGTGTCATATTGGAGTCATGGATCAGTTAGACTGTTTACCAGTTCCTTCCTCCCACAGGAAGAAGCTGGACATAAACACCATCTACCAATGCTGGCTTATAATTTAGTCTTTGGTTTTGGTTTGCCTGCTTATTCCTATAATGCAGTCCAGTTTTAAAGCCAGTAGCACTTCTGACTTTAGTCAGTTTTCTGACACAGTTTTCTCTTCAGTTGAGAGCAGCTCAAGAGCTTTAGCAATACACAACTCAAAAATATGTGGGAAACACACTGGGATCTCCAGCACCTTGCTGACTCCAGGCAGGGTGAGTTTCTCAGGTTTATCACAGGTTATCCCGGGTAGTGTGTTGACCGTGCTGACTTTGCTGGCTCTTAGAGCCTCGGCTAGGACCAAAGTTGGATTAAAGGCACATTTTAGAAACAGAATTTATCCTGCACCAGGCCCAGTGAACTGCCATAAGAATTGTACTACCATAATCCTTGCCTACTTCTCAGTCTCTTGCTTCACTGTCACTCATTCATGGAAGAGGTGCTTCTATTTAATCTCCCTGTCCTGTCCTTATCACCATGTCATGCTTTTCATATTTATTCTAGGTTAAAATCTCATTCTCCATGATCCTCTTCAGACCTTTGCGTGAGCTTCTTCCATCCTGTGCTTCTGCTCTCCTTTCTGTCTCTCTCACTATCGTTGCAAGTTCCCTCTTGCTTGCTGGTCTCCAAAACCCACTTCTTTCTTTGGGGCATTTTCCATCATCCTCCCTAGCTATGTTCTCCTGTACACTTCAAAGACTGTCGCCATGTTTCCTTTATCTGTGTGGCACTGAATGAGCGTTGTGAAAGATAGGACGCCTTCCTTACTATGCATTATGAAGAGTCTTATTCATGATCAGTTACTCACACATCTGCATGCTGAGATGTTAAAAGAAAATGCTACCTGGTGACTCATCAGCACCTGTGCTTTTCTGGGAACTGTCATGCTCAAGTAATAACAGAGTCCATCTTGTTCTAATTACAGAGGTTGAGTTACATGTTTGTATGGCTACTAGCCAGCGCAGAGTAGAGAGATGTGGCTGTTAAACACCTGTAAGGTTGCTGTTGCTGACTAATGACTTGAAAATGGCTTTTTTCCCCCTCTCTTTTTCAAGCGTTTGTTCCTCTCACTCCACACATTCTTAGTTTAACACCTGACTTTTCAACTTCCACATTAAATCTGAAGTGGAGTGATAGTGGATCAGTCTTCCCATATGGACTGGATGCCTTTTGGCAGATTCAGATACTCCGTAAAGAAGCCATGGAAAAAGTCATACAAGTAAGTCCTTTTCTTCCCTTATGTAAAATACATACACAATTTTTGCCCATGATAGTATTCTGGGAGGTCATTTGAAGAAAGCTGAGAATAATGAAAATTGTAGAGCTTTGTCTCAAGTCTTGGTGGTTCTTGACTGTTCAGTTTGCTTTTTTTTTTCAACCACAGTCATTCCAGGTCAATTTGTACCTCTGTTCTACAATTTGTAGGAATGAAGAAAAGATAAAATTAGCAGCCTGGGACTAATATTAGAAGAGTTTCATTTTGAAAAGTTGGAACATATCCCTGCCTGGGAGAGGCCCAGGATATGGGGATACAGTATATACCTTTTGAAATGCTTGGCGAGCTTCCAGCTGTCCCTCAGATGTCCACCTTCTGGTGTTTCTGGATGGCTGTTTCCCTGGCTGGTGGGCTCTTTAGCATCTTAGTTTTTTATGCAAGTAAATTCAGAGCACAACTGAAAGTTAGGTGGGACACTGCAACCATGCATCAGGATTTTATGATTTACATCACTTAATTTGCCATTCTGTTGACATCTGAGAGATTGTAAGTCATTACTAACAGATGTTCATAAACTCTTGGGGTTTTTTTGGGGGGAAAACTTTGTAGGTAACTTACTATTCAAAACTGACTCATGAGGACATCATTCTTTCTTGGAACTGGACATCAGATATGCCTTTGGAGTGTACATCACACTACGTGAAGATTCGCTGTTATATTAATGTAACACAGTTTGTTGGCCCAAAGGATTGGAGTGACTGGAGCCCAGTAGAAGAGGTCCCTGGTATGTTTGTTCCCTTGCTACCACATGGACTTTGATTGCTTTATGGAAAGTAAGCCAAAATCAGAGGAAAAGCATTAGGCAGTGGTGGAAGCTGCTTTTTGGGGGTGTTTTGATTAGAGAAATAATGCAATCGTTAGTTAATGAAACCTAGTAAACATTGATTTGTATGCATTCAAGTGCTCCTTAGTCACATTTTAGCTGATCAGCACCATGTTTATAGCAATTTTTTCATGTGGGTTTTTTTGTTTGTTTTTGTTTTCTGTTATTCCTTCTCTGCTAGGAAAAGATACCGAGCCCAATGGGAGTGGGGTGTTTCCGCAGGACACTGTGGTGGCAGTCGGTTCAGATGTGACAATTTGTTGTGTCCATGAAGAAGGACAGCAGATACAACGGATGACTTATGGACCAGAAGTATACCCAATGATACATCTAAGCAGTCGGAGCAGCGCAATCAGAGTACTAAACGCCAGTGCTTCAGATACCAGTGGGACAAATGTAGTGTGCATACTGTCTGAAGATGAGATGGATGGAACTGTCTTGTTCGTAGGATGTATGTATCATTATGTTTACTAAGATTAGGAAAATCAAAATAAGTTTGAGATTCTTAGGGTTCTGCTAGGACTAGCTAGGACACTAGTGGCTTTTTTCCCCCTGGCCTTTGGTTTCTGAGGATGAAGTGAGATTGTACTTGTTTGATTTCACTGTGGAAATTCCAGCCCATGGAGAAGATGCCAAGGCCGTGAGGATGAGGAGGTACCCATGTAAGCCCTCTTCTCTTAGAGCACTGGCCCAGTGCTTGTCTCCTTGATGGCTTTTTCTAAGGCACTTCTTCATGCTCTGGAACGCTTAGTAGTTTATTGCCATATGGAGATTCATTCCCAGTCTCTTGTCACTTTAGGTTTACATCTGTTCTGGTTTGATCCATGACAAGGTGAGAGTAAGAGCAAGAATTGTAAGTGAAAACATTAATTTACCAACTAGTTGAGTGAAGACAATAAAATAGTTAGACTTTTAACAACAGATGCTCATCCCCAGCAGTAGCTCCGTGGGAGCTAATCACAGCAAAGGAACACATCTGACAGTTCGCTTTCCTGGAATTTTTTCTAAACATTCTGCTAGTATTTTCTTCAAAGATACTGAATCACTGTGTAACTTCTCTGTGTAACCATGCCAGCCTCTTCCAGATACAGATACCTCTTAAATTACTGAAAGTATCTGGTTTGTCTTTTTCATAACTAGTCACTTCAGAGCTTTGTGTATTTTCCCCACAGGGGTTTTGAGCTATCTTCCAGTAGCTACCCATTAGAATCCTATTCCCCATTAGAAATGCCTGCCTTTGAACTTAGGGTCCTTGGGGTTGGGGGAAGGGAAAGGAGAGACTGGACTAATTTTAAAGGTATGTTTCCAACTCCAGCTTGTGCCTCCTGTCATTGACTTTGTGTGTTAAGTATGTGATACCAAATGCAAAATAGAATCCAACCTTTATGCCTTCTCACTGAGATGCCATTTTTGTATTTTTTGTGCAGTATTTGCTTTTGTGGGAGAATCTTCCAGCTAAATAAGTCAGTGGTTCATGAACAAAGGCTGTAATAATCCTATAGGTTTTTCCCATACAGTCGTTTTTGTAGAGCTGGGATGTGGTGAAGTCTGTTTCCTGGCAGTGGGGTTTTTTTTGTGATATGTACTTAGTGGGAAGTGAGAAGACTTGTCATGATGCTCTTGCTGATGAAAGACATTTGAGAAAGAAAAGGTAGAGGAAATAAATGTGTATGCATACCACCTTAGGTAAGCCTAGGTCTGGCAAAGCAAGTGTTCCTTTTGGCCCGTTGCTCTTAATCTGAACTGAAGCCTGCCATTGTTGCCTCTTGTGTTAATGCCCCTTCTCTAGCACAGCTACATGGTTATTATTGTGCTACCTTTTGAAGAAAAGTGTGTGAGACTTGAAATAAACGTTCTGCTTTAGCATGGTTACCCTCTCTGTTGGGATCACTGCCCATCATCTCCAGGAAGGCACTCAACACTGCCCTAGTATGGGATCAAAGAGAAAGCTGTAAAAGGAAGAGATGGGCACTTCCAAAGCAATGGTGAAGAGAGTGAGCCATTTGGGGCTTGTTTAGACTTTCAAATTCAGTGTGGAATTCATGCTGAAGGGAACATCTTGACATGACTTGCTTGGAGAATTAAAAGCAGTGGTTGGGGCTGGCGTGTAAGAAAATGTGACGCACAGCCGACAGCATTCCTGCATTGCTCAGCGGCTAAACTGACGCTCAGAATTTTTGAAAAGTCTTGGCAGAGTTTCACTGAAACACTTCCAGGTCAGAACCTGGAGCTTGTGAACATATTTGCATATGATTTACCAGATTACCCACCCACTTAGAAGCCTAGAGTCAAGTGTTAGTCAGATGGGGCTGATAATAACAATCCATCTGTTTTATTGGGATGTTTTAAGGCACTATTGTTTATGTGGTCATCATGTAACTATTACCATGTATTTGTAAGGCACTCCTAGACCCAGCAAACATGAATGGTGATGTCTGCAGGAAGCTGGTGGCCCAACTGTCAAGTTGAATGGCAAAACATCGGCTAACTTTTTGGTTTTCTTTTGTGCTACAGATGCCCCTGATACTCCTCAAAACTTGAGCTGTGAAACGTTCAACTTCCTGATAATAAAATGCACCTGGAAACCAGGCAGACCCAGTGGACTATATGGAAAACGAAGAACTAAATACAGTTTGTTTGAAAGGTAAAACAGTTCAGCACTAAGATGAGTAAAATGGTAGATAGAACTAGGATATATCCATTGCTGCCTGTGACTTCCTGCACCATGGCTATTTAAATGAGATAGACTCCATTGTTTAGAGCCTAGAGTACCTTTCAGGAGTTTGTGGAGGTTGAAACTAGACTAAACTTTGGGAACCGTTGTCTAGCTCTGCAAAGTTCCAGTGGGAGTTAAGGATGACTTTTCCCAAAGGTTTATGCCATTATGAACTCAAGAGAAGAAAAGGGCTTAGTGTGTCCGGCTGCTGCCAACATGTACGTAAGAATAATATGAAAATGCAGGCAGATAGTAGGAGTCATTCTAAAATTTTGTATATGCAACCTGTGTCAGATCATCTATGAGACATTTACTGAGCTTCTGCTAAGGAGGATGACAGAAGCTCACTGAGGAACAATTGTAAGACAGGCCATGAGGCATTTCCCAAATGCTACTGCAGAAAATAGCAGTGCAGAAGCCTTCTCCTACAAGCATTAAGCACTAGATAGTGTAGAGCAGGCAAAGTGCATGCACAAAACATTGAAAGGGACAAGTAACCCTGGGTTTATCCACTGATGTCCCACTAGTTTGTCTTACGTCGTAGATCATGTAAAGCCTTAAAAGTGAAGAATCATTTTGGGATAGCACTTGCAAATGGGATTCTTTGGTGGTTATGATTAGAAGTTAGTGAGGGGTTAACAAAATTTTCATGGTGAGAAGGCTCCCCCTTAATGGCAAAGGAGCAGTCAGGGAAAGGAGCCAGGAGAGGCCTGAGTCACACAAACTGATGGGAAATGGAGTCTCGTGGTGGCTTTGAAACAAGTTAGAGGCAATGAGGATTGATATATGATCACAGGTGTTGTCCAGGATGCTGGTGCTAAGAAAGCTATTGGGTAGGGTGCGAAGAGGTAGACAAAACAGAGCAGGTATTCAAAGGAAAGGAGCTCCAGTCTCTGGCTGCCCGTATTCAACTCATACATGAGGATGTCGTTCAGACTTGTTGTGCTCAGCCCAAAGCTGTGAAAAGATTAATGTGATGCATTTCAGGGTAAATATTATCTTCCTTGTACTCAGCCCACACTGAGCTATTGAAATAGAGAATATGGCATGGAGAGAGCTCAGAACTCAGCTCAAACAAAATAAAAATGCCCAAAGGAAGAAATTAAACTTGTGCTACTGAATGAGAGGTTTACACAGATCGTAATTAAAGCAACTTGCATATACGTACATACATACAGGTACAAACTTTAGATTTTACCTCTAAAGATGTAACTAGTCTTGGCTGCTACCAGACTGCCTCTCCTGCTTTTGATTTAAAAACAGCTAGGACTAGTGGGTGTATCCCAGGTAACAAACCTTAGTTTAGATTAGGCAGGGCTGATAGAAAGATGTAACATGTGTGTGTGTGTGTGTCGAATCTCCCCAGTTCAGAAAGCAATTAAGAACATTCCTTAAATGCAAATGTATGCTGATCTGAACAAAGATACTTTAAATCAGAATCTTAGTTGTGACTTGTGAGGTGGTTTTACAGGACCTACCTGTTTTCCAGGATTTTGGGAAGTGAGGATGGAAATGTTATGCTAGTGGAAGAGAAGAGTTTCACGTGAGAACAGGGCAAGTCATGACTGATGCCACTTTAACCTGCGTTGTGGTGTTAGATATGCCTCTGCAATCAAATCATTCTGTAAGCCATGTGTCAGTGAACCCATCATTCTTTACTGTGTTTTCAGTCTAGAATTCTGCCTGTTGCTAAAAATTATCTTTTTCAAAAATTCAAAAATTGTTCCCCCCTTTTTTTTACTTTGTAGAATATCTGGTAAAAATGTTTCATGTGAAGTCAATGAAATGAACAGAGAGCGTGTCTGTGGCTTTCCAGTACTGGCAGATCAGAATACCTACGATTTCATACTAGGTGTCTCCAATCCCATCGGGCAAACAGAGTCATCACTTATGGTTGATTTAACTCAAAGAGGTAAGACTTCAAAACTACAAAGGCAAAAAGATGTTTTTCCTGCATGCTAACTAACCATTTGTTTGTTTTGGGTTTGAAGAACTCTGACATGGTATACTTGTGATTATTTTGCTTTGTTGTCACCAGTATTTTGCTGTGTTCGATAATTTGAACTTGAAAATAGCTTAGGACATGTCCTGAGGCAATGTTTAGGTGGACAGGGAGGTGCCAGTTTTGGACAGTAATGCTACCAGATTGGATGCACTACTGTGTGGATAAAAATTTACTTGTGATCTAATAATTAGCCAGCTGCTGTTTATGTATTACTTCATATTCTATTACACATCAGTAATTAAAATCTAGGTGTAACTTTATGAACTGTAAGTGACCCTGACCCTGTATTTCAGTGTCTGCTTACAGGGCAAAATTTTACACAGTTTTACAACAGCAGGGTTTGGAACATAAGATTAAGTAGCACTAAAAGGTGAAAGGTGATAGCAAGGGTATTACCTGCTATTGGTAATAGCCATGATCATCTGCTGTTGTGGTTTGTAAAAAGAAACAACTTCTTTCATTAGACCTTCAGTTTGAACTCCCTTAAGTAAAGGGAGAAGATGACCACATTTCTAGTGCTGTCTTCCCCATCTGTTTCCATCTGCCTTCACAACCACCGCTGAGGATTCGAGGGTTCCTTATGGTTACAGTATTCTGCCATTTTCTCCAAAAAACTGAATTTAAACATGAAGATGGCATGACTTTTTGGTGTGCCAGTTCAACTAGGCTGAGATTATAATTGTCAAGATTAAATTGGCAGGTCCTAGAAAAGCATTATTTGTTTCTGTTAATTATGAACTGGGCTGTTTTGTACCCAGTTGATGTGACTGCGATTTCCTAGTTGTTTCCTTTCCCTTCTTTCCCTAACTGTCCGCTTCATTCCCAACATAGAGTACATATTTCCTTAAGGGTAACTGGACTGAATCCAACAGTAGAGATTTTTTTCTTTGATAGCTATGAATAGTAGTACTGAATATTATTGAAGAATTCTGTGAAGGATTCTTTTAGGGGAGGGAGAGGTCATTTAGGAGTCCTAGCCTGTCCTAGTCTGCAGATTTAAAGTTCTAACTTTAAAAGTTCCCAGAAGGTAAACAAAGTTGAGTGGATTTCATCTGTGGTCTTCTGAATTAGCTCGTGTTTCGCTTTTTGATAAAGTCAGTACGAGGGGAAATGCTTTTCTGCTCTCCAGCTCCTTATCACACATGCCAGTATGCTCAGCCTTAAGTAAAACTGTTTCCAGGTTTGATAGCTGAGAAAAGCGTCAGGAATGAGACTGCTTGCGGGTGCCTTCCAAGCACCAGCTGTCCTAGTTGCTGATCGGATCACTTATTTATCCTTCTGATTCCCTTTGATCTTTTAAAACCAGATTTTTCTGAACCAAAATGAATGTTTTTTCTTAGAACTGAGGGTTTTTTCTTTATTTTTGAAGTTCATCCAAAAACTCCAGAAAAGTTAACTGTTTCTGGGAATAGCTCTACAAGCGTCCGTCTGCGTTGGTTTATAAATGGCAGCTTTGCTGAGATCAGGCTTCTGTGTCAAATTGAAATTAGCAGTGGTCACTATGAGCGGAAACTGGTAAGTGTTGATTTTAATGGATTTTTTTCTTTTTTTTTTTTCTGAGATGTTGATTTTTTTCCACTGAACTAATCATGTTTCAAATTCTTTTCTCTTTTAAGAGCTTCACTCTGATCATCTTATTAAATGATTAATGCAGTAATGCTTAGAAGTTCATCTACTAAAATTGTAAAAAGTTCTGCTCGTCTCCATTGTTGCCTGCTTGCTTTTTTTTTTTTTTAGTTGATTTTAAACAATTTAGAGAGAAGTCAAGTTAGCCATGTCATATCATATCCGTACCAGCAGGTGATCCCCAGTGAAGACCTCTGCAGCTGGAGAGAAGGTGGTATTTCTAGGTGGGGTTCAGATTTTTCAGCATTCAGGCTTCCAGGTGCTGCCTGTCTTTGATACTGTGTGTCACTGACTAGAGCCGCGTATTTACTCTGCTGACTGTCAGAGGAGCTTAGGATACTAACTTAAGACACCAGCAGCAGATACTGAGTGTAGGTGGCGGGAACAGATCCTCTTCTTCCATATTGCCTAACAGTGTGGAGGTGATCTCTGTCACTGGGTAAGCCTGATGACAGAACTGCGTGCTCAGTTGGCCTGAGATTTACACCCAAATTCTGTGTTTGTGTGTTCAGATGGGGTATCTCAGACCAGCCTGGATAGGCACATGCTGAATTATCAGGTCTTGGTGCACAGACTCTGAATTTTTGATTTGAACACATTAGCCTCAGAGGTGGCTTTTTACAACACGTATTTGATTTTAGGAGTATTCCATTACCCGCTGCATTTAGTTGCCTGTTGAGCACAGCCTTGAATAAAGTCACTCAAGCCACAGAAGTGATGCAGCTGAGACTGAAGATAATCGTTATGTATGTTGCCTCTAAAATAATAGAGTAATCATTAATGCATGCTCTGTAAGACTCTTTAAAATACTTTCAAAGCAGTTAATGAGTGTGGAAGCCTTAAGATTGTGTATTTTCTCTGTAATGACATGTTAAGTATACTCATAGATTAGGTACTACAAATAAAATCATAGATATCTTTGGAATTAACAGGTGAAGGAACTGGCTTTTAGATATACAAAACAGCTCTGACAGATGAGCTGTATTGGATTTTGGCATATAGTCTGAGATACCATCACCCACAGCTGTCTGCATTTCTCTGGTCCCAACAGCTACTGCTTCTGGAGCAGTCAGAAGGGGAAACAATCAGCTGAGTATCACCCACCCTGAGCTCAGTTAGCTTAAACTGCTAAAAAAGTAGGTTTGCACGGTTCTGTCTAGCGAGAGTTACACTGCTTAAAGCTTGGAGCACACACTTGCTTTGTGAAACTGCTGCCAGTTCAAGTCAGTCATCTGGGGCAGTGGGAGATGGTCAGGTCTGACGCTGCCACAGCAGTTTGATTCAGTGCACTTGTATCAGGCCGCAGCTACAGATATCTTCAAACACAGCAAACAGCCTGGTAGAAGCTTTGACAGCCTTGTCACGTTGTCTGGTTTCTTAATAAAAGACCTCCAAGAGTTTTCTGTAATAAACAAAAGTGGCTGTGAAATTGTTATGGGGTTTTTACATGGCATTTTGAGGATGTTTTCAGAAGCTTTTCCATCTGTATGAGAGATTGTTGGCTTATTTTATATTTTTCAAGTTGTCATCTGGCTTTAGAAATGCACAATTAGTCGCACTTGAAGTCACTTGGAGTCCAGGTTTTGGCAGCTGTGATGCACATGTATTATAATTAGATTCAGTAAAAAGTATTCCCAGACTTAGGGTTCCTTTATGTAATCATGAAACTGAAATACTCCCTAGACTTGCACCATTTTAAGAATAATAGGAGAGACTAGTCCTGTCATCAGAGCTGTGAACTGACATCACATGGGTAAGACTTGGAACACTATCTTTTGAAGCAAAAATGACTGCCTAGGAAGAAGGTGGTGTGAGAAACATCTTGCTCAGACTGTCTTCAGCATGCTTCTGTGCCTATGTCTTGGGAAAAAGGCCACTGTCCACCAAGTTTGATGTGCATGTGCACAGTGGAAGTGCGCGTTCTGAATACCGAAGGTGGAATCCTGGCCTGCCTCATGCGAGCAGTTTTGCTGCATATGGGAGCAAGGGGGACTGGGCGAGATAGATGGGAAGCAACAGCCTGCTACTGTGTGCAAAGCTCATCCTGTTGAATGCTCATCAGTGTTATCTCTCCTTTTCATGCTTTACATCTCAAAGGTGCTACCTGCTGTCATATTTCAATTTCTGTGCTATATATGACTTTATTTTGGCAGACCTCTGAAAAATTTTTCTTTATTTAGGGTGACTGAGTAGGAGATATTTTTCTTCTTCATTAATTTCTTTGTAAGTGCTTGACTACAGCGTTTTTTCCACACTGTCAGTATTCTTGGGGGAAAAAAATCACCTTTTTAGGCATTGACTTTCAGCATTATTTAGAAACAAAAATACACATATGTATCATGTTGATTTCTGTAAATTTTTAACAGCACAATGTCTCCATGCCTGGTGGAAAATTCTCAATTTACACAGCTCAGCTGAACGCATTGCACCCATACACCAAATACCAGTTCAGGGTGCGTTGTTCGTCTGCTGACCACTTCTGGAGGTGGAGTGACTGGAGCAGAATAGAGGAGCACACAACACTGGAAGCCCGTAAGTTTATTTAATTCCTTGATGATAAAATGTTGAACTTGTGAAACCATATATTTAAAAATTAGCCATCTAAAAAAATAACTTTTTAATAGATGATAAGTTGTCTACTCTGCAACTTGGGAAAAAAAGCAAGCTTTTTTTTTTTTTTTCCTTAGCTCCGGCAAGGGGACCAGATATCTGGAGGGAGAGAAGTCCTTCTGGAAGAAGTCTAAAAATCTTCTGGAAGGTAGATAGGATACATAAAGTTTTAAAATATTATGCATTATAACTCTATGAAAAACTATACCCTTACAAATTTATAAATGAGTGGTTTATAGTCAATAAATGGGACTGCTTTTCTTAACATTCTGTAGAACAATCCATTAAGACAAATACTTTTCCCCAAATAAGAGTATTATTAAAGTTTTATAATTTAAACATTACATTGAGAAGCATTTCACATGAAGAATTAAATTTTTAATACATATGAAAATTAAAACTTACTAACTTATGTGTTAATTCTCAGTCACACTTGAGTAACTATCTTTTCTGCCTCTTAGTCTTATACAGTCATCAGACTAGATCAGGATATTAAATTCATATTATCCTATGTCTTCTTCTGTTTATTCCATTTTGGTTTTAATGCACTCTTTGTTTGTTCATAGCCTTTATCCCTTTCTGAGGCCAATGGAAAAATACTGTCTCATGAAGTGTCCTGCTACCTGCTAGAGACACCACTGGAGTATAAGGAAGTCACTGAACCCTCAAACAGTACTGAGATAAAACTTGGAAAAAATGACTGTGTAGTTAGCGTTGTGGCCAAAAACCATGCAGGATCATCTCCTCCTTCAAGGATAACGAGCGTGGAACTTCCAAGCAGTGAGTGCTCCCAGCAGAGAGCTAAACACCTTCAAAGCTTGGGGAGAACCTGGGCGAGTTTGTTTATTGAAAAATAAGATAGAGACATACTTTGTTTGTTTGTGCTTGGTTTCTGGTTTATTTCCCCACCCAAATCTACTGGGGGGGGGGGGGGGGGGGGGGCGGGGGAAGAAAAAAAATGCTGCTTTGCTTTTAGGGTAGTATCTCGCCAATTAGTTGTGCTCTCTACATAAAAAGAGGGTGATGGTGTGCAGTCTCTGCAGCTATTTGCACTTTTCTGGACACGTCCCAGGAACAGCAAGGATGAGGCTTCAAAGCATTAGTGTCGATCTCTGATGTTCAGGGAGCTCAGTGTATTTCTGTGTGTTCTTGTTGAGATGCTGGAAAGTGTTACGTGCTAAAAAGAATCAGAAAAAAAAAAACTTTTGGGAGTATTGTGTGGCTTTTTAAGGGGAGAACTGTCTGTTCAATGCCTGCAAGCTCTGCAGGAGAATATTAATTGGACTGGTTGGTAAAGTGTTGGCATCCTTGTGCTAGGAGCTGGTATTTGAAAAGGAGGTAGGACTTTAGCTTACCAATTGAAGCACTGCCAGTCTTGCTGTGGGCTTTTGTAAAGGGAAATAGCTGAGCCAGATTATGATTTTCTGCTCCTAACACTGAGCTTGGAGAGAAGATAATACTGCATGTTGTTAGTGGGAGTCCATGCTTTCCTGCATGCCAGAAAGAGTGTAATCTCCAAAATCCCAAACCTTCAGCTCCAGATCTGGCCAATGCTCTGCAGGAAGGACAGATTTACACAGCGAGATCCTCTCTGCTTCTTTGCCAGGAGCATGTATGGTGCTGCTGCTTCTTTCCCACCCAGCGAACAGGTGTCGCAGTTGCCTGTCTTGCAAATTTTGGTTCTGGTAAGACAGGGACATCTCTTGTTGAAGAAACGTGCTTTGACTGAGATGCACAGTGAAAGAAAAAACAAGTTTGTTCCTATGAGAAGAAAAAGTATTGCTCTTAAAATTTCTTGTGCTTCTCCAAAGCATCAATACCTAAAAGTGTATTCTTAGTCTGCTCCTTGGAGGGAAAAGTAGTTGTATGGGACAGCTGAATAAATTAAAATGCTTTTATAGCTCTCTTTTAGCAGTGAAAGAGCAGGACTGTGGGAGTCAGTAAGGTCTCTGTACTAGGTTTGTGGTGTGGGACAGCTGATGGCAGCTGGAGCTTTGCATTCATTTATAGTTTTCTCTTGGATGTCTGAGGTTCCCTTTGGTGTTACCCAACTTGTACTTGTTGAAGATTTGCTCCGAAGTTGGTATAGGAATTATCTGAGTCACTGACTGGAGTCATGAAAGATGACTCATTCACTGAACTGGATGACACGTCTGCCCAAACATCTTTTCTGGCTCCTTCCTGTGTACAGTCTGTAAGTGCTTTTAATGCCTGGAAGAGAGCAATGGCTCTGAAGCTTTAGATCTGCTGAGGTTTTGTGAGAACAGAAAACACAAACAAAGGGTATTCTGCCTTAATTAATTTGTCACCATCTCTGAAAAGTGCTCTGTAGAGAGTTGGGGCATATAATTTGGCTGTTACAGGCTCCTCTACCACAGTAGTACTATAGTGCTAGTAGTTATTTCTACAAGTCTAGGTTGCAGCTATAAATACATGAAAATGAGCTGTACTGACCTGGGTGAATTTCTGGCTCAGGAAATAAAATAGAGTGTGGTGTATTTAAGCATTTTTTGGAGAGCATGTGTTCACTGTCAGTAAAAAAACTTTCCTGTAAATAGGAAAATTAAAGCAGTCTAATTAGAGATATGCTCTCTTCCAGCATCATAGAAGTGTAGTTTCACGGGATGCATAGTAGTTTTTTAGGGGAAGATATTGAAAGACTTCTGGAGTTGACTTGCTTTTTTTAGTCATGTGTGTCTTTCTTGCCAACAGGACGTACACTTAGCTGTATGTTAAGTTTATCTAGAAATAGACAGCCCTTCACAGGACAGTCCTGAATAGACATTCACAGCATGTCTGTGAGAGTAAAGTTTTCACAGCACTGGTTCTTAAAAACTGCCCTTGCCCTTCAGCCCTCCATAGTTTATGCCTTTAATAACATGAAATAATAGACTCAATAGGGAGCATAAATGAGAACACAGAAAAAAGGAAAAACTTTAACCCTGAGACTATTTTTGCAGATCTGTTGTGGGACCACCACTGTTGTGGTGGCCTTTGGAAAACATCCCTTAGCTTGGCAGGGTCCCATCTGATGGACAGCTGTGGAGGGAAGCTGCAGGAGTTGGAAGTTGTTCCCAGATCTGATCACTTCAGGGGCAGCTAAACCTTTGATAATCAGAAACAAGAAAAATAAACTAAAGGAAAAGCTTTGCTTTTCTTTTCATTCACCCTTGGTAGACTGGAGCCTCCATAAAGTTCACCGGGCACTTGACTTTTGCTGTTGATTCTCAGTGAAAAATGGTTGTCTGTGGTCGGGCAAGTGACAGCAAGACACTTTGAAAGAAACACAAAGCAAACTGTTTGATGAAACGACAGCAGGAATTTATAGCTGGAGGCTGCTGCCAAATTGGTGTCAAGTCAGATTTGGACCTGACATCTGCTGTAAATCTTTACCTTTAAAAAGTGCTTTTTGAGCCAGTCCTGAGCTGCAGCACTTCTCGCCATTATTCTTATGGCTGGCTGAGGGATTTGCTGCAGGCTACATCTGATTTCCAGCACTTCAGAAGGCATAGCTGAGTACACCACTTCGAATTTCACAGTACCAGGAGCACGCCTTTCATTCTTAGAAATGACTGCCATTTATAAAACCTTTGTGCTGTGGCTGGAAGGCTTTCTTCCAGCTTAGACTACAGATAAGTGTCTGCTTTCTGATGGATTTTTGTGTCGTCTTTATTGCAGACAATGTCAAAACAGATCGGGCGGTAGCAATGGGGAATGGAATTTATATTTCTTGGAATTCTTACCCCAACATGACCTGTGGCTACATAGTAAAATGGTGTCATTCATCTGGCTCTGAACCCTGTAGTGTGGACTGGCAGAAATTTCCTTCAAATACAACAGATGCAGTGATAAAGTCTGGTAAGTCAGAAATAATTTTTTGTTGGTCTTTCTGGTTGAGAGCCTAAGCAGCAAGTGGAATGAGAGCAACACCAATGCTATAGGTTGAAGATTGTTGCATTGCTATATGCGTAAATGAACCCCTTCTTGGTACTGTGTTTATTTTAATTTCTTACACAGCCTTGCTAAATCCAAGTATCGGTCTTGACATAACTGTTATCATCCTATGTTTATTAACTGTTTTGAAATTACCTCTTCTAGCTACACCCAACAACTTCCTAATTCAGCCTAATGGTTAATCTAGGGATTGGGGGTTTGTTTGGATTCTAAACATAAACAGTGCTGCTTGGGATGGGGGAAGACTTATCTGTTGTTTTTACATGAGGGAGATTTTTTTTTAAGTGTGACCTCCATGTGTTGGCTTGCTGTCAGCAATTGAAGTTTCCTGGAACAGGGCACATTCCAGGTTTCTAGATGCTGGTGGGCAGATCAGGGAAATGAAACTCAGCTGTGATGGGACTAGTAGGAGCAGAAGAGGAAAGAGAGGACCCCAGAAAGATGTAGGATTTTTACCTGCTGTCTAAAAGTGTTTATATTTGGGTTTTAGAAGAGTATATATAGGGTCTTCATTAAAGAAAACAACTTGGAGGTGTGTACATAGGAAAGTCGGGGGGGAGTGGGACCTGAGCAGGGGGACGATGTGTTTTCCTGCCTGTAATTACAACACTGTGTCCATGTTGTTTTCGTTTGTGCTGGCTAAAGCCTGCTTTTTCTAAGCAGACAATACTATGTTAGGCTGCCCAGGGAAGTAGTTGAGTCACCATCCCTGGAGGTATTTAGAAGATGTGTAAATGTGGCACTTAGGGACATGATTTAGCGGTGGGCTTGGCATTGTGACGTGAACGGTTGGACTTGATGATCTTGAAGGCCTTTTCCAACCTAAATGATTCTATGACTCTATGTTTGTCCAACAATGCACAGCTCTAGTGCTGAGCTCTTCCCTGGGATGCTTCTTGCAGCACATTGTGGGAGTTACCAGGCTGCTAGGGCTGGGCTCAAGGTGGCAATTCCGCCGCTGTGCTTAGTCCTGCCAGGAGAGTCTCAGGCTGCATCTGAACTCTTGCAAAACCCACTTGACTGTAGAGTTCACAGTGGCGTTTTGTTTGGGAAAAACCTTGAAAGTAGTGTACACCCTGACTTGAGAAAATCCCGGGAAGTGGTAAATTATTTACACATTGTAGTATCAAACTTCTATGCCTCACCAAAGACACATGAAGCAGAAATATGATGAATATCTGTGTTTTGTAGTCAGTTCAGGCATTGAGTTCATCGCTAAAGTGCTTCGCTATCACTTTTCAGAGTTCTCTGAATTTCTTTTGTACTCTTGCTGTAATAAGCCTGGGTATTTCAAAATGCATTTGTATTTCTGAGGAGGAGGCAGGATCTACATGTCTGCTTTGGGAGAAAACAAAGGGGATTGTTTCTGGTAACTTCAGTTTGTGTTTCCCTATGAAAGATCAATTTATGCAATTTGAGTAGCTTGTTTAGTATCCTGTTTGTTTAGAACCAGAATTTCTCTGGGTTATATTTTCTTACTGCTTCCAAACTGCATCTGATGGCATAGCTTTTGTAGGAATTGCAAGTAGGAATAGTATTTATACCTAACACTGTGGTCTAAGACTTTGTAACTTTTACTATGTGTTTATATAAGTCTGCATCATGTGAAAGCTAAAAGCATAACTCCTCTTAAGTGAAATTTTCTTACAGCAATTTTCTCTTTCAGCTCTGTTTAGACCTGGTGTGAGATACAGCTTCTCACTATATGGCTGCAAATCCAGTGGATATCAGTTATTGAAAAACATTACTGGGTATATGAAAGAGCTGCGTAAGTGCATTTTATCATTCAGGATCTTTACGAAGTGAATTTAGACTGTGGTTTTAGCTCAGCATTGTCAGAAGACTGAGACCAGAATCCCTCTACAGTACTACTGACTTCTGCTTTTTCTCTGTATTGAATTGTAATACATTTCTCCAGCCACTTCCAGTTCCCAGCGTGCAATAACCCTATGTTCTCCAGCTTGTGTGGTGGCACAGGGTGTCGCGGAAGTTTGCTCTGAAGACAGTGGTCTTCAGAGTTGAACCACAGGGCAGTGGTCCCTACCACCGCAGGAGAGGGGGCAACTTTTTTTGATTTATCAAGTCAAAGTAAACTTCTGAGTGCAGTTTGTACAGCTCAGCAAATATAAACGTTTCTGTTTAAAAGCACTTCTTAGTCCAGAACTAGATCCTAGAGTAGAAGCCACTTTGAGAATTGCACTTGTATTCCCTCCCATACCAACCCCATCTGGATAACTGCAGTTTGAACCAGGGCTCAGCTTTGCTTGCCTGGAGATGCATTAGCATCTGAATGCTTTCTGTTGCCAGGTGTCTTAACATGGTTTTACCCTTTAACACCACAACTGTATTGTATTGTAACTACAGAACCCATTTCACTTTCAAGTTTAATGTGTTTTCTGCTAAAGCAGTTTGTTCAGAAAACTGAGCTGCTGAAATAATCTGAGCCCTTGGAAATGCCATTGTTTATTTCATTGCTAAAGTTGAAGATGAGGTTAAGGCTATTTTACCAGAAACTGAACCTTCAGCCATTTCTATCTCTGTAAAAGTCCTGAACCGTTTTCCAGAAGGTTTTTTCCATATGTGTTCTCAACAGATTGGAAGCTTTCAAGGTAAAAGGATAAATACTTTTGGGGACTAAAAAGGCATTGAACATGCAGAAGATACTTAGTAAGAAATGAGAAATGTATTCACTTTGCACAAGAGCATTAATTCTAAAAATTCAGATTTGCCTTTGGAAAGGTAACCATCAAGACAAAAATAGATGCACTCTTAAGCATGAGTTCAGCACTGGTATATCAGTGCTAAATGTCAGACATAAGTCCTGATGGACATGGCCTTACACAATATCTTCTGTAACTCCTCCAGTGGGGTACAACTATTGGAATAAAGACTTGTGGTGCCTGCTAAGAGTAGTTCTTTTAAGATGAGATAGATTTCCATTCTAGGAATGTGGAGTTTGTTTAATTTGAAGACAAGCTATGAAGTCACAGAGTTAAAGCCTTTAAAAGCTAAATAATTTGTATGCTCTGAATGTTTATGCAATCTTCTGGGGTTTGTTGCAGGAGGAAGAGTATTTACATGTATGGGTCTGTAAGAAAGCTGCCCAAAGAGATTTTTCTTTCAGCTTCAGTTAGTAGATAATACTGCAGTAATTAATAACAATGAGAGCCACATACTTGTATTTTTGTAGTATCATCTGCTAAGTCTTTACATATGTTCTTGATAGTGGTGGAAAAGTATTCAGGAAAAAGTTGAAAATGCTAGCCCTGAACTAATTAACCACTTACATGGATTCAGCGTTTAATGATAAGGTGGTTTCTTACTAGCTTTTTCCTTCATAATTCTCCCTACAGCTCCAAAACGTGCACCAAATTTTACTGTAGAAGAAACTTCTTCAGATTCTATATTGGTAAAATGGGAAGACATTCCAATTGAAGATTGTCAGGGGTTTTTAGAGGGATATCGGCTTTCCTTTGCAAAAGGTGAAAAAGATGCTTTAAAGCCTAGGCTTTCGGAATCAGGTAAATGAAATCTATAGATTGCAACTTCCTTGCTCAAGGTTTTGGTTTGGGCTGGGTTGGCTTTTTAATAATTTCATTTCACTTTAAAAAAAGAAGCTTCAATCATAATTCAGTTGCATTACTCACTGGCCCCTGATATATGACAAAGGCATTTGAAATAATCAGCTCCTTGTGTGGTTAGCACAGTTGTTTTTTAATATAAGGCAAAAGTCGGAGAAAATCCTGGCTCACTGAGGCCATAAAGCTATGCAGTGAGTAAGTGGCAATGTGACACACTGCCCTGTGTACAGATACCCTAGGTAGATGAGACACAGGGGAGTTTATGTGGCTATATTTAATTGGGTATATTTTTCCAGTACCCATCTTGTAAGGACATCTCTGTATAGAACTGACTCACTTTAACATAAAAGATCAAGCAGGAGTGTAAGAAACTGGAGCCAATCTGCAGCCGCAACACACTGCTGTGCTGTTTGGTGTTGTCCAAGCAAGCAATATTGCTAGGAATCTTTATTTCAGTTTTGCTTTACGCAGAGTGTTCTTCACGTTTCATATGCTTACTTCAAAAAAGTCTTGCTAAAGCTGAGGCTGTCTTTGTGAATCCTTTCTTACAAAGTTATGCTTTTCTTACTGCTCCTAAACAAACAGGGAATCCAGAACTTAAAGTTAAGAATATCACTGACTTAACAAAGAAGTCTTTGAAAATACTTGATCTTCAAGGCAAAACAAGTTACCAGCTGGACCTACAAGCCTACACTGCTGGTGGTTTGAGCCCTCCAAACAGCCTCTATGTTGTGACAAAGGAGGACTGTAAGTTGAATATCCCTGTTCATTAATAGTCTTCAGTACAGGGGCTGTACAATGTATATAAACCTGAGCTTATTTTGGTTTTTTTCCTGGTCCTGTTAGGTAGTTCGGGCCTACAGTCTAATTTTTAATTTATTTAGTCGGTTATTTTTAAATACTAACATTGTTACAGCTCAGAGTTAGTAAAAGGTTGTATCCTGTGATAGCTACCTTGTAGTTAATGGTAATGTATGCAAGAAAAATAACTTTTAAACTACTACTAAATATGGTGGAGTCTTCTCAAGCAGCTAGTTGTTTTTGTCAGGTTTCCCATGATGAATATCTGCTAATACATGGTGGGAAGAAAGACATTGTGGAAATATTTACCAGTTTCAGAATTACAAACAGATGCCTCTCTGCTTTGAATTCTGTTTTATCGATCCCCTGACAGAAACAAACCCAGAAAGATAGTTTAAGAGAGAGAGAGAGAGAGAGAGAGAGGGACTGACTTTGGGGGATGAGAAATAAAGGAAAAGGAAGTGTTTCATATGAAAGACTGAACTAAAATACACGAAAAATCAAACTCAAGGCACTTAACATCAATAGAGGAAGGCAATGGGAATGTATTTGAGCTAAACCCTGGGGATTAGAAGCATTGCAAACCATAAAAAAGACAGTGTTGTTTGTTCAATGAGTTGCTGGCCTATAAGAGCCGTTACCAGAGATGTGGCCAGGTCAGGTAACATGGAAGTGCATTTCCAGTGCCTACTGAGAAAAGAATTACAGTGGCAATCAGTCTTGCGTTGCACGTGAAGCCTTTCTCAATTAAGCAATCAGAGAGAAGCATCTGCTGATTCCTGTAGTTATCACTGAATCAGCTCTGTTTACAGGTGGACTTTTGCCCTTCCAGCAAAGGGAAATTGTATGGTACAGGCCACTGTTTGCAGGCCAGTGTTCGGTGAGCTTGATGAAATGGTCTCTAATCTGTTGACATGTTAGAAAAGGCATAAAACTTGCTGGTAACTTCAAATATATATTTACTGTCTTTTCATCCCCCAGCTGTAGGATTAATCATTGCAATTCTCATCCCTGTGGCAGTGGTTGTGCTGCTTGGAGTGGTGGCCAGCATCTTTTGCTACCGAAAGAGGGAATGGTAAGTGTCTGCTTTCAGTTCTGATCTTTTTCTGGATGTGTTTGCTTCAGTGCTAGGGTTTTCCATTATTTTAGTTATTCTTTGTTTTCTCCCAAGTACCCAAAGATGTCAGTGGGCTTCGTTGAAAAGTGAGTGGCAAAAACATACTCTAGAAGGTGAGGGAGAAAGTGGTTTGGAGAGAGGTCAGTGAGGAATGCAGAAAGGTTTTGCAGGAGCCTGTCTCCCATGAGCACTGTTGATAAACAGTTCCCAAATGGAAGTAAGCTGGCAACATACTATAATTTGTGAGCCATCCACAAACACACAGGTAGACATCCCATCTTCAAATTTCCATAAACGTGGCATATCAAGTTCCCTAGTTTAAAAAAAAAAAAAAAAAAAGGTTTGCTGTTTTTTCCATTAAATACTCAGTGCAAGTGTAACACACATGAAGTAAATCATTGTGCCAGATGTCTTCAGTACTCTGAATTACAGGGAAAAGTCCTGCGTCCTTTTGTGTATTTGCAATCTGTTTCAGGGCTTGTTAACTTTTAGAAGTTTGTTCTTTCCTCTTTAAAGGATTAAAGAAACATTTTATCCGGAGATCCCGAATCCTGAGAACAGTAAGGCACTGCAGTTTCACAAGAATATCTGTGAGGTAACCTTCATTTTAAATGTAGTATTTTGAATTTCTGAAAGGTATGGCAAGCAAAGAATTCTTTTGCAAACTTTGAGTCTTCTGCTCCAGTTCTGGAAAAAAAACTCTGTGGCAGGGGGCAACAGGACAAGTTACTGAGTAACTTTTGTCAAGTGCTATCTAAAGCTTTCTTGTTAATGTAGTTACTTGCAATGTCCCAACTAGAAAAGGACTGCTGCATTTCTCTTCTTCTGCGCGAATAAGAAGTGTCAGTGCATGATGACGATGTGGGAGAAATGTACCAGTCTTTGTCATAGTGTTAGTTAGAAGTAGAAAGTGTGGAGAGGTGTACATGCCATATCCCAGCCTCCTGGTAGACACAGTAGCTGGAACTGGGCATAACATTTAAACCACCTATTGGAATGGGTTATACAAAGCCAAGATTTGGGGAAAGAGTTCTCAAACATTTATTGCAAGATCTGGATTCTCTTTAAGTTGTCTAAAACACTTTTAATGTTAACAGAAATATGTGATGAGCCAGAAAATGAGAACTAAACTACATCTTTTTATACCATACTAATGGCAGTAGGATGAGTACAAGCCACAAGTCAACGCAGTGGTTTAATTTGGGCAAGTTGTTACTTTCAGGACTTCAAGGTCTTTTGACTTAGCCTCTCCTCCTTTTTCTACCTTCAGGGGAACAAGACACTTAAAACACTGGAAATGAACCCATGCACCCCCAATAGTGTTGAAGTGGTGGAAACACAGTCTGCAGCTCCCAAGATTGGAGATACAGAGATGATGTCCCTGGCAGCAGACGCCACTGTGCCTGAAGATGGCTCTGACTCAGAAGTGGAGAACCATGTGGTTGTGTCCTACTGCCCCCCTATCATTGAAGAGGAGATCTCAAATGCCCCTATGGATGAACCTGTGGGGTCATCTCAGGTGGTTTACATTGACATCCAGTCAATGTATCAGCCTCAAATTAATAAAGAGGAGGAGCCAGAAATAGATTTGGTGACTACAGCAGGCTATAAGCCACAAATGCAGCTGCCTATCAGTGCTCTGAAGATAGAGAGTTGCTCACCTGCAGAGGAAGAATTGGATAAAATTGCAGGTTACAGACCTCAAGCAAACACAAATGTCTGGAACATGGACACTCCAGACTCTCCTGGATCAGTTGAAAGCAACAATGAAAATGCATCTTTTGGGAGCCCGTGCTCCATTAATTCTCGACAGTTTCTGCTTCCCCCAAAAGATGATGAAGACTCTCCCAAACCCAGTAACATAGCGTGGTCCTTTACACACTTTTTTCAGAACAAACCAAATGATTAACAGTGAGGCCTAATTGCACCTGAACCTGCCTTCTAAATAAGCTCTTATTCCTAGTGTTGTAAAGAAAGGAAGAAGAAAAGTGCAAAAGGCATGAATTATTCTTGGAGACAGTCAGCAGAGGTTCTAGTGAGCTGAATGCTACCATGTTTAAGTTAGCGGAAGTGTTAATGTTCCATTTTAATAGAGGCCAAGAGGCCAAAGTTACAGCAATTCAGTTATTACTCAAGTAAAATAAATTGGATATAAGGGGTGTTGAGTTTAAAGCTCCTGATGATCATAGTCAAAGAACTCTGCCTACCTTCACATAGTGCTCCAAGATTAATATGGTCTCATGCAACTTATAACTTGGGGATTATTGCTTTGCTTTGTTGTAGTTGTACTCAACTGTGCATACCCAAATGATGCAGCCCCAACACGTCTCCTTACTGAAGGTTTCATTTATCACAAACCTCGTCCCAATGCATGGAAGTGATGTGGTTGGAAACTCTTGACATCTTGTACCTAGTTATAAACTAAGAACAAATGAGAGTACTATTTTTTTTTCTTCTCCCATACAGAAGGGTATTGTCACTGTTTTAACACTTCTGAAGCAATGACCATTCACATCTGTTGCTTTTTGACTAGACACTAGTTTCTGTACCTACTGTACAATGTTTATTCAATGTTTGACTCAGGGGTACAAACTTGGGGAAAAAAGTGTAACACTGATTTAAACCTCAACAAGAACTGCATAAAAGTTTTAAACTTTTTTTTTTTTTTAAAAAAAAACTTAGGATGCTTTATATTTTTTCTATCCTTTAGTTAAGGAGTTAATCTTTCCTAATATATTGCACTAATGCATTTTGTATTTCATAGCTCCAGCTCTCCTGCTTCAACGTGGTACAGTACTCTGTTCACCCCCAGTGTTCAGCAGTCTTTGCACTATACAGTAATGTAAGCCATGGGGAAATCAGTGTCTCCTAACATTACCTGTCCAAGCAGTTTGTCATGCAAAATTAGATGCAGTCGTACTAGCTCCTTGAGAACAAATTGCTCTTTGTATGCTCTTTATTTTATTAGCTTTGCCACCTGTTGCCTGGCTGTTCTTCAGTGTCTACCCAGGACCTTCTCTACAAATCCTACCTGGGAGTACAAGGTGGGATTTCTCAAGTGGCAGGGAGAAACCCAAGGAGGTTTTAGTGCCGCCAATTCTACCTCTCCTTTACCAGACACATGATGCAAAGGAAGCTGAAATGGTGTACATTTGTGTGCTTAAAGGAGTGTTCAGAACAATCATCTTTGAAAATGCTTGTTTTCATGTATGCATCTTTAGGCAGCTGTAATTGTAACATTTCACTGTGTAAACTTCAGACTGTGGCACACATGAGTTTCACTAGCTTACAGAAGAAAGTGCTTCCTAACTCACCTGTTCCTTACTGTAAAACACAGTGGTGAGAGGTCAGATGTTAAACAGCTTGATCAAAAAGGGTCTCCATAAAGTCCTAACTGAATCTTTTCTTAGATTTCAATTTCATTAGCTGCTTTGTGGTTTTTTGAGGAAATAAGATGGTGGAGTGCTTTTCTAAACAAGATCCCAAAAGAGAGAAGGCGGCTGAATTGGCTAAGCTGCTAGTTATAAAGGTGTGAGAGCAGACCAGGAAGATGGCTACCTTGGCAGACATTTGGTCTCCAAACTACGTGACCTAACCAGCAAAATAAAGCCAAGTGTTAGGTTGCAGCCACAGATTGTGCAGTTTCAGATGTTGGTATGTCTCTGCCATCTCCGTAGAATGAAAATCCAGGCAGATTTCAAAACTGACAAAAAAGCAAAACACTAAGTAGCATCCAGATCGCCATCAGTAACAACTGCCTGTGTGTGTCTCCTGGAACAGTGAACTGTGAAGCCAGTAAAAACAGATCTGTCTGCAGACCTGACAGAGTTCAAGGTGTGGCTGAAAGAACAGAAAGTGCAGACAGAATTCTGCTTTTGAGTTGAATCTTGGAAGTGAAAAGCCAAGACAGGCAGTGCAAAGTGCTGGTGGCCATCTGTCACCAGACGTCACTGCAAGGGAAAGTTTCATATGTAATCTATTAGTGCCTATTATTTCAGAACACTAATACATAAAAGGAAGCAGTTCTGCCCTTTGTGCTTGATAGCTGGGAGGTGGTTAACTCCTAACAGTAACAACCCTTTCTCACGATCTGGCTTTTGGAGCTGATTTCTTTTCACTAGTGCAGTTTTGGCTTAATGTGTTTATCTCCTAAGATGAATTTTGGGTTGTGCTGCCGTATGCTTTTAATTGAAAGCAGAAGATGTCACAGACAGAGTGTATGGGTAGTGGTTTGGGATTTTTATGTAGGAGTTTCTCAGTGCAGAGGAGCAATCAGTATTGTATGGTGATCCAAACGAAAAAAACCTGTGTAGCAGAACAGCTGAACATGAACAGTAACTGTGCTTTCATATTGTTGTGTATTGCAAGAAACAAAACCAAACTGAAGTTTGAGAGTGCTAGCAATTTTTAATTTGGCTGACTGGAAGCCAGGGCAGCTGCAGAGAACACACAGAGCTCTCAGCCTAACACCTTTCACAGTGCTCCCACAGTGAATCACTTAAACACAAGCATCACATACTCAGGTTTTCCTTTGTGCTGCTCTGAGTATTCAGTAATGGCAACAGCATTCTAAATTGCTTCATTTCTAAGTGATCAGGTAGAGGAAAGGTCCACAAATAACAGGGTCTGCCTTGATGTTATCAGAGCACTCTCATCTAATTATCCATCGCTCTTTTTTTTTTTTTCATGTTAAACTTTGACTATGTATCTTATTTGACTAGTGTTCTGACTTCCAGAATGTAGGGCAGAAGAGTCATGTTAATAGCTGTGGCTTACCATACACATCATCTTGTATCAGCAGCAGAAGAGTGGGGTGAAGGGGGGAGAGACATAGGCTTGTGCAGCATATGTAGCATCATTTACTGTTGCTTAATGGTTGTGAACCAGTAAGCAGTTTTCATTCCAGCACTTGAAAGCTCAGCTGCTTCACTTCTGTGGTTTCCTTTGAGCCTGTTCAGTGCTGTCAGCAACAACTCCTTTCCAATGCCTATCTTAAATCTTCAGCAGTGAATCCAAATACCAAATGGGTAGTGAGAGGCAGTGTGCTGATTTTGTGATCATGTGAAGACACCCTGAGGTGCATGGAGCAGTAAGAACAAATGACGAGGACAGTCAGGGAATGAACTTGCTTTCTGAGCCCTAGTGCCATGTTAAACCAGCAAAGCGTCTTTAGGAATGTCTTCGTACCCAATTCACTTTCAAAGCATGGTGCTGTTTAGCCTCTAAGTGCATGGATAACAATTGTAAGACTAAAACTTCAGGCTTCAGAGGGGATCAGATCCCTTGTACTAGTGCTTTCAGGCTTCCTAGCATCTTCAGTGAAATAATTTCTGAAAAGTGTCTTAGGATCCTGAAGTACTACATTTCCTAACCATCACTTTCTGGAAGATCTTACTCCTTTATTGAAGATCTATTTTGTTGTAATTCTTCTGCCTTTGTGCTTTTTTTCCTAGAAGAATAGAAGTTTCAGCTTTTTAGAAAAACAAACCAAAAAAACACAACTTCCAGAAGGGATATGACCAGAAGGGATTGTGTCCAAAACACTATTACTCTCAACTCAGTGCTTCAGTCCTCCAGTTGGATCAGTGTTCAGAGATGTAGGGTGTTAATGCCAAGCAATTTCTTTCTGAAGCAAATCATCAGTACTGCTGCTTTTTATTTTTGAGCCATGCCTGTCATATGTGACAATTTGGGGTTTGTAATGGGGTTTTGTACTGTTCACTGTATGCGTGGAACATCAGTCACATTTGATGTAACATCGTGCACTCTCCTATTTGACACATGAATTATTTTTGTTCTGACATGTGTGGGGATCTGTGATCTTGGTTTTTTTCTGTTAACTTTTGGAATGGTAGATCTGCATGTGATATACCTCACAGAACTACTAGTTAATATATCAACAAAAAAGTAAGCTAATATTGCAGGCAGTGAATTACCTCCCCTGCTATGCATTGGCCGCATAGGCAGATTTAGGACCCAGTGAATGACATTTGCTGTGGTAGCTGTCTTTATTATTTGTAGTTGCTGCTTTGTAGTAGATAAACCATTTCCAGAGGGAACCAGTAGCCATGTTGTCTGTCATGGCACAACTGGAAAATGCACCGTGTTTCTTTGTCTTTGGTTTATGTAGGGCACCTGAGCTTTCCTCTGCTGGGAACACAGCAGCAAGCTCCCGCTGACCTTGAGTTTTAGGCGGCTCTAAAGGGGCACGTTCAAGCTACCTTTTTCTTTTTTTTTTTGATCCATTCAGCTGGGTAGAGCTTAGGGCTGTGGTGGTTCCTGTGGTCTTGTCCTCCAGGAAACTCAGTTGAACATGAGTAGCGGCAAACATGAAGGCAGTTGGATGCATTGGAGGGAGAAGGTGTTTAGACATCACTCTGAAAAGGCAATGAGAAATCGTGTGCTCTATTTTTAGACAAATATTCCTTTGTAAATACAATATTGATATATCTAACAGTAGATAGAAATATAGTAAAATAATTTGAAATACATAGGAAAAATGTAACATTTAAAGAATCAGATTGCTCACAAGGCTTCGTGTACCATAAATCTAGGTATGTAAATCCCATGTAAATAGCATCTTTAGTTCTACCACAGACTTTGAAGACTTCCGTGCAGGTGACATTAATATTTTTAACACTAAGTCCTAACCTCTTATGCACATATGTACTTTTACATCATTATGTACTTAGGTGCATATTGCAGAGGAAGTTGGCTTGCAATGCCCAAAGCAACTTTTTCGGAGCCCTGTACTTGAATATATGCCTTCTGGGATGCAGTTTTGTCAAGTGGAAACAGCTGCCGCCTGCGCTCCTGCCGACACGCTACGTGGAGTTTGTGCTGCTGTGCATTAAGCAGTGCCCTGTGTGGCTGATGCTCAGAGATGCTGTTGGCAGTTTGCAGGATTTGTTGTTGGCTTTTTCTTTGCCTTTTCCTTAGCAAGCCTGGAAACCCAGTCCCAAAGCCTAAATGCCAGACATGGATTCAGAAATGTTGGAGTGCTTAAAAACTAATTTCCTCATGCTTAGGCCTGTCTTAAGGTTTTAAATATCTCTGTAGAAGCTGGAAAACAGTTTCTTCTTTAACATTTTTTTTCCTTTCCTCCCCCATTTATATAACTCTGGATTTTCCCTAGTGTTTCTAAGATAGCCAGTGTTTGTTCCATTTTTGCATGTTATGCAAACAAACCTCATATGGTATTGGCGGGGGTTTCTGTAACTTTACAAGTTGTCCCAGGGTGTGTGACAGTACTTTTTCCCCAGAAATCTGTCTGTTAATTTGTTCTGCTTTTACAACAAAAAAGGTCTCCAGAGACCTTTTGTATTTCAGGGGGCAGGGGCTCAGCATCGCCATGCAGGTGAGCTGGTCTAATGGCAGGGTGTTGCACGCGGGGGTGGCGTTAATCCCTCTCCAGTCTCACCCTGTCCTTGTGCCAGTGCTGCCCAGGTGACTTTGGTGCAGCAAAGCAGGTGACATCCTTACTTTCTAATGTGATACCCAACAGAACCTCTAGCTAGGTTTTTGGACAGTCCCAAGTCTGCACTTCGATTGTTGTTACGTGAAAGCAAGCTCCAGTGGAAGCGTATGCACAACTTCCATGAGAAGGTTCAATACTTTTGTAACTCATTTGGTCTCATGTTGCGCGAAATGTGGTAAGTAAAACTTACCCAGGGACAAAGGAAAGAATTAAGTGTTCTCATTTTCATTATTTGCCTAAGAAAAATTCAAGAAAGAAATAGCTCAAGCATGGCAAAGTAAAATAAAAACTGGCAAGGTCTCACACTTTCTAGTGGTAATACAATAGAAGAATCCTTTGTCAATGTTTCTGTGATTCAAGAGTGCTTTAGGATGAACAAAATATTATGCTTCATGGCATGTCAGAAAATTTTGTAAAGCAGGGGATAACAAAAAATGAAGCTAACTGAATCGACTTGTACCTGAAATGCTACTCGAGGGGAGCAGTAATTTGGACTTCGATCCTGTTGTGGTGCACGAAACAGCGGAGCTGGTAAAGTCATACAGGTCACCTAATAAAAAAAAAAAAAAGTTGTACTATAATGCTGTAAATTTAAAACTATATACTGTGAACAGGTTCAATTTTTTTTAGCTCTTTTTATACCATATTTTTTACAGCGTGAATAATTTGTTTAGAGATGTTTTTATGTTCTGTTTTTATAAAGATTTTAATGGACTTCTGTTTAATACTAGTGGGAAATATTGTTTGCCAATTTGAAATAATTATCTATAGAAATTAATTCTGAGAATAAATCAAGCTGACAATAATAGTCTTCCCAACACACTAAATCTAATCATTTGTTTAACACGTTTCTGTTGCTGAATGATACTGAAGTATTCCACCTTCCAAATCCACTATTGAAAAAATATTTCTTTTGCAATTTAAGCAAAATCATCACGAGGCACTTTAATCAAGTTGTAGCGTAGCAAGTAAAATGCTGATTCAACAAAGTGTATCGACATGAAGATTTATTAGCTAAGCAGTTAAACATGCATGCTTGAAAAAAGGAAGCGTGGGATCATGTTGGGGAAATAATATTCCAGTGTGGCAGATGACATTTAGGACTAACCTAACACTAAGATACTGACTTCGCATACATTTTAAACCTAGTTTGCTTGGCTGTTGTAAATCCTGTTGTATTGCTTGGGTGTCTAAAAATACGCATGTATTTAACAATTTTACCATAGTATTGCCATGGAATTTAATAAATATATTTTCTTACACTCATATGTTTTCATATTCCTTGCTTGCATGTTTATTTTTAAGTAAGAGTTAAATTCTACTCATGCTCCAGTACAAACAGTTATTTTAATTTTGTGCCAGAGTAAATAACCACAGGATCTGGCAAGCACAGCCTTGCCTTTCTGATCAGCAGAGCAGGTGGGGATGCAGATACTCTCTGAGCAGCTTCTCTAAGCACAGCATGCTGTAGCGTGTACATACATGGTTCACTGAAGCCCTCCTGTTCCTCCCATGCGATGTGATTATAGGAAGAAGTCAGGCTGACTTAATCATGTCCTCCTCAGCTTACGGCTCTGTCACAGCTGAGATTTTGCGATATGATTTCCCTGCGGACTTGGGCTGAGGGCTTGCAGAGATGAGCAGCTGGAGGCTGTTCATGGTGGACAGGTCTGTGTGGTGGGCATCTCTGTTCCAGGATGAAGGAAATAATGGCAGGAAGAAGGGGCCCAGGGTGCACACTGTGGATGTAGGACACTTCCTCAGTGCATTTTAGTGGAATGGAGATGATCAGCTTCTATGGTGGCTGTAACATGGGCCTTATGTTTGAGGCCATTTATGTCACAGCACTTACTTCTTGTCCTAGTGACAGCCGAGGAGTTTTGTGGCTCATCTAACCACAGCATCTGAACTAGGGAGTGGCACATGGACTTAGCAGTGTGCTGACAGGCAGGTGCCACATCACAGCATGGCATGTGAAGCCATCATTGCATGGTGACACTGTGCTGTCTCCATCTCTTTGGAGGCAGTCTTGAAAGTCAGAAAGTCAATTCCTTGTCTTGCAATAGCAAATTTGTGCAGGTTATTGGTATGACAGCAACTAGGCAGGATGTGTGAGTCCCGGTGAGCACTGGGTAGGTGTGGGATCAAAGGTACAAAATCCTTTAAACAGGGCTGAAGAGTATTGCTCTGGAAAGACCAAAACACATAAAGCTGTAGAAATGAAGAAAGGCTTCAACTGTTCCAGAGGTGAAATCCCACAGCTGTGCTCCCAAGCCCTGCAACTGCTTTCACCATTGCAGGAACATGAGGGATGTGTTCAAGACAGGTCTCACTCCATCATCTGGGCCTCAGATCTAAAAAGTAGTAAAAAAGTTTGATGGTTTTGTGGTATCTCCTGAAGATGTTACAAGTTGTTCAGATACAGCTCATTCAAACCTTGGCAAAACCAGACTAATCCTGTTGCATTTGGTATGTAACACAGCTCGGGGACAGCGGAGGCTCCCCGTCCATTGGCATAGAGGTACTCATGTATGGCAGCACTAGAGGAACATGGAAGCAGAAGGTTCCTTCACAGGGACGGAGCTGTGTCACGTCCACAGTAGCTGCAGACTGGTTAGCCCAGGCTGTGCTCTGCCACTGCAGAGCAAATGTGCAAGAGCAGCTGAGAGCTGTGGCCCTGGGAGGTCTGACCCCTCCATGGACACCACCATCCCCACCCTGGCAGAAGATGCTGAGCTGCGGTGTGCAGTGTGCCTTGCCCACAGGCAGGGTGTACCTGTGGGGTGCATGGGCATGTGGCCCCATGCCTGTCCTGATTCACCCCTGGCGCAAAGCAGGGGGGTTCTAGTCATGAAACCAGCACAGAAATCAGTTCCTGGTAATATCCTGCCGTGTCACATTTACAATGCATGACACAGGTGAAATACCCCAAACCGGCTGTGACCTGGAGCTTTTAATTTTGGGAGCAGTTATGAGGTACCTGGGGACTACAAATACAGGCACTTCTACAAAGAAATGAAAACCAGTCTGAGTTTCACATAGCATCGCAGCCATTCAAAGAGAATAATTTGTGCTACAGAATCAGCAACTGATTTCAAGGCTGGGTAAAGATGGAGTGCATCGACTGCCCCATTTTTCACCGTCAGGACAAGGGTGGGGAAAGGGACTTGAACCGTCTTTGTTTCCTGGCCCTGTTCCAGCACACATCCTTATCTTCTGCTTGACTCTCCCTGTGCTGTCAGCGCTGCCTGCTCCTAACATGCCACTGGCTGTAGCATTAGCCTCCAGTATTCCCCAAATTTGCAGCCGCAAAAAGTTACTCTCAACGTATAAATAAAGGTTAGAGTCCCCATGTACCAGACAATTGTTAGTTCTTAAAAAAAAAAAAATTAAAAATCTGTGTTTTGGTAAGCATCAGTTCAAATGAAAACTGCCTAAATATGATCTAAACCAGTGATGCCATTTTTCAATTCTGCTTTGCTGACACCAACCTTAAAAGGAAAAAAAAATGGAAGCAAGAGAAAATATAAATAACATATTAAATATTGCCCCTCCAGTGTCTTCAAAAGACAGGAAAATTGAGTTAAAATCCACCATGTTCACAAAATGCAACCAGAGGCACTGCTGCACTGTAGTGCAGAGACACTACAAAACATTTAAGGGTCTGCAAAATGAAAAAAAGGGTTGGAAAGCTGCTGGTTTTGAGCCTGAACATGGGGTGTCAGTGCTCAGCAGCTCCTTTTCTTCCATGGTGTCCCCATACATCACAGTAAAGTACAGTGCTGGCAAACACTGTAGGAGCTGTGAGGACAGGACCAGCACCATTGTTTTCCTAGAAAGGAAGGCTGAGGGAAACTTAAGAAAGAAATAGGGGCTGGAGAAGAACAATGTTGTCTTTGTCCTGTGCACAATAAACAAAGAAAAATGCTCTGACAGTGAGCGGATATTTGAAAGGAATAAGGGCAGTCGGTCGCAGCACTGCCAGGCAGTCTCCATTGCAGGGAGTCTGGGAAGAGGGCACTTGCAGGCGAGTCGGGTCCTGTCTGTAGGAGCGGAAAGCCAGGACCTCGCAGAGCTACACAAACTGCATCTGCCAGTGCCAGGCTGTTACTCATGTGTGAGATGCCCAAGCACAGGGAAAGGAACATTGCCAGATGAGGGGACTGGGAGTGCCCGTGGTGGCTCAAACCAATGGAAAAGTGGAGTGGGAGAGAGGGATGCACTTGCTAAAGCAGGCAGTGCCCCGACTTGGACATCAGGAGTAGCTTTGGAGAAGGGAAAACCAAACAATGCATGCACACACACACACAGAGAAATACAATGTCAATAAAAAGACTTATCTGGTTGATGGGATGTGGCTGCTGCTCTCCATGAGTAAGCCACAGCTGCATTTTATCTAGTCCTTTACAGTGAGGAGATCTGCCCCTTGAGGAGTGATGCTGCCATGGAGGGAGCTGCATATGCAGAGCTGGAATGATGCATATCCCACCTGGCTGATACTGCTTTATGAAAGGCATGAAATTCACCTTTTTAAAAGCAAATCCTGGCTGACAAAACAGTAACATTAACAGGCAACTGTGACAGGCTAATGCCTGTTGGTCATGGGCAGCTTTCAAACCCTGGCAGCCCCTTCTCTTCTTGGCCTCTGCTTGCTGGGCCAGGCTGGGAGAACTGGGATGGAAAAGAGCTCCTGGCCCCTCACCTTTGACCACCCAGGACACACCAGTGCAGCAAGAATTTGCCTACCATTAGGACCACTGCTAAGCCTCGTTTGGCTTTAGTTCCCCTTGACATCTCCTTTGCTTGCCTTATTTATTTTTTTCTCCTTCCTTATTTTGCTTTAGGATGGCCTGAGTAAACCTAAATTCTGATTCCCAAAAGGCTGATCCCCAGAGAGATGGAGAAGTGGTGAAGAGCAACAAGATGTGCTATACCTTAGGCAGGGCAAGGTGCAGGCAGGGAGCAGCTCTGCCCAACATGCAGTGCCCAGCGCAAAGCCTGACTCAGCCCACCCAAAGCTGGTACCAAGGCAGGTGTTGAGCCTTAGAAAGTGGAGGGGAATGTCTTTTGGGATTAATGTCAAATATTACAAAGAAAGCTAAGAACTGCAATTTTAGGAGGGGGATTTAACTGCAAAGAGGGACACAAACACCTGGGACTGCTGGTTTCATTGCTGGTTTGCACCGGTACCTGTGAGAAAAAGGACATGGCTTTGTCAAAGGACAAGAGCTCATCCTGTAGTAGCACAGTGTCACACTGAGCATCTGATATGGCCCAAGCAATAAATAACGTGATTAATAAACAGCCTTGGAGACAGTGAGCAGCTTATCCAGCCCAGTTCCTAGGAAAATGACTAAGCACTCTGCCATGCACTGTATACCTTTCTTCTCTCCTTCCCTGGCCCAGCATCAGAGGGTGAGGAGGTGGCTGACCCTCCACATCTGGTCAGATGTTCCTGAGTTTCTGGCCTCTATCTCCTGCTCAGCCCCTTGAGTGAAATCCCATGCCTTTCACCCAGCCTCAAGCTTCAGCAGAGAGACTGAAGACATGGATGTGGGATCCTTCCCTCTTCGGAAGTTTCTCAGACTATCTTTAAAAGGATGCAGAAAGGACCTTCTTTTTCTCTTTTCTTTAGAAGATTCAAGCCCCACAGCATCTTTGCTATTCCCCTTTGCCTGGCTGGCACCACACAGCTGTGCTGCTTGTGTTTAGTCTACACTGCAGCAGGGTGATGCCACCAGCTCCAAATTCCTGTGCGGTGATACACACAGTTGGAAACGGGCATCTGGGAAGCTGCCATTTGTTGCTCTTTTTTTCCACAACAATGAAGGTATTTCCTACCCGCTCTCCCCCTACCCTGCATTTCAAAAAGCAGCTTTTGTTCTGGAGAAGTGTTGCCTTCTACCAAAATGCCTGTTACTCTGCAGTAAATTATCTTAAAATAGAGACCTCTCCTGCCAGATGTTTGTCTTGGAATCACTCTCCAAACCCTGTGACAGAAATGAAAGGATGGGAAAGGCAAGGCACATGTAACAGCAGAGGATGATGCCATTTCTGGACCAGTGTTGTCCCCCATCACCAGCAGCACAGCACCCCCAGGACCAGGGGTACAGCCTGTCAGATCTCTGCACCAGGTCAGGACAGTTCACTACCATCTTGGAAGCCCCTGAAGCTCATTAAACATGAGTCTTCCCTCTCCAGCAGCCACCACCACAGGGCTGCTGCAGTGAGCCAGAGGTTTCAGTTCTTACTCCTTTTCAAACTCAGCGCAATTCCTCTCCACATCCCATGGCATCAAATTCCACTTGTTTTCATTCTAAAGCCACATCTTGATGATACATACTTTTATCTTGGGTTTTTTTTTTTGTTTGTTTCCCCAGTTGTGCACAGGTTTCTCTCTCCCCATGGGGCTCCCCAAGCCAAATGAAAGTTTTGCTTCTCCTGGGAGGACAGCACTGAGTGTCTCCAGCTTCACTGCAAGCTGTCCATGTCTTCTATGGTCAGTTTTTCTGAAGTGTGATTAGAACAGGGGGCAGAGCACAGGTGCACACTACATGCTGGCACCACCATGTATTTTTCTTTCTATTTCTAGCAAGTGTCTGTAGCTGGTTTTAACCACTGCTGCTATATCCACAAGGTGCACAAGATCTTTCACCTAAGTGACCAGGGTGTCCCTTTCAGCATGCACAAGAGGAGCTGGGGTCTCCTTGGCAGTTGCATGTGCCATTACCTTATGTTTTTCCACTCGAGCTTGCAGCTGCTCACAGTCAGCTGTAGGTGGGACAAGTCTCGGGAACATGTTTTAGCTCCCAAGGAGCCCGGAGTACTCCGGGCACAGTAAACATGCAGCAGAAACCTCCATCTCCATTGCTTTTGCCACATCAGGTTCTTTTAACTCACAGAATCACAGAATCATGGAATGGTTGGGGTTGGAAGGAACCCCATCTATCCTATCTCCTATCACTAGGAGATCATCTAGTCCACTTCCTGCTAAAGCAGGTTAACCTACAGTAAGTTGCACAGAAACATGTCTGGGCGGGTTTTGCATGTCTCTGGAGAAGGAGACTCCACACCCTTTCAGGGCAGCCTGCTCCAGGGCTCTGTCACCCTCAAGGTAAAGAAGTTCCTCCTCAGATTCAGATGGAACTTTTTGTGCTGCGGTTTGTGCTGTTGCCCCTTGTCCTGCTGCTGGGCACCACTGAAAAGAGCCTGGTCCCCTCCTCTTGACACTCGCCCTTAAGATAGTTGCATGCATTGATCAGATCCCCTCTCAGTCTTCTCCAGGCTACACAGGCCCAGCTCTCCCAGCCTTTCCTCAGAAGGGAGATGCTCCAGTCCTCTAATTGTCTTCATAGCCCTCCACTGGACCCTCTCCAGTAGTTCCCTGCCTCTCTTGACCGGGGGAGCCCAGACCTGGACACAACACTCCAGATGCGGCCTCACCAGGGCAGAGCAGAGGGGCAGGATCACCTCCCTCCACATGCTGTCCACACTCCTCCTAATGCCCCCCAGGATCCCGCTGGCCTTCTTGGCCACCAGGGCACACTGCTGGCCCATGGCAACTTGCTGCCTACCAGCAGTCCCAGGTCCCTTCCTGCAGAGCTGCCCCCCAGCAGGTCAGCCCCAGCCTGTGCTGGTGCGTGGGGTTGTTCCTCACCAGGGGCAGGACCCCACTCTTGCACCATTGAACTTCATGAGGTTCCTCTCCACCCAACTCTCCAGCCTGCCCAGGTCTCGCTGAACGGCAGCGCAGCCTTCGGGTGTGTCAGTCGCTCCTCCCAGTTCTGCAACATCTTGTTCAGCAAACTTGCTGAGGGTGCGCTCAGTCCTTCACCCAGGTGATTCATGAGTTGAACAGGACTGGACCCAGCACTGACCACTGGGGAACACTGTGAGCTACAGGCCTCCAGCTGGACTGTGCTGCTGATCACAGCCCTCTGAGCTCTGCCTTTCAGCCGGTTCTCACGCCCTGTCACCATCCACTCATCCAACCCACACTGCCTGAGCTTACCTATGAGGATGTTGTGGGAGACAGTGTCAAGAGCCTTGCTGAGGTCAAGGTAGACAACATCCACCACTCTCCCCTCATCTAATGAGCCACTCATTCCTTCACAGAAGGCTACTGGCTTGGTCAGGCATGATTTCCCCTTGATGAATCCCTGTTGACTACTCCTGGTAACCTTCTTTTCCTCCACATGCTTACAGATGACCTCTAGGATGAGCTGTTCCATCACCTTTCCAGGGATGGAGGGCAGGATGACCCGAGGCCTGTAGTTTCCTGGGTCCACCTTCTTGTCCTTTTTGGAGACTGGAGTGACACTGGCTTTCCTGCACCTCTCCTGTTCTCCATGGACGTTTCAGAGGAGACAGGGAGTGGCTTGGCAATAACAATTGCCAGCTCCCTCAGCACTCGGGGGTGCATCCCATAAAGGCCTATGGATTTGTGGGTGTCAGGTTTGCCTAAATGACCTCTAACCTGATGCTCCTCAACGAAGGGAAAGCTCTCCTTTCTCCAGACTTTCTTGCCTCCAGGGTCTGGGATTCCTGAGGGCTGGCCTTGGCAGTAAAGACTGAAGCAAAGAAGGCATTCAGTAATGTTGCCTTCTCCATGTGCTTTGTCACCAGGGCACCCACCTCATTCAGCAGGGGGCACACATTTTCCCTAGTCATCCTTTTCCTACTGATACACTAGAAAAAGCCAGTCTTGTTGTCCTTGACGTTCCTCACCAGATTTAATTCCAAATGAACCTTAGCCTTCCTCACTGCATCCCTGCATATTCTGACAGCATTCCTATATTCCTCCCAAGTGACCTGTCCATTTTTCCACATTTTGTAAACTTCTTTCTTCTGTTTGAGGTTTGCCAGAAGCTCCTTGCTCATCCATGCAGGTCTCCTGCCCCCTTTGTTTGATTTCTTACTCATAGGGATGCACTCACCTTGAGCTTGGAGAACATGATGCTTGAATATTAGCCAGCTGTCTTGGACCCCCTTACCTTCCAAAGCCCTAGCCCATGGGATTCCTCCAAGCAGGTCCTTGAAGAGGACAAAAGTTAGGTCTCCTGAAGTCCAGGGTTGCAATCCTACTTACTGCCCTTCTTCCATGCAGGATCCTGAATTCCACCATCTCATGGTCACAGGCATTCAGATGACCCTGCACCACTGGGGAGGTTTGTGCTTCTCCCACTGCCAGCACGGGGCAAGCCATGGGGCATCCTGCTGCATGGCAGGTTTGTCTTCTCCCCCCATGATGGCTCACTGATCTACTTCGAACGAAGAGTTAAGAAAAATCTCCGAACTATGACATTCTGGACTATTTCCTTAGTGTCTTGACAACACTCTTTGTCTGCTTAAATTACAGTTTGGCAATCAAGGTTGCATAAGTGTTGGTCCAGGGCCTAGAAAACATATTATTTTAAGATGACTGTGACCCACAAAGGTCTCTTGCACATCTCTTTTCTTGTTTTTCAGAAGAAAAAAAAAAGTGATTTATAATACCACAGTAGCAAGCATTTTATAGTTTTTTCCTTATCTTTTAATCTGTTTAAGCCAGGAAAGCTTCATAATGTACAATTTTAAACTGTCAAAATTTACAAAACAAGAAGATTTAAAATGAGTCGTAACTCACAAATATCCCCACCAAAACTGTAAAATACAGACATTAAGCCTCCTATGTAACAAATTTAAACCACAGTTTACTACAGGATTTAGGAAAGTGTGCAAAGAGCTAGTTGTGTAGTACACCTAAATGTTAAAAGTTATACCACATAAGCACGTCTGCTGCTGCTATAAAAAATATACAAGTATAAAATTACTTCTACAAAATTGGTTCACTGATTTTGTTGCTTGTAATAAAAAAGTAGACTTTAAGAACTTTCCTCCTCAACAAACAAAAATATCTTGAAACCAGTCACTGTAGCTGTTATTTACACAGGATGAAATACAATTCAGCTAAACCAGAGAGTGGTAAGGAGAATCGCTTGTTCTGGGACGTGTATCTGAATGCATAGATACACTGCCTGATGGTGTACTTGTTGAACAGCACAGTCATTGTACTACTGCAGGGTGGGATGAATGCATGTGTTTCAAGGCTTCTTTCTCTGATACTACAAAAGATAACCTAAGGATCAAAACACACTCATTGAGCTATTTGTAACATCACACATTTCTTTGCTGTTGCACCGATGCACAACCTTCAGAGTTTGCTAAACACTTAACAACTTAACAGGTAGAGGGGATAGTTCATACACAAAATATTTGGTTTGGTTTGTTCAGAAAAGGAGAAGAAAGGAGAGGGGAAAATGTTTTGGGTTTTTGTTTGGGGTTTTTTTTTTTGGGGGGGGGACGTGGGGGGGGGCGTGGGTCCCTTTGGCTCTGTCACCTTCCCAGATGGTGAATGTGGGCTGGCTGTAAAGGGCTCTGGCAGCCAGCTCACGTTCAGCCACACACACAAGCACACGATAGGTCCTCAGCACCAGGATTCCTCTCTTGTCACTTGGTCCCACACGTGTTGATGTTCTTCCCATCAGTGGCATCCTCCACCAGCGAGATGTGGTAATCAGTTGAAAGCGTGAGGTGGGAGATGCAGCCCACCAGGCCCCGCATGTACTGCCTGTTCGTGTGCAGGGCTATTTCCTTCATGCCACCTGGGGGAAAGGTAGTGATGAGAAACTCTTCACCGACATAGGTGTCTGCTCCTGCTTAGCAGACTGCACACCAAGCAATGCCATTAGCCTTCCTAGCAGACCTCAGAAGTTAATTTTCATTTACAGGTTGCTATGTGGATTTTTTAAGTACAGTTTTAAGCACTTGAAAGTACAGAAGAGATAAGCAGGAGCTAATAAACTAGGATGCTAATTATTTATTGCAGAAATTGTAGCATCAGTTGGGAGCTGAATAAGCTTGTGCCCGGATTCCCAATGAGGTGCAGGCTTTGCAGCTGTCACTCACTGATTCTCTATATATCTGCTGGAGGTACTGCACCCTATGGCGCTGGTCCCTTCTCATACCAGTCATACCAGTCCACCCGCTACAACCCAGAGAGGCCTCTCTACAAAAAACAGGCTGTGGGGGACCAGGGGCTGCTGTGTGAAGCCTTCACTTTGAGACGGATGAAGTGGGGATGCTCTGCCTTGCAGCCAACCAAACACAACAGACACAAAAATGCATCTGGGTCCTGGTGTGAACAGCAAACACTTACCTACATAGAGATCCCCATTGATATTTAACTGCCTCATCTTCCCAGGGGATTTACCAGTCCTGGCACCGTAATCATCCACGGTTACTTTGCCAGATTGTCCATCCCTGAAATGAACAACAAACTCTAATACATCCAGCCAAAAGCCAGGTGGAAGGAGGAGCAGCAGCATCTCCCTCTTGCCAGGTGACCTGGGCGACTAAGTGCTCATCAGGGCACTTCATGGTGAAGGCTTGGGACTGACGCTGGGGAGCCCCATGGACAGCAGTGTGCTACAGCAACCTAGACCCATTGGGGTGTTTCTTCTCCCCAGAGACTCAGATGTCAGAGAACTACAAAGGCTGTGGGACACATTTACAGGGCAGAAAAAACTGGGAAAGAAGTAAATTGCACAGCTGGGGGAGAAGTGAACATGGACAGAGTCGGACATGTCAAAAATAAGATGTAATATAAAAAGCAAACAGCAAAAGCTTCAACATTAGGGAAGGAATAGGCAAACTAAATATGAACAGTTTTGTTTCTCACTAAAGCTTTTACACTGCTTCCATTTTATAAACGGTCAATAACCATGCTGACAGAAGAGCCGTTTGATGGGTTCCTATTCTCACTGAATTTGGTAACAAGTTGTGCTAATGTCAGCCTGCAATTTCCAGGGAACCAACATCTCATGGAGAGATGTGTGCTTTCTATGCTGGGCACTCTTGCCTCCCATGAGGTAATGAGTTATAAATATGAGCTATATATATACTGCAAAATGTCTGCACCTCCTCCAAATCGAGAAAGTAGCCATACACTGTCCGTGCTCCAGTGCTTGTGCCAGCCAGCAAAAATGCTCACTAGGGAATTTAAAAATGCAGACACTAAAAAAAATACTCTTAACCCAAATGGTATGGGTTTAATAGAATGTCTGTCACAGCCCCAGAATAGCCCTGTGTGACTTTGGCAGCCTGCCTTGAGCTGCACTGAGTTGGCACTGTAACCTCTAACACAATAATCTTGTGTACATTGTCCTGGAACAGCCAAGTTGCTAACAGTTTAACTCCTAAGTGATGTGAGAGCGTGAAGCCACAGTGATTCACACCTGACCAGCATCCAGACACACCAGCTAGCACCTTTAACAGCAGGGCAGCTCCAAAATGCCTTCCAGATGAAGCATGGCCACTTACCGAACAGCCTTGACTCTGTGCCACCGGCCATCGCTGAAAGAGCCATTCACTGTGATGGATGCAATGCCGCTGCCCAAATTGTAGCTACAATTAAAAAAAAAATATTAAAATGTCACTACCTCCCTTGCAAAGGCTGGCTGGCTGCCAAATGGCTCAGACATCCATACTCTGTGCCCTAACTGCTCAGCTCCCAGAGCTCCCCTTACAGCTCCGGCTCTGGGGGGACCAGTGGAATCCTTTGGAAGCCCAGCAGCAACACACTTACTTTGCAAAGTCAGGGTCATGGGGCAATAGGTAAAACCCCTCCTGCCTACATCAGAGTAGGTACCACCACCACCACCATCCCATGGGAGCAAGTAGGGTGCCTCTGCATGGAAGTTTCTCCCCAAAACAGGAGGTTATGAAGGTCAGTGACCTACAGGCCTTTGGCCAAATGGGAGACAGCAGCGGGAGGCTGCAAACAGGGTTAATAAATAAATAATTACAAGACCAAAAAAGCACATGACCTATAACAGATCTGTAAATCATCTGAATTACAGGGAAGGTTGAGACCTGTAATGTTAGAAAGGATGAAGCCTAATAAATAAAAACAGAGATAATCATAGAGTTCCCTGCTTCAGTTGTAGAGGATTATTACTTTGTGTTTGCTGCTACTAAAATTACTCAGCAGACATAACATTCCCATCACGTTTACACTCCAGGCATCTTAATTTTTGGGTCCCAGCAATGTGGGCCAACCTTCCTGAAGGGGAAGTAGATGCTACAACACAGTGAGCTTCTGGCTGCTCAACTGCCTACATAAGCAGGATGAATTAGCCTGAGCCAGCCTGCTGTCAGCCTTCAGCCTGCACCACGCTAGAGAGATTAAAGCAAATGCCATCATCTATTACAAAAAAGCTGAACCTGGAATGAAGTTGATGGCCAGGATAAGGTACTTGAGAACAGCACATTAAGTCGTGAGCTGCCCAGAGCAAAATTTTTATCCTAAATATGACTCTTCCCCAGAGGTTCAGTGAGTCTCAAACAAGCACCTCCTTTTACCCAGGATGAAGATACCTGTCTAGAATCATGGAATCACTTAGGTTGGAAAAGACCTCTGAGATCATCAAGTCCAACCGCTAATCCAGCACTGACAAGTCCATCACTAAAACATGTCACTAAGTAACATATCTACACGTATTTTAAATACCTCTGGGGATGCCAATTCCACCACCTCCCTGGGCAGTCTGTCCCAATGCTTTAACAACCTTTCAGTGAAGAACTTTTTCCTAATATCCTAATATACAATCTAAACCTCCTCTGGCGCAGCTTCAGGTCATCTCCTCTTGCCCTGTCACTTGTCACCTGGGAGAAGAGACCGACCCCCCTGCCTACACCCTCCTGTCAGGCAGCTGCAGGGAGCCACAAGGTGCCCCCGAGCCTCCTCCTCTCCAGGCTGACCCCCCCAGTTCCCCCAGCCGCTCCCCACCAGCCTTGTGCCCCAGCCCCGGCACCAGCCCCCTGCCCGTCTCTGGACACGCTGCAGCCCCTCTGCGTCCCCCTGGCAGTGAGGGGCCCAACCTGAACACAGGAGTCGAGGGGCGGCCTCGCCAGTGCCCAGTGCAGGGGGACAGCACTGCCCTGGCCCTGCTGGCCACGCTGTTCCCGGCACCAGCCAGGGTGCTGCTGGCCTCCTTGGCCACCTGGGCACACGGGGGGCTCATGCCCAGCCGGCTGCCGACCAGCCCCCCCAGGCCCTTTCCCCCCAGGCAGTTCCCAGCCCCCTGCCCCCAGCCCGCAGCGCTGCGGGGGCTGGTGTGACCCACGGGCAGGACCCGGCACTGAGCCTGGTTGAACCTCACACAACTGGCCTGGGCCCATCGCTCCAGCCTGCCCAGACCCCCCTGCAGAGCCTCCTGCCCTCCCGCAGATCAACGCTCCCCACAGCTGGGGGTCACCTGTGAACTCACTGAGGGGACACTCCATCCCCTCTTCCAGATCTTGATAAAGATATTAAGGAGAACCAGCCCCAGTACTGAGCCCTGGGGAACACCACTGGTGACCAGTTGCCAGCTGGATGTAACTCCATTCCCCACCACGCTCTGGACTCAGCCGGCCCTTAACCCAGCACAGAGCACACCCACCCAAGCCACGAGCAGCCAGTGTCTCCAGGAGAATGCTGTGGGAGATGGCGTCAAAGGCTTTACTAACATCCAGGTAGACAACATCCACAGCCTTTCCCTCACCCACTTGGTGGGTCATCATCTTGTAGAAGGAGATCAGGCCCATCTGCCTTTCATAACCCCATGCTGGCTGGGCCTGATCCTCCGGTTGTCCTGCACGTGCCACGGGATGGCACCCAGGATGATCTGCTCCATAACCGTCCCTGGCACCGAGGTCAGGCTGGCAGGCCTGTAGCTGCCTGGATCCTCCTTCCTGCCCTTCTTGTACCTACAAGACTGGTGTCATGTTGGCTGACCTCCAGTCTTCTGAGACCTCCTCACTTAGCCAGGACTGTTGATATATGATGGAGAGTGGCTTGGCCCCACCAGCTCCCTCAGTGCCCTCGGGTGGATCCCATCCAGCCCCACAGACTGTGCGTGTCTCCGTGGAGCAGCAGGTCACTGACCGTTTCCCCCTGGACTGTGGGGACTTCATTCTGCTCCTCCTCACCCTGTCTTCCAGCTCAGGGGGCTCAGTACCCAGAGGGAAGCTGGGCTTGCTGTTAAGGACTGAGGCAAGAAAGCATTAAGCACCTCAGCCTTCTCCTCATCCTGTGTGGCAGTGCTCCCCCCCGCATCCAATGAAGGATGCAGATTATCCTTGGCCCTCCTTCTGTTTCTAACATGATAGTAAAAGCGTTTTTTGTCATCTTTTACAGCAGTGGCCAGCCTGAGTTCTAGCTGGGCTTTCTCCTCTCCACCTTCCCCCTGCGTAACCTCACGACACCGCTATAGCCCTCCAGGGTTGCCTGCCCCTTCTCCCAAAGGTGGAAAACTCTGCTTTCCCCCTGAGTTCCAGCCAGAGCTCTGCTCAGCCAGGCTGGTCTTCCCTGCCAGCCCGTCTTTTGGCACGGGGGGGACAGGCTGCTCCTGAGTCTTTAAGGTCAAGAGCTACAGAAAGGTTTGGGTGCTCAGGATTGTATCTAATTGTTAGACCTCTTCCTACAAATATGAGATCCATATCCTTAATGAATGGGGATCCCCTACAACAGTGATATAAGCTTCTACAGAAGCAGGGAACAACAGAAAGGATTTACAGCAGCATTTACACTGTACAGGGAATCTAATAGGAAAATGGGAGAAAAAAAGGTATGTTTCAAATTTCAAACTGGACCAGAACACAGATATCTAATTTTGGGCTGCAGGAAAATACTTCTGACCAATTCGAAGCCCTGACACTCTTCCGATGTCACCTCTCAAAAGGTGGGAAAGTCGCATGAGTATCACTCTTCCAGAAAAAAGAGGGTTTTTTTCCTGCATTTGCCCTTTCCCCATCTTGTTCAGTGCTGCCTTTCAGTATGCTAGGAGTTTTCATTTGGGATTGCAGTTTTTCACCTTCTAAATGCATTGGAAGGTGCAGCTATTTCAATAAAACTCAGCTGTTTTGATCTAAAACCGTGGTGTATCTTCATCTCTGGGGGATAGCAACAACCCTAATAAATATGCACTGTGCCTAGAAAATAGACAGAATAGATCAGCCACTTAGTACCATGCATCTTGGATAAGATAGGGCCTCCCAAAGTTATCTAAGAAATGCACCATTTCTGCAGAGTCAATTCCTTGTTTATAAAACAATGAGGCATCTAAGAGGTTTTGCAAAACCAACCGCAGAAAATGACATGGAAAAGAAGCTTAAAATAAATTAATTTTAATAGAAAAGTGCGATTTGTCTATGCATCCATGGTAGCAAACAACAACCAGGTAAGTAAAGTAAAAGGTAGCTTCAAATTAGCTTAAATGATGAACAAAATCTTTGTCATTTAATCAACAGTGTCTCACAACAATCCATAATAATGATGGCATTTGTAGTTGACGGTTTCTTGCCTTATACAGCCTAAAAGGGGATCATGAAGAAAACAGGGCTTTCAAAATGCAGGAGTCCCAGAAAAGCACCATGCAAAAAGCTGTACAGTCTAAGTGTCTGAAAGGGTGAAAGCGATTCTGGAGACAGAACATGAGTTCAGCCCAACATCTCCCAACACTCCCACTTTCAGCTTTTTGAGAGTAGTAATTGTTTCTTAAATAAGCGGTTCTGTGGTTGGAGGCAGGAACAAAGCCTGGCGACACCTGGGTTTGTGTCACAGGGTGGGATATTTGGGGGTTTGGCAAGGTGTGAGCCTTGCTGCCATGTGCACTCTGCAGCAAAGAGTGAGCCTGCAGTGAGCACAGGCATCAGCAGGGCTTTTCCTTGACCCCTGCTCTCTTTGCACACCCGACACCTGCTTTCCTTAACTGAGATGGCAAGTGCTTCAAGAGGCATTGGAGGAGTTTCTGACAGTACTCATACCCTCATAAGGTGACTTTTAGAAAATCACATTAAAAGTGGATGTTTTAAAAATTGGGAGGGAGGGAAGAAGGGAGTGGGAATGATGCAGACTTGCTCCACATCACCTCTTCAACTCACATCCTGTCCCAGACAAATGTGACCCATCGCTGAACAAAACCTTACGATGTAATTGTCTCACACTACACCAAAAGGACAAGCGCACTGGATGCATTGTGGCAATTTCTCTGACGCCTGAGTGTACCGCATGCAATGCAAATAAGGCAGAGAGAGTTTACCTGAATATTAATGCTCCTTCTTGCAGGCCCAGAGAAATAAAGTCACTGTTAGGTCGCATGGGACCATCTCCCCTCCACATCAAAAGACCTTCCTTCATTGTGGTTTTAAACCTCATGAACACGTTTGTTCTTGATCCTGATACCCTGTTTAATGTAGAAGGAAATAATAGTAAAATATTGAGCTGGGACAGTCTTCAAAAACATGTAACAGATGATGCTGTATTTCTTCTCTGCTGGTCTTGCAGGCTATTGTCTTGCAACTCGCCTACATGCCGATTTGTGAGACTCTGGTTCACATCTCCATTCCCAGCATTTCAGAGTGGGGGAATTTAACTTGTCCCTGCAGAATCCCAAACACTTGGTTACTCCACAAAAATAAATGTTTTCTCGCCAAGCTCTGTGTGAAATTGAGTTGAACAACACATTTTGAAAATGTCCAGGAGATCTGGTGCCCTCAGAAGGCAGTGGAAGAAGCGTAAGAAGGGCAAATCAGAAAGTCCTGGTAGGTGAGTGGTACTGAGCTGCAGGTGAGGACATCTGTGAAGCCTCATCTAGCTAGTGGCTGAAATACAGGCAGATGGAGGAATTCATTAAAATAACCCACAATTTACTGGAATTTGGGCATCTTCCAGGATATAGAGCAGCCAAAAAGAAGTCTGAAGATCTAAATTTTAGGCTACAGCAAGAGTTAAAATCCTTAGTCTCTTTACAGATACAGCCTCTGTATGCCTCTCTACTTTCAGAGAGCACATACCAGTCCTTCTCCATGCCAGATATATGCTGTGCATGCCAGTACTCTACAGGCTGCAGGATGTTCGGATATTATAACCAACTGAGCCATAAGCATAGAAAATGTATTATTTTCCCTGAAATTTAGAAATATGCCAAATACAGCTTAAAACACTTAAATATGCAACACCCTGCCACATGAGGCTCCTAGAATTATATTGGTTAACAAAGAGAATAGTTATGTTCACAGGAGATGCATTACCTTTTCAGGATATCTGGATTATCATATGTGAGGTAACTGCGACCAATAAATTGCGGGATTTCAATTGCTTCTGTAATGGCTGAAAAGTAAATAAAAAACTGAAGATGAATGCCAGCTGACACTGAAATGGAAGGCAAAAGAAGAGACAAGACTGGTTTACTCCTGCATTGGCAGGTACCTGCTGGTGGCACAGAACTGAGTTGAACCCACGCTGGTTTGCAAAAAGGCATAGCTAGTTCATACCTAAATGTAGCAGCAGTAGTTGAGGTAGTTTATAAACTGGTGACAGTCCCTATACCTACAGCCTTCATGTCATGGCCCTAATGTATTGCTCCACCATAAATGTTAGCACAGTAAAATATGAAGTACCAGGAAAACATTGAAAATTCTGTTTTTACCCCCACTTCCACATTCCTTGATTCTCTGTGTGGTTCAAGCCACCCTCCTGCCAAATCTTGTCCATTAACCACCTTCTGTTCTTAGTCTAAGAAACTCCTCCTCGGCTCGTTATGGAGCACCAGCTACAGAACACATGCTGGGACCGCTCACCCCTGCAAACTGAGGTCAGGAGACAGCACAGGTGACCTGTCAGCTGTCCATTTTCTCCTTTTGTGTATGTGACTTTGCACAGAGTGGCTGCTGCTTGCTGAGGGTTCAACCCTGGGGTGCAGTGCTGGGGGGAGGCTGTTTCCAGGGAGGACATACAGGATGACCCTAATCCCTTTAAGGTCTATTGAAAGCAACTGAGACTACACTAAAGGCTGTATGACAGAGGCTGCAAAGCCTCTTGGCGGATATATTTGATATGCTGCAGTGCTGCCTTGGAGGATGTTTTGCTCAGAGCTCACCAGTGTCTCACACGCAGCATCTCCCATTTCTCTAGGGACACCCCCTGATACTGCTGTGGTGTACAGCTGCTGGGACAGCAGCACACATTGCAACCAGACCTGGTGCTGGTGTATGGCTGCCCATGGAGAAAACTTTGGTAAAATAACTCTGACGTGTGATATAAATCACTGAGCATCCCTGATACACAGCCTTTGGTAGGCTATAAGCACTGGCCTGAACAGAGCTTTTGGGTGAACATCCGACAGCTTGCTGCTGATCGCTCACAACTGACTGCTGCATTAATATAAACCAATTTTATAAATTCCTTAAAAGAGCTGCCTTCATCCTATTTTCCTCCTGAGAACTAATCCCTTCAACCCACAGCTAATCCCATCTATAGAGATTTCAAGCTTTTCAGGGCATGGATGCTTGCTTTCGTTACGCAACGCAGAGGCCGACTGGGCTTTAAGAGCTCACTGTAATACAGATATGCAACAATTGGTGTAGTCTGGTAGCCAACAACAGCAATATGAAATTTAGCTCTAAGTGCCAAGACTGAGAATTTTAGATGGTGACAAACGCCTGTTTTATCCATAGCAAAATCAGGAAAGCTGTCTAATGTGTCTAAAGAAACAACCACAGGTGGCCCACAGCCTGCAGCCTGCCAGCATCGCTGGAAGATTGCAAAATATGTTACACTGGGCCAGACATTCCTCACCAGGTCTGATGCTTTCTGCACTGGACAGTCTCTGACCATGGCAGATGGCAGCAGAGCACGAAAGGAGCCCTTCCTCTGCCACGTCCCACACCAGCACTAGACCCCTGCTTCTCTTCCCTTCAGCAGTGGAAGGTGCCTGTGCCATGCAGCAGCCCTTGCCCTTGCTCTAGCACTCTGATTTTGTCTATGGAGTTTGACGGCCATTTATCTCAGCTTGCTCTTCTGTATGCTCTTCATTTGTTGCACTGAATTTGGCTGCAAAAAACCAAGTAAATTTTAGCAGTACCTTTGACGCATGCAGGATCTTTGCAACTGGAAGGGAACAGGCCAGTAAGGAGATCTAGGACCAAACACCTTCACTCTCTGCTCGTCACAATTCAGCAAAGAGGCACTCATGACAAGTGGGAGTGAGCTCTGAACTGCAGGGTAGCTTGAAGTAGCACCTACCCCTACAAAGCCCTCAGACAGCTGGCCCCACTGCTTTGCAGATGCATGGACCAGCTTCACAGACACTGGTCTGCTCTTAGCAGGTGTTCTGGATGCAATTTAAAATATCAGCAGGATGATGTTTAAGGAAGTACTATACAACCCCAGAAAGTATTCTGGCTTATTGACAGAAGCTTGCCAGGCTTAATGGAAATCCAGCGTGCTAGAGCAGATACAGATGCACAATGACTGAGCAGTTTTCACATCATTCGCAGTACTTACCATTTAGGCAGTAACTTCCACACTCTGCAGTGAGTCAGCACAAAACAAAACAAGAACATTTTCATTTTATTTTTCTATAGCATAAGAATCTCCCTTCATCCAATTTCACGCCCACCTTTCTGCAAATGTGTGATCCCTGCTTCCCATTTTCATAAGCAACTATAATCATCCATAAAGGTAGCACTTTTCTATTATTGTTTTGCTCCAAGTATTTATATTTGCCTGCTCAAAACACACAAAGGTGCAGACAGGTAGGACCAGCACCAAACTCGTCTGCTAGTCCTAGTTTTCAGATCCCAGTGACTCACCATGCTTTACCCAGGGATCAGCTCTAACCAGGGGAATGCAGTAATTCACTGTTCTACTCCATCTCACAATTAAGTATAAAAATACCTGTAATGCTTCCCACAACTTGGACAGAAGATACAAAACGCAGCAAGGCCAGCAGAAACTCTAATATTAGAGTCCTCAGCCAACCATCCATTATGATATGAATCAATATCTCATATACCTCATACCAGCATCATTTAAGCTGAGTTTTATAAGTGGCCTGTATAATTTTGAAGAATGAGTCACAGTCCTTCACAAGCACTTTTATTTTTCAGGGCAGTGTTACAGCTGCCTACCACCAAGCAGGATGGAGACTGCACCTGCAGCCATTCACATACCAGCTGAGTGCACTAACCAAAATCCCATCCTGAAACAGAAGTGGACACGCACATGCACCCTGCCTTAGCCATGTCTACATCCTACCGAAGAGACACAGGTAAGAATTATTTTGAGAAATCTGTTCCACTTCATCAAGGTTGCTGTGGACTGTGGTTCAGGAGGGACCTCCGTACTCTCTGCACATCTCTCAGCAAAAACTTGGATTTTCAGTGGCAGCTGAGGCTGCACGTGTGTGTGGGGGCGGGGGGAGAGGCACCTGAACAGCAGCAACAGGCAGCAGGAACTGGCTGAGCATCAGTCAGCAGGTGGTGAGCAACTTGGGGTTTTTTTCTCCCTTGGGTTTATTTCTTTCTCTCTCTCTCTTTATTACAATTATTATTGTTATTATTGTTGTTATTACTGGTTTTTATCTTTTAATTATTTTTATTTATTTATTTATTTCAGTTATTAACCTGTTCTTATCTCAGCTCATGGGTTTTACCTTTTTCCAATTCCTGCCCATCGCACCAGCGGTGGGGCGTGAGCAAGCAGCTCCGTGGTACTCAGCTGCTGGCTGGGGTTAAACCACAAAAACAGGTGACTCATGCTTTTGTACATTTTTGAAAATGATTGGATGCACATAGGAAGCAACCCCCAGGATCTAGCCTCAGCCAAAGGCACAAGGCCCGTCAGACTGACCGTGAAAGCCTGGACACCCACACATCTTACAAGAGGGAGGAGAGCAGTGGCATGCCAGCTGAGCAGCAGCACAGCAGTGCCACAAGGCAGGTGCAGTGGCAGGCAGCTCGGCACACTGCTTTTGGGGCTTAGCACAGGTTGGAAGCAGGCAAGTGGCGAGGGGCTGTGGCCCGAGCAATGCACAGGAGCTCACTGAACAGGCAGGCAGCCACACACACAAGCTGCAAAGCATTCACTTGCCTTGACTCCCCCTGGAGACCTCGCTGCTGCTGCAGATACTATCTTGAAGGCTGGAGCTTAGCACCCTGCATATACCTAGCAAGCCAATATCACAATTCTCCCTCCTCCCTACAAAGAAGCCAGGATAAATGACGTTGCTCCAGCTATTAGCTAGACCACAACAACGTAAGCAAAGGGGTTTCTTGCATTGTATTTTAGTAAATTGGTTTTGTTCTAAGATATTGTCTTTTTGCTCAATCTATTCATCATGATTTAACCAAAACCACTACTTTCAACTCTGAAGTTTGTGCCTGTGAGAAATGAAGGAGTGAGTGAGGACAATAATATCAGTCAGCTATTTTGAACTGAGCTCACTGTTACATTACAAAATCCTCCCTCAGAAATTTTTCAAGCTCAAGTCTCATACAAGGGAAACATCTCCATCTAGTGGAATAACCCAAAGGACATTTTTTTTTGACACCACACAGTCTGAGCACTTTCCTGAATCTAAGGTTTGTACTATTACAGTGGCTCTGGGGAAAGAAGAATAATGTGCATCTGGGCAGGTTTCCCTCCTTGGTGGTCTCCATTGCCGCACTACAGCAAGATCTGTGCAGATGGTGAAATTACCATCAGAGTAGTCAGTGTCTAAAAAAGGACTAGACCTTTCTGTATATGAGAACAGCATTTGTTGTGAGCCCTAGGGAAGATAAAATTACCAGGGTTATCGATGCTCATGCTTTATGATGTAACATAATCACTGGCTGGGGGATGTTGGCAGGAATTCCCCCTTTGTATAGCACTGCATAATTAGAAATGTGTATGAAGTGTTCAGTGTTGGCCACCACAAGCAACCAGATACCAGGCTGCTATCTATGGATCATAGCTCTGTGCTGGAATAACAGTTACCATGTTCCTAAGTAACAGAAGGAATTCATCCCTGGGTAAATGGAATGTGCACGGATGCAAAGGGAGCTCTGGCCTCCAGTGTTTCTATTTTAAGGGATGTGTAAAACCACAGCTGTAGGTGCTAAATCTCACTTATTTTTATGATCAACTCCAGATCTCTGGATTGAAATGCAGCCATCATTACCTTTTTGGCAATGTTGCCCATCAAAGCCCAGGGGACAGTCACATTCATAGCTGTCCTTCTTGGGAACGCAGGTGCCCCCATTTGCACATGGTGAGCTCACACAGGGGTGGGCAGCATTTGCTAGGTTGATTCCAAAAGTGAAATCCTGTTTCACATCGATTGTCCAGTCATTCAAGATAATCTATGTGTTAAAAAAAAACAGGGGGAGGGGAGGAAAACATATGCTAAAAACTTTCAAATTCCCAGTGTTGTACTGCTTGTCAGAAGACCCATCTAAAAGACTTCAGAGAAACAACCCTCAAAACTTGGCTAAAAAACTGTTTATTGTAATGTGTGTTTTCCAGTCTCAGAGGTCCAACTCATTCTGTTGCTCACCCTGACCCACTGGAGATTAATTTCTTTTGTGTTTTGTTAAACAGCCTTAGGCAACCCCCATGTGGGGTGAAGCTGTGTGGGATTCACCAGTTCTGTATCTGAATGCTGGTGCAATGCTTTGTAGCTGAGCTGTGAGCTAGAACAGTAAAATTAGATGAACACTGCTGAGAAAGAGTGTTCCTGAGATCAGGAAACCCCCCAGAAGACATGTTGGCAACAGAAATACTAAGTAGAACAGCTTGTTTTTCACATTGTCTATTGCTTTCTAGTACCTCATCTTGCCGGAAAGAAGCTACAGTTAAGATGGATGAAAAACATAATTAATTACCTCACAAAACCATGTGCATATAAACTGAAGAGATCTGTTAAACGTTGGGATTTTTCCAATGTGTCAGCAGCCTAAGTTCTCCAATATAACCTGACATTTTTATAACCTCAGCTGATAACTTGGCAGAGGGGTTACATGTGGGTACAGCTTCTGATGCCAGTGACCTTGAAACAAGAAGTCCATTTTCACAAACAGATTTTAGGGCCTGAAGTGAGAATGGTAATAGTTACTCTGGCTCCTACATAACTCAATTGATGCATCTTAGGGAGTCCTACTGGGGGAAGGGTGTGCATTGTGCATACTCTGTTTGAAACAGCTCTAAACAACAGCAGGAAAACATCCAGTCCTGTTATAAAAATGGGTCAGTGAAGCCTCCACTGCCTTTTCAGCTTCCTTCTAACTTCTGGCTAACCAGAGGTTAACAAGACGCTACTCTTAAACATATGTCTCATTCCTGGGATTAAACTTATATTCAGCTTCTCATTGTGCCCTTTTCTGCATCATTTCAGACTCAGGTACTCCAAGAAATCTCACCCTCACGTAGGAACTAGCAGACTACAGTAGTCACTTCTTACCCTTATCTGTGTAACTACACGGATTGAGGTCTTAGGTCTTTCTATACACAACATGTTTTCCAGTACCTGGTGATGTTTGTAGCTTTATTTCTATACAATTCTCCAAAATCCTACTATGTGTATACACAGCAGTCAATTAATAGCTTCCCAGTGCCCGAAAGGCAGGCAACACTCTTCCTTGACAGCCCAGTCAGGCCTCTGGGAAGGCAAATCCACCCTCCTTCCTTCCTAACTACAGCACAGAAGGGTGGGCCCACACCCAGCATTTCCCAGTCCTTACCAGTGCCTCTGTACTCTAGGGTACAGCTACTCACCTTGTAAGTGTGAGCTATGTCAATTGCTTCTAGGGTCCCTATCTTGCCCTCCCAAAATGAACTGTATTTAGTCAAGACCACCTTTCCGATGATGCCCGTGTGACTGACCTGTTCCCATCACTATTACAAACTCCCAGAATTATCTTGAACTTCGTGTTTTCTGCTAGACAGCTAACAAAGAGTGAAAAATGCTGGACCAAGTGATGAGACCACTTACACTGAACTGCAATTACCTTCCTGCCCTTGATCAATTGTTATGAGATGCACTGTTAGAGCTTTTTATTTAAGTAAATATGATGCAATAATTCTATAATTTAAAACTCTGAGGATTCAGGACCAACCTTGCAGTTTTATCCAAGTATGCCTAGGGATGTAAGTCCAGTTTGAACTTTTGATTAGTTTTTAGGACTTACTATGGATTTACAGATTTCTTACCCAGAAGAGAGCTGCATCCATGAACAGCTGACCGCACTGGAACATCATCCCTAATGTCTGCCAACAAAGGAAAAGACCTCCTCCATTCATGTGCCCCATGTAAAAACGTAAGAGGGGAAGGCAGTGAGGTGTGCAGCTGCTGTGTGGTACAAGAATACACTAGCTGAACTGGAATCCACTTTAACTTGTGAACCTCATGAAGTTCAACAAGGCCAAGTGCAACGTCCTGCACATGGGTCAGGGCAATCCCAAGCACAAATACAGGCTGGGCAGAGGACAGATTGAGAGCAGCCCACAGTAGAAGGACTTGGGGTTGTTGACGGATGAAAAGCTGGATATGAACCAGCAATGCCCACTCGCAGCCCAGAAAGCCGACCGTACCCTGGGCTGCACCAAAAGCAGCGTGGCCAGCAGGGCGAGGGAGGTGACTGTGCCCCTCTGCTCCGCGCTGGTGAGACCCCACCTGGAGCACTGCATTCAGCTCTGGGCCCCCAACATAAGAAGGACATGGACCTGTTGGAGCAGATCCAGAGGAGGGCCATGAAGTTCATCAACGTCTGGTTGGAGTACCTGTCCTATGAAGACAGGCTGAAAGAGTTGGGGTTGTTCAGCCTGGAGAAGAGAAGGCTCTGGGCAGACCTTATTGCAGCCTTCTGGTACCTAAAGGCGGCCCTACAGGAAAGATGGAGAGGGTCTTTTTGCAAGGGTATGTAGCAGTAGGACAAGGGAGAATGGCTTTAAACAGAAAGAGGGTAGGTTTAGATTAGATATTAGGAAGAAATGCTTTACCGTGAGGGTGGTGAGGCACTGGAACAGGTTGCCCAGAGAAGTTGTGGATGCCCCATCCCTGGCAGTGTCCAAGGCCAGGCTGGATGGAGGTTGGATGGGGCTTTGAGCAACCTGGTCTAGTAGAAGGTGTCCCTGCCCATGGAAGGGGGTTGGAACTATAGGATCTTTAAGGTACCTTCCAACCCAAACCATTCTGTGAGTCTAGGAATCTATGATTCTTTTTTGCTCATAACTGTATTTGTTAAATCAGACATTTAGCTGCCCCAGTCTGCATACATTTAAGTATTGAAGCATTTCTTCTGTTCATTTATTTATATACGATGCCACAGGGCACTCTGAGGACTCTAATCTTGCACCATCCTGAACTCAATCCCATATGGCTTCTGCTCACTTATTCGTACAGGAGGGAAATCAATAGGGAGACTGGCAGTAGTAATACTTACTGCCTATTAAAGTTAGAATGACTTCTCACTGTGAAATATGTGTTTAAGCCCTTTGTGGTGGGCTCCTGAGGTGAAATCTTGGGAGTATTTTGAATACTTCCATTGCAAGTGCTATAAGGGTATGTTTCCACCTAAAGTGTACTCTGGATGCCTCCCATGTGTTTCTCTGGGCAAATACCTTCTGGATGCTCCCACTGAAGGGTTTGAGGATCCCAGAGTTCTTCTTCACAGCATCATAACTAGGGACTCCGCCAATAAATATTTCCGAGCTGCACTTAATTTGTGTGAAAGCCCCCTGCAATAAACGTAAGAATAACATTTTATTAGAGTAGCTAGAACCATGCCTGTAACTTCAGATTAGCCAACATTAGATGCTACAGCTTACTTTAATGCCTCTTTACTTCCGTTAATTGCATTTCTTTGTACAATCCTCTTCAGAAAGCCACTCTAGGACACTTTCTAGTGACCATGCTTTATCGTAATCGAAATTAGCTGAAAAATCTGAAGTATTTCAAAACTGGAATACTGAAGGAAGAAAGGAGACTGACTCATTGTCATTTCTGACTGCATATCTAGCTCTATTTGCAATGACTTGAGGTATAATGAAGTAAATCTAGAACAAGAATTAGGTTCATAAAGTTAAAATCAGAGCAAAGTCCATGCAACAGAGACTCATTTAATGTTACCAACATGTAAAAAGATAATCCATAGCAAGTTACGGGGCTAAATGAAGGAAACATTAAGTTTGCATTAGTTACCAGAAGCAGTTGCTCAGGATACATGATGGGACTAGTCAGGGTCTTGGAGTGAACTGAAAGATGTTTAACAGCTAAGGACAGGATAACTGTAATTCCAGTCCTGTAGAAGCACCTGTGATTTCTTTGCTGGCAGCTCCTTCTGCAGCTGCACTGTAGCACTTAGAGAAAAAAAAAAAAGGAGTCTTCATCTTGACCCATCTATCTAAAATCTTGACTGCTGTGTTTGAATGTTTCCCTGCTCAATTTGTTCCTTGACAGACAACTGGAATTGCAATTTGTTTATATTTTTAAACGGAAGTCTAAGCTTTAAATAGTTTCCCAGTTTACAGAAAAAACTGCAGATTCATCTGCTAACAGGATCTGGAGTCTGGTTTTCTGGCCACATTCCCCACTAGTAAAGAGTAAGATATTTTCTAACCAGTTCTAGCCTCAGATTCTTGGGGTAAGAAAGTATCTCTGTGTATGCATTTGAGTGTTTAGAGTGAATACACTGCTCAGTACAAGCAAAATTTCACCTTATTACAAATTTGATTCACTATGACCTTTTGGTGAAGGAAGAAAAAAATGCAAGTCATCAACTGCCTGAGTATTCCAGCCCTTACTCTGTCCTGATAACAACTTTTGCAAGGAGAAGACAAAGAAACAATTGTCTTTTGGCTCACCTTTCCAGCACAATATTCAGAGAGAGGTAAAAACAGGACTTTGTGCACGTAATTTTCAGTATCCTCCTTCTCCAGATGATGCATTTCATAGTGCACACATTGTTCAACAGACCTAACCACAACGACTAAGTACCAAGAAAAGAACCGCAAGAGCATGTATGAACCAAACACAAAAAAGTGAGTCGTTACATGGCAAGAGCGGATAAGGCTGAGATTTCATCTGCCTTTACAAGGATCCCTGTCCTCAGAGGGAAGACTTCGTGTGCAAACTTCCAGTTTTGGGCTTAAGAAAATGTTGCCCTAACATGTATACTTTTTTGAGCCTATAAGAACTTTTTTTGCCAGAAGCCTGTGTAGTTTACTATGCAATCATTTTATAGTCCAACAACCGTATTCATGACAAGCCATGTCATATGCTCACCTCTGCCATCCCTTCCACTGGCTTTTGTTTGTCCACTTGCAGGATGCCATTCTTCGCTGTGCGAGACACTCGCAGTTCATGCCACTGACCCAGACTGACAGGTTCTTCACTCCTGTTTTAAGGGGAAGAAAACTTTCAAGTATTTTACACTTTTGCTTTTCTAGTATTTTCAAATATTAATGTCATGTTAAAAAGTGAGGTCCTCTGGGATGATTATTTAAATAAAAAATAAAAACAAATCACTGTGTTTCTTTCTTTATAAGGAAGCAACATAACTTCTGAGCCCTGTCAGCAAAGGAAAATAAGACCATGTTCCTACAGCAAATAACAAGCACTCTACTTTTATTTATAAGTGAAACATTCCTATAATCAGCATGCATTTAATACACCTATGAACTAATTATTCTGCTCAGTCATTTATAATGCATAAAGACAATTTTTTTTCTTAGCTGTATATGATGTAAGCCTGGAGATAAAGCTTCCCACTTAATGGTCAGTCTAGACCCACATTCTTCATCCTTTTTTAAAACAGAACTACCTTGTGTTGGCTTATCAGCTCTGTTTATGCAGCCTGTTACAGTGACTTCTACACACACGGACACAGGCGCACAGCCTGGCAGGTGTACGTTAAGGAGAAGTAACTAAAATATGATCCTAATGATATGATGAGATATTAGGTCGGAACAATAATCCTCAGTTACGCAAAGTATTCACCAGTCTCAAAGGAAGCATTTCAAAACTGTTCTTATAATCTTTATTAGTTCAGGACTAATATGAATAGCAGCCAGTATAAAGGTCAAAACCACATTCCCCTTTGCATGTTCTACAGAACTTTGTATCTTGTTTTCAAATTTACTACATTGTTTTTAGATCTAGATTTTACATCTAAATGTTATCTTGCAGTCTTTCCTCCAGGAGCAACAAAAACTTGTGTTTGATTCACTGGTCAAGCTGGAAAAATCAGAAACCATGTTATCTAGGACACTTGAAGATGTTCTGTCTTTCAATGAAAAAATACAAAGTAGTTTTGGGGGAAATAATGTTTTGTATTTTCAGGCTACTTACATTTAAAAATGCAAAAAAGAAACATTTCAGATTGAAAGAACTGAAAAAAATGTGATTTGAAATAGTGAGTCAATAGTGATTCAAATGTTAATTAAAAAAGGTATATCATCTTGAAGATGTGAAAATAACAATTTCTTTTTTTTTCTTTTTTTCTGAGCAATCAACCTGAGCTTTGAAATCTTTTTGTTGTATCTATTTTGCTCCTCCAAATTTTCTCAAAGCCCATTTTCATCTGTTTGGACAATGTTGGCAATACTACTTCAATCCTTTTTTCCAGAAAATTTCCATTAAAAATATCATCGAGTGACGCCATTCACTTGTCCTTTTTCATATGCAGTAGCATTTAGGGTTTAACTATCTTGGGTAAATCAACAGGCAACAGAATTTTATCACCTTAAGAAGTCAATATATACATATAACAGAACCAGATAGGCTTGGCTACCTAGTAAGTGGCAATGCATTCATTTTATCTCCTCTGCTGATTAGGTCATCATCATACTCTGCTAGATTTAATTACAGTTAGGGATGATTAAGCTTTGCAGTCATCACTCCAGAGTTGCAAACTACTTCTTGGATTCACAGGCTTTTTGAAACCAGCATGAGTTTGGTAACACTTTCTGCAGCCTCTTGAACACTTCTGGCCTTTCATGTGCTGTGACATTAAGGATTACCTCTCTGCATAAACTGAACCTTAAAAACTACACTAAATCATGATGATCTTGATCCTGCAAATGCCTGGTCAATGGAAATCCCAGTGGAAAACAAATTCTCCTCTGAGACAACTTGCTAAATAGCTCAGGTTCTGCATCAGTCCATTGGCTTGGCACCCCTGCTCCCTCCTGAGCCCCCTGCACACACCACACTGCTTCCACCCCAGGTCACTTCAGGCAAAACCCATGCTTCACCAGCGTCGGCTTTCCTACTGCTGCTGCTGCCATGCACAAATGAGCTTGCCTTATCCTTAGTTATAAAGACATTATAATTGTGTTCTGATAATATTATAATATTTAACAGCCTGTCCTATGGAAGAGATAGTCAGGATGACCAGAGTTATATCCCTTTTTAGGACAAAGGGTAGATGTGAAGCGGTATGGTGAAGATCAAGGCAGACTTTTCAGTGGATATTGCCCAAGCAGGCACAAAACCCTGGAAATTTATTTATCTGATTTAATCACTGACAGAGCTGATGACAGGGTGTGAGATGCCCAGATTATCTAGCAAAAGGGCCTGAACAGGACATCCTGACAACCTTCAGGGAAACCTGCCAGTGTCATGAGTCTCCCCTGTTACCCAGCTATCCCACCTCACTTTTTTTTTTCCCCACTGCACATGACCCAGGTGCTAGCTGGCGTCCTGCTCGCTATTCTGCTTTCCAGTTGAAAGGGGCAGTTTCCACTCCCAGCCACGTGCTTTTACATTTTACAAGCCTACATCTTGGTTAAACTTTAGTCCAAGGTGTTTTGAAAAGCTACAATATTCTTTGGGGGAAAAATTTTATGTCTACTTTCATACCTTACACTTGCCGGTAATAATAGGAATTAGATGGCTGTAAGCAGAAAAAGTCTGAAGGCTGTTGTAAGAAGGGCCATTTGGGGTTGGAGCAAAGGTCTCTGACATTAGCTATTTCTGCTGCTTTTCAGCAAGAGAAAAGAACAGGGCAAGTATGAAGTGATTCTTCCCTTGACATATCCTCCCAGCTTCTGGCAACCTGTCACTTAGCCATTTCCTGAGTCAGAGACTGCATCCGTACAACCGTGTTTGATCTCCTGCAGCAGAGCTTTCTTCAAATTTGTCTAATGGTTGTTGGGTATTTTTTAGCCTATTTATAGTTCTGGCATCTGTAACATGCTGTGACAATTAATTTCCACAACTTATTTATGTGCTGTCTGAAAAAAAAAGAAGTCTTATTTTCTTTGTTAGTTACTTTTTTTGGTTTACAGTTTAACTGGGATCCTTCTAATTTTAATTTTAATTTTAATTTTAATTCTAATTCTAATTCTAATTCTAATTCTAATTCATTCTAATTTTAATTAATTCTAATTCTAACTCTAACTCTAATTCTAATTCTAACGCATTCTGATTCTAATTCATTCTAATTCTAATTTTTTAATTGAAAAAATACAGAATAAAAATACCTTATTTATCTCCATGCTATTCACAATTTAATCACAATCATGGCTGCACCAAACTCTTTCTTTTCCAGGTTGAAGGGTCCTGCTGTATTTGTGGAAACTGTTTCTTTCCCTCCCCCGGATATCGACACCACTATTTTATATTTTTTTTTTTAATTTTGCTAATCTCTTTGGAAATGAAGTGACCAGAATGGCAGCAGTTTTTCAAGATGAAGTGCATTGCGGGTTTTTGCAGAGGCATTGTTGCTTATTCCACTCCTAATAATTCTCCACATTGTGTTTACATTTCTATATTTGTCTCTAAGCAGTTAGCTATTGCTTTCACAGAACCATCCATGGTGACTCCAGGATCTTTCTCTATCTGACAACAGTAACTGTATTGCCACAGCTGTGCATTGTTAGGATTGTGCATTATTTTGCATTTGCTCCCTTGAAATTTCATCTCTCACTTTGTCGTCTGAATGGATTTGTTTGCTTGAGTCCAAATTCAGTGGAAAATCAGTACATTTCTCCTAATCGCAGTAAAGCCAAAATCCCTCATGTCCATCCACAGGAAACATACAGTATACAAGACCTGCAGGCAGTGTGCACATTTTGCATAAGCTTTATAGAAATTATTTCTAAATACTAGGTCAGCCTGGTCAAACTGGCAGCCTCTTGGATGACATCCAAGTACTGAGTGCCTATCTTCGTCCCATCGCCTTTTCAGAAGAGTCCAGAGACTGGGCACTCAGTTACACTGAGAGAATGCGCATTTTTTAAGGCACTTTGTTGCTCCTATCCTAGACATTAATTTTAGGAAGTGATGAATAATTCTCAGAAGTCTGTCTTTGCCTGGAAGCCTGGCTGACTTCCATGTCATGATAAATAAACCATGTATTTATCTTTTAGACTGCTTAAGTTACATAAATTGGGTATGAGCCTCAGACGCCCCCCAGAACAGCACTATGTGGAAAGGGGGGAAGTGGAGGTGTATCTTCTTGTGACACCCGCAGCCCCATACTTCACTGCCTGGCACTGGAGACCAGGGAGGAGGATGCTCACAGAAGTGCCAATATTGTGCAACCCCGTGGCTAGAAAGTATATGCGTAAAGTATGTATAGATCCCTTAACTAGCTAGGGTACAATGTCATGGAGGCAAGAAGGGAATTTCTGCGATAACATACAGAAACAAAAGTAACACTGCAGCAAGATGGTGTCACAACATGGTAATGTTGATAATAAAGTTTTGAAACATATACTTATGTAGGAAGAAAATCCTGTCCCCTTGAACAGAGCTCTAGTGTTTCTGTGCTTCCTTAGAAGAAGTAGGCGCTAGAGGCTGACAGGCTGCCATACCTCATTATAGGCTATATATTACTCTTTCCAGCACATTCCTCCCCTGGATCAGTACTGCGGCACTGTTGGGAAAGAAACACCAGCAACGCCATTTACCTGATAACAGCCGTTCCTGAGCCACAGTCAAACCTGAACTCCACGTAACCAGCCACCAAGTTAATGGAGAGGAAATCCTTGCTGTCTGTGTCGTAGCTGTACAAAAGGACACCAGTCTCTAAATCTGGACGAAACGTCATCTCAAACTCCATGAAGGAAAGGTAATTCTGTGGTTCCAAGGGCCAGGGTGTGCTAGCAAATGACCTTAAGGACTCGTTGAACTGAGGTATGGCCAAGGTGAGTGCTGGAAATCCAGAATACACAAGCAGGTCATTTGAGGCTCAAAGGTAAGGGATTGACTCCTACCAACCAGTGTCAGTTCCCTTTGTAAAGTAGTCAGAGCTAATGCTAAGAAAAACAACCTAAAAATTTAATTTTCCAAATATTTTTTTTCCTAGCCAGCACTGTTTCACTCCTCAATCCCTTCCTTTTCCAGGGATGTACTTGTATTATAAAGCCTTGTGCTCCTTTTCTTCAGTGATTCAGCACAGTGTTTTCCAAAGTAGCAAGCACGCACACAGTGGGAGGTGGCATGAAAAGTTCTGCAGCACAGAATATGATGCTGCATGAATATGACTATTTGTTTGTATCTGCAATTTCAGCAAGAAATTGGTATTGAGTCCTTTACCTTTCAGAATATACAACTGACACTGGTTTTAGGAGAAAGTGGGGATTTTTTTAGAGTTAATGTGCACCTGTGGAGTGGTACATTATTTTAACTCCTGAAAAGTAAGCTTGAGATGCTTAATTATCGTTAGTTTTAATAAGCAAAGAGGCTTGAGAATCACTGGCTGTGTAGGAGCTGGATGTAGCCCCAAAGTGAATGGTGGGGGAGGGTTTCACTATGTAATTTTAAAAAAGATGAACTAACAAGTACTCTCTTCTGTCCATGTCATAGCATAAGACCTCACTGTGGAAAAGACATGGATCACTCAATAACACATACAAAGAAATATAAGCAGACCAGCATCCTCTCACCTTCTTCACAATGATGTCCTTTAAATCCAAGAGGGCAAAGGCAAATGTATGAATCTGCTTTGCTTGCAGTACAGGTACCACTGTTGATGCAGGATGCCTCATCACAGATGCCACTGCTACACTCACCTAAACAGAGAGCCAGAACACTGATTTAGCAGAGAAATTTGCCAAACAAGATTTATTTGGCTGTTGATCATTCCTACTAACCAATACAATTTGCTCTCCTGCCTAGATTCTTTCCCAGTTTGTTACATGGTGTGCAATTCAAACAAGGTAACTTGATTTTTAGCACTTGTTTTTAGCACCAGACCAGCAAGAGGCCTTAAAAATAGTAAAAATTAGCCCTTACTTACAAAGCATGACAGTTGTACCTCTCAATCACTCCCTTGATTACTGTTCTTCTGCTCTTGTTCGTATCTGTATTTTCCCATAAAACAGAAATATCTGTAGATTGTTTACAAGCACTGTGACTTACTCAATTTCAATTACCTTAAGTGCTTCTTTGTAAATACATGTCATAGTAAGCATGGAAAGTATTAATCACCTTCAACTAATCTTATTAACTAAAATGAGGTTGTCAGTCCTCTTGTCTACACTAAAAGGGATCTACATCATCTGCATATGGCCTTTTTAAGAAGCATTTCTACCACACTGGCACATCAACTAAAATAACAAGGAGATGATTTCTTCTTTTTTGAATTAAGCTGAAATTGTTTGAACAAATAATTTACTTACTTCGTTTTTAAAACTGCTATCTATATAGATGATTATGCAATGGTCATGTGTACATATACTGGAAGTTCCTGTTGATTCTGTTTAATTTCTCCTTTGTTTTGGTTTCTGATTAAATAATTCTCCCCTCGTTGATAGAAACAAACTGATCTTATACATTCAGAAAGGCCAAATTAAACATGTGTGCTATAGAAGTGCAAGCACATCCTTTGCAGGGGCTAAATGTTTATAATAAACAATTACACATTTATTTTGAGGCACATTGAAATACTCCCTCTGGGATGGCACAAGTCTTGTGAGGTAGCTCTGACAGTAAACACTGGAGTTTTGTTATCTGAGATAACTGAGAGAGGTCTTGCAGAACTACTGCAGGAAGGGAGTATGTCCTTCTTGTTTTGTTTATATACAGCACTTTGACTGAAAAGAAGGTTTCCAGACCAGGACTCTGCAAATCTTCAGTAAGGTACTTGTGTTAGTACAGCACCAGCTTTACAGTCTGAATTCCCATCCCATTGCCAGAAAGAAAAGCACAGAGAAGTATGCAGATGTAAATGCTTGATGTGCTGATTCACCCTGATCACTCTGCTGTCCACGGTGGAAAATAACCTTTCTCACTGACTCGAGACAAAAGCAGTACTCTTGGGTCACCTGGTACTCCCTGCCAGACCAGACTGGTTACATCTACAAATTTCCTACTAGGAGACTTCTACATCTACAATTTATCATTGTAGAGAGGGAAGGTCTGAGTACGGCAGCCACAACACACAGCTCCAGGGCTAACACAAGGAGCATAAACAAAATGTACAAGCCTCCTGGAAGGGAACAAATTCTCCTTCCACTTGGAAGCGGACAATTAGCCATCCAGACAGCTGCCCCATGCCCCACCATGGGAGCAGGGGTGCTCACAGTGCCCATTGAGCCACCTTTTCCCCTTCTGGGCTGCACTGTAATGGCCAGGCTGCTCTCACAGTGTCAGTGACTGCCTTTGGGCCAGCACAGGTGACTACACCAAAAAGGCAAACCACAGGCCTGACAGCTGCATCTGCTTGGCTGCAGTGGTAGATGAAGAAGGGTAGATGAAGACCAGCGGGAGTCCAAGGTCCTGTCATGACTGCTCCAAACCACGAGCACTGTCTCCCCTGTCAGCCCCTTATCTCACAGTTTGGTGAGCTAAGATATAGCCAGCAGAGATGGCGTAGGGGTGGGATGGAGCCCTCTCCTCCCCACCCTCAATTCTGTGGTCCATGTACCACAGCGCTCCTGATTTATACACTATGCCAATAGAAAAGAAACAGAAGACTGGCTAGCAAACACCAGCCCTAAGCCCTAGTAAAGTTCACTTGCAATTTATTTATTTTAAGCTTAACTTATACGGCATATTGTTTGCAAGTCTCCCCTTGCAGAGTTTCATATAAGTGTGTGCAGTCACGTAAGGACAGTAAGGCTCTATCAGTTGTGAGTCACACATAGCAGAACGCAGCCTTTATTTTCATTGATGTTGATTGCTAATGCAGTAGTATGTGGAGCATTCACGGATGGGAATGCAGGTAGCTGCAACCCAAAAGGCAATAGAGATTAGAACTCAAGAGAACTTCAGCAGGGCTTTCATCTGTCTATCTAAATTCCATAGATTCTCACTCTATCGTGAAATTACTTTCTGCTTCCAAAGTCTTTTTCTTTTCAACATCTGCTTCTTGGGCCACTCTGTTCTCCCCCTATATTGCACAGAAGTGTGGTCATGGTTTCTAGAGAATATAGAGCAATTGTTAAGACGTTTCTAATTAATCACTTCCTTCTTGGGTTGCCAAATGCACAGCTACAGAAGAGAAGAAAGATGACTTTGTGGCTGAAGCATGGCATGCAGAGTTCAGTGATATGAGATCTATTTCCTGCCCTTTACCACTTGCTTTGTGACTTGGGTTTACTCTTACTCTTAGACTGTTTAGACTTGGGGGGTCATTAAAGCAAGGATTTTGTTGCCCTGTCTATTTTTCCAAGTGCCCATTATGTGGGTGAAATATTGATGAATAAGTAAGACAGAATCAGTTTATTAACTTCCCTACTTCTCCATCTTTTAATCTGTGAAGGGGAGATAATATAATACCACTTCATAAAGCTATTGAAAGAATTTATTCCATGGTGTTTTTTAAAACATACTGTGACTCTGGAAATGAAAACGATGATGGTAACCAGGAAAGCCTATTTGCCTCAGCAGTAATGGGGTTTAATGGGGAGAAGTCCTTTGTAATGGCCACAGCACTGCTGTAGGTTTGAAATATCCCTGCATTGCTTTGGACAAGTGCAATGATGCCTTCAGGCAAAACTCGTTTTGTTGGGTTTTAAATACAAACACAGTGTACATACTATTGATTTCCTGACGATGTGACTGTCAGTCAGGAGCATGAAGAGGCATCCTGTGCTGGTAGAAATACTGGTGCAGATGTAACTAAATCTCCAATACTGAGTTTCCTGTTTGCCCATAGGTACTGATTTTACTATGCATTGTGCAGGATAACCATGTCCATAGGGGGTTTTGGTATACTAAACAGTGACGTCTACTTGCACACCTACTATAAACCCTCCTACTATAGACCCAGCAAAACCAATGTGCAAAGGCATAGAGAAATACCATGCCAAAAATAGAGACAGCACCCTCCACCGCTCAGACCTGGACTACTGCTCAATTTTTTTCAACAACCAGTAACCCCTGGTTTACCGCTGATTAAAGACCCCATACCATTACACTTACCGACATCAGCGCCGCTGAGAGCTTTCCCTAATGGCCAGGGCCTCATATCAATTATCTTCCCGTTGATGCTGAGTGACTGAACGCAGCCCTGAAAACCACGGTTGGTGCCTGTGGCTCTGACCAGCCAGTACACGCTGGGGGCACCACCAACGTAGAAAGGAGTCTGGAACGTGATTTTACTATACTGGCCCTGAAGGGAAAACAGAGCATGACATCATGTAGAACAGACATAACACAGGATAACTAACTAAGCCACACTGGGTACTTACCGATTTTTTTCTCTACAAAGAATTGTATCAGAGGATATGGAAGTTGTTCATTGGTAACTCCTTTCCATTACTCATTCCTTCAATCACTCTTTAAATGTTACTTTTTGCACCCGCATCCATCGCGATAATATAGACTATTAAAAGCACAATCAAAAACTTAAAAATCACTATGTCCCAAGAAGGGACTATGATCGATCTTTTGCTGCAATACTTTCATTTACTTTGTCAAAATTGTTTGTCTCCTAAACTCTAAGTGCTGAGGGACACAGACCAATGTGATAGTGCCCTCTGGACAGAACCCAGCAAGTGCTTAGTGTTAACAATAATGAAATGACAAAAAAACCCAACACAACCAAAAACCAGCAAAAACAAAGACAACGCAAAAATCCAATAAAATTACAACTTCAGTATGGTTCAGCTCACTTTTCCAGCACTAAATTTACTCCCCATCTTTTTTTTCTTTTTCTTTTTTTTTTTTTTGGTGTTAACCTGCCTATAGTATTATACACGTACAAGTTTACTAGCACTGCTACAGTGCACAGGCAGGATCGAGAAAAAAAACAAAACAGACCATTTTTGGACCACTGAATCAAACTTAATGCTATTGTGGGCAATGAAGTCATAATCCCTTCCATCGATCTATCAGAATATATGTCTTTTGCCTTGTGCTCAGAGGCTGTTTTAAAACATTGCTGCCCTTTAGAAGAAAACACTCAAAATTCCTACACTTTTTCATGGCCAGTTTTTACCAATGTGTCCTTCTGACAGCACTGACCTTTAGCCTAAAATCTTTCTGGATTTTTCACTCCTTCCCTGCCTCCATAGTGTTTATAATAATAAATTATATCCCTACAGCCTATATTTTGCCAGGCTAAATAAGCCAAGTTTATTGAGTCTACAGGTGTTTGCTGCACAGTGCACTGTAGAAACATGTCAAACAGATACCAAGTTCAGCTGGGAAAAATAATTCAGGTAGAGCCTGTAGCTAAAAAGAGTTCAGATTTCCACAGGGTTTCATGATGGGCACATGCCAGGGCTGTGGGCATACAGCTCTCCAGCCTGCCTCCAACCCGCTGCCATCTCCTGTCGCCTTTGATGCTCCTGCCCGGCTCTGTCTGTCAAGGTTCTCTTCTCTGTGTCAAGTCAAAATGAACGAGGTCAGAAAATACTGCCACTCTGCTGACAATAATTCAGGTCATTCTACCTTGGAACGGCTGGGTAGGACACTGGAGCAACAATACTAGAGAAGCAGCAAGTTCTGGTGGAGAGCACCACCTAGAGCAATTAACCTTTTTCTGCTGCAGCTACAGCTAGAAAAGCATGTGTCCACCATTAAACTCTTCTTGTAATAGACTCTGTGAACCATAACCCTCCTACTAGCCCTTTGTTGCACCTTTTCTTCTTCGACTTCATCTTTCTCGGCTCTGGGTGACCATAGCCCTGCATAGCCTGATGCCATCTTACCGAAGTGCTGTACAATGGCGTTAGTCTCTACTGGACATACCCTTCCTGATTCACATTTGCCCTTTTGCACACCCTTATAGCATTGGTAACATGTATCAACATCTGACAGATATTGAAACCCTTTCCTCTGTCATTTCCAGCTGAGGAGAACTCAATGCACAGCATTTTTTTCAGTGTGTCTGCAAATGAAAGTGTAAAGTAACAAGATGTTGAAGCCACTTTTTTTGCTGGGCTAGGGATAGCAGGCTAATAATGGCTATCAAAGGGAAAAGGAAAAACATCTGAAATAATTTCCAACTGCCTTCTTGTTTCAGTGACTTCACTTCTGTTTTCTGGCCTGGCAACTGATGACCAAGTCCAGACATCTTCCTCTGTTATATTTTTTCTTGGCGGCCTCATACAAAATTGTTGGTGTTAACATAAGTGAAGACACAATGTCTGTCTCCATTACTGTACTTAAATCTATGTCCATGGCATACATGTCATTACAATTCTGTATACAAACATTGTGTGGCTATATGCACATTACATTTAAACATATATACATGCATACCTAATTTTTCTGGCTGAGGAAGCAGAGCAGCTCTCTGAGGCTTGAAAAACAAAGCAATCAGGGACAGCAGCTGTAAAACCTGGCAAACTGTTAACAGCAGCCTGTACCTGAGACTAGTGAAGTGTAGCAGAAGGGCAGCACAGCAAGTATGGAGGACGACAGGGAAACTGATGGGATTCAGCGCTGGGATATTTATCTCTGTGATTTCTAGAATACATATGTGGAAGAGTAATCTGTACACTGATCTTGGTTCACTTAAATGTCCCAACACTGATAAATAAAAATGTACTTTTAAAATCTGATCAGACTTCTTCTGGCAAGAAACAATGTTATCATAACCTCGAGAGAGCCCAAGGTCGAGCTGCAGGTGCAGGATTACCTACCTGAGACCTTCCTGTCACTGGAGCATCGTTGTCCATCCTGAGCCAGCCATTCACCCCGTCTCTGAACAGTGTGATGCTGTGCCAGTTCCCCAGCTTGATTTTGTTTTCACTCGTTATGACTGCAACTCCAGTGCCACAGTTGAACCTGGGAGCATGAGACAGACAGGGCAAGGTGACAATCTTACATTAACCAAATAACTGAAAGTAATTTTTAGATTCAAAATACTCCCTTCACTCCTGGGAACCTCTCTGTTTCACATTGCATATTAGCAGACCACAGGAAAATTAGACAGCAGGTCCACATATGATCTGTTCTAAGTCTCAAACTTCATTATCTGTCTTTCTCCCATGGAGAAGATTTTGCATTCTCTGGCCATACCAAGTGCATTGCAAAGCTTGCCGACAGCTGAAACTGTTTCAGGATGGAGGGTATTACAATCTGAGTTCCTGCTATCACAGTAATTTCTCTTGGGAATTTCTCTAGCTCCCTGGTGAAAGGCAGCACTGTATCAATAACTCTGTGATTCTATATGAAGCTCAGTACTGATTAAGAAAGAGACCTCCAGGAGCACCTCTGTGGAGCTGGATGTGGAGCATTTTCTGACTGCTGTTCAGTGCAGGTGAACAGAAACACAACTAGGGCACAACACCCACTTTGTTAGTCCCCACTTTCAGAGGACTCACCCTCCCAAGTAAGGAGATCCTTGAGATACTCTTTCATATGCTTCATATCTATGGGACTGCAAGAAACTCCCTCCGTCTTCATTTAAAATACCTGCAAATCTTACGTAAGCAAGGGATACAGGATGAAGTTCCAGGCCCTTTGCTGGAATTAAAGTTATGATTTTGCTACATTATTTGCAGGCCCTTTTGCTGTGAAGAAAAAAAGCATTGACTATGTACAGCTCAATACAGCATAATCTTAACAAATACCGTGGCTCACTGGCGTTCCTGATAACATAGCAATGAACCCCAGACTAATGCCTTGAAGAAAACTGAATTCAGCAGGGCACATGTCCACACACTAAAGAAGGCTAAGAGAAAAAAATGTTGAAGAATACGCTCATTTTCGTGCACTGCATGGGGAAGGAGTCGAAGACACAGCAGATATTTATCAAATATAGCAGTCCCAGGAGGCAGCAATCGCCCCTTCTCTTTACACCTGGTGTAGGGTGGAGATTTTACCTGAACTGGAGGCTACGCCGGATGATTGCCAGAGATATAAAATCACCACGGCCGTGTTCATTTTCTCCACAGTATAGCAGCAAACCATCTTCTGATTCTGCCTGCAATCATTGCATCAACATAAAAAATCAAAGTCCAAGCCTCAGAGTAACAGATAAAAGCAAGCAGCATTGGGGGATTTTTCTCCAGAAAAGGGACAGCATTTTTCACATGGGGTTTTTAACTTGCAGGATCAGAAATTGCTGGTCAGTTTTGAATATTGCATTTGAAGAATCCAGAAAAACATTGCCTTAATGTTTAAGAGGTTTAAGAACATCTATTTACAGCATGATACTACCATACTTAAAAACAAGCCTGAAAGCATTACAGACTGTCAGATGTGTCCCATATGGGACCTCTGAGCACAAAGTCTAACAAGGATGTCCTAGGAAGCCTGTTTAGTGTAGACACATAACTTACTGCACATGAATACACACACCCTGCTTCACACCTTCAGTGATCCTGACACTTTTCAAGCCGAACAACCTGCGCAGGCAGGATTCCTCCATATGTGCATGGCAGCTGACACAGTGGCTTTTCGCAGCCATCCTGCATTTTACACTGACAAATCGCCAGAGAAGTGTTAGTTCACTGCGTGAGGCCACAGACTGCTGCTGCTCTGGTGACAGTCTCACTCCTAGGCTGTGAGGCTGGCAAGTCTGCCTCTCGTGGGAGCAGGGGTGCATCCGAGAGCTCGGCCACCCTCCCTATAGGCATCCCTACCAGTTCTGTCCATAATACACAGACTGCATTAACACAAGTCACTGTGGGATGCACCCCATAACTTCAGACGTATAGTTTAAGTAGTCCAGTATCTTGCATGTACTGGTAGCTAGTGCCCCAAACTTCAGGGGTGGAAAATAAATCTTGCAGGGTTGGAAAGTAACTCTGAATACAGGGCAGTACCTTAGTCAGTACAAGATCACAGTTCCTTATATGCAGAGATACTTCAAGCCACCTCCAAACTGTAATTCACAAAAAATTCCAGGTATACTTCAGCCTGTAGCTTATTCACAGAGCTCTAACTTTGCCAACATATGTTGTTACTGGTCTGCAACATCAGTACCGCTAGTTCCAGGGATCCTGTCATGCGTTGCCTACCAACAATGGGTGTAAATACTTAAGCTCAGTTTACCAACTTCATCTGCATTCACTGAAGGTGAAGCCAGATCTTTAGAGATGAAGATTATGCATAGGCTCAATTTATAAGTATAGCTTATAAATTGAATTATAAGCTATACTGAAGCTAAGTTTTTGTTCCACTGTACAAAGCATCAAAATAAGCAAATAAGATTTAAAGCTCCTATGTGAGCTTGGAATTGCTTAAACTTACCCTGAATTCAACGGTAATTTGAAATGTCTGATAGGAGTTTTTAAGTGGTTCAAATGTGATGTATGAGTAGCCAGAGAACTGAGGATACTGGATAATAATATCTGAAAAACAAAGACAGAAGCAAGTTTTCTTTCATATAAAAATGGATATACACATTTAGCACTAGATAACACCAGGCAGAGCTCCTCCAGAGACAACCATTAGGCAGCAGCAGCCAACAATCAGTTAACTATGTCCTCCCACCACCTTTCATAACTAATTCCTTTATTCCCAAGGACCTGGTGAACTTGGAAAGAAACAGGATACTTGGGGCCAAATACTGCTCAACAGTTTAATCACTGACTTCAGTGGAACCCTCTCCAGATTTTCGTCCTTGTTACAGAAGACAGAAACCATCAACTTTATATTTATCTTCTTCTGAGAATTCATTGAACACAAAGACAACTAAGTAATCTTCTGTTTTGTGGGACTATAAAAACATATGCTGGCAATGCAGCCAGACTCTACACCGCATTAGTCACGGCTGCTCCATAGCTGCTGCATCCAGCATCTGGAAAATCCTTGGATGGCTGATAAGAGCCCAGCTTCTTCCAACACTTCCCTCAGGCCAGCTCAAGGCAGAAGCTAAACGGACTGATGGGGAGAAAAGAGTCCCTGCAAAGCATCTCTCCATCACTGGCTGCAATGGTGGTCCTTCACATTGCTCTTGTCAGCCGGCATTATCAGTCCTCACCCCCTGTAGTCTTATGCACCCTGGCTTCAGCACAGGAAAAGAAAACCAGAGGGATGTCTTACTGCTACCTTTGCAGCTCATTTTCCTAAGAAGCTCTGAGGACAGACACAATTTCAGGCCTGAACTCTTATTTTTGCAGTGGATCTAAGTCTAATCAGGAAGGAAGGATTTTTGCTATTTAAATACTGACTAGGTTTTTCTTGCATATTTGGATCTGGATACAGATCTCAGCTTTTTTGTTTGCAAGACATACATTTTAGGCTGTGGTGAAGAGAACGGATGCTATAAACCTGAATGCAACCACAGCAGACGGCAGTTAACTCATGCCCTGATCACAAACAGAGCTGACTGGACCAGAGCTCCATGCAGCTGCTGATGGCAAAGAAAAGACTGTTTTCATTCAGATTAATATACTGTTTAATAATATTGGCTGCTGTGAAGAAATTCAGAACAAGGGAATATTGGTACATGATGCTACTGCTTACCAAGGAATAGCGCGCTGCCTTGTTAAAAATAGTGGGTTTGGCCTGATGTTTGCGAACCTGCTCTACAAGTTGTATACAGCTGTCAGTTCAAATAAATCTTTGACTCTTCACACTTGATCAAGGCCAAAAATCACATCTGCAGCTGTTCCATGTGACTGAGTCACAACAGACTGTTTTCAGAATGAGCTTTCTTTACTCCAGCACCCGGAGGGGAAGATCAAACACCCTTGGTGTCTGTATCCCCAGTGCACAACACTGCATCATGAGTGTCTAACACTAGCCTTCAGAAGAAATGTGTGTCCCTGATGCTCTGCTGTGCGGCAGGGCCTTGGCAGGTCAGATCAGCATGCAGAGTGACGGATCAGCTCGCTCTTAGCTGGTGGGACAGCACCACTACAAGCAATGGGACACCTTGTTTGCACAAGCTCTGGCAGTCACCTGAGCCCTTGGCCACCAAACCAGAAGAAAAATTGCTCCCGTGGTGGGGAAAGCAAGTTGACTGGCCCACCAGGTGATCAGCTCAGTGTCAGACCCAGTGCCAGGGCAAGGTTAGGTCTGCAGAGAGGACAGGAAAGTGGCAAGGGAGGGAGAAGCTGATGGCCTCCTTCAGCTCAGCAAGCTCTTTCTCTGGCTCAGGTACCCTGCCGGGAGGTGAGAACATAAGTGGCAAGTCCTGATGGCAAGTCCTGACGGAGACAACACCACCTCCTCACATTGACCCAAGCTTCAGGTCATACTTTCTGAACTGGGAAGGAGTATTGTTCCTCCCTTGCCCCAGGCTGCCTGACACAAGTGCTGGGGCTACAACTCCAGAACTTCTGTCCTGCAGACCATGGGGAAAAGCCTCCTCTGGAGATGGTTTTACTGTGAGGGCTCTGTCGCACATCCCTGCTGCAGGATCAGCATCAACCAATGGACCACACTGGGAACGCGGGTGATTCAGGGCTTCAGCTGCAGGCAAAAGGTAAGGGTCAAAGAGGGGTTGAATATCCTTGCTGGAGGATGTGGATGCTATGGCTGGACTCTGCCAGGCCTGGGTGCCTACCAACACACCTGTCTCCATCACCAACCCACTCCTAGGTGGCGGAAGGAGAATTAACCTCCCCTGTGCACTTTCACATGGGATCTGCATTCAGCTTTATTAAAGAATGACTCCTTCATGCCCAGCTGAGGAAAGAGAAGCAAAGGGGCTGATGCCTGAACTGGGATGTAGAATCTGTTGTGTTGCTGTCCTTAGGGGTCCATTAAGCCCAGCTGGCTATTCCCGAAGTGCACTTTGGTCAGTTCATTGCACAGCCACTCCTTGCCCCAGGCAAAGAGAAGCCAGCAGCAGTGGGCACACAGAAACCTACCTTCTGTACATGTCTCTCCTCCTTTTCCCAAGTTGCAGTGGCAGCGTGAGCCACCACGGTCATAGTCGTTGATGCAAAAGCTGTCTGCAGAACAGATGGTCTCATCGCAGGAAAGATCAAAGAAGCGTGCGGCAGAAGACACGCTGCCCCGCCTTGCTGCCCGAGCTGTAGTTGCCCTCGGTGTAGTTGAAGGTCGTGTGGTGGTGGGAGTGGAAGTAGTGGGCTCAGAAGTTGTTGTAAGGACCCGTGACAGGAGCCTGGAACTAGACCCTGGTGGGACCTTAGTTTCAACCAGAAATTTTCTGTTGCCTCCTTTAATAGCAGGAAGCGGTCTGAGCTGAAAGAAAATACAGAAACAAAAACCCGGTAAAACCTAAAGTGGAAATGTTAGGTAAAACCTAAAGCTATGGAAATGAAATGAATACCTTCTAAGATACAGATCCAAGGCAACGCATTCTCACCAAAGAAAAAGAGACAACCACATCATTACATCTAAGCACACAATATCAGATACTAAACTTCCTGACAAGAACAGACACTTTAAAATATCAAAACTATAAAGAAAAAAGAAATGCCAAAGTGAAATCTTGAAATTTACCTCCTCTATGTAAATGTCGTAGTCTGAGTCATCAATATCAAATCCATCATCATCACCAGTCACTGTGTCCGTGATATACTGATGCCCATAGCTTCCACTTCCTAACTCCTCAGAGCCTAAAAAGACACAACTGGCATATTCACTTCATTTATTTTTTTTCTTGCTACACACAGCAACTTAGGTCTTTACCACCCCCTGATTCACCACAATGAAATCTGAAGTGGTGTTAATGTTCATACTGTACAGACGATGCAAGTGTCAGCCTGGTGATGGGAGACGCTGTCCAAGTGATACACACGTAATTTAAAACAAAGTGAAGACCTTCATTTAGTCACTTATAAGTGACTAAACAAACCAAGCAGGCAAAGCTCAGCTCTCCCACTGCAAACTGACTTTTATCCATGATTCTTCCAGGACAACAGCTCTCAACTTTTTTGGTGTGGACAACATTTTAATAACTGAATTGGTTTTAGATCAAACTTTTCCCTTTTATAAATAATACAGTCCCATATTTGCCCTACTGGCCACCAAATATCTGGCAGAGCAGACAAAATGCATCCAGGTTGGGCTTTTCTAGCACACTCTGCTTATGACTGGCTGCAATGCTCCTGAAATTAGCATCCTAAGTGTATTTTTAGGCTTTCTTTTAAAATGCAATTTAGCACTTTAAAAAAAAAAAGACACATGCACAAACATAACTTTTTTTTCATGTGCAGAATCTGCTTCTGCCTCTCCCTGGAGCGCTGAACCGCGCGGTGAAGGACTCTGGGCTGGGAACAGACAGTTTAGATGGTAAGAGGCTCCTCGCAGAAAATATCTGTGTTTTCTCCAGGGTACATAGCAAATTCTTCTTGAACTATGGATTATGCTTTTTAGTTATTAAAATTTACCAGAAGTCATGAAGAAAGATAATACAGGTAACTGCATCACTATCATTACTTGTCACTTCAGCAAGGTTAAGAATAGACAGACATTAGATAATCATTAAAACAACTGACTTCTCCCATTTGCCTTTTCCATAAAATATTTTGTGATCACTTAAAAAAAGCGCAGGTAACCCTTACTTTACACAGCGTCTGTGTGAGCTGACCATATTTTGGCAGCCACAAGCTGCACGTATTTCCTAGTAAGTTATCAGGTCCTTCACACAGCAACATGGCAGAGATGCAAAGACTTGCTAGGCAGTGGCTGTCTGCAGAAAGGAGACCTGACAGCCCAGGAAATGCTGCTTGATGGTTGTGAGAGCTTCACTGCCACCACTGAACTACCCAACAGAGGCATCGAAAGCTAACGAGACTCAGCAGAGTTTCAGAGGGAGCAGTGTGGGCGCAGTGCTATCAGGCGTTTGAGCCAGTCTAACTGGGGTCAGGATCTCCCACCTCGGTGGAGAATAAAGGAAAAATGTCTCACTGATCTGATTCAGGCAGGAGAGCACTTGTCTAGATCTTTTTGTACTGTCTCCTCCTTTGCTGGGACTGCAATCCAGAAATCCTGGCAGACAGTTATGAAACCATGCATACGTGCATGCCTGGCTGGCTAACTGGCTACCCACCGTATGTTCTGTGGGAGTTGCCTATGAACAGGCTTTACATATGACATCAGCATACAGAAAAATAAGAGGTAAATGGTAGAGGTAATGAGGCGTACACAGCTGCAACAAAAACAGCATGCTAGACTGGGAGAGAATGTGTACAAGCCTTTCCCCTCTAACACGTATACTTAATGATCTGTAAATAATACAATTTAACTGTATATTAAACAGAAGTATTAAGCACGGAGTCCTACCAACTGAGCTAAGCAGAGCACCGATAGCTTTACAGCTGGTAATGAGATGACAACCAGACAAACTACATCCAGATTATTTCTGCTAGTTGTGATTACACAGGCAAAGGATTATTCTTGGAGAAACCAACTGCACATTTACGGACTGGTCCCAATCCTGCATTCATCAGAATAAATTCCATTACATGGAAAACAATAGGTATTAACAAAAGGTGGGCAAAACCTTTTACTCATAGTATTCACTTGTATAGTCACTCAGGTTAATCACCACAAAAGGATGAATTTACTCCAGGTAGAAAGGTAGGAAGAATAAAATAGAGTAGAATAGCATAGCATAGCATAGAATAGAACAGGATAGACTGGACTAGACTAGACTAGACTAGAATAGAATAGAATAGTTCAGTTGGAAGGGACCTAAAATGATCACCTAGTTCAGCTGCAAGGTTGACCTCTTACATCCATCACTGCAATAAAATCTTATTCTTTGACAACAGTGATTTTATAAGACATGCATTTCTACTAACGAATGTAACTGTGCAAAACTTCAAACATAAGCATTATACATATGACTTCCAGTTTTACAGAAATTAAGTGAACAAAGTAGAGCCCAGCACTAACTCAGCTTCCCAGGAGATGCAGCAACCTTCAGTTTACTGGAATACTGTTGCTTTTAAGTCAGGTTTGCAATATTATTTATTGCCTTTATATTGTGTGTCTGAAACTATTTCAGAACTAGTTCAGTTCTTCTAACGGATGAAACTGTAATTTACCTAAGAGTAACAGAAGCCATAAAGATAAATTGGGAAAAAGAAAGAAAAAATAGCAATCATGTGTCAGGGAAAACAATCTAATCTGTATACAAACAGCCTGTGATACACAAACTCCATCTTCTAATTTAGAAGTCACAAGCTAGAAAATAAGTGTCTGTTGTAGTTCAAATTCTACCGCACTTTTTCTCTTCTCAAGCAAACTTTCTATTGGCTTAATTTGGTTTAGGTTCAATAAGGATGACAGGAATTAAGCCATACAGAGAATGAAGTATCTTTATATTCACACATAGGAAATACTGGGTCTTGGATTCCCATTCAGATACATACACTTTCTTACATGTATAGACATGATTTTAATGCCATGCCAATTTTACAGAGGTGTAACTCCTGACTGGAGTAGAGTTATCACTAAACTACATCAATAACCACCAGCATGCAACGAGACTAGGAGAGAGGCAGTTCCCCAAGCAGAATATGTGCCTTTTTCATCTGGCAAACCAAAATGTTCCATGCTTTTGCAACAGAAGACCTTAGAGGAAGAAATGTACCTGCTATTTTAAACCAGGGAATATTTGGTTGTAGACCAATAAAGTATGGCTTATTGTGGCTGGTAGAAATGACTGCGCTGAGACCCTTCTTCAAAGACCTTCCCAGGAGAAGTGTAACTTCCTAATATCCAGAGGTCTCCAGCACGGCCACAGATCACCATTTTGTTCCTTCCTGGCTCCATCTGAGTTTCAGCCAGCACATGCTACATTACTCTACCTGCTGATCTGTGAGCAGTTTTGGTAACACATAATGCACCTGGTAGCAATGAAGTCATGGAGATGTACTCTCTGCTAACTACACCCGAATTTATACCAGTGAGTACACACACAAATGCACAAATGATGAGATCATCTAACAGCCTGCTGGCTTCTCAGTTGCCTTGCTCTTCCCTACATTTGGTGTTTGCTTACTGGATATGACATGATAGTCACATGCGACATGATGCAATAAAACTGCAAAACAAACAGAAAGTAGAGAAGATAACAGGACTTTTAAAGAAACCCACACACAAGCTCATTAAAAGCTGTTTTGTTTTGGTGTTGTTTTGGTGGAGAGCAACAAACAACACTGTGTGGTTTTGGTGTGCTGTTTTGGTGGAGAGCTCATCTCATAATGGGTGGCAAATCAGGGACAATAAAGCAAAGTGGTACTCTGCAAATACCAAAATAATGACTACAGAGATTATAAGCATGCTGTATTTCATTAAATCAGTATTTCAGTGTACACGGAGATGAAGCCTGTTTAAGACATTCTACCAGGTCCTATAATCCTGTCTTACAATTAGTCGGAAAACCTGTGGGGGGTCGCGAACTTTAGACAGCTTCTTTCCAAATGGTCAGGGATTTAGTTATACCAAAGAAATCTTTCTCAAAACAAACACAAAGCCACACAAACTTTTGCTTTGCTGATCAGGTGGCCCCCAGCATACTGATCAGGAGGCACAGGAGGGTGTAGGAAGTAGACCACCAGGCACTGCAGTGCAGGGAGATTGAATGGAAGTGTTAAAAGACTGATCACCTTCATTCAGAACCCCTCACAGGTCTACAACCAAAATACATCAGGGGCATTTAATCTAGTTTTATTCTTGCCAGTGACTCACAGTGAGGCACTGCATATCGCTTGGCCCATCTCTTGCTTTTTGTCCCCGTCCCTATAAATACAAACGCTGACTTTGTAAAGCCTTTGGAGATCTGTGGGAAACAGTTCTGTGGAAAGCCTCTATTTGCTGTCTCCAGGACACATCACCATCATTCACATCAAGGTTTGGGCCCGAGGGACTGCCCTTTTCCTGTGCCTGAGCCTCAGCTGACACACGCAAGCACCATGCAGAGTATTTAAGCACCTGCACCAATGCCTTGCTCAGTATGAGTCTGCTGGTGACAGCCAGGACCAGGGGAAGGGATCTACCCCGATTAAGCAGCCACTCTTGTCACATTTGCTGTGGAGACAAGCAGGAGGGTATTTTTAACAGGAGACGCTTCCTCTGTTGGTCTGGCAAAGCCCAAGGCTGGTGACCTTCCAGGCACAGTGCAAACCCCATCTGTTTCCCCAGGAGACAAAGGATATTTAAGCAATGCAGGTGATGACACTTTGTTTGTTTGATTTGTTGGGATAGTTTATTTTGTTGTTGCTAAACTGGATATGTACAATCTTTTGTTTTCAAGTAAATTGTCCATGACACACTGAAAGATTTGATAGAGCAAAAACCCAACAACCACGTAAGTGAAATATCCATAATCTGCATTTTTAATTAAGAAAGGCAACAAAAATTGATTTATTACATCATTTCCCTTTAGGAGAAAAAAAAAAAAGAAACCAAATAGATCAGAACCCTTGGGGAGACTTGCCTTCTCTTTCCTCCCTGAAAATGGAGCAATGTAACAAAAAACAAGCATGCATTTTTTACTAGTTAAGGGTGTAACTGCTTATAATCAAGGCCACATGTTCTATTCGCAAAGACCTTGGGAGGTCTGTCACATTAGGTGATACTGTCAGCCACCCTTCAGAAGAACATTTTAGCAAACAAAGACAACCGTTTCTTATGCTGACATGAAACAATGCAGTCAGGAGTACTGCAAAGCCAGCCACCTTTTAAAACCAAAATGAGACAATTACATGTGAGAATGAGATAAACCCAGCAGAAAACAACCCCAAGTAGCATGGACTGTGTCTGCAGGATTCATCTCTGTCTCAGCCTGCCTAGAAGGTCCACTGCATCAGACGTAACACTGGGAATTTGTTCTTCAGTTAAAACAAGCATCAGAAAAACATAATTTTAAAATAAGCATAAAATCCCAGGATATACAAGCATAAAGCTGCAAATTTTTAAAAGCCAAACACACTAGGGACCTTAGTGCCAGCACTATGTGGGCTAAATGTAAGGAGGCAGATACTGTATGAACTCTGCCAGCTTCCTAAGATATTTCAGGTATTTCTGAGGAATACACAGTCAGTCAGAAAATAGCATCAAATATCTGTGGCATGCTTCTGTTTACATGGGAGGAGGAACTGTGGTAATAATGAAGACAGTAATTCCTGTGATGTGCACCCTGAAGAGCAAAGATGCTTCAGTTTCATGCCAACTGTCATGAAACTCTTCCAGCAACAATAGGTGGGTAAAAGGTGTCTGCTGACACTTTGAAAGAGCTGGGCATCTGGTGCCACATGAGATGCATTACGGTACTTGAGACATCCCCAGAGGACTGTCAGGTGTCTGGGAGATGCCTGAGAAGTGCATGCCCTCCTGCCGTGACAGCTGAAAACCACAGGACCTAGAGGTCCTTAAATCCACCAAATATCTACACCTGAGCAACTGAAGTGAATGCTTAACTGGGCCAAAGAAGGTAACTCCTGGCTTTCTGGCTATTAGAAGGGGGGAGGCACCAGCAGATACATCATGTGAACTGGGAGTGAGTTTTACTTGAGCATAGCATGCATTTGTTCGTTACATGAATCTGGTCAATGATTTAAATCACTCTTCAGGGTTTTTTAGTGTTTTTGGGAAAAATAAATCTTCAGGCTACGCACAACTTCAATCAAGAACATTTTTTCACAACCGAAGTTTGGCTTTTAGTAGCACAATGTGCTTCTGTATTTGGTTAACCTCAAACCCAGTTTGTTAGACAGACATTGCAAGCAAAGCCAAGTGAGAGCTGCTATACTCAGTTACACTCTTGCTTCTAGAAAGCTGCAGAACTTACTTCTAAAGGCATGCATCCTCTGTCACCTTTGAACATCACTCATTGCTCTGCAAAAAGGCGATTGTGAAGACAGGTAGCTGCGGGATAACACAGGCTTCCATGCATAGTGGCTACTGCAGCCTTTAAGCCTATTTACAAAATCCATCCTGGAAACCAAGAGCAGACTGGCAAAGGAACCACATTTGCATTTGCCAGAGGGCCCAGAGCCTGCCCCAGTAGCACAAAGCTCAAGTGACTTGGTGCAGGGCTGGAGCACATCACAGGCGTGACGTGGCCCCAAGCTGGCGGAGCTCTGTCCACTCATGGAGGGTCTCCACCAAGCACTGCCAGCTCCTTGGTGCAGGGGGACCAAGCTCTCAGTCACAGCTGCACCCGTGTGCCTACCATGGACCAGCACAGGGGTTTTGAGCCTATTCAGAGAGCAGTGCAACAGGCATAATACGTTCACTATTCAGGCACAGAGAATCAAGCTCATGCCCCCTACGCATCTCTCCAGAAATCAGCATTTACCTACACTGGGTGTGAATTTGATTCCAAGCTCTACTGACAAAAACCCATGGTTCAGAGCCATCTCAACAGGTCTCTGCAGAACAGGCAGTTTCCAAAGATCAAGTGCCTTTCCTAGAGTACTGCAGCAATAAGTGCAGCATGAAGACTACTCCATCCTTATTAACAGCGGTAAACACTTCATCTTTTCTGACCAAAGAATGCAGCCACTCATATCCAAAGATAAACTGGACAGTGAGGAACACACAAGTATGCCTGAGGCAGCACGAGCTGAGTCTTGAGGATCCAGGGGCCAAGGAACCCCAGAGTATGTGGCACCTCAATGTTTTTCAAAAGCATTTGTTTCAGAAGTTAAAACTTACAGGTTCAGCAGTCATAACAAACTTCCTGGAAACTGTTCAAGGGATTTGTGACAAAAGGGAAACAAGAATGGAAACCACGACATAACAGTCAATGAAAACAAGGGATTCCAAGATAGGGAGGCAATTTAGAAATAACTCCCTAGCAGGTTAGATTGGTGGATCACTAAGGAGGTGGTCCGTGTTTCCACTGCTTGCAAATTCTTCTTGCAGAGTGCACAATCCTACCTGAATACCAGCTGCTCATTTTCTACCAGTTAATTAAAGATTATTTGCAGTGGAGCATGCAGATGAGAAAAGGAAATAAAACAAGTTTTTTGCTCTTTTTTACAGTTCATTAATCTGCTAAAATTATATCCAGGTATCTTCTCATGTGGTATTCTGTCCCCGATAAATGACTCCAGAACTGGAACTTAAAAGTACTGAAACCCTTTAAACACAGTAAAAAGTTTGGCACATTAAGGATATAGCTCAGTTAGTCCCCATACCCTGCCAGCCTTGGCTCTGCCTTCTGCGTCGACTCAGTGGCAACAGATGTGATTTGTACAATTTCACATGTGCTCTGTGTCGGCTTGGTTGGGATTCTCACATACAGCTATGACTCTGGGGGTGATGAGGAGCGATAGCACCTCCAAGTCAGCCCACAGAGACTCTAGCACTGACAGAGGATTATATCCCAAGGAAGGCCATCGGCAGATGTGCACAGGACCTGTCCCTTATTGCAGTGTGCATGGCCTACATTGCTGTACAAATGTACACTGTAATAGTTAACAAGCTGTGATTATTCAAGTATGTTTGAATGCATTTTCACATAAATTTTTTGCTATGCAGTTTTTTGATCAAAAAGATATTCTCACTTCTTCATATCATCATTTCTACGATTGTGCTTAATAGTTGTAAGAGCCTTACTCCTCAGAAAACAGTATAGAATTGCTTTGGTCTTCGCAAGTTGTTTAAATTATAAATGTAATACATAAGGTTTAGATTCAAAGAACAGAAAAAAAAAATATGAACAATAGACTCATCTCTCTCATTTCTCCCCATGATATTCACTTATCAGTTCTGCATGAAACTAGCACAAAAGTCAGTAAGTAGTGATCCAAAAATATCTGGCAATGACCTCCAGAGCAGAGAAATGGCATGAGAGCACTTCTCCCTAGTGCTTTTCAAATCTGTGATTGTGGCTTGACTTTCACAGGATGCTGCAAGCTCTATGGACAGGATGCAGGGATGTCAGACTGGGGGTGCCTGTGCTTGGAGAGTGACGCTTCCCACCAATAGCCCTCCATGGGCTACCGCAGATACACTTTATTTACAGATACATTTTATTTTTATACAGTTTTAACTACAAAAAGGTGGTTCTACTCACTGAACATTCGGATGACGTCACTTGGGGCACTGGCAGGGCTGGATCCATAGGAGTTTGTTGCTCGGACGGCAAACTGATACTTGGTGTTTGGGACAAGTCCTTTGAGAACCATGGACTCCATCTGGATCTGCTCTCTTATTACCGTCCAATTGCTGTCAAGGTCTGGCCTTCAAGATCAAACAAAGCCAAGATCATAAATAACTAAAGTTGGCTTTATAAATTAATTGCCTCTAAATTATCCTGGGAAATACCAAATTAAATGAGATATAAGCCTATTAAATCATCACTGAAATCATTCGCTTTTAAGAGGCCAGACTATGCAACCATTCGTTACTAAGCTGCAAAGCCTGTGATATCAAAATTATACAGTGATACAAAACCAATATTCAGATGTTGCTTATAAAGCCAAAGAGGTAGCTTAGAGGATGGTTTGAATAATCAAGTTCTGTTTATCTGTCTTCATGGATTTGGGGGTTGCAGTTCTCAAGTGGAGGTATATTACTTGCAGTTCTCAATCCCCTATTTGGCTCTATAAAGCAGTATTTCACACACCAAAAAAAACCCAACACCCTCCAAAAAAAAAAAAAAAATAAAACCCAAAACAGAACAATAATGCAGAGAACCTGGCCTACGTATGTGGATTTTGCCACAAAATTTCCATGTCTGCCTCTGGACAATGTGTGTGGTTAACTCCTGATTCATACTGGAAGCCAGCTGCCAATAAATGCTTGCTCTAAGGGCCATTATAATCCATCTTAAATCAGTACAAAAGTTTGGTCTCAAATGTTTAAGTTCATATGCAGAGGGACACTGGAAAAGGGAGGGCTATTTCAAATACTTTCAGAGAGTATTCTGATGCTTTCACACCATTTACACTCCCTCTAGAAGTGGTGTCTTCTTACTAAAGAGAGAACAGAATGAGAAAGTAAATAAACACAAACAAAATTAAAATGTAAATGTTAAGTCTAGGCCACCCAAAGTATTCAAATTGAAGCCTATGAAAGTAAAATAGGGACAGAAATTACTTTCAGAGAAAATTATTCCAGTGTCCTTTTCTGAGATGTCCTTGTGATATTTATTACAGGAAATAACCTCCAAGTGCTCCCTTGATCTACCAGTGTTTACATAGGACTAGCTGCAAATGTCTCCAGCAGTCTTCCAATGAAAATTATAGCACAAGGCAGGCATCTTGCATTTGTTTATTTACAGCTGGAAGGAAATGCCAAAGTTAATGTATGTTTTCTTTTACCAGCCAATACAAGATTTATCGATCACTGAGCTTTCATTGCTTTGTGCCAGCCGGGCAAGCGCAGTGACAAAGCAGCAGCTCCCAGCTGCCTGGCTCCCATGCACAACAGCACACAGGATGTGAACATTTCGTTGCCTTGCTAAAAATAAAAGTAAAATCAGACAAATGCACAAGATGTAAATGACAACTGAACAGACCATCTTAAGCCACCCTCCACCACCACTTCCTCATAGACAGGAGGGCATTTATTTTGGCTACTCTTTCATTGTTTCCCTTCTTCAAGGTTTGATGCCTGGGCCAAAATGAAAATATATAGTGTTTTCCAAATGAAAGCCGTTAACATCGCTTCCTTCCACATGCTTGCTTAGTAATGTTTTTAATTTTCCTGTACGCATCTCCTTCTGGCTCCAATTCCAGTCCAAGGAATTCCTGCTAGCTCAAGAGCTGCCTCACAGTCTCTTTGCGACAGACCCTGCCAATGTCTGCACTCAAATGGAAACACACACCTCTGACAGAGGGACGCCAAGGAGGTATTGCACTCTACACAGATGTAGAAGGTAACACAAACTGTAGACCAGCCTTCGCCTCTGCAGACTCCCTCTCGCAAGACTTCCTTCTGCAGAAGTAAATAATGAAGGAAATGTCTGCAAACCAGTTAACTATGTGCAGCTGAAGGAGAGGGACAGAGGAAGATATATCACTTGACCTTTGCTACTTCTCCAGAACATTCTCTGTGTGAACAAATAGGTACAAGATGAAAAAATGGCGAACAGATGGGGAGAGGAACACAACAACCTCAGCTGGTGACTGTGTCCAGGGCTAGCCAGCTCCTGTGTTTTCTAAACTGGGAATGTTGGCTTAAAACTCTCTCCATGGTCCTTTCCTGCATCAAATTTCAGCTTGTGTCAACTTTTACACCAGAAGGGCTCATTTGGATACCACTTTTCCTATCTTTCTGCAGCGCTGCATTCCCCAGCACAGGTCTCTGCCCTCGCAGGGCGGCTCCAGACATTGAATCTGTGCATGGGGGAACCAGACAACTTCCATGGGCATTTTCCGCTCTTGAAGTTACAGCTGTACATCTGCAACGTACAATGCCATGCAGTAATAATCTGCCCAGTGACAAAGTCCACATTTTTAAGATAATTAACATACGGGTAAAGTCAATAGGACTGGATGGATATAAACCAAAGGCAGAATTCTGCCCCAAACATACCCAAAACATGTGGATTATCGCTTTACATTGTAATCTGGGGACTGATTCAGCTTGAGAAAGGAAACCTTTCTGATGCAGAGGACAGCGATTTTATACTCACTTGAGCTTGCTCTTAAAATCATCTGGAAATTATTTAACAGAGTGAAGCACCTGCTAGCAATCCAATTTGGATAAAGTTTTTGATTGTTCTTTCCTGCTGTTTGTACTCAAGTGGCAAATTCATCTCTACAAATTTTTGTAAAAAATATTCCCACAAATAATAAATATGGTGACAAGTACAACACATTCTTATTCACTACGGAGAAGACTCACCGTAGAAAATAATGCACTATAGGATATTATTTTTAGTAATTATTATTATTAGCCTTATTGTGACATTTTGTGTGATTATTTCTATGAACTATATCAATCAACATGCCAGGTCAACTCTAAGAAAATGAAAAGTAGATAATTTTCTAATCTCATTCTTTTGCTAAATATTCCCCTGATGCTGTCTAACATTGTTAAGCACACTTCCTCTTTAATTTATACATCTTCCACTCCTCTTCCTTCATTAATTACCTTTTCAAGGATTTAATGCTCACAAACAGTGAGGAAAATGTTAAGGCAGATAAATCTGTTTCATGCATTAATCAGGAAAACAGTACTAAAAGTTTTTTTGCTGGACATCAGAGGGTGTCTCCCCGGTCAGATCTGTTGTTTCAGGTTTTTTACAAACAAAAGCAAATACGATTGCCTAGTTCAGTGTAGTGCCAGGGACAAATAATTCAACACAGAACGTATTTAGGGATATATCTTTTTGGGGGGCAAGGCTTCAAACTAATCAAGAAACCTGGCCACAACACTATGCTGAACCTGTTCCACCCTAACATCGGCATACTGATAATTCTCCCCAGTTTTATCAGCAGAACCTGCCCAGTTCATTGTAGTTGACGCTACATTCACGCTACTACCAAAACACTGAAAAACTTTCCCTTTGTGTCAGTATTAATATTGAAAGTTGTTGACTTCATGTATGTATCTAGGAGATGAAGAGGAAGTGACCTCATCTTTTTAGGGCACACACTGCTGGAACACATCTGTAGATGCTAGCTGACTACAAAAATTTGGAGAGGTTAGTTTCCAAGTTTAGAAGATTGGGTAGGCATCCAACAGATTAAAGATTTGAGTATTTGGAGTATTTGGGTGAAAATATCCAAGACATTTTTGAGAACTAATTTTTCACAGTACCTTTAGGAAAAACACCCAAACTAGTATGTTTAAGTCCACGGTCTCACTTTGGAGGCTTTCATAAGAATGTTGTTTGTCATAAAATATTTCCCAGCATAAACCAACAGACTATTTACACTGATCCTGCAAGCTTCCACACACACCATCAGCTGTTCTGGATGTAACACGTTCTTTTACACATTCCCTATGAACTGTGCAGTGAACAGTGAGACCTACATTTGCCCTCCTGATTTTTAGCATTTAGACAAGTTGGGATTATGGTTTCCTAAGCATCTCCTTATAGTCAACAGCAGATCTCAGCCTGAGTTAGCCCAGCTCACCCTATATCTGAAAGGGCCTGCATCCTTCCACTGCCTATAGTGAACCAAAAGGTCCCAAGGGAAACCCAAGCAAGTGCCTAAATAAGGCCCAAACTTAGACCCCGAGCAGAAGCAGAGTGAAGGTTAGCTCTGATTCTGATTAGATTCTAGTACTGGCAAACAATTAATGTATTGAATTTTTATGAGGTTTTAGACCTCCGTATCACAGTTGAGCAAATGCAAAGAGTGGTTTTTCCTAATCTCAGTCCTTACCATGGGTTTTCTAGGGTTAAAGTCAAGAAGTTAGCACTAAGGGGATGGAAATTATTTAAACAATGTCATAGTTTTTAGACATTTGTGCTGCACCCAAGAGAAATTACACATTTGAATAAGAAAGTAATTAATGTTGCAAAAGCACACGATAATATTGTATTTCTTTGACATTCTAAATTTTACTTGCACTGTTTTGTTCCGGTTTTACATTGGTTTAATGTAACAGCTTTAACTCATGTCAATACGTTTTACAGTAGTTAAAACTATATGCAGCAAAGACAATGAAGCTTAAACTTAAATCTTCACCTCTAACTGCCATTAGGGCTCATGGCTCACTGAACTTTCTGCAAACATATAATCAAAATTCCAAGTCTAAGAGACTATAATCCCAAAATTAACAAAAAACCTTTCAGTTTAGCTTTAAACTGCAAACTAAACAATGTAATCAAAACACTGTGCTGTTAGCAAGTTCTTTCCCAAAGTCTAAAACCCATGAAACACTGAAATTTCTATTAATCACATCTTTTGACTTAAACAGTGAAGGCAGCTTTCCACTCCCTGGCTGAACAAAAACATTCAAGGGTGCATTTTCAATGCATCAGATGGAGACAATGGTACCCACCTTTTCCATTAGCAAGCCCCTCATGCTATGAGGGGTTGTACATAAACCTGCAGGCTCCACTTTCCAGCAAAAGGACAAAGGTGACAGTAGTGTTTTTGCCAGAAAATCCCTTCCCCACTGACCAAGCAAATGAGCAAGAAGAGATGGGGAGAAGAGGGAAAGGCTCAGATAATGATTGTGTTTAAAAAATAGAGAAGTTTCACGGTAATGCTACAGTAGAGTTTACATGATGGCCATAACGTATCTTCAGCCCTCATGTCCTGCCTCCCGGTGCAATGAACGTTGGATGGCTTCCCACCAAGTATGAGACATGCTGATTCAAAGTGCAGGGTGAATTCACAAGGAGGCTTTCAGCCAGGGGATTCTTTTCTTCCATGTAACTGAGATTCTTTTCTACATCGATATCTTTTACATTGAAACCACACTTTGAGCACCGAAAACCAATTGTTCCTTCTGTCTGTTTCAACAACAACAGTTCCTTTTAAAAAAATCAATGTGTTTTTCTGAAGAATGATTTTTTGACCTTTACAGCTCAGAGTAGTGAAAGAAGCAATTCTCTCTTCTTATCCAGGAACCTGAACTAAGACCTGTCATCAAGTGTCAACCCAAAGGATTAAACTTCCAAAGGTTGAATTTTGCATTCACTGTAATGGTAAATACAGGCACAAGCAAATGAAAATAAATAGATTTCTAAGCACATACTAGCTTATACAAGCATACGAACAGTCAGGTATGAATACTTGTTTGTGCATGCAGATATAATCACCTCCTCCTGACCCTTCATATGCTTTTTATAAAAGCAACCTGATGGGCAATTTTTCACAGTTCAGTTTTATTACTGCAAATTTCAGAGAGTCCAACATAAGAAAAGAAAAAAAAGCCCCACCAACACCCCATCTACCCTAGAAAAATCTAAACTGAAAGGCCAGAATTTCCTGTAAACTTGATTAGCATTAGAATAACAAAGCAAGTCCGAGTCCTGCAAGCTCAAGACCCAAAAGTCTTTCGTCAGGTAACACTGCCCAGCATACTGGATTTGCAGTTCTCAGATTATTTCCTATATCAGACCAGGGTACTCCTGCTCAAGGGAAATACTCTGCCACACACGCTTTTCTCAACAGCATCTGATGACAGGAGAAACTTCAAACTTCATTCACCCAGGCCTTTATCAGAGGGAACAGATCAAATGAGACCTTATTTTCTTCAATCAGAAGGTACAACCTATTGATGATTTTATAAATCAGGTTATTTCTGGTTTTGTCTTTAAGTTTTTATGACAATTCAACACACATTGAGAGAAAAATTAAGTGTACTATACACAGTAAATAAACAAACCATGAGAAGAATCCATATGCAGTTTAATAGTACAGTTTAAGTAAAAAAAAAACCAAAACCCAAAAATAAACTAGTGCACAGACTCCACTGCAAACTTGCCTGATAAACTCCACTGTGTAGTACTGGATGGGAGAACTTCCTTCACTCACTCCGGGCTTCCAGGACAAAGCAACTTCTGAATCAGAAACTACCACGACCTGGGGCTGATAGGGTGGTGCAGGGGGCATGCACTTATCTAAGCCAGAAGAAACGCAAAGGAACAGCATTACAGAAGCAGACGAGCTAATACACACAATAACCTAGCACCCACAGACTTGGGAACCAAACTCATAAGCTTCTCCCCTCAGCTGATGCCCCTCTAAAATCCCATACTTGTGGAAAAATAACAGTGAAATATTACCATACTGCATGCGACAGAGATGTAGGCGCAAGCGATGTGCTGTGTTACAGGTGTGTGCCCTGTCAGTTTTGCCACAGAAAGACATATACTGGGTGTTACCTTGGGATAAGGTTGTCACATCTCTGGGCATGCTGGGTCGTCCTTTCCCTGCCCAGCCATATGCTCCAACACTAACACGGTGTGGAACGCCTGGCTTCAGATCACCGATAACAACTTCCTACCAGAGTCAAGAGGAGACAAGACAAGAACATTGTGAAAGCTCTTCCATGCAACTAAGAACATTGCTGTGAGCTGGGATTTGGGAATCTTACACGGCATTTTCCATGTAACCTCCTAGGAGGACTGTCCCCAGCCCAGCCCAGCGCAGAAGCAACAAACACAAACAGCACCATGTGTTTCCTCTCAAGCTGCAGCTTCACCCCGGGGGAATCCGCAGGGATGACCTGGACCTATTTCTCAGCATAACTCACAAGGTTGCAGATTGTTTGCATTCGCTGTCCGGCTTTTTTCCTGGTGAAGTCAAAGTCACATACTATTCCCTCCCTTGAGCCACTTGCTGGCACTCCATATCAGTCTGGTGCATTTGCTTTTTTTTGTTGTTTTTTTGTCTTTTTGTTGTTGTTGTTATTGTTGTTGTTTGTTTCTTTGCTTTTGTTTTTCTTTTAAATCCAGAGACCACAGAAGCTCCTGAGAACGAAGCAAGCTGATGCAGTGTGAACTGATGATCTTTAATTTCTCACAGAGCGGAGACCATTCCCATCACCTCTCACAACTTTCCTAGCCCAGCTATTAGCCCTGACCTGAACCCAGCATTTCCCGTATTTGTCCTTCAGCCATAAATACAGAAAGATTAACCCACAGACAACTACTGTAAGGGTGACGATGCTAACCTACACAAGAAGAGCTTGTGCTGCTGAATACTGTTTAGAGGAGCCTGCTCAAATCTCCAAGAAATTAGCAAATGTCACCAAAAAATTACATTCTATCATGGGCTACTGCACATAGCATGAATCTGCTTCAGACATTTATATCCAGTCTTTAATGGAGCATGTGCATGTGTGTATAGAAATTCAGAATTCTTTACCTGCAGTCCATCTGTAGAGAGATGTAAATCCAGACTTACGAATTTTGACAGCATATACAAGTAAACAGAAACACCAGGTTCTACAATACAGACCATTTTGGTGTGAAAAAAGGCACTTACAAAAAAATGTTTTACATGGATTTGTCTTCTATTTTTCATTCTCTGATATTAAAAACATTATTCACAGTGCATGTGAAAATGCAGAGATCACCTTTCTCTTCACACTGGAACAGACTTTAAATTTGCATTTCCAGTTGCAGAAAAACAGTAAACTATCCTTAAATTTTATTAACTGCTAAATTTCCTTACGGCAGTATTTTGGACAAAGTCTCCCCCTCTATTCTTCAGGGAACTTATGTTATTACTACAACATTTTTGGCAACACCCTGCCATCTGTCAATTCTCTAGCTGTGGTTTTGGAGCTCCATCATTTCCTATTAACATGCACCACCTGATCATTACCCTGTTTTTCCATCATTCACCCCTGATCTGCTTGAATGATCTGAATTCATCTGAGAGAGACGATAACAACGCTGGAAAAGTAACTGCCCAGACAGAGACAGCAAGGACACTCACACTGAAAGATTTATCTGAGTCTTTCAGTCTTGTAGCTGAAGTGACAGATCTTTCAAAATGTGATCTGAAAAGCCAGTTCTGAAAACCCAGCACCTCCTCCCTGTGACAATACTAATGACTCTGCTCCTGCCATTCCATCCTCCATGCCACACATACTGTCCATCTGTATTTCAGCTGTGTGCATTTCTTCCTGCCTGCATCCCCCTCAATTACATTTATTCTTACGAGAAAAAAGTTCTTCATAATGTGTTCTATTGCTTTCACACTATTCAGGAACCTGGCCTCTGCAGAGAGTGTGATATTGATGCACATATGCCTCATATTACTACCTCCAGAATCAAGTCGAGAGTAAACTAAACAGAATGAATCTCATTGACTGCAAGAACCAAGCTCAAAGTCCTAACATCTACTTAGTTATTTAAGTTCAACACGGGTACCCCCAAAACCTCAGCAAAGTGCTCCCTTGCTCGGCTACCTGCCTCCTTCTCCTGGCAATGTCCTCGCCGTGAACACAGCTGTTGGACATACAATGGGTATCTTTGATATCAAATATTTTCTGATCTTCTAGGATCAAGGCATTAGTGAATATGTAAAGATATAGGACATCACCAAGCTGCCCTGACCCGTGCAATCTCAGGAATACCCACCTCACAACAGAACACTTTCAAATGAGATTCTGGAGAACAAACACATTTCCTTGTACGCCCCTGTCCAGGAGCCTGGGAGTACCTATTTAATATTTTTTTTTTTTTTTTTTTTTTTGCTTCCATTTTGAAGAAGGGTCTTTAAACCCAAGTTTTACTCATCCCAGAAGAGACACTGTGGACTCAAAGATAAAGAATTTAGGTAGTATGTGGAAGAGTTAAGCCTCCATCACTTTTTTAGTCTTTCTCTCGACTCAGATTGGCTCTACATTTTGAAGCGTGACACCCCAAATCAGACATCACATTGCTGGTGGGGCTTTACCAGGCACCAACCTCCCTTTTCTGTCTTACACAACACTCTTGCTGAAACCTTGCAAAGTGACATTTGGTATTTTCATCACAACCCCACATTCTTGAACAGGGTGAAGCAACACAATGCCTTCTCTGTGGCAGAGGAGCCAGATGTACCCAGAAACTGCATATCCCCCCCTGCCCTGCCACACAGATTGCCCTCCCTCCACGTGTGTTGAAACTGTAAGGCTGTGCAGTAAGCCACCTCAAAGAAACGAGGATTACAAAATATTTTCCAAGGAGTATCTGTTTTCTGTTTTGTTTTTGTTTTAATCCAAAAAAACACCAAACCCTGGATTACAGCACAGCTGCAGAAACCGAGCTGGGTTTAGTGGCACTTGATCCCCTGACAGCTCCTTCCCTGCACTACTGGTGTCAGCTGCTCGCTCCTGGTTTTGTACTGGTGTGTTTGGTGATTTGATAGGGAACGCTATTACTCTCCATGGCTGTATCCCTGACCCAAAACTTCCCACCTTTAAAGTCTACTAATTTTTCTTGCTGTTTTTCTTTTATTATTTGCGCACAACTTCCTGAACATTATGCCCAGTAGAACAAATGCCTTATTAAATTGTACAGCACCTGCACTTCTCCTGGCCGCTCTCACATGTTCTCTATTATAAGATGATATAATACAGCTATGATACATTATCCCCTTTGCAAATGCACAGGCACATGCACATGCAGAAACAGGCAACGCAGTTCTGCTCTTGCTATGACAGTCTTGCACAGTCCCCGGAGAACGCAGCGGCTTTGTACCTGGCATCAGGAGAGGAGGCTTAGTGACAGAAACATGACCTATGCAGACTTAACCACAAAACTATTGCAGATTTCTGTTGAGTTTGGTATGAATATAACAGAAAGCATTTCAGAGAAAACACCACTTCCTGAGGATTAATGACAGCTGGGAGCTGATTAATTGCAGTCAGTCGTACTTCTCCCCAAGTACCCCTCAGAAGTGTTATTTTTACCAAGCAAAAAAAAAAAGGCCCAGCATGGAACCTCAACTCTGAAATGCCATAATCCAGACTCAGCTCAGCTGGGACTGAACCAGATAGTCCTGGTTCAAGCACATCCTGAGGTCTCATCTGGGCATCAGCCTCCTACAGTCCAACCAAACTTCTGCATGAGATCCACCAACTTTGTGGGATTTCTCCATTCCTAAAACAGCACTCAGAATGAAAGAAACCAAGGTTTTCAAGAGGCTGATGATGTTGGGAACTTCTGTTAAACACAGAAATCGCTGTGCTTACCCTACCCGAACCCCAGCACCTCCTCCTTGCTCCCCCCTCACAACAAACCCCATCCTTTGCTGACGACAGGAAGCAGACTGGACTGAGTGCAGGACTGGAAATAATTACTCTGAATAATTTACCATCTGCAAAGCCATTACGAGAGCTGGGAGTTTTTTTCAAACCTGTTTTATGCTAGTTGTTAGTCTCCCACTCCTTCCTCCTGGGCAGTGCGTGGCTGGCCTCTTCCATCGTTCCTCCTCCTCCTCCTCCGCTCTCACTGGACTGACTTAGGTTTTTCCTCTTCATCCCCTCTTCAGCTGGCAGGCTTTGTGTGTGCCACTGTGTGTCTGCCTGCCCAGCTGCCCCTGTCCCTCTTTAGTCCTCACTGCCTGGATACAGCTCATTTTTTTAGACAAATTTACCCCAGCAAAACAAGACATCTATAGTTTTGATGACTGAGAGAAAAGCTTATCCATTGCTAAAAAGAGAGCTGCTGCAACTACGTGTCCACCTTCGCCTCCAGATTTTGAGCTTTAGCTGCTATTTGCCACATTTTGACTACAAAAGATCCTCTATACGTGCTAATTAGAATCAACATTTGAGATCAACTTCTGTGTGTGAATCTGTGGAAAGACCAGGTCAGGCACATTCGATTTCATTCATTTGAAATCACAGCTGTGACCAAGTTTCATGTGAAGCAATACTTACAAAAATTGCTTGTCCTTCAAGTTGACCCTGGGAAAAAGTGAAACAGGACTTGTTAACGAAATAACACACTAAAAAGTGATGGCAAAAACATATAAATAATGGGTCAGTGAATTAAAACAAGGCTAATACTGCAGCATATAGTAGTCTATGTGGTTATCACTCATTTGTGCCAGTACTGTTCTCCCAGTGAGTCAGAATTACTGCTATCAGGATAAAGATAAAATCCAATGTCCTAAAATCCAATGTCCTGTTTGATCTTTGTGGGCACTACTAGCAAGAATGGGTGTGTTTTTAAAAAACAAACAAACAAACAAACAAAACAAAACAAGGAATATGATGGTAAAGATCAAAGGAAGAAAATAATGGATAAATAAGGAAATAATATATCATGGTAACAATATTCTTTCATTCTCTGTGATACCACCAACCTGCAAGAATCAGAACTGACAACCAGAGTCACAGAAAACTGCAGGAACTCTGAGTATCCCCCTCACACTTCTCCTGGGGAAGGTTTCTGAGCACTGCCCAGCGGGGATCAGGAAATATCAGTGAACTCAGTTTGTTGAGCATCACATGGGGAGGCTGAAGGAAGAGGGGTGAGGCAACAAAGGAGAATGAAGATGAGTAGAAGAGAAAGGTGGGAAAAACTGAACTGTGAAGAAGGATCACCAAAGAAAGACTGGAAAGACTGCAATGTCCCTCTGTGCACACACATAAGCCTTGGATTCCTGTGCTGGTAACGTTCCTGTCTCGTGGACAGACAGCCCTTTGCAGGGTGTGCTATGAAACTGATCCCCTCACAGCACCCAACCTTCAACGCTCCTTCACTTTCTGTCCAAGCGGAGGCTGCAAAATCTCTGTTCCTGCCTTGCAGAACTCAAAAGACAGCTTCTCTGCAGTAGGGAAGCATCAGCATGTTTTGAGAAAACCCTTTAAAAGCAGACAGTTATTAAAACTACCCAGAAGCACAGAGGAATTCTTCCATCATGGCACTAACTTCTCAGCTGTGCAGAAGAGGATGGGGTAGTGTTCATTCACAAGTGGAAAAGGAAGGGGAAATTGGACAGCAAAAGGGAAGGAGGAAAGAGAAAGGGAGAATGAAATAAAGCAAAGTAAGAAAGCAAAGGAGAGATAAAAGGAGAAACAGAACTAAAGGAAAGGGGTGAGATAGGAGGTGAGGAGGAAAAGTAGTGCTTTCAAGAACACAAAAAACCCAGAAGTTGAGGAAGTCTTCCAGGGGATGAACCTGGACAAGCTGCACCAGTGTACAACTAAAGCAGCACTATTAAACATTAAGTTCTGTATTTCAGGAGGCCACAGTCTCACACAGAGACAAAAATACACTGGAAACCCTGTGTTTCCTTTAACTCGCAAACTTACCCGTGTCAGACACTACAATACACATACACTGATCCTGCATCTCTGTGCATAGTCACGTAATTCCCCTTCCATGCGTGGAAGTGCACAGAAAATGCATATTCAAAATCAAAATTTCTATTTTAGTAGATGCCAAAGGACAGTATTAGGAAGATGCAAGCAAGTCCCAATGGTTTTACATGATAAATTAATCAGACAATGAGGGTCAAAAGTGTATCACACCGACTGAATTACAGAAAAACATTGTGATTTCCCTTTGCCCAAGACCCAGAACAGATCTGGGACTTGGATCCTCACCATAATTTGCAAACCAGCAACAAGTAGACAGTTGCAAGTTCCCACTTGAATGCTCCGCTCCAGCGCTTCTGACTGTTGATGAAAAGAAATACTCACCATGTTAAGCATATCCAAACTCAGGGGAACATCATGTGAGAGCTGTTTAACTGCTTTGTTATCTTCAACCTCTGAGTAAAAGACCTTGGGAAGAAGATAGAGTCAAGTCAGTTAAAGCAGTAACTCAATGCTTCTATGACTTAAAAGCAAATGCATTGTTATCACATCGTGGACAGCATTTGAGCCTTTGATTCCCTTCTTCTTCAAATGCGTGAAAAGCTAACACCCTTTACCATTCCCTTCACATTTGCAAGAAGTTGTCAGTAAGGCCAAAGGACACCATCTTACAGTCTATACGTGGAACAGAAGTGAAACACAGCCTAGATTTTAGGGCAGACTTGAACCAACAGCTTTAATTATGCATCATTTGGCCATGGTCGGCATGAACAGCTAAAGATTTGTGGGATTGGTCTGCACAAGTTAGGCATTTTACTTTATATGAGGAAGATACTGACAGTACATGATTACGTCATTATAAAAATTGCTGTATCATAAACATCCCTCCATGTCTGTTGCCATGTGCTGGAACGAACAAGCGAGGGAGAGTCTGCTTTCCTGTGCACAGAGACCCTGCAATGCCACAGCATCAAAAGTTAACGTGAAGTGCAGATGGTTTGAGTAGAGCACTATCCACGCTGTTTGCCATTGATTTTATTATTATGACATACATGAGATCAAGGCTTAAAAACAAACTGGGGCTTGGAAGCTTCATCCACTGCATGAAAAGTGAAAACTATTCATGATTTCTGACTATGAAGTATTGCAACTGTTTGAAAAATATCATCACCTGTAGAAACGCCATTTACTGCATCTCTATTTTCACACAAAGAACATGGACCCAACTACAGACAGAGCCTGGCTGCAGCAGGTTCTGGCCACAGCAAGTACTTCTTGGTGTCCTAGACCACAAGCACTTTCATAAAAATAAAAATAAAAAAACTCTGTAACTGGGCTGCATCACTGTCATTCAGAAGCCCATGGGATGAAAGGGCATGTGTACCAGAAATACCTAATGGAAGGAATTCTGTAACTCTTTCAGCATACATTAATAATGAAGGTAGGTAGGAATTTTCTGCATCCCATGTTTTTATGTAAAACTAGATTTTTTTTCTGTAAATTTCAAAGTTTTCCACAGAAAATCCTAACAAAAACAATTGCTGTTTGTTTTTTGTTGAAGAGGGAAAACAATGAATTCGATTCAATAGCCCGCAGCTTTTGGTGCTCATTCTGCACTAACTTCCATTTTGGGACTGAGTTTCACTGCCATAAAATACCTGTTAAAACAATACCTAATAAAAATGAGTGGCAGATTAGTGCTCATGGTTGTTCTGCTCGCTCACTAAACCACAGTACCCAGTTTAGTTTAGCCATTCTGGTTTGCCCAGCAGGCAGAAGGTAACGTGTCTGAAGCTTGGACAGGATCAGAGCCTCCCCTATAAAACTGCTGGGTAAAACCGGAAAATTGCTTGACTTTAAGGAAAATTCACCACTGAGGTAGGGGGGAATAAAACAAAGGACTTCTTGATATTTAAGGCTGTGGCTGGGCTCCCAGGGATGTTATGAAGTACAGTATTTATCAGAGGAAGAGACACCATGAAATTCTCTTTCCCCTGTACCTGCTGCCAGTCTGGGAAGGTTTAGAGGTGCAGTTTGGAAAAGCCATTCCTGCTAAAGCAATCCTCAGGCTGGAAGTACAAGTCAAAGGATCTGAATGGCCCTGACATCACCGTGCATCTCCCTTCACTTGCACAGTGCAACATCAACCTGCTCCGCTCTACTGTTTTATCAGCTGCAGAGAGTGCTAAGATCCTTACATGAAAACAACAGGAAAAAAAATCTATATCCACTGCAAGCCCTTGGCATCCAACCCAAATTCCCATCATAGTTTGCTTCTAAAACATGAACTGCTTGTTTCTTAAGCTTACAGCTCAATCCATTCAAGCTCACTGTCCCCTGCCTGCTTCTGGGCAATGGCACTATTTGTTACGAGAGTGGGCCCTCCTGTTTGCTTCACCATGTGGCATGTGTAGTCTGAGGCTGTGTAGGCTACCGAGGCTGCTCAGTCCTCTACCAGCAGTGCAGGGGATCGCTTACCGTATATCCTGTGATGGTGCTTGCATGCTGCTTTGGCATCCTCCATTGCACACTGAACGCTGTGCAGTTCAGTGAATCCAGCAGTATATCAAGAGGAGGTCCCAGTCTGTCTGCTCAAAACAAAATGACATTGTGTAAGAAGCCACAGGACTTAAAACCTCTCCTTTGCCTAAGAACAGACATGTGCTGCCCTCATTCCAAACTGTCTAACGTAGCCCACTACTCAGATTTGACTGGGTGCACCTTTTCCCTCTCCACCTCTGCCTTCCGAGGCAGCAGTGGAATACCAGGAGAGAGGGCCAAAGGGGGACATCCTCTCTCTCAGTGGCAAGGATCTGTTGATCAGCTCAGGACACCTCATGGACTCCTTCAGCTTCCCCATCACCCTACACCCACCCCAGGCTTCATATCCACAGCAACACCCCGGTGTGAGGAAAACCAAACCAAAATCAAAACATCTTTGGCCATTTGCTGCTTTGGTACAGGCCAAGAGACCCCACTCTCCCACCACTGAGCGCTCTCCCCATCACTGCCACCTTCTGCAACCTCAACTCCTTCATGACAGCTACAGGTGGGAAGGGCAATGATTTAAGTAAGAACCAAGTTTAGCCTGATGAGAAGAGGACAAAGGGCCCTTCAGTTCCCGTCTGCCCCTCTCCAGACGCAGGTTACAGCGATGAGATCCCTTGCTGTTACACTTCCAGTGCTGGCACAATCAACCCCATCTCCCACCAGCTGCAGCAGGAGGAGGGTATTTTTATATGGCTATACTGCTCTCACAGCACCTACGCATCTCCCTCTCTTCCCATGGTCCAGGCTGGCATTTCAGTACAATGGCTGATTCATCTACTGCAAAAAAAGGCTGTAGAAGAAGAAAACCCTGAGCTCCACCTCTCCAGCGACATGTCAGTAACTGCACTTACCATCTGAGAAAGGGCACGCAGAAGAGCATGTCTGCTCTGTAACCCAAGCAAGATTTTTAACGCAACTTCTCCAAACCACCATCATCCGTGCTTTTGAAACCAAACCCACCTAACAAGCAACTGTAATAGAGGACTGATTGTGACACTTTAACATTTTCAAGGTGACAGTTTTACTATACTTATTTTTTTGCACGCCCTTACCTATGAAAATCTTAAGTAAAGGCTAAGGAAACTTTTTATTTTCCCCTTTTTTTCCCCACTAACTCTGACCAAATATCAAGGGAAAACAAGCTACTGTAAAGGTCGTTTTTAGACATCGAGCAAGCCTACATCAGATTTACACTTGTCACTTCCACCAACATATTTGATTTGAAGCTAAATACAAAACTTAACTGCTTTACAAACTCCACACAGTATTGATCAGCATCAATATTTGAGTAGTTAAAACAAGAGCAGAACTGATAATCTGGTCCTTTTCAAACTGACCCTGCATTTTCCCACTGCTAGGAAACTTTCTGCTTTACGTTACTTAATTGGAGTGAGCAAGTGTGGCCAGTCAGGGTCCACACCCCTCAGTTAACACCAATGATTCTGTTTTCCTGGCCCTTTCATCTATTTATTTCTCTTCAGTGCTAAAAGAAATCCTGGACGGTGGTAGGTGCAATCATAAAAGGATAAATATATAAATGAGGTTTAAGAGACCCCCACTTCTCTCACCATCTGGTCTCTATACCTGAAGCTTCAGCCATTCTTACCTAAAAAAAAATTCCCAGCAGATTGTCTCCTGGGCAAGACTGCACAAGGGCTGCATGCAGTGGGCTCCTCACCAAGAATTTTTTAGGTTTTTGTCCTTTTATTGTTGAAACAACACAACAGGGGATAAAAATATATCTATATACCTTCAGAAAAATCGACTCCCCATTGTATGCTAGAGGTTTGTGTTTTCTACACATCCCAAGGATCTAACTGATCAGTTCAACTTGAAATAAGTTCTGAAGACCAACGCACTGTTACAACATCCCCAAGAAGTTTGTGTAGCCATAACAGGACAGCACTGCACTTAGACATTAAGGAGGGAAAACGTATTTAGGGCTCTACCTGTATGAAATGTTCTCTTTACCTGCAGTGATGCAACCTGATTTGATGGGAGCATGCAAAAGAATTAGTCTGCCCTAACAGGCTCCTACCCCGTAAACATACGCCACCAGCCAGATACCCAGTTTCCCTGTTGCATTTCCCAGACGGTATGACAGGGAGCTGCAATCCCCTCCCAGCACCTTTCCAGGGACACCACCAGCACCTCCTTTCCCCTAGCTCCCAGGGAAGGGGCACTGAGAAGCTGAGCATATCCTAAATGGATCGATCTTCAAGTAAACAGATAACCACATAGTGCTTCAAGCAATGCTTCTGAGCAACCCGCAGGTTTTTAAACACGTTCCTGAGATGCCGGAAACTACCCTGGACCCAAAGACAGGGACACCTCCATACCCATATTGCCTGTACAGTCCATGGCACAGGTTCAGCCTCCTAGGAATGGTCTGGAGGATAGAACAGCTCACAAATGGTGTCTGTAAGTCAGTACAGACACCTTTTGGGAAGGAAAGTAGTTCAGCCATACGGATGAGAAGAAAACCATGCCAAGCTACTTGCTGTCTGGGCCCTCACGCATTTTCTTTATTAGCACAGACTTAGCCTCATGGATCCTTGCTTGGTTCAGGGCCATGAGCACAGAGGAGTAACACTTTTGCTCGCCTCCTGCCCTGCACCCAGCAGTAGCTGGACCATACACTACCATGCATCACCTCCTATCGAAAGGAGAGGTAGGGAAGAGCAGTCAGGGCTGGGGTATCACTGTCTACTTAAGCAGCATTTCACATTCAGAACACACCTTTCCAATCTTCACGACACCCAGTGAGGCAGACTAGTATTAGAGCTGCATCAGTAGTAAAGGAAAAAGAATACCCCCTAAACATTCACACTTAGTACATTTGTGCCATCCTTTTATCACTTTCTGGGAAGGCTTCTATGAGACCAGTTTGCTGGGAGGAACAGTTGCTGAAATAACAGGTTTTAACCAGCAATGACAAATACTCCTATAAGGCAAGCTTCAAATTCATGTTGTGAATGCACTATAAGCCAATAAAATTATTTACAGAAAGTATTTGGTGAATAATTTGGAACAACAAATAGATTTGAAAAGAATGCAATCCATGTACAGACTATCTGCCAACAGAGAGGCAACATCTGTTTAATAAGGGGCCACACCATGAATTACTCATGCAGACCTATCAAAAAATAGTATCTCCAGTCTGCAGATGATGAAAAAGACACAGAGAGCCCAATACTGACCTCAGTTACACTGGCCTATAAACTGTCACTGGAGGAGTAAACAGAAACTTAAGCCAGGGAAAATGAGAGCAAGGAGCTGGAAAGGTCTGTATGTCCATCCTCCTTGCTGAATTCTCCTCAGAAGTCAGGGAATTCCCCTAATGCAACAGAGATGGTGGCAGGAGGCATGCCTGGGAAATAGGTGTCAGCACCATGGGCACCTAGCACTGCCTTTGCGAGCAGCCTCAGATGATGCTCACTGGTCAAACAATGGTTTAATGAGTGTGCAGGACCTGCTCACTGCGCCGCTGTGTCCTGCCCTCCCTGTGACAGAACGGTGCAACAAGTAGGAACACCACACTACCACACTCACCCTGCCGTGGACCGTGCTGCCTCCCGGTTAAACTGGGAGCCGAGAGGAAAAAGAAAACCTGGGCCAGCCCTGCCCCATGCACAGAGCTATTTCTTGGGGAGGACAGAAGGCAAGGCAGAGAGGAGCATCTCCTGCTGTGTGGTAGTCCCCACAGTCCTCTGCAGCCACCACTCCCTGACCGTGCAGCTTATTGATGTGCATGTAGGGATTCAGAGTCACTTGTGAACACCAGAGTCCAAATTTCACACAACACGGCAGAAAGTATAAAATGTCCATTTTTGGACAGGACTTTCCCTTTGCAACCATGACAAAGTGGCTGCACTACATGACACAGAAAAGTTTATGCCATGGAGAAGCTGATGTCAGGGCAATGAAACAGTCATGCTGCAACACTACATCAAAGCAGTTTGTCAGCTGATCACAACTGTTGCAATACATACCGCTGTCTTACTAACAAATTATTTTGAGATAAATGTGCACTTGAGGTATTCTGCAAGATTTTACAGATCATGTATTAGGCACACTAAGAATGGATACTAAAACTGGTCTAAACATTTACATCTTTGTGTCAGAGGTCATGTTTAGACTATAAAAAATAAAAACAGTTTTCAAGGGTAAAACTCTTTTGGTATTGGTAGTTCCTCCTACAATTCAGGTCAGAAATGCCTTTCTTCTCAAAATTCAGCAAGAAATCTCTGTCAGTCTGGTTGTACCACGCACAGTGCAAATTCCTAACAGAGCCTATTCCCTTCTGCAGCCTGCTGGATGGGAAGCAGCACACAAGAGATGTGCAATGTATCTACTACTCGTACATACGCTGACGATCTGTCTCAGTGATGATCCCACCTGCAAGCATCCTCTGCTATTGGATCTGGTCAATACCTAAGAAGGCACGGAGATTAGCTCTGATCATAAAGAACAAGGAACCAATTTATATTTTTTAAAAAGTTAAATGCATTTTGTACAAACACAGTCATTCTCCCTTCTGGCCTGTTAGGCACAAAAAGTATGATATTGGCCAAAATGCTTTAATGAAACTGATAAGGGAAGCAATGACTTTGGTCCCATGCAAAGAAACGATTAATCAAGGGGGAGCACTCTTGCACATATTATGACTAGACATTGTATAAAGTGTATCACATACAAGAAGTTAATGAGGATTCAACATAAACAATGTTGAGCTGACAACATTGTATTTACTTTTATGTTTACAGCTATTTTGTTCCTTGTTTATAGATCTCTTTGGTTCTGTACTTCTAAAAATATGCAAAAACTGAACCAGAGAAGAAGTCACCAAACAAGAAGTGAGCTGAAGAATATGTGAGCCCTCCCCCCAAGATGAAGTTAATTTTACCATTCTACAATAACTACCATTATTTAAATTTTTGCTTCACAAAAGCAGCTCAAATTAAAAATGGTGAAAAAATTTATCCCATCAATACAAGCGTCGTTCCGGTTGTGGCTCCCACTGCCACATACAACAGCCTCTGCTCATGAATTACACACCCACAGGCTACCATCAGGGTGGCCACAGGCAAACTGCCTTCAGGGAACAGTTCCCAGCCTAGGCCAGTCAACGACACACCAGTGCCTCGACATACCAGTGCCTTGTGGTGTTCCTTGGCATCACTGAGTTCAACAGCAGATACGTCACTTCCATGTCTACCCTTGCATTTCTAAGCAGAGTTGGCTTGGGTACTTCATAGGAACACTTCAAAATAATCTACCCACTGCCCCCAGCCAGCTTAACTATGCTGGCCTCATGCACAGCTCAGAAGCAACCACTTTGGCTGGATGCTTTCCTCCAGCTTCTGCAAGAAAACTGCTCAGGCAGACACAGGCAAGTTCCTCCTTCCTTCTAGTTATGAAGTGACCCCAAAAATCTTTCTACAGCGATGAATAATTGGGGCAGGGGGGGGCGGGGGGGCGGTGTGGTGTGGGGAATAGAACCACCACTACCACCCCCACTCAAAACAAATACATTTCTTGTGTTCACAAGTTTCATATCCGAAGTGTTTTGGATGAGTTGGATAAAGCTCATCACAGCTGATACTACTATTTTAGGGGAAATTTCGAAAAGTATTTACATTTTAAAATTGATTAAAATAGTACTGAAAACAGAGTATCTTAAAATATTCATTAATGGAATATCTGAAAGGGTTGGGGCTGGACAATGTTCTTTTAGAATTTTAATTATATTTTCTATATTATCTTCTCTTTCCTTTTTAGAAGTATATGCTGTTTCAGGGCATGTAGGTAGCTACAGGTACTCTCAAGTCCTGAAATAATATATAAATAATTCACTGATATAATCCACATGCAATAATATGGTAGTTCATTTAGGGGAAAACAGATTCTTCATCTCATCTTTACTAATTCGTGGCTTGAAAAATTAAAATTTTTATACTACGTATTCTGTACTACTATCAATGATAGGGCATAAGCCAATGAAATGAGATAACCATTTCATTATTTTACTTTTTAATCTCTGTAGGTAACAGCTAAGTGGTACCAACTGAGTGACTCCTTATTTTCAAGGCTGATGTGTCTCCTGTTTGTGTCCCATGAAACAACAGAAGTTTATTGATGAAATGCTGGTTGTCACTACTAACATGTCACAATATAAGGAAACAGGAATAAAAAACCTCATGGAAGACAATTCAAACTAATTCTAAATGCAAGTTTTCAGAAAACAAACTAACAAACAAACAAAAAAAAAAAAAACCAACAAACGAACAGTTTCCAGAAAGAGAAATTCCTTTGAATTTCTTTTGTTTCAAACTTTATGCAACTTTATTATGTATTCAACTTTATTTCAAGAAGAAAGTCTATCTATTCCTAGAGGTGAAACAAAGTATATTATGGCCCATTCACTCTTTCGCTCAAAAAATGGTGAAATTCTCATTTGTAAAACAATAAACAGCGATAGAGCCTCTTCTTGTTTCTTTTTGTTCTTCTTGTTACAGACTGAACGAGGTTATGCAAACACTGCAGTGGAATGAAGACAGCATGACAAACCGGAAAAGGTCAGGAAATCCTAAATGAAAAAAATGTGCCATCTTTTAATCTCTTTGAAGTATTTTCCAGCTCCCACTGCCCAGCGGTGGTATGTAAGACAGCAAGAATCTCCCAGCCACCACAACTATGACGATGACCTGACACTGGAAAATCTCAGCCAGTCTCTCCTTGTCCTGCACCCTAAGTAGCAACAACAACATGGAAAACATCAAAATGGAGAAATCTTGATAGTCATTGCTCTGAACGAGTCATCTACCACTGCCACACAGGGGAAATCCACTGGATCACCTGTGCACTGCCACAATGAGCGCTGGTGCACAGACCACAAGTAATATTATTGGCCATGAAGAGGTGTCACAGGTTTTGACCTAGATCGTGGTGCACAAACCTTTGGAGAGACGAACTCAACCTCAGTTAGTCCTTTAAAAATACTGTAATAAAAACGATTAACGAAACCATTCAACACTATAATAATAGCAGGCTTGGAGCCACGTGATGTTGTTCTGCTGCAGTATATAGCATCTGTTATCTTCCCCAGGTACATCTGAGGTGACCGTCATTGGGGTATTTATAACCCAAGGAAGAGGAATGAAGGAGGCAAAGCTCAGAACTTAAGCTACAGTGCAACACCATGAATCCCATTAGAAACGAAGAGGCACAATGTCAGTGGCAACTCTGTCACGGCTTTTCCTGCTTTGCCTTGGCTCTGCAGATCACGGAAGAGAAGGGCAGAGGCCAGAAGCCACGCTCCCCTCCCCGTGCTCCTGCCTGGAGCAAGGCTCTGCTCCCAGGAAGGCTCCAACTGCGGGCAAAGGGAGAGGAGGGCAGTTCTGTGCAATGCACAGTGACTTCCAGGTGTGTGAAGGAAAAGCAGACACTGATTTTTTAAATAATTTTTTTTAAAGCTACATATAGAAAAAAAAAAATTCTGGCTGTGGATGGCTACACACCGGAACCGCTTTGGGGGAATTCCTGGTGCTGAAGGTTATTAAAAGCAGGAGACACCATTATCTCTGAGCAAAGGCCTAGTTTATACCTGTCCTGCCTCTGTCAAGAGGAACAGAGAGGGAAATCTCTGGATAACCCTTACAGTCTTGTGTTTTAATAATTACTGGTCGATCAGGGGCCAGTCTGTCTAACACAGGTGCATAACTGCATCTGAGATAACTTGGTGAAAAATTTCTACTAATGGGAGAGCTTTCCACTTCCAATATAAATGCAGTATAGATGCCTGTAATAAGCCCCACCATGGCGCTCCACCTGCACCACCTCATGTGCATTCCTGGATGCCTAAGCCAAAATCTAGCTCTCACGCCTCTAAAACCGGGCTTGTGCTGCAGCTGTCCAAGCCCCAGCACTGGGGCATGGCTGCCCCGACTCCTGACATCGCCACAGCACCTTGGTCTGGCAGAGGGAGGTGACAGCCAGGTCCCTATTCCCAGCGAAGGGCAGCCCTGAGGGTCATCTCTCCCTGCTTCAGCCTACAGGCTGCTTGAATGCAAAGCTCAACATTTTTCCTGGCTTGCGATTTTGGGGGCTTAGAGCTGCCTTGTCCTTGCAGATGTGTCCAGCAGCTGGCAAGCTGCAGCTAGTCCTGCCTGCTGCCAGGGCCCTGCCTGCCCTGACACTGCCTGACCTCTTATCAGCTGCTTTATCAGTTTTCAAATAATTTTTTTTTAAAAGTAGCTCGGAGCTTTAAGTTGAGTCTTAGAAAGTAGCTGAAATCAAGCAACAGCATGATAGCATGTCTGTTCCACAGACTTTAACAATCAGTAGGACAGGCTGGGTAAGAACCAGCATGCTGATAGCATCCTTTGGCATTACATTCAGACCCTGTCTCCTTCCACAGTTTTCTATACTGGGATGACACTGGGAACAGCAATTGGTCAAAAAGCCACACAGCTGATGGGCAGCAGCAGCCCGCAGCTGTGGCTTTCCAGCTGGGCACCCCAGTGGGTTTGCACCTGCTGCCCAGGTGAGACAGACCCTGTTAGCCACAGGGGAAATGCTGCACACAAGGAAAGCTGTGTCATCCAGAGGGGCAGTTTCCTCATACCGCTGAGAAAAAGGGGCAGCTCACTGGCAGTGGCAAGGGCAAGGTCTCACACCTTCTCCTGCCCTGCCACCTCCCCACTCCTCCATCCCTCTCCCTTCAGGCATTTCCCTCCACCTTCCTACCTCAGGGCTGCTCCATCCCCTCATGCACCAGTCTAAGAGAATTTAACCCACCTTCACCAAAATAAAAAAGACTGTTCTCTTTTCATTCATGGGTTACACATCTAAGGCTCTATGAAGCATGAACCTTGGAGGAGCTGCAAAAACGTGGCACTCCAAACAGTATCAGAAGCAGAAACAGAAAAGCCTTAACAAAGCTGACCACACAGTGCTTCAAGTTCGTAACTGGGTCTTAAGCATTGCTGGTGAAAATAAACTCTGCTAAGCAGGCTATTACTGTTCTGAAATGAAATTATAAAAATAAGGATAAAAGCCTGGTATATTTTCTGAGCATTTACAACATGGTTAAAATACATAAGAGAACCACATATGAAAGACTTCGTGTTTATTATCAAAAAATACCACTTCATTATATAGATAAAATAGATATATAAATAAAAAGGCCACTTAAACTGTTACAATACCCAATAAATAACTTGAAAATTTCTTTTCACATCAGTCAACACGAGTATAATTTCCATGTGTTCGCTATCCAAAGCTTATCATCTTCAATGGGAACCATGGCAAAATCGTTCACGGTATTTGAAAAATGTTGTCCTTGATGTCTCTTAATCTCCTTGCTTTATCTACTACAAATTTCTGTTTCACTAACGTACAATACAAAACAGCTCTTGAAGAAACAGTTTACTTGGTACAAGAAACAAAATTCAAGGGGATCTTCGGGAAAAGCGGTGAGACAGAAAAACCCAACAATCACACATGTATTGTGGGGACACACACACACAAAAAGATTACAGTATAAAGAGGACAAAGCTGATCATGTGACAAGCAACAAACGTGCAGAGTGAGGATGGGACGCACAGCATCTTAGGTTCTCACAATCCCTACAAGTCCTAAGTAATTGCTTTGGAACTCATTATTGGTGGACACAAACGATCTGGTCAAGCCTCAGTAGGACAAAAATAATCACGTGGGTTGCTTATCTCCAAGGCTTCAGCACAGGCCTCATATAGCTACACCACGTCAAATGGCAGCGACCGCCTGTCGAACATCTTTGCATTGATCATGGCTAAAGCAAACACACGCTTCTCTGTAGCCAGCAGAGCAGTTGGTCCCGTTGCTGCTTTGTCCAGTCCATGACAGGATGGAGGAGAGCTAAAAGCAAGCTAAATGCAAAAGGTTGCTCAGTCACCCTCACAGCAAAAAAGTTTTTTCTTACATTTAAATGGTATTTCCTGCTTCCAGTTTGAAACCATTGCCTCCAGTTCTGTCACATTGCACCACTGAGAAGAGCCTGGTTCCATCTTCATGACTCGACCTACCAGATAGTTATTGATACATTGGTAAGATCCCCCTGACTCTTTTACTCTCCAGGCTGAACTGTTCCTCTCAGCCTCTCCCCATACCAGAGATGCTCCAGTCCTTCAATCACCCTTGTGACCCTTTGCTGGACTCATTTCAGTATGTCCATGTCTCTTCTTGTACTGGGCAGCCCAGAAGTGGGCCCAATACAGTAGATCTGTCTCATCAGCGCTCAGGAGAGAGGAAGAATCACCTCCCTCCACCTGCTGGCAACACTCCTGCTGCTGCATCCCAGGACATTGCTGGCCTTTCCTCTGCAAGGGCACGTCCACCAGCACCCCACCAGCACCGTCCACCAGCACCCCACCAGCACTGCAGCAGTGCAGCCATCCCAAGCTGACTGGAGAAACCAGTTCCACTGCAACTGTGATACTATTAAGGGCTGCTGAAGGCCGTGTCAGGGAGGATGTCTGGCACCTTCTCAAGGAGCAGGAAATTCTCCTCTGATTCAGTTCCTTCCATAAGAAATGGGATAATTTCACTACCTTCTGCAGTCAGCAAGTCTCTCCATTCACCAGCAGTATCAGTAAAAAAAACACAGAGGAAATTCTTTGTCTCTACTAAGTGACTGAAATAGACCCGTTTTTTTAAACCTGAATCCTTGCACGGATTTAGTGCGGGAAATGGCTGTGTATCCAAAGCGCCAGTAACCAGCAGTGGGATGTGAAAGCTAGGAGAACGACTGGGAGGGACGAAAACTTTCTTTGCTGCAAGAAACAATGAGACACGGAAATATATCTCGGCATAAAGACTAAATACACAAGGGAACAAACAGTGAATGACCCAGACACAGCTATGATGTCCACAAAGCTAGTATCTAACACTCCCTAACCCTCTCAGAGCATTCCCTGCTCCGCCAGCACAGTGGCTTCTGCAGCCCACAGAGTCCGACCCTTTGGCCCCAGCCCCTACCAGGGCTGCCTCACCGTGCAAGCCACATCCTTCTCTTGGCATCAGACTGTTCACATGGCTCATTCTTACCCCTTTCTGCCCATTTTAGGTGCTGTCTAGTCCTTTGTCCAGAAATGACTGGAAGAACCCCTTATGTTCTGCAGGTTTCTTCTACCAGCCTCTCTACGATTACTTCATCTTATGACTCCACAGAGGTAAATGGCTTGAACACTCTCATCTCTGCCTTCTAAGTCCTTTAGCACATATATGGAGGCAGCTGTAAGTCTTGACTGCATAGTTCACCATACCACAGCGCTGCCATTATGGCTGTTCAATTGCCATGAGAACAGCAGCAACCTGCACACATCAGGTTCATGTAGGAATGTGACTGTCATGAAATGGGAAGGAGAACTAAAAATGCCAGCAGAACTTTGGTCCCTGTTCATGGCTGGAGTACCAGCTGCAATGTGACTATCTCTGTAAACACTCATCATAAAAAGCCTGCTTATTTTTAGAAACATGTTGCATTCTCCTGTGACTATCCAGAAAGCAGAATATGAAACAGAGCTCACATTTCTGCTCCAAGTAACAAGTTCTAGCTTCTGCTGTTTCTAACTAAACCACAAAAGTTTTGGTCCTAGACATTTATGTTCCATCATTTGCAGCTTAAGGGGTTTTGTTAATGTTTTTTTTCCTAAAATTATCTTCTAGTTGAAATGTCTTGTGCATGAAAGGCTTTAACTTGAGAAAAGTTCTCTATAATCTTTGCCCTTAGGATTTTGTTCAGATTTTTGAGCTCAGCAACACAAGCCAGTCTTGGTTTAAAACTTTGTATGTGCAGTAATGCTTCTGACACATCAAAAGAATTGGAATGATTTCTGTATTTGAAAGCACCATGCTCACAAATCATAAGATGCTCATTTCCCCTCATTTTAGAAAGACGATTCAACTTGCAAGTTCCAAATGTACACAGGTGTTGATATTTGACTGCACCACCATTTTCACAGGTGCCAGCAAGTTTAAATTACTTTAAAAATCGAGAGAGATGTGAATAATAATCTGGTTCGGGATTCCTCTAGCCTACGATACCTTTCTGTTGAGCTACACCAGTCGGACTATCCTCTGAGGACACGGGGATACTCAGAACTGCTCATGGTCCACTTCTCGGAAGAGCTGCTCTTAAGGGACTGCTATCTGCACTGTTTTAGAAAAAGCGTTTATTAACTATAAGGTTAATATACGTAAATGGAGATACCCTATCACCACTTGGTGACACACCCAGAAAGCCAGGTGCAGAATGTGTTAGCACTTGCACATGGCTAATCTCTTCTAGCTCTAAAAATCATCCTGGATAACTTTTGGCAATGCCTGAATGAAAGATCTTTTTAAGAAAACAAAGCCAGTGCATTCTGACTATCCAACAACATGGCCAGCAAGGCACTAATGGAAGAAAGAGTTTCTCCCGTGGCCCCATAGCTATCCTCTTGCTTTTGAATAAAAGGCTCCCTGGACCAATATTGCATGGATTTCTCTTTCATTGGAGGCCAATATCCTGAGAAGCTTTCCTCATGAGTAGTTCTTACTCCTGGATGTAGTTACGCTGCATATCCTTGGTAGAAGAACTGGTGAATGTCACACTATACACCGCTCACCTGTAGAGTTTTATGGATCACCACACAGTGTATCATCACCTAGGTTTGAGTTAGTTACCTGGTTGTAATGGAGCTTCCCCCTAAGCCTCCCATTTTCGGTGGCTTATGTCCTCCTGAAGCAGTTACTTTCAAAGCTGAATTTCGCTGTGTTTGTCCTCAGCTCAGCAACACTGAAAAGTCTGAAAGAGTAAAGTTCACCTTTTGCTGTGGTTTGGATGTTCACGTTACATGAAGCAACTAATTTGGTTATCATGTGTAAGCATCTTCACTAAAACTAAAACATAAAAGGAAATCAAATCTTGCCTCTTCTTACCCAAAAGTATTTTGTTTCGGTTGGAATTATGAAAAACAGGTTTGGGGTTTGGTTTGTGGGATTTTTTAGATAGACTATTTGTTTGCACAGAGATATTGGAAATTTTATGTAAGATCACATAGCTAACACAGTCTCCTGTGTGTCTGTGGTTTAGAAAATTTATATTAGCATGATCACAGACCACTGTTGCACATTCACTGATAAATATGGCACCAAACAGTACATTCCTTAATACATGAAATAATAAAGTCTGCAGAGACCTCTTCATGGTAATTTACTCAGATTACAGGCATCTTTGATATATTTTAGTACCTTTTTAATAGGAGAAAACCTTTCTATAACCATTATTTTGGTGTTTCACTTCCTTGTGGCGGAAAAGCTGTGGAACGTTCCTATCAGTCTTGTTTTGAGCCTCCATCACAAAGTAACAATGTTAGTCACCTTTTCTTTCTTTTTATTTTATTTTTTAATTTTATTTTCAGACCACATTAAAGGGATATAAACAGAATCAGGTATAGGGTTGAGTCCCAATATAACCATGACCTGAGGAACAGGAAACTCCTACGAACACTCTCAGCTAATGAGTTTATAGGGCACTGAAGAGAAGTTACGCACAGATACCTTCCATTTTAAGACACCAGGTTACTCTCCTGCACCTCAGGACGTCTTTTGGGTGACCGACACTCAGAATCCCTACCACTAAGTTTAAGAAGGTAAATCTGATCATCAGATGTGCTCACTCCTAAGGACCTGTACACTCTGCACAGTGCTGTAGCTTAGTCCAGTGTCACTGTGTGTCCGCTGTAGCCTAGTCCAGCGCCGCTGTGTATCTGCCAGAGAAAGAGAGGGTGTTTTCTTCTGCAAGGCATGCTGGAAGATATGGAAGCATCCTCACCTATGTATTACTACTAAGGTAATGCCTAGCAGCCTTGACTGAGCACCCTACAGAAGTCCTTTTGTTGTCTAATGTGGCCTCGTTGGAAAAGGATAAAAGCACAAAAGCACTCTAACCCCATTCCAAAAACTGAAAATCTGGCCTGGGAATGACTGACAAACCCTCACAACAAGTCTGTGACAGCCTCAGGATAGAGAGGTTTCCCAAGGCTCACTCTACTTCCCTAACTCCAAAACAACCCCTCTTCTCCAAAGCATCACTGGGAACCCCAGTATCTGGTATAGGTATAATTCCACCACTTCTTAAAAATGTCTTGTCTAATTTTACCTTTCTGAACACTGGTGGAAGTCTACAGTAGTTTTAGAGGTGGCACTGGCAAAATGGTGCCCAAGAGAAATATACATCAAAAGTTTTCTTTTACAGAGGAAGATAGGATGGAAAGGACCCAACATGTTTTGCTGTGAGTAAGACTAATTAAAATCATAAAATATACTTCAAAATGAGTGATTAACAGTGACATGCTAAGTGAAAAACCTCAGTGTGTTCCCACCGCTGCCCTGGAGGGTACTGGGGGAATGCTCATACCTGTGCAAGGTGGCAATGGGATTCGTCATCACTAGCAGATTTACCCGAGTAGAGACCCCAGAGGTATGACAGCAAGTCAAATAAAAACGAAAATGTCACACAACATTGTGACACAGCTTCTTCCCAAATGCGATAAACAACAACAAATATGTATATAATTAGTGCTTGGTTGGTTTTATTCGTGTAGAAGGCATCAAACACTGTCGTCTGATAGCCTGCCTTTTGGCCTATGTCACAAACAACAAAAGGATGATATTAATATTTCCCCAAATAAATTATTCACATCTTCTTTATTAGTTTTAGCTCACAGACATGCACCACTGCCAGCTCTGCAGCCCTTACATTAGGAATCATTCGGCTTTAAACTCATTCCTTTGCCCAGACAGTTCATGTTCAGCAGCAGATCAACCTCACCCTTGCATGCTTTACATGTGGGATTTATTACAACAGTGAATTACAATTCACTCTATTTTTTAAAAAAAAATCTGTAATACTTAAAAACTCAAATAAGCACCTTCTTTACCAAAGACTGCTATATTTTCCATATCTGCAGACCTGACTTTCAAGGTAGTTTGCCCTATGTTGATACCTAAACAGGGCTAGAGTTTCAAGTGTTCCATATCCAGCAGCTCTTATTATAGCCAGATTTTATGAAGAATTGAAGCATTGTAGTGCCAAGTTCTTTGGAAAAAAAAGTCATTTACTGTAGTTCTGACCAGGGATCTGGGCTCTTTCGAAAATCTGGCCCCAACACTGAGTGCTACACTCTTGTAAAGTCTTCAGACACTAACTGGTCTGATTTCTCCAGCATTTACACACAAAGCCAGTGATGTCTAGTTATGGACATCTGGGAAATAGATACAATACAAGCCCAATTCTTTGTTTATATTAGTTGGCAAGCATAATATACTCAAAAAAAAAAAAAAAAAAAAAAAAAGGATTCATGGGAAATCAGCTAAATGGTTGGTTCTTTCGTCTGTAATTCTCTAAAATCATAGAACGATTAAAATTCAGTATCATTGTGATTATATTAGCAACACTATTACACACTGGGGGCTAGGTTTAGGCTCTCCAGCTTTCAACTGGTTGACCAAAAATTGAAACAGAAGCAGTGAAAACCTGAGTGTTTGCAGAAGGCTTTGCAAAAAAACAATGTGAAACCCGCAGCACACCCCAGTCTAATCGGCTCCCAGCTACACTATTCACCACACGGTGTCTAAGGATTTGTTTTAAGCCCTTCCCAAAGCGTCTGTCATCCCGTTTCCTTGTCTCTAGTAAATGTATCATATAACTGTAAATAAATGTTCAAATGAGTTTAGCAGTCATCAGGATGTTTCAAATTTGAGCATGACAGCTTTTTTTTCCCCTGAAGATTAATTTAAGTTGCATTTGTGGCCATTTTACTATATATTTTTAATGTCACAAACAAATTTCTCACTCTGCTGCTTTCTTGGGATGACAAAACTGATCTTTGTCAGCTGAGCCCTGTATGAAAAACTTGGAAAAATGGAGATGCATTTGAGTATCTTTTTTCTTTTGACCCACAGGACCTCCCAGTTATTGAAGATGAACTGGTTTTATTATTTCTCTCTCAATATAACCTCTTGCTATCACCTCAGTTACAATTCCTGTACAAGTCTCATTTCTATTGCTAATAAAAGGGCAAAGTGAAAGAAAAAACAAATATTAACTTTTTACTATCTTATCTCTTCTTCACCCACTACTTTTGGATGTGTGAGTAAATGATAGTTCCTTTCTACTTTTAGCTTCCCAGCCATGTGACACACTGCAGAACAAGGTAGAGACTTGAGCTACCTGGAACTATACCTGCTCTCAGCGTCTTAACATTTCACAGTGGGTACCCAGCCATGGGATTTTTGGAAGCCCTCAATTCCAATAGCCCTTGGCAGAATGCAGATGGGATTAAAATCATATACTGCTGCACACAAACTATCTGGGGGATCTACCTCTTCAAATCTCGCTACAAGTGCATTTTCAAATGTTCACACAGACTTTGAAAAAATTGCTCCCACATAGAACGGGCGAAGAAGTAGAAAAAGAATGATTGAATCAGTCACTGAACCTGAAATAAGTTATAAAATAATGAACGTAAAATGTGTAGCTAACAAAAGTAAGATAAATACAATGCTAGTGTGTTAATTAATCTTCTCCACAATACTACAAACAATTTGTTTCTGAGCTGTAAACTGTTCTAACCTAATGTGCACAGAAATACATTCCCCCAGGTCTGTCATCCTGCCACAATTAGGGGAAACAAGTGCTCCAGTAGAGCGGAGGAATCTTTAAAAATATTCACACCAACTTCACACACCTAGTATTTTAATGCAAGCTACTAATCATCTCATTCACAACTACTGTCTGCCTTATTTCCTGAAGTACTTCATGGCAGCTATTATGCCAAGGATCATGGGACTAGATCCCTAAGAGACAAGGTCAGACCAGTAAAATTAGCCATCTGTCCAGTAAGGGCTTTAAGCTCAGGCTGTATTTAAGTATTAAGTTTCCAACTGCACAGGCGTTTGTGGTTTGTGTTGTGTTTTTTTCTTCTCACAAGAGCAAGAGAACACACAATACTGAGTGTAAAAAGCAACAGTACAAATCCTGTAACGCTGCGGGATATATGCAAAAAAAGGGTCTGAAGCTGGAAACGTTTTGCGAGCTGAGGCAGAACTTACTAAACCTGTTATCTTCTCCATTGAACTCATCCCGGTGAACTCTGTGATAAAAATCGGTGGTGGCCTCAGAGCCTCCAGGATCGTCGCAGCCTTTAAGATGGTCTCAGGCATCAGCATCTTCTCTTAACGCCGCATTTTTTAAGTGTGCAGAACGTCAAACTTCACCACGCGCTGTCCCATCTCGCCGTTTACATTTTACCTGACTGTTTCATGCACTGCAGACCGCAAGGGCTGTAAAAGCAGCCCAGAGCCCCGGTTTCTAACTTTGAGCCACTGAGGACCACACAACCAGCACCCTGATCACCGTGCGCATCTCCCCGCCCGCCGTGGGACGGACACACACACACACACAACCCCGCAGGCTGCAGGTGACGCTGAGCCTGAGGCAGGACCTTGCAGCACCCCACAGCATGCTTGAGACAGCACAACGACTTTCTTTGATGGAATGATTGCTTCCCTAGCCATTTTTCTGTCACATTTACTACTCGGTGCTTACGTTACGCGGTACGGCACACACAACTGCCACCACCACGGCACCGCCTTGCCGGCAGCAGACCCCCTGACGGCACCGGGGCTGCTCACGCCGCACCACCGGCCCCGGCTCCAGGGAAAAACGGCAAACAGTTGTGCCTTTCGGCGGCAGCAGCTGCCGGGTCCCGGTCTGTAACTTGGGCGAACCCACCGGCACCGGGTGTCAAACGCCAGAGAAAACGGATCGCAGACGGGTTCTGCCACCCCCGCGCCCCCCGGGCGTCTCCCCGCCGCCGCCGAGGCAGCCTCTCCCCGCCGCGGGCGGGCGGGCGGCGCAGGGGCCTGCAGGAGGGGCGGGCACCCCCACCGCCCCCGCCGCTCCCGGACGGGTTCACTTCACACGGGAGCGCCCGGACCCCCGCGACGACCGGCAGCCGCTCCCGGTGTCGGGCACTGCCCCGCCGGCGTGTGCCCCCGTCCCGCGGCAACGCCGGTTCCAAAGGGGCGCGGAACTTCGCCGGGCGCGGGCGGGCGCCGAGCGGGCACCCCCGACCGGGCCGGCCAGCGGCACCCCCAGGACCCCCGACCGGGCCCGCCGCTCACCCTACCTTGCCGGCGGGGGATGCTCCTCCGCGGCGGCGCCGCCGCGCACCCGATGCACGAAGCCAGGAGCAGCAGCGAGGCGAGGCAGCGGCGGCGGCAGTGCCCCGGCACCTCCATGTGCGCCGCGTTCCCCCGCCGCCGCCCGAACCAGGAAGCGGGGGCCGGTGGCCGGTGGCCACGGGCGAGGGTCGCCGCCGCGCGTTCCCCCTGAGCGGCAGCCGGGCGGGGAGCGGGGCTGGGGGGCCGGCGCGGAGCGGAGCGGCGGGGCGCGCACCCGCGGCGGCCAGGGAGGGACGGGAGGGGAGGGAAGGGGGGAGGAGGCTGGCTCCGGCCCTTGATGGGATTACCGCCGCCCGTGGGGCGGCCGCCGCGGCGCGGGGCACGGCTCGGCACCTCCCCCCGGGGCGCCGCCGCGCAGCTCCCGGCCCCGGCGCTGCCCCTGGGGGGGGGTCGGGGCGGCCCGTGCCGTCGGTGCCCGCTCGGCCGGCCGGCCCTGCCCGCGGGGTGGGCGCCCGGGACCACCAGGGCACCGCGGGGCGGTGTGACACCCCTTCCTTAGGGGGGACCCTCCCTGCTCTCCCCCCTCGCGAGAGGATGTCCTCGGCCCCCTCCCGCCCGGCGGGACCGCAGCCGGCGGCCCCCCTCCCCAGGGCGCAACGGCACTGACACTTGGGGTCATGATTCCTTCCTTTTTCCCTGGTTTCCTTGGGAGGGACGGGGCTGAAGCGGCAGCGTAGTGCCGGGGCGAAGGTGACGCTAGGGAGAGGATTCAGCGAGGAAGTTGTTGCAGAGTTAAGAGGATAAACTTAAATTTAATCCACCCAGATGGAGGCTGAGACCTATCCAGCCACTCCGACTAATATAGAAACCCCTGCGGAGATTAGAGGGAAGGGGGAGGGGTGGGGGAGGAAGGCGTGGGGGAGACGTGGAGTTTGAGGATCCCATGAAAAAACAGGAAGAGATAAGCAAGAAGAAGTCCAAAGCATCCCTTCTGAGCGATGTAGCATGGGTGGGACAAAAGAGCAAATCTGTTTGGTCAGGTATCCCACCTTGGAAATTTAACAGGTAGAGAGGAAGGTGCATGAAAATGCGTATTAGGCAGATATGGGATTATCTGCCCTCTGCTTTAGGTTTTATCCTAATCTCGGCCAGTTGGAGATCGCTTTAAACCCTGAAACACCAGAGCTGTTACGTCTTGAGGGTTTTTGTGGGCTTCGGTTTGGAAATGAGCTTCATTTGTTTGTTTTGCTGTTCACCTCAATAACTTTGAGTGGGCTTGACGTCCATATAAATTACGTATATTTATACAGTCCCTTTTTGAATTTTATTAAATTTCTAACACTGATACTCTGTTCAATGAGTTCCAGGCTGTAATTTTGTAACGTGGGGAAAAAACAGGAGATCAGAAGAAAATCTGTCTCTCTGAGGGAACAATGCTGGGACAGGAAAATAAGGAAAGCTGTACCCTTTTGGGGTATGAGAGGAGACAAGGAAATGGTGACTAAGTCCTTTTGGACAGAAGATCAGAGGAAGGGAGCTGGAGCCCATATGCTGCAAAAGCACCTCAGGAAGAAGTTGGACGGGGAAATCAAAGTCTTCACAGGAGACGATGAAGAGGACAGCCCTTGCGTCCTTCAGGGACACAGCAAGGAGCCAGAAACCTGGTCCCCTTAGAAAGGACAGCATGAGAGTTTCAGAGTGATCCCCAATAGGAGAGCATGCTCAAGGGTGTGGGAATTAGAGATGACGAGTAGCGTACTTGAGATGCCAGTGGTGTCTCTCTCACACCCTTACCAGCCTGCCTTTGCAGAGCCGGAGGAATCGCAGCACGTGTGGGAGAAGTGCGGGGCCCATGGCAGGAATTCCCGGCAGGGTCAGGGACTGCAGCGCATTGTTAAACTGCAGTTCACAAGACAGAGAATGAACTCTGGACTTCACATTTGCCCACAAGTCACATGGGACTGCTCACTCATCAGTAAAAGCAGAAAGATCATGGCCAGGGGTGGTTAAAAGCTACATCTCTCCTTTACATATCGTCCAAGCTATTGTTATTTGTACAGTATGCTGTCATCTAACACATTACTACTTCTGCTTTTCTTCTTCCTTGATCTCCTTCCTTCCTTCCTTCCTTCCTTCCTTCCTTCCTTCCTTCTTTCACTCCTCTATGTCTTCTTTCCTCTGACTTTCTTTTCTGGCAGCACTCATACTGGCCACTGTAGTCTGTCTTCTCTTTCACGTATTCCTATCTACCAAAAGTGATCTGTGATGAAGTAGTAGTTGGACAAACTGAGGCCAGATTGATTGGATCACAAAAGTTCATACCGCTGAGTTTCAGGCAGCTGTAAGTTTCAGACAGATTTTTCAGTTTTAGGTAAAGTGTTCAAAAATTATCTCTGCAGCCATGCAAGCTGGAAACTTGCCTCCTGATAGGATGCATGGGATATTGAGTGGGTGTATGGACAGGTGCTCTTCCTGAAAATCCTACCAACACAGGTAATCCACTGCAAGCCCATTGAATTCCCTCCTAATAACAGAATGAATCCTGGTGGCTTTCTCACTGGTAAGGTTTTTACACTCTCCTTGTTGGCATAGTCCTCAGCTGTCTTCCAGTAGCATACTGATTAACATAAATAATGCTTGGCACACATTTGTTATTGTTATTTTAGTGGAATTAAATTAAAAACCAGAATTAAAATTTAGAACTAGAATTAGAACTAATTAGAAAATTACAACTGTGTTTATTAAAAGATAAACACACGCCTTTGCTGTTCATTAATCTGGGAGAAGGCAGGGTGAGTGAAATGTACCATGTTACTTCTGACAGTCTGAGTTTTGGCAGGGATTCATTTGCCAGTCTCAGACCAGCTTCTGAGATACATCATTCTCTTACAGATGAAAAAATTACCTTTTTCTTGGAGGACTCTACTGTGTCAGAGGGGCACTGTTATTACTAATGACACACCATGGCTCCATATTCATCTATTTGCTCTTCCTTGTCCTCACCTGAAATTCCTTTGTCTGGATTTGGCTTTAATCAATGGTCTGTGATTGGATCCAACCTCGGAGCCATCTCTATGCCAGTGATGAGATTTTTTTGCCATCGAAAGTACATCAATCTGTAAACTATCTACCATGTGCCTGGTTCACCAGTGGTTGTATATAGCTATTGATAAGGACTGAGACACTTTGGATGACTGATCTTTTGGAAGTCCTTAAGCCCAGGAGTCTTAGTGATAGTGGAGACAGTTTCCCATCATTATCTACTGAACATACTCCACTGGAGAAGACACTAACTAAGCCAGCACATGCATTTGGATGTACTAGACCTGTGTTCAACTCAAGTATTTTGTCCTTTCTCCCAGACTATAGATACAAGAGGGAATTGGGCTCTAGTCCACATAGTTTCTTACTCTGGGAAGCAAAGGAATACAACACAGAGCAGAGTTTTCCGCTCATATCTCTTCTCTAAGAGGCAACACATGTGCATGCTGGAACAGGAATGCAAGGAATGATGTCCTGGGCAGACAGGAGAAACACTCTCTCACATTTTGGTGTACCCAGACCCTTCTGAAAGATCTACATCCAGAAGAGTTGACTCAATTCAGCTTGCAACTGCATTACACTGGTGTGTCACATGGGATTTGTAAGTGCTGAAATCAAGAACCATCACTTTTCTTTGAAAAGATAAAAATAGATACAAACGTAAAGCACCAAATGTTCAAACATGGCCATAGCTTCCCTTTCAGGTTTTGGAGGTCCAGTGTAACAGGACTGGATTTTGGGGGTAAATTTCATAGTTGGCACATCAAGTGTCATGATGAAACAAAGTGTTTTTAGCAGGTCTGTAGACCGTGTTCATTCTTAGTGAAAAATAGATCCCTAGGATTATTTTAAACACCTGGTTTTAGAATAAATCACTGAGGAAGCAGTTTGCTGTGGAATGAGCTAAAGCAGGATGTTTACCCCAAACTATTTAGTAGAAGTGAAAAAGCCTTTCTCTATGGGCATTTAAGTGAGCAGATGGAGAGACTGGAGTTTGTGGAAGTCTGGCCAGTGGGGTTTGCAGGCTTTTCCACTGTGATTCATGGCAGGGGGGAAAGCCATGTCTTTGCCTTGGGGCTTGTCTTCACTTGGGAGATATTTGGGTTAAAAGGAACATGTAAAATTATAGCATTTTCCAGAGTAGCTCCATATGTGGACACATTTAGTCCAGAATAAGATCAGAAGAAAAACAGTGAAGTCTTCTGAGGTGGAAGTATAAAAACAGAGTAATCTATGATGAAATGGGTTATTTCACACCTTTATAGTTCTTTTTATGATGACAGTGTAGGGCTCAGTTTAGGAAATTAGGAATGTATATATTTTCATAATAATGAAGAATGGATTTTTCTCTCTTTAACTAAAGCCTCAAAAAAATTTTTTTTCTCTCTTTTTATCTCAATAATCTGCAACTTTGTAAAAGATGATTTCTGGATATGTGGCATTGTGTCAATTCATCCATAATCCACTATAGATTTTTATCAGGAATTTTTCATAGGTTCTGCTTGAAGGAAGTGCATAAACTCTTGACCTTTAATATCCTCTTAGTATGCCAAGGTCATTATACCTATATTACCATGCTGGTATTAATTCCAACATGAGGTACCGACTATGAGTTATACCAATCTGTATTTGTGATACATAGGATTATATAGAAGTAAGGATCTTTTTATTGACTTCAGTAACTTTATAAATTTATGGGAAACAGAGTAACAATTACTTACTGGTTTTCAAACACAAACCTCATAAATGTAAATGTCACTTAAAACCAGCAAACATTATTTTAGCAGGTCATATTTGGTTTTATAGCAATAAAAAATGAATCACAGTAATTTGTATCTTATTATAATTTAATTAGAAAACAGTAATGTTTCATGAATGTATATTTTTTTGCTTCCACTAATCATTATAATAAATATCTAACTGGTAAAAACCCAAATAATTAATTACCTTGCAATATAATGGCTGTTCACATTTATTATTTCATTCATCATTTACAAAATGTCATAGATGTGCTTGGAGTGCATATTACAATATGCCATCTAAAGTCATAACTCCTCTGCATATACTGATTCCCTCTGGCTTAATGAGGGTGTCTTGGGTAGACCTGTTTCTGACCGATACAAGAAGGTAGTAACTGAAAGTGTTTAAGAGTGTTTTAGTGCCTAGGGCACCAAAGAAGTCTACAACACATACTTAGGGCAGCTTTACCCACAGGCAAATGTGGCCCTACAGCCAGCATACATCTGAGCAGGTCAGTAAGGAAGTTCAGGCTGCTCAACCATCTCAGGGAGCAAGGGTAATGGGAACTCTAATTTCCCTGTAGAGTTGGTAGGGTTTCTGCTTTAGGGTATTATTAGGAAACACATAAAGATTAATGTAAATTTAAACTACCTTGAAATGGTGAAGGGATGAGTTTATCTTATTAGGCTCTTAGCTGCTGGCACCATCTACTTATATTAGATCTGGGTCTGAATTGAGCCTTCAAGGCTCTTGTCTTCTCTCTCTTTTCCATAGACAGTCTATGGAGCCTAGATTTAACTCATTTGGGGCAAAAAACCAAAACAAACTATGCCTGCATTTACTCACAGTTCAATATAGAAACAACCATACATCAAAGACATACTACACATTTACACGTATTAAGTGCTGAAAATACAAAACCAAACAAAGCAGCATCAGTTTTCTGCCTTGGTCACATCAATAAATATTTGCCACATATTTATTTGCCCAACTGACAGTTTAAGCCCATTACACTTCCCAAGGACTCGGAGTCTTTCTCTCCTCCATTGTCTCTCATACGGATTGGCTGTGGCATAGCCAGAACGTCAATACACATGAGCAGCCCATGCACCTGCAAGCAATAACTGTGCTCCAAAGAAGGGCCTCTGCTGACCACATCTGCATCGGATGAGAGTCCTTACAGTCTTCTTTCTTTAGACTGTCCACTCTGTCCCCATCTCCCTGCTTCTTACTTTCAGGCGGGTTTTATTAATTACATTTCACTGGTTACTTGTACTGTACAAAGACTTATAAACCCCAGTCAAGACCAGTAGTTCCACACACAGAGACAAATAGATAACATAGAAGTCCTTGTTGTGCCCAAAACTTTTGAGCAGGCAACAAGAAAATGCTGAGAACAAAAGGGAGGAATGGGAGGATGATGAGCAACCAGATTAATAATAGTCATAGCAGTCACCTGGCTGGTATAAACTATTGTGTTCCTTATTGTCTCACTCTTTTGCCCTCACTCATTTTCATTTTTTTATGCCACTTAGCAGGTTATAAAGTGCTCTTTCCTACTATGCTACACATTTTTATTAGTCACAGGATGACACTTTGTTAAGTATCAGCAGTACATTTATAATTAGGAATTAGTATGCATTGCACTGTTAAAACAATAAGATTACACTGGATAAATATTTAATGTTCCTTTCTTCTGCTTGTGGGCCAACTTCATTACTTTGTTTAAGATTTAAAATAAGTGTGATTAGTGGTGAACACAGTAATTAATTTGTGGCAACATTCCAAAATAGATGTTGTAGTCTTACATGTTCACAACCTATTTTATTCTGCAAGCTTCTTTTTGTAAACAGTACTGTTTCTTACTTATATAGCAAATAATTTTACAGTGCTTTGGTTATGGATTAGGATGCCAGTATGCTACAAATGCCTAAGTAAGCCTCAAAGATAACTCAGAGCAAATTCAACCTCAAGATGGACAGATTCATAAGCACAAGGAGCCACTGGGAAATAGGGCTAGCAACATAAGTGGTAGCTTGTAAAAGCCAAACCTTACGCTTGTGGTTTATGACAAAGTTGTTGAATTATCCTTTTTATCAGAGTTATTTGTGTATTTATAGGTTCCAGTTTTAATAACTTTGTTTTCCTTTTATCTTCTTTGGTTTTGGTAATGTTGCAGAAAGCATTGTTTTGAGCTCAGAAAGTTCTTTATATTGTCCCTTATTCAGCTCACAAAGAAACAGCAGCAGTGCGAAGACCCAAATTCCAGAATATGCTCCCAAAGAATGTAAGTATATTGTTATGCATCTCTCTCACCTCTCACCATCTCATCTCAGATAGGTCAGTATTTGCCAGTTGTATTCCGGGTGATTAAATGGAACACGTTCTCTTGTTAACAAGTTAATTCTTGCTAGACTTCAGACACACAGTAAATGTAATGAAAAGCAGCAGAAGGAAGAAATGAACTGTTTTACAAACTTGCTTTAGACACTCACAGAACCTGATTGCACCAAACATTTGCAAGTATGGGAGGTACTGGGGAAATTATGTATTGCCTAATATAGGCTTATTTTTTCTTTTCAGTTTATGATCATGATATAAAGAAAAATGTATGGTCCGTAGAGCTTTGAGGAGTTCTGGGCGCCATCTTCATATTAATTTTCCCATTTCAGTCTTTCTGCTACTCTCAAAAAGAATATGACTTCAAGTATTGACTTTCATTGGTTTTCTATTTTATGTAATATGCGTGCTTTTCCCATCCTCTCATCCGTCAACCTCACAGACCAGTATGTAGCTCCTGCTTATGGTATAATTCCCTGGGGTATTTCCTCTACTTTCCTGATCAGGATTTCACAATGAGGAAAGAAGAGATGTATCACAAAGAAACATGCAGATTTTACAGTAAACTCCATGCACCTTTGGACTTGCGTAGTTTATTTACAGTGAATAAGGGGGAGAAGGGATGAATTCTGCAAAATAACAGATGAAAAGTCCCGTGTTTCATGGCTCTTTCAAATCTGCTGTTAATTCCCATTCTGTTGGAAGGAGTACCTGTGCACTACAGGCAAGCGCACTATTGCCTGCTTCTGCTCTGTGTGCAGAAGGAATGTGATTCTCATCAATCTCTGCTATGGAAAAGTGAAGTCTGAAGGGGAGAATCATGCTCCAGTTTTATCACTTCACCCTTAAATTGAAGACACTTCTGTGAAGCAAGTGACAGGGAGAAGGATGAACATATGCAGCCTCATTTCCTTTACGCACTGATACCTATTCATTGTGCCCCCATGAATTACCTGATTCTCCATGAATCTCACCACTCTCCTTACTTACAGAAAGGAGCAGTTAAGGATGGATTTGCAGAAGAAATGACACTTCTGGAAAGGCCATTGCAGGAGAAGTGGAACATCACAGGATCTGCTAGTTCACTCAGTCTCTTCTGCTCCTTCCATAGGGAATTGTAAGCACTGGAGGAAACAGCAAAAGTTTTAAGTTGAATATTTCTGAAGTCAGAGTATCGAGGAGAAAGCTGCAGAGTGGACACTACATACCTTGTAGGAGTCCAGTCATGTTTCTGAAGTTTCTGTTTTTTAATGAACCACCCTGGATGCAACACACTCCCTCAAATACCAGTTAATCTCTGGGACTTGACATTAAAAAACCACTGTGGGCATCACATGGTGTCCCAATTTGGATGAATGTAAAAGGTAAAAGGTCTCCAACTAATTTTGTGCACTGATTCATCTAAGATGCTCCTCCTCTGTCTCTTTCCAAAGACCACTGGGAACTTCACTTGCCACAGATTAATTCACTGTCTCAGAAACACAGAGAGAATACTGTAGAGTTAATTCCAGCTGTCTTGGAGCTTGGTAAGCCTCTAAGAAGCTTTTGAAAAGTCATAAAACTTTTTAAAGATCTTTAGAAGCAGTTTTTCATGTTTGCCTTAACAGAGTAATACTACTTCTTTAAAAATAGAAGGTAGCAAGATTCAATCAATAGACCATTAAGATATTGCACCACTAAGATAAGATTACCTGGTGAAGCAACTGTGAAACCTTTAAATTTTTAATTTTTGGCCAAGAAAATTGATATATAACAAGAAAGTTGTGTTATTTATTTCGTAAGCCTAACTTGAAATAATCTTACCTCTTTCTTACCATCAGAAAAGCCCCCTGCTTGCCTAAATATGAAACCAATGGGTTAGTGAGATGCTCATTCTGTCATAAAACCATGATTCTTATTCTTTGGGCTGAAAGGTATTTTACACAATATAGCAATTTCCCTTTGCTTCACCTGCATAGGGTAATACCAAGGTTCTACCAAATTCTCGAGGGACAAATTCATCTGTGGTTATTAGGCATGACTGTTTGGAGGCAACAGCTGGCACATGAACTGCCCAGATTTTTAATGTGTGGCACATGGGAGACTTTTTTTCCTAGAGAGCACAAGACCAAATGAACTTTTGAGTAGTCATAGAGCAGCAGATTTATGGACTAGGAAAAGTCATAATCCAGCCTCACTTTTATTCATCAAGACTATGTAGTAGATTAATATTTCAGGTCTCAGCTGTTCTGGCAGGTTGCAAAACACTATAAAGAAAATGGTGCTGGTCTGTAATGCAGTTTCAGAAGCTGTGGGTACCTTTCTGTTAATGTAATCATAACTCCGAAAGTGGGTAATGGTTTCTGTGCAGGGAAGCTGTGCACACACATCACATGTTATATCCATGCTAGTGCATTTAACGCTACCTCAACTATTGCCCTCTGGCCTGTCTGTGCATTTCAGTTTCCTTTGACTTTGAAATTCAAGGCCAGATATTTTCCAGCACAGTTGCCTAATGCCAAGGATCAGGTTTGATGCATGCATTTCCACTCAACGTTCCCGTCATGCTGTAGGGTGTGTGGGGTATAGGACCGTGTGCAGCTGCCCCTCTATCCATCTTGAGTTCGTTTTCCCAAAATTAACACCCCGGGTTCAGCGCTCACCGTCTTGCCCTCACTTCTCTGCTACCCACTGCAGAGGTGAAGTCACTGTGAGGGATTGGGTTTGGACTCCAAGTTACATATGAAATTCCTGGAGAAGGCCATGCAGTCTCCTCCCAGTATCAGCTTGTTGCCCATCTCCGTCCTGCAGAGCAGTGTGTGACACCACCGAGCACAGCTTAAGACCTCCTTACCTAGCGAGGATATGAAGAGGGACATGATGAGCCAGCTGTCCCCTTGACATGAACCTATTGATTTATTTTCTGACAAAGAAAGTAAAAAGAAAGATATGTTCTGCTTGTAATTTGAAGGTGAGTTCTTCCCTTATCTGACTTAGCATTTGTTGTTACCGATCCGATATGAATGAGACACATTGTTTGTAACTTGAAACATCTAGTTCTGCAGACCTTATTAATGCAATTGCCTTACTGGGGTTGATCCAAAGGTGGTAAAGCCAAGAGAAAGACTTTTAGTGACTTTAGTGGACTTTGCATTTGCCAGGTCAATGTTGAGGGGCTTAGGCATAATTTATAGCACCTCTCTGCCGGGGGCTGCATGAAGCTGCAGCCACTCTGTTACTACTGCTGTTAAACTCCAGGCAGAAAAGGCAGCTGCTATAGCTGGGAAACTTCCCTTCCTATATTCCAACCTATGCACATACGCAGGGCTTGCTGTTCAGCTACTGAACAGTGTGAAGGTCTCTGAGCTCCACAAGTCTCAACACAGCACCTAGCAAAACTCGGTGTAGTGAGTCCAGAAATCTCAAGCGAACGCTGGGAAAAAATCCATCAAATTTACTTTCTAATAAAAAGTTAGGCAGCAACAAATTATGCTTTGGCTTATCAAGACAAGAGAGAGAGGAAGCTGTTCACCCAAGCCCCCTAAAGACTGCTCTCTTTAGTTCTTCAGATGCGTATGCTATAGAGTTATAGGATTTCCCACATAGTATCTGCACAGATACGGTGTAACAAGGATGGTAAAGTTAAGGCTGAACTAAATAAGCTGCGATATTGAAAATAAAGAGCTAAGGGGCAAGATGCAAGAAGAGGTTTGGGTGTTTTTTTTTAAGATTCTGTATCATAAGAATTGAGAACTTCACATTTTTGAGGGACTTTGTTACAAAGTTGTTTTGGATTACAGTACTCTGTAATATTATAATTTTGTTAGTACTGCTGTGGTTTTGCACAGCTTTTCCTTTCAGAAACACATCTACGTGTGTAATGCTTGCTCTGCTTGTATAAAGAGCATGTGTACTAGATGGGATGTGGATACTTAATCAGCATCATCAGACCTGCTGCTATATTAAGGCTGGTACCCAGAAATTATAGAAAATGTGCAAAAGTTCTTAAATTCTGCCCAGATAAAATTTCCAGACAGAACAAGGAATCCCAGACAAATTGTTGCTCTAACCATATGGAATATCAGCCTACTTCACATTTTTGTTCTCGTAAATGATGAATTCTATCAAAACTTAGATAAATTACCCTCTTTGGAGAAGGAAGTAAATACTGACCTTTACACAGCCAGAAAAACGAAGATACAACAGCTTATACTCTGAGTAATCTATCTATCTTTACTTATATCAGTGGAGCTATCCTGGATTTATACTACCATCTTTCAATTCAGAATCAGGATCAAGACAGAGCGGTGATAAAGAGCATATAAATAACTATAGATTAAATGGAATGAGCTAGGCTACTTTTCAGTAATCTAGTTACTAGCAGTATTATATATTTATTTTTTCACAAAAGGACCCTCTACATAAAAGAGTCAAATTTCATACCCGCTGGGTACAGGAAGTCCAAGGATGTTATGAAGAGGAGATACTGAGTCATTTTTTTCTATGTGACACTAAACTCATGGCTTCATCTAGATGTGCCACAGCAACAAATGCCACCAATGTCTTTGTTTTGCAGTCACCTTTTCTGATGTCAGCGTTGCTGCTGCCAAACAGACAGATAGCCAATAAGGATATAAATGCATGTACGCTTTACATCAACTGTATTATATTATCTTTTGTAATATATTAGGTCAGATCCTCTGTGGGTTTAAATCAGGACAGCTCCCTGGAGACTGCATCAGCTTCAGGAAAACACAACCTCCTATAGCGAGCAAGGGTCTGGCTCCAGCATGTTACCCTACCACAGCATGGGGAGTAGAGATGAACAGACTATGTGTGAAATAAGATTCCAGTGTTGATGTTGCTTATGTTTTCCAAACCCTTCCTCAAAATCTTCACGGCTTCTTTTTTTCTCACCTCATCCAGGTGAAAGACAATGATGACCAATTCTTCCTATTAATTAAAAATATTCTGACATGATATTTAGTGTTATGAACTATTTTGATTTTTTATTTTACACAGGCAAGATATACGTGTGTTTGTCCGCCCTTTGGCCACCTTCAGAAAAAAAAATATTTTCAAAAGAAAGAAGTACAGAACAAACTTAATCCCATAAAAAATTTGTCAGATCTTTACGGGCATTCAGATGCACTTTGTTAAGAGAAATAATAGCAGCTTGCATTCAAGGTATCGTATCTGTAAGACATCATGCTGCTTCTTGGATTAAGCCAATTTAAAATTTATTGAACCCTGTTTTGCTGGTGTCATATTTGGGTGTCTTTCCTCAGAATACTGTTCTGTAGCTTTCTGGAAATAATTTTTCTTTGATTTATTTCTATTCTTGTACCAATCCCAGAAGTAAGCCATGCTATTTTCTGTTAAGAAAGACACTTAGATCCATATAATGCTGTTTTCTCACATGCAATAGAACGTCAGTTAGTCCAGGCTCACTCTTGTAACTCCTTGCCCAATAAACTGCATGTTTCCCTCTTCCATAGCCTGTCAGTTCATCAGGATCTTCATTAACAAAATCTATTGCATGACACCTATGCGGCACATAATTAAGGGCCTAAAATGGTTTCATCTTCATTTTCAGAGGTATTACATCAATATTTACTGCTGAAAACAAATACTGTGGACTTCCCTCTCACTAATAAACCGATACTGAGTTGACACAGCCTTTAATTCTTAAATAAATAACTATTTTCTCTGGGCAGCACAGCCAAAAAGCCACAGAAGAAAGAGGGTGTTGGCACTGCCCTGCCTCCTCTGATCTCCCCAGGATGCTCTGGTTTTCAGGCTGTGGCTCACAGCTGCACTGCAGCACCGTGTGGTGCCAGAGCCCCAAACCCACACCACAAAACCCACAGCTTGCACGCAAACACACCCGCATGGTAGTAGGCTGTTCCGCAGCCAGGGTCCTAACTTGGAAGCAGTTGCGATAACACAGAGATATGAACCCCATCAACACATCTGTCACCTCTGAGTGCAAAAGACTTGGTGTCACTGTGGCCGTGACAATCCTTCCAGACATGCTCAGCTGCTGGTTATAATCACACACTGTAACCACTTCTCTTTGTAAACTCATTGTTCGTGAACTCTAGAAAAACAAAAAGCAAAATTGTTCTAGGGAGTGAAAAAATTGTCTAATTGTCTTCTTATGAGTAAGAAGGATTTCAAACAAAAATGGGACTCAGACATGCAACCATGCACTGGAGGCTTGGGCTCAGGGACTTTATTTCCGGTAAAATACTTATGAACACCGAGCCATGTTATAAGCATTTAAAATCCCTGCCCATGTTGTAGGTACACAAGATAGTTTGTATGTCATGCAGAGCTCTTAGAAGCAAAATGTAAACAGACCTTTTCAATTAGCTGCAGCAGGAGCCTCAGAAATCAAATGCTAAAGTGCAGGGCTGTGAAAGCTGTAGGGGATCATCAGAGTTTATTTATTTATTTGCTGGTGTGACATGCTGCCTGAGAACTAAATTGACGCAGCTGTAACTTAGCGGGCAAAGGAAATAAAAAGGCTTTCATTCTCTCCATACCACAAGAAGGAAAGCGGTGCCTGCCCCACGTAAGGACGTGGGAAGCAGTAGAGTGGGGAAGAATGAGTTCCTCCAGTTTCTGCAGAATGCAGCCACTGGCAGGGGCTGATCACAAACAGGGGCGGGGGGGGGGGCTGTCTCTGTGTGTGTGTGCGTGTGTGTGTTGGCTAGAGATACAAGCTTTTCCAGAACAGAGGAAGGAGGTAAGGCTGAAGTCTACACTTTGTTCTCCACCTGAGGTGATGCTGCTCCTCCCATCCAGCTCAGCTTAGATTGGAGATTCACAGTCCAGCCCTAAGGGACTGCTCTCTTTTCTTAGATTCGATGGGTCAGTTAGACTCTACTTTTGAAAATGCTGGAGAAGATTAAAAGGCTGGAAAACTCTGAGAAAATAACCCCCAGAAAATGACTAGCACAGAAAGGGAAAATGCACATAGATAAACAGCAAAACTGAAACACAGCTGCAGGCAACAGGGCCATTTGCCTTTTCAAAAGCATTTCTCATCAACAAAAGGACTGACACCTTCTGCTCACTCGTATCTGCCTAAATAAACTAAAAGGGAGGATATAGTTCTCCCCTCCCTCACAGTCTGGCACTGCCTGGTAGGCATAGCTGATGCCGTCCTTCCTGACCTCCACCCTGGAGCACTGCAGCCCAGTCTGAGATACAAAACTACTTGCTGTGATGGTTGCTGCTCCTCCCATGCAACCGGGCAGGGAAAGGATGGGCAGAGACAGGATACCACAACTAAACTGTTTGCCTTTCAACTGAAGGAAGCGCTAAGGAGAAAGGCCTCTGTAACCAGCAGTGGCTGTATTGTTCTTCCCTTTCTCCCCAGAACAAGGGAGAGCCATGACTTAGACTAGACACACACTCTTCCAAATTTTGCCGTGCTTGTAGGGTATTAGGTCTATGGCATGTCCTTGACCTCACTCAGATGGCCCAGCTCTCCATTTCTTCCCTTGCAAGCCTGTGTAGCTCAGCAAGTACCACTTTGGTAAAAATGGACGTATTTCCAGTTGGTTGAGATGTGAAATGTTCAATGATTACATTGAAGATCAATGACGTGATCTTCAGTGAATGAGTTAATCTATTAAATAGTGAAAGCCATCATCTCAAAACAAGATTAATATTGTGCACTTTGCCAAAATGGTGTATGCAAATATTACTTAATTAACCTAACTTAATTAACCATGTGCATGGTCAATGCATTATCAAGGGAATCACATATCCATCATGAATCACTAGGAGGAAAGAACAAAAAGAAAACACCAGTGAAAGCTGCATGCAAGGAAGTGGCACTAGCATTCACAACATAATAATAGGCTTTATCATCCAGAGAGTCAGGAAATGTAGAGAAAACTTGGTCAGAGACAAGTGCAAGCACTTAGCACAACCTTACCTACAAACAGAGAAACTGTACAAATACAGAGGATAAAAGAAAAGGAACTAACAAAGAAAATAAAATCCATTTTGTTTCTAAGGCAAAGATGAAAGCACATGGACAGAGTCCATAAGTGGGTTTATTTTTCACAGGAAGATTTGTGAGGCACATTCCAAAAGAGGATGCATCTTGATAGGCAGAGGAAGTGAGTGCCAGATGGAGCAGGACCAGAGAGGAGCAAATTCCAGGGGGAAAACCTAGAGCCAGGGCTGTAAGCGTGCAGGGTATGTAACATCAGAGGGCATGGAACAAGACAAAGTGCTAAAAATAGGAAGTCAAAGACAAAGGTAAACGAAACAGCTCAGAACCACAGTTCTCTTGAAAAACTATAGGAACTCTGGATCCCCCAATTTTTAAAGGAAAAATTTGGGGTGACCATAAAACCTGAATACATATTTCAGCAAAGAAAAGTAATACGATACTGTGCAGTGAATTAATATTTCCCTCGCTCTCCATGAAAGATTTTGTCTGAAGTGGATTTTTTTCTGCTTGCTTCTGGTTGACTTGAGATCAATCTGCACGGGAAGAGAGCGGCATGTTTGGGACAGGAGGGTGGGCATTACCCACCTAAGAGAGGGCCACTTTGGTACAGGGAAAGGCTCAGCGCCCATCTACACTGTAATACTCAGGTAGACAGGCAGTAGAGCCTTTGTGGGAGTCTTTTCTAATATTCCTCTTTCTTTGACCTAATAGCAGCATTCTTAACACACCATTATCTAGGCTACTCTTTCACTACCCCTCTCTCCTGGCTAGGAACCACGAGACAGCCATGCTGCTCCAGAAACAAACTGGAGACCAACTCTACCTAAGGCTGAGTCCCAGCTCTGCTGCTGCCTGGCCTGGAGAGGAGGGAAGGGATTTTCCATCTTTTTGATGAAGTACACCTTGCGTGTTTGTCAGATTGCCCAGCTTGTTCATGTGCATTGTAAGGCTTCAGCTCCTGAAGTTATGTGATCATGTGAAGAATTAAAGATTTAATTTTAAAACACATCTACTGTACTTTTAAATTGCAGGAGAAAGAAGTGTTCTGCTCAAATCCTAAGGAATCCAACAGCAAAAGGCGCTCAGTAGGAAGCAAATTGATTCTTCTGGGTATTTTTTACACTATTTTGAAGCCAACAATATTATTTCTGAAGATTCACAGTCCCCCTGCCTCCCCAGTCCCACTTTGAGGACAGCAGTTTAGGGGAGTCAGAAGAAACCTTTCCAGTCCTGTTTACATCCCCTCACAGCCCAGCAATGTCTGTGGCAGTCTTGCTTGATGTTATAAAGTGGTGTTTGACACTGTAACTATAAAATATGTAGTTTAAAGGAATTCGCCTAGCAAAAATAATAGACTCATAGAATGGTTTATGTTGGAAGGGACCTTTAAAGGCCATCTAGTCCAACCCTTGTGCAATGACCAGGGTCACCTTCAACTAGATCAGGTTGCCCAAAGCCCCCTACAACCTGGCCTTGAAGGTTTCCAGGGCTGAGACATCCACCCCTTGCCGTATCACTACAGGCTCTACTAAAAAAAACACTCTTCAAACAGAACGTCCATGCACAGACTTGTACTCCTGAGATTACCCCACTTTTTCAGTGTGAGAAGAGGGATTACCACAAGAGAACCCACAAGCACACACCTTCTGAGCCTGGGAGGGAAGTGAGGGGTTGTACAGGTGTTGGGTTCTCCCTTATTCAATACAACTTAATGCTTACCAGCAAGTCAAGAGGCCTTATGGCTTCACAAGGAAGTGTTCATGCTATCACAAAATCACTGAAAGAAAATGAGCGATTAAGAAAGTGGATGTCCAAGTTCAAGGGAGCCCTGCGAGCTGGAGTGCTCTGTCTGGCACCTGTACAGCTGAACGTGGCTGCACTCACCCTGCTTTTGCTCACAGGGCAAGGTGGCATCAAAGTCCTGAAAAATGAAACTTCTTCCATTCCCTGAGAAAACGAGAAGCTAACTTGGGTTATCTGCAGCAACTGTCAGTTCTGTTTGCTTTTTACTGTTTTCCAAGATAACAGGTTTATTTTCTACTTGGCTACCAGCATCAACCAGCTACTAATAAAAACCAAAAATTAAATCCAGGCCATCAAAATGTGAATTCATCAGTGAAAAACAACTAATGTTGTGACTGAACTTAAGTCTCCAGGAATCTTGTGTATTTTCATATTAGGAATTAATCAGAAGAGCAAACCTAGGAATATGATCTATTTCTGTATTTTATTACAGCATTTATGTCTTGTTCTCCGTTTCTCTGTTTTATCTCCCCCTCCCCAGAAAAGATCCCTTTTCTTTTTTGCTCTGAGGTACTCATGCCATATAAATCGCATCTTTCTCATACCATCAATTGTCATTTCTTTTGTTATTGCACTGTATTTTATATACTAGATTCTCCAATTCCCACACACAGTAGATGAGACAGAGACAAAAGAGTGAATCCTATCCACAGAGAAACTTTTTCATTTAGTGCAAAGGGCCACGAAGCTGTGGGTGGTGTAATTGTATAAATAATTTCAAAAGCAAAGAAAATATATGTGGAATGCAATTGCTGGACATATACTTTCTGTCACAGATGGTTAATATTTTTCTTCAAGGGAACAAAGTTAGTTTTATTCTACCCTCAAGCTGTTAAAAATACACACACAGACACACACAACAGCGTGTGATAGCAATAAAGGATGAAAGCACTTTCTGCTTTAGCAGGACTAGCTCCAGCTGACTCACTCAGTGTCTTTGTCAGTGCATCATTGTTATATTCTCTGAATTTCTAGTCATTTAAGTACACTAAGCTAACAGGTGATGTTACTACTGGAAAATGTATGTGAAAAGCAGCTTCAATACTTGGGGAAATATCTGCTTTCTCTCTCTCCTCTCACTGCTGCTCTCCAAAAGATACAGAGAATGAGCCTGGGGCTGCATTCCTGTGCTGCAGGAGAAGGGTCCTGCCCTCCTGTACAGAGATGCTAGGAGGCTGCGTTTGTTGCTATGTGCAGCTGTGATGATAAGCAACAAAGAAAAACCTGCATGTAAAGCCCAGCATATGGAAATGGAAGTGTCTTTCACAGACTGGGAGTCCCAGTGGGGTTGTGGACACACAGGAGATGTGGCACTCTCCTCTTCTGCCTGGAGGAGCCCAGCTGTTACAGCTGAACAATAATACTGCACGGCCACACTGTACCGGGACTCCCAAGAGGGGTCCCTTGCTGCCTGGACTTGTCCACACACAGACCCTCTTCATCCGAGCTCAAGCAAATTTCTCTGTGGACACTTGTATTTCAGTCTATGATAGGACTGTTCCACACCAGCAGTCAAAGCAGTCCCCGTTTACTGGGACAGTAGACACAGCTGGTTTAAAGCAGAGCAGTCCCAAGCACATTTCACTGCACCAGTTTAAGATCACACTGTGAAGAAGGCTTGTCTGCCCAGGAGGGTCGCTGCCTGTTGAGGGAGTTGCATTATCTTGATTATCTCACATTAATTCCCCTGTGGGCGATTACCTCATTTACTCCCTGTGGAGGAGACAGAACACATTGATGAGTTATCACCTCATCACCACAATGCAACCTCGCAGGGCAGAGTACCCACCCATGGCACCCAGCTGGATGTGCTGCCATCATCATCAGACAACATCTCGCAATCACTCTGCACACCACCTCCCACCTTGGGCCTGTTAGATAATGGTTGTAACTTTGGGAGAAACATGAGGACCATGGGATGTACTAGACTGGTTCTCACGTGGAAGGTGACTCAACAAATTGTAACAGGAATTTAGGAGCATTTGTATGAAGGATGGTGCCTCTGAGGTCTTCAGTCTCAGACTTCTGCCCAGACTTAGAGAAAAAACAAAAGACTCCCAAGTACATCTCCTTTCTCACACACTTTCTGTAGCATTGAGGTAGAGACAAGAGAGATTTCTGTGGGGTATCGTTGTTAAGTATTGTTATTATATTACACACCTGCACATCCCATGGATTGATTGCCTTTGCTGAGAAAGGCACTTCTGAGCAGCTCTATAACCTTCCATCACTCCAGGGCGGCTGTTTTCTCAGAAACCACTGCTCAAGCATTACTCGGTGATCCTTTGTCCTATGGCACAGGGCCTCCCTACTATAGGATAGAAAGCTGTTATATCCAATTTACCATGTGGTAAATAGGACAAATACATATTCTTTCTGTGTCAGAACACTTCCTGCAGTGCATTTTCAGGGAGACTGCTCTTACTGAGCGGGTCTTTGCATGACAAATTTAGCTGCTATGAGATTTGGACTCTGTATCTAAGAATTCAGTTTTGTTCTCAGTCTGACTTTCCATGCCCCGCTCCCCTTTCCGCTGTCGCCTATAGTTGGTAAAGTGCGTAGTGTGTTCTGTTAAACAGCTCCTGCACACAGTCTGACTTTGTATCCTGCATATCCATAGGCATCGCCTGATGAGAGGGGGCATTGTGCTGCCAAGAGCTGCTGATTGGAAAAATACTTCTGACCATGTATAGTGCTATTGTTGTCCGATATCACTGCTTGCTCGGCAAAGCTGTATCCTAACTTCTGCTGCGACAGTCAAGGGAAACACGTATGTCAGCGAGGGAACCTGGCAATAAATCTCCAGTGGCTTAAGGGCTGGTGAGTGGCAGAATCCTACAGGACATGCAAAGTTCACCCCCTTCAAAGCAGAAGATGCACAGGAAGATATAGAGAAATTGAGTTTTAATTTCCTATTCTGTGAACGTCACGTCAAGTGCTGAGAAGGCACTTGCCTGGTGCAGTTCAGTACTGATTCAGCCTGTTGAAGTCACTCTCTTGCAAGAGGTCAGGAAAACGACAGTAGCTGACTAGTGCAATGATCTGGGGAAGGTACTGGGAGGTCAGAAGAGCAGCAGAGAAAAAAGGCGGAGAAGCCATGAGGCAAGATTTAAGCTTTGATTTTTTTTCAGAGTTGGGGTGCAACTTTTAAAGTTAGTAATTGTGGTCAACACGAAGGAACCTTTGGAAGAGCGGTTAAGCTTACCAAGGAATAATCACAGGTGGAGGATCCATACTAGTAAAAACAGAACTCAGTGAAATTTCTTGCCCCCAAATTAACTGCAAATTCATCTGACCTTCAAGAGTATCTGGTACAACCCATACTACAAACGTTGCAATCCCACACCAAGGGCCCCATGCACCAGAGTCATGAGATCTTTCAGCATTGCAGCTCCCATTGCAAATAAGCAAGTTCCCAGCCTTCGAGGTAGGAAGGAAAGCTTATAAACGTGGCTGAAGGTAGCTGATACAAATAGCTGGTAATGGCAGCAACAAAGTATATGAGCTACCCTTGTATTTCAGTGACAGCCTTTACTTCAGCCCTTCGGGTGTCGCAGAAAAAAACATGGTGGTGGGTTGAAGGGCAAAGAGGGTTCAGTAGGGCCCCCAGGACAGACCTCCACAGGACTGTGAGAGGTCTCCTGTATTGTTCTTCCTGGGTGCTACAGGCAACCATGGAGGAAAGCTTCAGTGTGATAACACCAACCTTCCTTGGCTACCATAGGGGACTGGCTACCAACAGTTCAGCTCTGCCTTGCCAGCATCACAGATGATAAACACAAAGTCAATTTTTTGAAAGAAAAGGAATTGTTATACATGTTACATTGTGTTTAGAAGAACCTTTATACTTGCTGCCACTTGGCTGTAGAAGAAAACTCCCTCAGATCAGTTTCAACATTAAGCTGTTGGTGAATGACTTTTGATTGTTTCCAGAGAGCTGTTTCAGGTGCAGCGTCTACCCACAACGTCACTAGAATGTGGTGGACATACCCTCATGCTGCATTAGTGCTGACAAACCAGCTCTTAGATCACCATCAGTGGAGCTGAAAGCGTTTTACTAGGAAGGGGTTACACCCACATAGCTGATGAGAAAATTGAGCTATGGAGGTGTCACCTTCTGATGGCCACTCAGCCGTGCAGGGTTAGAACTAGTCAGTAGAGTTCAGAGCTCTCTGGTCTTCAAGGTCTGGGTGGTGCCTCTGCCCCACCTGTGCCACAGCAGTGGTTACAGGCATCTCAAAGGCCACCTCCGAATCTTTCTTAACTTGAAGTAGGTTCCCAACCCTTAGCATAGATGAACTCAAGGCAGAACAGGAGCCGGAAAGTGTGAACACGAGCATTTCCATTAATACAAGCAATTGGCTGTAGCTTAGTGGAAGGGTTCTACTGCCTGAAAAGGTGCCACAGCAGTGCTCCAGTTCATTATCCTGATCTACGCCTCTTCCTTCTTCTGTCTTGTTGCTTTGTCTTGTACTTTAAAACTGTGCAACTATTTTCATAATATCCCCTGAAATCTGCTTTCCAGCAATGGCAGCAAAGTCTAGATAAGACCGCACCTGTTAAAAAACCACCAGCTGAAATTATCCTTGGGTCATTTTGCTAGCAAGAATGGAGGAAATGAGCCATGCAAAAGAACGATGGATTGGAAAGGAAGTGTGCTGCAGAATGATACCTCATTTTACTAACATCCAGATAGCCATCTGAGTGCTAGCAAGACACTCAATTTGAATTCTTAAGGCTTGTGTGGTACATACGTCCAGTGTCTGTGGTAGGAGTTAGCAAGAGGCTGTTCTAACACTTGTGTGTCACCTGCGAAGAAGTCACATCAAGTCTTGTTGTCAAAGCCAGTTAAGTTGGATACCTAAATCAATGGTCTGGCTATCCAAAACCTTTTCCTTAGACGCCTAAATACAATTTAATTTCACCCACCTCCACTGGAATGTGTAACTCATCATACATGTCCATAGTGGGATCTCTGGGTAAAAATAAACTCAAAAACAAAAAGAAAAGCCTTATCACCAGAAGCACAGTTCCTCAGTTTTGTTTTTTGGGTTTTTTTGTTTTGGTTTTTTTGTTTGTTTGTTTGTTTGTTTGTTTTGCTTTTGGTTTTTTGGTTTTTTTTTTTTTTTAATGCAGCAATACAAGTATCTTATTTACTTTGTAGTAGATTATGGATGTGCAACTGCTAGCTACACAATGCAATGAAAATTAAATATTTGCCCGGTGGGCTTAGATGGAACCTGCAGGAAGCAACATAAATAAAATGTATTATTCATTTCTTCCTTGCGTATTTGCTGTTAAGGATATGAGAGTTTGCTGTTGAAGTGGCTTATGATTTTGGAGAGCAATAAAAATGAAATCAATGGCCAATATGTCCAACATTTAAAAACAGTTCTTTGTGCTATAAAACTTTATATCCTATGGTGTCTTTCATACCAACTATATCCCAACAGGTTATGCATGCTGAAGGAATACAACCACAGAGATAAATAATAAATAGGAAAGGGAGAGTGCAATTAAAGCGATACTGGCAAGGGGAAAAACAACTAATGTACTATAGAGCAAATGTTTCTCTACTTAGCTTTGTAAAAGGATATTGATACGCAATGATTAACTCGGTTGGATCCTGGTAGAAGTGGTAAAAGCCCCGGCATGCTCCATTTTCAAAGGCCACAATCAGCAGCAATTTGTCAACTGCTGCACTGGAGGATATGCTAATGTTCAAAGGGCATCAAATCAGGCCCATAAAAGCTAATGGAAGTCTTTTGCTTTTACTGTGTATTGGATCAGGCTTGAGTGTATTTATGAAACCAGTAATATACAGCTGTTTTTTTTCATCTAGATGTCTACATCACAAGAACAAAACCCCAAAAGGCCTTTTTCAACAATTACAACAAACCCCTAAAGGGAGAGAAAAACTCTGCAAACTTGATGCCTTTCTAGCACTTTTTACTCAGGTGTCTTTTCATGATATAGCTGGAAGAAAATGTGTTTCCAAACTGTAAAATAACCTCAGTGGGGAAAAAAAAGGAAACTATTACCTCCCACTAAAATGCAAAATGCTGTAACTGGGTAGCTGACTAATTGACATATTACTTCCATTAGGCAATTTTAATTTTTTTTCTGATATAGGAGTTCAAATCCTCCACATACAATGGGAAAAGGACAATCTGTTAAAAAATACTTGCATAGAGAGAGACCAGAGCACAACACAGAATAAAAACAAGTGGTAAAAATACTATCCTTTTAATTAACATATCTCAGTTTCAAAGTCTAGTTTACAAAGGCTTGGGATAGACTCTTTTCTATCTGAGAAAACAGGTATGTTTACACATACTTAAAAGAAAATTACAATAATATAGCCTCATTTCTTTTTAAATGTGTTATGTTGGTTTTACAGATAATCAACAACGGTTTTCAAACATTTGTGAATATACTAGATTTAAATAGAAAATGTTTAAAGGAAGAGGCATTTTCTATTTAAAAAAAAAGACTATTTTACAGGAGTGAACTAAAGAGTTTAAGAAAATGATGGCTGAGAGAATGATTTCTGTCTATGATTATATTCTGGTGGTAAAAATGAGAGAAAGAAAGAAGTTTATTTTAAATAAAGGACAGGGCTGGCATAACATATGGTTGCAAAAAGCATCAGAGGAAATTTCAGCTGAACATCAGAACATTAGCAATCAGCAAAGGAGTAAATATCTGAGCAAGTCCTCCGATGGGACTGGTCATAAGGCAAAAATATGGTCGTTTCCGGACTACCAGCTGGACTGGGTCTAGATAAGATGGTGTCTCACTGGAGGTCAGACCTACTGCCCAGGAAAGCCTCTTCCCACCATTGTCGCACCTTCCTGCAATGCTGCTGAACTAACCAGATCACTTGGGTCTATTCAAAATCTTCCCAACTCCAAGAGAATCTTCTCTCCATTCCTGTCTCAACCATCTTTCACAAGCTCTTTTCTTCCTTCAGTTTTCTGAATTTCCTTCTGCTGTCCCAGATTTTGCTCCTTCCTAATTTGAAGGTCAGTATCTAAACTACTTCCTCAACTGCTTTCTTATCACTACTTGGCAACCCACCCCGGTATGCACAGTGCAGCCAAAGTCTCCAGTACCTCTTTCCTCTTTCAGCCCGGGCCTGCTAGAAAGTCTCCCCTGAGACATGGTGCAAGTAGAAGCATAAAGTCCAGATTTTGGCAGCAGCTGCTGAGAATGTGCTGAAAATATGAAAGCATTTCATTCTCCAGAGGGAAGACAACCTTGTGATATGCTTGCAGAAAAAAAGGAGCACTAAAAATCTTACCAGCAAAGAAGACAAGCTTTGTTAGTCTATTTATTTTAACACTGCAATAGCCATGAAAGTTCTTGGGCAGTTGTTTTGGATTGTCTGGATTTATCCAGTTATTTGGGTTTACACAGCTGCCGTACCCCAAAAAGAGACTGATTTCAGAGAAACATTAACTAAAGAAGGCAACCCTCACTCTTCATTTGAACTTTACCAAAGGCTCTGCCAGGCAGGGCTATGAAAACACAGAGGATTCCCCTCCCACTAAAACACGCTACTCTAAATTTTTATATAGTTTCTCATGCTCTTACTGAACAGATACTTGGAGGGAGAAGCACTCCAAAAGATACAATAGTCAAGGCTCTCAAAAGTAAGCTTCTTCCTAGTAATCTAAATCTGGTTCCCGCAGTCTCTTTTCTACATCTCTTTATAAACTTGTGCCATGTACCTACCATGACTGGTCTTTAAAAGTGTATCACCATGTAAAGCAAATACAGTAACCTTGTTCCTAGGCCTTGATATTGGCTCCGGCAGTCTTTAGCCCAACATGCAAGGGCACGATCAAGTCCAGTCTCTAAGTAAAGCTGGACAAATTCAGTGTGGAGAAACCCACACATTTTAAAAAACAACAGCAATTAGTTATCTGAACAGCACACCTAGCATGATAATAGATTTTCAGTCTTGCACTGAAGGCTGGGTATCTTTCTAGAAACTATGCTACTTGGTGCAAATACTCCACTCAACCGCTCTAGAGACCTTTCTGAATACGTGCATTAGCAACTGTATGGCCTGTATTTCTGGTCCGTACTGTAAAGGATGTCAGTAAAATGTTTTTATCATCCTTTGCGTTTGTAAGGGGAAAAAATGAAAAAGGAATTCTTAAGCCATTTCTTGAGCAATATTCCTAATGCAAGAATAACAAAATTCACCTTTTCAATGTAAATGTGGTTTATCAACATTCAAAGCAGGGGGTCCCAAACCTAGCTGCCTAGAAACCTCAGAAAGGGATTTCTGGGCTAGTTGTAGAATCAGTAATTGCAACCGTTTTCAGCTCATGCATCCAGCACCATCACGTCTCCTGGAGCAGGAGCAGCCACTGTTGGCTATGGGTGGAGCAACAAAAGGATACCGACAATCAGGCAACTAAACCTCCATATCCTCGGTGGAAGAGTTAATAATCAGACTTTTCTACTCTAAGCAGAGTAACTTGTATGTATGTGGGGATCTCTGTATTAGATAAGGCCATTCCCCAAAAGAAACACCACCACCCCCCCAACGTCATTAATAACAATAATAACAAGATGTGACCAGCTTTGAAATGAACCCTTGTGTTGTGAGCTGTGCAGAATCACATTACAGCCCAAGAAGCACCAGCTCCTAAGCTGGTTTGTTCATTCATGTTCCCTGTGGTACATTTAGACATTTACAACCTGCTTGACGTCCGGCTTGTAACAATAAATTCCTACTGAAACATAGATTAATAAATATTATGAATTATTATTATATTTATTAATAATCAATTAATAATAATTCCAAAACTAACTAATAATCTTATTAAATATTATTAATTCGTTTTGGAATACTAACCTTACCATGAAGCACTATCTCAAGCATCAGCATAGAGATGGATAAAGCATTTATATTTAGGAAACCCCTTTATTTTAAAGATGATAAACTTTTGGAGCGGAAAGAAGTGCCACTTGAGCAGGATGACTGCAATCACTGGCTTCGTGAGACATCTAGTGGGAAAGAAAGGCTATCGTCATGAATATGCAGTTACTCAGACCCCCAGTAATACAAGGAGATAGATACTCCTGCAAACACAACATTAAACAGAATTGTTGTGAGAAACACAGGGGTACTTGCACCTCAAGTGACTGGGAGAAAAGTCACCTGCTGCTTTGAGTGCATTTCCCAGAGTGCAAACCCTTTGTGCTCTTCCATTGCGGTCTGGCAGCATGGGCAGATGCAGTAGAAGAGGCATTCTCTCTGCTAGCTGTGATCTTGTGTGTTGTGACATGGTTAAAACAGAAGGTAGAGGAGCCCAGGTATCAGCACGGGCTGATGACTTCAGCATGTTACCAGCGTCTTGTACAGTCTGTTCGCTGTGCTTGCCTCTTCCTTTTCTTTCTTCCCATTGCTACTTCTCCTGGCTGTAAGGGTGTGAGTAAGCTATAATGGGCCACACTACAGATGCACCCAGTTCAGCATTCCCCTCCAGAAAGAGCCCCTGCAGAGTTACATGCTTTCCCAGAGTACCTTCCCAGCCTTCAGCAGTTTTTGCTCAGAAACTCCTCTGCCAGAAATGTTACTTTTATGTCAAACAGCATTTTCTTCCATTCAGGTAGTGAATTGTAATTTTTAATCCATGCTAACTTCTGGCATTCAGAAAGCTATGCCAATGTTTTCCATACTTCAGTGCCTATGATAAAATCCTCCTTTTGACTTCAAGTCTGGCTCTACCTTGTTTCGATGTCTCCCAGTTCTGGTATTAATATGAAAAAGAATGGAAAAGAGTGAATCTTCTTTCTATATACCCTCTCTCTATCACTCACAGTTTTATAGCAATCTCTTCTCTTCCCCTCTCTAATGTATGGGTTTTGGAGGCAGCAGATCCTTTGCCTGTTTAGCTGATCCTTGAACAGATGTTGTTGTAAATCTTGGCTCACCTTCCCCACCCTTCAAAATGTCTTTGTTTTTTTTCAGGTCTGCTACATCCTTTCAGCGTCAGTGCTTCTGAACTGGAAACAGTGGTCAGGATACACTGACACCACAAATTTCTGTAGCAGCATAATGGTGTTCCCTTTTTTGCTTACTTTTTCTTTCCTAGTAACTCTTACTATTCTGTGCTTAACTGTCACTGCAAAGTGAGCCGACATTTTCACAGAAGTATGTTATGGATTTCCTTATTGGGGGATTAGAAATAGTGCTGAATCCATAATTGTGACTTTTTTTTCTTCAAGTGCATTGTTTCATGTTTGGCAACACTGGATTTCACTAGGTATTGTATCCTACAGCCTACCAACGGTATGAGACCTTTCTGCAAGGCAAGTAATCCTTCGTAGCTGTTCCTTGGGTTTACAGCCCTGAGTAATTTATTATCACAGGCAAAATCTGTCATCCCCTTCTCACTCCCTTCATCTACATCATTTATGAGTATGTCAAACTGTACGGATCCCAGGACAGATCCCCAGAGGACTGAAAAAAACAACTTCTATTATTACTCTTTATTTCTACCTGTAACCAGTTATTAATCCATGAAGGACCCTTAATCTCATTCTGTCATGTTCTTCATCATGGGTTTTTTTGACACTTTGAAAAATCTTTTCAAAAGCCTTCTGGAGATGAGCACATGCTCACATAACCAAGACCTTCTTCAAAGAGTTCCAACACATTCCGCAGGTGCTATTTTCTTCCAGTAAAGTCACACCCAACTTTCTCCAACATGGCATGTAAATCTATATCTCTACTAGATCTAATTTTTCAACCCAGCTTCTACCAATGTTTCGATAAGACTTACCCAGACTCACTGATCGGTTCCTGTGCTGTGCTGCTAACACGCTTCCCTAATGCCAGATGATGTATCCCATGAAGTGTTAATTACCCACCTCCCAAGCACAAGCAAGTGTAAGCTTCATGTCCATTTTGCTAAAATGAGTTTGACATGGACATGAGAGACATAATGAAAATGAAAATGTTCTGCGATTAAGGCATCATTCTGGTGAAGAAGAAATAACATGAAGGCCATTTTGCAGTGGTGCCACAGAGCTCAGGCTGACCTCCCCTCCTTCTGTCACACTTTCACATCATCCTTTACCCCAGTGGCTGCCCCAGGAAGAGCAAGCCCACCCTTGGGGGACAAAACAATCCAAGAAGGCCAACAACAACCAGCTTCTGCAGCTCTGAGACCAGGCTGCATGAAAGACGAGTATTCTTCTTTGAATGCTTATTTGATACCTCTGGTTCTTTTAAGGCCCCCATTCCTTCTCTCTTAGAAATAACTTAACATTAAATCAATGAGCACTGGGAACTATCCCAGCTCAGGACAGAAGCCTTCTCCCTGATTTCAGTGAGCTCATAAAACATGTATCAGGTTAAACAGAGGTAAATGAGAGCAAGGTAAAATGCGAGAGACCTGCTTCTGTTCTTGACCTTGCACAATTCTCCTTTCAGTATTGTACATTCGAGTTCTCTTCTCCCAGTTCTCCTTCCCCTAAATCTTTCTTCAAACACAATTCTTTAGAATTGCTCAAATGTATTTTGCAAAATTTCTTGAGTCCCCCAGGGTAACATATGTGTCGGGGGGTGCTCATCTGTCTTCATGAAACAACTAATAATTGGGGATAGAGCCCTTAATTTTGTGTATATTGTTAAGTCAGGTAAATGCAGGGAAGTAATTTATTTCTTTCTTATTTTAATGGAATGTCCTGCAAAGACCTTTCTTTCCCTCTTAAAAATACAATACGTGAAACAGGAGGGTTTACTCACTCTCAATTACCACTACAGTACCAAGGTTCACTCACAAACACTGATGTGTCAAGATTAAGCAAGAGCACAGCCTGAAAGATCAGCTTTGTATCATGCTTTGAAGGTTAACAACATCTGGCTTTGACGGACTGCCAGAGAAATTCTGGTATGGTTAGCAGAGGCTGCCCTGCCTCCAGTTGCGGAAAAATACTCATTTACAGGCAGCTAGCAGCAGAAGAGGAGAATAAAGCATGTTACATCTGCTTTCTTGCCACCAGTCACAAAAAAATCAAATAAATATGGCTGAGAGATGTATTCAAGTAGTTAACAGAGCACTGCTTGTAATGAGACATAAGAGGTTTTTTTAATGCTAGAAGTCAGCCCCACTACTACTAGCGAAGGGGAATTCAGAACATGCCCTCATACATCAAATCTCTGCTATGTTGTTTATGAGCAGCAATTTGAGCTCAGGATTGGATTTGCAGAGGTATGTGAATTGTAAACAGTTTGCAGAAATGGCAACCCAGATTCCAGCATGCTTACTGTAGGCCTGGAGAGGTTTGCGGGGCATTATTGTTCTTTAAACTTAATTACCAGCTACAGTTAAATCCTAGGCCAGATTTTTATCTTACATCATGCAAGGACGGCTGAATTTGATCTTTTGAAGGCATGTCAGTCAGTTGCTGGGAATATCATATGCATGGTCAGCATCAGATACGTTCAGTTATGCTATTTCAACACTGCTAAAGGAATCTCTCTAATATTTTATGCTCAACCTTCAGATGAATTGAAATATCTGCAGCAAGGTCTTTGCCTCGAGCCGTGTGCAGAGGACACTTCTCTTGAATAAAGCTTCAGCTGGAACAGAAAATAAGTGCTCTCTTATACTGCTTTGGAAGCAACTGGAATAGTTTTGTGCTCTACTATGGTGTCAAAAACTTGCAAATGCACAAGGTGTATGATTTGGAGAAGGAACAATACCATCTGTACGATAACCATCACTTCAGCCCCAGCAAGTCCAGGAGTCCAGGCTGGCAGTTGGTCAAAAACCCGCTGAGCAAGCAGGCCTGCTGCCAGCGGGTTTCAGTTGCGAGCGAGAGCTTCCACCCGTCAGAAAGGGCTGAAACCCCCCAGGTTAACAGAGAAACTGGCTCAAGAGCAAACGCTCAGGTCAGGGGCAACGTTTCCAGTGTTCACTATCGCACGTTTTGGCTCGACACACGTTTGCAGCAATTTCCAAGGGCAGGGGCTGCCTAGGCAGCGCGAACCGGCCTGGCGAACGCGGGCTGCGCCGAGCGCTGGCTCCGCACACAACCCGCACGGCCGCGCTGCGGCGAGAGCGTTCAGCCGAGGCACGGGCAGCTGTCGGGCTGCGGTAGCGCAGCCGCACCGCGCGCTAGCACCGCGCAGACGTTGTTGCGCCGTTCCGTTCTGATGCCGGGCAGCCGGCCGCTGCCAGCGCTTCCACCCGCTTACTAACGCGGGGCAGGCACCGGACCGGGACCCGGGGAGAGAGCCCGGCCGCGCCACCCGCCGCGCCGAGGCAGCGCCCAGCCTGGACCGCGGAGCGACCGGGCAGCGGCGGCAGCAGCGGGGGAGGCCGGGTCCGCCCCGCCCCGGGGACCGCCAGGGGGCGCCGCTGGCCCGCGGACCCCACGTGGCGGGAGCGGCCCGGTCCCCGCCCCTGCCCCCCCTCGCCCCCTGCCCGCCGCCCCCTTCGGCCCCTGCCCGCCGCCCCCCCGGTCCCTTCCCTGCCCGCCCCCCCCCCCCCCGCTCCCTTCCCGGCCCCGGCGCCCCCCTCCCGGTGCGCGCACCCAGGCGTGGGTCGCGGGTCGCGGCCGGCGCAGGGACCGGGGTGCCCGGGGGTGGGAGCGGGCCGCCTGCAACGCGCGGTCTGGCGCAGGAAGGTGGAATAAATGGGATCGGTTTGCCTGGGGTAACAGAGGCGGCAGGAGCAACCAGCCCGAGGGCACATGCGGGGGAGGGGTGGGAGGGGGGGTAGTGGGGCGCCGCTCCCCGCTCTTGCTGGGAAGAGGGACAAAACCAGGAGAAAGCCCGAGCAGCGGCATTAGTGCACAGCTCCTGCAGATGCTCAGGTTTAGGATGCCTGTGCTCAGCTACCTGTGAAAACGGTACCCTTGGTTCCCACTGTGCTTGCACCCACTGGGAGACGTTTTCCCCAAGAGCCCGGCCAGTCGCTGCTGGCCGCCGGGCGGGAGCGTTCCCGGTACGTGATGAGGCTGGATGGTTTCGGGCTGCCTTGGGCTTTGCCATCCCATGGCCGAGATTCTCATACGGCCGACACGGGCTTCATTTTCTTTGTAATTTGTTTGAAACGAATGGAATTGTTCCAAACTAAAATGGCTTTGTTCAGAAAGAAAATCAGGTCTTTAGAGCAGAAGGATTTTGCTAAGAGCTATTAGCGGGATCTTGCGTATTCTGTTCTGTTCTGCTTGTGGAGCAGTCTGCCTGGTCATAGAATTATGCCCTCTGTGGTCCACTGTTTTTCAAACATTCTGTTAATATATAACCCTGGCGATTCTCAGGGAAAGATACTGAAGATCAGGGCTGAGTAGTGCAATAATGTCTTCCGCAGTTCTTAAGGGTTTTTGCCCACAAGCGACCTTAAAAATTAGTTACCAAAGGTGTTGATTGCCCTATTTACTTCAACAGGTTGAGTCTGAAACCTGTTGCCGACACTTCATGAACTGATGTCAGTGCCTCTGCACTCACGTTGTGCTACCTGAAGTGCCAGACTACCTGCCAAAACGCCTCCAGCTTCACCTCTCTGTCTTTAATGTTCTACTAACTGCCTTCTAATACAAAAATACTGGGCTTACTACTACAACCAGACCAGTCTGGTGAAACATAGTAGAGAACGTACCTTAGATACAGGATTTCCTTTATAATAGAGCTGAGTGGAGCATGAAGAATTATGCTTAATTTGAAAGCCTGCATGTAATCTCACAGTGGCTTGTCATACAATAAGGTGCTTACTAAACCTGTTTCTAATTTAAAAGCTCTGGACTTCTTACCTTTTTGCAGAGATTGAGGTTGCAATAAAGTCTGGAAAGAGTGTAAAAAGCACAGTCGTAAATATATCAGGAATGTCAATAATGCAGTAAGGAATTCCTTCAGTTAATACTGACTTTCACAGATACTCATGGTACCCATGCATCTGAAGTCTCTTTGAACAGAGAACAGAAGAAACACCGGATAGACCCTTTGCATGCGTTGTCTTTCTTAGTCACACTGCCCACTCCAGTCAGTCTCAATTTTTTCAAATGCCAATTAACAGGTGTGAGAAATGCTACTTCTTACCCAGAGACCAATGTCTGCATAACAGTGATACTATCTTGGCAATCCAGTCTGCAGCATAAATATCATGGTGTTTGAGCCCTTGGGGCCTGTGGAGTTTACAACTATGCTGTCAAGATCTCTTCGTTGGGATAGTCCTTGAAGTCCTGCCAAGACGTAGGGGACTCTGGTGCTTTTATGTGCTCCCAAACACAGCTCTGGCTCCAGGAGTCAACACTTTCGTCAGGCTGAGTGATGGTGTGAATCTCAACTCGCGAGCTGAGATTCCAGTGGGGAGTGTGACAGTGCATGCTTGCATGATGATGCCAGAGAAGCAGGTGACACTGGCAGATAGCTGCAAGGAATAGTAACTGGGTGGCTTCTTGTTACATATCCTCAGAACTTCACAGGACGGAATTCAAGAGAGAGGAACAGTTACAAAATGAGGTTACAAAATCCGGATGTCCTGATCAATTCGAGACAGTTGTAAGGTACCTAACACTGCAGGCACAGGCAAGAACAGCATTCAGCACTGGGTCAGGATCTGTTTGCATCATATTTTGACTAATCCAAGGATTAATCACATTGCAAGTCAATGAGCTGTTACACTCTTCCAGCCTCTCGAGAGACTGCCTGGAGAGAAAACAAGGGGTTGGTATGCCAAAATGGTGACATGAAGAGATGCAGAGCAAGTATGTTTTCCTTGTAATAAAAAGCTACACAGGACCAAAGTATTTCAACACAGCTTTGAAAAAAAAACAAGAGTTAAAAGGGCAAAGTTTATCTCAGCCATATCCCAAAAAATGAGGAGAGTTGCATCAGTTCTGAATTTGGCCCTCTGCATACACAATAGATGGTGAGAAAAAGCAGCAGTTGGAGTCTGAAGCACTTCACTTTTGGTAGTTCCCAGGAATACCCAAAGCCTTCAAAATTGACAGAACTCTTGCAATACACGGCATCATTAACAGGTTTCTGTGCATTACCCGCATTTCTGCTGCTGTTAAGCCGTGACTACTGAGATAGCACACCTGCTTTTCAGCCAGGCCAGAATTTAAAGGCAGGTTCAAACAGAGCACTTAAATGGCAGTGTTCATTCTGCTGACAGCTGGGGCTGGTTTTGTAGTTAACCTCAAGCTCTACTACCTACCACAAATAAATGAGCTAAAATCTTTTAGCTTAACCATGGAAGCTCTGCTGAATGTCAAGTGGCTCTGTCACTGTCTTAGTTTTTTAGACTATCTATCAAAGAGTAGCATTTAACCTTGTGATGATCTTTGCAGATGTGCATTTAACCCTGTGATGATCTTTGCAGATGCCTGTGTCAGCACCAGAAACCAGCCATGCAATCCTAGAACGATGAGAGGCTGCTAGACCACTCACTGCTTCTGAAAAGCTTTCCTCTTGTGGTTCACCACTAACACAAGGTACAGTATCCAGATGAGGCAAGAATAAACAGCAGAAGACATATCTGAGGGATATCATTAGTGGACATATTGTTCCTTCCCCTTGTGCTGACCTTCAGGAACAAATGCATTTAGGTAAGTGTTCATTTGAAACAGTTTTTGCAGTAAACAAGGCTGTTAAGTGTCACCAATCTCTTTTAAGATTCTATGAAATAAATCCATGTTCAGGGTCAGTTCTGCAATTTACTCAGTATCCTTAACCTCTGATAGAGAAAGACTGTTATAATGAAACACTTCTGACAAGATTGTCCAGACTCTTCTTTAACGTTCAGTACTGGAAGGTGCCGAGCATCCTTCTGTTCAGTGAAAGTAGCAAAAATTCACATAAATTACAGGTTCAGAGCCAACATGCTGTGTTCCCTGATAAGATTCATTTTGAGTTCAATTCTCCAAGGTACTGTCTATTTCCTGGAAACCTATAGTTAAAATACAGAGTTGATGGTAGTCAGATGCCTGCCAGAGATTCTTGGCCCCTTGTAAAATTGAGCTCCTATGAGCTCTATGAAAATCACTTCACGTGCTGATCTCTTTATAAAAATGGAACAAAGCAAAGCTGAATTCATCTGTCAAAGTGGTTCTTCCATAAAGCATCATGGAAAATTACTCAGTTAAGTCAAACCTGTGAACTGAAGTTGGTGGTGTATTACTCAAGGGTAATGGAAGTTATACCAGAGTTGTGTACAGACACCTTTGAATCCTATTTAAAACTTTAAAAGGACCGTTTTCATATGTTTTTACAGTATCATAGAATCATTTAGGTTGGAAAAGACCTTTGAAATCATCAAGTCCAACCATTAGTTCAGGACTGCCAAGTCCATCACTAAACCATGTCCCTAAGCACCACATTGACAACCTTTTTAAACACCTTCAGGGATGGTGATTCCACCACCTCCCTGGGCAGCCTGTTACAATGCTAGACCACCCTTTCAGTGAAGAAATTTTTTCCTAGTTTCCAATCAAAACCCCTGGTGTAATTTTGTGTCTTATCCAACGGTTCCTAATGAAACAGTCACATACTGTCAGACCCAACATGGAAAGAAACATAGTTAGAGGTTACCTGCAGAGGAAAAGCAGGTTGGTACTACTACATCCTGTACTTTTAACATTTCAGTTGGTATTCATAGCAACCACATGTAAGCTTATTGCTAAATATCAGCTTTTCCCACTGACATCACTCGTTGGGTTACATTTATACGATTCAAAGAGTGTCCCCAGTACTCTGGGAGATGGAAGGATGAGTTTACAAGTTGACAGATTTAGCTAAACCAAGACTTTCTGTGAAGTTGTGTGAACAGAATATTTGGCCTCACAAAGATCCCTGGTCATCTGGTCCTGGAATTACAGCAGTGATGCCCACACCAAGCAGCTGCAGCAGTACCAGGCAGCGCTGTCTCTTCCTGCTGTCACTTGCTGTTGGGCTACCTCTATGCCTGCCCAGCACAGTTCTGGAGCTTGGGTACCTTCCAGCCACCAGCTTTGCTTTTACATCTGCAGTCAATAGAAGATTGCATTGTGCTGAAATACATGGAACGGAGCTCGTTCCTGTGGGAAAGAAGTATTTCATTTATTCCCTTCCATCTTTAAAGAATTTTACATGGAAAATATTCCCAGGTTTGGTTTTCTTAAAGATGTTTGCAGAGCAATCTATGCTGGCCCTGAAGTTACTTTTGTTTCCTCTTCAGGGTATATGTATTTATTAGCATGCTAAAAGCATTTCTGTAGGTTTCTTCATCACTACCAGCTTGTATTCTGCTGTGTTGTGCTAAGTGAAGCATACTGAATACAAATATTTTTAGAGAGAAAGCAAAACCTGCAGCCCATTTCCTACCACAGTATCACTCACATTTGAGCAGCTTATGGACTCTGGCACTCAGGTGGCTGTCACCAGCAATCTGCTTTAATCCCATGCCTATGTGGATCATAATCTTGGGCAGACAACTGCTACTGACACTGTTCACTGCATGGCGTGGTGACTCCATCCCAATGACAGTGGGTAAATGATACCGCCACCCACAGCCACCTGTTCTGCCCATGTGGCAGCCTGCTACCAAAGTGGTCTGTAGAGACATGGCAGCCACCTCCAAACACAGGATAATGTGCCCTCTGGAACTGGAGCATGTCTTAATGTTGTTATGCAGTCAGACATGCCAGTCTGGGTCCCAATTCAGACCTCCAGTCTATAATGCAACCCAGACCATTAGAAACATATGTACCACAAGCTTCGAAATGCAGATGTACAAATTCTCTGCAGCAATCCCTGCAAGGCTGAAAGGGCCATGGCTAATCTCCATTCAGGCTCCTACTTAGGTCTTGTAAATCCTGATTTTCTCCTCAAGCTGTCCCAGGGCTTCAGAAGCTGCTTTATAAAAAATTGTTTAGAATTGCTATGCTTTTGCCTGCCAGGGCAGAGCAAAGCTGTGGTGGGGAGATACCACTGAGCAAGGTGAAGCTGCACCACGGGCACGGAGCTCCCTTCCTTAAGGTCCTTCAGATATTCTTCCTGCCAAAAGAACTGGAAAAGCCATTTCCTTAGAGACATGGGAGTAATGTGACAGTCTTACCACATCATTCCAGACGCTTCCAAACTTAGGGCAAACTTGTTGTCAACATTAGGGCATGACCCAGAAATGTGCTACTGCTCAGCTTCGTGCCTGCTACCATTGAATGTGCTGCTGAATCTAAGTGGAAAATTCACATTATTAAGAATGTATTCCTATAGAAGAAGTTTGCAGGATTCTCTTTATTTAAGACATGTTTCAGAAAAGTGAATACTCTAAGATAGTGATTACATTTTTTTGCCCAGCTTCATTCACCCTGTATCATACTTTGCACAACCCTATTGGAAGGGAAAGGAATATGAAACTATATGAGCTTCCAAAATGAGCCGGTTTCACCTTCAGACACTTCAGGCTGCAGTTCCACCACTCCCAGAGACAAGCATGCAGGTTTTCTAGCACTGGACATAGGTGAGATGTGGATAGGGAGAGGGAAGCTGAAAGCTGAAGATGAACAGAAGAGAGGAGGAGTTGAGGGCATTAGGAAGTTACCTCTGATGATAAGGGAAACTGCACTGCACTCACTCAAGGGAAGGAAAGTATTTTGGGATGTCTTTTATTCAGAAACTGTTCTTAAAGTTTCAAATGGTATGCCTAGCAAAAATCTCCTTTTATCCAGCTGTGGCTGAACCTCTGTAAGATGTCGTTAACCAGGGATCGTCCAATTACTGCAATTACAGTGGCTGCCGTTACTGCCTCTGTGCAGGTGTGCAAGGTGCTCCTCTGAACCTCTCCGGCGCAGCATGGGCCTCAGCTGTCTGGGACACTGCCTTCCCTTGAGAGCAAGAGCAATCCCAAAATTTAACCTTCCCTAAGAGTGAGATAGGACTAGGAGATTTTCTGGACTAGGAATCTGATTCTGAAAACAGCCAAGCAGCTATAGAGTCTGGGATCTTTGGGCCCTGGCAGCTCTTATTGGGCACTACAGGGGAATGGTCAGCTGATGGATGGGTAAGAGTTTACCTTAGGGTACTGTGACAGGGAATAGTTACTTTCTTCTTAGCAAGAACAAAACCAGCCCTGGTGCAACCCTGCAGTTGCCAATACAAGGAAATTCCTTTGCTTTCAAAGGTGGATGATATTTGGCACTTTCAGGGTGGAGTTGTTCTCCATACCATCTGCTCACTGCACGCACTTCCACAGACATCTAATGCACAGCGAGGATGCAAATATAAATCACACACCATCTCAATACAGTATCTTCCCTGCCTAGACCAGCCCTCTGCTGAAATGGGCGCCTTGCTGCACGCAGCCTCAGCAGTTAGCTTATATTAGAAAAGGTGATCAGGTCAGGAAAACAAACTGGCTGACTACAGAGCTGGCAAAAGCAGCCTAGTCCTTGGCTAGAGACAGGTCTAGACAGGGATGTATGCCTAGAATGCAAGTCTAATCCTTATTAAATGAAAAAAATATGTATATACAGCAATGGACTGGATTATTTGAGAGAAAAACAGGTACCATATCCACAGTAAGAAAAAACAAACAAGAACTCCATTCATTTCAGTGCGAAGATGATGCTTTGACTCATTCCGCACATCCAGAAATAAACATAAATCAAGCCTTTTGTTTACCTAGTTCTGAATTGTGGTTTACTGTGTGTAGTCTTGCTGTGGTAGGACATTTAACTCTAATTTCTTAGAACATGAAAAAAAGAAACCCCTCGTAATCCAATTTTCCTCCTAATTCAATTCAGAAATTTGCATTCAGTTCCCAGAAGTGTTCTAGCTTTGAGCTTTAGGAAATGAAGAAAATGTTTGAACTTTGGAAATTCCTTGCCTCATTAGTTTTAGCAGATGCACAACACAGTAATCATCACGAGTGCTGAAACACTCATGTAGCTGGCATTCTAATAAAAAATGGAAAGATACAGATGGGCTAATCCCTGCAAAGTGCACATGCATCACCGCAGATGACTTTTTATTCTTAGGCCATGGTGCCCAACAGAACAAATGTGTGGGCATTAATGATTTCCCCGGCAATGTGCTCCACTAGGTCATCATCTCAGCACAGTGTTTATTCTGGTTGAATAAAATGCTCTGGGCAGTAACATCACAGAATCTACAAGGTTGGTAGTTGGGGCTTTTTTCCATTCTAAAAATGCACCTAAAGGATGGCTACTGTCTGTTATGCATGCTTGTGTGGGATAGCCCCGAGTGGTAAAGTTAATGCACAGGCATTGAATGAATGCTTAGATCTCATATAGAACTTCTGTGATTTTCAGATATGCCTTCTGACTCTTTGTATGATATACAGCAGGCATCAGTTGTACTTAAGGATATCAGGTCTGTGAAAACTGGAAGCATGAGTTAAACAGAAATGCTGGCTTTTTGTCTGACATCATGGATGACACAAGCAGCCAGATCACTAAGTGAATAAACAGAGCTTTTTATTTTTCCTGCAGCTATGTGAGCTCTGGTTATTTCTGACACACCTGCAAAGCCTCTGTGGAGCTTAAAATAAATGGCTCACAGAGAAAGTTTGACTTAAACACACTTTTGCATGTGGGATCTGATTTTGGAAGAGATGGGCCAACAGTGCTATTAAAGAGACATGCCAAATAACTGTAAACTTGAATATGTACCAGTTAACATCAAATCCCTCGTTTATCAGGGAAAGTGTGTGTGTGCATTCCTCATTAAAAAGCAGAGCTGCATATTAAAATAGACAAACCCCACATATAACTTCCTTTACACTCTATTTCTGAGAACATTTGGATTAAAAGAGAGACTCTCTGTTTCACTCCACTGCCTATTCCACAAATAAAATCATCACCACTTGCATGAAGACAAGTTATAAAGCAGCAGTTTCATTGCTCATTAAGAGCCTCTGGAAAATACTGGTACCATAACCTATGGATAAGATGCTGCCAGAGCCATCAGCCTGCACGGTGGACTACCCTTTCTGGCACAGTTTCTGGTCCAAGCAAGGGTAGTGCATTGACCCCAGCTGGGGAACAGTTGTTTCTTCTCCTTCACTAGAGGATAGTTTGTAGGAGTAAACGGAGCCAAAAACAGCTGAGCTACTCAGGTTGGACTGCCTGTTCCTACATATGCTACAAAGCGTATGAGAGGGGCCTTCTTTCTTAAGGAAAGATTATCACTCTCATGTATCCCAAAAGATTTGGTATCAGACAAATTTTCCACCTCCCCAGTCATAAGGGAATAAATTTCCCTTGGATTTACTCATTAGAAAGAGACCAATTATTTTTGCTTGTAGTAAAAGGCAGAAGCCCATTTCTACATGTATTATTCAGTTCCAGATCCTTTACCATCCAGAGGGAAGCAGGCTGTTTAATGAGGTGACAGTTAAGTAAACTTTGTTTACTCAATGAAGCCTGTGGGAAGCAGTTTGAGAGGCAGGAGGATTTAGGCCCATACAGGCTCAGGTGCAAATGCTGCTGGTGGTAACTCTCCTTTCATCAGGTAAAGATGTCAGCCAGGAGTTTCAGATGAGCAGTTTGTCCATTTTCACATTCATACCCTGGAGAATAGGCTACGGGTACTGTCAGAACCTGGAGCAACAGGGAGAGGGCCAAGCCTTGAAGCGGTGTTAACTGCAAAAGCACAGCCCTGAAAATCGTGGGCAGCCCACAATTTCATCTCCCGTTCGCCCTTAAAACTGCCACCAGTGTTTGCAATAAATGTCAGGTCTCCCAAGAGGTTCATCTAGTGCCAGTGAAGCCAATGGGAGCTCTGCTGTTATTACAGACCAAGTATCCTACATAGGAGTATTTAATGTGGCTTTGGTTTTTTTTTTTTTTTTTTGGTTTTTTTTTTTTTTTTTTTTAAAGCAACAAAACAAACTGTCTCTTATCTTCCCTTTACAATACAGCCTGGCAATGACCTGTCTCCATGGGAGGCAGGCAGTGCTGCCCGCAAGACCAAACTGGTTGTGACTGAACTTGAACAAGGAGAGGGATGTTTGAGCCAACTGCAATATTCATTCCCCAGCACTTCTACCTCTCTTCCAACATGTCTGTTATTAAGAACTTGGTATTTTCATAACAGCTGGATAATGGGCAGCGGGTGTTTCTGTGGCGACATATTGAGAACTCAAAGATTAATGTGTCATTTTACTATTTCCATTCTGATATGCCTATGCTGATAAATGCTTAGAAAACTTACCATCCCATTAGTAATATTAAATACTGTAAACCTGGGGTTTAGGGACATATAAACAATTTTAAAATTGAATGTGACCAATAAAATGCTCTCTGGGCAATTTTCCAATGCAAGCACTCTCCAAGCTCACTATCAAAATATGGCATAGAAAAAAAGCTACCAGATACTTCTTTCATAATCAAGGGTAAGAGATGTAAGCTTCTGGGGTAGTCCTTTATGAACAAGCATGGAGATGAACGTGCAGACATTTCTTGTTTCAAATAATATTGCAATATATATCAGTAACATTTGCAGGAGCTTCATTTAGATTTTCCCAACAATGCTGGATTGAATCTTTAGCAGATTAAAGTCTCTCTGTTATATCGCTCTGTTCTGACAAACTCTGCTCCTCTCAATCATAAAAGATGGCATTGTTTTCTTCAAAGAAAACTCAGAGTAAAGTCCAACAAGCACTGAAACCAGCTGAATAGGTCTGGTTGGGGGTATCTCACTGACACAGAGGCCCCTTTTTTACCAGTACAAGATGAGATGAGTTAGTCACCAGCCTGATGAAGTCAATCCCTGTTCCAGTACACTTTCTCCAAGGTCATCCAGTGAGTCAATGAGCAAACTGGACTTAGAACACAGGAGTCACATCCTCCAAGAGCAATACTCTACTATATTTACCCAGGCTCTTGTGATTCTTAAAGCTTTTTTTTTATGGGGAACATCAGCAGGGAGCTCAAAGCAGGCATTATTTGAGAGCTCATACAGAATAAGGTATGTAGCAGGTCAGCATCAACGGACAGGTAGCAGAGAGGTGGAGTCCTGCAGCAGGCTTTCGGAAGGGTACAGAAATTCATCCAAGATTCACAATGAACTTTAACTTTTAAACATTTGGTGAAAGGAAAAAGAGAAAAAAAAGAATTACATCCCCAAATGAATGGGACTAGAGTGTGACCCCAGGAAAGGTCATTAAAGCACTTTAATGAAAGGAACTTTTCCACTGTGTTTGGTTTAGACACTAGAATGCAATCAGGATGCTTGGCAGCTCTGAGCTCCTACAAGCACCTTAGCAGCATTACATTTAGATGTATATACCCTGCTGCCTTATGTCTCAGCCATAACAAGACCTTTTCTCAGCCCTAAATAAACAAAGCCTGATCTTTTCCCACATCATATCTATTTCAGTAGAAATGCAGAGGTCTGGTGATGGGTCTTGACTTTAGTAAGCCGCTTTCCTCTATACATGGGCTGAGGTACACAAAATGCTGAGCTGCTTCCAGACAAAATCTGAACCTGGACTGAAGATGACACAAGCAGAAACAGGTTTGCTGAGACCCACTTTGTAGGGGGACTTCCAAGGAAACTTAAAAAAGAAAAACAAGTGCCCTGTAGCAGCCTAGAGAGAACGATGCAAAACACTCACCCCTGCCAGCACCTATAAGGTCTGATGGTGAGAGTGAACCTGTTGGGTATGGAGCTGAGCTGGAGAAGGCTTAGCAGTAAGTTTAAATAGCCAGTACTTACATCTCCTCCCACTTACCTTCCCTTATAGTCATGCAAGGTCTTTACTGGAATGTACAGTAGTTTGTTGCACTAAGCCTTCAACAAATACAGTTTAAGGAACACCACAGATGAGAATCAGAAAACAAGATGCGACAAGAAATCTTCCACGCAGACTCTAAGGCCACGTAAAGAATGTTTACCAGTTTGTAGATTGTCACAGAATATTAAAAGAAGGGAAAGGATCACAGCAATGTGAGCATTAGCAAAGGTAAAAGCTTCAATCCAAAAGTATCTTCAGAAAAGCTGCCTGTCTGGAAAACTGTTACAATAAAACAGGAGGCCATGTGGACACTAACACATGGGTCCTGATTCGCCTGTGTCCCCAGACAACTGCCTAAATGTGGAGCTTCTGGACATTTAGATACAGTTAAATATCAGTAAGATCGACAGGTTCTTCAAACCCACAAGATTCTAAGTGACCAGGTGTCCCCATTTCCAAACGTCATTCTTTAGGAAGATCTTTTAATAGAGGCTTGTGGGATAGGGTGTGGAGTAAGAAGCAGACCTGCTTGCTTTTATCCACACATCCCTTCTCTAGGACACTCTACTGCCCTCTGAAGATAACCACTTGGTTTCACCTATTCAGACCACAGAGTAAACTGAGTTGGCACCTGCTGTTGCCATTCAATACCTGTTTCCTCTCCTGTGTCTGTAAGTCATTGTTAAATGAGGATGTGAACAAGGTGGCTTCCTTTTTCTGTCCTCCTTCATGACCCATGAACATGAATTGCTTTGATGGCTGATTCAGCCCTTTTCCAGAAATAGGTGTCCCCGGTGCTGGCCTCTCCCAGTCTCTTCCTGCCTTCCTTTAGGGCAGGTCTGCTGAGGCCATGGTAGCGCTGGCACTACACAGGGAAGAGATTGTGGGAGGTGGATGAACTCACTGCACACAGGAAGAGGACACACAAGGAGGGTTTTTACCTTACTCCTTCCCTCCTGAGGATAAGAGTGCCCAGGAGCCAGGTGAGCTCAACCACAAGCCAGGCTCAGCCTGCTCTGCAAAACCATCTCATGGCAGAATATATTCAATTAAAAATTGTGCAACACACTCAGCAGCCCACAAGTTGGCTGGGCTTAAAAAACTTTTCTCACAGCTTGAAAGTAATGCTCCTAAACCTAGGGACAGTGTCAAATGGGGACTGATTAGCAGAAGTTCACTGCTGAGTTTGGAATGTAATAACCTCGTATCTGTAGAGGTTAATTTCAGTTAAATAGATCACAGCGATATCCTTTGAGTCTGGGTAAGATGATCTACGATGAAGCTGCCAGTTCAGTGATTTAAAATTAGAGCAATGCTCTCCCTCCTTCAGGCCCCCCAGCATCATCCTTGCTACCACATGTCAACCCCGCTGCAATCTGATGCTGTACCCGACTGAGAATTGCTATGCTCAAGTGGGAGGCAATGAGAACACAAGCAATGCTGTACAAAATGCTTTATTTCAAAAAGGATGAACAAACATGAGGGTCTGTTTCTGTGGCACCATGACAGCCTGTGCACTTTTCTTATGTACCACCATTTCTTTGTAGGACAGGGATGTGCCCTCTCCAAACTCCCCAAAGCGAGTAAAATACAAGTTGTGAGGGGCTCCTTACCATTGAGAAAATAGGAATGGGCAGACAGGCACCAAAGGGCTGACGAGGATAAGCACTTCTTCGTTAAAACTAGATAGCTAAAGAAAGGGAGAGAAATCCAAACAGCACACTCACCTATCATCAAATACTAATAATCCAGATGGTTGAAAATCACCTCTTGCTCAGATTTTGATGGTCTGATTTTCAAGAAAGGACAGCTCTGGTGCCCTTCTCCAATACATTGAAACCCACATCCTCTGCTCCTTCAGGTTTGATCACACCTGCCCAGTGATGCCAGCTCTACCCATCCACAGGCAAAATACCAATGTCACGGCTGGTGATCTGGCCCTGTGTGTTTATCCCTTAAAACCCCAAAACTGAGTTTCAGCCAGGAGAGACCAAGAGATTCTGGTTCTTGAGCAGAGTTTGGGTGGTTCCTCACTGGGACAAAAAAAAGTTTTCTTTTAGACATCGGGGCTCAGCAGCCCCAAGGTAAGCATGTGAACATATCCAAATGCTTCCCAGGTATATTAGACCAACATAACACCGACTCCACTGCCTTTGGTGGTCTCAAACTCTCCATAAACTCCAAGCCACATTTTAATCCAGAGCGAACAGCTCCAGTGCACCAAAGGTAAAAAGGCAATGAGAGACCATGTCACGCACACAACTAGGATTGGAATAGGCAAACTGTCACTCACACGCCACTCATATGGAGTCACTCTCTGAGTTAACACATATCCAAAAAGCCCATTCAGCTTTTAAAATTATGAATAATAACCCATTTTCAATGATCACAGCTAGCAGTCTACTAGTAATGCTAGATAAATCACTTCCCTTCTAAATCACTTCCCTTCTTCCCTTTCCCTACCTAGAACATGTAAACCACAATCACATGGTTTTATGCTCTGCATCTTTTTTTCGGGATGTAATTTTACCTTTCTTTATGCTGACTTAATTCTGGATCCCCCAAAAAAAGATTTTATTTTCTCTGTCCTATTAATGTTTTCCTCTTTGCCCCAACTTCTTCCCTAAAAGCCTTTAAAATATTCCTTTTCAAATGCTTTCCTGTCACCTGGTCTCACTCAAAACTTTATTAAGTTTATCTGGAAGTCCCTTAACTCAGTTCTACTCTCATGGAGATCTGAGCAGGGAGATACATGCACTGCAGTCAGTAGAACAATATAAAATTGTTTTCAGAGAAAAGCCAGATGGAAAGGGACGTGTGGATCCTGGGCATTTGAGGACACTCTTACAGGATTGACCCTGAGGGGTTTCAAAGGAATCAATGCTGTCACTGGATTGAAAACTGTTTTATGCTAGTAGCACATAAAGCTTTTCACTCTTCTCTGTGATCACCTGCAAATTATCAATAAATTTTTACCATGCGTTTTTCACATTAGTGACCTTCAAATTCTCAGTTAAGCATGCACAGTAATGGCTTGTGCTGCAAGACATATCTGTTAATAAAACTGTTGTTAGCAGCAATCTGATCATGTCCTTTCCCTGTGGATCTTGTCCTTTTTCTTGCTTCGTGCTGTAGAGGCTGAAGGGGATACAGTAAGGGTGATTGGTAAACTTTCCCCACAATTTACATGAGAAATGTTTAATCCATGGTCTTAATTCTGCCTTATAATATTTTGGTTTTACTGCCCTTTCACCTGCAAATCAAAATCCATGCTCCCACCAAGAGGAAACTTTGCTTTCCCAGCCCTATGTCATTCTAATGCCAAATGGAAGAGTTTCACAGGAGGAAGCAGCCAGAAATGTGTGAATCATATCTAAAGTGACGTAACTCATAGTGGAGCTGGGCATTTCTCTTGTACCTTCAGAACAGGCAGGGGAAAAAGGTTTTGCTTTCTCCAGAATGCATCAGGTGAAAAGCAGGTGCTGCTGAAGGCATCTTTGATGGGAAGATGCTTTCATACTGAGAATGAAAGACAGGCTTGGCCACAGGTATGGGCCATCAGCAGTGCCAGAAACATGAACTATCAGCTAGATGTACCACAGCCTTGTGGTGTAGATTGGGTGCACTTCATCTGGACAGCTTTCCCTAGGACTGGCCCTCAGAGAGGCCATTTACCATTTGCAGAGCAGCCCAGCAACTTACTGCAGGGCAGAACTAAGTGCCTGCTGATCATCCTGAGAAAAGCCTGCAATGTGACACTCCTGCCCTGCATGGCTCGGAGCAGCTCCTTTCCCTGATGCCAAGGTCACACTTGCCTAAGGTGAACCCCAGTCAAAGCTGTGGAGCTGTGCCAGCCACAACAGGATGTTTATTTTTTACTGTCACCTCCCAGCAGAACCTTCATGGTGTGCAGCTGTACCGCTGTTCCCTTCCTAGATATGGGAGTGCAAGGCATTAGGAGGGCAAGAGAGATTGCCCAGAGGCCCAGTCGTTACTCAGCAGTTCACAGGGAGAAGGAGACACACCTCTCCACCCTCCTCTCCTTGTCCTGTTTCTGGGCACTGGAGAACTCTGACCACAGCTTATTGTGATGAGGGTGTTTGAACTCAAGGCATGAATATCTCAGAGCCTGTTTTCCTTAAAAAACATCTGTGAGGGCTTTTTAGCAAGTGTTGCACTTCAATGCATGACTAAACATGCTAAAAGCCATGAGGCAACAGATCACACATTTCTGAGATGTTCAAAGGGAAAACGGAATGTCCACTCACTTGAAATAGGTCACCAAGCACATGAACAAGAGAAGGGATGAGGACATTAAGGAGTTAATACAGACTAGTTAGAATACTATTTTTAGACTGCCGTCAGTGAAGAGGCAGCAGATTTTCCCAGCCTGTCAGTGACCTTCTCTTGCCTACATGTATCTAAGGCTGTGCACGTCTTTGCTCATGAAAGTTATCGCTGGAGCCTTTAAAAAGCCCATATACCCAAACATTACGTGGAAGGTGGGACACTAAAAGGACAGGGTGAAGGATTTTGTTAACTGATTCATCACTAACACTGTTTTGGCATGTACTACTGACATAAGACAATAAAATTTGCAGAGCACTGTTTTATATCAGAGGAGTTTACTGTGTGGGAAAGCTGACGTGAGAACAGGTCTGAAGAGACCTGCTGGTGGAACAGTGCCCACAGAAGTGGTGCAGCAGCCCATCCCCAGCCCAGCAGCTCACCCAGGCTCGCTGCAGGCAGGATGACAGCTGCCTCCTGCCTCTGGGGATGCAAGCAGCATCCTGCCAGTGACAAACAAGGCACCGCTTTTGAGGAACTGGCTGGGATGAACCGCTGGGTTAATAATTAAGTAACTAATGTAATTGTCCAAGTACTATTCAGACATGAGTGATTTTAAGTCATTACCCAAATGTGATGGTTCAAGTTGGAAAGTCCTGGATTCCATCAGAGCAAAGAGCAGTGACTAACATCAGCTCTCCATGGAGCAGGGACAACTGACGGGAGTTTAACACAGGATGACATTTTCAAAGGTCCCTACACTATTTCAGAGACTAATGTAAGGAAAAGATGACCCAAGCTGCTCTGTATTTCCAGAGATTATAATTCAAGCTCAGTTTAGCAGGTTTAAAATTCTGTTTTTACAGAATTTAAGCAGTAATATCCAGCAACTCCTCTGAATGCAAATAGCCCTTTAAAAGATTTAAAGATTCACTCGTTTATAGAAAAACAATTGTTCCACTGCAAAATTCTGCATACCGAGTAAATCACATTGTTTGGGTGATTAATTTTGCAATTTGTCTGGGTAACAGATACAAAAGACTTGCAGCTGATCACACACCTGGAACTTTTCCCCTGCAACCCACGGTGGGTGGCAGCAGAGGCCCAGCAGACGGGGCAGAAGCAGCCTGAGTCAGATGTTCATCTAGACAAGCAGATGTTCCAAAGGGTGACTTCTGCGTAGTTTGGTTCTGTTAAAAGAAAAGAAGAAAAGAAAATAAAGCTTTCTTGCAACTAAAACAAGAGACAGACCCGTTGACAGATACATTCCTGTTAAGCATCCTGTCCAAAATGTTCATCTACTTGTAGCAGTACGCTACAAGTCTGATTAGTTTGATGCTGAGCACATGTAGAGCCTGTAGAAGCTTAAAAAAACCATTCTACCTGCTATGTAATGGCAAGATCTGCCTTTAAACTACTTGCTGTTTGATGCAGCCTGCAAAGTATTCAGTCTTGAGAAGAAATGTTAGAAATGTCAATGATAACAGTTGTCTCTGTGGGAACAAATGATCAGCAGTAGCTGGAGATCAGGTGGCTGCTATCAGATGTTAGGAAATTATACCCAGGTCTTCACAGCATAGTATCAAGATTTTAATCACAGTGCTTTCTGAGACATCCCTAATACAGAACAACAGCTAGATGGAAACCTTCATTAAAGTCAGTATCCATCAAAGCCCAAGCCTTTAAAATTCCACTTAGTGGAGCTAAAAGCATAGACCTAACTGTTGTCTCACATGTGCCTTCAATGTTCATGCTACTTTTTTATGCTGTGGCCATGGCCATGAAACACTTCTGCTCCACGCCAAAGAGTACCTGGTCTCCCCCACCTCATGGGCAGCACAGTGGCAACCTTCTGCATTTTCACAAAGGGCAAGGTAAAGGCACAGTCATTTCCTTCTAATTTGCCTTCCTACCCAGGGACCCAACAGGCTGCTTTGATGAAAGCACTCTCAGTATTCAGATCCCTGTACTCAAAACTGGCTTCTGCAACAAGTAAGACGGAAGAGCCCCCCAACCATCTCACCTGTTCCAAAACGTGGTGGCATACCTGGGACTAGGCAGGCACAAAGGAAAACCAGCAGCTCAGCGAGCCACAGGGAGGTTGGTCAGGCCCTAAACCAGCTCTTACATGGAGCTGGACCAAGTGTATCAGTATTTTAATACATATTTTAGTGGATGATTTCTGTATGATTTGTGTGTTCACTTTTTCAGAATGGTCAGTGTAATATTATTTTATTTTTGTGGATAAAAGTTTCTAAAATCATATGTAAAGTAAATCTCCCCTGCTCCAAACTAGAGAAATTTCCTATTTCAACTCCTCTTTACTGAGCTGCACAAAGCCAGCATTAGAAAACACATACTATAAAAACACTAGAATTATTAATAGAAATAGAAAGCATTAACTATGAAGTATTAGCAGTAATCCAAAGAGAAATATCATATGTCTTCATAAAAACCTGTTTTTTCATAAAAAATCCATCAGAACACATTGCAGCTTGCACAGATTTGGGTCAATTAAAATCCATTGGAGTAAGAAAGGAACAAAGAAATATGATCTGATTTCACTAAGTTTCTGCTTTTCAGTGTGGATGCCTAGTCTACACTAGTAGATTCATTCTTATCACAGGATCAAACACATTTTATTCTTTTACCATATAAAAATAATAAACTTACCAGAAAAAAAAAAGACTATCATTTGCTTGAAATTCTGTAGGACAACTCCCAATAGCCAAGTATCTGGTGAACAGTTTTACTGCAAATGGTGCATTTGGAGGTGACTTTGTGGAAATCATGCTGTCACTGTCACCAGAGGGAAAAGGTTTTTTTACGTTAGTTATATTCTGACTGTTCCTCTTGCTTTTGGGACCACAAGTCGCAATAGAAGTTTAACTCATTTATAAGGGTGAAAAACCTGAACATTGCCTTTTGCTTTTTTCTTTATGTTTTTTTAGACTCTTACGTTAAAAAATTTGTCAAAAAAAGGAATAAAAAGCAACTCACAGTCTGTTGCTTGACTTTTTAGGGCAGATGTGTTGCCAAAGTCCACCGTTCTTTTTGAACTGCTCATACACGTACCTCAGATGAGCTTATTCTTGAACCTAGGCTTTATTCTTGAGGATATGGCTATAAATTAAAAATACAAAATAAAATTACAGCTTCCTCCTACTTTTGCATGTTAACTTAATCTACTAACTAAACCATTTTCCTTTCCAGCCTCTCTGTTTATATTTGGACACATAGGCTAAAAGTCCAAAGCTGATGGAGATAAGGGAACATTAGGGAAGAGTTTCAGTTAAGACTCAGTCAAATTGGAGGAGGGATCAACTGATGATAAATGAGTTACCAAATGGATTTTTGGAAAACATATATATTAAGCTGTCTCCCAACTGCAGGAACCTTGGCACTTGACAATGTAAAAGATCTCGGGCTCTGCTTTTTCTGGAGCTGCCGCAACCTTGCGAACTTTGTGCTTAATCAAAAGAGAAGCAAAGATTTTAAAAACTAAACAATGGGTAAAATTTATTCATAGTGCAGTTCCATTTACTTGTCTAAGTTAGCCTGGTAATTAATTGTAACCATATATTTTCACCTAGCGGATTTACTGAGTGAAACTGAAAAGGGGGCTTCAAAACAGTCTATCAGGTCAGGCAGCGCAGGAAAGACCACACAGTATCGAAAGCTCAGCCATGGTCTCCTCAGCCTACTCTCTGCACATATCTAACGACACAAAAATATCTCCTCAAAATTAACTATGGGAGTTTAGCCAAAACAGCAGCTGTAATTAACCGCTGAACAATTTGTGTAGGACTAGTGAATTCTATGACACTTGAAGTTTTTCACCAGGATCCTTCAGACATGTACACCTGAATTGAAACAGAAGCTTCATGCTTAAGACAAAAAAGGCATCGGTTAAATTCTGTGACATGTGCTAAGCAAGAGTTCACATACGGTGCTCATTAATTTATTAAAAATCATGGAACTATGATGTGCTAGGATTTTTTAAGACACAGTTCAGGAAAACTGCTAGAGGCTGGCTTAATCTTTCCTATACTCTGTCCTATGGGTAGCTTCATCTAGCTCCAGAACAAATCACATCTATTTCATTGCATTCTGAATATTTCAGGGATGTACAAGAGCTGACAAGGCACAAAAATTAAAACAAACTGAGAAAGAATCACATAGCATTTTCACCAGGGTAGCAAGAGAACAATGCACAGACTCTCCCATCAGGAAGGAACATCTCCTTCCTGTGCTGGCCCCATTATGGGTACATGCAGAGTTTCGGGGAATAGGACCCAGAAGTTATGCCACAGTCTTGCACAGTGGCAGAATAAAATACTGGAGCTTTATTCTTCCAGAACAGTCACATGTGACCGCTGAAACATCAGCTACTTTTCCAATAAACTTTTGGAGCTTTATTCTTCCAGAACAGTTATGTGTGACCATTTGAAATGCCAGATACTTTTCTAACCCAAAACCATCTATGACATATAAGTTAAAATAAAATGTATTGACATCTATATCACGAAGTCACGATTAAACTTTAATGAGAGGCTTAAAATTTACCAGCAGAATGTATTTTTTGAATGGGTCACCCACATCAAAGATGCCATATTCCATCACAGAGATAATATTTTAAAAATAACTTCCTAAATTTGCATCCTTCAAATAGATGATTCAGGAAGGGAGGAAAATTATACAGAGTTCAGTCTTGACAAGGGCAGAGCGCTCTTCATTCTTGCTTTAATACTGCTGTTTGAAGAACAGATTAAATTGTGGAGGAGGACTGAGAAACAGAGGCCAGTCAGAAGAAAGAGAAAGCTTACTCCAAGTAAGGGCACCTTTTAGATGTGCCAAAATTAACTGAGTGACTAATTAAGACAGTAATTCAAATTAGAACCAGCTGGTAGCTTAACATTCCCCAGACCCTTATTCAGCAAATTTTTTGAGTATTTGCCTCGGTTTAGTCCTACCGAAGTCAATTAACAATCAAAGAGCAGTTCAGAAATTTTGAAACCTGAGAATAATTTCCCCTATTTTTTGGAGACTGGTAAATTAAAGACTTCCAGGGCTTTGGCCTGGTGTTAGCTAGGTGGCTCCTGCACAAGGCTTTTGTACAGCAGAACCAAACCACCACCACATCTTCTGTAGCCTATGTGTAAACACAGCAGTGCAACACATGGGGAGAGGTTTTGCTTCTGTGAATCATCCTGCTCACGTCTTGTTTCCAACGGTGACCAGAGCCACCATTCAAGCACAAGAAATCTCTTCTGCAGAAAGCTTCTTTTTCATCCATTTAAGAACAGGCACTTAATTGACAGCTGAGACTTTATTTCCCTTTTAAAATTTCTATATGATCTCAACAAATACAATTGTTTCATATCATGAAGTTTGTTTTGCTTCTATGACAACTTGAGGAAGTGAGTTCCAAGGATTAATTGCACATCCTGGACCAGGGTCTTAAACTTCTGGCTTTGCCCAGGCTGGCCACATTAGCATCAGTTCAGGATTCTTTTTTCAAATCAGTACAATGACCTTCTTCCTCCAGAGATACACTAAGCCTAGGAAGTGGAGAAGGCAAGCAGGTCCACATCACACTCCAAAAATCACAGAGTTATTGCATAGTAGAAAGTCTCTTCCTCTAACAGAGCACTTCACAAGAGCATTCAAATGAGTCATGAGTCTTTTTTCCTTAACAGTTGCCAAGGACACAATGCATCACAGTCACAGAAGAACTAACGTGGTTGTTGGCAATATCAATAAACTCTAGAAGCTTTAGCAGAAAGTATGAGAAAATCTCTCATACTACTGTAGGTGACTAATTTGAATTCCCTCCTGCTATCTCACATCAGGTAGAGTCACTCCTTTCTTTGTTGGCCTCCAGGTTTGATTTTGGACTTTGGACCTCATAAAGAAGGATTTGTGTCGAATTTCTGACACAGTTAACTTGACAGAGATTTAGACACATCCTCACGTTATCTTAAGCTGTTCAGGCATATTCTAAGGAATGTAGTCATTTGTGTACTGAAAAGGTTGTATTGCTGCTGTTTTGGGGAGGTATCTTGTATTTGCCACAAAGCTGACTTTTCTGATACATTCACAAAACTCCAGTGCTGCATTCCAAATAAAGTTTTATTGATGAATCTTTTTGATGGGCGCACGTTGCCATCACCTCAGAGCATGACATAATGGATGAAGCTTGTGGAATATTGTGTAATATATTTGGGAAACAAATCACACCCCAAATAAATCACAGTGAGGCATGTGTCTTTTCTTGTGCAAACATAGGTAAGATCTGCAAATATTCTTAGCAAAAGGGGATAAATGTTTGGGGGAGGTATAATTCCTTCTTGGTTTCATGAAAAGGTTTGTATGAATTGTCTGAGCAATGATCTGCAACCCACCAAACACCTTGCTTTTCCATAAGATTAAGCTCCTCAGGAACATATTCTATTCTGAGAGCAGGGAACAAGAAAGAAAATAACCTTGCGGTATCCTTTAAGCCTTATCCAAACAAGAGTCAGGATTTTTTTAAAGTGACTGATGACTGTAGGTGCCTTGAGACTCCATAAAGAGGTCTGATTTCCAGGGCTTAAGGTGTTGCCTGAAAATAGCAGCCTTGCTGGTGCTCTATGTTAGCCAATCTAACACGGAGGCACTCCAACTCACTAGATTTTTCTCTTACATCAACTTCTAGTGCAACCTACTAGTGACATTGTGTGACAAATAACCTACAAACTTGGTGCTTTGAAGATTCCATGTTTCATTACCTGCCCAAGAACAAAATATCTGTCCTGGTTGTTTGATTCAAAATTGCTGTAATCAAATTTGTCAGACAGGGAAATTTTGAAGACTGAAGACTGAGAGCTTCTCTACTTCCAACCCCCAACTAGCAAGACAAGAAAATGAAGTGATTTGCCCTTTTAGATGTCAAAGATAACCTCCAAGCTGTAAAACAATGAACTCACATGTTACAAAGTGAGTCTGTCAAGCAGACAGAAAAAAAGCAAAAACAACCAAGGTGCTAATTTCAGCAATTGATCTCCAGGCCAGCGTTCACTTCAAAGGAAATGCATGATCATTGGAGTGTTAACATTTCCAAACAACTAGTATATAAAAAAATGCCCTGTACTGGGTCAAATGACTCTTTAAAGTGGTGTAATTTGTTCTGACTGATATACCAGGGAACATATGTTAAAAATAAAACTCGGTGCAGCCTATGAACTGTTAGAATTAAAATAATGGAAGCCCACCCTCTAGGGTAAAAGTGAATCTACTTTTACCAATAATAGAAAACAGCAGTGCAGCATTTGGAAGCAGAAAACTGATGATCCTCCACCACATTTTGAAAGGCACTCCCAGCCTACCTTCAATAGGGGATCCCTTGCCCACAAAGATTTCTCTCCCCAGTGTGACCACCCCCTTGTGCTGTGAAGTTTTGTTTACAGCGGTAAGGCTGTAAGTGGCTTAGGACAACAATGGGCATAGATAGTTTTACTGCAGATATTTCCAGATTGCTTGCAAGAGCTAGGAGGACAGGGGATGGGAAACATTCCATGTTGCAACTGGAAACATTTACATCATAAACCTACATGTACGTTGGCCAACATAGCATGGTCTCTTGCCTACTCTCCAACTGTAGAATTAGGATACCATGTGTTGTTACTGAAACAAAGTGAAACATGACCATGTTTCCAGTCGATCAGAGTGTGCATGACCTGAGCAATGTTGTAGCTTCAAACATAACAATTAGGTGTGAATTAGCTGCTCATATTCTATCTATTTAGTTTATTCTGCTTGTCATAGACATGTGTACCTGTCAGGACAGAGAATGGAGCCTGGGAACACAGCAAGAACATTATCCACTGATAGGTCAGCACTTGCTCACCATTTTCACTCGGTCTGCTTTTCTGCAGCTGAGCTTTTCACACTAGAGAGTCTGTGGAGTCAGACCAGAGAGCAGAGACTGAGCTGGATTCCTGTCAAAGCCCACTAATAATGGCACATTCACGCTGGCCTGGGAGGAGGCCAGACGTCAGACCCAATGACTATTCACCACTCAGACCTCTTGCCTTGAGCCAGGTCATGTTTTCAGGCACCTCAGGAAGTTCTCGCCTCCAGGGAACCAAAAGCCTGCCAGGGCTGTGAAAAGTATCTAAGCTCTCTGTTCAACTGCTATATTAATTGTAAGGTGCTCACGTGCAGTGGCAAACCACAGGGTTACTTGCAAGACAGCTCAGCTGTCTAAGTTATGTTCCAGCTGTCCATTGCTGATTCCCAGCTAAGAAGAAATAACTGCCACATGAGCACTTAGACCACTTCAGAAGAAAGTGGAGCAGTTTCAAATCAACATGCAGCTGAAGTGACCCTGTTCTGCTCAAACGTGAATCAAAGCACTCACACAAGCCATTGTGTCTCAGCTGAGAAGGGCTAACCAAAAAGCTGGAAGATCCTAGATGATAGATTTAGTCACCACAGTGTTCCTTGCCTGGGGATGCAGGTATAGGAATCAAACTTCTCCTGCTTCCAGGCATAGAGTGCTACTATGGACAAATGGCCTGCGCTCAGGCTGGACCTGAGTGGACTCAATCGCAGCTTATTTTATGTGCTAGCTCCAGAGCAGCAAGACCTGATGATGAGACACGTGGTCCCAAGCCATCCGTCAGGCACAAAGACAACCACGCAGAGAACAGAGAAGCATTAAGCATTACACAAGAGCAAGTATGCAGTAGCCAGGACATCATTAAGATGATAGTGTGGACAAATGTCACTAACTGGCTTCCTCTGACATGGCGCATATGGCTGCCATGGTATCCCTCGTTCATTTGTCCTCTGTCCTGGGCAACGCACATAGAGTGAAAACGCTTTTTCTGCTACACAACAGGGCCACCACATAAAATTACGGCTGTCTTTATCTTTTACAATTTGTCAGTCAGAATGTTTTTATCCTGGTAGATCCAAACAAATGTTTTGTAACACGGCAGTCCCTTTCTGTCTTAGCAGGCACTGGCTCTGCCCAACCCACTAGACCAGGATTTCTGAATATTCCTTTTAAAGGCAGGTCAGCCCTGGACTTCCAGACAACACATTTTTTATTTCTTGTACATTTTAAAAATTGTATCAAGGGTCCATTATTTATATATTATATATATATATATATATTAAAAAAATATATTATGCATATATAATATTATGCGTGTATATATATACAAATATGTCATTGCTGACTGACATCATCTGCTGACTGACAGCTGCAATGGTCTGTTCAAGGTGTAATTGGCTCCAGCCCCAGGGATGATGGAAGAGACTGTGAAACTGATGATCTGCTGCTTCCATCACAAATATCCACAACTGAAAACCCTTCACAGACTACTCATAATTGGCTTTGTGGGACTCCAGTGGCCAAAAAAATTGCATATTGGGAATTCCTGTTCTGGAAGGAAATGCTGCATTATTTCCACAAGAGGCTTTCTGCATTAACCTGGCTCCTGTAGCACTCTTAGCTGCAATGTCATGTCTGCATGAATCTTTCTTCCCTTGTCACTTCCTCTAGATGCAATGGCAATGCAAGGTGCCATGTTTCCTCCTCATAACACAACTCAAGGACCTCAGTTCCCTAATGTAAAAAACAGTGATTGGACCCGTATGAGTTTCAGGTAGATGTTGGCAGCTGGATCTCTACTTATGCACCTATGAAGGATGCTACCTCACATTTTAATTCTGACATGGCTAAGAGAGGAGAGGGGAGTTTGTCTTTGAGCTGCACTGCTCTGTTATACACAAGAACTCAAGACTATAATGAACGTGTCCTTCAGGCTGTGTTCAATCCTGCTGCTTTGCTGCACACAGTAACAACTGTCCCACACATGCAAACAAGATGCACTTGATGCACTGGCTTTGCACACCGGAGCAGAGCCCTTGCTGGCAGAATTCTGGTGCCACCCAAGCGGGCAACAGCTGAATGCCTTCAGACACAACCTGTCATTCACCAATAGTCAGCAAAAGCAAGCACCTTTGCTTCCTTTCCTAGGAATCCCACAAGTCTGGCATCAATGCACAAAGAAGCTGTATTAAGGCCATGTCAACTGTGCAATGTAAAATACAGGCATAAATCTGGGACTAGACAACGCATATATCCTCTTGATCTTGCTGAATGTCCTGCCCGTTAGGCTCTCCTCTGTCTGGCTATGCCCTCACTGTTGTAACAGCACAAAATTAAACCTGGCTTTACTAAAAATGTTCAGCTGAAAGCTGCAAATTAAGGTATCTGAGCTCAGGGGGCTTGTCCTCCATTCTCACATTCTTCTACCTCATATTATCTCTTCTCCCTTCCCCATCTCCCTGCTTAGTCAGCAAAAATACTCAACTGTGGCAGTTTCAGCAATGCACTTGGAAGTTGCTCCTGGGGGCTAAACTTTATTCTCCCATGATTTTTTTTGTTCCACTCTTCAACAGACATTCCTTGGAAGGGTAAGTACTTAAAGAACCATAGCACACAGCAATCATACTATATATCTACATGGTATGTAGATACTACTTTTCACACAGCACTGAAGATTACAAGGTAATTAGAGGCTATATAACCATGTAACTCAGTTTATAATTAGTGTTACAGTTATAGGACCAAATTTTGTCATTCTTCCAGGCCTGACTCTGTGGAATCTCTTTTTTCCCCCTTTGTCAATGAAGAAATAAACCTTTGGAACCTGATCCAAAAAGCTCTAGAGTCAAGATGCAAGTCTCCCATTGACTGCAGCAGATTTTGATGGAAACCTTCAATTAAGTAAACTTGCTTGAGTTCTTGGCAGTCAAGCACATTACAGGTCTCCCACTACTCCATCCCTCAGCAGCAGCATCAAAGTCAGATGGGTTATCAGAAACCCATCATATGAGATTCATCCTTTGGGACAGATGAGAAGGTCAGGCAAACCTTTCACTTGGACAGAGGACATGCAAGTCCTCAAACACACTGGGTTATGTACTGACAGAATGTCATTAGGCTACTATGGGTCTAAGGGTCCCCTGCCTGGCTCTGCTCCCGCCCAGGAGCAGCAGGCCAGCTCCTGCCAGTCAGTAACTGCCACAGAGTCCCCAGAGGAGCAAAGCATCTATGGGCTGTGCCATAGCCAACTCCCTACACAACGGGCATGGAGTGTGAGCTGTGAAAGTGAAACGTGAGTGGGATTGGGCCTCGGCAGGCACAGCAGCAGGACAGAGTGCTTCCAGCTCCCCTCTATCCTCCCCAGCCACTATATTTGCTCAGCCTTTGCTTTTCTGGTGGTAACATCTACTTCTTTTTCCAGCTTGCACACACTTAGGGAGCTGGTTGAATCATTTATCCATCTGAATACAGGTATGGGTGGATCTGGACCCTATTGCTCTACTGGAGCTGTTTACAGGCACTCACTGCTTTTTACAGATTTATTTCTTTGACTGTTTTTCTGGTAGCTGTGGATGGGTAGCAGACATTGTGAGGAGGAGACGCCAGTGGACAAGTTTCCTCTCAAGTGCTGTAAAAGGCCTTCACAGAAGCAAACTCTCAACTGACTACCTCCCTTGTGGAAAAATGGATGTGTTTTAAACTAGAATAGAACAGACTGGTGAGTAAAAAACAATAAATAATTAATACTGGCCCTTTTTCTTCTTAGCAAACTGTGGAAATTCAGTCCTTGTTTATGTTCACAGAGAGGCATTTCAGAGAAGTTGACAGATAGGTAACGAGCAACGGCATCGCTGCTCAAGCAATAAGACCTAAAAGAACATTTTATGGCATTCTCCTTAAACATAAAGAACCCACTCAGAATACTGTTTTATTGTATTTTCTGCTCACATGTTCAGTAAAACCCAGAAATGTTACAGTGAGGCATTTATGAGTCTTTTGAAGTGAAAGTGTTTCCCAGGTAAATACATATGGTTTAGGTGTTTATTATTATAGTATGTTCTGAAGCTGTCTACATCCTATGTTTCTGGAAGACTGCATCAAAAAAGATTTTATTTAAAGCCAATGTTTCACCATCAGGTTATTCAATAGTATACACAAGAAAGCAATTCATAAGGAAATACCTAAGCAGTTCACATTTCGGAACAATTTGGTTATCTATTGTTTCTTCCTTTGCCCATATATACTCCACTCCCTGGGGACTGAGGTTTCAAATACAAGAGTCTACCATGCCCCAGCTGCTTAGTCCGCACACCCTCTGCTGCTCCTCCCTGCTCATTTGTGTACCCACCAGAACAAGCTGGTTCATGTTTTGGGCAAAATTTCTTCAGCAAATAATGTTTAAGCTGCAGTAGTTTGTAAAGCAATTAGAATTCTGTTTGCACCCCAGAAAGCCAACTGAATCCTGGGCTGCATCAAAAGAAGTGTAGCCAGCAGGTCCAGGGAGATGCTTCTCTCCTTCTACGGCACTCTGGTGAGACCCCACCTGGAATACTGCCTTCAGCTCTGGGGGCCCCAGCATAAGAAGGACATGGATCTGTTCAAGCAAGTCCAGAGGAGGGCCATGAAGATGGTCAGGGGGCTGGAGCACCCGTCCTGTGAAGACAGGCTGAGAGAGCTGGGGTTGTTCAGCCTGGAGAAGAGAAGGCTCTGGGGAGACCTTACAGTGGCATTCCAGTACCTGAGGGGGGCCTACAGGAAAGCAGCAGAGGGACTTTGTAAAAAGGTGTGTAGTGACAGGACAAGGGGGAATGGCTTTAAACAGAAGGAGGTTCAATTTAGATCAGATATAAGGAAGAAATTCTTTACTGTGAGGGTGGTGAGGCACCAGAACAGGTTGCCCAGAGAAGTTGTGAATGCCCCATCCCTGGCAGTGTCCAAGGCCAGGCTGGATGGGGCTTTGAGCAACCTGGGCTGGTGGAAGGTGTCCCTGCCCGTGGCAGGGGGGTTGGAACTAGATGATCTTTTAGGTCCCTTCCAACCCAAACCATTCTGTGACCATATGATTCTATAAAATGTGTAATTTAAAAGCTTACATTGTAGTGCTACAGTATGGATTGTGAAGGCTTTCTCCTACCCAGTCAGACAACTCTGTATCTATCTATTGTAGGATGAATTTCAAAACATTACCATTGACTGCAATTTAAGACATGCTTTGTGCAGTCATTATAAAAAGGCAAGCCAACGTACCATCCACTCACATGAGTTTTCACAAATCACAATCTCCTGCTGATCCCTGAAACTAAACACAAAGCAGGCTGAACTGAATTTCGGCTTTGATGTTGAATGAACTTGAACAAAACAGTTTGCTGCTATTGATTTCTACTACATTTTTATTTGCATGTTAATGGTTGTGATTCAGTTCCATAATTAATAACTGTTCAAAGGTAAGGAAAGAAGTGATCTGGATTACCTCTGTGCTCACACCAATGCATTTTGCCTGTGTCATGCAACCAGTAAGGGACAGGAGGTGGCCATGGACTGCAAGGTCTCTGCTGCTCTCTCAGCAGTGCATGGAGCTACAGAAATGCTGGTAACCAAACCTCTGGAGAAGTACTAGTTGGATTTCATGTTTATAAATTTAACACTACAGTGAATTTCCTCTGGAGTGTCAGTAGTTTCATGTTCCTCTGAATAGCATATGTCAATGTTTAAAAAGATCTCTATTCTTGGTCTAAAAATTAGGCTCCATTCATGGAAATGGATGCTCTGCATTCTCCCCAGAATTGTGCTGCTATAGAGACCTAATGGGTCACAGCACGTTATCAGGTCATTTCTACAAACCTCTGTAGATGAGTAACTGAAGTCAGTCAATGCCAACAGCTGTAGAACAAACTCTTACTTCAACCAGAAGAGATTTTGTATTCAAAACTCACTGTAGAGGACAGGACGGTTACAGCCTTGCATGTGGAAAAGGAGTCATGTCTTTTCACCATATAACATCAGTCCCAGCTCCCAAGTGAGGCATCAGGACATACAGCAAAGAACACAAGAATGAGATCTAGGCAAGGAGGTATCAATGGACATTTTCAACAACTACTCAAAACCTGGAAAAAATACAATACCTCCCAGAATAGATGTTAAAGCAATGAGCCAACCAGGCTGTTTCTTTATCTTGGTTTCTTACATTTATTCATATTTATTAGGCATATCCAACTAGCAGGAAAACTATTAAATTTGGCAATGGATCTTGATAGTAGATCAAGAAATATCATAAATACTCTTTTTGATGATTTTCATAATACTCAGTGCAGCTATCTGCAGCTGGTGCCAGACAGGATGATCCAATGCCTTACGCCAAGGAGGTTGCAGCAAGTATAGGGTATAGGCAGCATGCCTGGATGAGTCCCCTGTCTCTCCATGTGCAAGATTGTCACAGAATCACTTGGCGACACCCAGGTACGAAAGGGAACACCATGCAACACAATTTTTTCTATAGCATTGTCTCTTATCTTACTTGGCCTTGTACTTTCAGATGTCCATATATGAATTAATTGAAAATTAATTATCTTCAAACGGAGCCTATCATTTTTTGAATGATCTCACCATAAACCTTGTTTGACAGAGAAAATATTAATTTCTAATCTGGGTGAACGTGAATGTTAGAGCAAATGTTGGTTTGGCTATTTGTCTCATAACCTTTATTTCTCCTATGTGGTTGATTATCCCTGTGCCTAATCTCAGTCACAAGCTAGATATCATCATCACTGGTCCTGTTTATAGGTTTAGAGCAAGTACATTTTTTACAATACACATTGGCAGGAAATGCAAAGGCACAGTGGGCAGAAGCTGTGAGCCACAGAAACATAGACACTGCCAGCCCCACCACCAAAGGGAAGCACTAAGGCCACAGCTCCCGTCTGAGCAGTGTCAAACTCATGGAGGACATAACATAAAGCTGGCTCGGCCTGGGCGTGAGACCAAGAGTGACAGTGAGAGAAAGTCTGTAAGAAAGAGCTGCTACAGAGCTGATCCCTTCACGCAGGACAGAGTTGGCACCGAAGGGCACTCCCTGAACTGCAGATGTAAAAGGCAGCAAAAACCCTGGCAAGGGCTTTGGGGCAATGACAAGTCAGCTGAAACACAAAAGATTCTGTTAGATACGAGCCTGCTGTGATTAGATTAAGTGTTCTCTCTCTGTAATTTCTTCACCTGCCTCTTTTATAAACATTTGTAACTGTGTTGCCTACACTGGATGCTGTAAATACTTTTCCTGGCACTCTTCCCAAAACTCTCCTTTAATTTAAACCAGGCTAAGGTAGCTGGGTAAGATCAAAGTGTTTTTCATCAAGACTACAGTGAATTAAAAACACCCAAGTACTAGGAAACTGTATCAAGTATCCAGCTTCCCAACATGATACTTCAAGAGAGCCAAAGGGTAAAGGACCTGCCTTTGGAGAAGCTACAGGGGCTAACTGAAGACTTGGCACTATGGTGAAGGAGAAGCAATCCTGTGGCAATAGCCTTCTCTGGCATACAGCGAGGTGGTGGGAAGCAGTGCTGATCACAGGGAGCCTCCAGGCAATACAGGAGATTTTTCTAAGGGAAAAGCATTTTTATTTTCCGTGCTTGCACATGGCAGACATCATTAGACAGCTTGGCAGACCTACTAAGCTTTCTAACACTTTAGAAGTCACACACACCTCTTTACTTGCAAAACCAACCCTGGAAAATCTAAGTGCAGCTGGGGAAAACCTGGGAAGGTTTTGCGTGTGCAAAACCTGTGGTTTCACAGCCCAACCACAAAATCAAGCCACTGTTCCGTCAGAGTGGCATGATACCCATTTCAGACCCATGTTTTTTCTGTTGAGGTTTTCAAATAGGGATTTCAAGTTAAAAAAAAAAATAAAATAGTTGTGTGCACAATTGCATTTAATCTGTATGTTGGATTCATGTGGTCAGTTACTATCCTAAAGAACATTCAGTATCAAAGGCAGCAAAATCCTTTGAACACAGAGTTAGGTTTTGCTGTGCATTTAAGCCACCATGCTCTATCTACAGTCAGATTCCCAAGACACTATCACCATGCAAACAAAGTTCATTGTTGCTTATAATCTTCATTTCTCCTTAAGAACCAGTGGAGAATGAGGCTTTGTGCTTGCTGCCACACCAAGAGAACAGCAGAATGGCCCCACAGAATGACCTTATGGTCCAAGTAGAGACCTAGTGGTGGAAACGCACAAGCCCTTGGACAGCACAACATACACAAAACTAGTTCCTTGGCATTAGAGAGGGTGATTGGGGAGAAGGTTTAGCCAAGGAAAGGGAGAAAGCTGCTGTAGAAAAAGGTAGGCAAAGGGATGAGGGTGGAGTGACACTGAGCTGAAGAAGCTGAACAAAAGGGAATGGGAGGGTGGATGAAAACAGGCGATCAGCACGGGTAGCTGGAGTCCAGGCAACACTCAGGAGAGTCCTCTGAATGCCAGAAGTCTTGGGCTGGGGCTGGCTGTGGTCTCTGGCCAGCTCCTCTGCAGGTTTCCCCACGGACAGTGCAGGGCAGCAGGGAGGATGAGGCATCTCAGTAGGGCCCTCCCCTGCACACTTCTGGGTTCAGAAGGTTGCTGGCAAGCTCCATCTCTCTTCTTCCCTTCCGTGCAGCAGGCCTGGTTTTGGCTGCCTTCACAGCTGCAGCTGTTCCTACCAGCTGGAATCAACCGTCCTGGCCCTGTTCCAGCTCAAAAGCAATTACATTCTTGCAAGTGGATATTGCAACTTCCTGTCCTAAACAATCATGTACTGTTCCTCCGCACTATTAACCAGCTGCTGCCTTCTACCCGGAGATGGCTGCAGGCACAGGGTGGGGCCCTGGGAGCAAGGTGGTGATGTATCAAGTTAAGATCATTCCTGGGTAGGTTAGCCTGCAGTTTAGGAAGGTCAGGGAGTGCTTCCTGCCAGCCCTGCATGCCTGCGGAGAGCATTCAGTGCCGTAAGGGTGATGAAGAATACCATTATTTGGGCTAGACGCTGCAGCAGGAGAGTGCTTTTTCTTGGCTCAAATCTTCCAGGGGAAATCTTCCTCTATGCCTAAACTTAAAAACTTAAAATAAAGCCTCTCCAAGAGCTGACACAAGAACTCCCTTGCCTTTGTCAAGCATTTAAAAACAGAGCCTGGCCCATAACACCTGGAAAAGACTTTTGTAAAACATCTTAGTGCAAAAGGTGCTGAAGGCATCCAAATGCTTAAGTGGGATTACTGGTCCCAAACTAACATACGTAGTTTCCTGCAGTTAGTCTTCTAAAAATGTTCCCCTCAGTCTCCAACTTCTACATTGTGTATATGTGAGAAAAAGAGCAGATACATATGTGCCAGAGAAGAACCAACATCTGCCCAAGTGAAGGTCAAGGCACATTGTTCCCTTCTAACTTTGCTAAGTGAGCAGCATGGATCTGAAGTCATCATAAAACTTCATATTTCTATAAATTTTTCTACACACAAGTTCTTCAGAGGATTGATTAGTTAAGCTGTCCACCCCTATGAAGAAGGCGTGCACACATTAATTAATATGACTGCAGCACAGGGTAGCACAGAAAGAGGCAAAGTACCTTGAAAGACAGGGAAACTGGGAACCAGGCTCCCAAGTAAGAGGCCATAAGCGTGCTGTAAAAGGTCAGGAGGATTTGGGGGATAGCAATTCCTACTGAGAGAGGCATCATCTCTTATAATAAATAGTAGATCCACACCAACTAGTCAGGACAGTTAAACCACCCATTTCATCTTAAAATTACAGACTACACATTTGGGGAGGGAGGGCTTTAAACATTGCTGATACTTAGCTCTTCAGTGCTCAGACCTTGCTGTCTGTAATTACTGGCCTTGCAACGTACCTGTGAATTGCCTCTACTGCCACATCAATGAGACGAAGCAGCAAAACAAGTCACCTGGAGTTGCACTGAAAATCTGCTTGGGAGTCCTACTGTAAGTCTGTCACAGCTTGGGGAAGTAGCCCATCATCTTGCCTTCATTCTTGTGTCAAACTCTACCTGCAAAATACTGCTGAGCACTAGGACGTTTCACAGTAGCAAACAACATGTCTTGTCTTGGTGGAAATAACAATCTTCCATTAACAGAACTGCCCCTTAATGTGAGTAAAAAAGCCTGGTAGATATTTTCTGAAGAAATTACAGTAACACCATTTTCCATGCACTCTAACAGCACAGTATCAAGCGATGTACTGACAAAAGATGTATTTTGGGAAAAAAATATAATTAACTGCCATTCACATGATCTTTCCAGCTAGTGTTTTAGATTTGTGATAGGCTCTGTCTTGGCTGACAGCCAGTCAGTCCTAAATATAGTGTAAACCCAAATATTTAAGTGTAAGTCTGAACAGACAGGGAGTTTTGGTTTTTTTAACACATTCCCTTCAAGTGCTACAAATTCTGCTGCAGATGCAGCTATAGATAGATATTTCTCCTCCAAAGGAAGTATTATATCCCCTGAATTCCCAAGGTGATGCTACGGGAGGGTAAATACTAAAGTACTATTATGTATGGGTTTGAGTGCCATAATTTATAAAAATGTCTCAAAGTGTTGTACAGTACAGAAAAGCACACAGATAAATCATAGAAACATATACATTAGATACAGTATATTTTCAGCATGTGCTGTCTGCCATCTTATAGCATATACACCTGCACAGAGGAGTGCTAGCAAGTAGTACATTCAATATGATTTATTAGCTATGGTATCACAAAACTATATCTACATGTATCACTTGAATATTCTGCTTCGCACAACTTCCATTACCCCATTATCTCGTCTGTATGACACTACCTGGACAGAGCCAGTAGAGTGAGAATGAATCAGGGCCACTGAAAAGAATCTATAAACCAAGGTGTTTTACTGAGTTTCCACAGATCCTCTCACAACATCCAGATTTCACGTGGGACTCTGATTTTTTTCTTCTTTTTGTCTCATAAAACTGCTGTCTCCGGTTTCTCTCTCTGCTAGCTTTGTGCTGGACAATCTCCAGCCTGTTTTGCACACCTCCCTGCCCCTTCAATAATTAATTTTAGTCCTTCCTGCAGCTTAGCTAATAGACTTTGAGAAAAGCCATCTTGTCCCAGGAGGGAGAGACTTACTGCACAAAAAGGAAATAATTCCTTGTACTAGAGAGTGAAAGAGTGGATCTCCAAGAGCTTGCAGTAACCCAGGTCCAATAGATCTCTGTTCCTAAGCCAGGGCTGAGGAAATACTGTCATGTAAAAACTGCTAATAATGGACCTAAGCAAATTCAGTACCAATTCCATGATCACCACTGAAACTTTGTTTGGGTGTGTTTTTTTTCTTTACTCAGAAAGCTTTGGGGTTTTTTAACTTTAAGAAGTGGGAAAATTAAAATGAACTGAAAAGAATGTCCTTATTTTCCTCCTATCGCTGCTTCACACTCTTACTCCACTTCCAGCATTTGACGTTATCACCCATACCCCGATTACCAATCTCCTTCCAATCCTCCTCCAAACTTTCTTTTTCACATAAATCATCCTGGCCTCATTTCCATTACTTGAATTACACATTTCCCATCTTCATCACACTCTCATCTTTTTCTTGACTCCATTTAGTATTTTCTCAGTGCTTGGAGTGTGACCTATTCTACAACATGAATAAATGGCAATTTAAATTTGAAGTAACGGCCTCAGTAACAAAAAATTTAAAAATTTAGTGTGGACAGATACTGTGGAGCAGGGAACTACAGAGACCTAACCCTCTTAGTTTTGCAAGTCCTATTAATCAAAGAAAAATAGTTATTATGTTATGGCCAAAATCAGGACAATTGCTATAGCTGTGAAAGGAATTCCTCCTTTTCTTGCTGTCACCTGCACCTCCCCTGGCCATTGTGCTCCATAGCAGTGGTCACACAGACTGAGAAGCTTTTGATTTGTTTTTGCACTTGTGCATCTATTGCAATAGCTTTATTGGAAGTCACATGTATTATTCCCTTGGAAATTTGTATTGTCTTTATTAATTGCCCATTAGTAAGAACAGATGATGTTGACTAACAGTTTAAAGAAAACAAACAGACAATTCCCACTAGTTTTCAAAGCTTCTGTTTAAGTATCATATTTAAGTAGTTCCTTGGGGAGTGCTCTTCAAAGTCTGGCCTCTTTCGTTGATAAGAGCCTGCTATGGCATACCACACACTCAGCTGAGCAGAAAGGTGTTTAATGGGACTGTGGACCTGCCTAATTTAGGCAGATGCTCCCTTCCTATTGCAGGACATTTTATTTTCTCCCCACAGAATCTGATGAGCAAACAAGAAGGTTCAGGACATGACATTTTCCAGGGTTATGCAGCTGTGTTAAATCTATTAAACAGCAGCTAGGATCCTTATGCCTCACTATAATCCAGTAAATACCATACAATGGGAAAGATTTTATAGACATTGCTTTTACTTCAAGATGTGAGTTTACAGCTTTTCAGCTTCAGGGAGGAGAGGTTTTGCTCCAAAGTCATTATTTTTCTGTCATTTTATGTGCCAAATACAAATGCTGGATGCTCCATTCCTATTCCAAGCCGCTATCATGTACACATTCTCTATTGCTGTAGCTGAAAAATGGGAATGCTTTTAATCCACTATCACTTATAGACTGATGCTGCGTGAGTATCACTTGTTGACCCAGTATCTTTGGTCAGATGCAGGACAATGAAGCTCTACCATATACTGCTTTCCCCAGCAAAGCACACTCACTGCATTTCTTAATGTCTTTGTTCTCAGAGCTGAGATGTTCCTTTTGCCTTTTCTAACCCTTCTAGGTTTACCTGTAAGGTGCGGTATGGCCACATGGTTTGCAAACATACTGTAACTTTTTTTTCTTCACCTGTCAGATTCAGCATGGAAGAGACCGATGTTCTCTGTGTAGCCCATGCAGTCCAAGATTAACACATGGCCAGATGGAGGCTTTACAGAATAACGTCCCTGAATAGATCAGGGAACCTTCCACAGAATCATAGAATAATTCTGGCTGGAGGGGACCTCTGGAGGTCACCTGGTACATCTCTCTGCTCCAAGCAGAGCCAACTTCAAAAGTAGATCAGATTTCTCAGGGTGTTTGAATCTCAAAATGGGCTGGTCTCCGACAGTACGCAATCGTGACACTTCCTAGAACTATAAACGTATATAGCAACTTTCCAGTAAATCAGCTACAGAACAAATAGGTTTAATTCCAGCCACTACACTTTCATTGTTGGGTACTTCCATGACAGATGATACTTCTCTATACATGCATCTTCCCCTCATACCTACAGAAGAGAGGCAGTCATCTCAATTGGACAGTAGTTACAGACAATCAAAGGCTAAAAAGTTTGGTGCCTTAAAGTTACAGAACAGTCACACATTACTACGCCATCTGCAACGTGCCCAAGTCCCACCCCGGGACATCCAACTAGCCTTTCCTCTCTGAAGCCGAATAATCATTTCTTTCAATGTATAATACATCATTAATTAAATCAACCCATGATATTGTCTGTTGCAGCTTTTTTGCATATATAAAAACAAAGCAAAATCCTATCAGAAAGCAAATATATTTTACGATGTCTGCAGTATTTGAGGCCTCAGGTACAGATAAGTGCTTTGTTGATACAGCTGTGATTCCCTTGGGATGAGTCATTCTAGGAGCTGGCAGTAGCACATCTTCAACAAAACCTAGAAGGCTTCAACAACCATGCAGAATTTTCAGTTACTTTCTTATAAAAGACATTTCAAACAGCTCCCAATCTGAGCAGCTTGATTAGGTAAGAAACAAACAGGAAAATGCAGAAAAAAACTTAATAAAATCATCACAGTGCTAGGAGACAGTGATATGTTTAGAAAAGAGGTTCAAAAGAAGATCTTTCTCTCACAATGTCATGCTTTCTTTTGGGGGATGTGTTGGGCTTTTTTCTATTATTGCTGTTAGACAGGAGATGACGAGATTTTGTATTGTCCAAACAGGAGGGAAAATGCAAAAATCAAAATTGATTTTATTTTCAGGTTTTCAGCACTGCAGATTATAAAGATTTGCCCTTTAGATCCAAGCAGCAGATTTCACTAGAAAAGAACATGTGAAAAAATGCAGATATTTCTATCTCCAGTCTTCACAAAAAGCTTGGAACATATTTTTGTGTGTGCGCAAATGAACCTGGAAGAAACTTAAGACAGAGTGATGACTTGAAAGAAGAGAAATGCCAGATCAGGTACCACTTGTATTATTAATGGAGAAATGAGGATTTGTTCCCTTTAAATTCCCTTACTAGCATTACTCTTGTTAGTATCGCAGTACAAGGGGTTTTAGAGAAAGCAGCACACAGTGTTCACTAAATCCATGCATAAAACCAAGACCAGAGACACTTGCATCCTAATTCCACTTTTATTATTCTCAATAAAATGGAGTCTTTGAAAACCATAAAGGATCAGTGATGCTAACAAATACATCTTTCAGCTGTTTTAAGAGTAATGGCTGTATGACTAAAGCACAGGTAAAACAGTTAGAAAGCTGAAAGCAGTTTAATTATATGCAGACTAGTGATGGACAATACCATGCCAGTCTTTTACTTATACCAAAAAAGGCATCAAAACACCACTGAGCCTCCGGGAGAAGCGAGGCAGTCTGCACAGTCCCCTGCAAGCGAGGCAGGAGTTTGCTCATGCCCCCTTTCCCCAGCGAGGCCAAGATTATCTAGGGACACTACGGAGAGACAGGGACCGGAGCATATGGGGCTCTGATATTCCCCCTTGATATGAAGGACATGCAATCACTTCAAGAAAACTTATCCATTGCCAGGATACTCTGACCCTGTAGATCTCCCCTTGCATAGCAGCTCCGCACTAGGGCTTTGCTAGGCAAAGGGAGGATCTTCCTCCAGAGCGGAAGCTGGCAAGCAGGCAGGCAGGGAGGGCAGCTCAGGTGAGGCAGGTGACGGGAAGGGCAGAGGACAGCACAAAGCCAGGACATTCCAGGCTACACAGGGCAGCCCAAAGTAGGAGTCAAACAAGCATCCAGGATAATATCAGCAGCTCGTCGGTTTGATATCATTGATTGCACATATTATTCAGATCACAGTACTCCAGTCGTATTGGTAGATCAGCCACTACAAAGAAACTCTTCAAGCAGCATGGAGAATTTAGACACGCAGCTCCCATGAACTTCAATGAGAATGATGCATCTGTCTCCTGCGGTAGCTTTGAAGCTCTCGGCCAAAAGTATTCTTAGCCCTACTGTCATGCATGTCCCCAAAGAGACAAAAAAAGAAGGTGCGAGCATGTGAGACTGAGAGCGGACGTGGTTGAGGAAGTGAGAGACCAAGCAGAGCCTGATCTGGGAACCCTGCAGGGACGGATCATGTCCCTCAGGCTTTATGTTATCAACACTTACTTGGAGGTAAAGGACAGGCCTTTTTCTCTTACCAGAACCAGGGAGTCAGTCTGGCATGCTCGGCTGCTGACACTAAGCTGCTTTCAGTGGTATTCCTAGATCATTAAAGTCAGCTCAGGTATCTCTACCTGACCCTGTGGACACAGGAAGAAGAAGCAGGGCAGAGAAAATGGTACAAGAAAGATACAAAGGGAAGAAAGATTTGCGAGAGCTGAATTTGCAAATATTCCAAGTCAAGTCTCTCCTCCATTTATGAATCATTTTTATTTTCCCAGCAAGTGCTTGGATGTGAAAAGGGAGAAAACCAGCTCCTAGACAGGCAAAAATAACCCCTTTGCATCAGCAGAGCTCAGTATCAACGTAGCCCCTTGCTTCCCATTGGTACACACAGGTTTTTAGTCTGACCTGCTGCACAACGTTGAATTTCCTTCCCCAACTGCCCCTGCTTTCTTTACATGTGTGTGGTCCCTTGCCTTGCCACAACGATATAATCTCCTGCTTCTAGTTCAGAAGGTCTAGAAAGCAGTGGGTAGAGCACAATAATAATCAGCAGTATGTCTCGGACACACCTGGAGACTTGAATTACTTATTCTGTGGGTTAGAAAAAATCTGCTTGGGAAAATGGGCCCGGCAAACACTTATTGAACAATTGTATGTGACTGACTTCCAGTACTTGAGGAGCTAAACCAAGCAGTCGGAGCTGCCTGTGCTGAATAGGTGATGCACTAGGAGCAAATCCTGCACTTTGAAACAACCCTCTGTGCCTCATAAAGGCGTTTCATGGTGAGGAGACAAGAATTACAGTATTTTAGATGCCATTGATGTAAGTTCTAGAAAAAAAGAAAGATGTCTGAAAGTTTGGTAAAAAGACATGGTCAGTGATTTGTAATTGATTAACAAGTAATTGATTAACTAACTTGTTTGTTGTTCTTAGCTTCACTGTATTTCCAAGGGCAGAATTTGTCTGTAGTCTGAACTCAATTGAGCATAGATGTTGTTATTGTATATCCTTTATTTGTTGCAACACCCCTTGGAGCTTGACGGTTTGAAATTAAGTTTTCATGTTAGAGCTGTATTTCTACAAATCCTGGAAGTTAAATAGCTCTTGGAATAACAAAGGAGATACTAGATTGCCAACTAGAGTTGATACTGATTTTCATTATTTGTTCCTATAAAGAGGTATGATCTTTTTTTCTGGAACATAGTCTTAAGCAGAGCAATACCTTTTCCTCAAATGGCACCAAGAAGCACAAAGCAAGCTTAAAATTCTCCCTACTTCAGCTCCCTTCAAAGCTGCACTCACAATAGACAGGGCAGATGCAAGGACATATAACCACACTTCTAGATAGGAACCACAATAAATCTGAACTTTGCAGGTATAAAATTGGAACCACAAGGTATCCATTTTGCTTGAGAAGCCATTTCTACATATCAGATGTCTCCACTGTTTTGTCACCTTTCTGTTCTTTTCCAAAATAAAGTGTAGAGTTACTAGATTCACAAAGGCTGCATGCACAGAATGGAGGAATTTCCATAGCCCCTCTAATGCCCAAGAGACTGTCAGCTTTAATAATTGAGTTAATAATGGTGGTGACATGTATTGGTAACAAATTGAATTAAATTAGTACTCAGGATTTCTTTTTGACAGCATTTCACTCTAAATTTCTAGCATAGTTCTTTCAAGATAGCAGTATAAAACTCCATTGCATATGTTTTCTTCAGCACCACAAACCTCAGACTTTAAAAAAATCAAAAGTTAGGTCCTAATATCACAGTTGGTATCAATGAGCTTGGTTTTTCTCAGTTTTGAGCCTGAGAATGCCATATCCAAGACAGTCTCCCTAATCACACACTCAAAAACTCACTTTTAAAACAGGCACATTTCAATTCTGCAAGCCTGACTACATACACTTGGTTTTATGAAAAACATACGATACCAGGAACTGAATCTGAGGTGAATGAGCCAATAGTAACCCTCAATAATAATAATAATAAAAAAAAGCACAATAGACTCTGAAACAAAGGCAACGAAAAAATGGGAAGTAAATCCAGTTTGACAGAATTTTTTAGAATATACATTCTTTAGAGCAGAGACTGCCTCTTGATTTGTACAAGATTTGGCCAGTCTCAGTCAGAACCATGAAGTACTACCAGAATTTACTCTCATTCAAAAGGACACCAAAGATGCTTGAATACAAAGTTTCTGCTGTTGAGCTGCAAAACTCCCAATACCCATTTACGAACCACGAACCAGGATTAAGGAAAGCAGACATGGAAACAAAATAATTTCCAGTCAGTTGATTTAAACTGAAATGTGGTTAATTCATTAATTTCATTAAAATATACTTAGCATAGAAAAACCAACAGGAAATACGCAGCATGGCAGCCAGCAATGCAAAATAGAGCAGAGCATTTCCAGCACTATTGTAAAGGAATTGTGTGGGTGTCAGACTATTTTGTTTTCAGTAAAAAGAATTTGGTGTATAAAAATGAGAGCTTACCTAGCATGCAACAGTCCTGCACTTTCTCACACCAGATCTGCACCTTTGGAAGTTGCCGTTAATATAGCGGTTCCTAGATGGATCAGCTCCTGTCAGTGCACACTTCTGAAGTATCACATATGTTTAAATAATGCCTAGCAATTTCACGGCCTCTAAAATTCAATGAAGTGAACCTTTCTTGGATTAATTTAGGGTATTGTAAAATTTACTGCTTGTATTATCCCTGGGAAATACAAAGGCAGCTGGATATAGACACTTTTTGCTCTATGTCTTCCAGAAGCAGGCAAAGCCCACCAGCTCATGGGAAGGTTGCAAAAGCAGGATTTGCTACCACATATCTAAGGAGGACTGTACCAAAGCAACTCACCACTGTGCCTGTAACATGTCTTGGGATCATTCTACTGAAAAGAAATCACTGATTTAACATCCTCAGTGGTTTAGGGCACCAGCACTACTGAGGGGGAGGAAGTGGTAGGTAGGTTTTTCATCTCACAGAAGCCAGTCTTCATCACTGCAGTAAATGCAGGTCAGGCAGTGGCAACCTGTGCATGAATTAAAATCACTGCTGCCCTCCCTGCCAGACTGCCATCTGTTTAAGCAGATGGAAACTGAGCTCAGGCAACAACAGGTCATCTTCAAACGGCATCTGGCATTCCCTGGGCATGAGACCTGTAGAAGAACATTGCCACAGTCAACACTACCCTGTCCCACCATTGTCTGGCCTCACAGGTGTTGCTTTTCAGTTTTCAGAACAACAGACAAGCAAAGTAGGGCTGCAAGCCAGCTTGATCTAAATTTCACACTCATTTTCTCCAACAGCTTAGTTCATTCACAAGTGTGACAAAATGTATACACACTTATGAAACTATGAAGAACACTTACTAGCATTCAGGCGTACATCACCATTTTCAGAAAAACCTCTGGACTGCACTACACAGACAGCCATTGCCACTGTCTCTGAGCTCCTTTAGCCCATGCAGGTACTCAGACATCTTTGCAAATGAAACTAATGGTACCATTTTGACATCAGTAGATAACCAATGGATAAGCTAAACTTGATAATCTGGGGTAATTTCTTCACATGCTTAAGCTTTTATTCACCCAAACAACCTTGAAAATAACTCCTAAGACTAAGACAGTGTAAGTTATGAACTGTATTGTAAGATATGGACACAGTCTGCAGCTCTGAAGCATCCTGGCCTAGAAATAGCAAAGAATTTGTTGATAGGATGCATCACTTCAAGAGGAACATGTGTCTTCCTTTGAAAGATTTCCATTGCTCCATCAGTTGTGCTTTATTTTCACAATCTCTCTCAAGGTAAAATAAAATTTGACTTCAGGGATTTCAAGGTTGCCTGGCTGCCAAACCTGTTTAAATCATCTAGACTGGCTGAGAAAACAAGCTCCAAATGTCCTGAGCAGTGAGTAGCCCTGTAAAAGCTGGAGCCAAGGACAGTTACACTACTCTGTGTTTGCCATATTTAAGCACCAGTCTATCTTTCTTGCAGTCTGGAGCCATGACCTCAGCTTTGCTGCAGGGGAGATATATATACCCAGGCTAGTAGGGACATGTACAGAAGTTAAGCTGTAGCAGGACAGGTCTTAGGGAGGACTGTCCAGAACCCACAGTATGTCTACACATGACTTCTGCTGATAGCTCAGGAACAGCCAAGCAAGCCAAGACTTCCAGAGGCAGCACACACAAGTCTTACAAATTCTGCTTCAACCAGAAAACAGCTGTACTCACAGCCCCAGCCGATGCAAACAAAAAATATGGGCAATAATGCCAAGTCCAAGTCTTATACTTAGGAGAGGCTTTTTAGTGGTACCCTTGCCCTCCCAGCCACCTGCTAAGAAGTACAAGGCCCAAAGCATCTTCATAACCTGAGCATGGTTGGTGGCTGTGATACATTAGCCAGATGCCACTGTTACACTGAAGTGAGCACATTAGCTGCAGAAGACACAATTTTTAGACAGCCATGGAGACACGCATGGTAAGTAGGCATGAAAGAAAGCATTTTAACTGACAGAAGTAGGGAAGAGACTACATTTTAGTCATGGTATCTGTACTGACAAGTTAAGGCTTCCTCAAAAAGCCTACCACTATTTACTGTATACGCTCATGCTGAAGGACAACTATTTAAACAAGTGCCTGAGAGTGCTTTTAAGAAATCAGCCAGAAATAATGTCAGTGAAAGGAGAACAATCATTAAAACATTCTCAAAGCTTTCTAATGTCTTGAAATAGCGTTCTTGCATATAGGAATGCTAGGAGATTAAGATCCAATATCTCATGATCTACTGTGTCTAGGAACAAGTACTTTAATACTATTGGAAATGTGCCCTCTTGGATTTTTGACTGCATATTGTTTCCATCTCCAGTTGTAATGAGTGTCAAACTCCCCTCTCATAACCCATTATTGTTTGCCATACATGGGTATGATTTTGGCTTAGTAGGTCACATTTTGAGGACAAACAGATTATTGGCTTGGGTTTATGGTTTTTTTGTTTTAACGTGACACCTTTCAAAAGCAATTTAGACAACTGGTGTATTAGCACACAGCAAGCCACTTCAAAAGCATAGTTTATCACAGGGCTCTCCAGCTCATGGGTGTGACTCACTCAGCTTTCCTAAAACTTAATAGCATGTGGCAAAAAAGTTTTGGCCAGTCATTTGGCTCAAAAACCACAACTCACAGGTAAGTCTACTGTTTATGATTAATAGCATCACACCAATACATGCCAGTAAGAATATGTAGCATAACAGACCATCACGTATTCTGTTTATAACACTGTTTATCCTTTTTCCCTAATTTCTCCCACTACAGCCCATGACTTAGCATGAAAGTCAGTATGTCTGCCACAGCTTATTCCCAAACATTAGTTACTTTGAGACACAAATCAGCAAACACCTAGCTTCTGGGTTATGCAAGTCTATTTGTGAAAAAAAGTAATTGAGACAGTTTTTTAAATCCAGCTCACTCCACTCAAATTTTCTTTTGGATATGCCAGTTAGGACTTTCTTCAGTAATGTCTCTGAGTATGTTTTACCACCTTCAGCCACACAGCCCATGCAGCCACTTCACAGGACTTCAGTGACCAAAATAACACATCTTGGATATTAGTAACATGAGGACAGATGGTTTTCAACATCAGTCTGTCCATCAGGGACAATAGGACTGCAGAGACCTCAAAGATCACTAACAATGCCTTAGACAATAAGTTATTATTGTTTTGGTCACATCACCTCTCAAAACTCAGCAATGACCTTCACCCAAACAAATGCACAAACCCAAACACCAGCTCTGAAAATCTTCCAACATATGATTTCAGTTCCAAAGTTTTCCACTGGTTGCTAACATCAAGAGAAGCTGATCCAAACTCATGATCCAAACGACCATCTTCTCTGATTGCACCCAGGTTTAACTAAAACCACAGTTTTAATTTTACCTGACTCAGAGGGGAAAATGTCATTAATTAGTCATCATAGCTACCTCCTTCAATTACATGCACTGACTCCCCTTCCCCTGTGTACTGACAGCTGATCCCACAGCTTTGCAGTTTCTTTATCCAACTGGGAGGTGTATACACACCTAAACCAAGAGAGGCTGGAACACAACCCCTTGTGACTGCAAGGAACAGGAAATACTTGGATGCCCATCATCTTCAGTCACTGTAGCCATCCCGAGCCATAGATGCAATCAATCACCTGGCTGGAGGTTTCATAGCAGTCTGCTAATAGTTTCCATATGATCTTCTCTGCTAGCTTTGTGAGATCAACATGGACCCCCAAAAGTCTGGATTTAGTTCTTCTTGCTTTTTCTTAAGCTGCCCTATGATGAACGTTATGAATGCCATTCAGATCTTCTCTTACAATCTTCCATGCTTAAACAGAGATAGATAGCAAAAACATACCCCAGATCTTCCACATTAACTAGAAGATGGGAGCCATGTTTGTTTGCCCCTAGCATAGCCATCTGGAAAACAACCTGCAAACCAACTGCAAATCAGCAGAATGTGTAACACTGGTCCACAGCCCACTCCCTGTGCTTTTGTTTCCCAAGGAACTATGGTGCTTTCCCTGCTGCAAATGCTCAGTCTTGTAGGAGTCACTTAAAGGTGTCCCAGTTGTAAATGTGTCCCCACAGTTATGGATAGTTTTTTGCTGGCCTTACTGCAGTGGGCAAATATCTCCAACAAGTTAATGGGACAGACATCTGGGGGAAGTAACTTTGTCATTTGCTACACCTAAATTTGACAGAAATCTTAAAGTTCTATACATGTACATAGTTTGAAGCACAGCTCCAAGCTAGAGGAGTTAGGTAGCATTACTTCTTACCGTGTTGGATCAGGCAGCTCAAAGAAGCTGGAAAGTGTACCAAGTCACAAGTAGCCAACATGCATGTCATTTGCTATGACTAATCATCATCAAATAATCTAATTTCCATATCTGTATGTAATCTGCCAAGAGCAATAAACATTGACAATGTAGACCTCCTGCCACATGGATACAGAGTCACACAGAGTACATCAGCTTTGCCTATGGCAAGTGGAGGCTGCTTGCTACAGGGGAGCTGTAGCAAACTGGCCAGACCTGGAGAACCGCAGTACACTGAAGTGCTGAGAAAGGTGGGCTAACAGAGAAAAAGCTTACATGGCTAAGCCAGTGAACAGGTCAAGGCATCCTCACAGGAAGGAAGAGCCAGAAAAATATGGTACACTGACTGTTTAATGGGGTATGTGAGATATTTTTATGAGCAATCTATGCTTTTAACTTGATTGCTTTCAGTGAGCCCCAAAGCAATTTCTGAGAACTGTTCTAATGTATATTTATATCAATCAGGTAGAGAGGTGCCCACAGGACCAAATGCACTTCCTTTCTGTTGCTGCTAACTGCCAGCCAGTCTGGGCTTTTCAAGGTGAGGAGAGAAAAGAGGGGGGAAAGAACAGTAACTTGCAAACCATGTATCGCACAAACCCACAGCTTTACTAAGAGTACACTTCAAAGAGGGAGGAGTAAGACTATCTGCAAGCCTAAATATATCACCTAACATATCACCTAACTAACTATACATCATGCCAAAAATTCGTTCCACTGTTAAAGTAGTGGGAATGCTGGTGACTGAAAACATTGGACATTCATCTCTGTTGAAGCAGTTTTGTGCTGCCCAATTACTGAGTGTCAGAAGGAGAGAAAATCAATTTTTATCATATCCTTAAAACAAAAGCAAGTCCGTGCAATTAACTTACATGCCTATTGGCTACATAATGAAAAGTACAATTAGATACATTGCTTGCAAATCTTACCACAGTCAATGGGAGCATGTGGAGTCCCTGGAAGCATGTGGGTACATTTGAGCGTACGATCTATCTGCAAAACAGCACAGAACAGGTAATCAAGTTAGTATTAAATATAGTTACACCAGTTCAGTTAGACCACACAAATCATTTCGAGAACACAACAACTCCCCAAGTGAGTGAGATCATTAAAACCAATATACTTTTAAAATTTATTTGCTGAAAGCATGAGACTGAAAGCTTTACTTAGAAATGAAAAATCTAACAAGTTGTCAACAAAATGTAATATAAGAAGGAAATAAAAATAAATTCAGAACAGCAGGCATGACTGCCACAGATAAGAAACAATAAAAGCTAGAAACTAATCCCTGATAACTAAAAATTAACAGCACTGCAAAACACAAGTGACCACACTCAGACTATTTTTACTTAGCAGAATACTCAAAAGCATTTTCTGAAAACAACTATCATTTGCAGAAATCAAAGCCATCTGAATGTGTGTTGACTTCGTAAGTGTACTCATATACACTCAGAGGTACCTTTGATTTTTGAAGAAATTATTACAGTAGGGTTTGGAAGGTCTGTAAGAACAGGATCCTCTTTTGCTGGATACATGAGATATATGTATTTTCACACCCAGGAACATTTTTGTGCCAGGAAAGGAACTTCCAGAATTCAATGCACAGGAATTAACATATAAAGATAAATATTCAAAAGAAAAGAATTTAAAAACCAAGCTTCTCAGACCCACTTTCTTTCAGCTGTACAACATAGCATTCTTTATATCCACTTAACTGTGTTCATTAATACATTTCTGCTTATATTACATATAGAGCATAATACACACAGGAAGTGCAAAGGTATACAGCTTTCTACTATCCAAACTTCTGTGTATTTAAAGGCATGCAGTTAATATTTCTTTAAATGCAGTCAAAAATAATTCATAACAATCACTTGACAGGACAGTAACAGAGCATAAGTTGATTAGCATAGAAATCATCAGGACAATGTTTGCAGGACCAGCCAGCTTTATTCTTACCAGCTGTAGGAGCACCATTATACTAATAAAGAACCAAAGCCATTCTAGATTTCAAATTTCAGAGCAATTAAAGCTGAATAAAAATCTTGCCAGAGCCATATCTCCTGTTAACAGTCCTCATTACTTCCATACTGTAAAATGAATGAGGAAAAGATTTATGCAGGTACAATACCACTACAGCGTAACCTCCCCAGAAGACATTAGGTCATTAAGCTTTACTAGGCAAAAACTGTCACAAGAGAGAAATATGGACTAAAACACTGATGTGTCTGCCCCATCTGGTCCTGTTTTTATTTTATATACAAATTACATTTATAGGGCAGACTAGTAGCTGGTGGTAAGATTTAACAGGGGGAAAAAAGGCCCTTTCCCTGGGGAATAATATTTACAAGAAGAATCTTAAATAAGCAAACATAATTCAAACAGAAAAATAGTGGATTCCGCTGTCTGGAAAACAGGCTGAGCCCAGTACCTTCCCAACACGACACTTCTTCTCACAGGCAGAATACAGCCTGCCTCAAACAAGCCTGGACAGGGATCCAGGCACAGCACGTAATTAACACCAGGCTTCTTCCTAAGATGTTTAGTCAGGGCTGAACACCAAAAAGTAGCCAGTGGTCTACTAGAGGGGTGAGATCTTTATGTCCCACCTCTCAAGGCTCTCCTCATTGTGCAGCAAGTGTGGGAAATGTTGACCATGTGGAGTTGTTCCCCTCACACTTCCTTGGGAAAGCAGCACTGTATCTTGCACAGGCTCCAAAGGCAGAAAAAAACCCCTGGATTCAGTTGGACCATACCACAGAAGCCCTTCACAGCCCTTTGGAGGCTGCCAGAACCAGATGGAAGTGGGAAATCTAGCAGGGAGGAACAGGCAAAGTAAATCCCTGCAAAGCACAAGCAAAGTAAAAGAAGATATCTTGGAAGTCCTTGAAGCCTTGGTTTAAGGTTCACTTTCCCCAGAGGGAATGAAGGCGGCAGTGGCCAGGAGGTGTTCCTTCCACACTCCAACAGCACCTGTGAGGTGATGCAGCAGGCAAGTCTGAGCTACTGCCCAGCTCCCCTGTCTTTCTAGTGCCCCGGGAGATGCCTTTCACTAATTAATCCCTTCCTCTTGCAAGCAGGGAAAAACAGTGCTGCTTTTTTAATTTGCGTGCATTACCTACTATTAGACAATCAAGGTATGATTTTCATTCTGTGCAGTTTTGCTGGTTTTGGCTGGGACAGAGTTAATTTTCTTCATAGTAGGTAGCTGGTGTGGGGCTGTGTTTTGGATTTGTGCTGGAACCAGCGCTGGTAAGGCGGGGCTGTCTGCATTACAGCTGCGCAGCGCTCACACCCAGCCAAGGCCTGTTCTGCCTCTCACCCCACCCCACCAGCGAGGGGCTGGGGGGGCACAGGGCGTTGGGAGGGGGCACAGCCCGGACAGCTGCCCCCAGCTGACCACGGGGGTATTCCAGACCGCACGATGTCAGGGTCAGCATATAAAGCTGGGGGGAGAACAAAGGGAGGGAGGGACATTTGGAGTGATGGCATTTGTCTTCCCAGGTCACCAGGGCAGGTGTTCTGGAGATGGCTGAACACCAGCCTGTGGATGGTAAGCAGCGAATGAAGTCCTTGTTTTGCTTTGCTTGTGTGGGTGGCTTTTGCAAACTGTCTATCTCAACCCACAAGTTTTCTCCCTTTTCCGATTCTCTCCCCCACCCCACTAGCGGGGGGTGAGCGAGTGGCTGCTGGGGCTTGGCCGCCAGCCGGGGTTAAACCACAACAACGTGTCCCCTGTGTAGAGAAACAACAGGCACGCAGCACTGATACACTGTACTTCCTACAAGCCTGGCCATATATCACTAGCAGATACTCAGCATGTAACTCATGATCTAAAATATGGACATTTTGTTACAAAAATAGGGGGAACTCTGCAAAAGATATTTTCCACCACATTTTATACTGTTTGTTGTGGGTTTGAACATTTGGCCCCCTGATTTTGTGTTTCAGAGTATTGTTTTTATATAAACTAGCATGTGAGAAAATAAAGATCATAAGAATGGACACATTTCAGCCCACGATATATAAAACCAAAGAACTAAAACTAAAATGTGTATCCGCTGCAGAGAAGCATCACTTTGAGACCTACAAAGTAACAGGGCAGAGATTCTGATGTAATTTGTGCATCAGTAGATACAAAATAAATCCAGCAAATTTTAAATATATTCTCCAAAACAAAGATAAGTATTTCACTTTGTCCTGAGCACAGGGATCTTGACTCAAGAGGGAGCTAGGTAGCTGGTTTTATAAGCAGAGCAGTTCAATATTCTTACCCGTTTTCATTTGAAAATTAAGAAATCAATGAAACCTGCTTACACTCACAATTGATCTTGTTGACAAGATCAGAGTTTTATTCCCTAGGGTAGAACTGATGACTGCATACTAGCAGTGACTTTCATTGAGAGATTTCAACTGAATACTTAAATTCAGTTGAACTTCATTTTTCTGTAAATTGCAGAAAAGTGTTCAAGAAATCCATTGTTTTCACTTTCTGTTTTCAGATAAGAACGCCAAGGATACTCAACTCTTTTCCAAAATAGAAAAAGCAAAAGTAAATACAAAGATTGGTAATGTCACTCAGATATTCTGTTACCATTAGAAAAGTGTAATAGTTTGCAATATATTATTTCATTGTAAACATGGATTTTTAATGGACCAAAGATAATGACTATGACCTAATAGTTTGCTGCATAGCTGAGTCCACTGTGTCTTTTTATGTGGTTTGCTAAGCAGGTGTTTTTACTAGATAGAAAATCCAAACACGTGCATTAAAAAATCTTCAGAATTAACCTAAAGAATCCTCAGCAGGAGACAGGCACTATTACAAAGGCTCACAGATTCAGCAAGCTGTAGCAATGACAAAGTTAAGAGAAGCCAGATCAAGTCAAGAATGAGTTTGCAGAGAAAGAAACTTTTATGGAATCTCCTACAGAGTTTCCCTGTAACTCTTCTTTTAGGAATTAGAGTTTGTATTAGCACTGCCAAGGAACTGGAATACCCCTACTATAATAAAACAATACCCTGAATCATAGGAAAAAAAGTAAAATACCAAAAATACTGCGGAAAAGATTTTGAGGAAATAAAAAATACTAATCAATGTATTTGTGTTTCTGTGCTGGCTGGCAGGGATGCACCTACCAGCTCCATTTCATACTACAAACGGCAAGTGAACTGAGCCCAGCTCCCCAGGCAGGCAGATGGGGAGCCACCTATTTAGTATCTCCCCAATATGATATTCAATTTTTTAAAAACAATTTTCAACTTCCAGTTAGGACTTCTGAAAAATTACAATGTTGTTTCTCATAAATAATCCCATTCCAGTCAATCTTGTGTTTGTGCCTTTTGATGCCCTTGAAAGTGCCAGGGGGGAGGGTCCAAAATAGGGCAAGGTGAAGGATTTGCTCTTGACTGGGACTACCTGGGTAAGAGCCTCTGTGTCAGTGGTCACACACAAAACCCCAGCTGGCATTGGGATGACCCCAAACGTTTTGACAGAAGAGTCATCCCATAGGATGACTCCCTGGTTTCTGCCTGACTATACGCTCCAGCACTAAGACTCATTCCACAGCCAAGAAGGGAACACATCACACCCATCCATCCAGCCTTCCCAGTGTTTGTTGCTGTGCCATGACTATTCATCTCTCCTATTTATTTCACAATAGGTGGAAGGAAAAACAAAGCCTTTTCATGAAGTGCATTTACCTGTGTCGTATAAAGCTAAGTAGAACATCTGCAGCGAGTTGCCTGGAGGAAGATGGCTCCTCCTTCTCCCTGGCTAATCGGCACAAAGGCTGGGACAAGGAAGGAGGGATGAAAAGCCTCTTGGCAACCTGGCCCTACCCTTTTGGCAGTTGCACTCTCTTTTTTGTCACTAAGCTGTAAAATGGGAAACAGTCACACAACATTTGTTCCCTTCACAAATAAGGAGGGAGCTGGAACTGATTTATTTATAGAAGTTTTACAGTAAGGGCTTTGCTCTCTGAAGTGACAGGGAATACTAGTATGAATCAGACATATTGGTAAAACCTCATGAGTGTACAAAACCAAACACGTAAGCCCACATCTTATCACCTCCACTTCTAAATTCAAAGCATGTGACACACAACTACTACACCAAGGTCTACTCAAGTTACATTTAGTTAATTACATTAAAGTTTATTTACATATCTTCATCTAAAGCAGTAGGGGAGCATCTTAGCTAGCAAAAATGGACATTGCTTCATTTCTAAATAATGCTTATACCAAAGCATGTAAAGAAAATATTGTTTAACTAAGTCAAGGGTTAAACTTTACTGGAAACACCTCCAAGTTCATTGTGCTGTAAATGAATCCTAGTGCAGCTCAGTCTGCCTGTTGACAGGCAGTATTACTGTAACTCTGAGAAATGTTCTTAAACAACTGTGTTTGCTATGAATGCATAGAATTATACATTGTAAGATCAGTGCCTTCTTGCATCTAGGCAACTGTTGATCAGACATTTGCCAGCTTAGAGCAATATGTCAAAAATTCAGCTAGTCAGCATGAAAACTGTAAACCTCTTGGCAGCAGTGAAAGTAACACCTAAAAAGCTCAAACAAACCCAAGTGTACTTTAAAGCGTCATATAGAAAGAAGCAAGAAAAGTATTAACAACAGAGATTCCTGCATTGTTTCCTTGGCTGATGCCTGATGACAAGCCACATACACTGCTAAATTATAAATTACAAAAAAGACTACATATGTGATCTGGGCAAGTGAGCACAAGAGGGGCCTGCCCTGAGAGGCTCCAGGTGAGCAGCCGCTGGCTGCAGCCCCAGGCATGAGAAGAAAACCTTGGGCACTGCAGCCTGGGAGCCAGCCTGGCAGGTAGAAGGAGAGTATGGCAAAAGCTGCACAGAAGTGCCAATGCAACCCACTCACCAGGGTTTCCTGTATCCTGATTCTCTTGTTGGTTCTAGTGGGAGGCAGGAGGTAAAAAAGCTAGAGAGTATGTCCCTCTTCCATATCAGCAGGGAAACACATTGCACAGGGGAGCTAAGTAGCAACCACGCTGCTCGCTAAGAAGAAATGCAGTAAAAGGGCAGCAGAGGACAAGACACTGAGAGGAGACCATATGACATGTGCTAGCTGGCCTTGTGAGGTCATTTATACAGCAGCTACAGAATTGCTAAAGGATGCTGCTGTGGTTAAGGTTGGTTTTGATCTCTGATAATACCCGTGTGTTTCCCAGTGGGGACTTAGCTATTCAGCCATCCAAATTCAACCAAATTGAAACTTGGCAAAATAGAAGTTTCCTTTTTGGCATCCAAACATTCAAAATACTTTTTTTAATCACTGTTCTTGCATTATGAGTGGAAAAAGACACACGTCCATTCACTAAGCTAAGTAGAAGCATACTAGGACTCCAAATCTCACTTCCTTAAATCACAAAGTAATTTAATTTTGTTTAAAAGTAGCCAGTTAACAGAGCTGGGAGAAGGAGATCAGTTAGAACTATGCATCAAAACTATCTGCTGGCTTTACAAAAATACATTGTCATAAATATCATGGCATAAGCACATTTGAGGTTGATATTGCTAATAACCAGTAGACAGCCTGGGCTCAGTTCTGTGTCTGTCTGGGCTCAGCTGAAGTCAGGCATGTGTCCTGCAACCATTCATGCGCAGCCCTAGATATAGGAAGTTTCTTAAAAGTTTGTAAACACATTAGTTGTTTGTTGGTTTGGGGGAGGGTGTAATTATTTATTTATTTATCTTTAGGCTTTGAGATAACTTGAAAATGTTTTAAATTAAAACTTAGCAAGTGTAAAATACATGATTTAAAATGTCATATGGGGCCCAACCCACACACAAGAAGGAAGATTATGTCTGTATTGTTTGAACTTTAAAGAACAGAGAAGAAACATCTTCCTGTATTGCAGCCTTAGAGGTATGATATGCAGATCTCTATATGAAAGCAGCAGGAAGAATTGCATCACCTTCAGAAAAAGAACCGTACAACTTAGTGAACAAAATACTTAGAGCAAACATTTCCATTGTGATCTTGCTTATTTTGAGCAAGCTGGTCAATTGGCAATACAACTTCAATACCCACCTCTGCACCTGCAGAAGCTGACACTCACACAAGCACACAGGTGTGGCTCCCTCTACTTTCCATCCCCAAAACAATTAAGCAGCTTTCCAACAAGAGGAGCAGAAGCAGAAAAGCTCCCTACATTTAAGACTAAGCTCAGGGAGTTTAAGAATGTAAGGCAGCACCTGTAGTTTTAGACAGCCCAACTGGTCCTTTCCAGCTTTCTCTTCCTACAACATGGCCTCCAAACACCTACCTGGATACTCCGGGCTTGAGGAGAGTGGTAACAGCTGCTTGGCACAAGACTCACAGAGCAAACAGAAACTACCTCCTCAGCTTTCCAAGTGGACTGAAAAAACAGCAGCCTGCCACCAAAGCCAGTAGAGCACCAGTTCCTCAGCAGCCACATCCCAATTAATCAGCCCATAGGTTTGATATCAGCCCCCAGATTTATAACCTCCTCCCTGAGCTCTGACTGGTTCCAATTTCTTCAGCTGATCTGCTCAGCTGTCAGGCAGCAACTGCAGAGGACCCACTGGCCTGCCTGTCCCCAGCACACACCCCAATCCACTAGTCACTGGGTGTTTGTTGGATCTTTCAGCTGAGCTGTCCTGCCCTGCAGAAATACAGGATTCAGATTCTGCTCCTGTTCTCCAGGTGCTTAAAAATATATCCACTGCTGCAAAACAGATAAACGGGTCAGCAGGACATATTCTAAGGCATGAACAAGAGGCAATGGAAGGAAAAGTTGAGAAAAGGGATTATTTTCATGCTGCTATTTTACAGCATTACACGTAATGGGACTGAAAAGTTATTGACTATACTTTTAAGTAACCGTCAGGCACCTAAGGTACTAAGTGCCTTGGACTTGTAATGGCAACTGGACTTTTGATTATATTAATGATTGTCCAACACATTTGATATCCATATTGCCAGGAAGCAAAGTAACATTCAGGCTTTAGGTGACCTTCAGAGCAATCTAAAAGACAGGAAAAAATGAGCCTATGCTACACATGAGCATATGTGTACTTACCACCTTACCACCCGCTATCCTTGCAGCACACATTTTAACCTGAAGAGACAAGACCCAAAGGCTAGGAGCAGGGCTAGCAAGAATAGGGGGAAAAAATGGAAAGGACTGGGGCAAATTGGGTGGCTTGGACCACATGGCTAAGAGCCAGAAGGCCTAAAACTGGGACTGGAAGCCAGCTGGGGAAATATTTGAACCCAGTACAGTTACCCATTAGACAGTTCAAAATATATTATTTAAAATTCTTGTTTGCTCTAGCAAAAGTCTTTCACTTGAATGTCTACAGGAAAAAAGCTAGAGAGGCAGAAAATTGTAACTGATTCCCACCAATTTTTAAATCGCAGCTCATATTTACAGATGCTATGTTCAATACTTCCCAAATTCTAGCTAGGAAATCAAACATGAGGTTATGGAGGAAGGGGATTATATACTTTTAAATCATTCCTCATATACACTTGAGGTGATTTATGTGAATGCTGTGCAATGAGGTCCACATATTTACTTAGAACTATGCACCTTCCAGAAAAGCATAATTAAGTAGTAGCAATTCAATTCAGGTAGATTGTTCAGTTTGCTGTAGTGACCCCTGAACAAGAATGCTTCTCTGCAGAGAACAAATTTAATTAGGACATTTACTGGAAGTGGTAGATGACCTGCCCCATTAAGCCAGTTGACATTTTATTGTAATCTCTGACTGAGGGGGCTATTCATGGAATTTTGCTTTCATTTCAGGTTTCTCTTCCTTAATCCTCCGTGGTACATTATATGTTCTTCCTATAGAAAGGTTATGCTACTAGGATTTCTCTGTATGAAGCACTGACAGCTGGCATTTGCCATCATTTAATTTTTATACAGTCATCTCAGCCAAACCTTAATTAAAGATGCACTTTTTCTCACATAGAAACACTGGATTCCACATCTGAGAGTGACCTTAATAGAACTCCACTTGTGAGCAGCACTCTCGAGTGGAACTGTTGAGATTTGGTCTCTCCTTCATTACCTTCCTTATCAATATTCTTTGACAAAATTAACTAGCATCTTAATCTGGCAAGTGCTCTATGCTACTGAACTCCAACACGTTTTGAACTGACATAGTGTAATAGACATTTGTAATACTTCTTTCCTAGCACATTATGTATAACCAGTAATTCACTTGAACTCAGACTGTAAAACAGGGCTAAATAACAGATTGCCTTTAGACTTCATGTTAATCTACAATATATTACTTTTGATTTACATAACTCCAAAATGTGTTTGGAGCTTTCTCTGTCAGACCCACAACCATGCTGTCAGTATGACTGTATCACCCAGGTACCTATAAAACATGCATAAAGAAATAAAGGTGTGGGGCTAGCACAGTACCATCCTGGTACTGTATTTCTTCTTTCCCTTTTGCTGTTGTTAGAAAATGTACTGCATGACATTCATGCTTATTGAAAAAGCAGAACATTAAAAACCTTCAGGAAATAAACTGATTGTATTCCCCCTTTATCTTATTTGGAGGGATGGTGGAGTAGAGGGAGTAGTGTGATTTACTCTTTTTTTTTTTTTTTTTTTAACTGGCATCATCAGCCTTTGTAAAGCAAATCTGTGTCTGCCCATTCTGCCCATTTTTGTTTTGGTTTGGGTTTTTTTGTTTGTTTTTGTTTTTGGTTTTTTTTTTTTTTTCTGTAGTCTCTCTCTCTTCAAAGCAATAAAATGTCAGTTAACCTTGCAACAATATTTCTTGGAATGTCATGGATTGTTCTTATGAATTTGACATGTCATTTGACTTCAGGGACTGGACCCCTTGTACTGGTTGAAGGACATATGAAAAAAACCCAACAAGTAAGGAATCTGTGTTATGATTTTATCCTAGTCAGTGTTCTGATAAAAATGAATGTAGGGGAGTTTCATCAGTGAATTAAAACTGCTACCTACATCAGGGCTCAGCACATTTGACATACCCTATGCACACCTCTTTGGATGCTTATATTGTTTCCTTCCTTTTCCTTGGCTACAAAAAACCCTAAAGAAACAAATAAATGGAAAAAAAAAACCCAACAAAAAACAAAAACCAAAACCAACGAACCAAACAAAAACCCTAAACTATGAGTTTTCTTACAGATTAATTCCTTAAGCTACTTCCTTTGTCTTTCCCTCTGCTATCCTGATTACCACAAATGCAGTTCCTCCCTGAGCGAGTGACTTTGGAGGCCTGAGTGCGTTGTGCTCTCACCATACCCTGTAGGGAGCAGGGGCCTCACTGACTCAGAAGCCCGTAAGTGGTATCTTGGAGGAGGCTCAACATGAGCAAAACCACAGCATCTGACATACTTCTCTCTGCCTGTTCAAAGAACAGTTGGGAGTGCTGTCAAAAGTTATTCAAGGATATCACCTCTCTGGATGGGCCAGGCTACCGTGTTTTAAGTAAATTGATCATCCATCAAATAGCTTTGTTTCAATACTTCGAAAGGATATTACGTCTCAGGAAACTAACAGATTTCTGTGCACCTTTACCATGCACCTTCCCTACCTAAAATCTCTGCAATTTGTATCCATTCTGGATCAGCTTTAACACAAAATTTTAGTGAGCTGCTCTTAAAAATGCCATTGAGAGATCTGACAGACAGATAGAAAGGGCTCTGTCTTGTAGATCCCTAATGATACCTCCAGCAAACCATTTAAGCAAATGCTTAAAGTCCATTTATGTATTTTCCAAAACCAATTGGTTTATTCACATGCATGGGATTAAGTGTGTGCTTAAAAAATTCAGCAGGATTAAGTGTTTGGGGCTAGAGGTTTTGAGGGGTTTTTTGCAAAGCAAAGCTCGAAGTGGACACTTTTCTCCCATCATTCTACATTGTTTTCATACTAGAAACGTGACAACATTTGGTTTTGCACATCTAATTGTTGCACAAATTTGGCATGAGCTGCGCTCAGACAATCTGATACAATTGTTATTCATTATTCTGGGAATCCTAAATGCTGATGTAATGTAGGAATGTACAGGTTTTTTTCAGGGTGAGGAGACAGGATAGGGGAGAGAGGGCTTAACCTCACAATATTTAAAATGAAGGCTGACTTCCAGTTCTACAGGGAATTTAGAGGATGTCTTCGCTAAAAGCAGATGCGTATATACATATGTGTTTACACATATGTTCACACACAGTCAAGCTTGCTACAGGACCTACAGGAATAAGACTGAACTTGAATAAATTCATCCCCTAATCAATGGGCAACTGGTCACTCAGACAGGAGGGTCAAAGGCATTGGCTGTGGGCCATGCCACATGGCTGTGTTAGTTGGCTGTGGAAACTCAATAGATTAGCCATGCTAGTCAAAAGGATTTTCACAACAAGGCAGGTTAACCTTTTGTAATGCTAAAAGTAGAGGACAACATTTCCAGTTCAGCTACTGGGAAGTGTGTTATAGCTGTTGTGTCAGCTCTATTGCTTAAACAGCAGTCTCCCCTCTGCTCCCAGGTGACCTTTGCTGAGCTGACTGCATCTTCTGAAATTATCCTCAAGCTGGACTTGAATTTACACCTCAGCTATAGCTGGCAACAAAATCTCAGTAGCAAAACTGTACCTGGCCAAATAGTCTCTGTACTTACCTAGTTCCCTCAACAGGTTTAAAGTTGGTGCAGGTGTGTCAAACACTGCAGTGTAACCAATGCTGACATGAACTGGAAGCGCTGGATTAGCAAGAGGACACTTTCATAAATTTTTTAGCGTAGCTGGAGTTAAATGTACTCTCATTCTGAGAAGGCACAAATTAGATCCCAATATGATGTCCTCAAAATACTTAAAAATATTACAGCAACTTCTTTCAGCTTTCACAAAATTTCCAGTTTAGAATCTGCAGCCTGTACTATATAGGCACTCAGGAAACTTCTCCCAGATGCTATCAAATACTATGGCTTCTAAACAGGCAATGGCAACATTAATATTTGCATTCATCTCTACTTTTTGTAATGCTTTCCTTCCTTGGAGATACTTGGGACCGCCTTCCAAACAATCCAGAAGCCAGTTTTATAAAAACAGCTACAAAAGATGCACGTGCAAAACCAACTAGTTTTCACTGAGCTCTGTGACAATTCAGTTTTAACCAGCCTGGCATGAGAAAGACAACTCTGATTAGATACAACGATACAGATATATTCTGGAAACCAAAGGAGCCTTCATATTCAACACCTTTTAGACTTTATGCAGTACGTGCTGTACAAACAAGTGCTGAGTTCATTGGAGGAGAAGACAATAATTCTAACAGACTTCTGGAAATATTTTGTCAAATGCTGTATAAATTAATGCTTTTAGTCTAAGGCCAGAAAGAGATGCCAATGGAAGAAGATTCAGGAGCAGGCACAAGTCAGGAGTGACAGAAGGAATGAATTTACTACTTACACAGCTAGAACCAAGCAATGAACAAGATCAGAGCTGCTAAGATAAACCAAAACAAAAAACTAAGGCTAAAGGCTTGACCAAGTATGCCTATAAACAGTTAATAAATTAAGTACATGCATTTGCCATATTTTATAGAAGGAACCTTACATTAGAGGTTGGAGAACAAATAGGTGCGATCTTCCCATTTGATGCTCATACTTCCCATCTGGAGATGCAATAGATCCTCCTTTCCCATCAATTTCATATTTAAAGACCCCTTAGCAGGAATTTGCTTATTTTTTTAGCGTCATAACACATCCAGGAATTTCAATATTAAGATGATTTTTTTGTTTATTTTAAGCAATTGTATTCCTTAGATATTTATTTCCTACAATACTCTCATTGTGTCAGTTATAATCATTCACAGAAATCAGTAATTATGGTAAAGGATTTACAAAACCTGTTCCTTGGAATACTTTGTATTTGTCACTTGAATTCTTCTGTTCCCAACTTATGTCTGTAGATATACAACCTCTGCTTCCCATTCCAGCTGCCTGCTCTGGCATGTGGTACGCCAGCTTTTGATGTGGTCACAGCTGCCCAGCACCCGCCTGTAGACTGGAGTGACTGAGCAACTGACCAAGAGAGCTGGATGGAGATCTGGGTCATAACTTCACTGTTCACAAACTTAGTCAGATTTTAGCCAACCTGCAGTTCTTCTGTGCCTTAATATCAATAATGCCATCTGGGAAATGAAAAGAAAGAAAGAAAGAAACAAAAAGTTCCTTTTCAGAATTTCTTTAAGAAGCTGTTACAGAGGTGACATACAACAGAGAAATGCACTTTTTCCTCCTATCTTAAGTCAAGAGGATCAAGCATCTCTTAGGATTTTGCCAGTTGTAAGTTATAGTTAGTATCTTAATGTTGTCTGTTTTGGAGCTCTAGAGTTAGTAGATTAAGAGTTAGATGCCTCTTTTTCCTCTGTTAAATCTGCGGTAGTCATACAGGCATTTCATCTAGGTAGCTAGAAAGGTAGATCCAAAAGAAAATAATCTGCTAAAGTAAGTATCTGATACTGACTACAGAGGGAGCCTAACTACTACCTAAGCCTGGATGCCTCACTTCTACATAGCCAAGTTAGGTGAGGAGGTGAAACCCACTCATAGTACCTAAACACAGTTAAATGCACAGCTTGAATTGGAGGGCTTAAAAATAGAGTATAGGTCATATAGAGAGAGGTCTTGATAATTTTCAACTAAACAAAATGACACAGATTAAGGGGAATGTAAGAATTCACGGCCAATGCTGCTTTAGCTGGAGTGATGTCCAAGCAATCTGCCATACAGCTGTTGTGAATGGTCCTGAAGCCAGTAATAACCCAAAGCAAACTGAAAACTGTAGATCAAGACACACCCTAGTATTCAGGCAGAGAAAAGCTTACACATCACAAGACTCTTCCTCTCAGCAAGAGGACTGAGGGCACACTCATGGCAGATGATGGGCATCAGTGGAAGAAAGCTACTTAAAGTATCTCTGAATGCAGGAGCTTACATGAGTGAGAGGATCCAGATTTTTAGCCTTACACCAAACAACTACAGAAGCAGACTTTCTAAAACTCTAGCAACTGACACATTTCTGATTTATAATCATTCCATGAAGCATTAGGATTAGTCATTCATATAGGTTGTGCTGCACATAAAGGTCCTGAATTATAACTTACCAAAACATAGTTTACAGCCTGAGTGATCAAAGAAAGATGAAACAAAATTCTCATTTGCATCATAGAAAATAATTTACAGCAGTACACATGCTGTCTGAGGACTCCTGGGGCAGCTCAGCCAATACAGATAAATTAGACTAAAAGGAGGTGCAAGGGATATGTAAGACTTCCAAGAGATGGACATTCTGTCTCAAATAGCTGCATCCCAACTGCTGCACCACTGCTGATCACAAACAGCCTGTTTACCATTTCCAAGTGTACTGCCATAGCATTATGCTCCTGAGGTACTCAATCCTAACCATGAGATCTGTGTCTGGGTGGCAACAAACTCAGCTCAGAATGGCTTGTGATGCAAAACAGTTTTATTGTGTCACCTCCTCTTAAAATCAAGAAAAGAGCAGCCAATTTCTTAATAATGGACAGAAGGGTTAAGATAAAAGAGAATTAGGTCCCTGAGCCCTTGAAATTTCCAGCTTCAGCGTCCCCCAGAGATCATCTATGAAATGTTACAGTCTTGCTACAGTGAATGTATTCATGACCACACAGGGCTACCCATGTTTGTGCAGCACAGCCTGCAAACTCCATGACTGCAGCAAAGATTATTTTCTAATATAAATAAAACAATATTCTAGGACTCCCTCCAGGGCCATTAAGCTTTCCTCTGCTCAGTTAGTTTTGGCTTTGGAAAACTACGATAAAAATGTATGTTAACTGTGGTTCTTCCACTTTCTCAAGCATGTGGGAATTCTGGGGAGTACAAATGAAAAAGGGAAAAAATGTTATTTAAAATTCTTCATATATCTATTTACATACATATGACATTTAAATTAATGTTAAACATATTTTACATTACATATTGGTCTGTCTATCCATCTATCTACGTATAGATATATATATTAGTAAAATTCACAAGAAACTAAAGACACAGCCACTTGAAAACCTCCTCTGTGTTCCTCATGATAGTCTAAGCTATCAAACCCACGTGGCCACCAAACTGCCCGTTGGAGTTACCCTGCTCTTGTACAAACTCCCAAGCCACTTACAGTTTGGGAGAGTTAACCCAGGTAGAAGTCATGCCTGGTGCCATTCTAACAATTTAACAATACCAAAGGTCAAGGTCCAGTGCCCAGCACTGTCTATTAAACACACAATAGCCAGAAGATCTCATAGGAAAGTCATCTCTATACCACTGTCATTCTGCTAATTGAGTTTCTGTAGCAACATCAGCTCTTCACTGTCATTCCTCTGGTTTGATTGCCATAGTAAGATCAGACTGAATTTCTGTGCTCCTGCCATGGTGCAGTCCCTGGCCTGATGTCTGTTGTGCAGCCTCACTGACGTAGCTTTGTGGTTTCAACCTAGGTGAAGTAAGTACAAAAGCGAAGTAGGATCCCCCGGACTCCAACCCTCTTCCCTCTCCTAGTAGCCCAGGCCAAATCAGAGCCCACTATCAACACACCCCAGCTGAGGTACGCCTCCCAAGGCCTATCTTGTACAGTTCCTTTTTGCTTTCTGGCAGTAAGGTGCAGGGAGACTCTAACCACAGTTTTATAGTCAGAACATTGTCAAATTCCATCTGAAGTGAAAAAAAACCAGGTATGATGAACTATGAATAAGAAACAGTCCAGATCCCGTGAACGATGCTGGCAGGTGCTGGCCTTGCTTCTGTCCCACTGCAAGGGAGGTCTATTGTTCTAGAAGTTCTATAAGTATTTTGTTCTGTAAGTTCTATTCTTCTAACCCCTCCAGTTCTTATACAACTAGAGTTCCTTTGCAAGCAGAAAAATTGCTAGAGAGATGCAGACAGCCAAACCCGAGTGTGTTTCACCAGCTAGCCTATCTTTGGAGAGGCATGACTCTGGGAAGTGTGGTCTGAACATCTGAGCTCACACAGTCAGGTTTCTGATCTTGGCCTGTGTGTGCAGACGTAACCAGAACCCTGATGTAGCTACCTAACTGTGCACACAAGATGCACAGCCTGTTCAGCTGCAGGAGACCTGAGAATGGGCTTTTCGTCCTGGAGTGACAGCAGTACACCTTGATCCAAACTCATCCAGGTGAGTGAGGAAGCCACTACTAAAAAGAAATGCTGTAGTTCTTGTAAGGAGGTGCACGTGTAGCTGGTTTTCACCATAAGCACCGGGCAAAGTAATATGCTGCCATGCACCAGGGGATGTATGCATGGTGGCACCTACCCTTTACAGAAAAGACCTTAGAGAACAGGCCCCGATTACCAGACTATGAGCACAACACTGCCTACAATTATGTTGCCTGTTAGTAATGGGCAATTGAGCATTTGAATCTGTTTTCACAAGCAAAGCAGAGATGCAATCAGCTGCAGGCTCTGGAGAACTGGAAGTAAGCAAAAGCTTCCCAAACACAGTCCATGAATAAAAAGACCCCAGAAGGCAGGAGCAATCTGTTCATCACAAACAAATGCATCCCAGGAACATTAACTTCCTGAGAAAATTAAATACTGTGGATTTTTTGGCACATACCAGAAAGCTAAATATATTTCCTTAACTGCAAACAGTTATTAAACACAGTAGATTATACAAATAGATAAAAACCCATTTCATTAACTAGGTATATCTTTGTTTTCAAAAATATTTCAGTAAAATGAAAAAGACTTCCTTGCCAGTGTGGAATGGGGTTTTAAGGCACCTGCAACACCTTTAACCACTTCAGCAACCTGACAATGCTGTCCCATGTGAACAGGAAAAGCACCTCTCCCTACTCGGGTTGTTTAAGTGCAATATATTTCTGTGCAGTGCTGAACTGTGTAGTTTCAAAGGAGCAGAGAAGCAATACTTAGCACTGCAAAGGCACCATTTACTACGCTAAACTACACTTGACTACTGACAAAAATCCTCTCAAAATCAAAATCAAGTCCATCAACATCAACAGGAAATATAATGCAGCTGGAACTATTTCCTTGTATTTGAAAGAGAACTAATTACAGGAATATAAAACACCAGGATTGGACCTTATATTTACTAATAATGATTGAATCACTCCCAATGTTTCCTCCAAACTGGGTCTCAACCTGAGTGGGAAAAATCCCAGAGATACTATGTTAAGCCGTATTCAAGCTCCAAACCTCCCAGAGTATCTTTGATTTTCTGTCATTAATGAAGATCTACTTAAGGAATCACTGTTCCTTATGTTGTAATCCCTTGCACTACAACTAAGGCTGGTGACATCCTGTTGCACCGAAGCATCAGCACCAGTAAACCCAAGCGTTAGCATGGTGTAATGCTTTTACTCCAGTTAGCTAACTATAGCCTTGTGGATTCATCCTCCAAATGCTGTGTGCATTTACTTGCTTGATTGTGCTCTGCAGACTGAAGTACAGCTGTCCCAAATCAGCGATCTAATCTGTGACCCAAACAAGATAGAAGTACCAAGGTAGAAACCCTAACACTGAAGCCACTAGTGAGTGAAAGCTCCTGAGTATTGCACTTTTACAGCATTTGATCAAACTTTAGTACATAATGTACAACTCTTCAAGCTTTCGGCACTCTTCAACCATTCTGGCAGAAGCAACAATGGTGGCAATGATGGGATCTTTAGCAACCAAAAAAGAAGTATCTTAAAAAAAAAAAAAAAACCCACAAAAAAACCCTCTACTCTTAACACACCATTTTGATCACACAAGTTCAGTCCATTGTATCCTTTCACGTGCTTAAAAAGGAAAATGATAAAAATTTACAAGACACCATGAGTCAGAGGAACAGACAACAAATTAGTCATCATAGGAAACCCACAGCTCCTCCCTTTTGTTGTTTCACCAGTTTAAATCATTTTATGGCGCTCTTCTATTCTAATAGTGTTCTTTTGGAAATCCATTCTACTACTAATTTAATCTTGAAGTGAAGCTGGCTAATGCTGTGTGGATGTTCAGCTATGTCCTCTGGGAGGGACCCCTCTCTCTCTAACCAAGACATGTGCAAGTTTAGCAGAAAGTATAAAATGAGATCTACTTTTGTTACCATGATGGCTATGCAATGTCTTTTGTGACCAGGACAACAAAGATGCAATTAGAGTACTAAATGTGTATGCTCACATTTCAACCTGTAAATAAATGAAAACAAATCACAGGGAGAATGTGTCTTGATTTAAGAAATGGGACTTTGCAAGAAAAAAACATTATCTGAAACTTCCACTGAGTTGCAAGGTATCATGTTGCACCAGGCATATGTGATGAAGAAAGCTAATGTGCTACAAGGCACAGAGTTTTCTAAGGCACCTTGTGAATAGAAAGCTACATTCAGCTCGTTGCTATCAGGCAACAGCAGTGAACAATGATGAAAGAAAACCAAAAGAAAGTAAAGTAACGTATATTTGGAGCTTTTAAATATTTGTGTTTCAGTAATAGATTTTAGAGTCATGTTGAAGTCATGTTGAATCACAAATCATGATGGAAAACAGTATTTCAAAGCAAGTGATATTTTCAAATTTATATTCTCGGTCTTTCGTTATAATCACTGCCTAAACCTCTCTGACCAGATTTTTAAGTTACAGAAAAAGAATTCCATTCAAAATCAAAAGACTAAAAATCCATGTAACTAGGATGATGCTTACAGCTTCTATGCTGTTCTGCTTTTTCACTAGTTCCTTTCCCCATCCCAGGTTTTTAGGCAGTAAGCTCTTTGTGTTTGCCCCCTGCTCTGCTTATTCAGTGCATAGCACCATTTGAGTTAACTATAAATAATGAAGTTTGCTTCTCAACATTTCAGACTGCATTTGACCTATATTTCAGCAGGCTGTGCTTTGCATCAGAAAATGCCTTGTAAAAGTGGACAGGCACAACACCAAGTTTTGCTGTGTTGAACAGTGATAGAAAATGACCTTCTAATGCAGGTAGAAAGATTGAGTCATTGCTAGTCTCTTCAAATATCAAAAAAAATTGTGGATGTCTAAACCAATCCGTGTTTTGAAATGCTTTGTGTTTGATCCTATCTACAAAATAAAATAAATTGGGATACATAGAATCAGGTTCTTGGCTTCTGTTAATCTACTACAGTCTGCTTGCGTGGGGAAGAGAGAGACAGTAACTGGTAACAAGGTCAGTTGGGTTTTGCAGTCTCGTCTCATGCTTCACTTGCATTCATTTCCAGAAATGTCTGCATCCTTCTGGCTGTCTTAAATGCCTTCTAAATCCCTGTTGTTCTTCACGTCTGTTTAAATACTGGGACTGGAGCTGCAATCAATGAGATGGAAGACCAAAAGTCACTACAAGCATGCTTCAAGGTTAGAATCAAAAATCAAAATTAAGTAATGCTAATTAAGTTCTTGACCTCTGTAGAGCAGAATTATGACCTTTTGTTGGTAAACTTTGGAACTTATCACGTGAATTTTCTCCACTGAAGAAAATACGTAATATACACATAAACCACTAAATTATGTGACAATGATCCAAAATAACATGTTTTATAACAGACTTTTTTCCCTCCGAGATTGGAAAGGATTGAAGACCTTAAAAATATGTTTAGCCAACACAGCTAACAGAAATGATCAAACTAATGGTGTACATTGTGTTGGTATAGCAGATGGAATTGTGGGACAGGAAGTGTTTCATTGCCTGTTTTAAGAAAAAAATCAGTCAAATTGTGTCTAGTATGATTCACAACAGCAGCAAAACACTTTGGATTTGCTTCCAGTTCTGTTAGAAAACAGCTGAACATATTGCCACATGAATTTTTGCTGTTGAAAGTGCTGAAAAAACATCTTGTTCTCAAATACCCTGATATTGGCTGTCTGTCACAAAGGGCATATAGAGTCAAACTACTGCAGCACTGCAGGCTGAAGTAGAGAAGTCCATGCTCCTGAGAACAGAAACATCATACCCATCTGAAAGGAACACTGAATGAAACAGCAGCATAACCAGACATGGAAGAATTTACTCTGCACTGAAAGCAGAGAAGCAAAGTACCACAGCCTTCAAATCAGTTCCCCAGCCTTGGTACGAAGACAGCAACAAAGCCCAGTTACTTCTGCATGCAGCCCTCTTAACTCTTATGGCTTTAAGCTGAAAGCTGGTAGATTTAGATTAGGTATTAGGAAGAAATTATTCACTGTGAGGGCAGTGAGGCACTGGCACAGGTTGCCCAGAGAAGCTGTGGATGCCCCATCCCTGGAAGTGTTCATGGCCAGATTGGATGGAACTTTGGGCAACCTGGTCTGGTGGAAGGTGTCCCTGCCCATGGAAGTTCCAACTCAAACCATTCTATGATTCCTTAAGGAGGCCTTCCAAGGACTCCCCTCTTACTCACATTTGGAAAGGTTCACTTTCACTCTGGTTCCTAATTCTACAATTGCCAATGTATGGAGAACTGCTGAGTTACATATACAGAGCTGCCACAAAGGCTGGATGTTGTAACAACCTTGTGTAGCAAACAGTTATGCTTGAAGCAGAATCCATGCTCATCAAGAATATGGCATAAAACCCTGTAACATTTATAATAATTCAGTGTTATGCCTGTTCAACGCACATTAAAAAAATGGGGTTATTCACCTAGTCTAACTGATGCTGTTGTGTATTGTGCACTCTTTCAACAGAGAAAGCAGAAAGCTTCATGATTCAAATCATGATTCAGAATATATATAGAAGTTGCACAAACCTGCATGCACAATGGTGAAATTAATTCTCCATTGAATGCATATGGTAGGGCATGCATACTTTCAAGATGGCTTAATTAAACAAACAAAAAACCCTAACAAAAAAACTAACAACAAAAAACAAACAGAAACTTGAGGAAGTTTCTTTTGTCAGATTCCGTGATATAACTTGGCTGCCTGTTCTGGCAGAGGAGAAAGATTCAAATGGGATCCTTGCACTGTGGCAGTAAGGCTACAGTCTGCCTTTGCTTTGGACAGGGTGAGGATGTCAGCCCTGCCCTAAAACAATCTCCAAGACAAACAAACCATCAAAACAGAAACAAACAAACAAACCCTGCCCAGACTGTGCGCACATGGAATTCGTATCCATGATAGTATATTAAAATCACATCAGCGGAATGCCAGCAAAGTCACTGAAATTAATGTGAAAAACAGTGCTGGTGACAGCAGTCAGACCAAAGCTGACTGACCACAGCTCTCTGCTCCTACTGCAATACCAGTGAAGGATTTCCTTCCAGCCGATGGTAATTCAGCTGATGATAAAGAAGATGATTTCTCTTCAGAGAATAAACACGTCCAGAGGTTCAGGAGGCAAATATAAAATAAAAGAACAGCTCTAGTATAGAAGAAGAGCTCTCCCTTTGCTTTAGCACCTTTTCTCAGTGCCATTTTACCACACTGTCCATGGGACATTCAGATACTTCCTCAAAGGACTCTGAGCAAACAGTACACAGAACAGCCAGCACGGATGCTTAAGACATACTTTGTACAGACCCTACTCTATGTGGAAGAGAATCATGCCAAGCTCAGGGTCTCTAGATTACTTGATATTTTGATACAGCTTCCTTTCCCTGAAAGCTCCTGCCAGTCTCATACTTTAAATCTTCCTACATACATCCATCATTGTCATGACTCCTCCATAAAAAACCCAGAATGGTAGCTGACCCAGGAGCAGGACTCTGGGCAGTGGATGGATTTCCACTTTCCAGTCCTCTGCCATTTCTTCTCCGTTCACCTTGTAACAGACAGAACTACCCAGTAGAAAAACCCTCTTAACCTCAGAGCAACTCACTACAAGGGAGCAGAAACTTTTGCTCTCACTGCTGATGCAGGAGATATCTCAAACAACTTCAGCTAGAACACAGGCTTGCCCTTGGAAAGCAGAGCCAAGTACTAAGCCCATAAAAATGAGTGTACGGTGCATAGCAGTCACTTACTTTGGAAGTCAAGGCTTCAGTTTTTATTCTCCCATTTCAGTTTTTTATTTTAAATTAATCTGTTATCCTCTGCAAATAAAAATGCAACATCAGAATTATATTTTCAGACAGTAACAGTAATTTTTTTCTTGCTGTGTCCCACTCTGCAAGTCTGCCATTTCAAGTAGCTCTCCCATTTCCCCTATGCGTTTTCCTTCTGTGGTTTCAAGGCTCTTATTTTAGGAAATAGGAAGCTTCATACACCACTAGGAAATAGGAAGCTTCATACACCACCTCCGCATTAGACACTACACTCTATATTATGAACTATTGCCCATTTTTTACATAGATAAAATCAAGCAATGTATCTGGAACCCTTCAGGAAGATATTTTAATGAATGCTTATTTCTGAGCACATAAGTATTAATGCAGTGGGATCACTCACTCATTTTGTTGTCTTGCTGGGTGAATTTCAGTTTTATTTCTGTTCTAATTTTATTCAAAAATTAACAAAAATGTTCTTTCATCCTAAGGAATACCATTCATCAAAAAGATCATATTTCAGTGTGTGATAGTCTGAAATCCAGATCAATCACCATGATGTTAACCTCTAACATTTCAATGCAGTTGTCTTTATTTTACTTCAGTTGATAAACCTGCGTAAATTTAATATCATTGTGTAAATGATGATGGCATTAGAAATACACAATATTAAGCATTCAAGGCTATTAAACAGAGACCTAGATGGGTCCACCAGTGTATACAGACTGCAGTGGAACTGGACTGTCTGTCAGAAAGAAGGCCAACTCTCTGAATTCCTTAGGATTTTCCTTTGCCTTCCAAGCAATTGATCCCAGGCCAACACAATCACTCTAAACAATGGGTGGGTCAAATTATTAATGCTTGTCTGTATTTGTGACAAGGCAAGGGGTACCTATGTATATCACTATGTATTTTCTCATGTATGCTATCAAGCAATAGCTGACTTGACAGATAACAAACTCATATGCAAACTGCATTTGTGTGCAGACCATAACCCAGGGATTATACTATTATTACTGGGTGCATTTCAATAGGATACTTAGGCATAAGGATGTCTTACAAATAACACAAATGAAAACAACTGCAAATTCTAAGCAGTATATACACACAGAGGCTGGGCAGATCCACTTCAGTATTACAGCCTAACTGTATTTGTCTATTAATTTAAAAGGGAAACCTGTTAGTCAATAACAGGTTTGGTTCAGAAATAAACCTTATTTTTAAAAAAAATAATCTTAATGGCTGCAGAATGGCATTTAATGCAATAGATTTCTAGAATATAATCCCATGAGTTCATATCATGAAAGGAAAATACAAAAGAACCAAGATACATGCAATTCCCAATACACTAAGAATCTATATTAGTGCATTAACTGAAGTAGTTTTCAAATTACGATTGTTGTTGCAAGCCTTTTTTAGACCAATGCTCTTTACTTTGCAATTCTTTGACTATAAATGCAGAAATTGAAGTGAAAGGTTTGGCTCATTAAGGACCAAACAGAGAAGAACATTGTACAAAACCATATTGCTACGTAATTACAGCAGAGCAGAATGAATCCTAACTGAGGAGGTAGTTGTAGGAACAAGCACCATACAAAACATGTCATAAATCCATGACACAATTAGTTGAAGATGCAATTACCTAAAGACCTGCAATATGATATTAAAGTACATATTAAAAAATAATGTAGCATTTGGAAAGAGTTAAACAGATTATTTTTCTTTTAAGTGACAACCTTTGGGCTGCACAAATGTGTTCTTTAACTGGCAAAATTAAATGATGAATTATAGGGACATTTTCTGTAGGTAATATAAAATAGTTTCTAAATCCCAGCATTTTAAAAGCAACTTTACTACTCAAAATGGAGAACAAAACTTATTTTCAATGAACAATTCTACCATGAGGGTTTTGTTAGCTAATTTCTTCAGGAATATTTAATCTGCGTGTATGTGTTTCTCTCCCTCTCCAGAGATACAGGTGATATACAGCTAGAGTTCCCTGAATTCGCCAGAGGACTGTGCTAATAGTTAGAAGCCCGGGAGTTTACAACAAATGGAGAAACTTGCCCAACCCCAGGAGCTTTTTTGAGTGTAATTAATTCACAGTGCTTCATTTTTGTTCAGGTGACGTGGAAGAAATACACAGAATAGCAGCTCTTTGGCCTTCTGGGAGCGCAGCCAACAAAGCAGATAACTGATACTTATTACTCTTCCTTTCTTTTGGAGAATTTCTTAACCCTCAACTTTTCTGTGGAAGAGCTCCTTAAAATCATCTTCACATGCACAATCGGAACACCTCTACAGTCCTGTGAACACTCCCAGCTTGCTCCATAACCAGCTGCAATCCAGATGCCATGTGACTGCATCAGTGTAATGCTGAGTCCAGGCTATAAATCCTACCTTGCCGAGAGCAGACATGCAGCTGTCTGCACCATGCATGAATGTCCTTGATGTCTCAGGACGAGCTCACCAGTAAGCCAAGGACACTGAGGGATCCGGAGAGCGTCAGCGCAACCAGACCAGCCAGGGGAGGGAGCTCACTTCATGGGCAGGTTTAACATCTTGCCAGCCGTGCAACACCTCTGTGTACCTCCAGCTGCAGATATTGCCTGGACAGAGGTGCCTCTGACAACTTCTGCTAGTCCCAGCATGAGATGTGGTGTGTGTACCACGTGAGGTGGCAGAGGAGAGACTGCTGTTTCACTAACACCTTTGAGATCAGTTTGAGCACAGGACCTGGCACTTCAGCCTCCTGATTATTCTAGGCCTCCTTGTATGCCAGAGCTGGGTCATGTCTGGGCTTACAGTTCTTTGTATCCTTTAAGAAAAGAAGTTTATTTAAGTTACAAAGCCCAGACCTTCTATAATTGTCCTTAAGAGTGCCAGTTCTGTATACATTAAGTTCAGAAATATTAATGGCATCACAGGCTGAACTTGAGTGTGTTTGAACACTTGGTTAATTGGAATACTTGGTCTCTCTCTGCTCTGGATCTCACAGATATGTTGGACTCACCTCAGCCACATCATTTTGTTGTTCATTTCCAGTATGACTTGCTCTTCAATTCCACAAGCTTAACTTCAGTGGTTAAGCTAATTTCTTCAGTGTTAACCTTTGCATTCAGTACAGATTTTTTCCATTAGTGATTAGAGAAAGAACTGCCACAACCGGCTCTCTGCCTTCCTTTGGCCCATTACTTGGTACCTCTCATGGCCCTGTCCTGTTCCACTGGCATACAATAGTGATATTACAGAAAATCCAGAATGCTTCTCAACTTTGATAAGGCTGTAATATTAATCTGTGTACGCTACTAGAAATGCATTTAAACATTTTGTTACCAGACATCACATAATCTCACTTACATCAGAACAATATAAAACATTTTCAGACTGGCTAATCTAAGATGCTATATTTCTGCTGCATAATGTTGTGTCTAACAAATGTACAGCTGCCTTACACCAAAGCTTGCAGTTATTTAGTCTTTGAGGCCTGTTTTAGACTGACAATAATAAGTTTAGAAAGATGTTTTCAACGGTTCCCCAAAGACTTTTGACCTGCCAAGATCAAATAAAACTTTGTCATAATATAGGCACAATAGGTTAAACATGTTTTTTAGGTTTAAATCTTTTTCCAGTAGTGGCATTTTAATCTGCAAGCCAGAAAGCTATATCAAGACCATACACTGATATATTCCCAATAGGAAACCAAAGCAAAATATGCAAAAAAACCACTGAAGCCTATTGCAATCTCACGGTCCTGAAATGAGTATTTCCCCCAAAAGTCAAATCACTAATGGTGATACAGCTATTCCTGCTTTTTAGTTACAGCTGTGCTTCATTGCCTGTATAATTGTAGAATGTAAAAAGGAAGGAAGCAGAGGAGGCATTAAAGTTGCTGATGTTTTTCATGGGGTCTTTTTCTGTCCCAAGCGTGGGAGGTGAGAAAACATCAGAACTTTGGGTGCAGTAAGGGCAGCTAATGACACTCAACTGGATGTGAAATGTCTTTTATGGGTAGGATAGAAATATGGCCAGGGCAAACTGTTTTGTGGACAGATGGGCAAAAATTTCTTGGAGCAAATCCATGGCAGCAGAGTCGTGCTTTAAAAATAGAACTAGTGGGGTTGTTTTTATTTTAGCTTTAGCTTCTTCTCCATCCAGAGTTTGTCACTGCAGCAAAATAATTTGGAATAGTGACACCAGTGCAGAGGAAGATAAGAGGAGGTTTTCTGTACTTTTTCAAAGTCTGCTGAGGTAACTGGGAGTTTTCTTTTGGATTCCTGAAACTTCTGTGCATCCCCAATGAGAAAAGGGCACTTTTCCACAGAAATACATCACACTTCTGCTGTATCATAGACATTGATTTATTGGACAATAAATGAATACCCCTGTTTCTCTGTCCACACCATCACGAAGGGCTTCAGAGCTTCTTGAACAGGTTCCTTTCTCCTGTCTTTGTATGAAGAACACTGAATTTTGATAGCATGGGTATGTTTACTCCTGCCATTTGTATTTCTGCACATACCCCTGTTATCACAAGTTCATTAGATTATTTTTATTATTATTATTGATTCAGGTAGTTTATAATACTAATCAAGTAGGTGTCTGAATAGCGTAATTCATAAACCAGTGCCTTATTTTTTGCATAGGGAAATGATGTTTATGTGGCCATGATATCTGTATGAACATGATCCTATCCATCTGTCTCCCAGGTCTCCCCCAATAGTAGCCAAATACTTTTACCAGTCTTAGCTGAATTTAACAGAAAGTTCACTGCTGTTAAGAGAGAGAGAGGATCTGCTACTACTGCCTCTGCTGACAGTAAGACAAGGTGCTCTAATTCCTCATTCACTTGGTCCTACTGAGCAGGGTAGGCCAGGCAGCTAACCTGACCCATCACTGCACATGCTGCCTGGTGCTAGACCAGCAGGATGGAGGTGGGGAGAGGGTGCTGAGGACATCAGTTTGTGATGGGGGATCTGAGGAGCTGTGGTACCCAAAGAAGTGAAGAGCCAGACCTGGGGTTATTAAAGGAGAAGGGAGACTGGACAACACCGCAAAACTGAGGGCATGCCAGTAAAGCTGTACAAAACACACAAAGAAGAGAGACACCTGTGGCAAGGGCAAGGAGAAGGAACCAGGGGTCTTGCAGCAGGGCCTGCGTTGTACTGACAACAGATCAGGAATCCATAGGAATCCTCAGTTCCTCTGTTCAGGGAACAACTTGTTATGAACACTCCGGATAGGATATTTGGTGTAAATCTGCTTACATTGGCACCATACCAAAACTGTGGTTTTGCTGGTATTCTCTGAATCCAAGGGTAGGCTGACCTTCTATTTCCCATCTTTTCCTTCAGATGTACCAACACTCCAGTTTATGGGAAAAAGTTGGTCTTTTTAGTAAAACCAGAAATTCTAGCATAAAGGTTAGAAATGGCTTCACAACAAACCCCTGATAATAGTTTCTGAGAAATCCATCTTCTTTTCAGCTAGTGCTGCCCTCTCTCCATTTTTCTGGACATGGAAACCAATTTCTTTTTTTATTAAAGAAACATTGAGGATTTTATCTCAATATTTTTTTTAAAGTTACGATTTTTTTAGCCAAGTTCAAAGATTTTATTTTAAAATGGTTGCTCTTGTCAATACTGGGTAGCAGTTGTGGAGGAGAGCTTCTGTTCCCAGCTCTGCCAATGATTCCTCATGGGACCTAGCCATTTAAATTTCATGCTTTCTCAGTTTAACCCATCTGTAAAATGAATGCAATAAGCAAGTTCATGAAGTTGTTGGGAGGCCTTTTTAATGCCTGACAAGTATTTTGATGTCATCTCACAGTTGCTTGCATAAGCAGAGTATGGTTATTCTAAGTGCTTTTTAATTCCTGCTTTCCTCTCTCAGCCCAGTCTTGGTTTTGTAAATTTTTGTTGCAGCCTTGTCACAAAACACTCTGGTTTCATCCTGTGGAATCTGTTGAATTTGTGCTTGATAGGGATCAGAAATGAGTTTCTCTTTTAAAGCACAGATATCATATTATGCATTTTCTAAGGATGTATCTCCTTCTCAATTAACTTCTTCTGGCACCTTACCAGATTTTAGTACTGTAAAATTTAAAGAATCTGGAATCCACATTGTACATGTATACAAGGTTCATTTAATTATATTGAAAATATGCTGCATTGACTATTTTTCTCTTAAAAACTAATGTTTCTCCATTTCAAGTTTTAGAAACTACATAAAAAGCAGTCTTAAGGTAGATTGAAAACAGGTGCATGTTCCATACAGAGTATTTCAGAGATTATATCCTCAAACATTTTCCTGCACAACTTCAGATCAATCTGTATTAGCTACTGCAATGGACCCACCTTTATTAAATTAAATTTGAAATAAACCCAAAACTTATAGTACAAGTTAGCTAAATATAACGTAATTCTGCATCCTGATACCAAGGAAAGAAAAGTCATTTTCCTGACATCTTCAACAGAAAAGCTATGCCTTGCTAATGCTAAATCTTCGGCAACCAGAGAAATCCAAGAAAATATGAAGTTAATGCTGACATCCTCCCCTCAGTAGTTTTCAATACATCATTCTCCTAGGAAATTATTCTTTGATTTCAATGAAAAGCAGATTTCCAGGTGTCAGGGTGAACTGAGACCTAAAACATGCAGTGAGACAACTCATTTCTTTCCATGCAAGTCAGACTACAGGTTACAGCCATGAGTCTTATCAGAAGGACAGTGTCTTCGCCTGCTCAGAGCACAGCTGATATGGATTAGGTTAGAGGACTATGATTTAAAGTATTACTGAAGTGGTGGGAAACACAGGCCCTTTCCTCCAGATCTGGGAGTTCTAATCCCTTTGGGAGCAAGGCATATGATATTCTCTACATTATGGTATTTCTTATTAGGACCTTGCACAATATGCTGCCTTTAATGAACCCTGTCTTAAGTCTCAAAAGTTAATACGATACTAAGGTAATAATATGTATTGTGCAGTCACCTGAGATAAGGTGCTATACAACTACTTCTGATTTTATTTGATCTGCATGGTTGAATATTGCGACAAATGGAACAACAAGGGAGACCAATACTGAAAATGCCCTTTAGTATCCTTTAGGTACTACCTCCTTCAGCATCAAGATATCAGTGTCTACCTCCAAATTGCCCAGATTGTCAGACAGCCTGGTTTACTTGTTAACATTTCTAATGTCTCTTGGCTTTCTCCAGTAGCATATCTCACACATACTGTAAGTACCAGACAAATAACCCATTTTTCCTACCTCCGTTCACTGCATGTTCCGCACATTCTACGAAAACTTTGATAATAATCAGGCTTAGGTTAACTAGTGTGCTAAGACCATAATTACTAAATCTTTCTTTGTTTTCATCTTACATTTAAATTTCAAGGTTCTTTGGTGCAGAGTTTTTTGCTGCTTCTGCAGCATGTAACAAAATAAGCTCCTACTGTTTCACTATGTATTCTAGATCTTGAAGCTTAGTAACACGAAATCCTACTCTGACATCCTCCAGGAAACTGCTCAGAACCATCAGGACACACTACAATACATTCTTGTTTGCACTCGAAAGTATTAGAGATGGGTACTTACATGCAGAATTTAAGCCTTCAGTGCTCTGCTTACCTCTACAAGTACTTACTTTTTGCTCAAGCAGAGACCTATGTTGCTGCAACTATACTGTTCCAGGGCACAAGCCATATCAACTACCATATCAGAGTGCAGGAGACATGCACATCTGTATTGCCCTGTGTATGCTTAACCCTAAATTCTTCAGGAAAGTATCTGAGGTAAATCCATTTTTGCTGCTGGCCACACACATATGTGCAGAGATCATGACTGTACTGTGTAGCTCAGTTCATCACTCAGATTTAAACCACAGTTTAAGATTTCACACATGAGGTGGTGTCTGCATTTTAAGGATAAAAGAGTACTGTAAGCGCTTCGCAACTCACAAAATGGAAGATGATGCCAGAACCATGTTCTTATTTTTATTTAGAAGCCTAAAGATGTGGAGCAGATCAAAGTGCTCTATAACTAAAGTACTAAAGGAATGGGATGTAAATAAACCAAATTCAAAAATGTGCAAGGTACAAATTGAAACAGAGATCTAAAGGCAACTTCCAAGAAAATGCTTTAACCACCAGGCTATTGAGCATTTGAAGGAACGCTGTCTCTCCTGTTGAAGCTGTTGTGATACTGGAGCGAATGAGAACAGTGTGAATAACTGATTTGGGATGGTTAGCTGAACTGAAAGACCACCAGACTAAAGTAAATAATTACCTATTTTTGCATAGATAATTAAATATTCACTGGAGCAGGAGCTTGAACACAACCCTCCTTTATTTCAGACAGATCTCTGCTGACTGAGCTGTTTGCCAGAAGTGCAAATGTACCACACGCTCCTTCCCCTCCTCCTATTCCAGCTGCACTTTATGTGAGAAAGGCTTGGCCACCCACCTACTTGCAGGAAAGGATTCATGGCTGTGAATGCCAAGAAGAGTCGGAGGCACCTTCCTTCAGAGTTAGCTGCCTAAGCCTCTTCGAGTGTAGGATGAAAGGCTTCCCACATCATCAGCTTCTCTGATCAGCCCTTTGCTTGGTGTCCCAAGTTAACATTCCTGTCCTTTCCTTGCCCACTGGACAGACATCCCTAGCTGCCTATATCAGGACTGAATTCTTCTGTTCAGGACAATGGCAAAAAGATGGGCACAACAGAAACCCAACAAGCTTGATGTTGCTCTTGAAGGCTCCCTAGCAGTGAAAATTTCTGAACCCATTGTATTTGGCTTATAAGTGTTGCAGCATATAAATGAGAAAACTTTGACTACTTCCAGACATACTTGAGAATCATCCTAAACAGAGCTACATTTATAAGATTGAATAATAGTAACATGTGGCTCCAATGCTGCATATTGGCTAAGCATTTTTAAATAACAGTACTTTATCACACTGAGATTGAAGAATTACTATCCGCTTTTAACATTATTTTGCAGCATTTACATTTAAACCACCCCTGGATAATTAAATTCTTACCGGGGGAGAAATAAAGGAAATAAAAACAAGACTAACAAATCAAGATAACCTGTTCTTGAACAGTCAACTTCTTACTATGTCAGACGAATTCTCTGACCTATGTTATGGACCTGTTATAGAGCTTACAAGTCCTTAATCAAAACCAAAAGGACTTGTGTGATATCAAAATGAAATGAAGATAAGTAATGCTCATGTTGCTGTTGTTTTTAATAAAAAAAATATATAACTAATTATCCAGAATTAATTAGAACAGGTGTTCCAAAAAGAGAATGTGTTTACTATTGATTGATGCATTTTTGCCCTGAACCATGAAAAATGCATATTTATAACCCAATATGACATTTGCTATCCATCATTTTTATTGCACATTGTTTCACACGCACTCAGCAGACCAGGCACTGTACAAGCCACAGTTGCTGCCTCTATACCCACTTTTAAAGATCAGCTGGGGAACAGGAGGCTACTGCAGGGTCTCTGAGCCACCGACTTCCATCCATACACAGACCCATAGTCAGTCTATGAACTGCCTAGCACCCAACTCACCCATAAGATTTAGTATTTTCCAGAGGAAAAGCCTTGCAGAGCTTGCTTTCATTTGCCATCAGTCTGGTCTTGAAAATTACTACAGCTACCCTGCAAAAACTAACCCAGAACACCTTAATGAAAGATAACCCTAGTCCTGAAATCATGATGGCACGATGCTTGTTTCTGCAAGGACAAAAGGCACACATCTACACTCGGTGCCACGTTACTGCAGTACAGATCGAATGCAGATGTACACCAGAGCCCATTTGCCTTCACCAGAGCACAGCAGCAGGACCTGGGCCTATGGAAATTTTGCACTGGTGAGTAGATCAGGGTGAATAACTGATTTAGGAGAGCTGAGTAAAACAAAAAAAACACCACCCTGAGCCAAAACTTTCTACTGTTATCCTGAAAAACAAGCAAAAATGTCTTTCAAGTGATGTATTTCATTTCCAATGGGAGGGAGAGCTAACCTTAGGGGTTTTTTTAGTAGCAGTAAATCCATGTACTCTACTGAATGGAACACAGTCGACTGCCTGAATTTTGTTCCTCAAAGATATCAGGCTGCAGCATTTCAATGCTTTCCTGAAATACTTTTTTTTTTCTATATGAAACAAATTGCTGGATTTTATACAAATTTATAAATGTTGTCCAGGCAACTGAGATCTATGAATTTGACGAACAAATACCAGTGATGGTGGGCGTGTCCCATGCACTAAACCAGCAGAACCTAAAGGTGTTGAGAACCTCCCAAAAGTCATTTGGTTCTGTACAGATTCAGGCCATTACAGTGGCAGCCTGAACAGTATGTCCCCATGGATGAACTGTGTTCCACAGCACCCAAAGAGCTCAGTGATTAAAAGATCCAGTTCCCTACCTGCTCTATGTAGCCAATACCCATGTGGCCTACTGGAAAAAAAAAAAAAAACCAAACCAAAACAAAAACAAAACCAAAAGCTTGCTTGGGTGGTGAGAATCATAACCAAAGTTTCCAAAGTTATTATAACCAAGTTCAATGAGCATTTGTATATTTTTACCACTTTGTGCTAGAATGGTGTGATCATATTACTGTGATATTTAATGTTGGTTTGTTTTGGGTTTGGTTTTGGTTTTTTTTTTTTTTTTTTGAAGGGTACAAAACCACTAATTTTCTAGCAAAAATACTGTTTTCAAATATGAAGAGATATAAAATGAGACCTTATCCCTTATTCATGAGAGACAGATGTTATTTTTGGCTGCACAGTTTAATGAATACCATATTATGCTCTTTTTAACCTTACACCAGAAATAACATACTTCTAGCATTCACGAACTTCAAGTCATTATCAGTAAAAGCTTCTATTAACATTCAGAACTTTTTTCAGTTCTCACTGAGAAAGCCTTAAGCTGTCAGCTACAGTCCCTGTTGTTGAAGGATTTTATTTTTTTACCCATCAAAAGATATTCATGCAAAAGTTGTAATCCTTAGCAGTCAGCTAGCTGAGGTTGAAAACACTGCAATATTTCCTTTTTGTCTTCTTCACAGTATTGAATTTACACATTTGATGCCTTGCTGTGTTTTTGTATTTGTGTTTTGTTTTCTGGCTGTCTAAAAACAAAAACTTTGCATCCTTTTCAAAATGTTATTATACTTCTGTTTATTTTCACTGATTTGGAGAAATGCCTGCCAGTAAGTATGAGCTGAAACTAATTAGCATCGGTACAAAATCTCCAAGCTGAACTGGGATGCTGACAAAAATGCAACCAGAAAATGAATAAAATGTTTCTTGGGAAGCAGAGAACAGTTTTGCCAGCCAGTGACTACAATGAAAAATAAACCCCTGCAAATAGTTATTATTAGCATTTCATTTTTTATATGGATAATTTTCTTCATAAAGGCTGTGGCTCATTCAAACTGCTTGATTTAAGCCAACTGCAGAAGATTTTGCAATGACTGCATGGCAACTGTGTTGATGTGTGCAATAGGATTATTCCCACTGCATCTAATACAATGCCTTGAAACAAATGAGCCTGTTCTAAGAAAGACCCTTAAAATTTAAAGTCTTGAGTATCTGTCTCAGCTTCATACATGAGAATACAGCAGAATATCTCTCAGAAAGGTAAGCACAAATCCATCCTGAGGTGATGGTTCCTGGGCCTGAAGTACAAATGAACAAAGCTCAGGAGTTAGGGCATGGAGAAGATACCTTTATGGCCTACCATAAGCTCAGACCATATGAAAACCTTCCATTTAAAGGTAGATGTAAGTGTCCAAATTACCACCTATGTTCTCATAGCCACAAGGAGTCATTCTAGCAATTGCAGACCTCAAACACTTCTTTCTGCTACAACAACCTGCTGCTCATAGGAACACACCAACCACGGTGCTGACATCAAAAGCTGATCCAAAGCTTTGCTAAGGAAATATCAAGCTGATGAGACACAACAAGGAAAAAGATCAACTCAAGATCAAACTAAAACAACAAACTTACGAGCAAACCATGCCCCATATTGCACAACTGGGCTGAGGGAAAACAAAGCAGCACTTCCGTACAAGCAGGGGAAGACAAATTTCTGGCACTTCAATTCACCTCATGATTAGCCTGGCTACAGCACCAGTCAGCAAGTCACAAAGCAAAGTGGATATGATCAGAGTAGACCACATGCCGTTACTGTTCCCACAGAAGCTGACACTCTCTGTTGAGATAACAAAAAAGTGCCCAACAACACACTTCTTTCCAGGGCAAACAGAGCTTCTAGCTGTGTGGAGCACACCCAGTGACAGAAGCCATCTTCAAAAACCCACAGCAGCCCACACATGATCAATTCTGGGGACAATAAGGACAACCTCAATTTACACAGGCAGCACAAGTGCAGGACTTGCCACATCTCTGCTGGGCACCTTACTGTTCTTTTTTTCTGAACGAAAGAATGGCTGTGACTCAAGCCAAGAGTTCTTCCAGCTCTGTATCTTGTCTCTCGTGATAGCCTGGCAATCTAGCACAATAAATGATAGCAGTAATACCAGTAATTATTTGCACTTGCCATATTGTCAGTGGGGAAAGGGAGTCAAATGTGAAGTCTGTCTTACCCTTAAGGAGTCCATGCACATAACTGACTGGCAAAAGAACATATCCCTGTATGTATAAGTGAAAAACTCGGCAAGAGAAAGTAATGTGTTACTGGAAATAACAAATGGAGCTTACTGGTTAAAGCTGTAGTAAAGTGACTTTAATGCAGCTGAACAGAAGACAATTTACGGTGTTTAGACTACACCAGTGCTGGCATTTATGAATACTCTCAGCAGGCAAAAAAAACACTTAAAGTTTTTGGGTAAATTTAAATATGTCTGCACATACACATGAATGACTGTGAATGTTTTATTGTAATTCCTTGCTTTCCTTTTAATATTTCATACATAGTACAATTCACCCTTCTGACCACTGACCTGGAAATTTAAATAATAAAATGCCTTAAAATGCTTTGAAGCTGTAGATGTCACTGGAAAGTGCTCATAAAATGTCTTCAACTTTTATTATTGTTTGTACTCTTTTATCTTAAAAATCATCAAATTGCCTCTTTCAGATGCCTTGAGACTTCCTCGTGTTTCCTGCACTCAGCTGCTGATAGCCAAGTTTCATCCAAAAAAAATCTTTTACAGTTCCATTAAAATTAGATAATAGTCAGAAATATAGGGCTAGGGTATGCTGATACAGAAAGGTTTTAATCTTGTAAAAGGGAAAAAATAACACATGTCTGTGGGACAACACTGGCAAGGAAGCAAGACACTGAACAGAGAGGAGCAGAATTGTTCCTTCACAGTGCTGATTTGCATTGGACAAGCATTTGTCCCCCAGGTTTTTTTCCTATTAAATATTTTCCTTTCATCCAAGTGTTCAGAATGTTTGAGGGAAAAATTCAAGGTGTGGGGGCCAAAACACTATCTGGAGAGCTGGCAATTCCTTAAACCATTTTATCACATTGTCTCCACTTGGGAGACTTGGAATAAAATTCTTCCCTGGTTCACTGAGTTGATGCAGGGACTAATCTACCAGTATTTTAAGTATTTTCAGAAGTATGAGTTCCATAGAGATTACAGCCCTGCAGAAATCCTGTTCCTGGGCCTGTGGCTTTTATTGCTTGGGTTATATTATGTAAACAATCTAATAGAAGTTCTTTGCAAGCTTAGATGACTGCCTATCAACAAGCCCTGTAGTATGATGGCAGTACCTTTGGCACTGGGAGCTCTATTTCATCAAGACCAGGCTGTAATAGACAGAAGAATAGCTTCAGGACAGACAGATTCTGCACATAGTTAAGCACTTAATTGTCAGTCATTTCAGGAAAACGGGCATTATGTCAAAATGTTGCAACAGAGAATGAGGTAGAGAACTCCAAGTTAGAGCCAAACATGCTAGCATGTACCCATAGAACATGGCAAAGCCCTGCAGAAACTGTACCTTGGACCTTCAAAGCAGACATCTCAGCATGGCATGAGCCTGCTACTAATTAGACTGGCTGTGAGGCTCATAGCTAAAAGACACTACATCAGGGTAGCCATGTTGCTTCTGATTGCAAAGTTTCCTTAGTCGTTGGATACTTCTTCACTGCCTGAGGCACTCAAAAGCTTCTACAAATGCTCCCCAACATCTCTAAGCAGATTCACATACCCAGGTTTTAACTGAGGAGTAGTTCCAGGGCCTCCACTAATGCCTCTCCTTGAACTTAAGTCACTCAAATAGACAAGTGTTGCACTGATGCAAAACAGATGGGGCCATGCCCGAGGTGGGAAGGAGAGGTAAGTATGGAACATGCCAGACAAAAAGGGGAAAATCAAGTCAGTTTTAGGATCTGGCAGGAACTGGGGACAGTGCAACTCATCCACCTGCATCTTTGGAGAAATATTTTTTAAGGCCAGAAGCCATTCCTGATGGATCGACAGTTATTCTAGCTGGAAATGCATCACAACAGCAGTTTCATACCCTCTCTTGGCAGCTGTCTTCTTGGTTCCACTCCTCTAACAAACTCTCACTGCTTAATTTATATATTCATTCCTGCTCCATCCACAACTACTTCTACAGTCCTCCTGGATTAATATGAACAATGATGCTAGTTCTCCTTGTAAGACTGTTTTGAGATGAAGTAGTCAGGTCCCGTGATCCCATTAGTGATCCCTGCACTACGTATTCTCACTTCTTTCCACATAGGTCTGCATTTCCAAAACATCTACCACATTACCTGCTCTCCTCCGATCTCTCTCCAGCTCGTCTGGGTCTTTTTGAAAACATGTTGCCCAGAACTGAACACAGTACTACAAATCATGTGTTGACTACAGCAATCTAGGACACTTGCCTCACTATATAATGCCCTTGGTAGTTCAGTGAAATATAATAGTAGCTGTTTTTCTCATTAGCCCTGCACTGTTTACCAGCTTATACTCAAATCACCATCAACTATAATTCCCAGATACTTCTCCATGGCTTAAATACATGTCCTAAAAGATTTATCACATTCCCTATTTATTCTTTCTTTTGTGAAACACGCTATGTTTGCATCAGAAATGTCACTTGACTTCAGTCTTCTACAGTTATCACCCATACATTATTTTTAAGCCCTATTCTTCAAAACTTTTGTGACTCTTCTCAGACTACTTTTATGAAAATAATGAAGGCTCTAAGAAACGCTGAATCGTCCTTGATGACAGGCTTCTCATACATCACCATGTCCTGACAACAAATAAATAACAATTGCCAATTATATTTGTTTAAACCAACCTTAGTCAGAAAAAAACTAAAGTCTCACTATTGCAGCTACACCTCCACCACATTCCTGAGCTTTTCAGAGGAAAACTTCACAAGAGCAAAAAAACCAGTATGGGCACTGCATTTCTTTCCTTCATTAAGACAACTACCAAACACATAATTTAGTTTGCCATGAGTCATTCGTAACAAGCCCACATTACCTTCTTTTCATTGTCTTATTTTCCTCTGTTAAGATTTCCCTCCAGTCTCTGTGACTGTAGTATTTAAGGACATCAGTGGGTGAGAAATAACATCTGTGAGATTTCTTTCTTCTGTCACAGCCAATAAGAAGTGGATAATTAACCTGATGCAGTCTTCCATCTTTTGATCTCTTTCAGTACCTGAGCTAGCATGTGCAATTCTATCTCCGTATCTCTAAGCTGCATTCCAGTCTGGAACACATGCAGAGAAGCCCTTGTTATCCTTTAGTACAGACACAGAACACAGAATAAAGCAGATTCCTTGCAATCATTGACGGGTCATTGAGCATCCTGTAACAGTAGGGAGAAAAAAAGGCATCCTCCTTTACACACCAAATATCCTCTACGGGGTAAAATAAGACTACAATTATACACACACCCCAGCTCCTCTCTCCTCCTATTATGACTGCCACTAAGTTAAAAGTCTCCACAAAGTGAGAAACTTTTGGAAGGCATTAATAGTGTTTCATTCTGTATTTGCCTGCAAAAGGGTCCATTAGAAGGCAGACTTCAGAGAGCAGCAGCTTCTGAAGCACTTGTTACACTCATCAATTTTCATTTATTTCTGGCAGAGGTTAACTCTGAAACCATGCTTAAGAAATGCAAACAGTTCTGCACACCACATAAAAATGAAACATGAGAGACATCTGCTTAAACGGAGTGTGCAAAGAAAGCCAACCTACAGAAGCATTTGAGGGTGGTACAAACCTGAAGAACAAATTTCTCATATAGACAAATGAAGAGGAGAAAATATGACAAGCTGGGTCCATAACAGAAACCAGACTGTCACTAAACTAAAAACTCTAGAAGAAAGATGATTGAAACCTTTGACAAACAACCCTTAACAAAGCAGTTATGATTTACAATTTGAATGAAACCATCCACTCTGGAGTAAAGTGGACATGGCTACTCTATAATAGACATGACAGACAATCAGAGACACTACAGCTGAAAAGAGTCTGCACATCAAGTTAGATGGGCACAGTTGGGCTTCACCCTGATACAAAACAAAGTCACTAACAAGCAACACAGCCTCACGAATGTTTATGGTTTTCCAGACCGGACAGGCATAGACTACTAAAGATTAGACAATACGCTGCTCAAATCTCTGAAGAAAGCACCAAGATTATGTCAGAGGCAAAACATCAGCCATTAGAGACAAGAGAGCCTCAGGATACAAATTAACTCTGACAAATTAACTCCTTGTTTATGAAAACCAGCAGTGCCAGTAGTGCAAGCACCAGCTTCTGGAATACATGCAAACTTCAATCAGATCCCCTAAGCACCTAACTAAGCCTGTTACAGAACATTATAAAGGCCAGTGAGAAAGACTGAATTAACCGAGTGCAATGGTCTGACGATGCCATCCAAGGGCTGCATCAAGATTAAGTTTGCTAAAAAAAATATGAGAGTGGGACCAGAAATCAGTGAGCCCAAAAGGAAGTACTGGAAGCGACTGACACTCAGCTGATGAATGACATTATGGGCTATTCAAAACAAGTCTCTTTAGAAACCTTCCAAAAGAAGAATCTTTGGAATCAAATAATAATTGAAACTGTGCCAGAACACAGAACTTCCTTAAAAATGCTTTGAACAGCAGGAAGAGGGACCTCTGGGCATTACAGCTTCCATCAGTAGCAGGAGAAACCTAAACCCAGCCTCAGATGTGATTCTTTCTTTCCTGTTGTCAGCTCCCCCGTGTACCCCTCTTGCTGACCATCTCCTTCACATCTTGTTTCCCTTTGCTATGTCTCCTATTTTAGCCATCTGCCTCTGAAAAGTCCAGTTTAGATAGCCCAACAGTGTGTCCTATAAAGCACTGGTGTGATCAATGTCTTCAGAGGAAGCTAAAAGCAGTATTCAGTAAACAGGCTGATGTTAGTAATTTTGCCAAGTCTTGTAGTGACTGTAGCTTTGTTTCTCTGCGAGTCAGAAACTCAAAGTCTGTGTTTGCTGTTTCCTATGTTCTTTTCTGTATCTTTGGTCTGCTTATCCTGCTTTGCTTTCAGAAACAGAATCAGATTTCAATGACAGCAGCAACATCATGTTCAGTCACAGAACCCAACTCATGTCTTCTTTTTCCCAAAAATTGAAATGTATTAACTGTTGCTTTGGACAGACTACTGAATAGGAGCTGTCCTTAGACAAATTAAACCCTTCACAGTTTAAGGGAAAAAGAATCTCATTTAAAAAAAGCTTTCTTTTACTTTCCAAATAATCTAGCTATGTCCTTTTTCTCTTTTATCTTTTAAAATTAAGATTTTGAGATGCTTTAAGCAAATTGAAATTCTGTACTCAAAGCCTTCCAAACACCATGTGTAGTGCCAGGGCAATCACTTAGGCATCTCCAGGTCCATTGGTTCACTCAGAATTAACACAGAATTGGACATGGCAATGACTAACTGAACAAGTTGTTAACAAGTTAAGTTCTTAGTTTGGTCTTAAGTATTTGCAATAGCCTTCTATAATGTGCATACACAGGTGTGCACTCTATACTAAAGGACAGTATCCTCAGGCCTAGGCTTCATGGACTTTTGTCATCTCTACCCTCAGCAATGAAATACAGAGCTGCCATTGATGTGTAGCAGCAGTTATGCTAGCTCAGCCCAGCCACCCCAGGATGGTGCTCATCCTGAGCTAACCAGCCTCAACCTTCAGCAGCACCACACTGACAGGCTAGCGCTGGTTCACATCAACCCACTGCTGTATCTCAGTAATTACGCTCTGTCTGCTTCTGTCCCAGGGTTGGGTCTTGGGTGTCTCTGCAGTAGCTGCAAATATCCACAGGGGAGTATGAACAGGATATATGAAGCTCTTGGATACAGCTGGTATTACCCAGAGCCAGCTGAAGCCATTTTGAGAAAAAAAATCTTATCCTTTGCGAAAACCAAGAGAGGAGAAAACATGGGTGTTTACTGACTGGATCATCATGATTTCTACAAATAAGACTCAGTTCTGCTATGCCTTTTCTGTGCACAAGTTGGACTTTTTTGGAATCAGAGACTGTTTCTTTGAGGCTGTTCTCTTTTTCGGTTACACTTTAGTTCTGATTCTATATTCTTTTGTGGTGGTTTCCTGCAACAAAGGGAACTGCTCAGAGAGGTAGAATACAGAATCCTTATCTTCTTTTTACTACAAAACTGTATTCCAAAGCATTCAATTTCTGACGATTAGAACAACAGAAATTTTCCTTTTTACTGCCCTGCCATCTTCTTTTGCCAGTATCATTACAAAAATGAAGTCAAAGGCCTCCTTTCTACATACTTCAAAAACATCTGGAATTAGGCCTGATATCTCAAAATTGCAGCACATTTCAAAGCTCTGGCTTTCAGTGTTCTGCAATACAAGCAACTTTTTACTGTCACGTATACTGGCTCCATCTTAAAATTCTGCACTTCTGACGACCAGGGCTGGAAGTTAATACACAAAAACATCTTTGTAAATTAATATATTGCTTTATTACATATATCTTCGATAAAAGTAATGTATAAATATTGTAGCCACATTATATCCTGAATTTCCCTCCAAAATATCTCCTCTACTGCCATGGATCAGTAGTCCAGAGGTTGTTAGTGACAGTTTTATGTTTGTTTCTAAAGACTGGAATGGATACAGATCCTAATCGAAACCTTACTGAAGTTATTGAGATTCTTTCCTTTTCTGCAGTATTTCTGGAGCGGTGTCATTACCGAGGCTTTTATGCTAAGATTTCATCTTTACACAATAGGCCAACATCAAATCTGCTGCAAATGAGTACAATTCCCATGATTTTATGTTGGCAGCGAGGATTTAAAGCATTCCTTAACATCACAGTAACCACTGAATGTGTGATGCTAGGGTGTCAACAAATAACTTTGTTGATCAGGTTGAGTTTCCACAAACTTGTGAAATCCACGTTTTCCAAACTTGTAATTCCTACATCTTTTAAAAATTAAAAAAAAAAAAAAAAAAATCAAGGGAAATTACAGTTCAAGAAAAAACGTTAGCAAAATACTTTATGCAACCATTTCTATGATGCACTTCAACCTACTGAAGCAAGGTTTAGATAGCTATCACTGTGCAACTTTAGGAAATAAATCTAAATGGCAACTCAATAAATATATTGTGTTCTAAGTCGTACCACAAACTCTAAACTATTGCAAGTTTTGTTTCTGAATGAAAAGCATTCCATTGATGCTTTACACATGAATAAGTAAGAGCATCTCTAAATAAATAATCCTCCAGATGTTATATAAAAAGTTACTGGTCTAACATGGGAGATGGATGAGTGAGTGAAGATTCCAGATGCTCCATGGGACACGACAAGAGACAAGTATTCACATTGTGCAGCTTAAAGAAATAATTACCTGATTACATAAAAAACACAGTAAAAGCCACAGGAATTTCTCTAACATCCCCCAAAATGGCTGAAAACAAAATCATCCTTGTATTCTCTAATTTCTATTAGGTGTGTTACAGCTGTTGGACTCACTACTGTAAAAGAGACAAAAAGACCAACAGGAAAGAGATAGGTAGATATACTCATTTTGGAAAACAGCAGAATCATTTCAAATTTTAGTCATGAGTCCTTAAATTGTTACTTTGTTGGTATGCTGACAGTGAGGAGACCAGAAAGACATCACCTTCACTTCTTTGTCGTCTTTGTTTTATGCTGTATGTTTATACCAGAGTGTTCACATGGAGCTTCTGCGGGCTGCCTGAAATGGTGAGGAAAGAGCTACTCTCCCCTTTATTATAAAACTTGACATCTATATTCTTTTCTCTTCATTCTTCCGAATATTGGCGATTAGTCACATAAGAAAAATAATACAGACCAAGGCATTTGAACATGCTAACAGTACCGATGTTATTCCCTCACCAGATCTAAATTTGGTACAGGGTGTGTGCTTTGTGGTCTCTGATAGGTTAAGGCACATGCATTAAAAGTTATTCTAGACTAACCACCTCAGAGGTGGTTCCCCAACCCTGCTGAAGACAGGACTTAATGACACAGCCTGTTTCATCCATCCTGCATTCAAACACTCCTGTGCCTGAGGATAATGAAAGACTAAACTATATGCTGACTTCATTAAGGTCAAACAATGTCATTCAAGTAAAGAAAATCTTTAATTTCACAATTCTACCGAACAGGTGCAGGGCAGCACTAAAATGAAATCCCCACGTGTATATCCCTTAAAGCTATGGCTCCCCATGTAAAGAGCCTGTGAAGGGAGGACATGTGAGGTTCACTCTGTGAAGCACCTTCACAGACAGATCCAGCCTCTGAGAAGAGCAAGTGTTGAGGGCACTTCAGAAGCAACGAGAGTAACCCAGGATCAAGTCAAGTCAACATCTTGTATTTTTTCTTCCTGTATTCTTCAAATACAAACTTGTGTTGTGCACAAGCTCCTCCTGAGCTTTTTCCCAATACCTTTTTACAGTTTGGTAAATTACTAAGGAAAACACATGGCTCCCTCTGTCAGTCCCCAACTTATTCGTTAGCCTGAAGTTTGCTACAGCACAGTAGACAGGGAAGGAAAATTTTCAAAGGAGAGCAAAACCAAGGAAGATACTACTACTTTCTTCTATATTTGTTTCTTATACATCTTTGTTTGGAAAAGTAAAGACACAGAAGATAAAAGGCAGTGAAAAACAAGTCTCCACCACATCTCCTGCTTCGCTTTCTTAAAAGTGAATTACTCACTGGAGGGAAAGGTATCTCTAATTTGGATTTTAAAATGGCTTAAAGTCAGAGTACAAGGAGCAACACAGGGAAAGAATTAACAGTGGATACCCCATGAGTTTTAACATTTACAGAGGCATAAATGGGTGCACAGTTTATTCTGAAAACATGCTCTGAGGTCCCCACAATGCAAGGACCAAAGAAGATCAATACCAAGGTGGCAACACTGAAGGTGAAACAAGGTCCTTCTGGTCCACCAAGTCTAAGAAAGACCAGTAAGGCTTATAAGGAAGCTGGCAACCAAAGAAGGGAGTGCCAGATGAAAACCAACGGCGGTAACTAAAGTTTAATGCAAAATGGGGGAAAGAGTTAAATGTGAAAATAGTATCAAAAAACCCTAGTGGCTGTGCTGCAATGTAGAACATGATGGCGCAAACTCATTCTGAATAATTAAGCCTAGTATGCAAACAGAGTTTATTAGACTTATAAATAACCAATGTTGGTGCAGCTATACAGCTTCCTAGAAACCAGAGTAGTCTGAGCACCTCTGTATAACCTATTGCCTTGTCCAGTGCAGCTATGATCTGAAAATCATTGCACTGAGCTTCACAACTAGCATTCACCCAAATTAAGAATATATTAGGACACATAAAAAGAGGGTTGGAAAATAATACCAAGTAGATTGTAATGCTGTTACATTTTGGTATGACATGCTCCCACCTGGAGTACTGTGTCACAGACTATCTCTTTGGCTCAAAAAGACACCCAGGCCTTTTATAGCCCTGGACTGCAGCTAATCAGACCCAGGTGACCTGGCTAACAAAACAAGTCAGACAGTTCATTGTCCTCAAGTCTGATGTATGCTCACGCATTCCTTCCTGTTTGGGGTTGGAAGGTCTCAGACTGAAACTGCTGTACTACCCATTACTATATCTACAAGCCTTAAAATTGTTTCTAGAAAACATCCACCCCATTACTGTTTCAAACATGTAACTAAATACTGCTTTATATTAAGCTAAATTTGTGACTCTCTTTGGTCATTTTATAACATCTTGCCCTGAGAAATAGATGCCGCAAATTGACAGCATTTCTCAGTTTGGAAGTAGAGATGGTAATGGCAGCATTTACATTTGACAAGTCAGGCAGTCACTGTGTTCCCTGTTGAAACAGTGCTTAAGATCCTGCGTACCAAGTGCTCTTGGGAACTCAAGTTCTCTCTTTCACTTCTGGATCCTCAAAAGCCTAGGAAAGAAGGGATCCAGAAGTGAAAGACAGAAGTGCCAACACAAGTGTCTGATCCAGCCTGGGCAACAGATTTTGCATTGAGCATGATGTGCTCTTACCAGCACCACAGGTGAGCAAGGCACAAATGGGGGAGGGTCAGAGAGGCCTGCAAATGTCCCCAGATGCCCATACACAGGACAACCCTACTGCTTCTCATGTGCTGTAGCCCAGATTAGCCCATGGCTGATGCAAGAGGGAATCAGCTGTGCCTCACACTGAGCCCTGTATGTCGCACACATCGGAGCCAAGCGTGTGGTGTCAGTGCGGTGGTTCGCACGGCACAGCACTGTCCACCCTCTCTGTGCACCTTCTGCATTCAACTGAGCATGCTCTGGTGCAGGCTGTGCATACTTCGGTGCAGCTCAAGCATGCTCGCCCTGGGCAGCACAACACACCAGTGGCAGCAGGACAGGCAAGCAGCCAAGCCAGGGGTGAGCCGCCATGTCAGAGGCTGCCGGGCAACACTGCGGCCCTGGGGCCCAACATGGCGCTCACTGCCAAACTGCACCGCGATCGGCTACAGCCACTGGGTGGGCGGGTGGGCAGGTGGGCAGCCAGTTGCTAGGCAACCTCGGCTCACCTAGCTACTGAGGCCCTGGCTCGGCCTGTGCTAGGCAGGCTGTAGGCCCCGGAGCGGAGCGTGGCTCCAGGAGGGGTCTCAGGCAGTGTCTCCACACCTAACATCATCCCCAGTGAGGGACTGGGGGATTGCATGGTGCAAGGTCAGCCAGGCCCTTTTGTAACACCTCAAAGTGTGTTAGAAAGCCACCACATGGCTGTTTGCCTTCCTAACGGGAAGGAGACCTTATCACCATCCAGCAGCAAAACCCGGCTCTTTTCCTCCCAGCACTGGGGCATGAATTCTATTTCTGTTGACTGTCAGCCTTGGAAAAGGCCTCAGGAAACACTCACCCTTCACTTTGAGATGGGGGCTTACAGAAAACCCAGCATTAAAAGCCTGGGTGGCAGGTAGAAAACAACACTGTGTCAAGCACAGAAAGTAGGAGCAATTTGACTGACTCTCATTTCTCGTTGTCTCCACGTGTAGGTGGATGAGCAGAAAGCCATGCGGTTATGTGAAGTCTTTGCTGTTCTTTCCTCCCTATTACAGTCACATTCTGTCAGCCCAATCCCTCAGCTCTCAGGAGAAAGACTCATTAATTTCATTTTCAGAATATAAAAGAGTAGATAATCACAACACAAAATTTGTTAGCGAAGTTCAGAAAAAGAAACTAATTTAAGCAGCATTTACTTCACTCTGCAACACAATTCTTAGTCAATTCAGAATTAGGGGTAAATGACGAAAACGTTTCCAGCAGGGAAGGGGAGATTGCAGCATGCCATTGAATTTGCCTATGGCATTCCAAAGCAGAACCCCTCACTCGATGCACACAGCTTACCGGGGGCTTATCATTGGAATCCCCAAGCGTGCCTGCACAAAGAATTGACATGGACCTATATTTATAACTATTTAAAAACGTGTGCTGGGTGTGGGGGAGGGGGCAGTTTTCCATTTCCTACGATATCTAATTGGAGCTGCAATCCTCGAGGTCAAATTCTTGCAGGTAGATCCAATAAGAGAGTTAACCCCCGCAGATTAGGCACCGAATACCTGGCCTGGAAGCATCTGGCTCCTTCTGTGAAATTCAAAACCCAGAGCTGGGTGCTAAGCCTCCCCCCACGGAGCACATGCAAACTTAGACCTTTCAGAAGGGCCATCCAAGAAAGCGCACACAGAGTGGGAGCCACTTGGAGGTGGCAATGCTAATTGCAGGAGTGTGGCCAAATTCTTGTCCCCTCTCCAAAGCCAAGGCATCCACCCATGTTAGAGCTCCAAATAGAGCCTGACCCCTGCTCCCTCCCACCGGCAGACAGCCTTCATCAGGCTTCTGTTTTCTTTCTAAAACCCAGCCAGGATGCTCAAGCAGGTTGGCATTCACACATACATCATGCCCTGACGCCAGCAGCACCCGTCCAGGGAGAGGCAAATGGGTGCATGAGCTCCTCTGCTGGCTGGTGGACCATCTTCTGCCCCCAGCAGAGCTGCCTCGCTGCAAATATCTTGCATGATGTGAATTGGATTTCTGTAGCTTTCCCTGGAAATCCTAACCTTAATGATGGCTCTAGCAGCAGGTCTCAGCACTTTGAGTGTGTACAATGAAAACAGATGAAGGTTTAATGCTTCACAAGAACTGACTTCCTGTGGCCACTCATCCCTTGCTATCATCCTAGACCATTATAAGCTTTAATTTACCTCTTGCGAAATCAGATATACCATCCTTGCAAAGACTTTTGCCTGTAACTCAGGTTTCACCTGCTAGAAACCAAATGTACTCTCTCTGGGTTTTGTCCTGTTGCATAAAAGGGTAATATTTATTGATGATTAGGGACAATCCACCCAAATGCACAGTGGCCATTTTCAGTTGTCTCTTGCTAGTTTTACAGTTTTCCCTTTCGGCCACAACATGCACACCTGTACAGCAACTGCCATTGCTTTTACACAGGAATATATTTTATGACATAAACCAGGATTAAGTTAAAGATAACCTTTCATAAGGTCCAAGTTAAATAGGAACACACATTTAGCAGTAATGTTTGACGTTAAAACACCTGTCCTTAAAACATATCACTTCTTGTGAAAAATACTTATTTTAGCAATGAAATTAATTTTGGTAAATATTGTCCCTGAAACTGAAATAAATCATAAAAGAACATAGTGATCTTTTTGAAAAATGTGAATTTCATGTCATCGGAACTGATGACAGTAGACATTAGTGGTAAAATACTGCTCTGAAATGTAACTCTAACGTATCTATGGTGACACCATAATTCTCTTTTTTCACTTTACTTTGAACACCTGCACCAAAATTCCCTATTGTAAAATCAGTTAAAGCTGTTATAATAACAGGTAATTATATTTAGGCTAAGGTGGAAAACAGTGAGATTCAGATTACATAGCAGAAAATAAGAACTCCCATTAGACCTGAATGATTCAAAATAAAAAAGTTATCTTTCAAGGTCTTAAGGCATGGAATTGGATTACTGAGGGAACTTTTTTGCATCTGAAAATACTGCTTTAAATTTTTAAGTGTTGTCTCATTGCAAAAACATTCTGGAAAATGGCTTATGATTTACACCCTGCAGCATTGCTATAAACGAGTAATTCAAGAAGCTCCACAGAAACCTCAAACACATAATTCCAAAATAAGTTGCATTGAAATGGAATTTAGCAAAATATGTTCCCTGACATGAAGCAGGAGAGTGCAGGGCACACACACCCCAAATCCACACCAGTCCAATGCAGTCTTTCTTCCCAGAGAGAGGGACTGCGACCTCTGGCTGTTAAAAAAAAAATAAATTAAATTAAAAACAGTAGCAGAATGTGAAGAAGGAAGATGTCTGTTCAATTTGCAATACCAAGCCTAAATGGAAAATGCTGGTAAATTCCTGAAAACTTGGGACACACTAGAAAAACAACCTGTTAGACTGCTGGGGCACAGACACAAGAAGCTTTTCAGCAGACCTGCCAACTAGCAGTGTTCCCTTGCCACTGACGTGGGGCACTATGGTTGAGGAAAGAGATGACCTTTCCAGGAGACAAAGGTTTTATATTTTTCCATAAAATGGCATAAATGTGAAAGTATGTTTTTCCAAAACCAGCTTACCACAGTTGGGCAATTGAAAAGGTTACAACTAAAGAACCTCAGCATCTGTTCTAGGGTACAAAAGACACTTTAATTGTTCAATCCTTATGTCAGTATGAAAAAATTTACAAGTCCTCCTCTTTACAGCAGCTTCCTGCTAAGCTCATATCAGTTTAATGCTTTCCATTATTCATATCTGCTAGGCTTCCCTTATCTGGAGACCCCCTCTGACTTATAGGGAATGAAAGAAGAAAGCCAAGATATGCACAGGATGCCTCTATCTGAAAAAGTAGGAGCAGGTAGATAACTTTTATCACACATCCAGGCACTGAGCCAAATTTTCAGCGCATGTAAACAAGCATAACTTCACTGAAGCTGGTGGAAGCTTGCCAGTAGAAAACTCACTAAAAGTTATCATTCTCTTTACTGCAGTACCTAAATGATATCCTAGGATGAAACCTGAATTCCTCAAGAAAAAATAAAAAAATAAAAAGCAAAGGCATTGCATGAATAAGTGTCTAAAAGAAAATCAGAACCCTGAAACTGCAAGCTTTCACTGTTACCTTGATGCAATCTATTTAACTGAGTATTGCCTTTACCCCTAGAAGTTTTAGACAATGTAACAGGTGATGTTCTCTGTGCACATGACTGTTATCAAAGCTGCAATTGTTCTCTCACCCTGGATGAAACTAAACAATTGATTCTTCCAAAGCAGGAATTAATTTCTCAGGGTGGCATGGCTAATTTATCTCTAGTAAACTAAAAATCCCTCTTGCACAGTTGTGACTCACTTCAGATATACGAGTGATCTTGTGTCAAAGTACTTTGACACTGCATCCTATTTCCAGAAAATGTAGGCACTTGTGTCATTCAGACTTAAATATCGTGTGTCAAACATTCATATATGTTGGCAAGATTACTAAAGAGCAAAAAGGTACATATAAACATACCCATGATACAAAGGAAAAACTTGTTACATGACCGTGAGCATACAAAGCTTAGAAATGAAGGGAAGAAGCCTTGCCAAAATGTCATACATGAAATGAGTACCGTCTTTTCAAACATTTGGGAGCCAAGTCCAGCAGGTCATGAATCTCATTAAGAAATTTCTGTGTAAGAATGAGAAGTATGCATTATTTAATAATTCATTGGGAACCAGGGTGTGAAAATTGTATTTCTGTATATATTATTACTAAATTATTTCAGAAATTACAAGAGCTTCCATTAAAACAAAAGCTGTTTTGACAGAACAATGAAAACAGCACAAGAAATTAAATATGCAATGTCTCAGCCTGAGTGGACTTGCAAAAATTGCAGTGGCCAAACTGAAATATGTTTTATATTACCGTAAGGTCTTGGGCTGCCCAGGGCCTAGCAGGCTGAAGATACCTTATCACCTACAGTAACATTTACTATAAAATTGTTGTTATTATTGCAATTTAATAACTTTACTTAAACCACAGCAAAACAGTGTGGGAAAATACAAGTCAATTTGTAATGTGCTTATGTAACGTTTTTTATCTACCATAATACTAACCAAGCAGCATTCATTAGCATCCCTTTCATCTAGCTGATATCTGACTGTTGAAGATGCAGAAATAGATGTCTGATGGTCTAGCTCACTAAGTCTCCCAATAACCTCCATTCTTTCTGTCACAGGGAATTTTATATGAGCAAAGACCTCATGTGCCTTCACGTTTTGAATGCTTCCCCCCATACGCATGGCTGGTTGAGTCAGATTTCCAAAGCATAGAAGAGCTGTAGCAGGCAAGTTTTGAGAAACTTGTCCTGTTTTCTAGTCCTCTTGCAGTAGATTATTGTTACTATTTTCCAGTTAGCATAGAAAGTTAACACACTGTGATAATTTGTAGAAACATAGTCATTAAAATTTACACTTCCCAGTCTCTCCGGCACAAACTAATGATTAGGCTCAGGAATAAAGCACTGGATCTTTCTCCTTCTTCCCTCCAATTCAGTTTATACAAGATCTTTTTCTATTAATATTTTTCACAGGAAAAATACTTCTCTACTGAATAAAGATTTATATTGCAGTTTCCTAGAATAATCCTCAAGAAGGAAAAGGTATTTCCTCCCTCACAAATCCCCTCACTCCATGCACATACAACAGCATGCTCTGAATAGGATGAAGAAAAATTAATGAGGATATGATTACTTTACTAGAGAAAGTTTACTCTCCTCCCGTGCCAACAAGATATTATAGGTCAAGTCAAGTAAGGTCAAGTGAGTTCTTTTCATGTCCAGGATCCCTGATTTATTCTGTCAGCTGTTCACTGTCATGCAGCATGATGGGGTGAGTGTCAATACTGAGATAGTGCAAAGCGACTGGACACGATTTAAACTAGGGTGGCTCATGTTCACTTGAAACACACGCTGAGTCCTGCTGGGTGATTATAGATGTCATGGGGAGCGTGGGATGAACAGTATATTAGCACACATAATTTATATACAGGGCTTTCTTTGCCTTTATTTAAGAATGCAGCTCCTGTGATAGGGAAGTCCTATCAGTTCCCCTGAGCTCTGTTATTCCCTAACAAACAAGGAAGTCTATACAAAGGAATAAAATGCGGAAGAGCTGGTGCAGTAAACCCCACTGCCTCTCCTCCTAACAAACCTACCCAAGGTCAGACAGCAAAATAGAGATACAGCTAGGACGCGAACCCACAAGTTCCTTTCTGGCAGCTACCTGCCAGCTCAGTGGGGTATATTACTTCCTAGCTCATGTGAAACTACATTTCCAAAGGCAGCATTTCCATTTGGCATTTCCATTGAAAAGGCAAAGTATACATGCAGATTTGTAGTGGTGGTGTTTTGCAAGCAAATAATGTCATCCACCCTGCAAATTCTTTTTTATTTTTACTTTTATTGGTAGATTTTTATTTTTGGCAGTCCTTTTATTAGGGATTAGGCGTATTTGTTTATGCTGATCTTTTTCACTCCTTTTTTATAAATACACATTTTCTGTGGGAAGAATGCAAAGCAGAACAGTCGCTGAAAGAGATGACTATCAGAACATCCCCGCACTTGCTTTAAAGCACTACTTTTTGGTAGCCTCGGGATTTACAGGCATGGTTTTCAACAGGTCAGGAGTCAAGGGCCTCACTTAGAGTGTAACTGCAGTCATTCATCACATATGGAGTAGGAGGTACTACGGTTGTATGTGATAATTGTATCACTGTCCAAAATTTCAGTTTGTAACAGTAAGTGTATATGGGAACTAGATAGTTATGTATGCATTACCTTATGCAAACCCAGAATTTAATACAAAGTTTTTTAATAAGTCTGGTCACACTATGGTGCAAAATACCTGGAAACCAGATTGCCTAGAAGTCTGGTTACCAAGAAGCTTTATATATTGTGAACAAAACCATGGCTCAGATGAATTCAGTGGCAAAACTTTGGTTGATACCAGTGCACAAAACATTTCTCCCTGTGAATACGTTATTGAGCAGGGTTTAAACAAGAGTGGAATGAAACAAACAGCCTCTGGCTGTGATATACTACACTTTTGTCTAAATGATACTGATCTAGGCCTGTCCAAAGCCTATTATGTTTCCACTTCCCACAGACTGTAGTGGCTTTTACACCAAACCCTTCAATGCCTCAGTCTGTGTTTCTGACTGGGCTTCCGTGGGAGCTGCAGTAGAGCGCAAGTCTGGGCTGACACTTTGACAAACACACCAAACAAGCATCTGCTCTGTGGAATAAAGGGAATGGAGACATCAAAATAACAGGAAACAGTGCTAAAAATTACTTTTCTTTACAGACTTTGATACCACTGGAGCCCAAAGGAGCTGAATACTGTCAGGTGAAGTAGATGGGATCCCATGGTTGTGCTGTGTCTCTGGAGCCCTGCAAGTATTTCCACTGGTTTCTCTTTGCAGAACTCAATTTAATTTTGAATTTCAGGTTCCGGAAATAATTTCTACATTTTCATTTCCATTCAGTTTCTGAAATATCCCACAATTCATTTATTTTGGATATCATTTTTTTGGATATTTGCAAAACCATTGCAACCTGGAACTTTGCCAAAGGTAGATCAAAAAGGCCAAGTCTTTTGCCAAGTACCAATGCCACCAGGACACAAAGGTCATTGCTGTTCTAATTTCTAGCTTTGATAGAGAATATATTTGATGATCAATATTTAGTGGTCTTCTTTGTGGAATTCTGTGTTCCCAGACCTGCTTTTACTGGTTAGGGCTTCAAACAGCAAAACACTCAGACACACAGACAACCTCAAGCAACTGAGTAATCCCAGCACTTTGGGCTGCACTGCTGAAGTGAGTGGGAGTCTTGCCATTGAATTTTATAGGAGCATTATCGGACCGTAAGTGCTTTGCTGGTTCAAGGCCAATACTTTCTCAGACTTTAGAGGAAGCCAGATTGGGCCCAATCTCTACACAGCCTCTCCTAGAAAGACCAAAATAAAAACAAATGATGCTAAGCAACAGGAATGCACATAGCATAGAAGAAATGGTCACTGACCTCAAGACAAGCTGAGAAACCATTACTCACTGCAATACTGGTATAGGACAGAATGGTGGCAGGCTCTTTTCTTCACAATATTCTTCACAATAAATTTTACGGACAGACAGTTTGTCCATCCAGCAAACAAGCATCTGACTAAGATCCAGGCAGACAAATAAGCCTGCCACAGAGCCAGGGCTGCAGTCTTTCTCCAGCGGAAGGGGCTTATGCTGCACTGGTTAGAGAATAGGCTGTGTGAAACATCCATTTCTCATACCTGTAGCAGCCATGAGCAGCACCAGCCCAAGCTACAGGCAGAGCAGTCAACCAACTGTGGCAACTTTCAGAAGCAGCAGAACAAGCATGGCCCTTTTGCTCCTTTGGTGTGTACCTGCAGTTAGCCAGGTGAAGAGGTGAGCACACAAGGGGCAGGCACCGCTGAGTGCTGGGCCTCTCCCCCTGCACCAGGCACCCACACACCACTCCCACAGCAACCTAAGCTGCAGTCCAGAAACATCCACCTCTGTGCCTGGCGGGAGCAACTTTTCTGGAGCTGCAACAGACAAATCCTGAGTCAGTCTTGCCCTAACACCTCCACAACAGCATTTCAGGAACATCATTGGGTCCATATTACAGCACCATTTGGCTTAATACAGCTCTGTTCAAACTGTGTTTGGTGCTATGGCACTCCCCTTACATTAAGAAATTCTTCCAATGTTAGGAATTATGTAGGCACACATTTTATCCAATCCATGTATCATTTACATGCACTCAGAGTCTGATATATTCTGTGTATGACCCACTTTAAGTTTTAATGTAGCCTCTACCACATGGATACATAACCATGGCCAGTGTTCAACATAGCCCCTCTAAACCAGCTGAATCCTGAAAGAATACAGTCTCTCAGGTCCAAGACTGCTGACTGATATATCTTAAATTAAGAATAAAACAACCTCTTTTCATTTTTTCCTAGCAAGCGGGGTTTGGTTGATGTTTTTCTCCCTGTTGTGGATGCTTTAGACAATCCTTCTTTAGTTAAAAACTATCAGGTATATACATATACTTTGGGTCTGATTCTGTTATTCCTTTAAAAGTAATGCAGTCACATCTGTTGCTACTCCAATTGAAGTCAGTATGAATGTTTTTCTGGGTAAGATTTATTCTTCTAAAGCTACAAAACCCAGACGCTTAGTTTTCTGCTGTATTTCCTTTAGTGGGATAGCCCATGCTGGGAGAACATTTATTTACTCCTCTCATTCCATTCGACCACATAATTAGCCAACTCTTTTAGGTGTGTGTATCTTTTTATGAAATACAAACCAACTACCAAATGCTCTGTTGTTTCAAGCCAATTAAAATCAGTGCTCTACAGAGCATATGAACAACTCAGATCCATGAAAGGCACATACCTTGAATTGCTAACTAGCTCTGGATAGACCAGAGAATGCATTTTAAATGACAATGTCACATGCGGCTTGTGAGTAAGAAGCTATGCTACTATGTCGTCTCTGGAAATAAGCACTACTGTTTTCCCTAGGCATTTCATGACCTTGTGTGTTGATCTCAGTCCATTTTCCAGGACTGTAAATAAGAGCACTTGGAAAAGCTTTTCTGTTCACACATTTGTAGTTACGAGGGAGAAGTCCTGAATGGAAGCATGGCATCCATCAGGCAAGCACAGCAGGTGGCACAGGACAGACTTCATTAAGCAGATCCTACAGCTGGGACTTCTACAATATTTTATTATGGCAACAACTAAATATATATTTAGCAAACAATATTAAATAGAAAAAACTTGTTCCCATGAACAGTAGTAAGCTGGCAAGTTTCCATCAGCAGTTTTAGTGTTGGCAACACAGAGGCATTACTTGCTGGGGTGACCAAAGTGCTGGGAATCTGAAATTACTTTTATCATGTTATCTAGAAGCATTTCACTTATCCAGTAAGGAACTCTGGGCACCCATATACCCCCTGAACTCCTCAGATTTGGTCAAAAGAAACTTAGACTAGTTAGGCTGAACCGCTTCATTAATAGTGTTGTAAACATGTTATAAAAGTTACTTTTTTCCCCTTTTTCTATTTCATAAGTGGTGATATTTTCTGATTTCTCTATTAATTTCTATTTGTATTTCTCTGTTCAGTGCTATCCATGCTGAATGACTAGGAAGCAAGTAAGATTAAAAAGTGGGTTTTATCAAATACAGATTTTTTTTTCATATTGTCCATGCTAGTGTGATAGAAAAAAGGCTGCCAGCATAACATCTGGGTGCTGATCTGAACTACCTCTAATCCTAAAGGCAGAAAAGAAGCCTCAGGAAATGACAGCCACTCTTATCACTTTCACACAAAGAAAAGAGCACCCCAACACGGCAAATGACATCTACAGGTTAGCATATGACCTAAACATGCTGTCAAAATGACGAAGCACCAAGTCCTCGACACCTTTACCTGTCAAAAACACTAATGCAATTATAGTGAGTGCATAACTATTTTTAAAGAAAAACCTCCATCATCCCCACCCTTTCCTGGAATCACATTTAGTAATTTCAGATACATTGAAAAGAAGACAAGGCAGAAGCAGAAATAAGTACATGGGATACAGCCGTGATTGTTGGCAAAGTTTCTGCTGCTTGCTTCTTGTAAGCTTTATATATTACATTACCTGCACATTTTTCTTTATATGATCAGCTATAACTCTGGTTCTGCATTTGCAAGGCCAGACACTGCCTACCCCAGCTTGTCTGGCAGCTCCCACCCAATTTTGAGAGGCCAAATGAAACTCAGGAGATTGGCCCCTTCTAATGGACTGTCCTGGTTTCAGCTGAGATAGAGTTAATTTTCTTCTTAGTAGCTGGTGCAGTGCTGTGCTTTGGATTTGGTGTGAGAACAACGTTGATAGGACACTGATGTTTTTGGGCTTTGCTGGGTAAAGCTTAATACTAAGTCAAGGACTTATCAGTTCCTTGGGCCCTGCCAGCAAGAAGGCTGGAAGGGCACAAGAAACTGGGAGGGGACACAACCAGGACAGGTGACCCAAACTAGCCCAAGAGGTATTCTATACCATATGACATCATGCTGAGTATATAAACCAGGGAAAGAAAGAGGAAGATGGGGACATCCAGCATTACGGTGTTTGTCTTCCCAAGCAACCGTTACATGTGACAAAGCCCGGCTTTCCCAGGGATGACTGAACACCTGCCTGCACATGGGAAGCTGTGAATGAATTCCTTGCTTTGCTTTTCTTGCATGTGCACCTTTTGCTTTACCTATTAAATTGTTCTTATCTCAACCCCTGAGTTTTACGTTCCTTTCCAATTCTCCTCCCCATCCCTCTGGGTGAGGGGAGAGTAAGCGAGTGGCTGCGTGGTGCTTGGTTGCCAGCTGACAAACCATGACATGGCCCCATTTTGAACTGCCATAATCTATTCCTAATTTTTCAAACAAGTACCTTTTTTTTTCACCATGTTGGTCCTTGCACGTGGGAGCAGCTCCCTGCAAGCGATTACAAACCTGCCTCACGGTCTTCCTTCAGATTCCTCCTTAAAATTTACTTTTGTGGTGATGTACACCCAGAGCTGACAACAGCAAAGTGCTGAAACTGTGGCTTAATGCTCTCTTCCTTGTCCACCTGCAGCCTGATTTTCTCTCCCGTACTTTTACACTAGGCCCATAAAGACGAGAGGGCTTACTCTGATGTTCTTCTCAGTAGAACTGAGAAGTGAGGATACCTCTTCCTTTCACAATATCCATTCCACTTTGTACAGTATTGAACATTTTAACTAAAACATGTTATAGGCTGCCAATAGCTTCTACAATCTCAGAAACCTCCCTGAGTACAAGAGCCCTTCCAAAGTCCACCTTATGGAGGAGACTTCTTACACAGGGGTAAAGGGAATAAGACCAAAAACCCACAGCCTTCAGATATGCTAGAGTACCAAAACATGGATGTACTAAATCCCTGGAGCTTCATATAACAAAAAAGTTAACTGGATTTAATACTATACTACTATTCCTTCTCATAAAAAAAAAAAAAAAAAGAAAAAAGAAAAAAAAAAAAGAAAAATTCAGTGATTTCACCAAGAATTACTCGTCCCCAGAAGCTGAAGAAGGGAAACTTTGCCAGGAGGAGAATAAGAAATTACAAACATAAGCTAGAGATAAGTCTAAAAATAATGCAAAGGGAGTGGTAAAGAGAGAGAATGTCCAAAAGGATTCTTACACACTGCAGAACTAAGGATTTCTTTCCTGTAAACACCTTGCTCTTTATTAAAGGCCTTACTGGCTAGAAACAGATTCCAGCCCTGCAGTACAGCATGGAGAGATGATGCAGAATTACAAGACAGAAAAGCTGCACTGAAGAAAATGCAGAATTTCAAGTAGGAGTCTAAATAGAAATGTCTTTCCTCTGAATTTCCAGTCTGATAGGTTAAAATTTTTATCATCCTGTGGCATTACTAACACTTCAGAAATGTGGCATTTTATCCCATACTCAGTAGCAGGGCAGGAAGGAGGAGATTGCCAGTAACAACACTGAAGAAAGGACACATCTTTTCTCAAGTCATCCAGTGTCTGGAGTTTCTTTAGGACCTCCAGCCAGTCATTTGTGATACTGAAGGCTTGTCCATCAATGCCATTAGGTTGCTCTGTTCCCTTTTGAAAAGGGAGACTGATAGCCATTTTTAATCCCCTCCAAAGACATGTTTTCCTATACAGTTGTGTGAGCTGCCAAACCCTGAGCCAGACTTTTCTGTAACAACAAAGCACAGTTGGAGTCATCCCTTCTGGAAGCTTGGAAGGGCAGGAAGAGAGATATGCCAGTGTCTCTCTATTTATACCTTTAAAGCCTATGAGGAGACTGGCGGGGCACGAGGACCATGGCCAGCTAGGAATTCCTTGCAGAGCTAGTATTGCTAGCTACTCTGAACCTAGATTTCTGTGTCTAAGCTAACTGTTACTCAGTGGAAATTACAATTACAACTTGTGTGTTTTGCCAGTATTTTGAGACAAATAAGATATACTGGAAGCTAAGGGATTGTGTGTTCTGTTAATAAATACAGACCACATGATATTTTCAATGACTTAGTTAAACCACAAAAAATAATCCAATAATTGCAATATATAAAAAAATCCAAATGTTCCACCCTGAAACTACTGGAACACATGGAAGAGGCTACCAAGATTGCCCACAGATATGGGCAACTAAAGGAGGACCAGCTGCATGCAATAAAGGCACATATTTTATACCAACAAAACAAATTTACTATACAAGAAAAAAATATTTATTTGATCTAGATCTGCATCACATCTGATAAATATTTCTTGGTACACCAAGTTTTTCCCAGATGAGTCAAACACTTACGTGCAATGTTAATAATGCGCATAAATACAAAAAAAAAAAATCAGATTTGTTTCTGGAAGCTAGGAGAAGTGGGGGGGGGGGGGGCAGGGGGGTGCAGCAGGAGGGAAAGCAGTCCTGTCTAAAAAGAATAACATGTTTAAAGCATGGCTCAACATACAAGAAAATGAAAATATGTTTAATGACAAATCTGGCTGCATTATACTGAGATAGAACAAAATTTGCTTCTGTACCTTCCAAAATAGTAAGGTCTCTTAGGTAGATCACTAGAAACACTGAAAAGTGGTTTAAACTTTGTTTTTGGAGCACTTCTTAATTGTTCCCATTTAAAAAATATGTCCTTTCAGTACAGATTCTTAGAAACTTTCAGCAGATTATTTCATTTCTGTTTCTTTTCTGAGCCAAGTGGTTTGGGTTTGGGTTTTTTTTTTCTTTCTTTCTTTCTTTCTTTCCTTCTTTTTTGTTTTCCTCCTCTTTAACTGAAAGAGCCAAATCCTTCTCTGGTGTAACACTAGTCAGTATGCATCGGGAATTAAATTACTCTGTTCAGCCCTTATCAGATAAAACTTTGCAGCTTTGACTGTACCAATGCCCTCATTGATTTCAATGGTTTAAACTTGCACAAGCCCAGAGAATTTCCCTCACTAACTGTCTCATTTGACGCTGTTAGCTGATACAGGATTGCCTGATCTTTTCCTTCCTTCTTTGGTTTTAGCTTCTCTCCATTTTTCAGGCTCACAGTGACTGAAGTTTTGTAGTTGCATCTTAGCAGTACTCTTCCCGATTCAGCTGTATGGTCTTTATTGGTGTGATTTGATAATGAAGCCCAGAGTATTCAAATCTAATTTTTCACTGCCCCCGTTCTGACAGCTTGACTCACACAGCTGCCCCAAGTACTTGTACTTTGCAGCACCTCAGAACCACTGTAACTTCACACCTCAAAGCAGCCCCACATCTGTACCCATGGCCTCATTCTAGTGTGCCCTCTGCAAAGAGAGAGGTCAGTGAAAGACTAAGTCAGAGCTGCTTTTACTTCTTTGATTTGAGAAACTTCAGAGAACTTTGAATCAAAACCTCAATTGAAAAAAAATTCTGATTATTCATTACCAACTTACATTCTTCCTTCATGAGCTCATTTTTTAGATCTTCCCTGGCAAAGACTCAGTACCTCTGATCTGTTGATTCATAAAGTTCATTTTAGCCTTCATATTACAAATATGGTTCAGGTCTGCAGAGGTTTATCCAGGAACAAAACAACACTCTTTCTAAAGAAGACCTAGAAAAGCTGCAAATGGATGAGTACCTTGCCATGGCCCCCACGAACAGTCATTATCCTCGTGAACAACAGAAAAGGGAAACTACTCTTGAAGTTTGGTCCTAATCATCCAACTGTTCCATGATCTGCCTTTAACAAGTCCAGAACTAGTTGCTGCAAATGCAAGGGGAATAACACAGCAGTAGACAGATGGAGGCTTGATCTACTCCTTATGAGAGGTCGCATTCCAGTCCATAAATGTTAGCAGAAATAATAAATAAGATGTTATTTATTACACAATGTAACATTTTGTCAATCTAAAGCTTTTTTCTTTTCTTTTTCCACTGCTTCTTAATTAGTACCTGGCCTTTACAATCTGCTGAGGAGAGATATGACAGCAAACACCAGATCATCTTCACAAGTATGTGATACAGCTAACCGTTTCATGTCAGAATTGCCTAAAATGTTTTTCTCTGAAGGAAATGATGAATCACAGCCCTCATTTTTCAGTACACATTCCAAGGCAATGGTTTCCAAACTGTTTTGGACCTTGCCCCACTGTCAACTCTCAGCATTACTTACATGCCATCAATCACCATTACCGTCAAATATTTAGCCCAACTCCTAGGAAAGCATGGTGCTGTGTGCCAGCTGTACACCATGCCCTCACAGGCCACCGTTTGGGACACTCTTCTACTAAGGAACAGGTTTATATGCACAGGCCACAGTACAGTTAGAAGCAAGTCTCCCCTCACCTCATAAGAGTGAGATCAAAGACTCAAGAAAATTTCTGTCTTCCTGTAAGTCTCAGATGAAGGCCAGGGATAAAAGACAGCTTAGTTTTCAGACAAGCTCAGTGATCCGCTTTTTCTCAGCATCTTGAAAGGCCAATGTCAAAATGTTTTTGTTTCTACAGAGCACAGTAAAAAATACTGGAAAGCATCTGATAGAAGGAATCCACCAAGACAGCAATACTTGCTGAGGGCTGAGGTATGTGGAAGACACATGAAGGGTACATGTTTGTATACCTTCCTCATGACTCCCTGAGTGCATGCAGATGACCTCATGCAGCATGTGTACTTGTATTACCCAGCAGGAAGCTCCTGAAAACATTGGTTTCTCCCAGACATCCTGCAACCTCGATGAAGCATCACCCCCATCACAGCACTGGCCCTAACCAGCTCTGTGAGTCTGCCTCCCACTTCTGCACCCTGTCCCTCACACGGCTGCTCTTTCCCCACACACTGTGATGCCAGCAGCAAAAAGGAGCTGAACAAGACCTTTGATTCACTTGATTCAGTGACCATGTGGCTCCTGGTCCCCCTCACACACCTGGGCCAGACCCTGCTGTCATTGAAGTCCAGGTTTTTCTGTTTGAATTCTGTGAAAGCAACAGTGAAGACTACTGCCTGCTCAAGGGACTCAAACCCTCCTGACCAGGCTGCTGGAAAGAGGAATGGTTTGTGTTATGTGCATGCTTCATCACTGAAACCTCAGACTTTGATTCTTCCAAGCTTTCCCCAATAGGTCATTCTCCAAACTTGAAAATTATGCAAATGCCCAAATAGAAGAGAGACAAAGAGTTTCTTTCCAGCTGACTGGCTGAGGATTTTAACTTTCTGGCCTACAGTCAGCAGAGGACCTACCAGTTCATGTGAAGCTGTAAGTGTGTCATCAGGATACCACATGCTTTGATAATTACTCTAGTGGGTATTAAAGTTAATCCTGTGCTGTATAGATCGCTTACAAAACACAATAACTGAACCAGAAATCCGTATGTGACAGTCATAAAATCAGCGGCTGGAAGTGCCAGCACGTCTCTGACACGTCCGGCATAAACTGGAACCCAAAATTCCTGCCTAGTGCAGCCGGTCAGGAATCCAACTGTCCTGTGATTATGAAATCTGAGGCATGGCAGAGCAGCTTATGTCAGATCTACTGCATATCCATGAGTCTTAAACCAAGACTTGTGAAGATAACCCATGCCCTTCCCAGCTTGTGAGAAGGGTCATGAGCAACTGGTAAAATTTCAGACCAAAATAGCCAATGCATCATTCAGAGGACCCAGCTCTTCTTCCTTTAAAGACCAGACACCCATCCTAGATGCATTGGTCCTACCCAGCCATATTTCCAGCATGAAATCTCCTGTTTTGTAGAAAGCCTAGAAAAAAAATGTTCTAGGCTTTCTCAACCTTGGTTCAAGCTAAGACACAAAGCTAAAGTCACATTTGCAAGCATGATGGAGAGGGAAAGACATCCATCCTCCTCACCCTACTGCTCTTTTCTGCTACCTCCCTGCAGCAGCTGGCACATTACTGTGTTTTCACAGTAAGTTTTTGCAATACTTTCACCATACAAGTGGCGAAAGTCCTGAGAACTCTGCTAAGATAGTTTCAGTCTTTCACAATAGGAGAAATTCAGTGAACTAAATAATGACAAACAGAGTGTCATAACACCTTCCTTGGATCAGTATTTTCTCCCTTTTTTCCTACATCTTTGTATCATACGACATTGAATAATAAATTCAATACAGAAGCTGGACTCCAGCACTGGATAACAGTCAGCACCAAGTATCAATACCAAATATCACCACCTGCTGCCATCACAGCTGTCTAGTGCTTGGACAATACTGGTTTAAAAGTGAAGAACAGTTATAACTGAGTAACAATGCTTGAAGGTAATTGTATTCATCCTGAATAATTTGCAGGCATAAAATATTTACCTTTGCCTGAAGATTTCTGAGTAGCTTCCTCCATTGTGCTGGATTCACAGTGTGCTCTGAGAGCAGTATTCATGGATAACCCTTTCTGTATCCCTGGTTAGGTACAAGAAACTTCCTGTACTTTCCAATGGGAACTTCAAGTTTTAAGAGACATCAAACGGTCTAAGACGGAAGTAGCACAAGATGTTAGGAGGATATCAATTGCTATAGATTGGCTCAAATCAACTCCAAGGTCTTGATCATTGTCTTCAAGGCATTCTTTTTGCTAAAGTCCAGGATATATAAGAGCTTATGAGCTGAGGGCAGGTAGGAGAAATTTCCTCAAAGACCAGGAGTAAAATCCTGGGTACCTCCATACTCACTGCTCTACACAGAATGCTGTCTCTGGTCTTACCTTCCCCTTAAACACACCAAAATAGACTCTGTGTGTGTGTGTGTGTGTGTTTGTGTGCACGTGCAAAAAAAACCCCACAACAATCCTTGCTGAAATAATATATTTTACAGAAGTTGTTTCTTTTCAAGCAAAGAATAAGAAAAACATAACAGAACCTAAGAGTTCAGACACATTATGAGATTTTTTAGATACCACAAGATAGAATAGATTTTGCCTTACAATAAGCTGTCCCAGAGCCACTGGAAGGAAACACCAAGCCTAGACTGTGGAGAAGGCAAGGAGATGGAGAGGACACAGGTGGACTGGCAGTAGCTTGAGTAGCTGAAGGATGCAGTGGCCTTCGACAGCAGGCAGAGGAGGTGCATCATCCCACTGGTGTAGCCTGCCTTAAAGTAAATTAAGATAATTTTCTGACAAGTACCAGTACTCATGTACAAGCTAGTAAGGAACTACACTTAAAATTTCTATCCTGGATTATATACAATGGCTTCTTATGTACATCCAGCCTTACCTAGCAAGGAAGAGATATGTCCTTCCAAAAAGAAATCTACACAATATGCTCCCAAGGAGGTAGACCTATGTTCTTAATATCACAAAAGAGATGCAATTCCCAGTTTTATATATGGCTCTAAGAATTTAAAGGGTTTGGGGCTTTTTTGTTCTATTTCATATGCGTAAAGGGGTTAGAACAGGGTTAGAAATTTCTATCAACTTTGCTTTTGCCTAGTTGTCTTTTTAACCATGTTCCTTACCAGTGTTATCTCCACTAGCCTTAATTATTTTAATCAGGCTTATTATCCTATTCATTAGATTTGAAGTAGAGGTAATTCTCAGTGAGCTCTGAGTTACAGTGCCACTAAGGCTAAATAGTTATTAATATTACAAATCTAAATGAGCCCTAAAAAACAGTCAAATTGAGGTTAAACCTACAGCAAATAGACAAATTAGCATGAACATTGAAATTAAATGGCCATTTTGGTTAGACTGTCAAACTGAGATGGCAAGGAATAAATCTTCATAAAACCTTAAACAGGAAGTTAAGAGGTAGTTATGTAGGTAGCTACAAATCATGTAAGCAAATTTTTGCCTGCAGCAGTAAAATCAGATTTCAGCTGGGTGTACATGTTAGTGCTGGAACCAAATTACTGTTTATATTTAGATCACAATCTCAAGTCCAGTGAAGGCTTCATCCCTACATTTCTACATTTGCATTGTATGAAAGTTAATGTGTTTCCTTCTACCTCCCCACAGAAATTACAGACTTCAACAGGGCAATCTTTGAGGGAAATGTCTAGCAGCTTGCTCTCCCAGGTGTACGTGTATATATACATATGCATTTTATATATATATTTATATAAATATATGAAAGCTTAATTTCTCTGAAACCCTTCACAAAATGGGACATGAAGATTTCAGTCCGAGTTTTAGGCTATAGAAATTTAAGAGATTTACCTTGGTTCCCCAGTAAGGTCTTTGCAGGAATTCATAGGCATAAGGCAGCATCAAATCAGTCTTCCCAAGACAATTTGCAGTCCTGAAAGACTAGGCCTTCATCCCACCCTTTGGTCCTAAGTTGGTCCCCAACAGCATCTCTGTTGGAGGCTCCAGGCAGTGTGTATCATACCTTGCACTAGACAAGTGTACAATCCAGGCAGTTCAGTATATGCTGAAGAAACAGAAGTTTCCTTAAAATAGTACCTTTGATTAAAATAAATATAGCAACTGAAAGGAACATGTGAGACAATCTCTCAACCCTACTCAATGGAACAGTTGATCAGAGCATACCTATAGTGTTTCCAACATCTGGTAAAGCTTCTAAAAAGCCATATAGAGCCAAAAGACTTGTGAAGGTGAGCAGAGCACAGAGGTACAGCAGCAAGAAAGTATCAGAACAAATCCAGGTCCTTGCCATCTGTCACTGCCCATATGGGCCCTCTACCTCCCTAGCACAGGGCAACTGGGAATGGACAACTGCTCCCATTCCCGACTCCCAAGCTTCTCAGGAGGGTTTAAGAGACAAGTTCTCATCCTCAGCATTTTACTCTTTCTCTTCCATGAAAGGGATCTGGAAAACTAGTTGTATAATCACCAGGAGTCATCACATATGATGGTGTACAAAACATCTTCTTACAAAATACAAAATGAAATTCTTTTGCTTACTTCCTAACCCATCTGAAAAATATGTCCCAGAGAAAGAGATAATACCCAGGAAGGAAGATAAGAAATGAGCCAGGGGAATTTTCAGTGATACTTTGGTGGAGCTGTATAGGATCATGGAATGGGCTGGGTTGGAAAAGACCTTTGAAGATCATCTAGCTCCAACTCCCCTGCCATGGGCAAGGACAATTTCCACTTTATCAGGTTGCTCAAAGCCCCATGCAGTCTGACCTTGAACACTTCCAGTAATGGGGCATCTACAACCTTTCTGCACAACCTGTCCCTGTCTCATCACCCTTGCTGTAAAAAACTTCTTCCTTATGTCCAGTCTAAATCTACCCTCTTTCAGTTTAAAGCTGTCAGCCCATGACAGGCCCTGGTAAAAAGCACCTATCTTTCTTCTAAGCCTTCTGTCCTGGCTGAAGAACCACTCAGCTAATTCAGTTTTGCCCCTGCCTATACAGCCCTTAGATTATATTGAGGAAGGGATTACTCCCCTCCTAGCTACAACTCCTCTCCTGCATAGCTATGACTATGTATGTCCTGTCCCAATCATACGCTACCCCAAAAGACATCCAAGCTGTGATTCATATCCTTTCCCAGGGGCTCCTTTAAAAATTCCTGGCCATGCTTGCCATGGGAAGCCTGTTTGTCTTCAGGCCATGAAAAAAGTTCGGCTGCCCTGTGTGTTTTTAAATGGTATCCCTGCCCAACTTTCAGAAACAATAGCAATTGTGGAAGAGCTTTTAATGACATTCACTTCATTAGCGCTGTTCATATGAAAAATAGTTTGGCAAAAATAAGCACCAAGTAGAAAACAGATGCTAAAATAGGTTGGTCAGTTCCAGAATCATCTAAGGCTCTGTTAAAAGGTGCACACAGCCATTATGGTCAGCCACCTGCCTTGTAACACTGGCTTTCTGTATCAGTCCCACATACCCAGCTGCACCGTCCCTTGTCAAATCAGAAAGCAAATTTATCATTCTTCAGGCAAAAAAGACAGTACACTGAATTAGTCATGCAGCAAATACACTGATGAGTGAGACCTTTTTTCTCCAGCTTGTTGTAAAGTTGCAAGTTGTGAGGATTCAACAAGCTGCACTTATTTTAAATGAGCCACTCTCAACACAAACATTTCAACAGGCCACTGCGATTTTTAGGGGGATTTGTGCGTAGGATTTCATTACTGTGTGCACAGATTATTTCATAAAAGTGAAATCATTCTTGAAAGATAGTACAGGCTGCTAGTATCCCTCTTCTCCAACTCTTACTCCATTCAGTTGAGTTTTGCGGAGAGGGAAGTGATTCAGAAAAGAATCATTTTATGTGGTAACTAGTGCTGGAAAAGCATCAATGAAATTACTACATCAATCAATGCTTACTTACAACCTCCCCAAAGCAGATGCAGGCAGAGGCAAAGCGCTCTGCTTTGGAGGAATTCTTGGTATAGGACTTCACAGGAGGACTGTAGTATTGATCCCAGAAGCCATCTACTCTGGCCAGCCTAAGGGAGAGGCAAAATAGCCAGCTGACCTGTCAGCAAGCCAGAGAAAGATGCCTGCTTACCCATAAAGGAAGGACTGTTCCATGAAGCCATGTGGCACGTAACTTCTTAGAAACACTCTTTTACTTACATCCTTCTGCATAAATTAAATGTTGCACAAATGCTTCCTACACTACCGCATATATAACCAAAATATAACTTACTATTTGAAGATATAATTTTAGGCCTTGTACTCAGCATATATTAGAACATACAGTTCTGTGTATTTATATCATTTTCTTGATTCACAAATGAGTGACAAACTAGAAAAGCTATTTTTAGTGAAAAGAGAAACATGCAGACAATATCATATTGATCTGTAGAATACAACAAGATTTATAGGACTTTTTCAAGAGTTATCAAAGAATTGCATTTACCATATGCCCATAGTTAATAGTTTAGGGGCAGAATGGGGGCAACTGCACTGTTTATGCCAGCATATCTTATATTTCTTTATGGCCACATATAAGAAGGGAGAGAATGCAGGCCCTGGCAGATCTTTGCAGTCATCCAGTCCTAAGAAACGACACAACGGTCAGCAGCTAGAACAGGTAAGATAATAAAATCTTCAGTAGTACTGTACTTGCAAACATAGGTTTCCCAGTCTGGGGTCACAATGACAGAGAGACTTACTCAGCTTACACAGGTCTTACCTATAACTTTGCTTCCCAAGCTATACTTGGCTGCAGTCTTAAGGAATTCATTTATGTCATTGTAGATTTCATGGAGTTATCTTTCGTCTCCAAGCTCAATTCTTTCATTAACCTTGTTCATTATCTACCATCTGTCTCTTCTCCTCTTCCTTCCTGATATGACTGATGTGATTATTACTAGAAAACTTCTTCATTCCATGATGGGAATTTGCACAATTGTCCACATTATTTACTCAGAGAATTCCAGCAGCCCAAAATAAAAGGATCAGACACTGATACTGGCTAAGCTTATGTAAGCCTGGAATAACTCCACTGATTTGAGAAGAATTTGCCTGGATTTACATTGGTATAAGAAAGATAAAAATCTGGCCCAGAGCTTCTATTTCTTCACTCACTTTAGACTTCACCAATCACACAACCCTGGATGCTAATAGTTTGACTAAAACTGGAGATAGGCTTTTTCACAGAGGCTGGCACTCCATAGTCTTTTCCAGCCATGAATATCTGCTGTCTGTCCCAAGAAACTTCTGTTGACCGAAGCAATTTAAACCTCCACCCTAAACTCCAATTAGTAATTTAAAGCTTCTACTAAAGTAGAAGTCAGAATTTTTAAACAAGTTCTAAATGCATAAGAAACTCAAAAATCAGCAAACTACTACTTGTTTGGGCTCAAATTCCCATTTGTAAATGCACACAGCTATACACTGGCTGTAAACTATTGCAGTATCCTCCCCTTTGAGGATTACTTACACACTCCAGTAGGATATAAAGTGGCTTTGCTGTAAATAAGAATTGAGCACTTTATGTTTAGCATTTCTTCCACTGTTTATTGTTGGTAATTCTCTGCAGCACAGTGATTTCATCTTGTGGATAAGATGCACATGGTTGTTGATTGGTTTCTGCTATTGAGACTTCTGTCCTCTGTTGACTCTGCCTGTCTCGGGGCGTGCTACTCTAGCAGTGGCACCAAGGGTATGCACCGCCAGTCTTGCCTTGCAGTCCATTGTCACACACAATTTCCCCCAGGGCAGCAGCAATTTTCCTGCAGTGATGACCCCAGACATCAAGCGCTTCTATGTTATGCATCGCTGTCTGTAGCAGTGTCAGTAATGCTGCACAATCGAATGCCACAGAAGCCAGCAGGAGCACCGTCGGGCTTTAGGTCAGCAGAGTTTGGGTAGCAGCTCATTCATCCCACTGCATTACGCAAGGCATCGTAGCTGCGCATTACTGTAGCACTGTGTGATAGTCCCTGTAAGAAAATTATTTTTCTCCCTGCTGGTTTACTCAAAGCATTTTGAAATCAGTCAAAAAACAGTGACACCCTGCAATTTTTACTTTAACTGACTGGCACAGTCATATTCAGAGTTCAAATCAAGAAACTTACTGTAGCTGAAACTATCTAAACCCAGATCCATCAACAGAGCAATATCATTTTTAGCTTGCTGCCTGAGGGCACATAACTGACATTTTGTCTATATAAAGTATTGGCATCCTCATATGCCAAAGTTTAAACCACAGAAAGAATCTTCTGGCAGATTATAACAGAAGCTCTCCAGAGGCAGCTGAAACGATCTATTATGTGTGCATGCCTATGTTGACGAAAAGTTACACATAGGCTGCACTCCACCATCCAGCGAGCAAAGGCACAATGCCGGCCTTATCCCTGCAGTGCTTTGGAACAGGAGTTCCCACCAGCATCGGGGCCACTTTCTCACATGCATCAAGGGATGAGCTGCCCTCCGCAACACCCAGCAGAAGCTGCAAGAGGAATGCCCTCTACCTCTCGCCACAGCTCTGTAGGGTCACCACACCACTCTGGCCACTCAATTAAAGGAACGGGGATTGTATAGAGATGGGAGGATACCATGCTGGGTTCCATAGGGAGTTATTTTAATGGGTTAGGGACTAGCAAAGGGTGGCAAGTCCGCAAAGCAGCTTGCAGAGAGAATACCAAGATGTCTGTACCTAACACGTTACACTGGACTTTTTTCAGGCCAAGGCCTAGGAGGAAGGGAATTTTTCATTCATACTGGTCTCTTAGTGCTGCTTGAATGAGGTCTCAGCCTTCAATGTTTGTTTCTCAGGTCCTCACCTTCTAACTTGTAGAGCTAGGATGCAAATACTGAAAGCTACCAGAGACAGCAGTGTTTATCTTTGCGTTGTTTTTTATAGAAAGAGCTTGAATGTCTGTTTGCAGTAGTAAATTTTGTGACTTTTATTATAAGAAAGCTACACAATGTAGTCTGTCATTTTGGCTCTTTGATTTAAAATATCAGGAGATGAAAAGGAGCAGAAATATCCTGTTTAACTAAGCCTTTCTCTCCAAGCTAAAATGGCAACTTTTACAACAAATGGATTTGTGTTAGTGAGACAGGAGTTTATATGAAGTTTTTTTCTATACAACTTGGTAAGTCATACGAAACTCCTTGCTACTGTTCTTCTGGCATAAAAAAAAATACCTTTGATTTGGGATAATTGTAATTTAGAACCATTTTAGGTTTTATTTGTATTTTCAGTCAGTCTTATTGTCAAGGAAGGTTTGCTACCATATAATTCACTTTTCTGTCCCTGGCTCACAATCACAATCAGCCACGCCAGGTAAAGCAGTTAAGCATGTGCAAAGCTTAGCTATATTCAATGGGCCTGAAATAATACTTACTCAAAACTGCATTTTGCTCCCTTTCTGTGGTATTTACCAGATTCATGCTTCTTTGCAGATATCTTGTTTCCAATTTTATGAGAAATTCCTACCTCACCTACCAGTTTTCCGTATTCTTGTCAAACACTGCAGAAGAGTGCAGTAACTTTTTCTATAGATGTACATATCCATATGCAGTAATATACCTAGTTAAAACAGCCAGCATTTTTCCTTTTGTTCGAAGTTATGGTTCCATTTTTTGCCTCTTCCAGTATTACACAGCCGCTGTCCTTCCTCTGCAAACATTAAGTTCATCTTGAGGGTAGTCTCAAGTGGTTGACCTATAACAAAGTAAACACACGTAGCTCAATCACATGAGCTCAACGCATGCTTGTGTGAGGTTCCTTGACAGTCTGGGGTCTATGAAAGCAAGTGTGTAGCTGCAGCAGTGCAGGCTGCTCCAGAGGGGAATAGTTTACACAAAGGCAAAGCAGTATTTAGATTAATACCCTCTCATACAGTGATGTTGCAACCTCATCCAAGATCGTTCACCTCACAGAGCTTCATTTCACAGCCTCCAGGGTGGTGAAAACCACACTGTCTGCTTACTAGAGAACTCCCCCCTGCCCATCACCAGTTTGCCTTAACAATTCCCTCTTCAGGAACTGTACTGGGGTTGTCTTCTGCAGTCAGGCTCTCAGCAGCACAAAGGTTGGGTGCATCAGAGAAGGAAGAAAGGAAGTTCAAGTGGCTGATCAGAGCATCACCCCCCCTTCTCCCACAGTGATGGAGAGGAATACTTCCCACTGGACCCTGGGAGATGTCAAGTGTAGTTTTACCCTTCCCTCCAAATACATTGACACAGGAGCAAACCCACTCAAAATATCAGAAAGTAGAACAGATCCATGAGCCCCCGTAATATTTCCGTAACTTGGCTGGACATCCTCTGCCCAGTGCAGTTTGGCCCTGTGCTCCAGACCCATCTCACACCCATTCCAGCTACCCTGCCCATGTGTCCCTTCACACCTCCACACTGGAGGCCCCCTTTCAGCCATATCTCTTCTCCCCTTCCAAAGAAGCCTCTCCCAGCCTGCCTTTCCCCACCCCAAAGGGACTGAAGTAGAATGAACATGATATTTGCAGCTGTGATGTTGTTCTCTCCACCTGCTTGTTCTCTTTTTCATTTTCGCTCTACCTGTGTCCATCTGCAGCATTTGGGCCATGTTTCAAAACTCAGCAGTTAGCTTCCACATTTTGTGGTGCTTCTAACTTATGAAATTGAAAAAAATATCTTCCACCGTCACCACAGGAACAGTTTGAGATGGAAAAAATCCAAATTGTACCCGTGTTTAATTAAGAGACAAATTTTCAGGCATGAACTCCCCCAGTCACAGGGATCAAACCAAGCACACAAGTCACTGCATGCAGAGGTGGCATGGTATCTAAGCACACCATACTTTGGCTGCAGATAAGGATTTACTCCAAGACGGTTGCAAATGAAGGTGCAAATTACTCACCACAAAACTAACTCCAAATTTCTGTACAGCAGAAGTGCCACACCTGATCAAGTTGTGCTAAAAGTTTGATCCCAGTAATTCAACATCTGCATATACCAAGTGATGACTGGACCTTTAGTAAACTTGGAAAAGGAAGAGGTTAGTCATTTTTATGAAATAATTATTCTCTGCATGCAGAAAACAGTTCTTTTCATCATCGAGAGTTATTAGTACATGTCAACAGTTATCTGCAGAAGGCTTCTTTCTAGGATACGGAGTTGATCAAAGTGCAGATGTGAATACTGCTCTTACCTAAACATATATACTCTTCATTTCTCCTTCCTTTCTGCTCATTTTCATCACAATGTAAAATGACTGATTATGACATCATGATTGCTGGTGGAATAATATTTCAAATCTACCAGAAGTTAAGATTTCTTCTCATAAAATAATCTTAGCTAATGCATTTTTTAAAACAGAGTTTTTCTGGCAGCAAAGTTTGGTGTGAACCAATGGTTAATCACCACAGCCAACATCAAGAACTCCAGCTGCTCCAGCACACATTCCAGGGCCAGCATTCAGTCTGACTGTTAACGCCTAAAACCCAATAGGAACTCTCTTAAAAACACACACAAAAATAATTTTATACTAAATACATAGAAGTAGGCAACACCTTAACAGCTAGATTATCAAGAGAGAGGAAAAAGATGAACTAGACCTAGTGCCTAGTGTAAGAGAAGCCTGGCCCATTATGAGATCTCCTTTTCACATGCTGCATAGAAAACAGAGATGATCCTGCCTCCCATGGCAGCCTGTCTCATGCCCTTCAGGTGGTGTTTATTCCTGCTGTCAACAGCAGCAGTGGTGTGCTGACAGCATTATAAAACTGTTTTGATCTTGTTGCAGAATGAATAAACAAACTCGCTGGAGTGGGACCAGCCCTATACCTCTTCTCTTAACAAAACCCATCCTGCATGTCCCATTGCATTAGCCAGGCTCCCATCTGCACTCCTGTGTATTTTGGGGGTGGGGGGCACATGCATGTAAGTAGGTGTGTTATTCTGGCACTTAACCATGGAACATTAAGCAATTCATATTGCCACTGGAAACATAGCTGTTGAATTTCTAATAGTTTGGACTCAATTAAGAGCTAAAGGTCAGTTTGCATCAGGTTTTCTATTTAACGAGTAAAACTGAAGTACTCAAAAGTATGTCTCATCCAAATGAATGTACTTTAGTTCAGTAGGTTTATTTCAAGAGTAACGATGCTTTGAAAACCTATAAGCATGATAGTTACTGTTCTATAATCAATAAATAAAAAATTAAAAAATCCAGGTGCTATCCTGAGAAGTTTTCAGGATTTTATCACCCACACAAAAGAAGCCAAGCATTCTTTTAAAGGAATTGCCTTTAAAAATGGAAAAGCTATTTTAATCAAGTTGCTAGAGTGCTTTGTCTTGTCACCTGTGGCCAGAAATTGAACACTATTTTCCTTTAATAGACATGTTTCTTAAAACGTCCTGATCATAAGTGACCTTTGGGTTTTAAGCAGAACACATTGGAACAGTTTAGTCCTGCTCCTCTTCAGGTCAATGGTAAACCTATCATCCCTTCCAGCACACGGTGTCTCAGCCTGTGACATGCACAGGGCTCTACCATGCAAAGCCATTTCACTGCCCACCAAAGTTCATGCATGAGGGGGCTCTCAGCCCCTCCAAGCATCATGGCCAAGAGATGCTTTCCAAATGATCCACAATAGAATAGCTCAGCACACAGCAGCCAGCTGACAGATGACAGCACTGTGGGAAAGAAGCCTTCAGTTTTGATTTAAAGAGTGAAAGGGCAGCAGTATCTCTGGCATCTTTGGGCAGGGACTTCCAGGGATGAAGTAGCAGCTGCCCAGTCTGCATAAATTTATAGACTGGTGAGACACGCAGGCTTATGTCTGCTGGCCCTTTGGAGAGTGGAAAGGTGTGACCAGATTGCACAGAAAGAGCAAGAGCTCAGGTTCAAACCCTGAAGGGCTTCAGTGTCAGTCAAAAGTAAATTACTTCAGAGGAAATACTGAAATGGAACGTAAACAAAGAAGTAGGATAGTATTCACTAGTGGCTGGTGGAGCCCTGGAAGCATGTGAAAAACAAATTGGGGCAATTATTTTTTGTGCACAGGAAACCAGCATGAGAGGCATCACAGTTAAGAAGTGGGAAGAAACAAACACTTTGTTGCCAGAGAAAGGTGCACTGGCAAAACATGAACTCATGTCAGTCTCAGGAAAATCCCCATTAAAAAGTCTCAACATGCTTTTTGCTATCAACCATGAGAACATTTTTATTTTGTTTTGCATCTTATTTTACTTGCTTTGATATTTACTTTTTATTGTGATGCATTTGTGCACAAACTACTGTTTAAACCTGCTACTGCAATAGCTAGGAGATGCAATGCTTACTTAACTTCTAAAAATTATCAGAGATTGAATAAAATGTAGACACCTACTCAGAAGTTGCCATTGTACTGTAAGGAAGGCGCTTCAGCCAGATCAATTTATTACAACTGACCTAGACAAGACAAATGCACAGTTAAGTATTTCAAATGGGAGAGCTGCCGGTCCAGGAGACAGAGTGCTGATATTTCTGAAAAGATTAAAGTCAGAGTTCATTCCAGGAAAAAACAGTGACTCAAACATTAAATCTTCTTCCTGCAACTATGCTTCCCTGATAAAGGTCCTTACGAAATGGCACCAAACAGGCAGAACAGGGAGAGAAGGAGTGCAGATCCTCAGGCAATTGCTGGGGATGTAACCAAGGGTAAATTTCTAGATTACCTAGTCCATGATACAGCATAGATAAAGAATAATAATTTTAAAACAAAGCAATGACACAAAGGCTTATGATCTAGTAACATCTAATATCACATCAAAACACACAATTTCCCTGGGTTAAGCATGCACAGATCTAAAAGCAGATGCCAAGAAGATGACACAACAGCTTGAGGAGTAACTCCCAAAGGAGACCTTAAGAGCTATCAGGGGATGAAGGGGCTCAGGTGAGCAAGAACCATCAGCCAAGAGGCTGCAAGCCTTGGGGCATCCCGCCAGGCAGGGCACAACCAACCAACCAACCTTCCCAACACACGGGAAGCCGTAGACCACAGGGAAGTAAATAGAACACTCACAGTAAATATCAGCCAGCTTGTCTGAACACTGTCCCCGGCTCCTCAGGCTGTCAGTCTAGAGTTAGTCCTTAGAGGCTTTGCTTTTCCTTATCTTGGAGGCTTCATTACAGAGTACAGAAGTTTGGGGTTAGGTCTCTTCATGAATAGAACACCAGGAATACAGGGGCTTACCATGTTTTAGAGTAGGATTTAATATCATCATTAATGATCACAGATGACAGTAAAAACTTACCTATTAGCCAAGCTTTCAGAAAATTTCCAAAAAACTAATCAGCCATTTCAGAGAGACCTTTGCAGTCATTGTCTCTCTTCACAGACTGGAAATGACACAAAAACTCTTGCATGGATTATATTGAAGTTTGCTAAAATTGCTTGTGCCAAGTCAACACCAAGTCTTGCAGGAAAACTGATACAGCTGTGATGAAGCCAAGGGGGTGGGCTACTCCCATGTGTTTCCCATTTCCTAGTCAGCATAAGCTGCAACAGACACACAGAGAGCAGACAGAGAAATTACACAGGGCTTGTTTCGGCTTTGATGGTTGTGCAGCCAGTTGTTGAAAGCTGAAGGCATTTCACTTCCCATTGCCTGTCAAACAGGTGCTGACATCCAAGGGAATCTTACCTGAGAGATAGCATACTCATAACAGCACTGTTAGCATTTGTCTTCAAAGGTATCATCAGCTTAGTAAGAGTTCATTAAACTCAGTGATTCTTAAATACTTCCTGCTGTGCTCAAGTGCCCATGCCCCTGAGCTGCATTTTTCACTGGTGCCAGGCTTCCTCCTCAGGCTACATCTTCTGTGAGAAGCCACCTGCAGACTTTCTGCCAAGAAAATCTGGTGAAGTCGAGGCCAGAAGAAGCACAGCTAAGTCTCCGCTAGCCATTGTGCTCTGGGGAATTATGGAGGAAGGAATTTCTCTACATGTTGCATATGCACTTGAAGTGCATGCACACAGCAAGGGCAGGACAAATGGAGCATTTATTCCAGGGTACTGCTCAGGGAGAGTAGAGGGGAAAAAAATCAGGCCAGAAATATCTCAGAAATTAGGTGGGCAAGCCATCCCAGCAGCAGCAGCTGTGGGGAGGGAGCCAGAGGAGAAAATATCTTTCAGTGCCACGAGGCACTGTGGGTCAAGTGTGTGTGTGTTTCCATATGGATGCAAGTGTTTATATCAGCCAGCCCAGGAGACAGAACAAATCCTCTGTGTGCAAAGTATACGTCCGAGTGCTGCTGTCAATGAACCTCCAAGCATCAGAAAACAGGTCTTCTCTCCTTTGCTCCCATCCTATAGACCTGTTCTCATCCAAGCTCATTTTGCAGCGGTGCCTCTTATGAGGATGGTCACCTCTAGTTTTCTCTAATGTCAGTGAAGAGACACAGAGCTGCTGCTTGTCTCTTAGGTAGGCTGAATTGCCCTATGGAGAGGCTATACCCTCTATGAACTACTGAAAAAGCCTGTGGTGAATTGGCTTCTTACCAGAGCACACAAGCCACAGCCAAAAGTTAGGTGGAGGGGAGCCAACTCCCTCTCTTCTCTTACAATCTCTCCCCCCCACCACCCCTCACACAAGCCCTCTCTCTCTCTCCATACCTCTTTCATTGGGCTTTTCCCAAAATCAGGCAAAATCAAAGGGGCAGAAGATGGTCCAAGAGCATTACTGTCAAGGATCTGTTTGTGTTTACTCTACTTCTATTCCTCTGGTCCCTCCCTCCCCATAAAAAAACACAGAAAAAACTCATTAAATGTATAGCCATCTCAGTACAAAGTAGGGAATGTGATAAGAACTGTTGGAATTCCCATAAAGAGAACAGAGATGAAGTGACATGTTCAGAGGATTCAGTACCAAACAGTTCTGTTATTTTGGGGTTTCTTTGTTTTGTTTTGGGGAGAGGAGATCATGGGGTTTATGGGTGTTTTTTGTTGGGGGGGGTGGGGTTGGGCTAATTTTTTGTTGTTGTTTTGGGGGTTTTGTTGTTTTGTTTGTTTGTTTTTTTAATTATTGCTTAATCTTACTTTGCCAGCAGAGAGGTAAATGCTGGAGCTGTAAGGAGAGAGGACCAATGCCCGATACCTGTACCTGCACCCCCATGACCTGAGGAGTGGGTTCCCCTCACCTGAACACCTGCTAGCTGCCAGCACCCAGGCACAAGACCTTCCTGGCCCTGGTGAGAGCATCCTCAACACTAAAAACTGGGTGGCAGAGGAGGACATAGCAGCTTTTAGGCATGGAAGAGAACCTATAAAGGGAGGGGGAAGAAGCAATGCCAGGGTTGCCTATAGCGGGCAGGAGGTGTTGCTTGCAGCACCTGGAAAGAGTGACATAGGGAAGATTGCGGAATGGAAAGGTGAGAGCTTCTGTGGCCATCTTGACACAAACAGTCAAATAATTGTGAAGGAGCATCAAAGGAGCCAAATGTCACTGAAATTCTGATTAAGACTGGGGCCAGAACTGGGCTTGTGTCCTGGGTTGTCAGGAGGTGAAGGCTCTGTGATTTCAGGATCAGGTAGTTTGATATCTTGGGAATGTCTCTGAATTAAGGAGTCTGTTGATGTTTTGGGGTAACCTAAATTCACATTGAAAGCTACTTTATTGAAGCCTCACTGAATTTTTCCTCACATGTTTTCCTCACAGTCTGACGTCTGACCCCCATTCCTATAGCAAAGGTCTGGAACACAAAGGAAGTGTCTTGCAATATAGGTTTATTCCCCCATCTAAAAATGCAAGTTGGGCTTTAAACACACCAAGCAAAAAATAATTGATTCCTTGAACAAACAACCTTTAACAGCTCCCAGCATGATATCACATGCTCTTCCTGAAGAGATCTGCCAGTTTTTCCCTGGCTTCTTTCTAAATGTCCCAGAAGAAAAACACAAAGGGAAACATAACAAAGGAAGGTTGTGGGGAAACTCCCCTTTTACCCATTTCCAGAAAAGTGAATTCCTTAGGATCTTAGCTAATAATGATACAACAACTCCTGCACAAGAGTGACTTTCTTCTCACAAAATAAAAAACTGTATTCTTGTTTCCTTTTCTATTTTCCGTTCCCCCACAAAACCAGAAGTTCTGAAAAACCTGATAGAGTGGCTCAGGGAGTACAGGTGAGATAAAGAGTGATTTTGGGAAAGGATCTGAAAAAAAAAAAGGGAGTGGGAATGAGCAGGTGACTTGATCCAGTGCAACGATAATTATCCACGGGAAATAGCTTTTGCACAAGCCTGCTGGAACTGTCCCTCATCCAGCAGCACCACGCTGACTCTGGGCAACCAGTCCCCCAGGATGTCATCACAATGAAGCAAATGGAAATATTGCTGGAGTAAGAAGAGATGCAGTTCCCAATATTGATTTTATATTGACTTTCATGAACCTAAGACAGCAGATACTTTGAAACCTTTGTAGCAAATCTACCAACAGTTATCCATGAAGTCTTGCAGCATCCTACCATGCCAAGATATACAATATGATTTTTTATCTTTTATAAGAAGCTGTGTTGCAAATCATAACATTTCTGACATTTCTTTGCAGCCTAAAAATGACTGATTGTATCATTCCTGTGAATTTGGGATTCTTTCACACCTTCCTTCACTTACTCACCTCTACATTCCTAAATGGCTGCACTCTATTTCAGTTTGCTGATTAATACTATTTTTTTCACTTCGCCTGCAGAAAAGCAGTGTAAATATAACTCCATGCTGAGACATTTAAAGATCCAGGAACCAATTCAGCAGGAAGTTTGCATGTGTCTAAGTATGCTAATCATGCCTAGCTCAAAGTCAACGTTTCACTGCTTTGCTGAATTGAGATGCTAAATGTAATCTTCAGAGGAACCTCCTTGAAGATTATAGAATGGTTTTGGTTGGAAGGGACCTTAAACACCACCTAATTCCAACCCCCCTGCCACAGGCAGGGACACTTTCCACTAGCCCGGGTTGCTCAAAGCTCCATCTAACCTGGCTTTGATGACACACACCGTTGCACTTCAGTCTTACCATGGAGAGCTCATATGATGTAGGCAAGAGCACCGATATTTTTCCTTGCTAAAGGAGGTGGAGGTCTTTGCACAATCCACACAAAGACTTCACAAAAACCAAAGCAAGAGCGACTGGCTCCTACTGAATGACTTTGAAAGAAACTTGGTATAAATAAAGTGTGAGAGTTTTCTTTTTGCCCCAGATTACAGCCTCAAGTTTTCAGAACTTTTTTCTTAACCAATGAAGATTTTCAGATGGGTAAATTCACAGCTCTATTAATCATTATTATACCCATTTTGCATGTAAGCTATTTCCTCTGAATTTGTAACAAGTCATAAGTCTTCTGCTCTGTGAAAGTATACTCACAAATGCCTCTTCCTGAACACAGAAATCGAATAAATGTTTCTACTTTCAGTAATAGTTTTCCCAAAGTAAGCCAGCATGCTGAAGCATTACAAGCTAATGGTCAGCACACATTATAACCAATTTATGTAAAAAAAAATTTAAACAAACACTGCCATAATTCCACATTCACAAGGAGAGAAAAAATATCATTTAATTGTTTCTACATGATGAAGCACATATAAGCTAGGAGCAAAAGATTTATAGTCCAGTTGTTGTCATAACCAATCCCAATTACGATGTGTTTCTGCTCACCCTAACAGAAACATCTGTCTAAATGTCCAGGCTAAAGACAACCACTGCTATCTGACATTCCAGTGGTTTACAAGGACAATGCAGTTACAGCTGCAAGTCTGTCATAAGCAAACAGCTAAATATTCTGCTGAATGTATCAACAGTCGTTCATATCGCTGAGATGCTTCTTCCTAGCCTTAGTAACAGGCTAAGAGGGATGTTCACCCAAAAGAACCAAGCTTCTGCTACACATCTTGTAAAATTTGATGGTTTGGATGTTTGGTTTTTTTGACCAAATTGGCCTGGCAGAAGTTTAACAAGGTGGGGAATACTTCTGAATGGCGCTCCTCATGTCCTACACTAACATCTGACAGGAGAATACACATTCAGAAATATGGAAAAAACCCTTGTGAGATAGAATCCAAATGGAAAAGCTCACCACTTTTGCAAAATGTCACTGCTTGCTCCAGTTGTCCCTCTGCATGGCTTGTTCCTCTTGGCTGCTCTCAGTACAGATTAGTGACCTTCAACCCTGACAAATATGTTGCCCTCATGCTTTTATGATCTCCAAATCTCTCAGAAGGTGACACATTCTGAGATTAGAGCAAATACAACAGCATCCTAGTGGCAGCATAATACAAATGCAGCTGTGATGAATGCCAATTAAAACAGTAGCAGCATGTGACAGCTGTTTACAATTACTTTTAATTAGCAAGTTCAAAAAACAACCTGTTACCAGGCTCCTTTTTGAGGTATGCAACTAGAATAGGTCCTGAGTTTGTGATTCCTTAGTCCTTTGAGTAGCTTTCTGCTAGAGAACTACTGCATGAAAGGCTTTGGCAGAAAAGCTTTGCCTAATCTGCTAGTATTTCCCTGAAAAATGCCTCCTAAAGGATAAAGAAACTTCACCTGTGGGGGGAATTAGGGCACAGGACACTGCTGAGATGAACTGTTAAACACAATTTGCCTACGGTGTTCTCCATCACATGATAAACCTAACCTATAAATATACAAGTTAAATAATACAAGCAGGTATCTACAATAAAGTTCTGCAAATATCTACCCAAAGAGAAGAAAAGTTAAGGTTGCTTTTAAGCCCCATTTGCCATATCTCCAACCAATTTTAGAAAGAAGGTGTCTTCTGTCCTCGCACTCCAGCAAGAGAAGAGCCACTGCTTAGGATTTGTTTCCATTACACAGGGAGGTCTGCCTGAAGCATGCAGAGACATGCTGGCTGCAATATCCTGGGAAAACAAACACTGCCAGGGATGTTGCCAGGCCCAACCACCAGTAATATTGCACTGGGTGAATGGCTCTGGTGTGCTGGGGCCCATGCCATGCCAGGCAATCCCATCGCCACACGGGTGCAGGAGTCCATAAGGACCAGGAGCCACCCCCAAGGCTACATGCATGCAGCCACCCTCTCTGGGAGGGAGTGGGAATGATGTGGTCAAAAAGCAGCAGCTGGCCCCCAGGCTACAGAACAAACCTTGGCACTGGCTCACAATAATTCTAATAAACACAGCAATTAGCGCTAGCTTTAACTAGACTGCTTGAGCAATGCAGGTAGTTTGAGCTCCAGCACAGGCTGGGCATCTGAGCAAACCCTCATGGGCCCCAACAGACCTGCACTGCCCAGCAGGATACCTATGCTGCCACATTTTCACTCTGGTTCTTACCTAAATTAAGGTCTCAGCCCTTGCCCACCAGTTAAGTCACCATAACACACATACCATGGGATACAGGAATGTCAGGTCCAGTGCTGGATGCCAGTGCAGAGCAGAATGGCCACCCACATTGCCAAAACACACAAATTCATACAAAACTTAATCACCTTAAATCAAAGAAAGGGAATGAATGCTCAAAACTGAGTTTCATGCAATGGCCCAACCCTGCAGGGACTTCGTGCAGGTCTAGGGATGACCAAGGGTGTTTGACATCATGCAGGATCAGGTACCTGTAGCCCAAAATGCGACTGCTTCCCCAGGCTTGCAGCTGCTCAGTGCATTTCCCTGGTACCCAGATGACTTCCAAGGGCAGTTGCTTCAACAACAGTGCAATCTTCTGTTACTAACACCAAAGAAACAACCGCTTATTGCCTGAGCAGTCACACTGCAACTGGAAAATCATGTTTCGTATTTCAAAGTTAACTTGGAAATTACAATATGGAGCGCTTGACATCTCAAGAGATCTATACATCATGCTGACACATATAAACAAAAAATGAGACTATACTGCATCATGTCAAGCAGCTTTTTAGCTTGTTTTAAAAGAGGCAACCTTTACAATGTAAAGACACACTTTATTTAGGTCTGAATGGGTCATTTTTCTCTTTCTGTTTTTTTTCTGACAGCAGGTTTGTGGGTTTTTTTCTTCACCAAAAAAAGTTTTATCTCAAGCAGCTCCTAAACACTTGTGCTTAAAAGTTTATGATCTCTGTAGAAAAATATAATAAATCCTTAAGTTTTTGTAGCTTTTTTTAAACTTCTAACAGGACTACAGAAATGTTCCAGTAGCTACTTTATTTTCCATGAAGCAAGAGTGCACAGGGCTCTCAGTAACCCTCCTTACCAAGAGACTCACAACAGTGGCGCAGGGAGAGGCACATACATTATATTTGTGATTAAAAACTAACAGGTTTACTTACCATTTATTTCAACTATCCTAATAGTGCAGCTAAGACATCTGCATAACATTTCCTTTTGCTATGGTTCACGTGAGCTAAGTACTGCATATATTAAAAACTGGGCTTTCAGCAGCTTTTAATAGCAAGGAAAAATAAAACTCCTACAGCATTACAGATACACAGTATCTGCTGTGGCTTCATTACCTGGTGTTATTTAAAGAAAATTAGTGGCTTTGCACTGACAAAATGCATGCAAAGAAATAATGCATTGAGTTCATTTTACCCAATATGTGTAGTAAAGGTTTAGTCAATGGTCTTTTAGTTAAAATACCAGGACTCCATCTCACTGCATGTTAATGCGGTAACCAACGTGTGTCTCAGTTCCTGACCTCTAACAGAGGCACCGCACTGCACCCACTCCTCTAACCTTCCTGCCCCGCTCTGGTCAGGCTGGCAGCTGGGAATGGCTTTCTGTGCATACAGCACTTGATGCATACGGCACTTGCATCTATCACCCAGCTCACAGCTACACACAAACAACTTTGTGGCAGAGGTAGCACAGCCTGAATGGTACCACTGAGACAATCCAGCCACTGCCTCTTGTAGTGCCTTCTCCTGTCCCCTTCTGGCATGCACGTATATATATAAACAGATGCATTTATCAGATGCCTGTGTGTTTATTGTATAGATATCATATACTCTATTTCTTTTTAGCAGATTGTTCTGTCATTGCTCCACCCATTGTCGTCCGTAAAGAGGGCGCACTTCAGAAACTTTTATTCCCAGTGTCTATCACTAGATTGTACTGAGAAAAGATAAATTTTAAGTGATTAATGAAGTATAATACTGTTTCAAATTTATAATGGGAGAAAACTTGGGGGGGGGGGGTATTTTATTTTGCTGTTCTTATGAGAAATCTCTTCTGTGCAAATGAGTCTTAACCCAAATACAAAAATAAATAGCCTGACATTTTTGAAAATCTAATGAAGTAATCCATTCAGACATTATTTCTGAGTTGCAGAGCTGTTGCTCCTGTAGAGAGGGGGACGCATTCCCAAGGAAGGCTGCCCCCTTCATCACAAATGCCCCATTTAGTGGAAGATAGTTGTGAAATTTCCCCTCAGCAGGAGGATGGAAACGCCATGCTGCCCAGTGGGCTTCACGAGGAGGTTCATGTTCATCTCTCCATCTTGTCCTCCAATGGAAACTTAGAAGATGCCTCCTGCAGAAATATTTGTCCTGGCAGCCCATCCAGATGACACTATTTCCGATAAACACATCTTTAAAACTTTCAGTACTCTGACGGTGGAGGGCACAGGGATAGCACCTCACTCCTGTTACACCCAGTGAGGTGACCACGACCCCCTCTACAGACCCTCTCAGGCCCCTGTCCTGAGATCTCAGCCAGAACTGGGTGCTTGGAGGTCTCAGTACATTTCACACCGATGAAGAGGAGCAAACAGGCGTTGTCGGCGTGCACACGCCTGGCTGTGGGGTCCGCGCCTGAGGTCCTCCTGCTTCCTTGCAGAGAGGGTGCAATGGGTGTAGCAAGGGCTGTGCAGAAAGCCCCGGGCAGGCAGCGGGAGCAGGTCCCACCCGCCTCCTGCATCCTCCCCCTGCGGGGCCTGGGCTGGCCGGGACATACACAGAGGAGTGGGACGGCGGGGAGGAGATGGGAAACGGAGAGGGGCGTACAGCAGGCGAGGTGGCCCAGGAGAGGTGGACTCGGGGAAGGCAGCCCGCGGTGCTGCTGGCGGTGCCCGGGGCACGGGGCTCGGCGCCCCGCGCCTCCATCCCCTCCCAGCCGGACCCCCGGGCGGCGGTACCGGCGGGGCTGCCCGGCGGCTGCTCGCCTTTCGCGGGAAAGAGGGACGAGCCGGTGCGCACACATGTGAATTGCACAACCGTAACCACACACATACACACACCCGGGGGGGAGAGGGGGGGACTACGGAAACAAAGCCGCAGCCAGGTTACAGCTTTCGGGGCAGCTCTGCCGCCGGTCCGGCCGAGCCCAGCGCGGGTCCCTCTGTCCCCGCAGCTCCGGTGCTCGGCGCTTATACCGGCGGGCTGCGGCAGGGAGCCGGTCTCCTAGGAGTTTCGCTGCTCCATCCCAAACCCTCAAAAAAAAATATCTAAAAGCAAAAGATATATTTTTTATAAAAAGCAGGAGCCCAGGGAGCATGGAGCGGTCTGCTGGCCGCCGCACAAGCCCTGCGCGCTCCCCCGCCGCCCGCCCGGGCTGCGCCGCGTTAATTTCATAGCACCGGCGACATGAGGACCTCATACCTCCGGACAACTGGGTGAGTCATAAATACACGGCGCAGGGCTGAAAGCCGAGACTGTTTACAGCGACTTTGCGGCGGCCTCCGGCGAGTCAACCCGCCGCCCCCCGCGCCGGGGCCGGGCTGCGCGGAGGGGCCAGCGGCGAGCGCGGCCACCGGCGGGGGGATCCGCGGCGGCGGCACCTGCGCCCGGCGAGGGGCGAGGAGGGCGCGGCCTCCCCACCGGCACCGCCGCTCCGCCTGCCCGGCCGCGGCGGCAGCGCGGGGAGCGGCGGCGGGCGGGACGCGGTGTTGGGTTACCTCGGCCGGGCCCCGCCGCCGCCGCGGGGCCAGCGGGTGCCGCGGGGCTGCGCCGGCGGCCGCGCAGCCCACGGTATGTCGGGCCGGTGACTTCAGCCGGGAGATATTTGGAGGCTCCGCGGGGTCCGGTGCGGGGGGCCAGCGTGTGTTTGGGTCTGAAAGCGAATCAGCGGAGGGCGCGTCACTGCCAAAGGGCCCTATAAATCCATCTGCGGCGCCGAGTCGCCCTGGCAAAGCCCCCGCGTCCGCGCGTCCGGCTCCGCGCTCCCTCCGCCCGCGGGTGCGGCGCCCCCCGCGCCTCGCCGGCCCCGCGCCCCCCGCCCAGCCCCGCCGGCGCCCGGGGAGCCGGGCGCGCCCAAGCGCAGCCGGGGCAGCCGGAGCGGGCGCTCCCCGGCACCGGCCCGGCCTCCCGCCGCGGTCCCCGCCTGGATCTAAGCTTTCGCCGCGACGGGACCCCCGATCTGGAGGAGGAAGCCTCGCTGCTGCTGCTACCGGCTCCACAAATCCCAGCGCCGGCCTCTGATTCTCCCAGCAGGCTGAGGGGGGTGCTTTGAATTTTTCTTTTTTCTTTTTTTTTTTTTATTTTTATTTTTTCCTCCCCTCCTGATCTGGGGTGGGTTTTTGTCGTGGTGGGGGCTTTTTTGTGGCTTTTTTTTTTTCCTTCCCGCCGTTGCGTGCGTGTCCGAGCGGTGCGCGGCTCCCCGCGGTGCTGGACCAGCTGGCGTTACAGGAGCCCTGATGTCTTCATCTGACTCCCCGCAGTTGTTGATGGAGTGTCTTTCTCAGATTTCCAGGCAGGGTCCCAAAAGCAGCACCCAGAGCCAGCTCCCGCTGCCAGGCGGCGCTCCCCGCGGCTCGGGCCGCTCCCGCCGCTGCTGAGCGTGGCTCCGGGGCCGGAGCGGGCAGAGACCCCCGCGGCGCCGCTCCTGCCGCGGCCACCGCACCTGCGCCGGCGGCGGGGGAGGCCGCCGGGGCTTGTGCTGGCGGCTCCCCTCTGCCTTCATCCAGACTTGCGACCTTGCTCCCCCTCCTCCATACGCCCCCCCCCACCCTCGCGCAGAGAGGGTCCCCGCGGTCGGACCCCGACCCGGCCCACATGCACCGCCCGTCCAGCCGCTCGGCTCCCCGGCGTTAATGTCCATCTCGGGTCCGACGAGACCAGCTCAGAGGTGAGGGCGAGGCAGGGGCCGCGGAGGACGGTGGGGGGCCGTGGCGGGCACCCTCCCGGGGGCACAGCGCCGCCGCGAAGCCCCCGGCCCCGGCGAGGTGCGAAGGCAGCGGCCGGCGGGGAAAGCGCGCACCGGGCGGCGGGTGCCGGCGGGCCCCGGGCGGCAGCCGCGCCCCGAGCCCGCCGCGGGATCCGGCGCCGCCACCGAGCCCCCCAGCGGGGCTGCGCCCCCCGGGCCGGACGCTGCGCCGAGCCGCCGCCCGCGCCGGGGCGAACCGGGCTGGGGCAGCCGTCACCCCCGGACGGCGGGCATCGGGTGCGTGGCTGGCTGCGGGCGGGACGGCGGGGAGCGAGGAGGAGAGAAGAAAGAGGGAAAGGGAAGGGGAAGAGAAGAGGAGGCAAGGGAAGGAAGAAGGCAAAAGAAAGAGGAGCAGGAAAAGAGAGAGAAAGAAAAGTAGGGAGGGGAAGGAAATGAGGAGAGGGAAACACGGAAGAATGGGAAAAGGAGAGGAAAATGAAAGGAAGGGGAGATGGAAACAAAGAGGAGAGGGAAAAGGAAAGGGGAAAAAGAGGGAATGAAGAAGGAAATCTTGAAACAAGGGGAAGGGGAAACGGCAAGAGAAGGGGAAAAGGAAATAGATGAGGGGACGGGGAAAGGAGGGGAAAAGGAAGAGGGCAGGGGAAGGAAACATGACAAGTGAGGAGGAAAGCAAAGAGAAAAACAAAAGGAAAAAGAGGAAAAGGAAAGGGAAAGATGACTGGGAAGGGGACAGGAAAGGGGAAAGAGGAAAAAAAAGGGGGGGGGGGGGAAGGGGAGGAGAGGGAAAGGAGAAGACACAGAAAGGGAAAGCAAGGTTTGCCTGTAGCACAACAAATCTGCACAGCCCTGCACACCGGATCAGCTCGGTCCGCCCTGGCCCAGCCTGGGGACAGGTGCCCTGGCACCATCTGGGTGCTGGAGGAGGACAAGCACAAGGTGACCTGCCTGCCAGGACAGGGACACGGTCACACCCCCAAGCCCCTGGGCACAGACTCCTGGGGCCTGCCTGCCAGCATCCCTCAAAGCAGGTAGCTTGGGCAGCGAGGGGCTGGAGGCCATCCTGCCTGCCCCTCTCTCACACCTCTTGCTGGGGAGAGCCCACCTCCCTCGCTCTGGGAGGCAACTGGGGGGGGGACGACGATGACACGCCAAGCTGAGCACAGGTTGTTTCCCCCTGCTCTGTCCCTGGGCCTGGCCAGGGTGGACCTGGCTGATCAGGAGTGTGAGGCTGCTCGCCTTTGTCTCAGGCCTGGCAGGGAGGGGGCGGGATGGGGGGGAGCACAGCAGCTGGGAGCTAACCCTGCCTCTCTCTCTGCCAGGGGCCCGTGTTGGAAGGAGATCTAAGATGAAGTTATGGGATGTTGTGGCTGTCTGCGTGGTGCTGCTCAACACGGTCTCCACCTCGCCCCTGCCCACCGGTAAGACGCCTCCCAAGGGGCCCCCTTCAGTGGTAGAGGGGCCTGAAGACGATCTCTCCCCCATCAGCCTGCTGCCTCCCTATGCTGTGCACAGTGACTGTAAGAAACATTCCCCTTTGTAGCCACTGCTGTCTGTCTTGCTAAACCTGCTCCCCTTTGCCTAGGCATCAGGGTGAGGAAATGGCCTCCCCACTTTCTGACCCCACTTCTGCCCCAGTCAGCATCACTGGCTCTGGTCTGGCTCCAGCAGCTCCAAAACAAGTCATCCTCCAAAGCCTGGTGCTGGCAATTACAGTGGCAATGCCCACTCCTCCCCCCCAGCCTCCAGCCCTACCTTCCCAGCAGTCATAACATCCCTTTGGTTGAAAAATCTGGAAAGGTGGGAAAGTTAGTTGTATGCAGGGGAGCTGAGAGGAGGATCAGATACATCGACCTTGCAGGGCAGGCACTGAAACTGCTTCGCCACCGCTTCAACCTCCCTCTCCCTGCTCAGACCTGCCAATGCAGTTAGTCACTGCCTGCAGCGGGCGCAAGTCCTAACGGAGATGGGGCTCCATGGTGGGAGGCACTGTACTCATCCTGTAGGACTGCTGAGTTTCATTAAATCCTCCTTGGATCCTGATCCTGAAATTAGTGTGTCTGCATGGAAATTTACAGGAGAGTAGCAGTGGCAGGGTTAGGAGCTTCATGCAGAGCAATCCACATGAACCAGCTCACAGTAAGACAGCTTACAATCCAAATGACAGATAATAATAATGCCTTGCTAATAATAGGTCTCCTACAATAGCAGATACAGGATTTTCACAGTGCTATGCGAGTGTTAAACTAACTCTGGTGGATTTTTAAAGTGAGAGTTAATATGACTCATTAAGAAGTGGCAAAATACTCCCATGAATTTGGGAGATGTTAATTCAGCAAAGGCATAGGCACAGCTTGGAGGTTGCTCCCTTTGCCCTTGCTCTGCCCTCTCTGTTTAGCTCGTTGCAGGATGCAGACAGAATCCAGTAACTGGGATTCATTTTTATCTCTTTATCTAGAGCATGTCTTTTCCCTGTGCCTGTTGCAGCTCTAGCCGTGGGCAGCCCTGCTCTGGTTTCTCCACGAGCAGCCAGGCTAACATAGTATGGAGGCACTGAGTGGGGAATCATATGCTGTGACTCCACTTCCGTCCGCTCCCCAACACCCGTCTCCTTTTCCGCACACACATCTGTTTCCTTCTCCACTTAGTCTTCTTTCTTTTTCTTGCTTATGTTACCCCCCTGCTGGAATCTTGCCTAGGCTGCAACCTCTGTGGGTCCCAGCCCAGGCTCCTGCTGCTTGCAGACCAGCACCCCCTGATGTCCTTTCAGCCCCTCCACACAGGGAGGTGGGCCAAAAGCTCTTCCTTCCAGGGCTCCAGCCTCCCAGGGCTGGGAGGCTGTCACATGTGGTGATCTCCACAGCAAGCTGTGTGGTGGGATAAGTACTGTCCTACAAAAGGCAGAGATCAGCTTTTCAGGCACTGTGCTGGTCCCCTCTTCACAGGCTTGCTGCATCGCTGGTGGCAAGAAGAGCCTCAGGGAAAAAGTGGTGCCAGTCAATTTGTAGCTCTGGCAGAAGCTGCAGGGTTGGAGATCATTAACACTCCATCTTTCCAGAGTGATAGTGTTTGTATGATAACTTTTTATCTTGAAACTCACTTCTGGGAATATGGTTCCTGGTGAGCTGGTTTGTCTGCAGCACCTCAAGGGGTCAGGCAGCAGCAGCAGTCTTCTCTGTTCCCGGTGTCTGAAATTTCTCACTGTTGCCTCTTCCGCCCCCCCCCCCCCCCCCCCCCGTGGATTGGGTAGACAAGGAGTGGGAAGAAACAAGTTACCTGTGTTTTACTTGAGCTATGGTAGTATCAATAGACAGCCTCTTCCAGATATCTCTGTTTGCAGGACACAGACATAGGCTTTGCCAAGCAGAGTTGGGTTGCAGGTTGTTGCCCAGGATAGTCATTTGAGAAAGGGCCAGTAGTTTGGTCTCCATCTCTTAACCCTGCGGATCACAAATAAATGGGCCTGACTGTGAGGGGAGAGTAAGAAGTGCTGTTCTTCACAACAGAAATTGGGGAAAACCCAGGGAGTTCCTGTGGTGGTTGCATGGCAGCTGTTTACGCATCACCCATGCCTGAAAGTCAGAAACTCTTTGCTATGTTGCCAAGTTGGATGAGTCAGTGGAGACCTGCAGAAAGGCGGCTGTAAGAGAGCAGTGAAATACTTTGATCCACTTTTACACTGCTTTTAGTTGATTTAAAGGTGTGTGGTGTCTGGAGAACAGCCTGCAAACAGAGCCCATGAGGCCAATCCTATCCAGCACTTCGCTGTCTTCCTGCCACAGCAGCACTTTGTTCAAGTCATCACCATCAGCGTCTTTAACATACTTGTTTCTCTCTGCTTACCATTTGGTGGCACGCACCCTTCAACACATGAAAGACACATAACGATGTATGCAAGAGGAGTCATGTCTACACCATGTGGGCTTCCCTGTGTTCTCTGGGCTTTCCCTCATGAGAAGAGTGCAGTACGCCACAAGCATGCAGGCATGCTCACAGCTCCTCCTCCCATCTGCCGGTGGACTTGCTGTGTATTAATGTCTCTGTGGGTGCTGTTGGTCATCTGTTTTGCCTAGGGCCTTTGCAGGAGGCAGCTCATGAAGCGGTGGGAGCACTGTCATCACCCACTTCGGCTTATCTGCATGGGGCAGTGGGGGTGCTGAGCAGGACTGGGTGCTGTGTTCATTCGAAGAGCAGTGCACTGCTCTCCTCTGAAACAATCCCTGTGGAGGCTGAGTGGGGAGTAGCAATTGTGCTCCAAGGTGTGCATTGCTTTTACTCCAGAGAGGTCAGGTCTGCCATGCACTGCTTGCAGCAGGGGTTAGTAGGGTTGTGAGATCATGTCCCACTCCTAGGGACGGGCCAAACACCTTGCTAGAGCACAGATCTGTTTTCCCAGGCCCTTGACGCCTTTTTGTGTTCTTATTTGGCGGGACTGATTTGTCTGCAAAGTGCACTGAGGTCACCTGATGTTACCCCATTCCTTTCAGATTGGCTGGAAACCTTCCTTCCTTCCAGCCTACAGGCAAGGTCCTAACCTTCTGGGCTGATCAGGTGTAATGTGCTGACCTTTGCTGTTCAGGGCAGTAATTAGAGATGGCAAAGGGTATTGGCAATTGCATGCTTCTGCATTTTTCAGTGGACTGGTAGCTGGCCTGCATAAATGCAGTTCATTTGACATGAATCCAGTGTTTATAGGTGTTTTAGACATCAGTGCTCATAGGATAGCTTATTTCACACAAAGAAGAGTAGCTGTAGAGTTTGTAAGGCTAGAAAACCCTTTCTTTGTTTCCCTCTTGCTTCAGTCTGCTGGAGGAAGGACGCCATAAGTTTAAATAGCAACTGCAAACAGGACAAATATAAACTAAATTATTATAAACAAAATACTAAGTCAGCAGCTTCGGAAACATGACAGTGCAAAGGAAGCCAAACACTTGGTTTGACTTATTTGCAATTCCCAGTGAATAAAACTGCTTGCCACTGTATGGCCATAATCAACATGTATGTGAGGACTGGAGTATCCTAAGGTCCAGGATATGATATATAATCTTTTGATCAAGTGAGCATCTTTAGTAAGAATTAGTGGTAAGCATGTAGTATTAAATGAAAAATATCACCATGAGCTTTTCCCTTCTAACAGGAGGAAAAAGTGGTTTTTTGGTGTTATAACATCTGAGTTACTCTGTGGCTACTGAGGATGGTCATGCATTGTTGGAGCTCCTTCAGTATGTTTGTTATGCTGTAACACACTGTGGTATGTGTTCATTACACTTCTGTTAAAAATTCTTCATACGCCTGCTAAGAGGTTTTTAATGTTAAGTTACTGTATTTAGCTGCAACATTATCAACTAATATGGAAAGTATCTAGAATAAACAGTGATATTGTAGGACTCTCTAAGGCATAACCAGTATTAAATTAAACTTCCAGTCAAGTGCATTTCCTTCCCTACAATATTTATGAGGCACATTCAGTGTTACGAACCAGAATTCTCATGTTTCTGCCCAGGCTTTCCTGCTCAACACACCTACGGTGTGGCACATGTGTTTTAGTCTAAGACGGCCAGAAGCTACAGAGGTAACCTGCCTATGCACAGTAAATCCAGTGCACTGGAGAGGTATCTGCCACACTGAGCAGGTGCCACACTGCGTCATTTGATCTGTGCGTATCCAGTACAGCCGGTACATCCAGCCAGTGTCAGACCAAGCATGCCTGTGTCCCTGGGCCAGCATATATATAGTAAAGTTCATTTGCATGGTCATGCCCAGGTTATCTAGGCATTTAGAAATCTCAAGCATTCAAGATTGCCCATTCATGAGCAAAATTGTGGACAAAAAAAGAACAGGACCCATCTGGTTAAAGCCAGCTGCATGTAGCCCTAGAAGCTGATTTCTCAGCAGTCTCAGGTGTAAATACTGAATATATTTCTGTGAAGGGTATTCTAGGACTCGAGGGGAGGAGTGAAATGCAGGAAAATATGGTTTTATTCTCATTTTAAGATTTGTCCTTTTTTCAAGTTTTACTTCTCTACTGCTTTTTCAATTTAGGAACCTCAGAAATTTGCCACTGAAAGTGTGGGTCCTTTTAGATGTGTTGTAGGTGTGGGTTGCTAGATAATATGCCTGAATATGCCTTTTTTGGTCACCATTTATAGGCCTTTTCAATACATTTTAGAAATCCCTGTGTTCGTGGCCTGCAGACAAAAAGCTGCAAACCACTTCTTGAAAATCTGAAGAATTCAGCTGTGTAGTGACTATTGATGAATTGATGGGGAAGGCGTTATTTCTGCACTAGAAGAGCATCCTCAGATTCATAAGTTGTGCTGTCTTTGTAAATTATACTGTTCCTGATTAGGACTGTAAGTAGGTTTGAAACATTTAAAGTTACAGAGGCTGAGAGAAGCCATTGGGGTCATCAGGTCTTATTCCCCACAACTGCAGATGATCAGGGATGGAACATATAGTGCAAATATCCAGTCTTCATCCCCCACATACACTATCAAGCATCTGCAACTTAAAATTTGTAGTACCTAGGCCAAACACCACGTAACCACACTTGTGGATTCTCATACTTGTGAGGTAGTAAGTTAATGACAAGTAATAGGCCACTGTCACATTAGTGCTGGTAGAGTGGTTGACACTGCAGAATGGTCATTTTTGACAAAACCAGCTGTAATTTCTGATCAAGTAGTATTTGGTAAGGTGAACCAAAGGGAAGATTTCAATGATTCTTGGAAATCCAGTCCTAATTACAAAGAGAAGAAAAAAAAACAGAATCAAAAAGATTTGAGACAGGTACAAACAAAGCATGAAGACACAAAATATGCGTTACAGTATGTCCGGTTTGAAGATCAAGGACAGAAAATCAATTACGTGAGGCATTTCAAATATCAGCACTCTTTTTAAGGAGTAAAGCCACATTGTAAGACTTAGCAGGTATTTAGGCTGTATGTATTGGTACAACACTTAAACTGAAACCTGCAGATACATGTTTTTGAAGTCAGTGGGACTTGTACTAATACTTCAATGATTATTGAACAGGAATAAGCTTCAAAAGAAGCAAACATTGAAATCAAAACACTTGTTTTCCTGCATCGTGGCCAGGCAGTGTTAAAAGTGGTGTGCCAGAACTTCTCGGGTGGCCGCATTTTCAGAGGCAAGCTGGTCATATCCCCTTTAACTAACAAGCTACCTAAAAACATCTGGACTACCTCTGCTCCCTTCCCAAGCGTGTAAGACCTCTTCGGCAAAATCAGCCATTACTCAGGAAGTTTCCAACAGGGAAGTGTGTATCCAGTGTAACGGCTGGGAAGGACCTAGCTTTTCCAAGCACATGCCGCACTGGCAGACCATGATCCACACATCCCAACATAAGACCTGAAGCAGGGTAGCAACACCTCTGCTCTAGAGCCAGGGACTGTTTATTATAATAATCACATTTCCAAACTGCAAGATTGAAACTTTTTGTATTGTTCCTATTGTAAATGCATGGAAATGCAGGTAGCGAAAGGCAACAGGGGAAAAGCAGGTATTATTTATAGGTCAGATCAAAATCTGATAGCAGCAGAGGTTGCCACAGGAGGGACATCAGCCATGGTTTTGCCCAGATGGCTCCACTTTACTAATCCCAGGGAAGAGACTGGGATAGGGTCCCTTCCTGCTGCCTGTGTTGTTCCTTGGGAGCACTCCTAAAACCCAACAGGAGATGCAATGTAAGAGCACAGGCAGCCTGGGAACAGTTGCTGTTATTTATTTAGGAATACCATTGCTGTTCAGTGAGCTGGCACTAAAGTGGGGCTGGATGACCGATGTGGGGTTTTACTGATGTCATGCAAGGGCTGGGCTGGATCACTTCTGCACCAGGGATACTAAAGATAATTTTTTTAATTACTTTTTTGTTACTGACAGTATTTCCTCCATTAAACTCTCAGTACCGTGCCTGTTAGCTGGCTGCATGCTCTCTCGCTAATAGAGGTCACAGGTTTCAGGACCCACTCATTCATACTCATTTGAGGCTCTTGCAGGGTAGAGACAGAACCAAATAACTAAGCATAAACATAAAAACATTACCTGGGAGGCTGGATATTTACTCAGTGTGGTATAGATTTGCAGGGGTACAAGAACTTACTGAGGAGACAACAGGCCTTGCCCGGGTTTGTCTCCTGCTCTGTCACTAGCTCCAGACAGGACACTGCCACTTTTTCCTTTTTCTCCTTTTACACTCTTTATGCCATAACTTCAGGTGCAGAGACTGCTCCGTGGGTGCTCAGGTGCCCACACGGCCTCATACAACAAGGCCCTAGTGCAGGCAGGCTTCTGGCAGCTGCCACAGGGACTGTCACAAAACCTCGAGAGCGACCGCTGGAAAGCCGTCTGCTCCTTAGTGCCTCAGAGCTGTTTTTCCAAAGCTTTGCATCACAGGCAAGACCACATCCTCCTGCTTCTCCTTTGCTGCTTGACTACCAGATGGGACACTCCTTTGCCCACCCCAGAGAGGCCAGGGGAGGGGCCCGACCCCAGGTGCCACCTCAGAGTCAGGCAGCATCTCGTGAGCAACCCCACCTGGACTGGATGAAAAGCAAGAAACTCTTCGGACAGGTCAGCTCACAAGGCGGCTTCCTTTGCTTCACCCAGTTCATCTGACCTCGCTGTTTCCCCCTGCTCTCAGGGAATTCCTCCAGCTGGCAGTAATTATAATGGTCCTGTTGTTTCTCCCTTTTAATCTTCTGGTGGGAATGAAGGATTTCATACCTGTGAGAAAGCAGGCAAAGGATGCAAGGGGAGATAGTGCCAAGACTGGCAGTGCAAAAGTACAAAATATTCTGCAGATTTGTCATTATGACCAACACATGGGAAGTGGCAGGGTTAGCTAGCAAGCTACAAGCACAAAACTTGGCTGCTCCATCAGGAGCAAGCACACCAGGTCGGTTAACCCTGTGTCTTTTTCTAGTGCTGCCTTACCACACCTGACTGGTGTGAGTGGCCCCGGAGTCATCCTCCAGGTCGTTTAGCACTTTACCTTGATGAGAGGTAAGTGACACTGACAGAGGCTCCTTTTCTAAGGGCTCTCTGAGTCAGGCAGGAGGGTGCAGCATGTCCTGGGAGCTGGTGAGGCAGGGAGTGAGGTAGTGAACCAGAACTGTATTAAACATTTAAAGCTGAGCTGCCCCTGGTGTGTTTGATGCTCTGTTTGCTAATGGACACAACTGACTGGTTTCCATTTCACCCTTAGCCCCATGGATTTTCATGCAAGGCACAAAAGCGAAGTCATACCTCAGAGAGGTGATACTTTAATTGTTTAAATCCTGAAAACCTTTCAGCATAACTATTTCTAACACCTTTCTTTGCTTTGATGCCTGCATGATAGGCTTTGTTTTTCATGAAAAATACTTCATTTTCAATGAAATAAATAGTTTATTCCCACCACAGTTGATGCTGGTTTACTTTGCAAAGCAGAATGATCATCAGATTGGTGACTTTAACCTTGCTAAGGTTGCGCTTCTGCAAATGGGTTACTCTGAGGGCCTCCTAAAGTACACCTTTGTGGTGTGAGATGAAGACATTCTATGTTTGGACAGGGTGTGTTTTTGTGAGTATAACTTTGGAGGAAACTTAAAAAATAACCAGGAAAGAAAGGAAATAAAATATTTTAATCATGAAGGGCCCAGATTAAAGTACCAGAACTGTTTTTGAAAAAGGGACGTTTGACCCTCACACATATCTGGATCTGAATTTTCTAAATATTATTTACCACTATAATGGGCTGGATTAACCCCCTTGAACTTTGAAATTGTACTTTAAACTAGAGTCTGAATGCTGCTGTTTGGATTTCTCTAATTGAACAACAGCTGTGCTTAAGTGAAATATCCTGGCAATTCTGCTAAATGTTTGGCCTGATGTTTTGATATAGTAACTATACACTGCCACAAACACATGCATAAAAGGTACAATATAAAACAAAACCCAAATTTTATCATTTTGAGTATACCCTATGTGACTTCTGTTACATCACTTTTACTCAGGATATGCGAAGTGCAATGTAACACTGCATTGATGTGATTACATTTTCCCAAGACCAGTATGGAAAACTAGTCTATAAAGTACAAAGTTTCAAATAATTTAAAATATCATGTGTTATGAGATTAAAAAAAAAAAAAAAAAGGAAAAAAAAGGAAAAAAAAAAAAGGAAAACCCACTTACGTAAATTATTATTTTGCAATTAATAGAATTTAAGCTTTTCTTGTAAGCCATAATAGACTGCATAGTCAGGAGAGACTGTAGCTAGCCTTTTAAATCCATAACCAGGCACCAAAATGAGTAACTGGATTTTTTTCTCAAAAGCTGAAGATCCATCTGTTCCTACTGAAAACAATTTGTGGTCAGGTATGAACTGAGGGTTTCTTGCTCTACCATGCTGGGTTACTGCCACTGCGGGGGACTATTCGGCTTTAAAATAAATCTGTTGCTAGTGAAATCAAGGGACTAGTTTTACAAAATGTAATTGTGGTCACATGTGAACAGGCAGAAATAAATTGTCCATAATTCCTTAATGGAGACTGTTTTCTTGAGAATGTGACGAGATCGGTTTGGATATTTGTTTAGACCTATTTTTTGTAGATGTCTATCTGAACATCTGAACACTGTACAATTTATTCTTCCAAAAAGCACAGGCATCAGATCCCGGTCCTGCTGGCACACAGTGTCTCTAATTAATTAGAAATGCAAAGGCAGTTTCTGGGGGGTTTGCAGCGGGGAAGATGCCTGGAGGAAGGCATATTTCCCTGTATGCCAAAAGCAGAGCTCCAGGGTGGCTTTCTGCAGAGGCCAGTGGGGACCACAATGGGTGTTTGGCTGCAGGATCCTGTGCCGGTACATGCTGCCAGCTCATGCAGTGTCCAGGGGACATGGACTGTGCTCAGGGACAGGCAGGTCAAAGCTTCAGTTTCCAGAGAACAGCACTGAGGTGAGAATTTCAGTTTGCATTCAAAAGCGACATTCCTAACCCAAGAGGTTGGCTCAAAACTATGATCTGAGTGTACCTTAAAGGTTCAGAAAGCAAGCCAAGAGCAAGCAGAAGATGCAATTTTCTATATTTTTTTTTAATTAGTATTTTCAGTGAGTCTCGTTTCTCTTTTTTTTTTTTTTTTTTTTTTTTTGTTTGGCTCCTGGAGTTCTGGACATTTGGTGTTCACCAACTCTGCCCCCAGCCTGGTCACTCCTAGGTTCCCATGTGTACCAGTCCTGTGATGTTTCATTCTTCCCTTTGCTTTCTTATTCATTTTTGGGTCATGAGAGAAACTCCTGACAGATTGAGAGCCCTGATTTAGCTGGACATGGGAGACAGAGAAAGTGCCCAGAGGCAGACTGGCACAGGGACTGCCATCCATACCCCCTACTCTTGACAGTCCAGTGCTAGAAAGCAGACTCACGCTCTGGTTGCCACCAGAGGAAAAGGCTTAGCCCATTCCTGCCTGGATCGTCAGGTCCTTGGCACAGCACTGAAAGAAGGTGGAAGGGGGCTGCAGGACAGTGAGATGAGTGGGAGTAGAACACACGTGCTGGCTGCAGCTCCCGCAGGCATTGCTTCCTACCCCACACTCCTGCTGGCGTGGCGATAGACAGAGGTGATGCAAAAATGTGTGCACGTGCCCACGTGCAGACTGCCTTCAAGGGATTTCCCTAGGGAGATGGACAGGCAGGAAACAGCTTCCAGAAATATGACATAAAACCCAAACAAAACCTCATGACTTTGTGCCAATCTTGGCACCATAGTCCTAAGTGGTGGGGCTCAGCCCCCCACACTGCCCCAAGGGGGTCTGCTAGCCTTTTTCCCGTGTTGTGAACAAGATACACAGAGAGCCTGTGTTCCCTGAGGGAGGATTCTACATTTCCAGGACATACTGTTCTTTCCCTTCGGAAACACCGGCTTTGAGGTGCAGCACATGTGTGAGCAAACCTTTGGTAACCTATACTGAACACATGCTGTCGTGGGCTATCCCATCTCTCTTATCCCGTGCCAACATATCCCATGCCATCCTGTCCTATCCTGGGTGGCTTTGGATTTTCAAATTCTAATTCCTTCACACCCTGGAGCTTGAGGGAAGGACTACTGCTCAGAGATCTTAACTGTTTCTATTGCCATAGTATCTCAGCATTTTCTGCTGGCACTTTGTGCGGTGTGACAGGCATCTGTCATGTTTGTTCTCTCAGCTTTTCCACCAGAAGGCAAATGTTGTCAGTAAACGAGTTTGTTTTGAAAAAATATGTGCGTGTATAATTAGATAAAGTTGTATCTGTGTATGTGTAATTGCAATCCACACAGTTTGTGTGTATGCATGTGTATGTTACAGGAAGGGATGATAATATGTGCTTCTCCCAGGGGTGTGAAATCCCCATGGAAGGCTCTGTCTGCTGCACGATCAGGTTAGCGTGGTCCATGCAGTATTAGAAAAGCAAAACTACCAGGCTTTTAACCTTCATTCTGAGACTATAAACTTTCCTAAACAGTGTCGGAGGCAGAGGGTTAACTAAGTACCTCTCAGCCAAGCGCCTTTCTTCAGTTACAAAGCAGCATTTGGTGCCAAGGAGACCCATATGAGTCCAGTGGTGTTCCCTGGCCACACAGCTGAGCTCAGGACCCTCTTCATCCCCAGCAGCACTTACCACAGTGCAGAGGCTAAACAAGTGCTTGGCACGTGGTAGCTATGGTGCAGAGAGGTCCTAGCATCCCTGGAGCACATCTACCAAGTGCCTGTCAGGATGGGGTGGTCCTGCTGTCGGTCTTCTCCACCTTCCCTTCTGTCCATTAGCCTTTTACAGTCTTTAGTCCTTGGTCAGTGGTTATTACATATTCATGTGTGATGTCTGGTGGTAGCTTCCTCAGCACCTACCTCTGTTGCCTTGTTTCGGCCTGTCACAGTTGGTGTTAATGCTGGCATTTCCACTTGGTTGCCCAGGGTCTTATTTCAATGGTTTTTTACAGCACTTTGTGTCCATACTTATTGGACAGCTGAATATCCCAGCTAAGTCATGACTGGCACCTTGGCATAGGCTGCTAAGTCAACTCTCACTTCACTCCTGGCTGCCAAGGTTTCCTTCAGACCCCTGAGAGCCACTCCTAGCACTGTTTGTAGTCATGCTGACGGCTATGCTTCGTTAAGCAGTAGAAAATTAGCACCAAGCCACATACAATCAGTATGAGCCCTGTTGCTTGGCTCCGTGTTCAGTGGTTAGTGGCTCCAGCTGCTCTTGACGCAGCGCTGAAAGCACAGGACCGTGCCACTGAGTGTGTGTTGAAACTTGGCTTTGTGGGATGGTGTAACAATTCAGAGCTGTAGCAGCCAGAGGCGGGCTGATTGTGGGGACTGGATGTGTTCCTCAAACAGTGCTAGGCTTTGGAAGCAGCCTTGGGGTATGTTGGCAGTCCAGTCGGAAGCTGCCAGAATCAATGCCATCGTTGCATTGATCATGACTAGTTTGGGGATCCACAGGTAGAGGGTATTGTTGCTTACAGCAGCTTGTAAGGACTCACTGAGTAGCCCAGTAATGCAGTTGCCATTGTGTCGATGGGGTGCACCCACAAAACTGCGTAACTGTGTGCAGTTGTGGGTGAGCAGATACCAGCTAGGGTCAATAGGTCCAGCACATTTTCTTGAGAGCAGCTCTGTGCCTACTGTTCCCACCAGTTCCCTAATACCACCCACATGTCTTGTGTCTCCTCCAGTGATGTAATCTCCAAATACAGGGGGTTCACTGCAGGAGTTCTCTCAGTAGATTTGGATATCTGCTTGGGATATTTTCCAGTCACCTGGGCTGAAGGGGAAGTCCACCCTGGAGACATAAAATTGGCATTCATCTTACTCATAGTGCTGGCATCCCTCCCAGTGAGTCTTCCAAGTGGTCTGATGTTGCAATAGAGAATGAACTGGGCAAGGAACCCTGGCTCTGTTAGACCTATTGGCTACGCACACCTCAACCCAAGTTACAGCTTGGATAGCTTCATGGTTTGTATTAGAGCTCCAGCGAGATTAGTGGGATCAGTAGTGCAGCTATTTACCCCATTTTCTGGCTGCAGCAAGTCCATGTGTGTAGGTAGGGTTCCTCTAGTTGGATATGCTTGATTACTTGATCTACTTTTCGCCCTACCGTTTCCACCTTCTGCAGTGTAGGCACCTCGTGCTGCTGCGTTACTTAAGGCTCTTCTGTGGCGTGTTTCCTCCACCCTGAATATCACAGGCCACTCACAGCACAGAAGTTTCTCAGCAACATTAGCTCCCCTGGTGCAGCCAGGGCAGTCATCGCACATGAACCAGGGCAGATGTCAGCATGGGCTCTGAGTAGGGGCACAGTCCGGAACATGGGCCTTTTCCCCTCTTGTTCTCTGCTCCAGAGCATGCTTGGATTGGCTTGGGCAGGACAATGCCTGAACCCTACAACTGTCTGATTAATGTTTAACCAAAGCAGACTCCTGCATATAGCACTGTTGCAGGGATAGGTGATATTTTTGCACCTGAATTGCAGGCCATTTAAAAAAATGGTGTGCCTAGCTGGGCTGTTATATTTTCAGGTAATCCACAGGTTTTTTTCTCAGTTCATAGGTGGGGGATACTTACTCCTCTTGCCCCACTGGCAGCATACCAGGCTTGGGATAAGTATGAGGCTGAAGGCTGCAAACGAGAATCTCCACATATAGTTTGGGTTTCCTTGTAACAATCTTCTGTCCCCTTCCTGATGGTTGACCATTACATGAATTTCAGTAAACCCTCGTATGTTTCCCTGACAGTTGTGTTTTACTCTCCATAGCCAACGTCTCATTGTGTCATACTGTTGCTACAAGGGGTGGGCCAGGAGCATGTGACAGAGGTGTGGGCTGGGGTAGTCACAGTAGTATGAGAGCAGTTATTTGAAGGTGAGAGTGGAGAATGGCACAGCTAGAGCCATCTCCTCAGAGCCACATCCTTCCCTTATTGGGTTATAATCTAAGAAACCTAGCTCCTGTGCAAGAAACCTAGAAACCACCCAGTCCCGCAGCAACAAGTGCCTTGGGCCAAACCTCTCTCCATCTGTGCCTGTTGCAGGGCCAAGCTTGTACTTGAACAGTGAGGGCTATGCCAGCTCCATGTGGGTCATCTTGCTTGACTGAGTCTAGCAAGGTGTCTGTATCTTCTTGCTGTTAAGGAAAGTAGCCCACCTATTGCCCTGACTAGGACCTTGCTCACTAAGCCAGCATTCGTATGGTGTAGGCAGGCCAGCCTGTCCTGCAGCAGAGCTGGGTGGTGTATCTGAGAAACATCTATCCAAGCTACCTGCCTCCAGTAGCTATAGCTTATAGCGGGTATTTTGGTACCTGCTACAGAGGTAATGACGGAGGAGTGCAAGAAGGGTGCACTTACCATTGGTGTCACAGGAATACGGGGCTTGGTGCAGGGTCCTGCCTTGTTCAGGTCCCATATAGCTGTATAGTCATCCCTCTTTCATGTCTTTTGACAGTTACTGGTCTGCAAGATTCTTGCCTTTAGCATGGATATCTGTAAAACAAAGTGTAATTCACTTCTTCCAGTCCCAAATTCTACAGTTTATAGGATCCTGCTTCCCATGTGCCACCCTCATTGTGTGAGGGTACAAGGTTGCCTGCCTTCATTACTTTTTCACCAGTCTATATGATTTTGCAGGAGCTGTCTGTGAAAAACCATATACCTCTGATCCATCACTGTTTTGTCATGGACAGGGGCCTCTAGGATGTGGCTGCTTTCCAAGAGGTCCATGTTCTTCCTTATGTGCAGATGCACTGTGTTTCAGCAGGTTTTTCCAGTAACAGGATTAAGATCCTGCTGCCCTCATCTCCTCTATACTTGGTGCTTTTGTTGAGAATATGAAGGCGCACCTTTGCTACACAGTGGGAGGCAGCCTCATGTCTTCCTCTCTCCTGTTAACCAGGGTCCGTACCACTGCGTATGAGCTGGGTAGTGTGCTGCCTGGTCTCTCATTAGGGCTCCTGTCTGTTAATTATTTCCTGTCTGCTCATTAAGGACATGCAGCGCTGAGCTTTGCCGGAGGAGCTGCTTCTGTCTCAGCACCTTGACTGGCTGAAAGCCTTCATGGCCCAGTGGAGGTACCAACCCCTGGCCAGGTGCACTGCACTGGGTGTTGCCTTTCCCAGTGTCTGCAGTTCCTGGGATCTTTGTAGGGGTCCTTCTGGAGACAGAGCTCCTGTACATGCAGGGCCAGGTTTTTGGCATTGGTCTGTTGTGTGGGTGGGCACTTAGGGGTTCAGTACAGAAAGAAGCATCCTCTTAGGTCTTACTGCAAAGGAAGCGAGTCCACAAGTCTTGATTTTTGGCACAATAAATGTGAAAAAAATAAATCTCAATACTGCAATGTAGTTCATATATTTAAGAGACAATCATTAGTAATACAATGTAAGGGCACCTACACACAGGCTCCTGACAGCCTGACCCTCCATTAAATCTTTGTATTCACTAAAGCAGATCACATTGAGGGATTTAGTCCATGGGAAGTTTAAAGATTTCAAAATGCGATTTTTTTCCAAATCATGCTGAAAAGCTGAAATCTGAGAACATTTGGGAACACATTCAATCTCACTCTCTATATACTCTGCTAGTATAAAAAATATTTCATTATTTTTTATAAATTAAACATTTATTTGAATAATTTATCACTGGTAGAGTATATATCAAGTGAAAAATTAGATATGTATTTTAACTTCAGAAGAAGAAAATGCTTTAATAACATTTCTATTGAAAATTATTATCATACCTCTATCCTATCCTGTTTCTACTCAGTCTAATCAGCATCTTGTAATACAAATACTTCCATGAGAAATTTTCAAAAGCTCCAATAACAATTATCCCCTAGAAGCAGTAAAAAAGCAGTCATACAGCCAGGAATAATACCTCAGCCTGGTATCCCAGGAAATTTCTCTTTCTGTTGTACACAGAAACCTTACTGATAGGTGACTTTGGCAATACTAACCGCTGCTGGTGTGCAAAGACAACAATTAACAATCATAATTGCAAAGTTGCTTTAAAAAAAACTCATCCTTTTGCTGCTTTGCTGGGAAGAGCCTGTATAACCTCTCTACAGTAGCTTCACCTATCCATTAACCAATATTTGTATCATGACATGCTTTTCCTTTCCTCGACTTTGACAGGGCTCTTTCAGCATTGAAAGATGTGCTAGAGTGCTACCAAGCATCAGCAATCACCTAGAGAGATACATACATAATCTCATTTATTTTTCCCCAAATGAGTTTCCAAGATGATCTAAACCATTCCAAATTCTCCTTGATTTCTGTGGGTCCTGGGCGCATGCTCTGAAGTGATGGCAGAGCAGCTTCAATATGTCTAATGTTTTTAAACCACGGATGGACAAACTTAATGACAACTGACATGTGACAAAGCCTTTTCTCTCTTTCCCAAACAGCAAATATGCCAGAGGATTATCCAGGTCAGTTTGATGAGGTAGTGGACTTTATTCAAGCCACCATTAAAAGACTGAGGAGGTCGCCGGATAAACAGACTCCAATTTTTTCTAGGAGGGAGAGAAACCGGCAAAATGCAGCCACGAACATAGAGAATTCCAGCAGAAAGGGAAGGAGGAGTCAAAAGGGCAAAAATCGAGGATGTGTCTTAACAGAAATACATTTAAACGTGACTGACTTGGATTTGGGATACGAAACCAAAGAAGAACTAATTTTCCGGTATTGCAGTGGATCTTGTGATGCAGCTGAGACCACCTATGACAAGATCTTGAAAAACTTAACCCGAAAGAAAAAACTAGTCACTGACAAAGTGAGGCAAGCTTGTTGCAGACCCACAGCCTTTGATGATGACCTGTCCTTTTTGGATGATAACCTGGTTTACCACATACTGAAAAAACATTCCGCAAAAAGGTGTGGATGCGTCTGACGGCTGCACGCCAGAGGCAGCACCAGTTTTGCATTCCTGCGATGATGCAAAGAGAGGGACCAAGGTTCCCGGGGAAGCGCCTGCTCAAAGCAGGAAAAAGAGGACCAAGAACATAAAATAAGGGGTCTTGAGAGCCCCTGGGGGATATGAGGTGGCATTTTAGGATGAAGGCTTTTGACATCCTACGGGACAGTAACTAAAAGCTTGGGTGGAGATGCAAACAGCTGGATGGCGTGTGCAGTTTCCCGTTCAACACAGTCCACCATCAGTGAGACTCAGATCCGTGAGGAATGTACTTAAAAACACAACTCTGCCACGCCACACTGTGTTGTAGTTATACCATCTCTGCTACGAAGCTTAGCTGCGAAGTAGGTTAGGAGTACCTTACTCATCCTCTGTGCCATCAGCTTTACTGAAAGATACTTTGTGCTATTGCTCATTGAAGGGTGATTCCTAAGCACCTAGGGCAACTTCTGAGCTATAATAAGATTAACTTGTAAGTAAGGGGATATTGGGCAAATATCAAAATGCCCGGGCTCAGGTTCTGTAGGGCCAGTATCAATACAAAGCTAAACAGTTCCATTTACTGGTTAAGTTTGGTTATTTCCATCTCATGTTTCTTCAAAATGAGTGCAGGATTTTGTTCTTCTGCTACCTATGAAAACAAGTTGAGTTGTTAAGCACTTCTTCCTAGTATAGTAAGAGAACTAACAAGCCCAGCCTACATAAAACCTGTTTCTTTTGGTTTACAAAGAATTAACGTCACTTGCGTAACTATGTTTCTATTTGGTCATTGTGAGTGAGCAGAGACTACTTGATGCAATGCATCCATCCAGAGACATAAATATACAGAAGATATTTATTGAGATTAAGTTATTGTTATTTATTACAGTTCAGTAATGAGTCTCCTTTCCTTATTTATTGAAGTTTCTTTTCAAAGGTGCCAAACTAGAAGGTGCTTGGAAGATACAGAGAGACAATGAAGTTGGGAACAACGGTCCATGCATTTGATTGAAAGTGTTAACTTGAATGCAAAAAAAATCACTTACTTTACCTTTTTCTCTTTGAAACAAAATCCTGATTATGTTCACAAAATGTAGTACCAAAGCCTGCAGCCCTTCCTCCTGTTCAGTAATGCTCTTGAAAATTACTGCAGTCATACATTTGCAGGAGCAGCAATGGCTGTGGAAGAGTGAGGGTTGCAGGACTTGGCTCAGCATTAGCAATCTGTTAGAAAAACTAATTCTAGTCATATTTTAAATGTAGCCACAATTCTTTTTATCACTTTTTGCCAACTGACCTCCTATAACCATTGACAAATGGGAAATAATCACATTTAGCCTTATAATTTCCTGTTATACTTATTTAAGCTTTTCCTTCCATATTTCCTTATAGAAGAGGTTAAGTATCTCTTACTAGTTAGCCCTGGATTTAATATAACCTACAGGTAAGCAATTGTGTTCAAATAACCAAAGTTCTTTGTATAAGTTGCTGAAACATTACAGGATCGCACCTACACAGCAGAACAGTCTCGATGAGGATGAGGGAGGTTGTACAGCAAAAGCATTCACACCTGACTGCTAATGCAGGCTCTCATTCTGGAGACTTTTTACCTGAAGGAGCAGCAGGGCAGGTCACTAGACATACCTGACAACCAGTGAAGCATCAACTCCCACAAAAACAACAGGAAGAAAAAGAAATCCCTACTGAAAACCAAAAAATGCTGGTCCGACCTTTTATCTTATGCTGCAACAGCTCTCCATATTCATTTTGCCCTGGGCCCCTTGGGGCACCACAGAAGAAGGGTCTAGAGGTCAAAAAAGGTCCAGAACAGGCATAGAAAGATGTACCAGGTGTATGAAATATAATTCAGCCCTGACCTCCACTGCTTTCCTGGGTGGACACAGGGCAGCCCCAGAGCCCACCTGCAGGGCTCTCGTTCTTGCACTGCCATGGGGATGCCTTACCCTCCGTGCTGGGCAGGGGTGGTACAGCGGGTACCACCACCAGCATTGGTGTGACTTGGGCAGCAGAAACCTGCTAAGCTGAGGGGCAGCTGCACTGCTGGGCAATTGATCAGTGTCAGTGCTCAGAGGCGTGCTTTCACTTACCCCAGCTGCTGAAAACTTGCCCCAAAGCATTTTCTGTGCAGCTTGAAGGGGCCACAACCAAAGCAAATTACTACGTTCAAAATTCAAAAGGGTAAAGTTTGTGATTTTTTATTTTTTTTTAGACAGGAGTGTGCTTCTCTGGAGTTTTTTACTTCACCTGCGATTTATGTCTCAGTCATTTGTGTTAATCAACCAAAGTTCTCTACAGACTTTATTTTTGTACAATATTCATTTTATAACTTTTTACAAAATAAAACTCATTTCTATTGTTGCCTGGTTGTTGCTGGTGCTTCTTCCCCATTGTGGTACAAGTTACAGTACTGCCCGGTTTCCAACCTGCATGGCACGATGCTGAAGAGCCAGCAAGTCCTCTAGAAAGTGGAGCTGTCATCCCCTATCTCACCAGCATCTTTAACGAGGACCAGAGATGCCTGTAGCTTCTTAGGAGAACCTAACATTAATGGGCCACTGCATTAAATGACTTGGAAAAGCACGGTAAGCAGCAACGCGGCAATCAACCCAGTGGCAGGCTTGAAGCCTGGTGTTACTCAAGCTGTCTCTTGCCCATGCAGAGCTGCAGTGGCTTCGTGGTGGCCTTGGCTGTGCACAGCCACCATTCCTGCACGAGGAGATTTGCATTTTGCTTTGCTAACCCAGGCGTTACCTCGGTTGTAGTAAATTCCATCCACTTTGGCAGTCCTTTCCTCTTCATCTTTAAATAGGAAAACACAACTTGATACAATCTTTCCTGCCACCATCATGGAAAAGATGAGGGCAGGTTTTGTGGCTGTGGCCAGCAACATTTTGTCAACTGTTTTGCATTAAGTGCTGCAGTTCCCATCACAGAGCCAATAAACACATGCAGACTCACAGGTTTTGACAGCAGACTGTACTCCTCGAAACTGCTACAGAGAGGAAGTGGGAGCCTCTGAGCAGTGAGCCAGTGAGCAGGATATCAAACACCCTTTCTCTTAATGTACAGCATATGGATGCCTTGGTTTCATTTGTGCTGAGAGAGGCCATGCACGCAGCTTTAGCCCAGTCACTGGAACGCAAAGCAAAGCTCTCAAGCACTGCTTTTGAAGCACACAATATTGAAGGCATTCCTCCTCGCGTGCCACCGCCTCCGCTGCTTGCAGCAGAAGGCCATCCACCATGCACAAAGGCAGCTGATTGCAGGCTGGTTGAGTATGGCACACATCGTCTGGCATGAACATGACTGCAGCTTCATGTTCAGTGGAGGCCATGTGCTTTTCTGAGAGCTGAGGGAGTGCTGACATAGAACATGACTGTGGGGTGCTCTGAAGATTAATCTCTGATCATATAGCCCAAACCTCTGTCTTTTCTTACATGGATGGGGAAGCACAATGCCAATGCTCAAGTCTTGCTTGGCCATATCAAAAGCTTTGAGTGGGCCAGGCAGTAGCACATTTGCTTGCTTGGAGCTGTTTCACCCTCCTTCCCCAACCTTCCTGATGAGGTTAATGCTGGAGAGAGCAGATGGGGGGTTGCTGTTGCAATGCCAGGCTCACTGCTGCTGGGCTGGCACCTTTAGACTCATTTTCTGGTTAAAATAAGGCTTGCAGTATGTTCCTGGCATCCTGCAGTTGTTAAAGCAGCTTGAAACCTTCAGCTGGCAGGTTGTGTAGAGTATTTAAAAAAAGACTTAAACTTTCACTTGTCACTAAGTAGTGCCAGCGCTGGGACAGACATTATTCGCTGCCTGAGTAGCAGGGACAGGGCGACTATGGGTGCCTTCTGGAAGGAGAAGATGTGTCCCAAGTTAAATAAATTATTTCTCGAGAGATAATGGACCAAACTGCGTAACTATTTACACTTAATACTAAAACCAAGACGATGTTAAGTTTTATTACTGAATATCTTGATAAGGATTTTTTTTAAAAAAAAAAAAAATATCTTGCATTAGGTTTTATTGCATCAGTTAGCATTGTGCTGTCAGACCAGAAGGGCTGATTAGAGACTTGGGACAAATTATAAACATCTAAAGAAAAAGCAGATATTTTGCAGGAGGACATATTTAGTGACTCAGCTTGGAAATCTGGCCCTCAGAGAGTCCTTTTCAGCAGAGGGGATGGCAGCTGTGTACATCCCACAGGCAGTGTCACCCAAAGGGCATCAAGAGAGAAACTGTAATAATACCACGTCCTTCTGCAAGCTCTCTCTGTGCTCCAGACCACAGCTGTCTGGTGGTGCTGGGATGCAGTAGGCAGAACTGTGTTTGATTTTGGGTTGTTTCACCTCTGCCCGCAGAAGGGGAGCAAGGCCAAGGGCAGCCAGTGCCTCAGTCTGGCACGGTGCAGGAGGAAACCAGCAGCAGCCTCGCTCCTTGCAATCTGGATGGCTAACCAAAAATACAGAGGAAAATATCAGGATGAAGAAAACAAATGGAGCTGACACATTGTATAAATAGGTCTTCAAATGTCATGCATGGCTGGAACAAAGATGTTTTGTTCCAAAGCAAGAGACAGCTTGAAATGGCTCAGTAATACACTTTGAGAAGTTTGCTTATTTGGAACAGGGCTCTTCTAATGAAAAGGTTAATTGTGTAGCAATGGAAAAGAAAAAAAGGCGAAGCAGAGTCCAGTCCTGCACTCCTCACCCTAGCAAAATTTCTCACTGGCTTGGAGGGTGGATTTTCTATAGCAAACATCACAGGACTGAACTACTAACGTTACAATAAATTATACAGTAGGTATATTCACAGGTCAATAAAAATAGCTAAACAAACCATATATTCTAGCAGTATTAATCCCAGTGGCTTTTCGACAAGCCACAGCAGCAACCAGCAAGAGAAATGGTGCTCAGCTCTGCCTGATGCCAGGAAGTTTGCTTGGGCAAGCACCAAGCGTATACTCAAGGTCAGTGCTGAGACGTCCTCACTCTCTGTTGGCTTCTTGACTTCGAAACTGAAGCATTTTGTTCACTTTTCCCCAGAAGGGTCACTCACCAGTGTGGAAACCTTTCTGCTTTGCAGCTGAAGAAATTGAAAAAGGATGTGACGGGCTTTAGAAGGCTGCGAGGGGCTGCTGCAGTTACCCACCGGGCTGAACTGTTGTGGGCACCTTCTCTAGCTCTTTGACAGCAACCCCAGCCCTGGGCACCGTGGCAGGTTTCCTGCAGCTGCCCCAGGCCTTTGGTGGCCCATCTGCCAGCACACTGGATGAGGAACGCTTCCTTGTCTGTCATCACCCCAGGGAAGATACAGGTATCAGTCCCTGACCCAGAGTTGTACAGCTTATTCCCATGTGGCCCTAGCAGTTCTAAAGCCACCAATCCTCACCAGAGCTGCTCCATTGACTGTTGTGGAGTTGCTCTGGTTTCATAGGAATGTAAGTAAGTAGATCAAAGCTGTTGATTTCCTTGGCAATATTCACATACAAATACAAGACTAGATCCTTGTACAATCTCCCTAGTCTTTCTGTTGCTTTTTCAAGTTTCTTTTATTTATTTCATGTGTCCTGGGATTTCCAGAGCTTCAAGAACAATCTACTGTTGTAGCTGTTACCATGTTGCTAATCCCCCTTCTTTTCTCCCTCTCTATTGCTGCTCTCCCACAGCTTTCTCTTCCTTGACTGTCTCATCACTCCCACATTAATCTCTGGCATCACAGACACTATAAACATGTCCAAATATTCCCTTATTTCAGGTTAAAATCATTTCCCTCTGAGATACAAACAGGAGTCAACAAGCACTACTTGTTAGCATTTCGTATTATTTTTAACAGCAGTTTTAATCTGGAGGTGAAAAAATCCCTTTAAAAAGCTTAGAGATCAGCTTTGGATAACTGAATTTTGGAAGATACAGGCTCCTTTCCTGAAGGACTAGGCAGGTCCTCTGGGGGTGAGAGTGGCTGCACTGCCAGGGCCAGGATGAAGACCTCTCAGTACCTTGTCTCTGCCAGCGGCCCTTAGCTGGGAAAGGAAAGAGCAGAATAAAAAGGCAAATTGGGGGTGGCATTTTCCCTGCAAACCCCACCCCAGCTCCAACAATTTGCCATTCAGGAACTTTCTGAGCCAGATGTTTTTTGGTGTCCAACAGCCCTTGGTAGGTCTGTCTCCTTGGGAAGACACCCAACACCCTTCTCCGCGAATTTATTCTTCCACGCTCCCTTGCACTCTGGGGCAATTTAATTCTGTACGATGCAAGCAAGCTCTTTTCTGCTGGCACTAACCCTCCTTTTCGTTGATTGCCCCCTCATTCCTGTGTCCTGATGAACGTTCAGTCCACATAGGTCTGTCTGATCTGAGGAGCCCTCATATCTCTCACCATCTGTGTCTTCTCTCTTTCAATCAAACCATGTTGCCTCCTGAGGGGAAGATGCTCCCATCAGGATGCTGGATGGAAGCAAATGTTGGATTCCCACAGAAGCACATGGATATTTTCAGTTCTGTTCTCCATTCTGTTTCCAATAATTCCTTTCAGGTGCTGGATGGGGAACTCATCAGAGGCACGACCTCCAAAGCAGCACGTTGCATCCTTTTATGAATTCCCTTCAATTAACACCAAACTTCTTGTCAAATATCAGGTATGAACATGACTAACTCCAATTGTGTTGGTCCCTACAAGGTATCATGTGGCAGCCAAAAAGAAAAAAAAAAAAAAAAAAAGTCTTTCGTTTGCTGAAGTGAAACCATTATGTGCAGTCACTGTAGAGCCAGAAGGCATTGCCCCAGGGCTAGACCACTGTGTGGTACTGACAGACACCACCTCCCAGAGCTCTCAGTGTATGGAGACACCAAGTCTCCAGGTCTGAGACACCAATCTGATTCAGGAACAGATCACAAAAAGTTAATTAAAGGGGTCTTGTCTTCTGGGAGCTACCCAGAGGGCTGCCTTAAATCAAAAAGGATCGTAGACAAATAGCCTGCCCTTCCTGAAAACTAATTGCTGGAGGAAGGGATTTGGCAGTAGCCCAAGGACAAGCAACAGTGACCAAGTGCTGCTGCAAAGAAGGGGTTCAGGGAGAACCTGAAATATGGCATAGGCCACCCTTCACCCCAAGCTGTGATGATCGGTGGAAAAGAGTTTCTGTCAGGCCTGGAAACAAGTGGGTAAGTGCAAAAATGCGTCCAATAGAGGAAGTTTCTGTGGCTCTCACATGGACCGGGTGCCTACTACGATGAAGACTTGAAGACCACCTAAGAGGTAGATGTTTGGGAGGCGCTGAAGAAAGCCTTGCAGCAGTTTTTTTCTGGTGTTTATCTAGGAGGTCAAATTCTGCTATCAGCAAATCTTTTCTTATCAAGGATATATGGTTTTATTTCAGCTGCAAGTGGGAATCTCATCTGAAGACCCAGAGCAAGTCAGTGATAAGCAAGTCAGGCATTTTTGCAAGGAGTATGGAAACCTCCCTTTCTGATTCTGACAGCTGGTGGGACAAAATCTGAAATGCTTAAAAAAAGTTCTCCAAAACCTTGGAATTTGTTCCATTTATCTATTAAGAAAGGTTTGGTAAGACCTCAAGCTGATTTCTTAGTGTCGGTAATATCAGACTATTTTAGGACAATGCAAATAAAACAGTAGTCTATATTTGACTCTGAGTAAGTCTGTGTATTACGCGCTAGTATGTATGAAGCACCTCTGTGTCATGATATCCCTTTGGCTAACTGATCTGGGGAGATGGTTTTAAATCCCTTTAAATCTTTGTCTGTTCTTCTAGAATAGATGTGATACTGGCCATATTTAATGTAAACAAATCTCTCAGAGATTTTTCCTACGTGACATCGGTGACATGACATTTCCCCACATGACGTGCTTTTTTGCACAAGGTAAAAAATGCGTGGCCAAAAGTTGTTTCCCCATTCCCACCATCTGAAAGATAAATGGAAAAAAGGAGTGCCCAGGATCAGGGGCCACAATGGTGCTATTTCATTTAGGACAAGAAAGTTCATTAAAACTGTCATGTATTGGTTTAATTTACCCATCTCATGATAAACCATAAATCTCTTCTATCTTCTTTGACACTAACTATAGACTCAGAAGTGTACTTTAAAATCACACTGTGTGAAGATTTTTGAGCAAATATGATAAAGCCTCTCTTAAAAACAAAGGTAATCCCTCTGAGCCCGCGTGGTCTCAGCCACGTTTATTCACCTCTTCCAGTGTTATAACTCAATAAATACTGCTATGGCTTAGCTAGGACAGCCAATAAATGTATGGTTTTATGGCTGAGTCTGCTCTCTGGTGCTCATTTAATCATGTGTTTTATTGTCAGCTCTTCTCAAACTGTCAAGTGTTGTTCCTTATGAGAGACCTGCTTTCTGTAACACACATCCCCCCTAGTCCCACTCATCATTTGGTACTATTGCTTTTTCTCTAGCCTGCTGATGACATTTATAGCTGGTGGGTTTTTTCCCCCCCAAAAAATAGTGTATTTTTTAAACTGGGCCTCTTTTTCACTTTTGGTGCTTTGGCTCAGCAATTTCTCACACATTAGAAATGGCTAAGCTGATGTCTTGATCTTTACATCCATTCCCATCCAAGAGCCGTAAGCAGCAGTGAAAACTCAGTGTGAACTGATTTTGCCTTTCTTCAGGGGGGCCCAGGGAAAATCCCTTTCCTGCTCCACTCAGTAACACAAATGCAGAAGCCACATACATGGTGGTGCACAGCACCAGGCTGCTGCTGCTGCTCTGCATGCCCAGCCTCTGCCACCCCCCGATGCACCTCACAGATACTGTGACCATAGGCAACATGGCCAATGCAGTGGGGAAATACAAAAATTTGGCCAGATTCACATCCAACAGGAGTCTACTACCAGTGGCACAACACTGCAAGCTGATGGCATGTAAGTGGGTAGTGGCCTCCATGGTGCACAGGATTTACTGACACTGTGGAGCCATCTGTGTCCATACGAAGTCTCAGAATAGGACAGACTGGACTATCTCAGTTGGAAGGGACCGCCTCGTCCAACTGCCCAACCAGCTAAGGGCTGACCAAGCTAAAGCACATCCTTAGAGCCTCATCCAAGGAATAGCACACAAAGATCAGGGGGAAGAGATGCCACTTTAGTGGCCACTAGCCTCATTTGGACCTACAGGGACTCATACAGACAACTGTTTAGCAAGAAGAACCAAGTAAATAATCTGCTTCTTGGATTTTTATGTGTTTCCACATACAAATACTCTAAGAAAGGTTGACTGTTTTTTCTATGCTTTTTCAGACTCAGCAGTTCGTTTCTCCACCAGAAGAAGTCAGCTCAGCAGAATGGAAACCTTTTGTGATAGCTCATCCATTCAGCCAATGCTTCCTATGGCAAGTGGCAAAGGGAGCTCAGCTCACCTCTGCTGCGGATCTCACACAGCATGTCAGGCTATACCACAAAGCTGAAACAAAGCACTCTGGCATTGCAGAGAGGAAATATCCCACCAGGTTTTGAAAGAAATTCTTAGCTACCTGCTCCTGGCACTCCACTTCCAATCCTGGTCGGCATGTAGGTTGTGTCCATCCTGACAAGTTGTGTGGTCAGCCAGCTGGTGGGATGCTAATCAGGGCAATACATACTGACACTTTCTGGGACATGGTGAGACAAAAACAAAGCAGAAAAAAGCCACTCCTTTCTGATAGCTAACCACTACAGAGCCATCCTGCCGAAGACAACAGAAGACAGCAACAACTTTCACATCATCAGTTTGAGAGGAGCGAAATCCCTTGAAGAAAGAGTCCTAATACTGCATTAAGTCACACAGTTTTAATCTCATCAGGCACATGCTTTCTAACTGTTCCCCAAAACACTGTATCTTGTCCCAGGCTGCCTGGGCTGGTGCGAATTGCCAGAACTGCTCAGCAAACAGGACAGAGGAGAGCACAACGAGAAGGCAGAAAGGTGCTTGGAGCTGGGAGGCTGGGCTGCAATATTACTATTTCAATCCAGCTGAAGAAAACCCTCTTTTAAAAATCTTACAGAGAGTAATAAATGTGTGTTTCCTGACCTCAGCAGGGGTCTGGCTGAGAGGTGCCCATTTCAGTTGCTGAAGCTGTGTGCATCAGCTTTGCAGACTGGCCAGCTCCCTCTCCAAGATGGCCTGTAATGTGTACACATGGTATCTGGCAACAATAATTCAGAGAAAATGAAAAATGCTTCTCATTCATTGCAAACAAATGGGTATGGTGCAATCCCAGGGAAACACTCTCAAAGCAGACAGCTTTCTGGATTAAAAAAGGAGTGAAAAGAGAGTGTGGGGGCCCAGGGGACCACTGTCAGGGGAATGGTTACTTCAAAGAAGAGAGTACATATCTAGGAAAAGAGCAAGTTTTCAAATGCAACCTTTGCTTTCTGCTCTGGAAGAGCAGAGCTCTGCCCACGGCCAGCATGCCCCCACGTGCACCGCCAGGGCTGCAAATGCAGCAGCCACCAGCGCCCTGCTCCCAGGGTGGACCCTCATCACTGACCACCAAGTTAGCCCCAAAGCAATTACTTCTGGCATTTTAAAGCCCTGTGACTCCACAAGTCTGGGCACCTTTTGAGAAATAAACAGGCTTTCATTTACTTCCAGGTTTCTTTGTTGTAGAAGCTTTGTCTGCCAGAACCTGTGATACTAGCACTTGAGGTCACTGGAAGAGAAAACACACAGAGAAACTTGAGAGGGCAGCCCCAAAGCTCATCTAAACAGGATCCTCCCAATGAAGGCACCAGAGCCATGACACTGAGTAACTGCTGACATGGCTCAGAGTTGCTTAGCCATACAATATTTGAGGAAACCCACCTAGCTGTCTTTGCATCCATGCCTTTATTTGATGGTCCTCCCCAGTCTTCTCCAACATAAAATTGGCAACTATTCAAAAAAAGGCTTGGCAAGTAGGTGGAGAAATATATGGCATATATACCACTGACGTGTGAAAAAGCTACAACACATAACATAGGTGAGCAAATAAACTGTTATGAAAAATATGATAGAATGTTTGATTTGGGTTGTATCTGATGTGAAAATTAAGGCATATTACTATGTGTGGATAAAATTTAATCCTTACTTTACCTTTGGCATACACGTATTTATTTATACATATCAACAGTGTGTACAGTACAGAGCTCATAAATTATCTTAGCGATAGGACCTCGATGCAAACAGAACCAGTTTCACAGCCAACCATCAAAACATTACAATCAACAGGCCATTTGATCTCTCCAAACCAAGAGCAAACTGATAGCTTCATTGCACCATTTCTGTTAAAAGCTATAAACTTGCTTTCCTGAAGGTTTGCAAGGAATAACAGCTGGCGGCAATGTCACCTGGGAGTCATGACGGGAGACCTTTTGTTGAGAGTTGTTTTGCTTTCCCTTGTAAAAGCTCTGTTGTGTTTACTTCACTGAAGTTTAACTTGGCTATGATTTCATGACTCCTGAATTCACGCTGCCCCCTGGCCCAGCCATAGAATAGCTAAAGACTCAATAACGATGAGTGACATCATTAACCCAATACAGTAGCTATTCAGATGTACGCTGTGGTCTCCTTACATAATCACCTAATTTTAGCTACTGAGCGAGCTACATACAGTACCACAGTGTATTACGAGCTCTGAGTAACTGTCTAACATCCAGATGCTTTTTCCAAGGTTATTTTATTTTCCTGGTTCAAAATTATTTCCTTACAGAATTTTCAAGGTGTCATTTTCCCTTAAGCAAACCGTCTCTTCAAAATATCTTCAAGACTTCTGCTGCTCCTGATTGCCTTGACACATCATTAGCTGGTCATCACAGTTGTAACACTGCTTATGGCACAGGACTTCTGGGTTTTATGACTGACGATGAGAACAGCCCTAAGAAAACATCAAGGTGATACAAGCCTTAATTCAAGCACCAGACACCCACATGCTCAAGTAAAGGCACCTGGTTTGCTAAAAGTAGCTGTTTCTTGTAGTTTTACAAAGTATCTATGAAAATACTTTTTAAACCAGAAATATTTTTGGGCAAGGACTTCTTTTTGCTACACGTATGACAGCAGCATCTGCAAACCCTGCTCCCTACCATCAATTAACAGCAGACAGACACTTACTTGGTGCCATTCATAGGTACAAACTCCAAATACAAATTAAATGTGGTAGCTTAGATGTGCTAGCAGTGGTGTTGGGAAGTCCTCAGATGGATGTTCCACTTTTGAAAAAGAAGTGAGAAAGCACAGCTTTCACTGCAGGAATTCCACGTGACATCTGCGCCCAGGCACTGTGCACATCTTGCAGATATGCTGCACATTACGCGCACCGCACATGCAAGCTTTGCAGATGGCACCACATGCAAAGCCAATCCAATGGTCCTGTTTGATGAATTTACCTTTCTTCAGCTTTTTGTCTGATATTTTTACATAACTATGCTCTAGCAATGAGAATCGTAGCTTTAAAAACCTGCGTATTTCTATGGTGGCTTTATCTAAATGAATTAACACACTAAATCTCAGAGTTCTAATTGCTAATTGCTGTTAGAAAAAGAAGTTCCTGTGCCTGTAGAAACTTACTGAAAAGAGGTTGGCAGACTTCTTCACAATTACAGAAAGATACAAGATTACCTACAGTGCTTGTATCAAGGGACTTTATTAAGGAGCATACAGAAGATTACATGTGAAAAAGAGACTCGTATTAGATCCCCAAAACCACAGTTCTGCTAATCCCCCCAACACCGTACTGGACATTTGACTTTCTCCCTCAGCACATTCTCCCTTGCTGCTGCCCAGAGCTGTTCTCCAGCCGGGAGAACTGGCACCTGGTCCCTGTCCCTTGTGTAATCCACTAGCTCACCTCTGAGATACGCTCATATTGCACTGGCGCAGACTCACTTCTTCCACTTTGCAGCACTGCAATCTGCAGACAGAACTCTGGTCTGGCTTTCTGTCTAGTTAAAACAAAATTAGTGTCTTTCTGACAATTTCTGGAAAAACAAACATGCTAAACCCAAGGCAACATCCTCTGCTGGATTAAGTAACAGCAGCTCTTTAGCATTCATTTCCATTAGCAGAGATGCTGGGTCTTGAGCTCAGTTTTGCTCCGTGCCACTGGCACAGTATTTTTGATTGTGGTGTTGGTAGGAGTCAAACAAATCATGTTAATGTTGGGAGCTGAATGTTTCTGCTGCAAAGGGCAACAAGTTGTGCACAGCTTTCTCCTCCAAGCATCTACTGTAGTCTACACCTACCTAATGATACCATGGTAATTAACAATAAAAATTCTCCATGTCGTAAGAACTGACTGTAAAACTCCCTGCAAAAAAATCACATTTAATCAACAGATTAAAATTGAAACCAAAGTCCAACCACACAGGAACGTTCAACAAATCAAGCAGGAATGTTGACTGCGCCTTGGGACCAGGAAGACAGTCTAGCTGTCCGGCTGGAGTCCTGTCTGTTTGTCTAGACATTTATAAACAGTGTAAGCAAAATAGCAAGGTTTAGTTCTGCCCAGCACTGCCAGATTGCAGCCCCTGCATTCATTCCTGCAGGCAGCAGGACTTATGTTTGAGCTTCCAGTAATTTTTAAATAAAAAACAAGCTGGCTCCCAGGCAGTGCAGCATGATTAAGTAATAAACATCATCAACGCTGAGCCTGAGTTACAGAAAGCCAGCGCAGCACCTTCGCTCCCTGAAGGAAGCGGAAAGTTCCTCAGCCATGCACAGAGAATGGCACACCAGGAGGAGAGAGTTAAGGAGCTGAGCGAAGGCAGGCGAGCACAAAGCAGAATTAAGCAATGTTGTCAATCAGGGTGCGTTTCCAAATGAGCCATTTCAACCTGAATTTCCAGTGATATGCCCACAACAGCTTTCCGTGACAACCAAACTGCTGCTGATGCAGTTCCACAGCGCTGTTCATAATCCAGCTGCAGGCACCGTCCCACAAGTTAGATTACAGCCACACGACAGGAGCATTTCCCTGGCTGGAAAAGATGTCTTACAGATTCCCCTGAAGCAGAGAGGTGCTGGCAAATAGCACCAAAGGGATGCTGAAATAGCTGGACTATATTCCTAGATCTGCCACTAATCTGACTTAACTCTCCTCATCTTGTATTTCTGTTTCTTCTATCTGGCAGTAATAGTTGTTTTTCCCATTTAGAGCAGATGATACCACCCCTGGTAGCAAGTTTGAGAAACAGCTAACAGAATCACTTGAACAAGGATTCTTGTAGCACAGCAAAAAGCAAAGGTGGGGAGCAGGGATACTCTCTAGAACTTGCTGCCAAGTTACTTTTTTTTCCCCTCAAAGAAAAAGAAGCACATTTAACAAGTTCTCCTACGGAACAGTTAAACTCTGTTGTATGCTGGAGTAGGACACTATGATGGACAGTAAAACAAGTGGTTAAAAGTAAAAGAATATATACCACTGTGATACTTCTCTCATATCCAGAACTAAAGCTTCCCTTTTATTTTTTTTAGAGTAAACATGAATTAAAAGCTGGTAAAAATTAACAAAAGAATCCTACAAATGGACATTTTATAGAGCCTCAACCTTGTGAACAGCAAAATCTCTCACTGCATTTGGCAATGTGACAGCTGTCATCTCCACTGAAACCTTCTCCTGGAATCTTTCTTGCATTACAGGATGATTTTACAATGTTTTTGGAAAACATTATGGAACTTTCGAAAGCTGACTCATTAATTTTTTATGACCATGGACTGTGATGCATGGGTGTGCATGATCTTCATCCCACAACTGGCCTGGGGTGCCCATCTGCCAGTCTCACTCCAGAAACCCTGCAAAGGTTTCCTAAAACAGCATCAGTGCAATAGGATCCCACAAGCCTAAACTTCAGACCTGAGGATAACTAAAAATGGGTGCCTCAGCCCAGGGGAAAAGTCTCACCAAGAACATAAATTTTCAACCCTATGTCAGTCTTAACTACTTTTGTTTGTTTATTTTTATTTTTCTGTTTTGTGGCTCCGTGGGCTACTCCAGTACATTGATCCATTCTGCAAAGGGTTAATATCAATGTTTTGCCTAAGAGTACCCCAGCTGGGGTGAGGGAGACTCATGTGTCTCAGATTAAATACTTACTGCAGATTCTTCCACTTGTTCCTTCATTGGCTATGCCTCTCATTGATTACATGGCCAACTTCAGTTTCTCTGATCCTCTACATTTCACCCCAGATAATGCCTTAATTAAGGTAAATACCCCCCAAGATAACCGCTCATCCACACAATTAATGCACCATTGAGATACATAGCATCTTACTTCTTGAGCATCACTCCCTACATAGCATGTCCACATCAATAAAAGGATCAATATATGTACACGTATGTCACATTAAAGACAAAGCTGATCTCAGTTACTTCAGCACGTGACCTATTAATCTGCAAGATTACAGTTTGAACCATCAGGGTTTGCCATGTATTTTTTGTCAGTGTTACACAGAACCTCCTTCCAGAATAATTTTCTGTGCAAGCACAGAATCATAGAACAGTTTGGTCCAACGCCCCTGCCATGGGGAGGGGCACAGTCCTTAGCATTCAAGGATAATCTTCCTTGTGGCAGTCACCTGTAGTGGTGTCACTGCAGGATGAGGGAAAGCCTCCTGTGAATCAGGAGCCTCCTGTGCCTGGCATTGTCCAATCACTAAATTTTACAAGGACATGGATCTGGAAGTTAAGCATGGGCTCTTTAGTAAATTAACAAACCAGGAAGTATTTTCCACCTTACTACATAAGGACAATTTATAACGGGCTAGCAAGCCCAATATTAGGCTTATTTTTTTCATTATCATATTTTCTTGACATCTCTGTATACTGTTTACAGGGACGGGACAGGACACATCAAACACCAGACTGTTAAAAGGTTGTTTTTACAAGGGAAAAATGTCTGTACCAACAATTCCAATACTCATGAAAAACACCAGAACCGAGCACTTGAAGTACATCTGTACTGATAACAGCATGACTGGGAAGAGATCAGCAGAACTGCTTCCTGAAATGTGAAAATTTCCAAAGTAGAAAGAGCACTGTAAGAAGTCTCCTATCCTCCTGCAACTTCCCTTGAAAACTCTAGGATTTTAAGGATGCAAAGAACTGCAGCTACAAGGAGGAGAGAGAAAGATTTTTAAAGCTGCCAGGAGACAAGAGTTTGTCTCTTGGAGAGATAGCTGAATACGCAAGACTGCAAATATAACGGAACACTTTTGACTTGTAGCACACATATGGTGCTTCCAAAAGGAGACCACTCCACCCTGTATCTACCAAGCTGATTTTCAGATGAGAGCCATCCCAACCACTTCTGTACTCCTCAGTGGCTGAGAGACAGAACATGCTACATTCCCAGTCTGGGTGTCACTCAAGCTGCTCAAGTCGAGAGCAACCCTTTTGGCAAATGCTCCATGTGCGTTTTTTTTTTTTTTTGTCTGCCTTGTCAGAGGAAACACAAACTGCCATCCACCAGCTCCAGTGTAGCTGACAGTCATCCCACCACAGAGGAAAAAATAATCTGCATTTTGAATTATTGTTTTCCAGATGTATTATGTTGCATTTGTCGGGGTGGCTCCTTGTTATTTCCTGCTTCTCTTTTTTCAGTGGTGTTTGCAGTATTCATCTGCATCATCTGTTAATTTCATTAACATTCTGTTAAATGACCTCGAAGGGGATAGTTTAAAATGATGTTACATAAAACCGGACATAAGCTTTCTATCCTTGCAGCATCCCACCAATCACCTCCTACTCATCTCCGTGCCCTATTATTTACCATGACTTGTTTCATCATCTTCTTCAAGAGCTCGTGTTCATATAACATCTTCAGGTGAAAATTCCTGCATCACCGGGCCTTAGTTTCTTGGTCTGGATTGCTTCTGGTTTCCCTTTGATTGCTACATTGTGCTTTTAAGGATTAAATTACATTTGTCTGAATCATTACAATAACAACACAGTTTACCCCAGTTCTGCAATGTACTAGCAACCTATGGTACGTGGCTATAGGTACTTTGTAATTATAGTGGTAGTACTGTAACAAATGGGAAACGCCATATCATCCCAAAACTGTTACAATAAATGTATGCTTCCACTATTAACTCCACCACTTAAAACGCATACCAAGATACATTGAAATTATTCTTTGAATCATCACGGAGATCTTAGTGGAAAAAGCCATAAAAAACCCCTTACAAATGTTGATATTATTACTTACAAAGGCTATTTTGAAGATGCTGCCCTGTGTATTTGGAATATTCCTGACGTTTGCCTCTGCTTAGTCAGGTAATTTAAAATGAAGATCCAACAGCAAACTATACGACAACTTCATCACAGAGTGGCCCCCTTGCTGACGCCACACATCACGCTGACCAGATCTGAGGTTTACTTGCTAAAACATCACGCTGACCAGAAATGAGGTTTACTTGCTAAAAGATGTCTTTTATTAGAATCATACGCAGACTCCTAAGTTTCACAGTCCTTTGCTTGCGTAACCATTGCAAACTTAGGTTTCACTGCACTAGAGAGATGCTGCCAAGTGAGAAGGGAAGTGAATAATACAGGAAAAGGATAATCCCTAACTGTCATAAACTGCACAAGTGCTGCCGTTCTATGTGGGATGAAGAATCATGCGTACATACAACACTACCAACAATAAATACTACTGCTACTACAGACGAAGTCTGCGCGACAATACAGTTAAAACTGTCACACACACAACCCCTAGTAGGTACCTGGGTCTTCAGCTGATGGCTTGTCTGAGGGGTAACGGGGGAGACGGGTGTTGTGACAAGTTGTTAGCATCTCTAGCTCTTTGCCAGGAGACAGATGTTGATGGGGTGGGGTTCTTCCTCCTCACTCTAGAATCTGCATGAGGTTATTTTTATATAATTTGCAAGACATACTAATCCCTTGCTCTTTCTTCGGTGCTCCGTAGTTCCATGTTATGGTCAGATTTACTATATATGGGCTGCTTTGTATTTGTTAGATACTTGTTTTTCCTCTTTGCTATCCCTAAAAACAGCTTATCCAGCTCCCAAACTTGTGTTCTCTGAATGACTAGTAATTACCACTGGAGAGTTCCTATTAGTCCCATGGCTGCTGAAACAGCCCTGTGCCCACATCCTGAAAGCCTCCGCTATCACACCCTGCCTGTTCGCCGCATTTGAGTTCTAGGGTCATCAAGAGTTCATTCAACACAGAACCACCACATGGAATTACTACTTACCAGTTACAAAGCCACGAACGATGAGTTTCCTCATGTTGGTACAAAGCTAAGGAAAGCCTTAAATGACTGAAGCAGCAGTCACCTGGCTGTCAGCAGCTCAAGAAGCTCAAAGCTCCAGGCAGCCCAAGGCAGATCCAAACCTAGGCAAGCCCTGTGGCCTCTCAGCTTAATACAGCACCTTGGCTATTACTAGCCATGGCAACGCGGTATTAAAGGGCCTCCTGGGCTGCACAACAGATCCACAGAGTCAAGCCAAGTAACACAGGACAGGTATGGAGCAGAAGCACAGGTTTCACAGTCAGGTGCATACTTGGCAGAAATCAAGGAGAAACAGCAAGAGATAATTTCCAGTCTAGGAACAACAGTGCCCCTGAGGATGTGAGAAACAGAGATACTGACTGCGTGGTAAGTGGCATGCAAAAGCACAGACAGTGCCTGAAGACAGATACTTTCAGAGAAGATCTCCAACAAGCTCAAAGTTCCTTAGCATTTGAGCACTATGGAAACCTGCACACTGCCACCTAACACCTGCAAGCTAAGTGTCACGTACACTCCTATGTTCTCAAAACAGTTGCAGTGTAGTCCCAGTGATCTTGACAAGCATTAGTAATGGGCTAGAAAAATGCCTAAAGATCCTGACTTTCAGTAAAATGTTCCCCAGGCCAGTGGAAGAGCAGATGGCGAACAGGAAAGCTGTGGAACAAGAAATATCTCTGCTTTCATCATGCTTGGAGTTTCAGGAAGTCAATGTGTAGGCAACACAGTCACCACAAGCAAGGCAACCACAGACCTCACTGCACTACCACAGCTCTTGGCAGGTGTGAATGTAGTAGTTCAACCCTAGCACAGACCAGACCATTTGTTCACCTATAGGTGTGCTCTAGCCCTACTGCTAATTCACAGATTATACCAGATAACATTTTTTGTAGAGAGCAAATTAAAGTGACAATCCAGTATCAAAACTTCTAACTGGGACAAGCTGGAAATATGTTTAGAATGTGGAGTATTGAAATGCTGAACACAAGGAGGTCTTGAGGTCTACCCACATCTAACACTATTAATGTCAGAAGAATTCCTGATGGACACAAAGGGACAGAGCCATTTAAAAAAATCCTGAAATCAAAGGACATCAAGGGAATCCAGCAATTTCTAGGAAAAGACAACTGTTTTTCCGAAAATTTCTGAGTATATTAACCAGAAACTTATGAAGCCTCAAGAAAGTTAACACTGTATGAAACATTCCCCTCCCATACATATGGGAAATCTGACGGATTTGCCACTAACCATGAACCTCAATAGTGGCTTAGCTGAATGAACGAAGAATACATTCTTTACATCTGCTGACAACTAGAAGCTGTAAAAAGCTGCAGGCACTTTGGGGCCAAGAAAAAATTCAAAATAATCTGAACAAAATGTTGATACATTTTGAGAAGACGCAATGAAACTCAGTACAATGGACAAAATCCAATACTTAATAACACATAACCACAAGACAGTAAATTGGCTGGGCAGCAGCTTTGCAGTGGATGTTCTGGATTGTGTGTGAGGGGGATTAGGACCTGAACACAAACCTGTAATGCCAGACTGCGCAGAAAAAAGTGATTACTGAGACATGCAAATATTTTCCCTGTTTACTTACCAGCACTAAAAATGTTGCTTCATCTGAAACACTGAATACATTGTGGGCAGTATACTTAAAGAAGTGTGGACTATCAGAACAAGGCAGAGAAAAGCAAATAAATGATATACCAGAAAACATATACCATAAAACTGAAAGAATAAGAGGAGACTGAGATAATAAAATTCAAACATAATAAACTGCTGCTGCAAAGGGGAATGTCATGACTTGACTTGCAAGGTTTCTGGGAACAGGATAGGAAATAGTGGGCTTACACTGGTGCAAGAATGTTTTTCTTAAAAGATTACAAAAAATTTTCTACTGCTAAGAGGAATGAAGCATTGGAACAGATTGTTTAGGGAGATTGTGCAGTGTCTGCCATGGGAGTGTTTAAAGAGCTGATCCAATATACATGCCAGACCTGGTTCAGGTATACTTGTAACTTGAGTCAAGGATGCATGACATACCTTCTCAAGGACCTATCTAACCCAGTTTATCTGCTGCAGGTATTCATCTGTTGCATTTACTATTTCATGATACAGCAAGGAAGAAGGCCAGAGCCCACAGGAATACTTCTTTGAAGGAGTAAGAAAAATCTTGAGTACTAGCCCTGACATACAACAGCCCTGCGTGATAGCTAAGGTTATAAAAAAGAAAGAGAGACTTACTGGCTATGATTTCTGGATCTGCCTTCTTTTGAGTTATCTCTCAGAGTACAAGATGAACATACTGTCTGATCATCAGCCATTAAAAAAAAAAATCACAAACTATTGCCAAAGCACTCAAGCAACACATAGGTTATGGAGATTCCCACAATCTGATCTGAGTGTAAGACACTGCTGCCAAAGTCGGAGACTGTCAGCATGCTCCAATACCCTTGCATGTAGGATGGGAAGCTTTGAAAACCAAAGAAAATTTCAATGAGAATGATGTGCTACAGACAGAGAAATATCTTGTGTTTCAGAGCTATCCAGACTGCATGAAGCAATTAGATGCTGGAGTCCCAGAGGATGGATGAAGAGCATATTGTATACCAAATTGTGTTTAAATGGGATTAGCCAAAAATCCTAGCAGATTTTTAAAATGATGCAATAAGATGAGTCTATGCTTCAATGCCAGGCAAACACAAGGACATGTCTGCTAGCCAACTATCCAACTCTTCATTCACATGTACTCAAGAAACAGATCAACAGATGAGAAGAGCTCAGGGATCAACAACAGGGTACAGAACGTCACAAAATCCTAGCCTAAGAAGTCAGATGATTGTTAAAGCCTGCTGATTTTTAACGAAAGTAACTGTAGAGCCTTCAGTAACTTCCCATTGCTGAGAGCCAGGATAGGAGGCCATACAGGCATTTAACATGACAAGGGAATAGAAGAGGGATTTTGCAAAACTATTGTGACTAACAGGCCACATCAAAATTCCAATGATTCAGTATTAAAAGAGCATGTAAACTACAAATATCTCAAGTTGGACAGCTGGACACCCCCAAAGGCATCAGAGGTCAAACAAACGAAAGATAAAGATCTAACCAAGAAGATGGCACTTTGGCTCAGCAATGCCATGCACTGCAAAACACTCCTCAGGGTCCAGCAGAGACTGAACAGTAGAGGCTTCTGAATTCATGGTTTCTCTTCCCGTAATACATATTTTTCTACAACTCAACAGAGAAAACGCAAACATGACAAAGAACATCAAACTAGGCATATAATTATAAGCAAGAAGCCAATGACTGGGGGCTTCTGGGCACAGATTCAGAATTCCTGCTATCAATCACAAAAAACAGAGGCAGAAGTATTTTCAGTAAATTATAGGTCATAGGAAGTAGACCAGAGAGGAACTTAATCATAAAGTAGTTGCAAACAGCCAGAGGAATAGTGCCAGGACTTAAAGACAGCCCCAGCAATCCTCTCACCTGTTGCAGAAGACTTAAGAAATCAGATAGAACAAAGGAATAATAATGATAGGACAAGAGGACTAGAGAGTCAAATTAAGACCTTTGTACCAATGGCAGCAACACAAACAAGGAATGCAAAACAAGGCTGACCACTAGCTGGTGAGCTGCAACGCCCTGGCAGGAAAGGCTTTGGTCCTATGGGTAGGCATGTAGTACTTGACAGCTGGTCTTAACTCATCATTAGCACAAAGGACAAAAGACCATAAATTGCCATAAATAAAGATCTAAAAGCTGCACAGAACATGGAGAGAAAAATCCAGGTTTGGACAAAGCACCATGGAGCCATTGTGCATGCCAAAATGTTAGTGATGCTTGTAGCACCTCTGAAAGAGGGAAGTAAGCAAACAGAAGTAGCCCACCTAGTTTCAGAAATGTGAAACAAAAGCCCATCTGGACTCTGGCCACATTAACACTAAACGTTGACACATGGAGGACCAAGATTACAACTTGGCAATTACTAAAACCTAGGTCCTTCCTGAAGTTTAAAAGAAAATTAGGTTCATAAGAAATTAACAAAAAGTGTAATTTCTAAATTCCAGTTTGCATGTAGAGTTCCATCTTTCAAAACAAATATTTGATAATGTTAAGATTTTTCTGTGGACAATTCAAAGGGCTGGGCCAGAGTTTGCTGTCCAAAGCATGGTCAAGCCATGGAGTATGTTTGTATGTTTTTATTGGAGACAAGTTCATATGTCTTTCCTGACCGGATTAACCCTTACCATTGAGCTGTTCTAATTAAAAACTGCTTTTAAAAATGTGGTATGATTTGCGTTGTTGGTGAACATACCTGAAAATCCAGTGTAAGGACTAATGCAAACAAACTCATCCATGAGAAAGTATACGTACAATTTAAGTTAGTTTAAAATCTTTTCAATATGTACTGTTTTGAATTCTAGGCTGCTGAAACAGTCATTGTCTTCAAGACAATTAATCACTAAGTAATAATGATGAACTCTTAGAGAAATTGTAACAGACCTTGTGTGCAGTTCACTTAGAAGAATGGGTTCTGTAAGAACTGGGAAAGAAGGTCTAGCTGATATGAATAAATAACATAAAAGGAGAAGCTCTCCTAAAGCTTAAAGAAAATTAATTAGAAATTATAAACTGTTAATATCCAGCCTAAAACCAAGGACATAATAATCTTTTTAAAATGGTATTCAAGATTTTATAGAAATTTATTTGAAAATACTTTATTTTGCAGTCATTATCTGGACAAAAAAAAGACAAAAAATAACCTTAATGAATCAATGCCATTTAATGTTTATTTGCTGAGGGAGGCATCGCTCAGGGAGGCTTTTAGCAGGTCTTGTTACCAACTGCCGCTCTTCATCTAGTACTTCCTTTTCTCCACCATTTACCATCCACCTAGCTATTGAATACTTCATTCCACATATTTTAGCTACAATTGTAAATTAAGCATGGATTTGCTATTCTATGTAGGTATATACTAAAATATGTTTGCAAGGGGCAAAGACAAATTTTGGGTTATTTAGTGAGGTTCCACTCTTATCAAAGGACTAAACTGAGTGAAAGCAGTGGAAATATTTTATCATGGGAATATTACGCCAATGCCCATTATACCTTTTGAAGTCAGGCTTGATTTTGCCTAAAGTATATAAAAATGGTAACTGAAAAAGGTAGATAAGCTTGGAAAGGGAAATCATAAAATGAAATAGTGATGCAGGAAAACGCTTAAAAAAATATCTAAGCTCTGCTATCAGGACCACACACTTGAGGTTAGGAAGGTGCTTAAGTGCTTTGCTAAATATAGCCTTAAAATATGCCTTCAGAATCCATTCATAATTAAGAAAGCTTGATTGTTTATGATGTTTATCACTCTCTAGTCTTAGTGGAAATGCAGAGTGCTTGCTATATTGTATTTTATTATAATCACAATACTTAGCATATTATTTATAATTATAATCACAATATAAATGCCTAAAACTAACTTTGGTTCCTTTCTCCTTCTCTAAAGGACATTAATTTTAGATTTGTCCTTCATTTTATGACATCCAGAATTGCAGTTGTGTTTAACAACAAAACCTTTCAATTTAAGAAACCACTTTCTAAAAGGTTAGTATTAGTCTTCAGAGTGTGAGGTAGGATATACATAATTCAGGCATACAAAAAAGTGAGTAGATACAAAGAACTAGTAATAAATACACAGCTTTGTTCTATCCTAACACTTAACAATACAAACTAATCGGGATAGGAAGCCTGAATAAAATTCTGCACCAACTAGGCAATACAGATGATATTATTATTAAACCAAGAAAAGCAATTGTCCATTCCAATTTCACATTACTGAAAACTGAAAGTTGTATAAAATAATACTGGGAAAGATTACACATACTTAAAAGGAAATCTATCATTCCAATAAGGACAGACACTAGAAAATATGTTTTTTAAAATTCACACAGAAGTAGGAACTAAATTAGAACTTGTGTGAACACACAGATTAACTAAGCTGGATTATTCCACATTAATTCATCTAAATAGAAGTGTGAACTTTGTTACACTTGTAATGAAGGGAGCAATTTGTTAGAAAATAACCAGAAAAAAATAAAAAGCACTCTGAGAAACTGTACTATTTTATTTGTAAACTTAAAATCATTGAACACTGTAATGACACAGCATTTGAAAAAGTGGCAGTAATTAAAAAAACATAAAGCAATGTAATGAATTCACTAGAGTTCTATTTATAGAGATATTTTTCACTTAAATCACAAAGCTAAATACTGACATAAAGAGTGCTTTGCCCAAGTCATTCCTTACTACAAAATTCTGATGTCTGATTACAATCCAGTGTAATACAACAATCTCTTTTCACACTGCAGCAAGTTTTGTGAACTGAAGTAATTTTTGCTTTCAAAATTTGATTCACCACCCAAAATAAAGAAATAAATGCTGCACTTTGTTTCAAATGCTCTAAAATTTTTCTTAAAACAAATTTTTTCAAATTTTACGTTTTTTCCACTCTGGCTTGTCTGTTTCATCATCTTCCGGTTCCACTTCTGCAAAAACTGTTTTTGGTTGCGTTCTAGAAAACATTTAAAAAGATCAAAATAATGGTCAGAGTACAATTCTTTGTCAGAAATTATATTAGACATGCAATGGAAACAAAGTACATCCTTTCTATACTTAAAAAAAGAGCATTCCAGACTTGCCTGTTTTTAATTTTTAACATAAATCTACTAAATAACCTTGCAAGAGCTGAAGCAACTTGCAGCTCTTAGGCAAAGTCCAATGATAAATACATATCTTTTGCAAGTAATATTTCCTCATCAGCTTGCAATCATTATCTGTGTATTCCATGAATAAAATTAAGACACAAGAGAGGAACAAATCAATATAATACAATGCTAGAAAAATGGAGCCACAGGTCTTCTCATTCCATTATTTTAAAAAAAAGAAACCTCCATTTTGACACACTATGGTATGAAAGCAGCCAGTAAGTGAAAACAGAATAGCTAAGCCAGGTTTCTGACTTAGCCTATGCATGAAAAAACCAGCTTCTCCTTCAGAGACTTTAGCCAGCGCTACCGTAACATAAAAACCATAATGATCTTCATATGGGAATACAGTGTATCCTCAGTCAAGCTTGATGGTTATCTATTCCTCCACTGTTTACTTGTATTTTAAATAACACTTAAACTTTATAAAAATAATTATTGATTACTTTTTAAATGAACACAGCATCAAGTAGCATTTCAATAAACTGTCTGGACATTCAGTTCCCCTGCTTTACACTATAATCACTGCATAGTTCCCTTTTCCAACCTAATTCTCAGCACCACCACTGCAGAGCTGAACCTACTAGACTTCTGACGCTGGCTGTGCTTGACTTCTCATCACAACTGATGCGACAAAGTACAACACAGCCAAGGCAGTCATCATATCATTAATGTGGCAGGCTATGGACATGAAGCACTATTATTGTAACAACTGTTATTTGGCAGACTCTACAAAATGCAAACACCTTAACAAAATTACATCTGCCCTACTTAACGCAATAGGCACAATTCAGTGCTGTCACGGACTTTGAAGAGTAATGGCGTGCCATCAGCTATAAAACAGCAGGATTCTCCACTTGTTAAATATGTGGCACGAAATAGATTAAAGTCACCAAAACTAGTCAATGACAACGTCCCTTATAGGCAGAATCTTTCTGTCAGCCTGCCTTCTCCTCCATCCTCAAAATATGCCATGGAAGTAAGGCGTATACTAAGGTGTTCCACAGACGGTCCTGCTCTATTGGTACATGGTCCCTGAGTACAGGCTATACATCTCAGTACACCTAAGCAGACCTTGTACCCAGACGAGGACTTTCACTACTGAAGTCAGAGGAGTCATTTTGCTCTCCATGGAAAGCGGAACCAAGGTTAAGAAAAAAAATTTCAACTTAAAAATTTCATAAAAAAATAGTTACACAAACTCTACTTAACCAACCACTAAAGGAGAATTCATAAATAAATAAATAAAAGAATCAACATTCAATCCAAAACCAGACACCAGGGATGAAGGCTTTATTGGCCAAAATACTGGATTTTGTTAGCTGCTGAAGAGGTGGGATGTATGGAATATTCTCCTTTTTCAAAACACATTGATGGAAGTTTATTTAGCTCATTTTAACAATGTATCTTTTATCACAATAAACGAAAGGTATGTAAATGCCATACAGGATCACATCAGGTCAGTATTAAGATGCTCATTAGTAAAGCACAACTAACCAAGAGTAAACCTATCACTTCTGATCCTGTAACCTGCAACTATCATAGTTTTGGTTAGGAACTTCCAACCAAGAAGAATGCCTTAATCTGTGAAACAGCTAGCAGAAACTCAGTATTTTCCAGGATAGGAGTGGCACAGAGAAAAGTTACAGACCTCAGCTATTATTAAGTATGCTATTGAGTCCAGTAAAGCTGGGGGTCAGGGGAGAAGAAAAAGAAACTGCAGCATAATCTAGCAGCGCCCTGATATGCTATGTCGTTTTTTAAAATTACCGCAAAATGACAGTAGCCTCAGCTTGGATGAAATGTAAACTGTTTCACCTCTACAAGCGACACAGCAGAAACTGGGGCACCTAGGGTGGGTGAGTCATATGCCTGATCACTTTAAAGGCATAAGCATAGAAAACGCTTTTTCATAGCATTATTAGCAGTGATCATTTAAATACAAATTGTTCTGCTTAGTAACTGTACTAGAGGCTGCTTGTAGTAGGAGTTTGCTGCATAATGAATATTTATGCAAAAATAATCAAAACAGGTTTACTACTTTGTTTTTATTTCTGAAGGCTAAATAATACATATGGAAATCTGTGTTCTCTTCTCTATCAGCTTTGCCAATTTTATCATCCTTGACTTCGAGGGTTGATTTCAGTTTGTTTGGGAGAGTCTCCATGGGAGTCTGTCATGGTGGCCAAAGGGGCCCAGGACAGACGGTTGATCTTTGAGGACAACCTCCTCAAAGCACATTCCATCCCGTGCACAGAAAGTCGGGCAGAAGCCTAGGATGGCTGTACAGGGACCTCCTGACTGAGGTAAAACCCGAACCCCAAAAAGGAAGCACAGAGACAGAGGAAGCTGGGACAGTCTTAGCCAAGGGGAACAGAAGCATTACATGAACATACAGGAATGGAGTTACGAAAGTCAAAGCTCAGCTGGAGTTGGAACTGGAAAGAAATGTGAAAGGTAACACTAAGGGCTTCTACAGCTACACTGACAGCCAAAAGAATGCTAAGGAATATGTGCCCAATGTGGCAGGTAACCCATTAACGTCGGATATGGAAAACGTCAAGATACTTGGTGCTTTTTTTTGGCTCTGTCTTCCCTGAGAAGGTCTGCCCTCAGTTCTCTGAGGATCTCTACACTACCAGCAGTCTTGGGGAGGGAGTGATATATCACCAGCGACAGGGACTACGTAGCCTATTGGATATACGCAAACCCATAAGATCAGATGGGATGAATCCAAAGGTGCTGAGGGAGCTGGCCAATGTCATTGCAAGGGCACTCTACCATCTTTGAGAGGTCATGGTGACTGGCAGGGGTTCTCGATGATTAGAAAAGGCAAACATCATCTTCTTTATGAAGGGCAAAAGGAAGATTTGAGGAGCTACAGCATGGTCCACCTAATCTCAGTCCCTGGGAAGGCTACAGAACAAATCCCCACAGTAGGCATTTCCAGGCACATGAGGGACAAGGTGACAGGGAACAGCCAACATGGATTTAGCAAGGACATACTATGCCTGCCAACCAGACTGCTGGAACAGGCTGCCCAGAGAGGTGTTGTGGAATTGTCATCCTTGAGGACACGCAAACTTGGCTGGGCAACCTGAACTTGATTGGACCTGAGCAACCTGATCTAAGTGAACTTGCTTTAAGCAGGAGGTTGGACTAGATGACCTCCAGAGGTCCCTTCCTACCTAAATTATTCTATGCTCCATGTGTTTCCACATGACTGTCAGCTGAAACCAGTGTCTCACACACTCACAAATGCATTCCTGTTGTGGGTTACAGTAACAGGCTGCAAACAAAGATGAGAAAACAAACATGATTTATTCATACTGCGTGCTTCCCTGTTCCAGTGGTTTTCAACGTATTCAGATACGCAGACCCCTACAAAAATTTCCAGGGACCATACAGACTGCTTTAGAGTGACCATAATCTCTCCTGTTATGGGTTGCTTTTCTTAGTTACCTTTCAGGGATCCAATAAAGGCAGCTCATTGACATCTGAAGTTCATAGACTAGCAGCTAAAAAAATACTGCTACAGCTAAACCAGCTGGAGATGAGAACTGCATATCACAGCATGTGACTCATGTTGCAGTAACTTTTGAAATTTGTGTTTATATTGCACTGAAACAAAATAACAAAAAAAAAAAAGACAACTTTCAAGCATGCTTAGAAACCAGAATAATGTCATAAAGGCTACTTTCAGACTGAAAAGTGAAGGTTTCCAGCATCAGGCCCCTTTGTATTCCTTACTCCACCAGCCATCCTGACCCTTCTCTGAATCTCAGGGGCTTCCACCTCAAAATTACCGATTTCCAAAAAAGATTTAGCTTAAGTATACCAACAAGTGCCAACAAAATCACTGTTACAAAACATTCTGTTCACTCTTGCCTCTTCAACTAAATATACCCAAGGCACCCCGTGAGTAACACCTCAGACACTGGTGCTGCCATTGAGAAAAAGTTCAGTGAACACAGCACAGCTAGAGGTTGCTGCGGCAAGTCATTCCCTTTTGCCTGTGACACACCATGACAAAGGCAGCAAAACAGGGGCAACACCACTGAACTGAAAGGTATTTTCTAAGAACTCTGGTCTCCCTTGGTGGGGAGGGAAATGTCACCCTCACCTTCTCCATGGTACAGAAGGGAGTTACATCTGGGCCCAATTAGGCCCTCAGCTATGATGTTTAGTAATTCCTGCTGATCCTTCAGAAGGACATCTCAAGACGTTATAGTACCTCTGTACAGCTGTGTTAAAACAAACAGCTCAAAAAGAATGTAATTTTCAAACATTTACAGCTGATGCCTAAAGTTCCTTTCCTGTAGTTCTTTACTTGAAATCTTCAAGTCCTTCCTTTTCCTTTCACGCTACCGGAATGGCTCTTGCCAAGGTCTCTAACAAGCTTTTTTCCTGAAAAATCTGAAGATCTTTTCTTTATCCCCATCCATTATGACTTTTCTGCTGTGTTGATCACATCTTTTTTGACACTTTATTCACATTGGGCTTCTGTGATATGTCATCTCCTGATTCAGCATGTACCACTTGTCATCCCCAGTATGCTTTTCAGCGGCATCTGTTTTTTCACCCATCTTTTTCCTTCTTATATATGTCCCCCTCCTTTTCTGGCTCAATTTTTAGGAGGAACAGAAAGGCCAGGCTAATGATAACAAACTTGAAATTTTTTTTCAAATTACTGTTTGGGTTCAAGAATAAATTAGGTACCTCTAACTCCAACAAAAAGAAAAATGTTTTCACATACAATGTACAGACTAACAGCAGAAGTCATGTTGCAGGTATTTCTTATAAGAATTAATGAAGTTAAAATACAATTTAAAAAGCATGAAATCAGTTATCTGATCTAGAATGACCTAATCAGCATGAAACAGGACCAAACAAACTCTAACTCAGTCATCACAATCCGAGTTATGAAAACTCTGATCAACCAAAACACCAGTGTTTCTTAGCCTTCTCAGTCTAAATTTATTTAATAACTCACTGAAGAAAATTAAAAAACTAGTTTCCTGTGACATTTTCTTAAGAAGGAGAATGAAAAACTCTAAGTGAATAACCATCTGCTAGACAACACAAAACCAAAAGCCTTGTCAAACAAGGATGTATCAAGTGGATAGTTTTATACTATACTTAAGTGAAAATTTACTACAAGAAATGTGGAGAAAACGAAACCACAGAAACCAAGTAGTAAAAAGAATAAACACTTCAAAAAAAATGAAATGTATTGGATGTATGTTTTTTAGGTCTCAAGACAGTATGCAATTTTAAGCACGTATCAGAATATCAGCTTTCGTAACTTTACAGTGTGTCTTATGCCATAGCTAAAGCAGCCAGTTTCCCTAGGTTTGTATACTGCGTGCTATTACAAACCCCTGATTTTAACAGGGCCACCAGGGACATACTTACAATCCAGTATTACATGATAATTTTAAACAATGACTTGTAATTTGTCTATTTTATTAAATATGCATCAGTAAGAATATTTGTAAGATGCTTTATATACAGGGTAAGCATACATGCCCTGTAAAGTCAGATATAAGTAACACAGCTTTCTACATTATCTGTGTGTGCAGGCAAGCAGCTAATGAAACCTATGACTGCCACTGGTCTGCAGCTGTTAATATAGAACTCTATTTCTGAAAATTAAGAAAATAACACAGTAATAAAGTTTTGCATTTCAGTGTCTTAGCTAATAATAATAGTAACAACAATAATAATTATAATTTTTAAAATGCTTTTTGTATAGAGTGCAAGTCAAGATTTTAAAGCAAGGATAACGGCAGTTTCACTGGCATGAGATTTATCAGCTGACAAAACCATCAAGGCAGCATGCTGTTGGCTGCAGTCCAATTCCCCCATATACGTATCACCATCTGTTGTGTAAGTTAATAGCAGTCTGGACTTGCATCCTCTCCACTTCTCAGCCAGCTCTCTTCTTCGCCTGCAGCTACATCTTTAACAAGAAACTGTAATGAGATCTGCCCACCTGATACAGTAAGCCTTCTGTAATACAGCTATGTTTTAAAACTTTCATGTCTACTACATTGCAGGTGTCAGGGATGAAACTTAATATACAATCAATGAAGTTACAAAGCCAAAAATATATGGAGGCGTCTACCTACCTGAAGGAATGTGTGATTGTATTTACTTTCGAGAATGGTTTTATCTGAGATACGGAACTGCAGGTGCCTACACATTCAAAGTTAACTTCTGGCAAAGTTAATCTCTAGCAAACATTAACTCTCAAACATTTAAAAATCAGTATTTAGCATATTCATTACAACAACTGCTACAGAATCAGGCTTTCAAATATTCTTTCTTTGGTACCAAGGGTGATACTGTATAATGCATTGGTTTGATGTACAACATCAAATGCCATACTTTTAACTATCCACCCAAAGGCAGGTTGGGTCATTGACACTCCCAAGGTGCTTTGGAACAGCCATTCAGTTACCTTTGTGAACACATGGGTCAAGTCAGAAAAGAAGTGTCAACACTAGAAACAGCTATGATTCTCAATATATTTTGTTTTTCTGGAAAGAAGTGGCGATTGTTTCACTGAAGAGCTAAGCCCTAATAAAGAAGTACAGTCAGTAAAGTACTAACAAATGTACAGCCTAGGAGATAAAACACTTGGCTGTGAACATGAAAAAATAGTTCATTACTGGCTGTTCTATGCAGACTATTTCATCTCTTCAAAATCTTTTCTTTATGCATGTTGAAAATGGTACTTATACTAGATAGATCATAGTGTGATATAAGAACACTAATGATGATAACAAAATGAAAATTTTAGTAACTTTTGAAGTGGTAGTTTCTGTTCATTAGTATGAAATGCATTTATTTAGTATTTATTTTAGTAATACTCTGAATGTATTTATTTAATGGTTTAAATTGTACTTATTTTTAGAAAAAAAGATCTTTGGTAGAAACCATGCTAAAATAATATTGCACAATTTTCATTGTAACACATGCACACAAATACCACACTCACACATGCAATTTAAACTGATTAAGTTACCATCTGTGGGATTACCAAGATTTTACTACCATAATCTTGAAGAGGCTCTTTAATTTATGTAACAACAACTGCACACTTACTTCCTTAGTTTGAATTTTTAGCACCAGATTTTATTAGTGCTATTTTTGATATTGCTACACCTTTAACGCCAAGTTAATTCAAGCAGGTACTCCAATCTTTGTGTAGGAAAAGTCCAAATAAAAACTTACGACATTTGGGAAATCATCTAAAATATGCTGTCATAACACCAAGTAAATATCTTGAAGGTTTAACCTAAGAATCAGTCAGAATTAGAGGGCATATTGGAAAACTTACCATCTCAGTCTGTCAATGGAAGAGTACCTTATTAAAAAGTATATTGCCATTTCAGACATTGATATGGAGAAGATTTTAAACTCTAAGCAACTTAGAAAACTTAGAAAGTTTTAAAATAATTTTCTAGTACTGACAGGTCTATTTTAAAATTGGAAATGTCAAATTTCAACAATTTAACCTCCTGGAAACTCTTATCTTCATAAAAAGAGTATTGTATATTCTTGGTTCACTTATTTGTGGCAGCAACCCAGAAAATGAAAAGTATACCATTAAGAATGCGTGTCTTCTGTTTTTACCAAACTCCCACTGGCCTCCAAAAATATTACTTGTATTTTTAATTGTTTCCTTACTTAGCATATGCTGGAGCAACCCAGTATGGATTCTCCTCCGCTTCCTTTGCGTGACGTAAAATAGCCTCTCGAGGGTTGCTATCATCTGTCTTATCCAGTGCAATATTCTTGACTATATATGATGACAAGGTACCTCCATGAGTTCCAACACGCCCACCACGACCTTTAGCAAAAAAAAAAAAAAAAAAAATTTTTAGAGAAAAATATGTAAGAAATAAACAAGAGAAAAATTGCATTGCGTCTGCAGTGGTGACCTGATACAAAGAAGTTAATACTACAGGAAGAGTCTAATTTAGAGCAGCATTCACTTAAGTATTTTACTGATTATATAACTTAAAGTAACTGTGATTATTAATTTATTCCAGGCAAGCACTCCAATCAAACACCCATGTCTTACAACGCTGGACACTGCCCATAAGCTGCCACCCAAAGAAGTTTGAATGCAAATCTGAACAACTATAGAACCCAAGAATGGCGGCCCCTTTAGCATATGACATTCTGAAATGATTATTGCTAGATTACCTGGCCCTGCTACTGGAGGTTCAGGTTTGTGAGACTTCATGGGGTCCAGCCTGTCCTTCTCCAGCTGTTTCCTGGTGCTGCGCTGTCGTGGTTCACGGAACATTGGAAGTGCGTGGGCTGAAGGGTCACAGTTTGGAGAAAAAGAAATCTTTAAAATTCCATTTTCTATTTAAGGTTTTAATTACAAAGACTCTTCCTTGCAATGGAGAAGTTGGCAGAAGCAGCCCCCCAGTTCTTCTGTATCCACACAGTGGTTTACTAAGATGTATTTTAGAGAGCTTCTTTCTGCTGAATTTTTCAAAGATGAAAGCAGCCAGATTTCCAGGGTTCCTTGAGGCAGGAGCCTTTCATCTGAAATACTGTTTGCACAGTTTATGCGTATTTAATTTATTCCCCTGTCATTCAGTTCTTAACATTAGCATCACGACCAATCAGTTGCTCTCTTCTGAACTTTCGATGTTTCTACAGCTTTCTAATACTCCACGAGCATGACAAAACCCTAGATGCATCTTTGGATCTGAAACAGCAAGGTGTGTAATCCCCTCAATGATCCAAAACGTATCATTTCTGCGCATGAAGTTACAATCATGTTCTTTCTTAAATTATGAGATTAATAAATGTTGGAATAATACCCATAACTGAGACAATCTGGCCAAATTATCAGGATTTAAAACTTCTATTTCCTTCTTCCTTCTCCTGTTTTCCAAGGTAGCTGTTTCAGGCTTTTAGGTGCATCAGAAATTAGAAACCAACCATTATTAAGAACTTCACACAGCATACAGAATATATGCCTTTCTGGTTGTGCAAGGCTATGAAAAAACTGTATGAAGCACTAACATCTTACACCAATGATCAATATTTAATGAAAGGCTGCAACCATCTAGAGGGGACCCCCCCCAAAAAAAAATAGAGGGGAAAAAGCTAAGTGATCTGTAATTTCAAACCTGAGAAAGAGCTAAGGATGCTGGTATAAAGATATGTTTAAATTCCTTACGTGTTATAATGTAATCCTGTGTAAGGGTTTCTGCTTGTCGCTCTTTTCGTTTTGTTTTGACCACGCATAATTTTGCTCCCCTAGGAAGAAACACACAGCAGTTCAGTTGGTCTGTTTATAACAAGCAGAAACCAGTTTTTATTCAAAACATAGTCTCAACAAAATTATACAGCACTTTAAATATTCATGAACGTGTGTATCTTTGCCTGTCGACGCACATGTGAATGAGGGTAGAGATTAGTGTTTCTAGTTACAGAGCAGTTTATATGACATGCAGAAATACAGGTGAAAGACTCCTTTCACACTTCATTTGTCCACGGTACTTGTGGTGTGCACACTGAAAGTGCTCCTCTCCAAACATGGGCAATGATTTGCTTCTAGCACTCTCCCTAAGCAGCAGAGGTGGCAGTTATCTAACCAGAGGTGTCTGTAACACTGCAGCGGGGAGATGGCATAAGCCTGGCTGCAGCAAGACTGCTACAGGGCTCTTGCAGTCTGTGCCTAGGAGAGTCAGGCTGTCCTCTGGAGAGGGGTCCAAACAATGATGACCATCTTTCTTGTTCTCTAAATTGACAAAGACCAGAAAAATAAAACTTATTTGTGATTATCTTGGAAACCAGATTTTATCTTCACATCCAAGTGTCCAGGTCACAGTAAGTATCCAAAAACTGAACTGTAACACAGTGGTTTTGGATGCCAGTTAAACAAAGATGAGCCCACATAGGGGAAGAACACCTTATTCATACCACTCAGTATAGATAAAAGTATACATATCTCCCCTGCTGACAGGAAGTAAGTATGCCCCAGTTCTCCAGCCAACCCAGATGGTAAAAGCAAATTAATTGGAAAAGAAGTGTTTATAGACTAGTTAAGTCCTCTTCTTTCATTCCATGCGGACAAGTCACCTTCTGGATCACTACCATCTTTCCATTAGATGTACAGGCAAAATCCACACATGATAGGTGGGGATGGGGGAGAAGACTAGCAGAAAGATGGGAATGTACTTCCTTGGTCTGCACCCTCTCAGATTGGGTCTTCCAGTATTACTATGCAGATGCTGCATTTTAATGCTTGTGAACAAGATTTCTACTTCAGGGCGGTAAAAAAAAAAAAAAAAAGACATAAAAAAATTACTAAATACAATAAATATCCTTTCAATAGCACCACATCAGCAACCTCCAAGAAATCTGATGAAAAGTTGGCTATTCTTACTGCAGACTTCATGCAATGAAAAAATGACAGTGTTTGTAAGTTCAGGTAGAACAGCCAACACACTGCACCGTGAAAAGCCCAAAGGAAAATGCACTGCTTTTCAGAAACGAAGTTGCTGCTTTTTCTTTTCTACTGTTATTAAATAAGTAAAACTCTGCAAAACAAATATTTCTAAACCAGTTTTCTCATTTCTTAGCATAATCATAGAACCACAGAATCAGACTGAATTTGAGGGGAGAAAAAACGTTCTTAAATCATTAATCATGATTACGTACCTCTGGCTTTTGACAGGATCATAGTAGACTTTGGCCAAACCATTTCCTGTACCAACCATGATCTGGTTCAGCTTGGGATGCCAAAGGCAACGCACAACACTCTGAAATAAAGCAACATATTGATAGTTAGGTTGCTTACTCATCTAGATCTTAGAACTGATATTTGAGTTGCCAAATGGTGGATCGGAGTCACACTGCAGCAGGATCAAGCTTAAGCACACAAACAAGTATGTGTATATGTGAATAAATCTAAGTTCCTCTTCACTGCAGAATACAATATAAAAGGAGTGACAACACACGGATGTAGGCAGGAAAGGAATTACAAATTGCTGGCAGTGTGGTTACCAGTGGTTTCCACAAGCTAACTGTGCCAAGGTCTTCATGGGCATTATGGAAATGGGAAGTTAAAGAGGGATTTGAAGGAGAACAATTAAATGCTTCAGATATAGCAATGTGGGCCTTCATGACTTTTGCATTTTTATTTTTAATTCTTAATTCTTCTACCCTGTTCTTCACTTTATCCGGTTTTCCCTTCTCACACAGTGCTGACCTTTCACTTGCTGACTGCAGAAAGGGAAGAGTGGTGGATTTTCACTCTTGGTTCTTTTTTGCCCACAACACACAGAAGAACTTGGTATTTGAAGACAATGCCTCACAGCTCTGTCACACGACTGGTCAGTAGGGAAGCTCATTTTCAGACATTAAGAGTACTGTTCTTTTACACACACGCAGTGTGGTTCTCTGTGTGACTTAGAACCTCCATGTGATGACTGTTTCCAGTCTGATTCAGCAGGCCAACACAGAAACTGTAAGCCTCAAGCTTCTGACTCCCGAGGGCCACAGTGGCACAATCTGCCACGAAGGACAACTCATCTTAAACTATACAGGTTTTGGGTTTGTGTTATCTGACTAACTGGGGAGGGAAAAGTGCCTATTTTTTAGAGAGAGTAATTCTTTAACAGGATACTGTTTGAGACTGAAGACAGGTTTTAACAGTGTTTGTGTCACCTAGGTAACAAATGTATCCAGAGTTAGCAGGATGCATCATTCTATCAGTATTTCACTGAACAATGCTAATTTTTCTAGCCCTCCCCCGCCCCAAGCTTACTACTTCTTCTTTCTCAAAAGCCAGGAGTAGACTCCTCTCAAAGTGAATTGATTGCTCAATATTCAACCACTATCATTCATCTATCATTGAAGTATCCATATAGGTACCTTTATTTTTTTTTTGTTAACATAATACAGCATATGAAATTCACAAAATGGGAACCACTAATGTCTTAAAAATAGAAATACAGCAAAGCTAGAATATAATTAGAGATGTAATATAGCCCTATAGCCTGGGAGATGAGAACCATCTAATCTGGAAGAGAATGGTTATGTATTAGCTCTAGTGACTCCTGAATCACTTCCCGTTTCACAGTCCATACTATTTCTGGTTTGGTCCAAACCCCTGTTTTCTGAAATGTTATGAGGCACACAACATAAAAAAAGTATTGAAAAAATTCTGAAGCCCATTCAGCCATCATGAATCAGAACTTCATTTTACTACAAGATGATGGATGACTCTCTTCTGAGCTGTTTTTCTGCTCTGTGTTCTTGTTCAAGAAAAACTGAGTGAGATGTTTACATGAATCAACTGACCATTCTTTAGAAGGTTCTTCTGTAAAACATCCTCCTTCTACATGGAAATACAGACATTATACCTTCCCATCTACTTTCAGGCACAAATAAACCCAGCATGCTTATCATGAGACAACCGAAGGACAACAGCCTTTGTAAAGGTAACTCAAGTACAACCTAGAATTCTGATAATGCCTTGTGTCCACGATCCCTGCCACAACCAACCAGAATAACCCACACAGGGTTGTTAATGATGTTTTTGATTTAAATAAAAAGATTCTTATATACGATTATGTAATGCTCAAAATGCTACAGTAACTGTAAAACACACAAAGCTAATATGAAGGTCAAAGGTGGGTGGCCTTTTCTTTTATTAGTATTTATTGCATGTGTTTAGCCAGCCTTTTTAAACTTTGTAGTTAACGTGGTTCTCCACTTTCTACTGTCAAGTAAATGTGTTTTATAGCATGGTACTGGATACGAGCCAACAAAAACAAAGCCTGAGACAGTGTGTCTCAGCACTGATGGGGATTGCTAAGTTTCTAACTTGTCAAACACACAGAGCACACTTAAAACCACCATGGCACAGGCTCCAGAGCCGGCAAAAGAAACTGCCATTAAACACAGCCCTCTAAATCTTCCGAAACCATAAAACATCCCCAGAAATTGAATTTGTTAGAAACTAAACAAATATAAGCTCTGAACATGCAAGCAATTTTATTAATCCACTAGCACATAAACCTACTTTATAAGAAATAATAAAAGCTACTTATGCAATTTTCAGATTATTTTAGAAATGGACAATACTGTAAAAAGACCAAAATACCGAATTCTTGAACTAAGTCCAAATAATTTTCCCCAATCATATAGTCTTAAAGAAGTAAAAATGTTAAACAACTAGACAACAAAGGGACTATTGTAGACCTGGTCTTAAGATTAACAGTGAGAGGAAAAGGGAAATCTTTATCATACAAAAATATTTAATTCTTAACGAGTATTTATCCTTCAGTGCCTCTAAGTTCCCTACTGTTTACACTTAGAATAATCTACACAGGTAGACACTTTTATCATTGGAAATGCTAAACATCAAATTCCAGCTAACAGAAGGTCCTACATCCCAGCTCTGCAGGCAAAAAAGTGTGTTAATAGCAGGAAAAGCAGGGTTTTCTTGGCTTGGCCTACCTATGCACAGGTAGGCTGCAGCTGGAAGAAAGCTCTGAAGACCATCTAATTCAAACCCCCTGCGCCGAGTATGGTCAACCACTCAGGTAGCTGAGGACATTGTCCAGTTTGGTTTTGAGTATTTCCAAGGATGGAGAAATCTACAGCCTCCCTGGGCAACCTGTTTCAATATATGACCATCCCCAAAATAAAATAATAAAAAAAACCACCACCCCCCAAAAAAACCCCATAAACAACAACAACAAAAAACCCCAAACAAAACCAATCCAAAACACATCCCACAAACGTAAGAAAATGGTTTGGGGTTTAAGTGGAATTGACTGTAATTAGGTTTGTGCCTATTCCCTCTTGTCCTGTCACTGGGCACCACCAAGCTTTGCTTTATCTGCTTCACCCTCCTGTCCCCCTTCAAGAATTTACGCATACCAATCCATGTGTCTCCTCTTCTCCAGGCTGAGCAATCCTAGCTCTCTCAGCCTTTCCTCCTGCACCTGATACTCTAAGCCTTTAATCACCTTTGCAGTCCTTCACTGCACTTACTCTACTATGTTTTTCTCTCTCTTGTACTGGGAGATCAGAACTGGACCCAGCACTACATACGTGTCTCACCAGGGTTATGTAGAGGAGAATAACTTCCTCCCTTGATTTGCTGGAAACACTTTTGCTTGATGCAAATGCCCCTGGGCCACTTGCTGCCAACTTTGTTTATCTGAGCTGGAAAGGGGATTTGCCATTCCACAATCATTTTTTTAAGAATAACTTGTTTTATTTTAAGGTTGTGCTCTACAATGAAACCCAACACAAGCAAGGTGGTACTTCAGTCCTAATTGCCCGAGACAGGAGCTCAGGCTGGAAGCAGTAACCTCAGCAGTTAAAAGCAAGCTGCAAGGTCTCACTCCACTTACCCAGGTGGTTTCATGCCTGGTAAAAGCAGCAAAAGAGCAGGAAACTAAATTGCCTAACACAGCTTTATGGAAGCCTAGCACAAAAGACTTGACCAACCTATGTTCTGGTTGTAAGGAAATCCTGTGGATGACAGCTTCAAGACTCAGCAAATAGGAACACCAGAACAGTAACAAAAACCTTCCATTAACTAATTCTAGATTCAAACATTCAATACAGACTTAACCTGTTTCTTGTAACATTTAAAGCTGAAACAAGACAAATCTATGTTGATTCTGAAATCCAAAAATTTCCAGGTCACATCTCAGCTTTGCAAACAGAAAATAACATCTTATTATCACAAACAAGAATCATAAAATGCAGAATGTATCATCACATAAACAAACATCTTGAATATTTGAAAAAAATATTTCAAAGTAACAGCTGGATGTTTTGGACAGTGTATCTTTGGAGCATGAAGTCCCGGAAGCCTGTCATAAAAACCCTGAAAATAATTTTATCCATGAAACTGATGTGGTCAGCTTTGCTACTGTGAGATCTGAAAATACTGCACTTACAAAAGACAATTATTAGTAATGATTTAAAAGCTGTTTGGTACTTTAGCTGTTGCAAAAGCGTTAAGTTCTTCAAATGAAATCAATCTGAAAAGCCTTTGGCAATGTCTATTGCATATACAAACACAGTAGCCTGCATTAGGAAACACTGGGAAAAGACTGAAAATATTTTTGTAGTTAGGCAGGGAAAGTATTAAAAATGTTAACAGAAACACTCCAAATTTACCTTCTTTATTTTCACTGTGAAAGAGGTTAGAACAGATTCAGTTGATGTTATCGACAGCAGGCCTTTGTAATTATTTTCAGGTAACAGATTGTCTTGTAATACTGACAAACTCAAAGTCAATTAAAAATTACCTACACAATTTTAAAGACAACTTTTTTTGCAGTCTGGATGAAAATATTTGTCTTCTTAAACAACTGCCTAATAAAATGAGAACATATTACTGATTTTTCTTAAAACTAGCCATAAAGTTTTCTAAAGTTGCTATACTATTGTTTTAAATAGAAAATGGGTTACACAAAAAATACATAATTTTTATTTTTAAATAAGCACTATACTCACTTCAGACTCCCAGTTCTTCCAAAATAAATTTCAGGTTTAGAAATTTTAACCTATAATAACTTAAAAGCTTAACAATATGTGGTAATCTTAAACCACAAAACTCATAAATATGTAGAAAGGTGGCAGGCGAAAGTGATGATATTGCTATTCCCTTGTGTGCTATTCCACCTGCATTTCTTCTGAAACATGCAGTCCCAGCTCATGTGCAGTTCTGGGGTGGTTCATAAATAGTCTCACCCCTAACAGCCTGTTCTCATCTGTGTGCTTCCCTTTGTATCATGTTAGCAGAGCTGCTGCTTCAGGTAAACAGTAAACTACACCAATTTTTCTGTGAGGTTATTCTCCATCTGGGTTAGGTCACCAGGCAACTACACACATGACTTTGCTGGTACTATGTACATAACAGTGTTTTGATGGCATTTAACAGCAGTGCCTCTAAATGAGAAACTGAAGCCTGAAACTTGATTTTCTGTAACACAGAGAGGGAATTTATTCTGGCCTAGAAATATACCCCTATGTTTAACAGGCAAAGTGAAGAATAACTGAAGCAGATTTCTCAGCAAGCAAAAGCTAATTATCTCAACTGAAACTGTCCAGAGCACTTGGGTCACACCCTGACAGGAGAAAATAATGCAGAGAGGGCATTTTACAAGGTCAGCAAGAAAAGATCAGAATTATTTGTGGCACAGAAATCTTTTACTCTTGAAAGTATTATTCACCTCTGTCCTCTTTCACTCTGCTGCAAGAGCACTAGGGAAAAATTAAGGCTTCCCTCCATCACTGCCTTTTCATATTCCTATACTAACATTTTACATGTCTGTGAGCTGAAGCTGTACAAAACCATTGATTTCTTTTTTTTTTTGCATTTCAGTCAGAACTTTGACAAATACCCAACAAAATGTAACTACCTTTGCATGTATACAAGCCCCAAGATGGTAGACAAGTTAGTAAACATCTAATAAGCAGACATGTATGTGTGTACACATATACTGATTTAATGGAATATAGAGGTCATAATTCACCACAAGAATGGCATGATGTCAAGTTTCATAATTTTAAAAATAATTCTAAGGACTTACATATTTTTGACATAAATAAGAATCAGCTTACACTTCTGCAGCGCTTAGGTCAATGGGACTATATTCTTTCCTTGCTACTGCAAAATGAAAAGTAAGTTACAGGGGCTGTACTATAAAATCATGTTTTAATTTCTTTTCCCTACTTCAGGAAGTGTTACTGCTGCTCAATCAGGCATTGTTTTCTTTGGAAACAATCCCTTTTCCCTAAAGACAGGGAAGTTTAAGGTTAAATACCATGCATGTGTCTTCAAAAATGAAGATTTCATGTGAAGTATAGTTTCGGAAATACATGATCATGTATCAGCTTTTTCAAGTTCATTAGTAAAGCTTCTCCTGCCCTGCAGGGAAGAAAAACATGCTTTTTATATTAGTTATGCATTGTTGGAATAAACTTTTTCAGTTTTTCTTTCTCTACTTTAGGTACAGCCTTTCACTCTCCTCTGGTAGTTCTCAACTCTCAGCCTGCTTATATATTTGCTCCAAAATGCAGAATTGATTATTCAGTTACCTGCAGCTATCAGACTTTTAGGCTAAGTTCACCGAATTACTATCTCCTCCCGTGGATATTCAGAAAAATTGTTATACAAAAGTACAGACAAACAATCTGGCAAATGGGTAAGATGTATCTATCTACTTCCATGTCTACCTAACGCTGAAAGGGTGGAAATCTCTCCTGAATGATGCTGACATTCAGCTAATACTCATACTATCTCTGTGGTGAGTGTGCAGCCAACATCCCATTTGTAAACTGGAAAAAGCAGTAGTGATTTCCTTGCAAATTACCACTAGAAAACAAACAAACATACTGCTAATTCCAGATAAATACTGAAAATGGAAAGCAAACATGCTAATCCTACGCTTTCACATATCTCTTAACTGTTGAAGCAAGAATTCATGGGGTTTTGATGTTTCCTTCATGTGATGACGTTTCCACCAATTTTAAAAAAAAAGTTTGTTAAAATGTAGATAAAGTTCTGTAATCCTAAACTGAAGTTGCTGATGTTTTGACAGTCATGTTTGGAAATCAGGTTCAAGCAAGAGAGGGTAGACTGCACTCTCAGCTAGCACAATCCTTTCATAGAGTGGCAGGCTATCCTCCTGTAAATTGCCTACAGTCATAAATCCTTCAATCAATAGATGTGAGTGCAAAAGTAACCCATTGTATCCGACTTTGCTACTGGCAAGGTCAGAGCACAAGAGATGAAATGTCCCCCTGCTTTAGCAGGAGAGAATGAACACCAATGGAGGTCAGGTGGGACTGACTTCACCAAACTTGTCTACACCTCTAATTTTTAGACATCTACTCTTTAAATGCCTACAGATTTTCACCTCCCTTTATAGCTAACAGAGAGAAATAAGCATTTTACAGTGGCCTTCATCTAACCTATTTCAGATATCTATTTTAGGATGAGATAAAAATCACAGTCTGGATGTGTTTATTTTTCTCTGTTGATTAGAAAAGGAGCCTAGGGTGGCTGGATCAGCTGTAGACATCTATATTTGGTCAGGTGAATCCCTGCAGTCTACAATGGCCAAAATAACTATGTTAGAAAACCAGAAGACTAACGAGGATCTACAGTACAGCATGTTTTGCTACTAACATAAAACTCTCCATTTCAAGGATAAAGGATCCTGGAAGCCAAATTAAATACTCTTAGTGCAGAAAGAATACAGCAGATACAAACTCCTAAAACTGTCCAACAAATCTTTTGAATCTCTGCTTGAAAGATCAGATCTAGCTCTGGAGATACTTAAAAACTGAATGGGGATAAACCAGAAACAAATACAGCCTATGCTCACCCTTATTGCTTACCCCTTCCATAACCCACAATCTAATAAATAATTCTTTCAGAATCTGTTCTGAAGCTATACAATAAAAAAGTGACAGCAAGAGCTGGTGCTCTAAGAAAATATTTTCTGTTAGGAAAAGAAAAACAAACCTTCTCTCTTTCCTATATGCAAGCTTTGCTTCAGTGGTCATGACAGCGTGTTCTGTTTGAACAGCGCTGCTTGGATTTGCTGCACTTGGCTGTCCAGACGGCCAGATAAGTGGCATGTCAGCAGGGAAGATAGCAAACATGTAAAACGACATTCTGTCTGCGGTCAGGGTCTCTAAGGACAGGTCACCACAGCAGTGGCCAAATGGGGCTTTTCTGATGGAACTGAGTATTTATCTTAATTGTAAGTTTTACAAATTACAACATCGCTGGGAAAACAGTGTGTCAAAATCAGTGCAAATGTGCATGCAACTAATTTATTCATCCTGTAAAACCCTACATATTCATGGTGAAGAACTGCTTGAGCAGTACAGTATCTTCTAAAAACAGAGGGGCTTACAACATACTAAGTAACACTTCTGAAACCTAACTGCTTATTAGTTTGGTTTTTTTTTTTTAAGAAACAGTGATTACCCTTCAAATTAACATTACGTGTTAACCTAAGCCTATAGTTCTATCAGTTTATACTTGAGAGGGGTAAGCAATTTCAAGCTTGTGTTGGACTGAGGGATAAAATCTCAGCATGCCTTCCAGCTTAATCTTCTATAGTTCTGCAACTTGCACAATGTTAAGTCCATCTGACTTCAGTGATAGATCTTCCCAGAAGAGAAGGGAAACATACAGTTATTTCAGAAAAAAACATACCTACTTCAAAGGATTTCTGTGTCTTTAAATAAAACATTAAAACATTTGGATGCTCACAGCTAAAGACAGCTTTCTACTACAACAAAATCTTTCAGTGACTGTTGCCCATCCTTCTTTGGCTACTGCTGCTTTTTAACAAGTACTGTAATTAGGGAAGATATTAAGGCAGTGAGTGGCTTTCAAGCTCTTCTATTTTAAAAAAGAAGGTGTGAAACCATTTAGAAACTTCAGGTACTTAGACTGCTGCCCAGGGGATACAAATCTAGTCTTTTTACAGGTCTTCGTGGACATGTTTGAAATTGCCTTCAGTCTTCATGGACTGAAAACTTTTCGGCAGCTGCTTATGAAATACATCCCAGCAAAAATGCATAAACTGCTCATTAAAAGAGAGGAAAATGCCTCAGAATATACTTAAAATCTCATGGTGCTGGGCTGCAGCATAAGCTGCATATGCAGGCACATAAGCTATATCTGGGAAGGCTGATCTGCCTCCTGGATGCACCATGAAAAAAATGAAGACTGAGTAACTCTTAGAAAAACGCTTTATTTTTATTTAAAAAAAAAAAACAACACAGATATAGAACTATGCCATTTCCAAATGTGTGCATAACTGAACAACAAATGCTACTACTTTGCTTCCACCTTGTTTCTTCTTTTGACCACAAAGATGGTTAACACACGTATGCTGATACTATACATGCTCTGATCAAAAAAAAAAAGGCTGCTCACACCATAAAAATATACTGATATTATATTAAAAAAATCTACTTTAAACCTCAATTGCAAACATCTTCAGGTTTGAGATTCCCCCTGGAGCTCTTCCAAGGAAAAGAGCCAACTACAATAAATAAGGTGGTAGGTTAGGGAATATCTACAATGCAGTGATCTGCTAGCATTAGATTTAAAATACTCATGAGAATACAGCAGTAGAGGAAACAACAATAATGTTTTTCCCTTGTGAAACATGACTTAGAAAATGCGTGGAAACATTCCATATAAAAGGGACCAGAAATGGATAAAATTTTAAATTTTCTATGTAAGAAAAGAAACATCCTAAAAACATTTTCAGGGGCCAGTAATTTAAAGCAGGATCTCAATATAGAACATATGGATAGCAATGCTATATCACTTACCTTCCAAGGTACACCTACAAAATATACTTTTAGAAGGGAATTGAGACACTGAACAGGACTTTCCTTTTCTGATGACTAGAAAAAGTAACTTGATCAAGGTGGCAACCTGTTTTCCTTGTAATTGGAAGTCAGGGCATTTTCAAGCACCTGCTCTGTTAAAATTAGAGCCACACTTTCATGACAATATACCACAAAATTAAGGCAGACAACCTTCACATACACACACCAATTACAGTGAGGAAACCTGCAGTTTATTTTTCTCTCATACCTCAAAACTCTAGTGACAGCTTCCCTAAAACAAAGTATGTGCTGCTGCAGGATATACGAAGGGATGGAGCACATCGTCTTTACATACAGGAAAGCAGAGTAAAAATAGACAAGCTACCTCACTCTAAAAGAAAACACATTTCTGTGATTCACCTTTTATACTAGATTTTTATTTTATTTTTTTTTTACTTTAATTGGCTCAAAAATTTACCAGACCTTAAATATATTTACCTCCTTATTGTGGAAAAGGTGGATTTGCCTTTCAAATAAAATAAATGGCTTAAAAGGAAAATCCCAGAAGTAGCATGATGATCTCTTCCAGAAGTCAAAAGAATTAATTTTTCTTAAATTCAAAAGCTTTAAATCTTAGTAAAATGGGCCACAGTGGAAAAGCCCTTTACTATATTACTGCATCTTATAAATAGTAAATGATTTTGTTTGAGGTCAAAGGAAGAAATACTGCAATCTTATATCAACTGTGCATAAAGGATGCTGGAAGTTTCATATTCCTTATTCAGTCTTTCTTTTCACTCTTTAATCTAAAAAGGAGCTTTATTTATAGCTTGTCTCAGAAGACCTTCCTGAAACATCCCTTAGAGGAACTTTTCATAAGTATTTAATAATTTAACTTTTGCTTATATTTAAGAAGCTAAGAAAATACTGAAGAATCCTCCTAACAGAAACAGGTTTCCCAAAACAACCATCACACTATGATTTTGGATTGTTGCTTATCTACAAAAACCTGTGGGATATTTTAAAAACCTGCACATCTCATTTTATAATGTACACAAATTCTTCATCTTGGCTTATTTTTAAATCAAGTTATTACTTACATTTTCATTTAAAAATAGCTATTTCCGTAATTGTACAACTTTTTTTTTTTTTTCTCCTTTTCCAGTGCCCACTCTTGCTTGGCAGTAACAGGGTGTACTACTTCTTTTCGTTTGGGGAAAATGACTGCTCTACTGCTGCCAAAATCAATCTTGTCTGTAGTATGGATAACTACTGGGTCATCTGTTTGAACTAGCCAAACGAATGACAGACATATGAGTGATTCAAGTGGCTATCCACAGCTTTTTCAAATTAAACTGACACTGGGAGAAATGTTGTGTACCCAACTCTGTTTCCCATACACTAGGTATTTATAACTGGTTCCCATGAAGATCTTGTACTTGCATAACCAAACCAAGAATTAACAATAAACCCTCCCTGACTTGCATTTGACAGTGAAACCTCCCTTCAATTCCACAAAGAACGTGCAGTTACAGACATCCCAAAAGGTGAGACCCCACCACAAAGTAGCTACAGGTCTTCCTTCCTGTCACACTACCTGAGGAAAGGAAAGAGGAATGTCCTCCAAGTTTCTGTGCATACACTTTGTACCCCTCTTCTGGCCATTTTATTTCCTGACATCTGTTTAAGTCTCCTCATCCATCTAAATGGAGTAAGGAAACATTTTGCATCCAATTACAGATCTTTCAGATTAAGTAAGCCTCAAATGCTCAAACTGAGAAAGCTTAATATAAATATTTTCTTGTGGATATTTGAGGTGAGAGCAAAACAACTTCTCACAGATAATGCTGTCAAGATAGAACAGACTAGAGAACTACGAAAAAGCTGCACATGCAAACCAGGATTTTTTAAAGTTCAGTTCCTGTTAAGAAGTGAGGAATTCTGTACAGATTTAACTATGGTCAGAATACAAAGTCCTCATAATTTCCAGTCACACCTGTACACACTGAACCAGAACAAAACTGAAGTACTACATGTACAGCATCATCTTCCTTATAAGAGTGGAAGAGGCAGGAACTCCCACCTGAGTTTTGATCTAATCTGAAGTCAATGACCCTGCCAGTAACCTGCAACATGGGCAATTTCACTCCTTGACAAACTCACGGAAGAAAAATCCACTGAATGCTATTAATTGTGAAATTCCTGTGTCTGCATCAAGATCTCTCTAAGTTACAGATCACCAGTGGCAGAACAGGATAGTCAGAGAAGCATCGTTATGTATTTGCCCTGTAAACACCTCGTCCTGCCGCACACAGCTACAGGCCAGAGATGAAGCCCATGGTCTGTACTACTTCTGTCATTTCTTTACTTTTCCTTCAGAACATATTGCTATTTATCCAAGAAGCCTGAGTTCTACAGAAGTCTCAATGCCTGCATGGTGGGATGGCATTCAGTAGTGGACGCAACAATACAGTCACTAGCTTAGCTGCAGACTGTGAAAAAAAAAAGACCAATACATGAAAAGAAAAACAAATTAATATTCCATATCCAGCCACAACAGCACAGACTAATCAGACTGTTAGCCTATTAGCAAAACTACAAGGTCTCACTCCAGCAGCTCTGAAACAGTAATGTGTTTTCCCATGAAATCTTGAAAGAAAAGGTGAAAAAAGGTTTGTGTGGTATGATGGAAAGGAATGCCAGACACAGCTTTGGTCAAACATTCCCATTAAATATTTTCCCATTACCCGCCAGGTTCATTCACAGGCCAGCTGCACTGGCTATTTACCAAGGAGGTTTAAGATAAAGTTTACTGCTCTTTAGTGTTTTTCAATTTTCTAAGCTTACCAGCACTTCCTTTAAAAAAATCCTTGTGAAATTTAAAAAAAAGGTGACACATTAGTAGATTTTGTCAAATCTACTGTCAAAATCTTGACAGTAGATTTTTCTGTTATTATGATTATATATGTTCTACCACTAAACCGGTATACAATTGCCCTCAAAAAGTTTTATTGTTTTCATTTTACACTTGAAATTAATGATGCTCTTCTTCTTTAGCAATTTGGACTAAATACAACTGAAATCACTAAAATTACTTCCATGAGGAACAACAGCACATCAAGCTCTTTGCAGAGAAAGATACTGGTGTGTTTGTGCTTTTGTTACACATAGCATACTGTACCTTCACCTATGCAATGCCTAAAACCCCCAAAATTAGAAACATTGAAATTACATACTTAAGCACTAGAAAACACATAAAAAGTAAAGTATGATATTTAGTTATAGAAGACAAACTGAAGCCTTAAGAGAACGCTACTTGTTTATCTTTAACTACGCTAACTGCTATCTGAATTTTTGAGGGCGTATAATGAAAAAACGGAAACTAGCAAAGTAGTCCATACAAAGTAATTGCTGCACTGCTGAAAAAATGCTTTGACATACTACACACAAGATATTAATATACCGATCTATAGGCAAATGATCTTTCCAAAAAAGAGCATGTACTGCTTACAAAATACAAGCCAGCTTCTTGAAAATTCATGTTTTCAGCATTCCTTTATGCATTCATATTTCATCAAATACTGCAATTTGAGAACAAGAAAATAACACTAATGAAAAAGCCAAAAGATACAATCAATAGAAAGATCTTGAAAAAATATATACTGCTTTTATTCTATAACACCATGTAGAGTAATTTTTCTTCTTTTAGATTCAGGTTCATATATTTAACTTTTTTTAACGTGTAGTTTTGAAGCTGGAAGCTAGACAGACTGATTGTAGAGACATTATTAGTGCTGACTAACTGAAAATTATGTCATAAGATCAGCATTTATAAGTCTCAGTTCTTCACCTAATACTTCCATTATTTTCATTTGATCCATTATATACAAAGAAGGAGAATGAAAGTCGTAAATTTTGTAACTACAAATGAAGAAAAACAGCAGCACTAAAACTCTACAGACAAAAGTAATTTACTACAGTCTTAAAAAGTATCATATAAATATCAGCACCTATATAAATTTATAGTATAAAGTTCTGAACCTGCTGAGATTTGTACACATACTTAAAATTTTACAACATGAGTGGCCCCAGTGAAGTCGCTTATTGACCCCTAATTTTGTTTTTCCAACAATTTCCTACTGTTTGTTCTCAGCTCCATGTCTGTCTTGCATTTTAAAGCAGAAGAACAGAAATTTACCTCTCAGTTCTCAGAAAAACTGATAGCAAAACAATCCTTTCTGGACCATCCTGTATCATCACCTACCTCAGCAGTATGTAATATACCCTCTATTTCATAGAATTAAATAACTGTTTTCCCAGGAGACAAAGTTAGCTAATGAAAATTTTGTTTCCTTTGAACACAGAACAAGTAGGGTGGTGCGAAAAATTATCACCATTTAATTTCTTACAGAAATACAGGATCCACCATTGACAAGCTTCTCATTCCTGCAGTCTTAAAGCTTAGGTGAAGTTTCTGTACACTGTTACTAACTTCACCGCCACTACATGGGGACGCATTCATGACCACATCTAGACACTTAGCTCTAAGGAATCCAAATGCAATGTGAATGGAATTGCTAAGCTGTTTTTTCCTGAGCCCAAGGATAGAAGAGCTCCTGCCAACAATCTGCACTTTATTTTATATAGTCACACTTTATCTTATGTAGCTGTATTCCTTTTCTATGTCATTAAGTTTCAGAGGAGGTACTGAGGCATTCATGCTTTGACTCAGAAAAAGGTTATGTATACTTGGTATAATACTTGCATCAGAAATTAAAAATCTACTAGTAATCTTTATGAGTCAGATTGAGGTTTGGTATGTTACATAGGAAAAAAATTTAAATCTGAACTATGCTATCACTGGAGAAACTTTTTTGTACAAAATAAAATTTCTAAGGCCACAGAAAATGTATTTAGAATATATGTTTCAAATAAAAAGAAGGGGATGTTTCCCCCCTCCAGAAAAAACACATGCTTTCTGCTTTGAAATGAATTCTGCATTTTTAATTTACAAGACTGCTGCCACAGAAATTATGGATATAGCAAATGAATCCATTGGCAGATTTTGCTTTAGGGTGAATTAGAAGACAAAATGGGATTTGAAAAGAAAAGTAAATACAAATATAAATTCTGTACAAATGATCTCTAGCACAAGGGGTTTTGGTCTGCTGCGCTAGGAAAGACTGCTGTGCCAGGTTAAGAAAAGTGCAGAAGGAGAAAACAATATCCTGAAACTAAGCAACAAAATGGCTATCCAACAGACTGCAACAACTAACGGGACCTGAGCATACATTACCATGCTTAAGCAATGGCTATTCTGTTTTACTTTCTCCCACTCCTGTTTGTTACAATCTATAAGCTTACTTGGGTATTCCACAAGAGTGAAAGGACCTTTTTTCAACTATGATATTAAGCTTTTTCATTCTGAAGAAGGGAAAAAGTAAGCAGTTCAATCCATACACGAACTCTTCTGTATTACAGATTCACAATTTTAGGTTTTTATATTGCTGGTGAGAATGGCATTTTTGATTGAGGGATTCCTAATGACGCCTTCCTTTTGCCATGAAATTGTTGCATTTACACAAGCTAGAGTCCATTGAAATACATACCATAGTAACCACAAGTCTAGATTCAGGAACGAGTAGGAGTTCTGTCATCTAATACGGCATTTCATCATGAAATTGGTGTATGTAATGGGTAAGAATTTTAGGACTTGTGCCTCACTTCACAGATCTAGAAAGGTTCACAGAAATGCCTAAGAAATGCAATGGTAATACCAAAGCATGAATCTTCTAGTACTTAAAACACCTTGTCCCCAGACTTTCTTTTATTTTTTTTAATTGAAAGGTGAATAGCACCTATTCAGGCCACTCTACCTCTATCTCTTAAATATGTGGTACAAATATTAAAGTAGTATTAGTAGGTAATTTCCTGTAAAAGGGAGAAAAAAGCATACGAATATGTTCTCATTCATGTTTTGAATAGCTGAAAAAATAAAACTAAAATACATACCGCATCTGTAACTTCTATCTCATACAACTTCTGGAATGTCTCCCGATAAAAAAAAAAAAGCTTCCCACTGCCACCACCTTTCTTAACAGAAGTGCCTGTTACGAGTATTTTATCATCTGGGCTGAAACAACAATCTGTCCTGTTGAAGAAAAATTACCACACTGAGTACATCAATAATTAATGTGTAAGGAACTTACACATAAATGGCATCCTGAAAAGGAATCCCTTCTATTTGTTAATTCTTTCAAGACAAAGCTTTACAAACAAAAAATCTTGTGTCAGCTGTCATCTGTTACTACAGTTATCAGAGATAGTTCACATGTAATTACAGCTGTGCACAGAATGTGCAAAACTGACAGATCCAACAAAAATCCTCCTCCCAATCAAATTCTCCTCCACTCAAAAGCCTTGTAAACTTTTCAACATGAGAAACAAACCAAAAAAAGTATTTTCAAATCTGGTTATCAACATTAGAGTAAAAAAAAAATCAATCATGAAATCTCTTTTTGCTGATGATACATTCTTCAATGATACAAGGCAGTTCGTTTACACAGTGGCCAAAAATGTTTGTTTACTTTTACTCTATGCTACCAATAGCAGTCAAGATAGAAAGGCAGGTCATGGACAGCTCAAACACCTTATTTTGTCCTTAAAGTTGAATTTGGCTGTGCTACTGCTATAGAAATGCAGTAGTATCAATAAAAATACTACATACAATACCCAGCACTATTCAGTACAATACACTATTTTAGTACCAAATACGAGTCATCAGCACTTCTAACATTGTAACTTGAATTCATACCATGCACCTTCATGTTACATCTACTTTTCAATACAGCTTTTTTTTTTATTAATCATAGACCAAGTAAGAATGAGGATACCTTATATATCTCATTATAAAAACATAAGGCAACAAACTGGCCTCCTCCTGAAAAGTTGCTAATCTACTTGGACATAAGACACATGAGACTGAAAAATGCATAAAACCCAAGCAAAGGTAGCTATGAATTATCACAAAAAATATGACATCTTTTAAAGCAACAAGGAATCCTAAAATAGCCATGAACTGTCATTGCATAGTCCTCCCTGCGCAGTCCTTTCTGCACAGTAGTGGACCTAGTGAGAACTGAGGAGAACTTCGGCAGACCCCCGCTCAGCACAACTACTGCTGTTTCTATAGCTGGAATAAATTTAAAGAGGACTTACATTGGAAAGAAGCTGGGCAGTCTTTCTGCTGAATTAAGAGGCTTTTTAAATTGTCTAATATCCCATATCTTCAAAGTATCATCTCCTATAACACAAAAGGGACAAAGTTTAGCAATAATGAATTTAACTCAAGAATTTAGACATGCACAGAAAATTTCATCCTCCAATTCAGACACAAAAAGAACAGAATTATACGGCAGAAGCATTCAAAGCAGTGATAGTTTGGAAGCTTTTTGGCTCTAACTAACTACGAAAGTACAAGGATTCAAGTTCCACATGCCGCGTTCCAATAGATCAGAAACATCTCCTTCATAGCTCAGCTCCATCATGGCAACCCCTCCTACCAAAAAAAAGTTATGCACAGTAAAATCCGATTCCCCAAACACTTATTTATTCTGTGTTTGTGAGCATCCGTGCTTTGCTACTAAGAGTAAATTGAACGTTTAAGAAATTAAAATGTTACCATGGATGATCTAGATCAAAAACTATACAAGTTTTATGTGTCCGATTTCTACCTGCCCTGAAAAAAACGATCAGGAAGAATGGAAGGCACATGAAGTTTTCCCCCTTCCTCAGCAGGCAAACAGCAACAAACTCTCAGTCTCAGTACAGAGAACAGGCCCTGGAATGAGACAGAAATCCTTGGGGAAGAGGGAGAAGGGAAGCAACGGAACCCACACTTGCTATAACAAAACTATTTCACAGCCCTCCACACCACCTTTGGCCATAAAAGCCAAAATCAAGGTTACAGCAAGGTATTTATAGCAATTCTTGTCTGTGTTTGATAAACACGGTATGACTGTAGGCCAGTAAAAGTCAGGCTGTTTATTCCTTTCTGAAAAGTTATGACATTTTAACAAAGTGAGAAGCAGAGAGGGGAGGGGGATGATTCGTTAGTTATTCCTGGAGAGATCCACATCTCTGCTGATCATCCCTTGGGATACGCATTTCCAGCATGAGACAAACTACAGAATTTGAGCTTTGAAGCACCTCACTCAGGCACCTAGACATCTCCTTGCATTTGACATTAGTTCCTCAGTGCTTTCAAGGGTGAAAAGAAGGACTTTTAAACAACAATTCTCTCTCTAAATATATCCAGAGATTAATTTCAGACAAAAAAATTACAAAATCCTCCTGACCTGGGAGGAAAAGTAGGCAAGCGACTGGTAATCTACAGACCTGCTTCCTTTCCAAAGCATAAACCTTACAGGGAAGCAAATTTTGCTGTCTAGAAGTATTCTGTCCTTTGAGATCAAGAGCTTAAAGGAGGCCTTGGAAATAAAATGCTTAAAAGAAAAAAAAAAGTAACATGCTGTAACAAAAGAAATCAAGGTCAGCAATACCCGTTATAGGAAAAGCAGTAGTGTGTGGCCTCGTACATCATGTATGTTTATATTAAAGACCAGGATAACTCTGTAGTACAAAATATTTTAAAGAAATGGATAAATGATGTCTACAGCAGAGTATATTTCTGTTCATTGGGAAGCTAAAAGTGACAAGGAAGAAAAATACTGAGTCCCTATTTTGGGAATATCCGTTTTCCTATTGTTTCCCAGTAGACTACATCCCAATCACTTCAAAGCATTTGGTCTTGCAATATGAACCCTCTCTTTTCTCTCCCAACCCTAACAAAAAACACTTACCAGTGAGATGTTGCATCTAAAGCACCAGCCCTTTATAAATGTGTGTAAAGGATACCATTTGGCCACTCTGCAAATCTCCTAGATAGGGACATATCTAAGGCTAGCAGCCAAGGCTGTTCTGTTCCCAGTGGAACGAGCCTTGACGTGATCTTCAAGTTGTAGTCCTGCCAGGCTTTAGCAGGAGATGCAGACATTCAGCTATAGCTCTTCTGCCAATAAAAAAAATGTAATATGGTGGTTTAAAAAGTAAGAATACTCTAGGAGGACTCAAAAAGTTGTGGTTGATTTCAAATCAACACTGTCTTACATTGTGCAGAAATAGATGGTTATGTATTTGGAAAGGGAGAAATGATAGTGGAATGACTTGTCCAACACTGTGAAACTCTTATCATCCTTAAGATTTTGACCAAATTCACTTTTTCTAATTACATTTCTGTATTTCAAATATGATATTGGTTCCTGAATCTAATCTGTGTTTGGAGTTGAAACCACTGTCACTAAGAAAACAGACACATTAACTTTCCACAACATCAGGGATTTTTTCCAGTAGCATCCTTCCATCAATGCTTAAGAGGCTTCTTTACAAAAGCTGTAACAATACTGATCTATTTTTAATTACTTCATACATGGACAAAAATAGTTAAACAAAAACATATAAACAGAAGTTGTGCAGCTCAGAATGAAGCATTCAAAATAGGCCACTAAAATCAATCAGTATTTTTCTTGATGGCAGACTTCTCCAAAGCATGGCAGGATTATTTAAAGCTTTTATAGTATTTTTAGTAGCATTTCAAACTCTATTCTTCACCATTTTAAAAGAATACCAATGAACAGGCTCTAGTCTGATACTATTAGGTCAGACACCATTACGCCAATGATACTGGAGCACAGGATTTATCAAGAAGTAACAATTAGGTCCTAGAAAAAGTCTTTGGTGAGCCAGAATAGGCATTTTCAAAGTTTTTATTCAAAATAAGGCAAATGCACTGATACTACAAAGACTTTATCTGATTTTTTTTCTTTTCAATAGACAAGTACATGGATGCAAATAGCCCCCAAAGAAGCAGAAGTCCTGCCAGACGCTCAAAAAACCTAGTCAGCAACACACCTCAGGAAGCTCCTATTTTAAAGAGGAAGTCCTGTCATGAAAGCAAAGCTCAAGCACATAAATTCACAAAGATCGCTAGTGAATGCAAAGAAACATAGGAATTGAGAATTTAAAAAAAATACAACATAGCAAAGGCACAGTATAAAAAGGCTTACCATGAGTAAGCACCAGAATATGTTTATGAAATCTAATCCTTTCTGTGAAGCTTCTACTACCTACTATCACTACTTTCTGTGAGAAAAGGTACCTGAGAGAACAATTTATATGCTTCTGCATTCTGCAGTGGATCTGCAAGAGGAGCAGCAACAGCTAAAGATTGACCTTTGGAGGCACCATAGGTTGGGACCACACTCACACTGAGCCAAAGGCCTTGGGAGGGAAGTTACAAACTGGGGATTCTACTCTTAGGCTTGGAAGAGCTCTCATCATCACGTGCACCCATACCAGCCTGGCCAAATATTTAAGGGCATCAACTTCCTTGAACATATGGAAGTGAAGGATGCTGGAAGAAAGGTACTTTGATAACTCCCCTTCAGCTCCCAATGCTACACATAGTTGACTATGCCTATTAAAGCTAATCATAGAACCATTTAGCTTGGAAAAGACCTTTGAGATCATTAGGTCCAATTGTTAACCCAAGACTACCAAGTCCATCACTAAAACATGTCACTAAGCACCACATCTACACATTTTTAAAATACTTCCAGGGATGGTGATTCTACCACATACCTGGGCAGCCTGTTCCAGTGCTTGACCACCCCTTACTATGACAAGAGTATTTCCTAATGTCTAGTCTAAACCTCCCCTGACATGAGGCTGTTTCCTCTTGCCCTGTCACTTGTCACCTGGGAGAAGAGACCGACCCCCCTGCCTACACCCTCCTGTCAGGCAGCTGCAGGGAGCCACAAGGTGCCCCCGAGCCTCCTCCTCTCCAGGCTGCCCCCCCCAGTTCCCCCAGCCGCTCCCCACCAGCCTTGTGCCCCAGCCCCGGCACCAGCCCCCTGCCCGTCTCTGGACACGCTGCAGCCCCTCTGCGTCCCCCTGGCAGTGAGGGGCCCAACCTGAACACAGGAGTCGAGGGGCGGCCTCGCCAGTGCCCAGTGCAGGGGGACAGCACTGCCCTGGCCCTGCTGGCCACGCTGTTCCCGGCACCAGCCAGGATGCTGCTGGCCTCCTTGGCCACCTGGGCACACGGGGGGCTCATGCCCAGCCGGCTGCCGACCAGCCCCCCCAGGCCCTTTCCCCCCAGGCGGTTCCCAGCCCCCTGCCCCCAGCCCGAAGCGCTGCGGGGGCTGGTGTGACCCACGGGCAGGACCCGGCACTGAGCCTGGTTGAACCTCACACAACTGGCCTGGGCCCATCGCTCCAGCCTGCCCAGACCCCCCTGCAGAGCCTCCTGCCCTCCCGCAGATCAACGCTCCCCCCAGCTGGGGGTCACCTGCAAACTCACTGAGGGGGCACTCGGTCCCCTCACCCAGATCATTGGTAAAGATATGAAACAGGACTGGCCCCAACACTGAGCCCCGGCCACCAGCTGGATGTAACTCCATTCCCCACCACGCTCTGGACTCAGCCGGCCCTTAACCCAGCACAGAGCACACCCACCCAAGCCACGAGCAGCCAGTGTCTCCAGGAGAATGCTGTGGGAGATGGCGTCAAAGGCTTTACTAACATCCAGGTAGACAACATCCACAGCCTTTCCCTCACCCACTTGGTGGGTCATCATCTTGTAGAAGGAGATCAGGTCCATCTGCCTTTCATAACCCCATGCTGGCTGGGCCTGATCCTCCGGTTGTCCTGCACGTGCCATGGGATGCCACCCAGGATGATCTGCTCCATAACCGTCCCTGGCACCGAGGTCAGGCTGGCAGGCCTGTAGCTGCCTGGATCCTCCTTCCTGCCCTTCTTGTACCTACAAGACTGGTGTCACGTTGGCTGATGTCCAGTCTTCTGGAACCTCCTGGATTAGCCAGCGCTGTTGAGACATGACAGTGAGCAGTGGCGAGCTCCTCCACCAGCTCCCTCAGTGCCCTCGGGTGGATCCCGTCCAGCCCCACAGACTGTGCGTGTCTCCGTGGAGCAGCAGGTCACTGACCGTTTCCCCCTGGACTGTGGGGACTTCATTCTGCTCCTCCTCACCCTGTCTTCCAGCTCAGGGGGCTCAGTACCCAGAGGGAAGCTGGGCTTGCTGTTAAGGACTGAGGCAAGAAAGCATTAAGCACCTCAGCCTTCTCCTCATCCTGTGTGGCAGTGCTCCCCCCCGCATCCAATGAAGGATGCAGATTATCCTTGGCCCTCCTTCTGTTTCTAACATGATAGTAAAAGCGTTTTTTGTCATCTTTTACAGCAGTGGCCAGCCTGAGTTCTAGCTGGGCTTTCTCCTCTCCACCTTCCCCCTGCGTAACCTCACGACACCGCTATAGCCCTCCAGGGTTGCCTGCCCCTTCTCCCAAAGGTGGAAAACTCTGCTTTCCCCCTGAGTTCCAGCCAGAGCTCTGCTCAGCCAGGCTGGTCTTTCCTCCTGGTTTGTCTTTCAGCACATGGGGACGGGCTGCTCCTGAGCCTTTAGGACTTCCTTCTGGAAGACTGCCCAGCCCTCCTGGACCCCTTGGCCCTTCAGAACTGTCTCCCAAGGGGCTCTGTCAACCAGCCTCCTAACCAGGCCAAAGACTTCGGCCCTCCAGAAGTCCAAGGCAGCGCTTCTGCTGACCCCCTCCTTACTTCTCAGAGAATTGAAAGCTCTGTCATTTCATGATCTCCATGCCCAAGACATCCTCTGACCACCACTTCAGCCACCAGTCCTTCCCTGTTTGTAACCAGCAGACCCAGCAGGACATCTCCCCTGGCTGGCTCGCTGACCAGCTGTGTCAGGAAGGTCTCTTCCACACCCTCCAGGAACCTCCAGACTGTTTCCTCTCTGCTGTGCTGTATTTCCAGCAGACGTCATAGGTTGAAGTCCCCCATGAGGACATGGGCTAGTGATCTTGAGACTTCTCTCAGCTGCTTGTGGAATGTTTCGTCTGTCTCTTCATCCTGGTTGGGTGGTCTATAATAGACACCCTCCACAACATCTGCCTTTTTGGCCTTCCCCTTAATTCTTACCCATAAACACTCAACCGTACTGTCACCATCATTCAGCTCGAGGCAGTAAAAACACTCCCCGACATACAGGGCTACCCCACTGCCTCTTGTTACTTTTGCCCATCCCTTCTGAAGAGTTTGTAGCCAGACCTTGCAGCACTCCAGTCATGAGAGTTATCCCACCATGTTTCATTTTAATTAATGCTTTTTTGGCATTGTTTGAAATTAACATCAGCATTCAGCTCCTGAGATGTAAAACCACTTGATCTTTGAAATGCTAATGTTTATATTTACCGTAAAGAGCAATATATTATTACTCTACACAAAATAGAAAGTGACTATACATACTGCTGCATAATCCTTGAGTAAACAGGAAATGGTACACAAGGTGTTTCTACTTTGTAAAACAAATTCAAAATTAACCATTTTATTTTTCCTCAAGAGCATTGTGAGAAGATAAATACAACTAAAAGTAGAAAACGCACAAAAAACCCCTCTTGAAATCAAAAGAAAGCATACATCTGCATAAGCTATCTAATTTTTCTATATAAGTTTACTGATTACAATGACACTGAGTCTGCATACTTCATACCACAGAAAATAAATGAACTATCAAACTACTAGTTGTCATGAGATCCATGGAATTAATGAAGTCATTGCTTCATATTATGGCAAAACCTAACTCCATAAATTCTGTACATACCAAGAGTCAAAAAAAACTTTTTTAGGTTTTTGTAACAGAACCCAAGTCCAGTCATAATGCTTACCTCTTCACTGTTAAACAAAGAAAACATTCCCCAAATACTATCTTCACTGTATTTTAGAAAAAGTTACTTTTATGGTTACAAGTATGCAAAAATATCACTTTCTTAAGTTTCTGTCAAGTTACTACCTAATACCCAAGAAGAGTAAGACTGGGAACTCACATAAAAAAGGTCTTTCACTTTTCATTTTCCCCTGTGCTTACAGCTGAGCCCTGCCTCATCTCTCTCATATCCAACAAAGAATCTACATCAGATGCAGGAGAATCCATTAGGCTTTCATTCAATGAAAAGTCCCCATGCCCCAAACAACTATCAGCTCTTTGATCCTCAGCACTTGGCAGGTGTGTTAATCTATGAATGCTAGATCCACATCTGCTTTTGTTGGTACAGATCCAAAGCAATACTCATATTAAAGCACTAACCAAACAAGTCAAAATAAGGTATGAATCCTCCTTATTCTCTAGCACAGCACACACAGAGCTTTTTTTTTTTTCTTTTAATACACTGACAAAGGTAGCATTTTTATCCACCCTAAAGGGCCAAATTTCTGTACAGTCTTACATTCTGCAAACAATCAATCAACATTTTATATAGCTTAGAGCACAGTGTGATAGATAAAACAGAAGTGAAAGTTTGTTTAACACAACATAAAATATGGAGACAGATGAGGAAGAGCAGGCAACCACAAGTGCCATACGCAATGAAAATAAGCAAAGGTTATTTCTGTGATCTATATTCATAAATGTGAAACATAAGAGAATTTACATAAATGGAGGTTTCAAGATAGCACTAGTCAATATTCCTCCTGTAAGTACTAACCTTGTTTGCTGTTGATATTTAAAAGCACACGGAGGTTTCCCTTTAAATCTTATAAAGTATGTCTGGGTGAGTTTTTCAGGGGCAACTCCACTAGCAGACAGATGCGGCATTTCACTTAGCCCACAACAGAAAGACAGATGGTTCACCTGTTTTCCAAGCAGGAGAAGGTTCTGACACAGTAAATGTCTGGTTCAGTAAGGACCAGCAAGGTTAAGACTTTTTACCTCAACCCCTTAATGCTCATTCATGATGAGTACAATGAACTCTGCAATAGAACTCTGGACCCCAGAACCTGAACAGTAATTAAAAAACAATCCAAGTGCCATTAGCTTGCCCTAGTAAGCCTAGAGCTGTCAAGGACAAGACTACCATCATCTTACTCTGAAAGATGTGATCTGGGGAACAAAATATTTGGAATCTTAGAAATGTAGCAAGACATACAAAATAGCTGGAGAGGCAGCATCCAACAGCAGCTGCGTATTGCTGTAAAAGCCACCAGTGTCATTCTACTCATCAGGGGGAGGACACAAAGCATTTGCAAGCTACAGCCCTTAGCCTGGAAGTATATCCCCTGCTTCAGAGCTTCTGCCATCTATGAATACCTCTATCCTGGTATTTTGTATACATGATCTCATTTTGTCTATCTACTAAACTGACCAGATGTCCTGTACATATGTTAGGCACAATGTTAGCTGACATTAACATATACCTCCTCTCCCTCAGCCTGTTTATTTGGCCTTGGGGCCATGCTAATGCATACACATTATGCATATAGGCTTCTGGTTACAGCTGGTTTCCATCCAACAGCTTGGATTGTGTGCTTGCACCTGCCTGCAAAATATTGGGTAGACAAATCTCTAAGAAAAGCTGTTTCAGGCAGACATCATCCTATCCCATACACTCAATACTGGAGTCAGTGTGTTTTCAAATGTATCTGCCTTCTCCAGACTTGTTCTGTTATCTAAGACTTTTTAATAAAAGTTTATCTGAAGTTTAAAAACACAAGTGTTTTTTTCCTGTCGTGTAGACATCTCAAATTTTTTTGCCATTCCAGCACATCTTGGCCACTCACTTCCAGTCATCACCTCTTGATGTTTGTAATGTAAGTTAGATAAAAATTCCAATTAGAACAGAAACAGACATTGCATAAGAAAGCTGCTTGAAGAATTACTAACTCCAGAACCGAGATACTGTTACTGAGGGGCAGTAATCTTCCCAGAAAGAACTAAGTAAAGAAACTGGTCTTGTTTTATTTTTACTTAAGGTAGTGATTTCCTTTTGGTATATTATTAATGCTAGAAAAGATGACAGATCAGGAACTGTATAATATAAACAGCAAAGTTTTCCTGAATTGCTCTAAAATGTGCTTTCAGGAACACAGTATGGCATGGTGTATCAAAATAGAACATGTCAATTGTGAAACATTTCAGGTTTAAATCACTAGTATCTGATTTTACTATCTTACCAACATCAAAACCAATTACTTTTAACGATGATAAGATTTAAATGGTTTGTTTCCCAAACCATTTAACTTAGTAAATTTAAAATTGCCTTACATGGAACACATCAAAGGGTTCTTACAGTCACCTACCTCCCCGGCTGGCAAGGACAGTACCATCATAAGAAAATGTCAAGCATGAAGTGTCAGTGCCTGGAGCATGGGCTTGCCTGCAGTGGAACTTTGTGTGTACCTGTTTGTCAAACAAATAAAACATCAGAAAATTTTCTTGTTTCAAGATGGGATGAAGATTGCTTTATAGCATTTTGTGTACTCTGAGGCTATTCCTAAATTTAAACAGAAACCCCTGCATTTTTAGCAGGTACATACGCTAAATATTTCTACAGCCTTTTAAAAATGTCATACATCTTTCAGAATAGGCTTTCACAATAATAGCTTGAATGAAAAAATTTACTTTTTCATAGGTTTAATTACACAGTCCGCATTTACACATCATCAGCGCTATTGGAAAACTCTGACTAACACTGAATAAAGGTAGTTACACCTGGTTAAGATAAAAAAAACATTTTAAGACAGTTCTCAACACTCCTGTAGGCAGACTTATACTTAGAAAAAAATACAAAAATACAATACACATACTTTGGGGAAAGGACTTAAAAGAAGGATTGTAAGAACTTACTTTTTCCAAACTTAATCCTTGGCAAAATACATGGCTTATATAATACAATAAAGTTCAAATATTCTGAGGTTTGTGTTCCATTTAGCTGCAATAAAATTCCAGTTGGGGAAGGAGGTTTGTTTATTTTTAATTATTTCTATTTTGCCAATAATCCTAGAGAGAGGCAGAAATTACTTTCAGGTTAAAGTTTTGTTCTTGTATAGAGCTGACTTCTTATTAGTTGCTATTTAGTAAAATCCCTAAGAATTCTATTAAAAAGGAAGTAACCTCAAATTAAATTTTAGCACATTTGTAAAATAAAGCTTTCCTTCTTCCCAACCAAACCAATGTTCTCAGCTAAGATACCAAGATGCCTTTCATAAACAGTAAGGGAAAACAGAAGAAATGAGAAAAAGAGAGCAACAGAGATGAAGGAATTTGAGACAGGTTAACTCCTTTTTAACACTTAGGAAATTACAGTTCTCATTTGCCCTCTTTTCCTAACATAAAACCAGTTCCTACAGCTGTGAAATAAAGCATTTGAAAAGTAAAGGTTGCCTATTCAACAGTATCTCAGCTTTCCACCTGTAAAACAAGGATTAAAATACGCTCTTCCTTATACAGAAGGGGAAAAAACAAATCAGTGGCCTTAAATTCCTTTATTTACCGTAGTGATGAACAAAATGCAAAAATACACATAGAAGCATATATTTTCAGAGGAGAGTTTGAACAGCATGCAGTAAGTCAGATCTGGAATCACACCCTCAACAGTAAGAGGACAAAACACTGAGCAGCTGCTTAGTGATTACTCTCCAATCTATACATTAAAAGAGATAGAGTTCTACAGAATGAAAAAGGAGGATGTGATGCTGAAATGCAAACATATGGATGGAATTAAGCTTGCACAGGAGTCCTCATGTTACCGTATCTTCTAATTTTTGACTACGCACCTTATTAAGACTCTTTTAATAGGCTATTTTGTATGCAAAAGATCCAAGCTAGTAAAGTAATTAATGTTGTTTAACCTTTCAAGTATTTGTTCTAAATGTGGTCCAAAAGCTAAAGAATCTTTGTGTGATGACATTAATGACGATTGCAAGTTTATTTTGGTGTGCAGATTTAGTCGAGTTTTGAGAGGAGTCACAGAAGTTGTTCCCTCCACAAATGACTCTTCAACAAAGGAGTATTGGGGGATAGAATGTAACAGCCTACATTCAGCCATAGTCCTTGTTTCGAAATTACTGCCACTTCTAGCCTATTGTGTGTATCCTGAAGAAACTCTATGAACAGACTGAAGTTTACAAATGTATGTCTTTGGTGGGGGTGTTTATAAGTGTTCAGAAACATACTTTATGCATCCTATTACATAAAATTTTCCAACTATGTGGCAACATACAAAGGACAAAATGTGAATTGGCTATCAGAAAATTTTCTCTAATATTTGTTAAACATCAGCAAGCAAGTAAAATGATGCATTTTCTACCTAAGAAATACTATGGACACTTGCAAAAACACCTCAAAAATTACTAAAAGATTGCAGTGTGGTATTTAGCCATATCAAATAAATCAGAAAAACTTCATTTGGGCTCCACAACACTAGTCTACTCAATACTCCCATTCCCCCCTGGCAACGTCACACTGACATACATGTATTAAAATGAGAAGTTTTTTATTTTGATGTCCAACTTAACGCAAGGATGTTTTTTTGTTTTCTTTCATTTCATCCTCAATCAATCTGAAATTCCTTCCTTTTGTTTTGATTTGCATTAAAATAAATAAAAATATTTGGGGTCCAACCAATGCCTTTTCTTTTGTGTTTTACCCATAAAAACCCCAAACATCTATGTATATGTAGATAGATGGTAAATCACAAAATATTTAAGCAGTTTTCTTATTTTCCTATAGTCAAATATGCTAATTTGATTTAGCATGAATTTATGAAACCATTAATCAAACCTAAACTGTATCTTTCAGGAATTAAACAGTTCACCTTAATTACATCACCCACTACGGAGCCTTCTTAATGAAGTACCTATACTTCAACCAGTTCTTACCTTTTTTCAACTGTTCCATGAAAAAAAAAAAAAAGCAGCAACATACAGATATCTAAGACTCAGACATTATTTGCCCCTCAATCACAAAAACAGAACACAAGAGAAAAAAATTAGCCCAACCCCCCTATCCAGCTTCAATGCCTTAGGATTTCATGTAAGACAAGACTCATCTGAAAGAGACAGTAAGATTGCATCAGGAATTCTGTTTGTCTTTAAAAATAAATTTGCTCAGTTTACCAGTGAAAAGATTGTTTTCCTAACTTTGAGCTCTGCAAGCCTGCCCTCCATATATTATTCAGCAAAGCATATAACCCTGAATTGTAATACTAAATCAAATATTCTAAAATGATTGAAGGTTACTCTAAAAATGATAGAAGGTTGAACAAGGAGTTTTTACATACACCGGCAAATGTTCATTGCAGTTTTCAAAGAAAATAATGTATTTGGCCTCTGGCCTCTGAACATTTTTAACAGATGTCTAATCTTGCTAACAAATCATTAGCAAAAAAAATTGTTATCAGAATGTTTCTTGCTGGAAAGACATGAAACAGTATAATAAACGTACACAATTCAAACATTTGATTCAGGAGGGGAAGGAAGAGAGCACTGTAACACTAGATAAAGATACACAAATAATTAGGGCAAAGTGTATCTACATTTCTCCCTCATTAACCCTCTCCTTTTGTTTCTGAGGTGCCTGCTATTATGGAGTACTAGTCATACACTGTAAAAAAAAAATCTCACAAGTTCATCAGTCCTTAATTTTTTTTTAAGGTTATTTCAGCAAATTCTGCAGTAACACACTCTATCTTCTGCAAATTGTTTGAAGGCTTTCTAGCAAGTAACTCCAGCAATGTAAGCACTTTCTTTCTAACTTTGTATTAGCACATATATTTTTGTTAAGCAGTTACAGCTGACTTGACTTGTGTGCAATACGAGATGACAGGCAGAAAACACAAAGCACATGTGAGAAAGGACACAGTTGCATGTAGCAAAAAAACTAGGATAACAGATAAATGTCAAGGTTTGCACTATCACCGCAGTCTTCACAGAGGGGATGAGAACCAGAAGATAAAAGGAAGCCAGAGAAAAGATTTGGAAGAGGTTACAAAAAAAAAAAAAAAAAAAAAAAAAGTAGTGTACATGACTGGAGCATCAGTAATGAATATCCTTAAAATCTGGGTGGACTGCAGAGGACCAATATGGGAAGTGATGACATCGGCCACATGAAGTGTTTATCACAAATGAATGACCGACAACAGAGCCTCATGGATAGAGTTCTGCATCATACAACCGCTCTCCTTCTCCAGAATCCTAAATAAAACATGTTCTTAGAAAAGAAGACGACAGAACTAGTCTGTTTGTTCACCACACAAATCCAAGCCACGTCCTTGGACCTGAGACGCTTTTCCTGAGAAAAACAACTAAAAGCTTAATTAATGAAATTGTGGAACTTTCCACATTGTTTCTAGGATACCATATTCCACAGTTAAGCCCATGCTTTCCCAAGGTTATAATGCTTCCCAACCATCTTTTAACGAAATAACGAATGTCCCAGCCACGACATTCTTTTTCCTTCTCGTTCCTGACATCTTCAAGATTCTTTTTAAAAGCAGAGGCAATAAATTAAGGAAGGCCTTGGGGAAAGTGAGATCACAGACTGCTACATCAGTCTTTCCCTGTACTGCAGATGTATAACAAAATTTTGCTCATTTATTAGTGTGAATACAGTCAACCATTCGACCACAATCATGTCTACACCAAAAGGAACTCTATCCAACACTGAGTGTGCCACTAGCAATGTGCAATCTACTCCAGTTTGCTCCAGCACAAGAAAGGTGTATTATGAACAGGGGAGCTCAGCTCTAGAGATGTCTCCCATGCTTACCTACCAGCTGTTCCCCTGCTTTCACATCAAGGAATGTTTGCAACACTCCTTCAGAGAGCTGGAAATCAGGATTTACGCTTGTTTCAAATGTGAGGCAGACAGGCAGGACTAGCTGGGCAGAGATGCCAGACGGGCAAGTCCCAAGCCATATACGGCCATTTAAGATTTAAACTGGTGGTTTCACCCAACTAAGATACTCTCAGCAAAATAACTTAGCTGACACTGACAACATTCAACTGCAAAAATTATAATTTTTAAAAATATAAAAGCCTTCCAAGATAACATATTATCATAGGCCAGTCTCAAGGTGACAAAGGCATGAGCTACAAAGCTGCAAGAAGAAAACAAACCAGAAACCTTCTTGCTGTTTGTGTCTTTGTTGCCAGTGATCCCACCAGAGACAGACAGCAATCTCGGAGCTGTGATCACAGCTGACAAGACAGACAGGTTCTCAGGGCACCAGACACTCTCCAAATGGCTATTTTCCCAGCCCCCTTTTGGTCATCTCTACTGAAGGAAGCATATATGCTTCCCTCTCAACTATAATCCAGAAAAGAAATATAACTGTACTTTCTGGGTTTAGTATATCACTTACAAATTATCAGGTCTACATATGCCAGCTGAACTCAGGAATTGTCAGGTTTTTTCCCCGAGTAGGCAGTTGTACACTGTATCAGATGCTTTCCTTAAGTCTCTGTGAACATGATCCTTGGGCTTTCAATTTATGTGACAGCTCTTCAATACCACTTCCCGTCGTGCAGAACTGGATGCTGTTTCAGTAATGACCATACTGATGCAAAACAAGATTAACTTGTGAAATTTGAGGTTTTAGTATTTACATGATTACACTGTTATATGATTTGCTCTCCTCTGTGATTTTCTAGCTCAGCGACATCTACATGTATCATTAGCAGACCTTAAACACTCTTCCCTTTCTCTCAATCCTAATTAACCAATTATGAATACAGTAACCTAACTTTATTTGCTATAAACAGAACATCTAATTGGCAATTGTATTTAACTGTGCTACATGCCCATTATATTCTCATCTGTTACAACTAAGACCACTAAGACCTTTTTCTGGTTGGAGGTATGATATTCTAAGGGAAGCAAGTCTTTGGGATTTTTTTATCTCTCATACACAGCAGTGGTTCAATACCGTCCAATCATCTTTCACATGCATTTCATAAAGAAGTTTTCCTAGTTATTTGCAATTACTGACCAGATAAGAGACTTGGTGCTTTTTTGTTGTGGTTTTTCTTTTTAATACACTGCAATTTTACTTGATCAACTGTATTGAGATGAAAAACCTACATAACCAGAAAAAGAAGGAGGGGGGGGAGAGAGATAACAGCTCTGTAACGATTTTTAAAGTTTATAAAATCTTCAACCCCTTGCAACAAATCATGCATTCTATCATGGAAGTATGAACAAAAAGAAAAACACAAGTGTGAAATGCATAGCCAAAAAAGTTGGGCTGTTATGTAAAATAGCATGCTTAGGAGAGAAGCCATACAGCAGTATAGTCACTCATGGTGAAAAATGATTTAGCATTTCGTTAATTGCAATTGATAAAATTGCACTTAACTGAAAAAAAATCTCTTAGCATTTACACAGAAGGCAATGAGGCCAAGCACCTGATACAATGGACTCTACATGGTTTTAGACAAAAAAAATAGGAAGCAAGCAGGCTGGCTTGCCTTAGAGATGTCTCTGAGCCGCTGTAGAGTGGTAAGAAAGTCTTTCTTATCTGCCCATGTTTCATTCACCACTTACAGCATTCAATTTCTAAGAATATGGATAATAACAGAAACAATTTCTTGTTTAATTTAATTCATCAAGAAAGATTTTAGGAAACTGTTTTAGAAAGATGGCTTCTTAAAAGCATTGCTAAATATTTGCCTAATGGTTTGAAAATGAAACCCCAGCTGAATGTTTGGCTGCACCATCAAACTTTGCATTTGAGAAAATAAACTATCTTGGCCACAAAAACAATAAATATTACTAATAAAAGTAGCTTTTGGAAACTATTCAGTTGACTTCCTTTGGGGAGTTTTTACACTGCATGAGAAAAATGTACGAAGATGTAAAAGACATGCTCCTTTGTATCTTTTCAAAACTTCTCTAACCCATCCTGTGCTAACCTAGCAAATGTATGATTTTCCTTTTTACTATCATAAATATGGCTTCTGTAAACAAACAAACAAAACCCCCCATAATTTTGACTTTTTCACAAATAATCATTTAGACTTGCCCAGCTGCTGGAGGTTCCTTTGCCTTCCAGAAAAGAATGAAATTTGATCAATGTTATTCTGTAAAAATTTCATGAGAAGTTTAGTTAAGATATACTGGAATCCCACTGAAAGTCCACAGATTGCTTCAAATTCACCTATGCAAACATCAGATGCTTCATATCAATTAGAAGTAGCCTTTTCCCTCTTGGTAATAAACAAGCAAAAATATAAACAGAAAAATTATAAAGAAGTTATATGTCTTTAAAAAGCAACTACCGCAAAGTTATTCCTACCATAATTCAATGTAGTTTCTCGTATCCTTTCAGTCTTCAGTTAAGTTCAGCTTAAGACCCATTTTATTGATCTTACAGACATACAGTGTGAATAGTGAAATATAACCAAAATATATAGAAATTCACACAAAGCTAATATTTCTGGTTCAGTAACACTTGAGCCAAAAAAGGTGTAGTTTGCAGTATGTTATCTAAGGTGGCTGTATAATAAATTTACTTGTTCAAAAAAGGAGCTAGGACATGTATATTCCAACAAGATGGGTCTATTTCTGTAAGCAATGAAGAGTCACTTTCACTGAACTTCCTGTAACATATAATGAGCTATTATTATTTCTTATACATTATTTGATTTTTCCAACAAAAATGTATTGCAAGCCATTGTGCTCCATTTTCTCTGCTTATTAATTAAAATAATATCTTTTTAATTTTGATTTTAAAAAAGGATTTGATTTTATTTATTTGGGTGGAAAACTGAAGTTTAAAAGGTATTTTGCCACAAAGTATTTTGGTGACAACATCAGCATTCTTAACGTAGAGCCTCAGTGGTTTACAATGTTGCATAAACTGGCTGAGACTATTAGCTCAATATACTTAACACTGATTTTCAAGGACTAAACATATTTGAATTTTTTTTTAAAGCACTGGAAAGCAAAAAATGCCATCATCATTCAGCAAAGTAAACTGTTCAGAGAAGTTGGCTTTCAGAAGTTAAAGAAAACGTCTGTTACAGGTCACCTGGCACTTGCAGATTGGGGGGGGGATATGCATTTTTTTAATAACCAAAGATATGCTGCTATTAATCTTCCAGACACAGAGATGCTAATACCCTCAATTTCAATTACCTTTAGCTCAGAATTTCACCTGATGAGTTCATCAACTTCAGGATTAGGCTCCAGAGTTATGTATGAGTAAGATGTAAAAGTAAGAAGCTGGCAGGGGAAACAACGGAAACTCAAGCAAACTTTCTCTTCGAGCAATATTCCTATCTCAGTTTCACGATTACTTCTTTGATGTTGCTTTTTTTCCTCAAAGTTCTTTAATACAACTGGCTAGCTAAATAAGCAAGCAAATAAAAAACCCTACATATTTGTAACCAAAACACTGGCAAAGCGCAAAAAAATTTTCAACAATTGTTTCCTGTAAGTAGTTTATACTAACCGAACACAGTGTTCCACAGGGAAAAGTAGTAAGTTCCCACTTAGCTTCAGAATCTGTAAACCCAAAGTTACAGATAGCAAATGTACAGCTTTTACAAGTAAAATATTAAGAGTGTTAATCACTGTTTCCATGTGTACAATATACAGCTGTTAAAAGCTCTTGTGCCAAAATGTGGTTTTGTTCAAATACAACAAATTACAACTAAATAGAGCATTTGAATTCATCCAGCACTTAGGTCAGAACAACATACTGTCTTACATAACTCTGGAGTTCAGGTTTTGTGGTAGCATCAACTACAACCCCCAAAAAAATGCTTACGATCTTTCATGATTAAAGATACTTTGTAAAGTCAGTTAAATTTCAAACCAAGATTTCACTGCTTCTGCAAGATAAGGCTCTGGTATAATTATATATGATTTCTGACACTAATATTTAAATGACTTGAAAATGAAAGTTTCCACTTTAAAAAACACTGTACATTTATCCACCCACACTGCACAACACCCTGTAGTATCAAGTTTCCAAGCTAGTCTACAGACCAGTAGTCAAGTACCTAATCATTAGGTAGACTGAAAAAACATGTAACATCTTTTAGAAAAATATGGCTGGCTATTCCACAGTGAGATTCCTGAACAGATTTCAAACACGGATCACTTCTGAAATTACTTTCCTTTTTTAATAGATACTAAAACCAGATTACTGCTTAAATATGAGAAAATTCCTTTGTTTGGAATTAACGTCCTTAGATGACTTAATCCCTTATGTCTCATTTCATATAAATAATAATCGGATTATTAAAGCTATGGTAATGTAAAATTTCCTAATTAATATCCAAGATTCCCTCAAACAGGCTGCAGAATCTTCACACCAATTTGTCTCTGAGGAGTACAGAATCTTTTTCCGGCAATTAGCCTTCTCCTCGACTGTTAATGTTCCTTCAAAACTGTCTTTTCACTTCCTTTTCCCACTTTTTTATGACGATCTGTAGCACCCCCTCCTCACTACAATTCTGTTTCACCACTAGCATGCATAAAAATCTTCCCCATTCAACAAAAAAATTCCTTCCATTTTCTCACCCTAGCCTTCTAGTTTTGTTTCAGCGCAATATTTCACACTCGTCCCTAGCAACTTTGTATTTATTCTCCATCAGCAGTGGCATCTTCAGAGCATACGGAGATAACATGGATTGCTGTTCGTGAAAGTCGTATCTCAAAAAAACTCATTTGGATTACCCAGTTTTCACCAAATAGCTCCAGGTTTCTTTTCTCTCTCCATTACTCTTTTTCACACTTTGGCCTTTTCATCCTTCTCCTCCATCTTCATTCCTTGTCAATCCCACTTAAATCCCTTCCTGAGTCTCAACAGATTTATCCCTGACAAATCCAACAACACTACTACCCCAACCAGCCTTGGAAAAAAGTCCCAATTTTCTGCTCCCCTTCTTCATTGTTTTATTGTCCAGTACCTCCTGAAGATACTGGAGATACAGGAGTAAACCTTCTGTGTGCTGGCTCCCTTCTTTAGTATTCCTCCAGTGTGTGATACTCTCTGCCTCCGTTTCACTGGCTATTTACTATTACTCAATCCCCTTGGTCACTCAGCTTCTCACTCTAAAATATAGTTTTAAAAACCTTATTCAGAACCATGACTACCCATCTTTTCATGCCATTAAACTACCTTCCAAGAAAAGGCGCATCATTCTGTCTGCTCAACATCTTAGCTCATCTTGACATCACTTTGTGATTGTTCCACTGGCAACTTAAATTCAACATGATGAAAGCTGTTTCTGATTTTCTTACCTGGATGCCATCACTCCTCAATTTCTCTGGAACACCTAACCTCTTTTAACCATTCACCGTAAGAAAAATGTTGGTTTGTGTATCACAATGTGTCATCTCCTTTCTGTCACATATTATAAAACACACTGTAGTAAATCCAATCAATAACCCATTGCCAGCATTATTACCTTGACGTCTTTTCCCTCTTTGTTTCCTTGATAATGGTTCTTTACTTTTAGGGTCCACCGTTGCCTCATTTTGTCATCTTTAACAGCTGTATTTTACCAATGACTTAAATATATATTCTTCCAATAATAGCAACTACAGATCGTTCACTTAATCCTCAAGCACATCTGTGTTTTTCTCATAAAATAAAACAAAGTCAAACCAACAAACCACTGCTCCCTTTTCCTTAACACATATGGACTCACAGTAAACTATCATTTAAAAATTACACCAAAAAAAAGGAGACAAATAGCAAATGAGTCTGCACACTGCCTTGCTTTTGTTTATTGGTATAAACCTCTTAACAACTTGACACTAAAGCATTCATTTTCTGACATAACCACATTTGTTTTCTGGAAGGGAAATAATCAAAACTGAAGTTTGTTTTATACATGCAGACACACAGCAGCACTCATTAGTTCAGCTCTGCCTTGTTCTGCTACCTCAATGCAACAGTCAAGAAAACACAGTGACCTGTCTGGAGTACAGAAACCATTCCTACACCCTGTCAACACCTACGCAGTTTGGCACATCAAATACCAAAACCAACCAGGCATTTGCAACAAGTGACAAGCCAATGGCTGGCAATGCAATGCTTTCCGCTGACTAGAACAGGTGTCCCTATTTCTGAAAAAATCACTCAGGCTCTTGAAGGTGGTCTTGAATATAAGCTGGTGCCCTCATTACAAGGGCAGGAACACACTACCTGTACTAGTTGTGCTTTTGCAAGCGCTAGTGAAACAGCCTCTGTAAAGGTATACTCTGGTGACCTCCACAAGATGAAGTCTGCATACAGCCTCAGTTCTGTGTTGGGGCTCAAGCTACTCTCCAAACGCTACCACAGACCTGAATACTGGTGAGGCCAATGAAACAGGTCAGGGAGTTAGCACACAGTGCCACTTCTGTGCTCTTACCAGGGTACCTGCTGATCACGGCAGCTACTTTCATCAGGAGCTCTTAGCGTCCATTAAAAAAGTGGTCTATGATTATACAATAAACTGGAAATTTTCAAAATGTTTCACTCTGTTTGTAAAATAGCACAGTACTTTCCAACGTGGCCATCCTATCCCAGCCTCAATAAAACGCATTACACTGAAAATTATTAGTGCTGATTACAGGTGACTGCTTTGAGCACAAATCTGGAAGTGACACGTAAGCACGGTAAAAAGTAAATGCCATAAAGGCATTTTCTTAAAACTCCACACATTTGCTTAACCTGAAAGAAAATTACATAAATTGAATTACGTAAGACTACCTTGTTTACATTACTAGATCTTAGAATTATTACACAAAATTCAGATATTCAATTAAACTAGAATTTCATAAGTTTGCGGGCATACTTAAGACACACAGAGACATACTATATATGCATTTATGCATAATGTGTGAAATATATAGGTAGTCATATCCGACTCCAAATCTAGTTCTCTATCTCATGAGAAATTTAGAACTTGATTCAAGGAAGGCAGCTGTTCCACGGATGTATCTGATTTCAGTCTGTGTAGTATCACTGCAGTCATACATTAAATAAAACACAGCTGGACAATGGTTCACCTATTTCACCACTCTCTCTGCTAACTGTTTAGCACTAACATCTGTTGAAAACAAACCTTAGGAAACAGGGAGATCATGAAAAAAACCCTTTACTTTTAAATATTTTGCACTGGAAGAAGTTTTACTTATTCATAAAGAAATCCTCACATATATTCAATCAGGTTTTAGTTATGAGCTTTATATCTAGAGTTGAAAGAAACTTGCTAACTGAAGGCTGTCTTACAAAAACTATACTTTTAATTTCATGTGGTTAGTTTAATTCTGTACCTGCTGCCAAAAAATGGTGTAGTAGTGCAGTTTATCTTCTCATTGATAAACATGGACACAAAAATAACTGATTTATAATCTGATAATGAATTTTCTAGAAATGCCATGCAAACTTTCTATAATTGAAGTTAACTAAACTTACAAGATATTCTTTAGAAACTGAGGGCAGTCTGTAGTGCAGTATGGCCAGCTATTTCAGCAGATCTAAAACTGCATCCTCACAGAAGTGCACCATTTAATGGACACAGTCATGAAACAATTGTTCTCTATGCAGAAATAGTTTGTTCTTCATCAGACTTCCTCTGAGTCAAATGCATGTAACCTAATGTTACACACAAAAGCTATGCTTCACTATAATTTATTTTTTTTTTAGCTTCTCTATTTCTAACAGATTCATGGGGAATACCTTTGTATTAAAATATCAGTATATTTCTTCATGTCATAAAACTGATCACATATCAAAACAAATCATTCAAATGAACTAAAAGAAATTAAAATACTACTCTCTCTGTTTCTCTCTGGCAAGTTTATTTCTTCTACATTAAACAATTAAGGAAAAGATTACGCACAAGCACTGCACAACATTAAACTACTGGTTTCCTAGGCCAGTATCCACTTCCTGATAGTGGTCAGTGACACAAGAATACATGAAAATCCCACAACTCTTCAACAGAAAGAATTGTTACCCATTTTTACATTAGACCTCTGGAAGGGTCAGAAAATTGGTAATATTTAAAATGAAAACAGAAAAAATAAAAAAGTAAAGCAAAGTTTACTATACAGTAGTAATGAGAAATATTTTATATTTCCCTTCTTAATTTATTTCAGAAGTTGAAAAAATCCCAATCATTTTTTTTTAGTTTTGAGATTTATATTGTCTGAAATGATGATTTCATTTACCCCCCCTATTTTTAATTTCCTTTTCAATTAAAAAAGACCTGAACCTAAAAAAACAATCCAGCTAGCTCTTGGGACACTATTTTCTAAAATTCACTTCACATTATTCTTTATGAATACCCCAAAATAGAAAGCTTTCTAGAAGTTATGAATTGGTGAGAAAAGTGAAGTCTGCAAGAGAAACATGCAAATATGAAGCTGGAAGGGGGCAAAGGGCCCATAAATTAAGACAAGAGACAGAGCAAGCCTATGCAGACAGAAAGTACCTCATCTTCACTCACTATGCTCCACAGATCAGAAGTCATTATTTCCTACCCTTTTTGTCCTTAAATAAATCCACTTGATGAAGCTGTAACAGCTTTCCTTTGTAAGTATTTAAAAATATGAGCATTTTAGACTTCTCTAATAAAACAAGCCTAATGACCAAGAGTTGTACAGAAATACACTTTTCACTGTTTTACAAAATTCACAGTATAAACTGGCTATTCCTCTCCTCACTAACTTCAAGAAATAGTGACATACCAGTGTGCACAGTAAGAAGCATCTGGATGTAAAGTTAGCTTCCCAATACACACACCAAGTACTAAAACAAATTCTGTCTGTAATTTACAAAACCTATCAGGCTCTAGACCAATGAAGTGTTCAGCTTGCTTGAGCAGTGAATAGACTACAGTATCTAAAAACTATTCTTCTGATAAGTCAGACCACTCTGGTGCTCACCTCTTATTAGAACTAAACTTAGTATCTGTACTTCTTAACTTTTTGACTCTGCATAAAAGGAAAACTTCCTCTAAAGTAACAATGCTAGCTCAAAAAGGCTCTTCTATTTCTCTTTCAGTATTTTTCACCATTTTATCTATTTCTGTAACACTGCAATATTAATAAAGCCAATCATGTTGCTACAATGCCTATGATTTTCTCCTCAAATTGTCATTTTAAAATGATTTCTGTAACCTTTACTGTTCTTTTTCTAAATAGTAAATCACAGAAAGATATATAATCCTTGTGGGATAAGCCTTTTTCGTTAACCATACATGAATGCAAAGTAAAATCCTTTATGCTCTTTTCACCAGGGTGTGACAGACTGCAAGATTTAGAATTGCCTTTCATCACTATATTAGATAGTGCAAACATCTAGATAGTTCTTAACTATAAACTGTTTATTACATAAGAGAGAAATGCACTTAGAAATACAACAGGGCACATTTTATCTTAGCATATGATTGTCAGATTCTTTAGTGCAGCTAGCTTCAGGGTATAGATAGCGATGTACTGGCTAAACGAGACATATACAAAGAGGAATAATATACGAATCTGTTAATATTTGCTGCTGGCAAGCTTGTGTGTGATTTCCAGTTTCTGGAGCAGAGGTCTGGCACATACACATACGGAATGAAAGGGTGGGATATTATGGATATGGAAAACTTACCTTAAGTTTGAAAGGGGAATATAGTATATTTGGATTTCCTTCATCTTGTATTTATATAAGAAATGTCCAGATGTAGCCAGACTGCCCTCTTCAAAGCACAAAGCATGTTACATACTTGGGGGAAACTGGAAGATTTCCCTGCTCTTTAGCTGTAATAGTGATACTCAGCAAATTTAAGAATAGTTGCTATAAATTGTTTCTATTAAATATTGACATTTCACCAGAATAATTTTAATGCTGTGAAGATATCAGTATAAACCCCAAATTCTATATAAGCAAAACCAAGACAAAATATCCAAATAGACAAGTGATATTCCACGGCCAAAATAATGAATAAAATCTAGCTGGTGTGAAAAAAGCATAATCCTGGAATGCCATGGTAGACCAGAGGCCAAAGACACACTATGATCTTTGCCTGGTAAGTACTGTATCTACAAAGGCATATGCACACTAGTAAAGCTTTCTTTAAGCAGACATAAATACACTTCAAGAATTTATTACTGAGAGCTGTCTTTTGCATGTCAGCATATGCAAAAAGCATCCTGTAACTGCAAAGGTCCAACAGTCTCAACTTCCCAAAGCATGGGTTTAAATCCCCTCAAAGGGCCTTCCAATTAATGGAGAAAATATTTACAGCAAGTCTCAGGTCTTACTACTAGTTCTCATCACTCTTGCTTGGCAGCATCAGCTGTAAAATCCATCAAAAACAGCAAAATAAAGTTTACAAAAAAAAAAAAATTCCAAATAAGATCTGAGCTTGGATTCCCATTCCAAAAGAAAAGAGTCACCACATTTAGACCCCCCCAAAAAAGTATCTTACATGACCTTTTTGCATTATCTAAATCTCTGTCCTTAGCTGTTCAGTATTTATGCAAAATGGCTCCAATTATTGTAAAACTTTTCATCTCTGAAAACCCTACCTGAAAACTTCATACTGTATGCCACAAAACTAAAGCTTACAAAAACCCTCTCAAAGTAAACAATCACTAAATATAGAAATGTATTACATTATATTTATATAGAAATGTATACATCTTACATCTATAAATCATGCAATTATTTGGAAAATACTTTTAACATGAGTATTTCTAATTAAAATGTACAGAGCTTAGATCTGCTTAATTTCAGTGCATATTGCGACATCCCACTTTTCCTCCCCTTATATTTTGAGGCCAGGGTGGCTTAAGGGCATGTGGAAAACAGGTTATTGGGATTACCACTTCATCACACCACTTCTGGGGATATACATGTGGGCAGTATATTAATATAGTGTTGGATGTCATTATTACTGTGCATTTTAAGTTCTGTAAAATCACTTTGAGCTTTAGCTAAGTAATTTAAAACTGATCTAAATAGATAAATTATTCTAGCAATTTACAATCCAACTAAGGTTTTAAGACAAGGAAAAAAGAAAACACTAGCAAAGCAATAAGTAGTTCAGAAACACTGTAGAAGATGCTAACCTTTGAGCAGGAAATCGCTGAAAAATGGAGTTAAGCATACCACTAGGTCTTTTATGAACCAAGAAAGTTAATTGCTAGCTTTTAAAAATCTTCCCTGAGCACTGAATCAACTTGTGTTTAATGAGAATTAAATTGAGAACCATAAATCATTGCATCTTCCCTTCTCATATTTACACTACGTAAAAAATACAGTTATTACAGATATATCTACCAAAGCTAATTCTTCGCTACTTACAATTCAGGCATTAGTTAGGTAAAAGCTTATAAAAATTACTCCAGGTTTATAAATAGACCCAATTTAAATACAAGATTTAGCTACAAAAAAACCCAAAAAACAAAACAAAACACACATTAAAAAAACCAACAACCACAGACAAGATTTTGAGGGTACAAGCTGTTTTCTTAAAGGTGTTGAAAAGACATCACCACTCCTTACAAGCTCTGCCTCCCCAACATCCTTATCAAAATATTTGGACTTCAGCTGCAATGATATAGCATAAAATATGTGAAAAGAAGTGTGGAAAAAAAAAATTATTCAGGTTGCCACATGCAGAAATGATGTTGATGCAGTCCTGGCCTGAATGCACCCAGGAAAAGCTGGAGAGAGAGAAAAAAAAAAACCCAACCACATAACAGGTAGCCTCGCCAGGTGGTTTGAAAGACTAGAATGGCTAAGAAGTTTAGCTTTTTCACCTTAATAAATCCCATTTGTAATCAATTGAAAACATCTTGATCTTTTCCTGTTTAGTGTGAAAAATGAGGGGAGCTTTTTTTGTTCATTAAAAGATTTCTGTCAATTTTAACTCACAATACATATTTAACCTACACATCAAGTGTACCAACAGTCTTTATAAAAATTACTTCAGTCTTTCCATATCTCTATGAATGAGATACTCCCATTTCTACACATGAAAACTGGGCAGGACAGAGGTTTACTGATGGCAAGACACACTTCATTCTTCATACTAAAAACTAGCTCCACAGATCAGCTTGTTTAGCAATATGTATTACTATTGGTCTTGCAAAAACTATGAATGGGCAATCACAGGCAAGACGAGGAATTTTAACCTTTTTGAACTGCAAGTAAATCCAGTGGGTTTACTGCCGCGTCCTGTGCATCAATAGTTTTCAAGGTCTTGTCTTATTTTGAGCACTAATGTTCTCCAACTCTCCATATTTGCCAGACACTTAAACACATCTAAGAACATTTAAATTGAGGGAGTTTTAATATGCTATGTAATGATCAACTATTTCACGCTAGTGTTTCCACTATTCACTGGAAGTTTGAAGGAAGTTATTTTTTATGTCCTTTGAAGCCAAGCTGACAGTGTTCCTAATATTTGAAACACGCTGACAGATTGTTCTGCAAATGTTCACTGTAAATGCACATGTATGTGAACCTTAAAGAAAAACCATGCACTGACAAAATAACATACGTGAGAAAATAACACAGATTTTTGACAAAAAAAATCCTCTGAGGCAGGTGATTATAATGGATCACAATTGTGCTGAGGAAGTCTGGAGGAAGGCAAGGCAAAGGCAGAATGCATTTGGCTAATTTCAGCATTAGCACATTAGAGTCTCAGCGTCACGAAGACAAAAGAAAGTCTTAATCCAAAAGTTACAGAAGTGTTTTTCCTTTCACTACATACAGCTGGGAGATCTGGAACTGCACCAAAAAAACAGTGGAGGCAGAAAACTGAATGAAACACTCATGGTGTGCATTACTAGTCAGAACTAAAGAAGGGAACTGATCACACACCAGAATCACTCCCTAGGCACAACAGAAACTGAAAAAAAAAGCAGGTACTGAGGTGGCTCTAAGTGGCTTGGAGAAAACAACTAACTCAACACTAACTTACAACAAACTACTACCTTGACTTCAGCAGCAGTGACAAAACATGGGATAGAAAATATCTTGTTTCCCTTTGAATAAAAAAAAATTCTCAAAGAATTATTAAGTCACACCATTGTGGACCAAGTCCTACACTAACAGGCAGCAAACAAGTGACACCACAGTGGCGATCAGGACATCACCACACAAGTTGATTTTCAACTTGTTTGTCCTTTGACAGACCCTGTAAGAATCACACTTATGCCAGGTGTAAAGTTAGCAAGTCATATGGAGCAGAGAATAATAAAACTATAATCAGCAGTAAGAAACTGTGGCTATAGTGACATGGGAGCTTCGTCAGGGAGCTTCTGCCACCTTGTAAAGTGGTACAGTCTTACTGAACCCCCAAAGAGTGGCTTCCTACCTGCATGGCAGCAGTGTGCCTGCCTCTGTCTGGCAAGTGCCCCTTTTGCTCTAGGAAAGGGCATTACCAGACCCTCTTTCCTATCGCGGTACCCACTTCTGCACTTGGTACTGCTGTGCTCATAACCCTTCTCCTGCAGGATAGCAGGGGCTTTACATTACCACTGAAGCAAAGAGAAACTTCCCCCTCTGTGAAGTGGGACGGGTTTGACAGGAGTTTTTACTGTCAAACATAAATGTGTCTAAAAGCCTTCACAGACACCCAGATAACAGGGACTACAGATAGTACGTAGTGTGAGCCACTGGCTTTGTGCCGTTACCATCACATGCAGGAACAGCAGTATAGGCATTCAACAGGGTTGAAATGTCATTTATATTATTGCTTAAATGCAAATACGAATTCACACAGTCAAAACAGGCCCTTATTGGATCAGCTCTGGCAGTCAACTAAGTTACAGTTAACTTCAAACACCTTCCTGAATCAGTCCTCCTTCCTGCTGCGTATGTGCCAAATCCATTGTCTAAAATAATGATGCCAGAATCATTCCTAACTGATCAAGCATAAGAAATTATAGCAACATTTTCTGCTTTCTAGCAGTAGTGATTTTTGTTACAGATGCAATACGGCCTTCTACAGTTAACCACAAATGCTCTCTTAATTTTGACTTGAAACAGAGGTGTACTGTAGTACAGCAAAACCTGTGTATATAGAACTATGCTTGTTTCAACGAAGTCAGATAATACTTGCTGGATGGGAATTAAAAAATTTCTTGTTCACAAATCGGAAGTTAATATATCTACTGTATATTTCTTTAGGCAGCTTTACCCTCACATCTTGATTTTCCACAGCTTTACCCATCTTCCTGTGTCACCTACAGATCATATCCCCAGAACTGCATTGCTGTGCCATGACTTAGCATTTTTTTGTTCACCTTGGCAAGCATCTCTGCATCCTGTCAGGCCAGTATATGCCTTCATGATTCCCATGCATGTGTCAACCCCACCCTCCCCTTTCTAAATCCTACTTTGAACACATGTTCCTTTTTTAATTTTTTGTTCTTATCCCTCCTCAACCTCCAAATGCAAGATGAAGGCTTTTTCTTTTTTAAATTATTTCATCAAGATACCTTTTGAAATGCATGGTTTTAACTATACACAGAGATTGCCTAAGGGTAGCAGCAGTTTTAAATAAAAATGCCACTAAAAACAATTTGCACTGCTCCTTTACACAAAAATCATGTGTGTTTCTTAATGACACCAACAAAAGCAAAGACAAAAATTCTTCAGGCTTTAAAATTGCAAATTCAAGGACACTACCAACTTCATTTCCACCAGGAAATCACTTTAGTCTTGTGTTGTTATACAGGGGTCATGAGTTGGAAACTGCGTAAGATGCACAGGACATATCTTTAAATTACTCATAATCGCCTTAAACTGCATTCAATCAGCATTGCAATATGTCATCTTACAGACATACAAAACTTCAAAAGGAAAAGCACATGAAAAAGCAGACTACCAAGAGTACTATTGTTGAAACTACACCAGAAAGCTTAATATTTCAATACTGTATATGTTAAAATAAACAACATACACAGGTGATGAAAGCCAGCCTCTGAAAAATTTATTATTCTGTTAGAAGAAGTTTACACTTCGGATGAATTCTCATGCTTCATGCCATTAGGAAGTTTTACTGAGTTTATAGTGGAAATAAAAACAGAAATAAAAATAGATGACAATCCCAAAATACAGGCTGTACTTTCAATATGATCAACAGGCTTTCTTCTCCTTTTATATCTATAGATTTCCTCTTGCCTCCAGCAATAAAATTTTATTCAATCTTCATGAAAAGTTCCCTAAATTGCCTGTTTTCCTTTTTAAAATCAAATGTTTTGATGAGGTTGAACAGACTAACGTAACTTGTATTAGTTCAGTATTATTTCCCCAAAGCTAGCCTATTGGAATTGTACAGCTTTCAAAGATTTATGATGTCAGCTTGACTCAACGGACCCTTCCGCCCTGCCCCACACCCCTCCCATTTCCTCTGTAATCTCACTTTAGTTTCCAAAAGAATTGACCCTAACCTCATCTTCTCCTATGCACGCCATAAGTACTTATCCCGTTGAAGCACTGAAGTGAAAAGGATTGGACATCAATTCTTTGTGTAAGATGGGCATAAAGAAAATACGTATGATTATTAGGATGATTAATTTTAAAAGCAGTAAAGCTTTGCCTGGTGAATTTGCACTCAACATTGCAAACTCTTGGCATTGGACTCTTTCGTAAAATATACTACACTAAGCAATAGGGAGCCCTGATTGCTGTAAACTTCAAATTATAAAGTAGTAGCAAGAATTGCACATATTCTTTGTCAGGATCATAACTAGTTGAAATTCACTTTTAGGTTCAACATGAACAGAAGAAATTAAGAGCATATTCCATAATTTCAAAAAATTTGAAATAGTTCCCATTCTGACTCTTTCTGACCACACTGCATTTAGGTAATTTTTTCAAATCTGCCTCAGTATTAGTTTTCACATTGGACAATGTAACATCATTTGGCATTTAATGTGTAGCATTACACTTATCCTCACCCACTTGGATGCTCTCCTCTGCTTATTATCTGGATGAATAACTGATTTCAGTATGAAGTTTCATGACTTACTGCTTAATGTATTCAATATGTCAAATGAAATATGGAAGCATACATTTTTTTAATTACATAAGAAACAACCAGCAATTACAATTTTTTTCACAAGCATCACATCCTAAATGAACAATATTCTAAATACAGGTATGTGGCCAACTTTTTTTAAAAAAAAAAACAAACAACAACATCTAAGAATTTCCTCAGTGTTTTGAACTGAATTAGCAGCACGCTGAATGATCAGTTGTAGAGAGGCAGAAAAAATATTAAATTTTGCCTATGAGTTATTTAGTTTGCGGGGAGGGGGTGTGGGGGGGTGTGTAAAATGTAAGTATAGAAGTAACGAACTGATTTTATCAGCTTCAGCATTCAGCGCTTGATCTATTAGAAGCATATATTGTTATCAGATACTTGACTTACACTCATATTCCTATCCCAGATCTGGATGGAGCCATCTTGACAGCCAGCTGCAATAAGTTTACCATCTCTGCTGTATGTGCAAGTTGTAGGGATCACCCGTTTACCTTGAACTGATCGTGGTTTAAATACGTTCTTGTGCTTTTTTTCATTGTTAACATCCCATGTCCTCACAGTTCTGGAAAAAAGTTTAAATAAAGAGTTGTTTTAGATAAAGTTAATACATGTAAAACAATTTTTCTTATGACACATTCAAACACCTTTTTCAGCACAAATGGCACATAATATTGTTCAAATGAAGTTGTAACGGCAAAATAGCCTTTAAGGTATCAAATGGCAGTCATGAAACTAACATGGTAACTTTCCAAGTAAGACTCATCATATTCACTAGTAGATGTGTGAAGGTTAAAAAAAATAAATTAAAAAAATAATAAAATCTGTTCTTCCCAAGCTCTTGTGTAAATATCTAAAATTATTTACAACTAGACAAACAACCGAAGGTTAATATGCAGGTACTCCATAGTCTCCACTGTCACTGGAAATCAGGAAGATGAAAGTATTCCATCCTTTACAAGAATGAATACTTCAGGAAACAGGCATGAACATTTATAAAAATTCATTAACACAGCAGACTGTCTTAATTGTTCTGACATCACAACAGACAAACCTGCTCTTAACTGGCAGTATTGCAGACTAGCTAATTATTCTTTGAAGTGCCTTTTTAAAATAAAGTCTGAAGAATTAATTGCATTATTGTACCTCTCTTTCAGTAATACTGAAGGTCTTAGGAGTTCTGTTGTAAAAGTGTTCCTTCACAAAAGCTCACTTATGTAATACTGTTTTTTCAAGTTGACTTTTTCCCACATTATTAGCAAAATAAATTCCTCCTTTTTTCTTTTTAATGGAAAAAAAATATCTGCCTGGATCTTCAATGTTTCTTAGAGACACAAAAACATCCAAATGAGAGAGAACTAAAACACTGAGATACAGGTGGACTCTTTAAACTGTCTTAGATACAAATGTTTTCTGTCCATTTAATATGTTGAGTACTTTCCAGATAAAATTCAAAACTCTTTTGGCATCTAATGCAGAAAAGAGTTTCAGGATTTGGCAAAGGAAGGATGATCATTAATTTGGAAAGAAAAAAAACGCTAAGTTCTCAAGACAACCTCATTTGTTTAGACTATACAAACATTGCCTATGATCCAACAGCATGTAATTCACTAGCCTCTAGCAAAGCAAATACCTCTTTTACAACGGCTGCCATTTTTCCAGAACAAGACAAGACACCAGAGCACAACATTAGGAACTTCCATCAGAGCTACAAGACCAGACAGGCTACAGAGCTGACACACATATATAATTCTAAGATAAAACACACAAGAAAATGAGCTGGAAATAGCTCATAGGAGTTATATTTAATCAGACATTTAATGATAGTAATGCAAAATCAGTAACTGAATGAATCACCAGCTGGCCAAAATAAAGTAAAAAAAAAATCAGTCTCATTTTTAAAAATCTTCAAATCTCTGATCTGTAAGGCATCACATCACTTCACTGCTCTATTTCAAGCTCTAGCATAAAACATTCAGGTGTTCTGATGGCTGGTTTGGGTTTTGGTTCTTTTCTCATTTTAAATGAAACATTAGATTATGATGCATTTTCTACGGTCACGTAAATAAAACCATGCTGCTTTATGGAACAGGTTGCCCAGTTGAGGTTATGGAGTTGCCCTTCTCAGTTACTCAAAACCTGTCTGGAAATGGCCATGTGCTAGGTGCCTAGGCGATCCTTCTTTGAACAGGATGGTTGGATTAGAGGATCTTCAGAGGTTACTTCCATCCTTAACCATTGTGTGACTCAGAGATTCCCCTTTTCTTGTCCATACGTTGTCTATAACCATCTCAGTCTCCTACCTTTCAACAGACATATTGACACTTGCTCCCATTCTGATATTTAGTCAAATTTTGAGGGTTTTTTTCAGTCCTTTCCCCCCATAATATTAAATCCTTCCAGATTCTTATTTGAATCAACTGTGCCTCCAGCTTCTCTTCCTCCTTTTGCGACAGCCATCTCCTGCTTCCTCTCCTACAGCGCAAGTTTCCCGTGACTGCCTTGGCATACACACTTCTCAGACGGTGTACTTAGTAACATGGCTAAGTGCATGGAAGTTTAAAGCCTGTGTCCCCCCTATTTGCCTTTTTATCTAAGATGCCTCAAGCACCTCAGCTGCAATTCCAAAAACAATCTCTGAGAATCCTTCATCACCCTAATTCTTCATTTCTGCTGGCACATAAAAAAGTTTTTTGAAGTCTTCAGTCACCTCTTCTTAGGGCTCAATGTCCTGTCAAAACCTCTATTACTTCACAACACTATAGAGCATGTTCAAACCTTCTTATTCATTTTACCTTTCAACTGCAGAGAAGGAAGTAACATTTTTTTAAATAAAAAGCCCTAAATCAACTATAGTTTCAGCGGGCCAGGTGAAAAATCCACGTTTCTTGAGCTGCTGCTTCTGCTGCAGTTGGCCACACTCCCTCACATGAATTACAAGCCCTGATAAAAATGCCCACATAGCCTATACTGTGTGCTTAACATCCCCTCAATGTTTTCTTAATGTCCTAAACTAAATGTATGTTTACTGTTGTCTTGCTCTATTGGATCTAACTGAAAAACTTTTCTACTAAATATTTTATAAGAAATCGTCTATATATTACTTACCATCTGATTAATCATCCCCAGACAGCCCTTAAGTCTTAAGCTATGACTGAGGTCTTGAATCTCTTCTTTCACCTCAGATCTTTTAAATGTTTCTATTCTTTATGGGGACATTTCAATTTTTCATTAAAAAATGGACACCATATTGCAAACACATCTCATAATACCATGGACAAAATTTCAGTTTACCACATGAATCAGTCGGCCCATGGTTTCTGACTGAATCACCACCAAGCAAAACACTAGGAGTCATCTAGAAACTATGTGTGTTCTGTACCTTCCTTCAGACCAGTGATGGACTAGAAACACAGGAATCACTGAAGGACCTCAGACAGATACTTTCACTACCCTGTCCTAAGGGCCTTCATCACACCGAGTATGACACAGACTAATTTGTTCTGACACTCCCCTTCTGCACTCCATGCTCCATCAATAACCACACAAACATCTTGTCTTTTCTTCCAGCAGGCACTTCGATGCTTCCCACACACAGACCCCCCCTCCACCCATTGTCTTTGCTGTTTACACTCAAAACTTAATTGAGGCCTTTTTCCAGGCACTTTCCCTCACAACACCTAAAACTTTTATATATATATATATATATATATATATATATATATAAGTATTTTTTTTTAACTCCTCACATTCTAGTCAGAAGGAAAGGGGTAAACAAGCACAAACCCCAAACATTCTACCAACAGGGAATATATCTTTAAACTGGCAATATGGCAAACAAATGCTAACTAAGGCTGCTTTTGTATTTTCTCTCCGCTTCTGCTACTGACACTCAATGTACAATATCACAATGAACTCTGAGAGCATAATTTGGAATTATGCTTCCGGTTTTCTACAGAGAATTTTGTACCATTTAATGATTCTTCCTCCTCCTCAGACATTACAAAAAATTATTGAAACTGCATTACACAAGTCCCATTTTCAATTCCTAACCTACTCTGGGTCCAATCTAGTGTTGTTCGTGTTGAAACAAATAAAAAAATTAACCCCTGGATCAATCAGATCAATTCCAGGAGATTCATTTTTGTCAAAAAAGCCTCTGACTAAGAGTATCTCCGTAGGCCTAACTAATTGTGGGGTGAATGAATAACACTGTTTTACACATTATGCTGCAGCATTTAGCAGAAATATAATACTAGTAATTATCTGTTGATAGGTATAACCAAGATATTTTTGAACTCCACTGAAAACAAAAGGAAAACATTTCCTGAATGCAGCACTTCTCCACTTGAAAAGAAACTATGCTTAATTAAAGTTTGTTTAGTAAGAACAACACATAGGGGTTTTTTTTAAACTGTCCCTACAACATACAATGTCATTCTTTCATCACATCAGATTTTAATGTACTGAATGATACACAGAGCCACATAAATATTTTTAACTTCTCTTTCATAAATTTATTTTCAAAGAAAACTTCCACAAAAAAGGCTCCACATACAAAGGTTTAAATTTAAACTTCTTAAATGGTGAATTGCACATCTGCAAAACAGATTTTGTAAAGTACTTATATTTGCCAAGAGCAATTCAAAGCAACTTAGAAAAGGATGGGAATGTTCTTTTGGAAAGGTAATGTGGATATTTTCCTGACCACTGAAGTTAAATGACGCATAACAAACAACTAATTTAATTACTGCGATTGGGGGTTGGGGGGCGTTTTTGGGTTTTTTCCTCCACAAACGTTTTTTCTTTTTTTCTCCCCTTTTTTCCAATGTCCTTATGATGTTATTGCTAAGTCAAAATTTTAAATAAAATTTACTATTGATAATGCTGCTGTATTACACAAATTATTAGAGGTATTTATGTAGCTGCTTTTCCCAGTCTGCAAGCATAGAAAATTTCTCAAAGTCTTGATTCAGCAAGCCACTGTCCATTCTGATACTATTCTAATACAACCTGCTGAAATTCAAGGAGTGAAAAAATCCAAACATTAAAAACCTGACCTGTCAGATTCCACTAAGCTCCTCTGCCTGTCCCATCTCCTGTTTCTACTTGGCTGTAAAACTCTCTTGCACAATACTGAATGTTACTGGCATTCAATATAGAATAAATACATTAAGTCTACTCTTAATAATTGAGTCTATTCTTATCACACTTAAAACACAAAAAAGCAACAGCATAAATTAATGCCAAAAGTACAGACCAGGCTTAATATTGTACATCTGGTAATTCTACTATAAAGCTTATCTTTGTAATACATTATATAATGCCTACCTTTCTAATATAAAGTTGCCCAAAAAGGCTACCTTGGAAAGCTGTAACATACTTTAAAATTGTAAAAATACTGCTGCAATGGAATTTATTGTCAGAGCACAGAATTCCAAGTCATCTTATCAGCAATAGAAAACACATTTTTAAAAGCGTTAAATTAAGCCTCTTTATAAAAAAATCAACCAAACTTAAAGTAAGATTTTTTTCATCCTTTTTTATGAGATTAAACAACCATACCTACACAGGAATGAAATTAAGATGCTTGTATAATATGGACAAAAATTATCTAAAGCAGAATATGTAAAGAGGATTCATAAGAAACAGCCGAAAAGTTCTCTTAAGATGCACTCCGTGCATATGGGGGTACAAGACTATGTCAGCAACAAAACTTTCATTACTATATTCTCTTTGCCCCCTTCCAGCAGAAGTTATAGGCTTCTTCTGTTGAGCACATGGGTCCAAATGAAGGTTGAATCACCTGCCAGATACTGAAAAAATTTGTACACACAAACAGATGGAGAAATGCAGAGCAACTTTCCATATTTGTTTGGCAGAAAAACTTCTAAATAAGCTACCTACTCCCAGCATCTGAACAGCGTTAAAATAATTTAAACCAGAATACATAAAAAGACACATCCAACATAAGTAAAATTATAACTATGGAAGGAATGCCAAAAAAATAGATACAAGTTAGTAATTCACAATTCTTCAGCTTCTTTGTTACTTAAATAATCCCTAAATGTAAAAAACTAACAGAAACTTTAACAGATAAAACATTTTACCAGAGTAAGAAACAAAAACATCAAAATTCATTTTTATGTGGTATGAAGCAAATGGGTTGAAGCAACTCTGCAACAGTATTTTTCCATATTTCCAAATGAAATTGATAGCCATTTTTCAATAGAAGAAATTACCACCATTTGGGTAATTACAGCTGAATTATAATTACTGGGGGGAAGGGAGCAAGGAATAGATTCGGGCACGGAACTACACCTGTTATCCAGTCCAAATGTATTAAAAGAGCAACCAACTCAAAACTGAAATGACACATAAGCATGTCTGACAGAGCATGGACACTTTCTGAATTACTAAGTAAAAATCCTGCTGCTGGCCAATATCCACAACATGGAGAAAAACTAAATTAGAAAAGGAGACAGAAAAGAACTAAGAAGGAGTATTAACTGGGTTAAGGAACCAGAACTCTTAATGGAGGTCAGGGAAAAGATACAGATGGAAAGAGATTGACTGAGTAAGAAGAATAAAAGCAAGGAACAAAATATAACAGCGATAATGTCATGCCAGATTTGGCATGACTGCTTTCAAGTAAGCTTTGTAGCATGTTCATGACAGAAACACAGCAGCAGCAGCAAATGCCAGCAAGTTATGACATACAATCACTTCTGGCTGAGGAACTGGCCAAACAGATGCATTCAGACATAAAAAGTCACCCACCAATACATCTATATAACGCCTTTCAGGTTAAAATGACAGTTGTAAAGACTTGTCTTTACATTACATTAGCATACTTGACAACAAAACTTCTTATTCATGGCATAAGAAGTCTATTTGTACTGAAATGCAAAGCTTACAAGGCTTTCCAGATTGAGTAATTTTTGTTTACCCAGACTAAACTACTGATCAGGCTAACCATACACAAAGGCACTCTTCAAAAGGATTAAGAACTTGAAAGTAGCAACAAACTTTCTAGAAATAAGCTGCTAATCAACATACTACAAACCTTACCAATTCAGTACTGACACATACCATCCAAGCAGAACCCAGATTTAGAAATACTTGCTTAAGACATCCAGCCATCCAGACCCTTCCTTCCTCAACGTTATCAATAGTAAAAAATAATCTCTTCAATATGTACAATTAGTTAGGCCCTTGACCGTGCAGTGATGAACAAGGGGATCATCTATGCATCTTTTCCTTGCTTCAGTTTCTGCATTACAGCAAGAGTACTCATGGAGAATATAAGCAGAGATGGAAACACAACTAATATAAAAAGCAAGCTAATGTGAAAAGGCTATGTTTCTTCAATAATTTTTTTAAATAAGCAGATCTCGTACATGATCTTGCACATGACTTAGACAATCTATTTCAGCTATTCCGTTCTAAGGGCCTGTACAAAGTGATGGGAAAAAAATATCCTGTGGAATTTTGCACAAAGTTTTTTTCAGTGCATTGTTAATTCTTTCAAAATCTGAAAAATTCCCCCAAAGTACTTCCAAATCAGCTGATCAAAATGACAAACTTGAAAATCCCATCATTCTCAAAGTCAAAGATTATAGCAGACATATTTTGCACATCACACTGGCAGAGGATAAATGACAAAATAGAACACAGGAAAAAAAATAATCCTAGATTGTAAAAGTTGACATTTATCAACTATCAACAACAGCTGTTAACTCAAAGCACAAGAAAGAGCATCCAGACACACAAATGGGAAGATTTCAAAATGGATCTTAAAAGAAATTCCAAGATTCTGCTCTAGATTTTTTTTCCTCTTGTGAATTCCCACCGAACTATACTGCCCAATGCAAGATTCAGATAAATACCTTACTATCTCCAGTCTTTAACTTCAAAGATTCTGAATGCTTTAATTCAAACCAGCGTTTCACCTGAGACCTAAAAGTTTTACAGGACATTTTTGTCTTTTTAGTAAGATTTTTATGTATGCCTTCTTCAGATTTTCAAAAAGACCCTCGAACTTAAAACTACACTTGATCTTATCATATCTAAAGAATACATTTGGGTTTTTATATATAATTTTTTTTGCTAAATGTATAGGTTTTGAAATAATTATCTGTAAATCAAGTGTTCTTACATAATTGAAACCAGCTAAAAAACACACTACATATAATAGATCATGTTTACTAATGAATGAGGATACCAGCAATCTACTTGGAATGTAATCATTATTGTGGAAGACAGTATAACATATGAAAATATAAGTCATATACAGAAAGGTAGAACAACAAGAGTAAAGTAAATGACAGAAAATTTTGCTACAAAACCCCAAACCAACAACATTGGTATATGTCTTTTCCATTAACAGTTATTGGAAAGTTCCAGTGTAGTTACTAATGCTCAGAATTTTCCTCACATCAAAACTAAATCGTCTGAACATAAGTAAAGCAGACGGCTTTGTGGGAGGAATCTTACAACCTCAGAAGAAGAGATATGAAAGGTAGTATTATTGGAATGAACATACAAGAAGGAATGTGGAAGTGAAAAACATATTAATTACGGAAGACCGAAAAAGCTAACTGCTGGACAGAAAGCAGTAATGAAGGGTATGCAGGCACACAATTATTATGCTAGTAAAAGTGCATACTTCTAAGGAAGGAGGAGTAAGATTCCACATACATGTTACATTCAGTGCTGCTCAGAACACAGAAAAACAGAATAAATCTAAAAAAAGTGAGTCCATACAACCAGAAAGAGTAAGAGAGGTGGAGGGAAGGGGGCGGGGGGGGGGGGGGCGGGGGGGGGGGCAAACAAAACCCTCCCACCAAACCAAACAGCTTCAAGAACTGATGCACAAGAATAAATTACATGCAAAGAAAATAATGTTAAGTAAAGCTTCAGATATTATTGAGAGGACAATGCACTGCACTGAGCACTATCATAAATACATTAAAATTCTACAGAAAATAAATGGGAAGGCAAATCACAGAGGCATTAAAAAATCCCCACAAAATAACAACAAAACCCCACAAACATAGCCCAGAACACTGTTTAGATGCCCAAAAGAGTGATACAGAAAAAGGCCTCTTCAGACTAACGGAATAGTCCTCAAATTAAATGCATATACTGTACTGAAAAGGGCAGTTTCAGGCCTCATAGGTTAATAAAAAATAATTCAGGTGTTTTAAACGTGTGGTTGCAATGGTTTCTTCCCTGAAGAACTTCTGACGTTTAAGTCAAAGTAGTTACAATGGATTCAGTCTATCTGACAAAACCTCTTCCACAGGCCAATGTAGGCCTACGGAAAAAAACCCAAACCTTTCTTCCATAGGCAAAAAACATGCGCATCGTGCCCAAATCCCGACAGGCCTTTCTCCCTCAGTATTTCCTTAAATATTAAAGTATATCCTTCTATATTTCTCTCAACTACTGAATATATTTGACTGCATTAGTAATGAGCATTTGGGCAATGAAACTGCTTTAAGAGAAAATAAAGCACAGTAGTTTTGAATTGCTTTTTCAGTGGCACTGACAGCTAATTTGCTTTGTTTCTTGTAGATGAAGTCTTCATATACAAATCTGACTGAAGAAAGAGGTTGTTTTTCTTTGCATCAGTCATTATGTTGGCAGTCATGGATGTCTGCAAAGCAAATTATTTCTCCAGTTCAAATCAGCAAAGTATCTAAAGCAAGTCTTTTGAAAACCATTTATAGAGTACGTTCGAGAACTGTCCACCTTTAATGGAGCATATTGAGTTCTGTGAAAAGTCAATATGCTTTTGAATTAGTAATAGTTTGAAGTCTATGTCAATGTGTGCTATTTAAAAAAAAACAAGCCGTGGTATTTTCCTGAGACTATGTAGCACTTTGCACACAAGAAGTCCTTCATATACTATTCCAGCACATCTAACTTTAATATTATTATTTCTATACAGAACATTAAGTCAATTACAAATATTTATGTGATTTACTTCTGAAAGCTGTGACAATAAAAGGAGGTGCAATTTTGTGTCATTTTCCAAACAGTGTGGGAAGGCAACCAACTGAGATCCCATCTCCAACTTAGTAAAGATAAGAGTGGGATGTAATCAACCTCCCTGTGGGGTACATCTGATTAAGATCAAAGGGGAAGACTTCTGGTAAAGGACATCTCAACAGTTCAAGTTACTGTCACCTGCATGAACTGAAATAACTCAAAAGCAGCCTTGCATGATACTGCAAAAGCAGGAAGAGTAAATCACTAAGAAAACAGGATCCTTTCTAAAAAGCTTATTAGTCATGGGTATAAAATAGTTAAGGCTCATTTGGATCTCAGATTCTTCTACGCTCCAATAAATAACTTAGATTAGAACTAACACTCAGCAGAACTTTCCATTAAACCAGTGAAAAATCAACTGGAATTAAACTGTAGTCAAGCAATTAAAAGTTCTGTGAAGCAACACCTCAGCTGATCCTATATGCATGACAATTAGTTTTAACCATTTTTGCTGCTGTCTCAAATCTCACTCACAGCTATTTTTCTGCAGTTCCATTAGCTATCAAAAACAATCTAACACATATAAGTAACATAAGAGAGAAAATTGTAAATCTTAAATGTATTTTGATTTTAAAATTTATTCTAAATAATTCAAAGTTTGATTCAGCTGTACATTTTAACTACGCACTTTGGTTAACAAATTTTTAAAAGTGAGCTTTACTTTGCATTTCTGAATTAAGAAACAAAATTTGTTATGTTGTAGTACAATCTCCATTAAAAAAACTTATGAAAGGCTTATAAATACCAAGCTAAACTGCAGCACATGAAGTGTAAGTACATACAAATGTATGTATTTATCGTATTTTCTGGAATACACATCGAAGTGTAAGACACTTCTCCCCCAAAACTTCACAGAGGAAGCATGTTTTGGAAAGAACAAATACAGTTCTTAGCCTGAGGTCTCCAAAGAGTCCTGATGCAGTCCTGTATCTGTCTAGATAACCACGCAGAGAACAATTTTTTTTACATACTTGTCACTATGGTCTGCTCACATCATAATATTGCTGCTACTGAAGAAGCTCCTATATTCCTCTCTGACTTTTGTCTAAGGTTAAAAGTTTAAAGCAAAAGGTTAGTGGACAAAGTAGTATTCAATTCCATTATTTCTGAACATGAAAACTAAGGGATTTATGCTCCCTTATGGGTTACGTTCTCCACACGGGGAAAATATTGTTTTCCTGGAGTTGAAAAATTTGTAGATTTAAATACAGTAAAGGCAGGACACAAACAACTAAGGAAATATTTTTAACAATCTGTTTTTCCTTTGAAATAAAAAAGACCAGAGAAGTGACTTGTTTCATAAACCAATGCAATAAAAAAATCAAGCATCTCCAGTCTGAGCACATTACTTTGTAGTGCTCTGGTCTTTAAGCCCTGGAATTTCAGTCTGCTCAGAAATCCACCTTTTAGTTCACTGCACAGCCTGCTGTTACTTGAGCAACCTGATCTAAGTCAGCCTTGCACTAAGCAGGCAATCGAAAAAGATGACCTTCAGGTATCCTCTTCAACAAATTATTCTGTTACTCCAGATAACTTGAAAGGGTGCTTTAAAATGCATTTTGAGCATATGAGTATTCTTGGCAGAGACACACACTACTTACATGTAAAATTCTATGAACCAACATAAAACTGCTCAAAAGCTAGTAAAACTAGAACTAAGTCCAAAATCACAATAAAGACAAATAGCATCAATATCACTGACTTCATGAGCTACTGGGAGATGGATACTGGCAAAACTGCAGAAGCTCCAACGGGGGCAACTCACGTCCATTGCTCCTACATGTTGTAAACAGCACGTCTTACTTCTCCACTCCCTTCTGCATTCAAAAGTAGTTCACAAGCACCTATTCCCACACCTATTCAGATACTCCACAGTAATCAAGGTTTAACTCACAGCTGAAAGCGCTCCTACACAGGTCAATCAAGTAGTAGGGAAACTCTCAACTCTTCCAGCTAGAACTCACGGATGTCTCCTCAATAATGCTGCTACTCTTTAAATGTGTGTAAATGCCCAGCTCTAGCCTTCCTTTTTTACCTGGGGAATCAGCAAAATTAGTAATTTTTGTTTCGTTAGAATCACAGAATATCTCGAGTAGGAAACAGGATCATCAAGTCCAAGCCCCCGCTCCTCGCAGGAGTGCCTGAAGCTAAGCCGTGTGACCGAGCGCTGCGCGGGCGCTCCTTGAGCTCTGACAGGCCTGGTGCCGCGACCACTTTCCCCGGCGGGCGGCCACCTGCCAGTGAAGACCCTTCCTAACGTGCAGTCTGAACCCCCCGGTGCCGGCCGCTGCCGCCAGAGAGGGATCCCGGCTCCCCCTCCGCCGCCGGCCCTGGGGAGGCGCAGCTGCCATGAGCCCCCCTCAGCCATCTCCCCGCTGACCCAGCCGGGTGCCCTCAGCCGCTCCTCCGATGCCTTTTGCCCGGGAGGCGTTTTGCCATCTCGGTTCACCCTCCTCTGGGCACACCCGAGCAGCCCCATGTCCTTCGGACACCGGGGCGCCCAAACCGCACGCAGCGCTTGCCGTGGGGCCACACCAGTGCAGCGCACAGTGCCATCAGCCCAGACCCCAGATCCCTTTGCACGGGTCTGCTCTCCAGCTTCTCATCCCCCAAGCTGTATGCATAACCAGGATTTCCCTCTCCCAGCTGGAGAATCTGGCGCTTGCTCTTGTTAAATTTCATATAGAACCAGCATAAAGCTGGTTGGTGAATGTCAGGCTCCCTGATCTATCCATATCTGTCAGGCCTGCACACCCTCCAGGGAGTCCACAGCTCCTCCCAGTTTAGAATCATCAGCAAAATTACTTAAGGCACATTTGATTCCTGCATCAAGATCACTTATAAAAATGTTAAAGAGCGCTGGCCCTAAAAATGATCTCCAGGGAACCCCACTGGTGACTGGCCACCGGCCTGATGTAACCCATTTATTATAACTCTTAGAGCCCAACCCACCAGCCAATGGCTCACCCAATATATTATGGACTTGCCTAGCTGTGTGCTGGGCATTTTGTCCAGAAGGATGCTGTGAAAGGAAGTATCAAAAGCTTTGATAAAAATAAAAAACCCTCCACATTTACTGGCTTTTCTTGGTCAGCCTTGTCATAAAAGGAAACAAACAGGACTTCCCTCTCATGAACCCGTGCTGGTTGTGACCAATGACTGTGTTGTCTCTCAAGTAACACCCAAAATAACCTTCCCCATATTTTTACCAGGCACTGAAGTGAGACTGACAGGCCTGTAATTACCAGGGTCTTCCTTTTTACCCTTCTTGAAATAGCAACATTTGCCAGCTTCTACTCAACTGGAAGCTCTCAGTGAAAAGCATGTTCAGGACACTTTGTATGTTTAGTTCCTTCCAAACAGAACAAAAGGCACTGAGGAAGCTCTTATAAAAATAAGTAATTTCTGAAATAGTTTTTAATTTTTGTATACTTTTACATTTAAAATCCAAATGTGTTTTCTCTTGAAGCAAGAGAGCCATCAATAAACAGATGTAAATGGGTCAGAAGTGTAAAGGGCCAAATTCAGCCTGGGACCACCAAATTTCATCACTCCTGGCACCCTCAATTTTGTGGAAAGGTAATAGAGATTTTAGAAGTGCGTGAGATGTTAAAACCTCCTCTTGCACGTAGCTACAACCAGCTGTTTAAATCCAAAAGCTACTGCTGATTTTACACAGCCCATGATAGGCACTCCTAAGTTACCATCCAGTTCCTACCACTGAAAAAGCTGAACCACCTTGTTTGAAAGTATGTACAGTAGCTGCAGAGAAGTCCATGTGAGAACTGTAAGTTTACCAGATACTTTCAGGCTTTGGTGAAAGCAATTTAAGTTGTAAACTAAATTTACAAGAACGCTTCCATTTCCAAATGGAGAAAAATAAAAAGTATATTTTCATGTCACATCTACTGTTTGCACATAAACACCATGAACAACTTCACATGCTTACTAAAATCACTGCATTTATACACAGACCAGATACATGTGCATATATGTGTAGTTCAAATGACTGTAAAGGAACTAAAATTCTTAATTCTTGATCCATCACCACTGGGTGTATACCTCAGATTCTCCTGTGCGAGTTTCTCTGTCTTACACTGACAAACAGAATAAGCCTCCCCTATTCCATATGGAATAAACTTGGAAGCTGTAGATAACATTAAATTCTGAAGTTATTTCAGAAAAACAAACTGATCTAGTCTTGGAATCAATATATGAGACTCCATATATGTGCAGAACCTCAAAACAAAATTGGAAGATCAAAGCACAATGCTTAACTGAACACCAAGTCTTCAGAAAAAGTTTTTGGTTATATGAGGTGCAGTGTAAAAAACACTTATTAATCGATTTCACTTCAACCATGCTATGTGGACAGTAGAGTTTTGTTCCTGTCTATGTGCATAAATACATCTGGATTTTAAAATTAAAACCATTCCTTAGAGTCTAGGGACAAAGCGCATGCCATACTCACTTCCAGAGAGCCACGGGTAATATAATAGCAAGATTTGCTTAAATAAATGAGGAAAAATAACTGGCACAATTTAGCATGCTTTGGTCCCCCATTTTCCTTGCATTGCACCAAGTTTTTCTTCTGTTTTAAATTTTTAGTTCTTAATATAATCTACCTGAAAGTGTACAAACCCTTTAAAAATGAAGTTACGCAGTAAAAATACCAGTTATAAAACCCTCCAAGTGCAATCTCTTACAACTGTCTGTATTTTTTTAATGGAGCAGCTAACATTTTAATCAAGAAAAACTTCAGAAAAATATTAATATAAACATACATCGTTTATAAAGACAAAAATAGCTTTACTAACCCTTTTGTAAACATACAGCTTTCAGCAAGGGTTAGCACAGTCATCACTCAAACTCCTCTCAACCAGGCCTGCTCATTTGCTGTGCTCTCTTAATCAGCTCTGCACTGCATATACATTTATAAATAGGTAAGTTAGTCCAGGAAAAGTCATCCTCACATATCTGGAGTAGACTTCACACCTTTACACATGTCAAGATGAAAAGCAAACCGCTATGCCAGTGCAGTGCAAATTACGTACATAAGCGAGACAGCAGCAATTTCTTGATGAAAGCACTCATATAAAGAACAAGTCCCCAGAGGTGATTTTTCCAAAGACACATAATTTTGACTAATTAGGGGAGACTTTCACAAAAGCAACAGAACTTTACCCCTGTACAACCCCAATGCTGCCTCTTCTGCAAGATACCATGCTCCTATGCCAAAGGATGGGAACTCATGCTGTTCCAGAGACAGGAGAAAGAAAAGTCACCTATAATTGACATGCAATTCCTAAGCCTCATTATTTGAAACAGTTGAATTACTATGGTTGAAATAAGAAATAAAACATGAATTATGTGAGGACAAGTAAGGTAGATACACAAATCCTCCTGCATAATTTGATTTTCATAAATGCAATTCTGCTTCATTTTTACTTCATGCAACTCTTGAGAACAAATTTTTAGATAATCTGCCTGGTATTTCAATGTAGGTATTGAAGCAATAACTCTATAGTACACAGAGTATATAAAATACTGGTTAAACCAGGTTTGTGTGGAAGCAAAAAGTATTACACTTTACACAGGTGAAAACTGAGATACAGAGCTAAAATCTCTGTAACTGATAGAGGAAATAATAATAAAAAAATTAAAAATATATTTTACCTTAGGACCAGGTACCAAACTATCAGTTCCTTATTCTCTGTGCTTACTTGCGTATATGCACACAAACATCTGGTTTCTTTGAAGCAACAAAATTTAGTTACTTTATGTACCTCTAACTTCCCTCCTGCTTTTGACTTTATGAATGTAGCATTAGTCGCATACATTTTATACTTTATTCTAAATAATATTTTCTGCAACAGTTTGCGAGTGCCTTATTTAACTTCCAATTCACAAACAGTCATTACAAGAAATAAAAATTCTAAGGCTCACTACCATAGTCTTCCTATACTACAGTACTGAATATACATGGAACACTTTTTAAGTTATATTCCATATAATTAAATGCATTTCCAAACAAAATGGGCATATCTACCACATCTCTACTGGCTTTGGAAACCTTAAAAATCTACTTGGCATTGTCAAAGGTGTTATCATCCAGCTGTTTCATTGCTAAATCACTAATTTGAATGTAACCTGATGAGGATGTTCTTTAAACCAAACCACTAACTTGCTACCAAAGCAGATGGGTAATGTTCACATCACTCATTCCACCAATTCTGTTACAATGGTGCTCAACTTCAGCAGAGGGCAAAAAAAAGAGACTTTGCATGTGGAACAGCTACTTTAAAACTGCATGGATGTTCCCCAAAATATCAGAACCTGTGAAACTAAAGAATAACATTGTAACTTTTCATGTACAGTGCTCAGGAAACTATTAATGTCATCTATATGCTTCTTAAGCATGAGCCCTGGATTTAAAAATTAGCCATTTTAGAGTCAGTGAGGGAGTTGCTACTTCATGGCTAAATTTCATGTAAATGAACATGAACTAAGTAAAATATATCAGACATTCTCTGTTTACTAAGGAAAAGTTTCCAGAGCAAACAAATCCTTGCCATGGACTGTATGTATCCGCTCTGTTTCTCTGAGGTTGTCTCTCTGCATGAAAAAACTGGAAACATATTCCACATTGTGTTTCAATGGCAATTTTGATAGTCCAAAAAAACCCACTACAAAAAAAGTATTTTTATATTAGCACTATATTCAGTGTCCTTAAAAAATTAAGAAAAAAGTTCCAAAGGAAAAGCAGTTCATGCTGCAAACAGGCACACACTGGAATGAAATATAAACTTACAGGCAAGTAATTAAGTCTATTTTTCAGAATTATTCTGATGGGAATGAAAAAATAAGTCTTTTTTTTTATAAAAACAATCACCCCCTGAAAAAGCTCTAACACCAGATTTTAACTCAAACCAATTCAGTTTGAAGTTCAACTATTTGCTAGGACTTAAAATAAACATGCTGATAGTATAATTAATTTTTAAAGATTAAGTGTGTACTACCAAAAAACAGGAAGACATATTTTTTCTTCTCTGAAGCTCTTAAGTCCTTGTTATTCTGCTATCCATTTAACTCACTGCGAATCACACAACAGAAGGAAGCTACAAAAAAGTATAGGTGAATTATTTATTTTGAAGGTAGGCATGCATATGGTCTAGTAATTCTGTGATGATGAAAGATCTGAATCTTATCTCACCAATAGTTAAGTCTCAGGAGACTGAAATGTTTGCCAGCAGGTTCTAAATCATGCAGACACCAATGAATGTAGATCTTAATTGTAGAGATTAGCTGACCAGAAGTTTCCACCACCACTAATGAGCTAAAGTCTTGAATATTGATCAGATGTTTTCTGTCCTAGCAAACAGATTTCACAAATCATAGGTCTGGAAACATTTCAACAAAGAGATGAAGCATTTCCAAACCCAAACTAATTGCTCTCAAGAGAAATACATTTAATATAAAGCTTTATTAGCAAATACTTGAATGATAAAATTAGCTTTAAATTTAAAATTATTGCCATAAAGGGGCTGTAAAACAATCTACTGGGGAATGATTCAGAGACAGAAAGGGAATGTGTGGGGGGGAAAAGATCAGGTAAAGACTCAGTGAGGAATTGGTTGATAACACTGTGAAGGCTGATTGATTCTGAAGACATAACATGCAACTAAAGAAGAAAAAAGTATCTAATTAACATGCTAACAGAAAAAAATTAGATCCATTTCCCACTAGAAGTTCCACATGGACAGTTCTGCTAGCCTCAGAAGGACTATGTATCGACTTCTTCCTAGCCTCAAAAAGTTGAGAAACAGACATTCACCGCTCAAGCCCCAAACCTTTACCCACAAGTAACTATGACACATTTACGAGTTGATCAGTTTTTGTCACCAAGAAATCCATATGCCATTCTAATCTCAGACTTATTACCTGGCACTTTTGGAGCTCACTGGTTTGTTTGATGATTAAAAGAGAAATTTCATCCGCCAATTCCTATGTGAAGGCTAAAATGTTGGAAGAATTTACTGCGCTACTTCCTTCCACAGTCACATAACCCCTCTGTTGACAAAAACTGTATCTCACCTATTCAAACCTCGCTAGCTTCCAATGACTGGATCTAGTTATGTCTAGCAATTCAAAGAAATTTCATCTGTCAGACATTTTATATCTGTTTCAGTTATTTCCTTTCTACGGCCAAGTCTCTTAATATCTTATTCAATTAACTGAAGCATTTTCAGCTCCTCGAGGTCTCTGTTAAGTGAAGTTTCAGGATTCTTCTCAGATGTTTTCCTTTTCACTCTTTCAACATCCTTTTTAGCCTGCTGTCATTGGAACTAAACACAACTCAACTGCAGACTCAATGGTAACTGCTGAAACAAAACATTAACATCCTATTCTTTACCAATATCATTCGTAAAAGTTAATTATTTCTGTGTGTATGGATTTTTAAGAGATACATATCTCCTCTTCCATAGCTTCATACTAAAAGCTTATATACAATTAACCCTACATAACTTCCAGGAAATGGGTCTAATTCTGAAAATACTCTTCTCCATGTACGACCTCACAATACTGTTGTCTTGACCCAGTTTACCAACCAATCTGCTTTCACTATCAATGACTAATATGTAGCGTTCAGGTTTTACCAGAAATAGATTCATAATTTCTCTGATAAAATATGCTTTAATTAAAATAATTTATAAAAATATAAGTTGAGGCAATAGTCCAATCTTATGAAAATATATTAGAAACATGTTGTTTTGATTACTGCAGATAACCAGTTTTAAGATCTCCTCCTATTAGCCAGTCCAACTGATATACAGCAAACATCTCACATGTATTTATAGATTAATCCTTTAGAAGTCACAAACAAAACTCAATTGAAGTAACAGAAAAAAATCTCAATATATTTTGGGTTGTAATTACTGCTTATAATGTACTAATGGATACTATATAAAAATGTATAAAATGTTTGATTAAAAAAAAAAAAGATAGAAGCTTTCACAAAAACCCATACAGCATTTCCATGATATTCTATCCCACTTGCAAAATGGGATTTATCAGTATTAAACAGAATTTTCTGAACTGAAAGAACTTCCAGAGCAACCATCATCCCGTGAAACCATATAACTTTGACAAGATTCCCAGCTGAGAAATGTACCTTCAGGCTATTCCAATTCATTTTATGAAAAACAAAAGCCACCAAACATACATGTCTTAGGCGCTAAACAAGTAACTTATCACTGGGATTTTAACTATAACATATATTTATATAACACGAGTACCCTGATAAGAGGAACAATTTTAAATTTCATTACAAACAATGAAATTACCTGTAATTGCAAATGTCAAAAAAATCATAGCAAAATATTTTCCCAGAATTTTGATCTATACGGTAATAACTATCATCAGTCATTACTGCACAACTTTAATACAGAATCAGATCTGAACATTAATCATAGCAATTTATTTTTATTTTCCTAGACAGAATACATATTTTATCTTCATAAGCAAATGTGCCAAAATAAATTGTCTACCCTACTTTACTTTCTCATTATCAAACAAAAACATTTGAGTTTGGTTTACTAAGTACTATTGTACTTCCCATTATTATTAGAATAATTGAAGAATTCTGGTCACTTACATTAGATGCGTATCTTATGAGAAAATGGTCCTTTAAATTGAGTTATAGGCTAAAATAACCAGTGAATACTTATATGAAAATGAAATCTCTTCCTCATAATAAAAGACGTAATCAATTCTTCATGGAGAAGACAGGAGAGGAAATTGCCAGAGAGAGAGATACTTGTAGAACAAAGTTATGTTCTACATGGACACAATGGAAGTGTCTCCTCAACAATGTGGGTAACAACCCTGAACAATGGGAAGTTTCCTAACAGTTTTAGTCTTCTTCCCTATCTGATATCAAGCTGAGCTGATGGAAACGTTAAAACTTCCACTCTCCCATCACTTCTATCCTGCCAGAAGTTACTTACCCCTCAGATCTGCTAGCGGGGCTGCTCAGAAGTACTCTAACCCATCTCAGTCAAAGTGAGCCAAGACCAAGAAAGATGTAATAATTAAACAGTTTTTCCAGTCTGTCTCATTTTGACAGAAAGGGGTTAGGGAACAAGTCCCAAGGACAGCTTATCCATATAACACAAGTTGTACACAATACAGGTGAGAAGTGAAACACTAAGTGTTCTGGGACGAGAGAAGCAAATATATGCATTGAAACTACCACCTTCCCAAGCTAAGGTAAGAACATTGTGACTGACTAGCAAAGGCAAACTTCCTTTGAAAAGGCTGCCCCTTCTTGCTCTGCTCACTGCAGAGTTCTAAAAGGAAACTGTCCAGAAAGCACTGGAGTACTGTGAATATTTAAATCCTGTGCTTGCCAAATAAACAAAAAAAAATTAGTGTATATTTTCATCTGGCAAAAAAAAGAATTTTCAAGTTTCTTGCCATAATAAAAAACAACTTCACCTTGGTATGACTAAAAATACATCACTGAACAGAATTGTATTCTTCTATGTTCTAAATTAACTCTGAAATTTTGCATAAACTGTAATACTGTCTTGGAGGAAAACTGTCTCATAAAAATCCTGAAGAAACAATTTTCAAACTTCAGAATTTCATCTTCATATGGAATGAAGTAAATATGCATCTGTACATACACCTACATACCTACGTGCTTGAAACTACTTGGCAAGAATCCCTTTTTTTCCTAGGATTGAATTCCAAGCAATACTATACCGCTGGCAAATTCATTTGTTTCACTCTGTATTACCTGTATTCCCTACCCTATAAAGCTGTATGATGCAACTAGATTTAATTCAGGGTGACCTCTTTGGGGGAGTAATAGCTTTGGACCCCAATGCAGGTTCTATACTCCAAAGGATGCATCTTGTTTTAAGAACCAAATCTGGAAACTGCACAAAAGCACAAGCCTAAGACTTTGCAATTAAACAAAGATTTTTAAATGTTATCCTAGATGAAGGTAAAATATTAGTAATTATTTTCAAGTATACTTTGCAAACTAGCCTTCAAATTTGTGAAGACAAATGTATTGTTGAAGCTTAGGTTCTAATGAACGATTATACAAACATCTTAGTAGCAGCCTTGGCATTGCTATCTTAATGCTGTCAGCAGTCTTCTAAGCTGCAGACTGATCAGTGTTAACTGTATTTATTACACATAAAATGTTTAACACACTGAAGGCTTTAAGACTAATAATATTTATCCAAAAACATTCTTCAGTATTGTAGTTTGTTTGGTGCTTTTAAAAAATGTCAGTGTATATAACAAATTTAATTGTCATATTTATTCAAACACATTATTCACAAAATCTACAAATTCTGTGTAACAGCAAGACAATATAACTACACTTAACACTGAACTGCACAAGTCCAGATTCTGCTCTCATCTATGTCTTCATATGCACAGCATCACTGACACTTAAAACATTCAAAAAAAGTAAAATTATAGGTTCAGTTCTTAAGCTGTCAACCAAGCTATTCCAGGCCTTAACAGAGTTCAGACAAACTCCAGGGTTGCATTCACTTAAAGCGTAATTATCTTAGGCTAAGAGGCTATCAACCTAGAGTGAGCAGACAGTATGTAATCTAAAGATTAGATTCTATAAATCCAGGAGAAATGCCAAGTAATCCCAGTTGCACAGCTAGCAGAGCTGTCCTTCACAGTGCATGGTCAAGCAGGCTGAAGATACTAATATTATGCTCTCCTTAGAACATACTACCATGGCAGGGGGAAAATATATTTATAAGGAGCAAGTATGTGAACTGTAGTAGGTGACTTGGCTCTAAAACTTATGCTGCACAGACCTCATCAACTGAATGAAAACAGAATAATTTGGGCTGAAGGAGCTTGCCAGACAAGCAGAATGCCATTGTGGAAGGAAAAGCAATTGATTGATCTATAGGCAGGAAAACTGACTGCTGGTCATCTTGAGCAAAGTCCAGATCTTGCTCAAATCCCTTTTCTGTCAAGCTATCAAGCCTTTATGCAATTCTGGGCCTAAAGGAACACTTGCCAGAAACCACTGGTCATGAAGGAGAAGTCCTATACTGACAGCTGACACATACATAGACCTAGAAACAAGGCAGCTAATGGGAGGGAGACAGGACAGCAGCTATTCTAGATGTGAACCTGGTTAGTAGAATGGAATTGGTTAATATATGAAAAGTGAAAGGCACCCGAGATAAAAGTGATCGTGAAACAGCACTGTTCACTAAGATGTATCATTTCAAAACCCACCACAAGTAGTGTCTAGGTGTCCCAAAGAGAAAAAACTTCTAAACAGCACTGCTTGTAAACTTCAGATGGAAGTTACACAGAACTATCCATAGCACCTGTCCTTCACAAATTATATAATGCAAGTTTGAAATTACAAACCATAATTGGAAATATAATTAGGCTTACTGTCAACTGTTCCATTAAAAAAGGTAGTTAAGCTACCATTGCCAAAGAGTTAATAGCTTTAAACTGGAAAAGTAGGATTTTAAGAATGTATTCACTTTTCCTTTCTGAACACTCTATGGTCATCGCTCTAATTCACACAAGTGGCAGAAATCTGTCTTCTTTTTCATTAAGACACAGAGAACATTTACTAAGCAGCAGTATATGATTTTAAAAAGCCGTTTAACACCCTATACCATGGAGCAGAGTAGCTTCATATTTAAACAATGCATCTGACAAAAGTCTAAGGATTAAATGGTACCTTAAATGCTCAGTTTTATTTCTGAAGATTTGAAGCTACTTTGCTGAAATAACTCCACCTTTTTAAATGTAGATAGATCTAAGATGAAGCACAATTTATCCCTGAATAACTTCCTAGAGATATCACTTGGTGATGGCAGTCAATATTCTCTATGATACCTTTTTAAAGAGTATGAACATAACTTAATAGAAAGTGAGAGAGGGAAGACTTGTGAGAAGAATTTTCTACAGCTTACCAGCTGTTAATCAACCACAGCCCTAGCTGCAACAACAAATCATAAAGTTCAGGACTGCTAAATTTCAAGTTTGGCTGCAATTCTACTCCTAGGAGGTAAAAATATATGACAGTAGGGAAATAGAACACCTGTTGCTGGAACATTTAATATCCTTGAGGTCTCTTGCTTATTCATAAAGCACTACCTATCACATTTGTGATAAGAAAACATCCAAATAATGAAAACAATATTATCCGTTTCCTCTTCCTCCTTTGTTTTAACATAGAAGTCAACTGATATTTTGGAATGATATAAACAAGGAGTTAGTTATCTCTTAGAACACTGGGTATTTTTTTTAGTTCACTGTTAGGTATATTTCCAGAGAGCAGAATAGTTTTTAAAGTCTTTCTCATTTTCAAAATTTTCTTTCCCTTTTAGGCAATACATTAATGTTGGTATTTCTGTTACTATAAACTTTACTGCAGTTCTGCAGACATGCTAAACACACTGCTGACATGCTAAACACACTGCTGACATATTGACAGATCCTTGCCTTAAGCATATGTTCCAAAAAAGCCTGAAAAATGCGGTAAAGGCATTATAAAAAACACAGAGATGTTGTTGGTTGCATTGTATCTAAGAATTATCTAGAATGGCACCCAGTACATGCAATTAGAAGAGACTGATCTTTCAGGAATAGCTGTGGGGCATTTGAAGTTCTAGGTAACATAAATGAACTGCCATAAATTAAAAGACAGCCTGAGCATGAAGGAAGTTTATATCGTTAATACCAATACTGAAAACAGCTTTGTATGTATGCTTTAAACACAGTGAAAGGTAGGTATGAATTAACAACAGCCAAACTAGCAAAAATTGAAATAATCATATCTGTAAGGCAAACTTTTAAAGACAGAATTACTGCAGTTCCATAGAGAAGACAATTGAAGTTTCTATGTCTATCTTTTCTTCTGATACAATTTTATTCTAATCACTTGAAATGCTGGAAAGCTAAAATCAACATTTCATAGTTATGAATATATGCACAAGATTTAACTTACTTGAAAAAATGCATTCAAGTAAAAAACTCCTTAGCTAAATCTCTAGGTTAGTGTTATTCATCCATTCTCTTAAGGTTAATCACCAGATTAGCTTTTAATTGCAGAAGGAAGTAAGAAATTTGTCAGTTCTGTAAGTAATAAACCTTGAACAATCTGTAAAAGCACAACAGAATTATTATTCATCTCTAACTGAATAATAATAAAGCTATTCTTTTTAAAGGGTTTTTTTAAACTTACTATAAGATAAAAGAAGAAACAATATGGTATTACGTGTCTTAACAAGCTATCATCTGGAATATTTTCAATGAAAGCAAAAAGAAGCAAACTACTGTAAGCTGTATGCATTCACTAACAGTCACATAAGTGGACCTGTACTTAAGACAAGTTAACAAGAGGAGTTTTCAGACTTATTCTGTAACTGCTGGCTCTGAAGTCTGGCTCATTACAGTGTGTAAGCTAACCAGCTTCTGTTTGTCTCGTATAGGAGTTAGATGGAACTGTGTCTTCTTCCTATGTAGTCTTTTCCAAGTTCAAGATTGTGTCCTTGACCAGTCATACAAAACACGCTGAGACTCCCTGCTGGTAACCCATATATCTGCAGTCTGAAGTAGTAAATTTACAACTAGCCTAATAACCACAGATTAGAAACCATTATAGTCCAAACCTACTTAGAGGATTATTATTTTTTTAAATGCCGAGCAAATTTGAATGCCATGAATAAATCACAATAAACAGACCACCTCTCAAAATACTTCTTTTACAATAGCAATATTAAGAGCCTTCATTTTAATTACTTTTCAGTTCAGGATACTACTACAGCCTTAATTATTTGGTATCAGAAGAAACTGTCAGGTGCTCATAATGACCATCCCCAAGGATGAATTTGAGTTACAGCACATTAGCATGAAAAGAAAAAGAAATATGTATTTAAAATATTTTAAAAGCATTGATTTAAAATATATTTTAAATGTGTTTAACTCCACAAGTCTATGTGCAAATTTTGCTTTCTAACCTCCTTATGCATCATGAAAACTCCTGCTTTCAACGTATCAACCTGAAGTTGCAATCTTCTCTTACATCTTCTTTGAGAAAGACCTTACCAGCAGTTAACCTAGTTACATGAAAACTACACCAACTCTAAATATAAAACCACTGCAAAAAGCATTATATCACAAGAACACTCCACTCACTATATTTCCAATAGTAGAGCATGAAATTCCATCTTAATAATGGTTACTGAAGAACATATAAAAATATAAGAAACAGGCTACTAAGTCTGACCATAGATTCATTTAGCCCTGTAATCAGCCTTTGATCACAGCAATAATAACACAACACATGAATTTTTGTCATCACTTTTTAAATCTGCCTCTACAACCTCCTGTGACAACACATCCCAGAACATATTTGGATAGTACCCAGAAAGAAGTATTTTCTTTTACTAGTTTTAAACTTAACTTCAGCCACTTTCAACAAATGCCTCTTAGTGTAACAGGGTTTAGCAAACAGCGTTCATTCTACATTCAGCTCATCTCCTGTCCTGATCATTTTGAAACCTTTTGATTATATGTTTATGCCCCATTTAGACCACCTCTTTCTAGACTAAAAACTGCCAGTCTTTTGGTCTGACTTGATAAGGCCACCATCTTCAGAGTTCAATTTCTGTTATAGTTGTTTTGTTTGCTTTGCATGCAACATAAACCAAGTTTTCACATAAACTCTTCAATGGATTCATATTTCTGCAGGTATTTAAGTGCAAATCTACAGGCTCAAAAAAAGCCAGCTTTACAAATCAATGAAATACAGTTCTTCATCACATAAGGGTCTTCTTCACAATGTAAAAAATTAGACAGGCAGATAGATAGACAGTTCTAACGTGTATTCACATTCATAAACTCATTCAATGCAAGATGTAAAATAATCAGAACAAAATACAAAATTCCTAGTTTCTGGAATGCTTGGTATAAACAGAATTTGTAAATAGCTTTTGCTTGAAATTCAAAAAAACCTGTGTCCTTTAAGCACAAATCAGTTAAGACAATATACTCTCTGAAATTACCGTAATAGAGGATGTTATGGCAGTTATTTTCTCTCATTCAAAAAAAATCACTAGACAGCACTTTCAATTATTTAAAGCCACATTTCCACTTGAGTATTCTTCAACATTATAAAAACAATAGCAAGACCCACCCCCAAAAAGAAGTCAGAAATTTCACCCAATACTGCACAATACCAACAACTGCTATCATTTACTACTGAAACATACATTTTCAAAGATGTGCTACCCACTAACAAACCTTTACACAACATAACTAACGAAAATACCACTTCTATTTATCTCTTTGTATTAAGTTTACTGAGCTCATTAGACACTAGCATAATCAGATGACCTTTCCTACTCAGATTCCTACTTCGTTCAGCAGGCTCGATATGAGCCAGCAGTGCCCGGGCAGCCGAGGGACAAACCGCATCCCGGGGGCACCAAAGGCAGCCCACCCCGCCGCTCAGAAGGGGCGACGTCCCACCGCATCCAGCGCCGGTGCGGCCTCACCCCGGGTGCTGTGCGCGGTGCTGGGCCCCGCCATTTCAGAAGGGTGTGAAGGTCCTCGAAGGCGCCCAGAGGAGGCCAACAGCGCTGGTGGGAGGGTGGGAAGGCCCGGCCTGCGCGGGGCGGCTGAGGCTCTGGGCTCCTCTGGTTTGGAGCAAAGGGGGCTGAGGGGCGACCTCGCTGCTCTCTGCAGCTTCCTGGGGAGGGGACGTGGGGAGGGAGGTGCTGATCCCTTCTGCCCGGGATCCGGTGACGGACACGCGGGAATGGTTCAAAGCTGCGCCAGGGGAGGCTCAGGCTGGACGTCAGGAAGCACTTCTTCACCGAGAGGGTGGTCAGACACTGCAACAGGCTTCCTGGGGCGGTGGGCGATGCCCCAGGCCTGTCAGTGCTTCAGAGGCGTTTGGCCAATGCCCTTAGTAAGGAGCTTTAACCCTTGGTCAGCCCCGAAGCGGTGTCAGGCGGCTGGACTAGGTGATCGTTGTGCGTCCCTTCCAGCTGAAATATTCTATTCTATTTGAGTTTACAGCTCCAGTTTTAAGATGAATTACGGATTAAACTTTGGAGACTTTATGGTTTCTGTTACTAAATTTCACAGAGGGAATATTGTCATTATCATTTTAGATCTGTTTGCAAATTAAGCAACCCAAATTGTTTCTTTTGACACAATGTGTCCAAATCCTGGAAAGACCTGTCACTAGCATGAAAGAAAATGAAATTTTCCTGTAATGTCAGCCACATAGTCCTTGAAAATGCAATTATGTAGCCATTTATAGTAGTGTTTGTCTGGATTTCACTTACTTGACCAGACCATTTCAGCTCACAGCAACACAAGCATCAAGGATCAATCAACTCAATCCATATTTGGTGTATATATATATACCCCAAATATTTGGTGTGTATATATATACACACACACACACACACTTTCTTAGCACATAATTAGACAATCTTCATGATTTGTAATACCTTGATTTGTTTTTCACTATCTACAAACTATTGAACCTAACCAAAAAGCTGTACTAATGTTTAACTACATTCAAAAAAGCAACAATTTTTTTAAAGCATCTTTTCTACCATTTAAAAAATATTTCTACTATGGATATAAAACCATTGTGCCTACAAGCTGGAAAATATATATAGCTGGCTTCTTGCACACATTTTTGCAACTGAACTGCTCCATAAAGCACACTGTAGTATTTTAAGGGTTTTTTTCTTCTGCTACAGTCTTATCAGAAATTGTGATCTTTCCTATCAAAATAATTGTTTTCCATGTACCTGTTTGTTAACCAGTAAGTCAGTTCCTTTAGGGAACACACACACACACTTTTAAAGTGATTCAATAATTGGAGTCTTCTGTTTACCACAGACCACACTTCAGATACATTAGTGGGGCAATTTAGTCTTCCCGCTCACTGTTACCCTGGAGTAAGGGAGATTGTGTATTTAAAACATAATTCAGAAATCATTCGTGATCTCGCTACTGACATCTGCACTAACTTTAGTAATTCATGCAATTGCCACAGTGACATTTTGCAGTTCATCTGCAACCACAAAGATCAAGACTGAAGCTACAAAATCTTTTCTAACAATCTTTGACACTTGTCAAACAATATCCATCAGTATTCAATTACACTTAACATAAAACTTGAAGCTTCCAGTTGAAATACCCTATCTTCCCCGTGAACTCAGCTACATTTGAGTCTTTCCACAGCAATTATTCTACTTCGAAGATATAACGGGCAAAGTAAAATTTTGTCGAAGAATCTTTGTAAAAACATATTTAACCAATAATTTCCATGAAATATCATTAAAATTTTAAATTACAAAACTAAATTATACATTAATTATCTAGAGATGAAACAGCATTTTTGCCTGACACTGTCCTGAGCGCTTGCTCAAGATTTAAAAGGATGATATTTAAAGCAAATTAGGGCACAATACTAAAACACAAAACAAACAAGCCTTTCAAAAAGCCCTGACAGAGACAGAGCTCAATACTTACCCATCATTAGAACACGTCAAAAATTCTTCTTTTATTTTTGGATGCCAACAGCCTGAATTGAGCATTGCTGTATGACCCTAAGAAAACAAACACAAAGGTCTTACAACATTTTATGAATTTTATTTAAAAACCTTCCAGTGAAATCACATAAAAGCTGAAAGCCAAATCAGACCCTTCTGACCACAGCAACGGCTGACTGACATCACAATGACATAAAAGATTTTATGTACTATAAATGCATTTAATCCTTGCTTGTTTTCATTTTCAAATTATAAAACCCCTGCCATTCTTTTTTTCATTTTTCTTTCAGCAAATGGCACGGAATCATACTTCCACTTATCCTCTTTGTAGAGCTGTAATGCAGAGAAGGGTTGAAACAATAGGCATCAACATGGTGTCATGCAAATTGTTCCAAGCTACATGAAATAACAGAAATAACAAGAATTATCAAGGTAACATAATAAATATACTCAATGCCAAACTACACCAGCCAAAGATCATGTTGAAGAAAACTGAGGAAACAGAATTTGAGAGTCAAGATGGATTTAACCACTTAATAAACTGAGTTTCTCATAAAAGATTGGAAGTTGCAAACTGAGTAGCCAGCCCTGTTTCTTTAGGATGGAAAAAAATAAGGTAAGGATTTTATCCAAAGTAAGCTATTGCCACTACGGTGACTATGAATATAAAACATCTTTGTCCAGTTGGGTTTACTTCATTGAAGTACAGGCACATGCTCATTAACTATATTCAAAGAGAAATTTGGAAACTATTCCTGCAACGGTGGAATTACTTCAGTTTGCTTTAAGCACAAATACAGTGACCAATACTGAAAAGTTAATGGGACAAAACAACAAATACTTTAGCATTTTGACTGCTGGACCACAATACACTGGAATTCTAGAAGTTCAGGAGAGAAAGAAAATCTGAATTACTTTGAAGTAAACAAGAACTAAAGCAGATGTTACTATTTGATGGTTTTATATACGTATCACTAGCCAGAAGAAATAGTCATCTGACAACTTTAGGCAAAACAGCATTTATCATAGTTATTTGGCAATACACTTCACCATGAACAAATAAATCAATTTTATCATCAGTTTGAGCAGTAGATTATCATTACTTTTTAGGCTTAAGCTATTTTAAAAAAACTGATTTTAATTTAAATTATCTATGTAAACAGAATCCTTGTCTCATAGCTTGTCAAAATACGAACCCAATCAACAGTTGTCGAAACACTTCAGAACTATGAACCAGCCCTTCTCCATTTGCATTTTTAACTACCATTAAAAATCTGCAAGTTGTTTATTAGCCTTACTTCCATGCCATGAGTGTAACAGTAACAAGTTCAAAGCACTGCACTAAAAGAGGTAAATTGTATCAGCAAACAAATGGAGGGTAGAAGAAAGCAAGATAATAGACCAGATCAATAGTTTCTAGTATTTTTTTGTTAGATGGACAAGGGTATGGGAGAAGCTGACAATTTTTAAAAGATACGCTTTTAAATAGATGGATTTGTTGTAGCACCATAGAAATGATAGCTGGAAGAGAACTCTGAGTTTACCTAGGTCACCCTCCCACTTAAAGGCAGACTATAGCCAACACCAGATCAGGTCAGCCATGGCTTTGTCTAGCTGGCCTTGAATGAAATCTATGGCCATCCATGGATGAAGGTCCCACAACTTCTAGCATGTAATAAATGGGACTATCACATCCCAGAGACAGCACTTCGCACTTTCCCTTACTGAATTTCATGAGGCTTCTCATTAAGATCAAAAATACTCTATATTCATAGAATCACAGAATCATTTAGGTTGGAAAAAGCCTTTACATCAAGTCCAACCATTAACCCAGGACTACCAAGTCCACCACTAAACCATGCCTCCAAGCACCACATATACACGGTTTTTGAACACAGGGATGGTGATTCTACCACATCCCTGGGCAGCCTGTTCCAGTGCTTGACAACCCTTTTCAGTGAAGAAACTTTTCCTAATATCTGATCTAAACGTCCCCTGATGCAACTTGAGGCCGTTTCCTCTTGCCCTGTCACTTGTTACCTGGGAGAAGAGACCGACCCCCCTGCCTACACCCTCCTGTCAGGCAGCTGCAGGGAGCCACAAGGTGCCCCCGAGCCTCCTCCTCTCCAGGCTGACCCCCCCCCAGTTCCCCCAGCCACTCCCCATCAGCCTTGTGCTCTATTGTCAGTCTTCTGGCATTCAATTAATTTCTGAATTTACCTTCGTGTTTGTCATATCCACAATGTATTGGTCTCCTTTTATGCATTCCATTACTGGGAATCCATCTCTGTCAAGAACTTTTGCCTGAGAGTTACCAGAGACAACGAGAATGACATCTCCCGTGCTGCTATACTGTAAAGATTTGATTTGGTGACTAAAAAGAAAAAAGTAAGAAAAAGAAAAAAATGTTTCAATTAACTTCAGTTCCTGTAAGCCTACACTAAAACAAAAGTGTCAATGGTGAGAAAACATATTGCAGACATAAACCTATATATATTCCTATATCAAAAAGGTGAGGAAAAAGATAATCTGATATTAATGGATTAAAGCTTTTTATTCCTGTATGTGTGTGCATGTCACATTTTTTTTCTTCAATCAAACAGCACATGGAGCAATATTATTTACAAAGTTGGCACCAAAATGTCATTTCTGGCCAACATATTTAACTTTAAGAATGCTTTTATAAAGCCAAGTTAAAAACTATGTGTCAGATTCAGCTCCTCAGGGCTGAAAATTCTTTTTCATCTTCTCAAAAACATGCAAATTTACAGTAATCTATAAATTACTACAAAAAGATGCTGTAGTCCTACATAAAACTCCACCGTACATTGTACACCAGAAAATCAGTCATGTGTCTGCATTCTTAATTCTTTTTCTATGTTCAGGGCTACAGTTTCATCAGAATCTGACAATTGAATACACCATCAACCCTGGAAACATAACAGTAGATAATGATCTGTCTAGTCAACTATGTCTTTGATGATTGCTCTTTTGCTGTAAAGGTTTTCTTACGTATGTCTTCTATGGAATCATGGAATAATACCAAGATGACAAAAAATTATTAACTGAAAGTGGGAAGATGACTGATGGGTGAGAATTCCATTTCCAGCTTCAGCATCTTCTCTCAGCATTCTGCTCTATGAACGAAGTTCGCTGTAGTTGCTGTACCTGAAGCAGATATCCCTTTGGATCCCCTACCTGGCTATACTCCATTGCACGGATGGCAAAGAATGCAAGCAGTCTATGCACTCCCCACCTGCCAGAATTTATACCTTGGGTCATTAACAGAATGTGCACGGTAACATTACTTAATATTAATGCTTCAGCTCTGTAGCTAACTTAACCCCCAATTAAGGGCTGGAAGACATCTGCCAGCTAGATTCGGGTTCCCATGACATCCAAATTGTCCTCAAAGGAGTATGTTAATTTTGGTGAAGAACATAACTATGTATGTTCAAATCCTAGTAGCTTCAAGGAAACTACTTTTAACATGGTATCAGATCAGTAAAATGAACACTCAAATGATCAACAAAACTGACTATGCAACTTGTAAGATGTATAACATTAAATTGCTAACTTACACGACAGTGACTTCTTCACTGACTCAGCAGTAACTATAATCTGTTAAATCTGTCCTTAAAACGGTGACTTACTACACAAAACACAGAAAACATTGTAATATGTATTTTAGAAGTTCTGCATTGATCATAGTAATGTAAACTAAGCATAAGTTTCTCATTCAAAAAAAGTTTGGCAAAGCTGTTTACGTGATGATTCAAAAGGCAAAAACTGCTCCAAGCACCCTATTATGTAACACAAAGCCAAATTGGCTGAAGTATTATAAACTCTGATTTTTACTAGAAAGGAGACACTCTAAATCCGGGAATTTCCAAAACAGATCACAGGCAACGTCTGAAAAAGCATCCTGACCTTCCAGAGCAAAAATGGATGCTTGCTTAGAAGCAGGAAAGGCCAGTCACATTAAGCTCACAGGAAACACTGAAAAAATTAAAAAAAAACCCACAAGAGAAGCAGTTAAGTCCAGAATATTCTCTGCAGACAGTTGATAAACCTAGACTAAAGAAGCCATTTGATTCAGCTTTTGAGTAACAAGCATACCTTTAAAAAAAAAATCTTCCCCAGTTGTACTTCTGAGTGCTCCTGCTGTACCACAATTTGTACAAAGCTCAACATATTCCTGAGCCCCACTTGAGTACTGCATGCAGAATCAAGTACTTAACTAATGAACATATCTTACACTCTAATGCTGAAATTCTCAAAGGAAAATACCTAACAGAACTCCAAAGCACAGAATCATGTTTTGCACTTTTCATTGTTCAAATGTAAGAACCAAAAAACCCCATGTTTAAGTATTTTTCCTTGATGCATGCCTTATGCATCCAGAGGACTTGGCCACTAGATATAATCAGAGATCGCCCAGAACTAAAATCTGATTTCTGACAGAATCCACAATACGTAAAGACCCACAGAGTCTTCAGAGATAACTTTTTCAAGCACTGAAGTACCAAAATTAAAACTACAGACATCAACACTGTTAAGATGTCACTGTTCATAATTTGACCAGTATCATCTCACTGCTTCTTTGTAGTTTTATATCAGTATGTTTGAACAAACTTTTTATTCATCTTAGATTCAAAGTTCTTCTAACATGGAAGAGCACCTGATTTTACAGCACCTAACACAATGGGAACAGAACTAATAATTCATCAAATCAGTCACGCGGAAAAATTTGTCTGAGATATTTCTGCAACCTTTCTGTTAAATGAAGGGGTGGAGGGAACCAACAAACTTAGCGACTGTGCAGTATGACTTTTAAAATCATGCCTAAAAATTGGTTCTATAAGCTCCAAGCCCCAGAAGTTACAGCTTCTCAGATTTTTATTGGAGTGCGACCAAAAGCGAGGCTCTGCAGGGGCAGTTCTTGAAGAAGGCATTTTTGGTTCTTATTAATATTAAAGCACAAGTCTTGGGAAACAGAAAACCAGCTCTCTTTAATAGCATTAATCCAAGTAATTTTTGTTTAAAGCTGCCAAATGTTCATTGTACTTTCTTGCCAGGACCTGCAGAAAAAAGCTACATACATGGGTAGAATCATGACACGCAATTTCTACACACGTGACACAAATGCACCTTACCATCGCCTTCTCCTTAAACACTAAGGTGCAGTTTGAAGATGACAGTTTGTTGTCAGTTTTTTTTCCCCCCTCCCCTTACATCCCACATCCAAGGACAAACAGAGTAACCTAGTACTATGCTACAAAATGGAGCATGGATGATATGGAATTGTTCTCGGGCTTTTTTACTCTTAAAATGAAATTAAGTTTATGGCTCTAGAGCTGGATTTCTGCTAACACCTAAAGCTTCCATACCAGAACTCCCCAGAATTCTTTGAAATTAAGGTCTGTGAATGCTAATAGTCCTTGCAATATATTCCATAGTGCAAAAAAAAAAAAAGGATACATATACACCTGGGTATAATAAGTTACAAAATATTCCACATAGTGCTCACTAGCATGCCTCAATGTCGGCATGAAATAACTTTCTTGACTATGGATCTTTTTACCAGACACAGCTATAGTTACAGTTTTATGTTTACAAAAAGATACAGAAGGAGTATTTAAATAATATATTTTTTAAGCCCCTAAACTAGTACATGAGACTTTCAAGAAGTAAAATTCCCAAATTTTCACCAGTCAATACTATTTTTAATGTTATTTTATATTTCTATTTGTATGTATTTTAGACTCCAACATACTCAAATCACAAGCATGTACATTCCACCAAGAACATTCATATAAAAATACTTATGAGATACTTATAACACATTATACGAACAGGATCAGGGATAACTGGGATAACAAGCATATCATATTAACAATTAAACTCGTATTTTACCATCATTTTTTGCCAAAAGGAGGTTACAAATATATTGCAAGTGGTTTTGCTTGAAATGGTATGTTAATGTACATTGTATTTGTGGGTTTATATTATGTCTTATGCCATTAAATACTGTCAGGTCTTTCTTACTGTTCAGTTATGACAGGGGAGAGGAAAATACAGTTTGTATCCTACTAATTGGGTAAATGAAATTCATGGCAGGAAAGTCTGAATGTGACTTCACATTTGGATAATTTTATCTATTTACTTCAAAGTAGCATATCTGCCAAGTCATGTTTTCAAATTAAATGTGCCATTCATTGGTTTATTATAACGAGGTAAGTCTGTCAAACAGATTAGAACTGCATTACAAATCAAAGCCCACTTTTCATTTTCCTGATTTTAACAGTTTAGGTCAGTAGAATCCCATTCTATTTCGCTTCTTCATTGCTTTTGTTTTTCATCATCTAGACTCCTGGCACATCTGCAATCATACACATTCTAACCTTCCAAACTGACCAAAATTCAGTTGTAGATTTGTAAGACAATAATGACTAAAAGTACACATTCTAAGGACTACGTACTGAGCATAATAAATTTCAATCCCTTTTTAAAGTATACCAAAGTATCTTATAAAGTGCATCACATTAGTTAGATATCAGAAAGTACCTTGCTAGATGTGTTATTGATTTATGAATGTGTTTATCTGAAAGTTTGCTGTGCATGAGACATGCACTCCTTTTGAAGGAATTCCGTATTCCACTTCTCTGGAGTAAGTAAATGAACTTGGTGAATTACCAGTGAACAGTATGAATAGTATGGAAAACACTCTCTAAAAATTGCTTTCTATAATTTTTAATTTACATATATATATATATAAATTCATATATAAATATATTGCTTTTTTCTTTAAAAAAAGACTAGACTTACACTTATTTTTAATGCACACTATATTGCTATTCAATTATCAGTGCAATCAAAGGACCAGTGCTTCCAGAAACAGAGGACTTAAAGAAAAATAGAAAACAACCCCCCTTCAGAAATACTGGCAGCAACTACAGAGGCTCTGCACAAAGGGATCAACTGTTTCACATTTGTTCTCTTCTTCACTAACTTTTATATAAGCAGAGTACAAGAAGTGTATTCTACTAATTTCAATTACAACTTTGAAAGTCAGCCTGTCTCTTTTGAGAGTTTCATAATCCATTTGCTGATATACTACTAACAGTTACATCTGCAAATTAATCTTCAGCTTTCTAAAAGGGGAAAATATGCAAGTCATTGGAAAAAGCATGAGAAGACATAAGCAGACAAGTTCACATTCCATTTACCACAAAAAGTACAATGGGATACAAAAGGCTTTTACGAGGCTTTTCCATGCATTCTACCAGGACTGTAACACAGGACAGTCAGGTGAAAAAGGCAGCCCTCATGCCTACCATTCACAAGGCTGGAGCGATCGAAAAGCTTGGAGAGACGCATCCATTCCAGCAAAATCCCAAAATTTAACATCGTAGTCATATCCACCAGTTATCAAACGGGCACCAGAAGGATCCAGCCCCAAAGCAGAAACCTATACAGAGGGAAAAAAAAAAAAAAAAAAAAAAAGAAATTTAAGATGATACAAGATTTTTTTTTTTTCCCCCTTTAGTTCTTCAGGTGTCACCAAAATATGAAATACTACTAAAGAAAAAAAAAAAAAGGAATTCAGTGCACTAGTTTCTTCCTAAAATATATCAGTGCTATTTTGTTTTTTCATTTTCACTATATTGTATAATACCTGAGCACTTTGGAAAGAGTAGGGGAAATGGAAGTGGAAATTGAATAGACTACTGAAGAAAGCTGAGAAAAGTTAAGTTTAGTGTTTGCTTTCTAACCATTTCATTGCAGAATTTGGTCATGTTTCATTTCTATGAAGAAAACTGTGGCTTAGATTTTTCTCAAAAGCACATATAATATTTCTAGCAAGATACTGAAATGGCATTTAACATCCATCAGTTTAAGACTGCATTAGTTTATTCAAGAAATTCATGTGTGTATATACGTTGTTTAGTTAAATCTCTCTTCGAAAAAAAAGGAAAAAAATATAAAAAACCCCACAAATTTGAAAAAAGATAGTATTTTAACTAAAGCTCAAAAAAACTTACCAAAACCTTTATGTTTTATATACTAAAGTAGCTGCTTAAAGCTATGCAGAAATGCTTTCTTTGAGGAAAGAACACTTAATGCTCACTACTCTCATTTGTTATCCTCAAATCAAAGTTTGATTAAAATGGTATTTTATGTGAAAATCTTATTTTAATTCTCTATTTGAATATTTTTATTACAGTAGTGTTCCAATCACCATATCAAGAAATGACAGTAACAGAAAGCATCTCTTGGGTTAAACATCCTTTCACTTACCTTCAAAATGATTTCTTCCCAAGTGTTAATAATACAAAGTTAGCTAACAATGTACTAAATTAATTTGTAAATCAAGTAAAGGGATTAACTCTCCAAAATTAAGTCATCAACATGAGATAATGTTGAAAAGTGATGTCAAAAACAGTAAAACAAGAGTGTTTTTAGAATTACTCAAAAATACACCCAACCCGAAACATAAAAATGACTGAACAAGTTTTCATGAGAAGATAAAACTCATATGAAATTCATGCTTCATGAGAGGATGACTTTTAACCACTAGACAAAAAACAAGGTCATTCCCATATACGGGATAACCAGATGCAGAAACCCTTTCACAACAAGGAAGACAGTCTTCAACACATGAAAATAAAGTGATGATGATAATAATAATAGTAATTTTCTCAAAAGTTCTAGAAAGTGCCTGGAAAGGGATTTGAAGAGATGAGCCAGAAGACTCTGAAGGAAAAAAAAATAATCTTATACTCCACCACCAAGAACATTCAAACTTACAGAAAATCCTGGGGAGAAAAACAACCAAATGAAAAACCTGTACACAGAATAAAAAAGAAAAGCTTTCATCTCTGAGTGAAAGGTAACACCTGAGAATAATGTCATGGCCAAAGGGTATCAACACTGAATTTCTTGGGGGACAGGGGAAAGGAGAGGGAACAAGCCAATTACTTTCAGATGCCTAAACCTATACTAAAAATTCCAGATTTTAATGTACAAAAATTACAATAACTTGCACATAATTATGCTCACCTGTATGTATCTTCTTTACCTGTGTACATGAAAAGTACTGACACTCACTATGATTTAATGTAGACACACAGAAGTACCACCAAAAAACACTTGTTTCAAAGATGTATCAGTCTACTGCTGTACTTTTTTTAAAGCTTTAGCATATACACTATGTTATGGAGACTTTTAAAACTTATATAAACTGTTGAACAGTTCCCACACAAAACAGTTTAAAAAATGGAATTTAGCATGAGATACTCCCTTTCCCATGCCCAGCTGAAAGCATAATCTACCTTTTTCTCAATAAAAACACCAGTCATTAATGGAATTTATTCTTAAACTTTAAGATGAACAATTCGTTTTGCCAAAAATGAGGTTTTCTTATATGAAAGTGCATGGTCTTCTTTTGAGTTTTCTTTTTCTAGTTTCATGTAGAGAAGGTTCATTTAGGTATTCTTTATCTAATCAAATTCTGATTTACCAGTTGTCTTCTCCTTAAGGCTTACGCTGCTCCGCATGTTGATAACTCAACATACGGGTATTTCAAACATACAGTGTCATCCTACAGCCAACAGGCTGAAAAGGATACTTTTAAGAAAAGCAAAATGTTGTCAAAATGATGTGGTGTTCACAAAGCAACTGACTCATCCTTAATCTAATTGTTTTGCTCTAATTTAGAGCTTTCACTTGCAGAATTCCTATCATTTAGACAAGGTCTAAAATGTCATTCTTCTAAAGAATGCAAAGGACCATCAGATGTCCTAATCCAGTACCCCTCAAAAAAAACCTAATTTACAGAGTTACTCATAAGAATCAACATTTTTCTTTTTATTTCCCTGAATCAAATGTTTAAATGTGCTGCTTTGTGCTGTTACTAGGAATGAATGGAACTCGGCGCAGTGATTATGCCACTGTGACATACTTGATTTTCAAATGAAAGCAGTGCAACCTCTTATGTGTTTCCAAAAAAATGCCCCTTTTACCATTTAAACGCAAATTCTGAAAGCCATTCATTTAATTCATGATTTCTAACATGCAGAAAAAACGGGCATCTCCAGATTAATCATCCATTCATTTATAGACTCAAGTGTTCTACAGTAACTACTACAGGAAGGAGCAGCTGTGATGAGACATTCAAGAGCACACTGTTCAGAATACCCCTGATTATGTACTGTTTGTCATACCCACCTATGTATCTAAAGTGCCAGGATTAAAAAACGAAACATAACCCTGAAGTTTCATTGGGAACAGCAATTCCTATTACAATGTATAAGCAAGGCAACCAGGAAATTAATCAGGTTTCTGGAAAGAGTCTCCAGTTTGGGAAATCTTTTTTGAGATTTTTCAGCTGCACAGGAATACAGTCATCATCAAACCTACATTCATTAGATTGAAGAGGTACAGATGGGATACATAAGTTTAGCTGCTACAGTACATTGTATGAACATAATGAGAAGACTATTTTAAAACACCAGGGTGAAACTCTGATATCAAGATATGAAGTTGCTCCCATCCTTATATGTGTGTAATGACATGTTAAGTAGGTTCATTATTCCAACACAAAACAAAAAGATTGTCCTTCTACAGAAAAGCTGGGTATTTTCCAGTTATATATTTCTTTCACTGCATCCAGTCTAATCCAACTGTGCTATATATACCTACATAATAATTCACCTCTTCTCTAGGTGACGACAGCTGCATTCTCATGCATTCAAAATACCCCAGAAGTCTTCCAAAACTGCAACTTCGACTTTACAAACCCTTTTAGCTGGAAAGAACATGAGCTTATGCTTTAAGAAGCCATCAAAAGACTTACTGCTTTAACAGAGAAAAATAACTCAAAACATTTACATAAAGTTTGTTAGGAAATGTATTCAAGAAACATACTGCAGAAGCAATTACTGTCACATGTAAAATGGAAAACTGGTTTGCACTAGTGCACTAGTATGCAAATCCTAGTATGCATACAAATTACTATGCAAAGTTATGTGCACTGTGAGCAAAAAATCCACTCTAATTTAGTGTAATACAATGCATCTTTTACAGGTCTTAAGAGAATATTTTCCTTTTTCATGTTTATATATTTTCATATATATATATATTCACATAACACACTTGTTGCTTCTTCCTCCTCCTCCCTCTATGTATGTTTAGCACTATGATAAAACAAATGGGTAAGCCTTATCACCTCTCCATACCTCAAGACAAACCACAAAGTTTAATGTCAGATTAATGAATAAACACAAAAAAAATTATTTCTGAAAACTTATAAAAAATTTCAATATTTACTGTTAAGTCTAAATCTCCAGAAAATTCCTTTAAAATGTCTGATAAAGAAATTAGTTATTAAAAATTCAAATTTTAAAACTCAAATTATTGGTTTAATGTTTTATTTGTATATATGTGTGTGATTTAACAAGTTTATAAATAAAATAATTACTTAATATTATTGAATATTAGATTAAGTGTATGGTTATATTAATTACATAAACATAAAACAAATCCACTAGTTTTCTTAGAAATCCAGTAAATGAAAATTATACATTTCCTTAGATTGCTTAAATCCTCATTAGAAGCATTTTTCCCAAATAATTTTTTGTTTCATTTTTCTTCCCTTTCTTTCCACCCACTCCACACACCCCCCACACCCCAAAAAATAAATTCTGAGGAATGCTGTGAGTGAGAATTCTATTAACTAGCTGACAGGGATATATTAAAAAAAAAAAAAAAAAAAAAAAAAAGACATTCTATGATTATTTTCTCATTGAAGCTTAAGTCATGGCCCAAACTGAAGAGGATAAACAACAGCAGTATTTTTTTTAATGGCCAAGGAATAGGGGGAAAGGATTTGGGGAGAGAGTCAGGGTTATTCATGGCCAGAACAAAAATTCCATAAAAAAAGATCTTCAATCAAGCAGCACATAGAAGCAGTTGAACTTGTGTTGGAAGTTGAGGTTACTTAAAAATAAAAATATTTAGAACAAAGAAATGATAGCTCAGAGTTGGACAGTGGTTCTTTAAAAGAAAGTTAAGGAGCAATACGGAAGGTGAAACCTAGAAAAGATACAAAGACAAGGAAGAACAAGGTTTCAAGAAATTAAGAATGATATATAAAAGCCACTTAGAGATTCAAGGAGAATGAAGGAGACCTGTATTCAGCTACAAAGAAGTCTTAGAAGTTTCAGCAATAACATTCTCTTTGAAATCCATGACCAAATAAAGTTCTCAACTAGACCTATGCCTAGACTAGAAAGGGCTAACCTAGAAGATCTCCTCCAACAATGGCAAAGAGTATATTTAACAAAAAGGAAGAAGAAAACAAGACCACAATTGAGTCAAATAGAGCCGAGCCATGTTTTGGTTATTACAAGGAAGTGAAGAGGCAGTCCTAAAACACACTCAATTATAATTAAGAAAAGAGCTAGACTAAAATAATACATTAAGAGAAAGAATTAGCTTCATGAACTTTCATTGACAGTATGTATTTGTTAACTTATTTCATAGACTGGCTCAGTTCTAGAAAAACAAATAGTGTTGAAAATGTGTTATCACTTACTGTTTTTGTCCCATGTTGGAGTGTAATTTCATGAGAATCTGGAATTTTCTTGACAGGGTTCTAGAAAAAAAAAAAAAAAGAAAGAAAATAGTACTATGACAGAAACAAACAAAACATGCACCCAATACCACAGTATATATTAAAGAAAGAAAGGTTTCCCTCACACCAGCCGTAACCTAAGAAGGAGAAAGCACGGGGAAGTCACAAAAAAGAGTGATTCCAGATTTTTATTTTCATGGATATACCCCTAAAAATATAAGGAACAATTGTTAAAAAATTATGAGACTACCTTAACAAAGAACACAAACAGGGAAAGATTTCTTGGTTTTCCTCTTTAGCAATCATCAACATTTTCTTTGCTTCTCAATCGCCAATATCTGACAATCTTGATTTCTGATTTAGTCAATCCATCGTTATTATACAATGTCTTTTCAAATAAAAGGACCCTATGAAGTTAACAAAATTAATGAAAAAATACAGAAATTCACTACAGGAACTGTTACCTATGTAGTTTATTAAGATTGTGGACTGACTTCTGACTTCCACTTGTGCCATTATCTCCAGCTTTCATGGGTCTTCACAGCTGTCACATCAATGGCAGCCATAACATAGTTAATGTAATTCAGGGAATTTCATTTGATAGCAACATACAGGTCAAAGGTCTAAAAAAAAAAAAAAATCTAACACATCACACTAACATTTGTAACACAAATATGAAAAGAGTTAACTTACATAGAAAGAAATGTATTGGAAGTACTCAAGTTTTACTTTGATTCACAGAAGTAGCCTATCTTTTGTTATGGGTGATGGCAGTACAAATTTTGGAAGATGTTTGTTTCCTTTTTGCACTTCCATTTTTTATGGAATGTGCTTAGATAGCATAAATAGGCAGCAGCAAGGTTCTACAAAGGTCATAGGAATCGTTCTCCTCAAAATGCTGATTTGTCTAGTAGTACCTGAAGTTTCCTAACACAGACATAATTATATTTTTGATGCTTGATATCTTTATTATAATTTTCTGTTGCTTAAGTATGATTTAAAAATAATTCTTAGGCACACTTTATATTTCATGTTATACCTCTTTCCTTATCCACCTCTGCCATTTCCTTCCCTTTTTTTCCATGCTTGCCACAAAAAGTCCCTATAACATCAGGCTGATTTTCCTTCATACTCACTTTATCATGCAGTTTTACCAGCTTTATTTCTCTGATAAAACTCAAAACTTCATTATCTTTGATTTAGCCAAACCAAACCCTTCTAAAATTAATTCTTGCCACTAACAGCTCTACTAATAGCTAAGAACAACTCCCAAAACAAACGTACCATTTCTTTCCCTTTTCACACATGTATATACAGAGATAAGCCAGCAGAAGACTCATGACCAGTGCTTTCACATTCACACAGTATGCACACCCTCGATAGCCACAGGTGTTTCAAGGGGAGCTTGAGTATTAGCATGAAAATCATATATGCACCTAAGCCAGAAAATATTTATGGGACTATGGTCCATGGTAAGTCTGAAAATATATGTATTGGGTCTGGCTGACATGAAGTTACTTTTCCCCACAGCAGCCCCCATAGTGCTGTGCTTTGTATTGGCAGCTAGAAAGGTGCTGATAACACACCAGTGTTTCAGCTACTGCTGAGCAGTGCTCCAGCAGCAAGGCCTTCCAACATTCAGATTTAATACATATCCAATACATATATCCAAGTCTCTTCCAACATTGCTCCCTCACCAGTAGGCTGGGGGTGGGCAAAATCTTGGGAGAGGACACAGCCAGGACAGCTGACCCAAACTGACTGAAAGGATATTCCCTACCATATGACATCTGCTCAGCAATAAAGCGCTAAGAGAAAAGAGGAGAAGTGGGCCGGGGGGCTCATTATAATGTTTGTCTTCCGCAGCCACCACTACCATGTACTGAAGCCCTGCTTCCTGGGAAGCGGCTGGACATTGCCTGCTGATGGGAAGTAGAGAATAAATCTTTTGTTTTCCTGCAGCCTTTCCTTTTGCTTTACTAAACTGCCTTCATCTTGACCCATAAGGGGTTTTTTCCATCTTATTTTCTCTCCCACTGTGTTACCGAGGAAGGAAGTGATAGAGCAGCTTGCTGGGCACCTCGCAGCCAGCCAATGTCAAACCACCATACCGTAACAGTAAAGGTTTACAAATATCTATACATGACATTGTCAAAGCTATAGCCCACATGGTATTAACAGACACTCCCACAGACTCAGTAGTTTACAAGCTGAGAAGCAGGTGTAACCCAAAATTGCCAACTGAAGCTGTGATTATGAAAATGAGTTTATTGTTCAATTGACACTATAAAGCATCTGGACAAAGGTATAACTTTAATACAAATTAAGTTTCCCATGTCTCATGAATCCCTGTGCTATAAATTGGTATTTGCTGTTCTCCAGATGCAAAAAACTACTCGACAGCTGCTACCTGTACTTGCCATTGAAGTACATTCCATAGAAACAGAGACATGAAAAGAAACAGACATCTTCCAAGATTCATACTGCCACCACCCATAACAGAAGATATACTACTACTTCAAAAGCTTTCACAGAAACAATTTGTTGCTGTAAGGAGAAACAGCATTTTGCTCATTGTTACCTTAATCACTGCAGGGCTGCTTATTTTATATTCCAGTCCACTTACTGGAGCATTACACGGTTGCTCATTTCACGTACCTTACCACAAAGGTAGGTATTGTGTGTCTATACTGCATCAGCAGTGGATTTAATTTTGAAAGAGTATCTTAATTACTTTAAGAGTTCTTCCAATAATTTAAACAAAAAAAATAGAATTTAAAAAATGTGCTAGAACAAACTTACATGAGTTTAATTGCTAGCTCCTCCAGGTGACAATACTAAAATCCCTCTTTAATGAAAGAGTGAACCACTCATAGAAAACATTTTTGCTTACAGCACACTCATGTTGAACACTGCTTTGGCTACTTATCTTTAATGGAGAACAGTGGATAGGAATATATTCTGCCACCTGATAAATCAAGCAGCCTGAGCCCAAAATCTGGACATTTGGTGAGTGCTAGCAGTGCTACACTCTGCAGTGTCCAGGGGATGCCTGACAGTTAAAGTAACTGTTTAGACTATTCAAAACAAAAAATTAAGATGATAACGTCCAGGAACATATCTTGGCATAACATATTCCAATCACCAAAACATTTACAAAAAACCCAAGGTGAGTTATTAAAATAGAATAAGCATGAACTTCCTAAATGACTGAATATGCTATAAATACTCTAACCTGCTACAACAGATGCCTATATGCTCACAGAAAAATCAGATGTAACTACCACTTTTATTACATTCCAAAGAATAAGGAATGCCATAAAACACTTTTTCGTGCTCTCACAGGAAAATATAGTTAATACATTTTATGTCAGCTTTAAACAGCACGATCCTATGTATACTGGAATATTAGTGTAAGTCTGAAAAACCAAAAAGGTAGTTTGCCCAAAGTGTACCAGCACTTCCAGGTCTTCCCGGTTGTTGCTTGGATTTCAGCTGTTAAGTTTACACAAATTGATTTTAATATTTCAATAATGCTGGTCTAGAAAATTTGTATTGTAACTATACGAGATTAAAACTTCACAGGATTTTGTTGTTTTTTCTTTCCCCCACCCCCCTTCTTCTTAAACTGTATGAGGAAAAGACAGTATGTTAGAATACTCTTTCAGCAGAAACAAAGGAAAACCGTTTTGGTGTTGACATACCTCCTATGATTTTTACAAAAATTCACAATTCTCTGGCTTACAAAGATTAATATATATTAAATCTGAAATAATGCATACTAGGAGTTTGCAGTTTTTCTCAAAAATGGAAAGTCTTACCTTTTTTAATTTCTGCAAAGGGACATTGTAAGTCAGAAATCACATCTGCAGTTTGCAGTTATGTTTTTTCATGGAATTCCAGCCCTAGCTGACTGTTAAGTTCCTGTGCCTGACAACACTCTTCTAGTCACTGCGCCACTGCCCCTAAATACTGTGGGTTTGGTTTTTTCTTGTTCCTTTTGGGAGCTTCCTTACCCTCAAGTAATACTCAGAAAATAATGCCACTAGAAACCAAAGGCTGAAGCTAGGTCAGTCTCCCAAGACCTCTTGAGAAAAACCAAAGACAAAACCAAAAAAAAAAAAAAAAACAACAAACAAACCAATGATGCAGGTCAAATCAGACACGTGAAAGAATAGACCCAAGAAGGGAAAAACAGTTAAAAAACTGGATTTCTACATTCTGCAAAATATCCTTCAGTATCCATGGGATTGTGAACATGGGCGATAATCATCACTGGGACTTGGCAGAAGACAGAGAGATACAAGAGTTGGGAAACGAAAGGGCTGGTAAACTGAAGATTTGGCTTGGGGAGAATGTTAGGTCCTATAAAAGTAATAAAAAAAACCCCAAACAGTATCAGAGAGAGGCATTTACAACTAAAAAATACTTCAATCTTTGCCATCTGTTAGCCTTTCTAACAGACTGACCACCCAGAAGTCATCTCAGAATGACCATTAGATCCATTCACAGACTGAAACGTAGAAAAGCAAAGATTATGAAAAACAAAATTTAAGTTCCACAATGACATATTCTGATGATCTCACATTTATTTTTACACACCAGGCCCTTAGATGGGAGCTTTCCTGGGCACCCACACAAGACTACAATTTAACAGAGGAAACAATACTATTTTTTCCCTCTGTGCTTGCAATTGTCCCTAGATTCCAGTATAGAGGCTCTTGCCTTCCTTGAGGATTTCATTCATTGCCCTGGAAGAAAATGCTACCTTCCTTTTCTGGATAGCTCCTGTGTTCTTAGAGCTTTCCCAGAATGCTGACTTGCTGGAGACTTGAAGAGACTTCTCACTTGTGGGAGCAGAGCTATGGTACAGCACAAAGAAAAACTATGCAAAAGTACAAGTGGTTAAACTAAAGGTAAGCACTTTCCCTCTCTTGAGCAGAAGAGGCTGAAGTTGGCTTGGCTGCTTCTTACTTTAAATACCTTATGTCCTAGAAGACTAAAAAATGTCTTCTGCTGCAAGCATAAACACTCACACCCTGATCTTTTGGGTCTCATTTCATGCACTCAACATGGAAGACTCTGTCTGTTCACAGGCAGGAGTGAAGAGAAGGTGGCAAGAACTACACTTCACAGAGACTTCTCAGTTTCTGGTGAAACTGCAGGTTTCACAGAACAGATTTAACAGAGGTGGTCTGACACATATTATTGCTGCCTTACTAGAAGACAGATGGAATGACTGGGTTCCTAACGAACAGCAGGAATAGCTGGTGGGAGGGGGACAACAAACCCTAGCACCTAATGGTGATAGAATTACCTTCACCTACTTAAACTGCAGCAATTCAAACACCCAAATGAAGGACTCCCTGCAGAAAAACACATTTTAATCATTCAAATCCCAGGCCTTCTGTAAATTAAGAAAAAAGAAATTTCTATTTTCAAGCATTTTGTTTAAATATGTCACGTTCATGTTTACTTTTATGATTTTTTTAAAGCCTCCTCTCTTCCCCACCAAAATCACTGTATTGCATGGAAAAGCAAACACCACACTGTGAGGGGGTGAGGTTGGGGGGAGCAGGAAAATCTGAGAGCCTTTGAAAGGCTTTTGTTTTAGACATTAGCACACAGACTGACATACTGCTAAAATCTTCCTTGAGACCAGACAGTAACAATTTTCTGCATCATTCTTCTCCAACAAAGAGTTCAAAGTAATGAGTGGTTAAAAAAAAAAAAAAAAAAAAAGAAAGAAAAAAAGAGTACTCAGGAGTGACAGTAGTTAAAAGGAGAAATGTAGTGTATCCTAATAAAAATGTCCATGCTGTAAATTATGCAACATATTGAAAGAAAAAGCTTGTAAGAGATTTTAAGAATAAAACAAATCGGCAGACAAGCCATTAACAATCACAACAGAAAAGATGCAATTTCTGACATAGTAATTCCCAAAGCAGAGTTACACCACTACAAGCTCCTCAGTTTAGACAGATACAATACCCCAGAAAAGCACTGAATTGTGCAGCTAGAACAGCACCACAGAAACCCAGTCCAGCTGCTGCAGTATGTAGGCACAAAAGTATGCTACTACCAATAGCGGAAGGCTATAAACTATTTTTATTTTATAAGTTACAACAAAAAAGCAAATCATGCTTGTTGCTGTTTGCCAATTTCTGTATCTAATGTGTTCAGTTTTACAGGTCCAAGTAGTCTCTCTCAAGTTATCGCCAGAATGGTTCTCTTCCAATGGGAAAGAAGCTGCAGAAGTCCATCAGACTTCATAGGGTGACACTTGGCACAACCTCTATGTTATTGCAGTTAAGTTCAGAGCCACAAAAATGCATTTTTCCTTCCTACCTCACAACCAGTTTTGATAGTTGTCGCATCCATGTAAGTAAATGAAATCAAGCGACTATTCTATGATGATGAACAGAGATAACTGAATCTTGTTCCATTCTTCAATATTGAATTTAAAACACTACTAGAAGAAAGATAAAAGGGTGTGGGGAGGGGAGTATTTCACAGATCTGGAAGAAAACATGCCTCATTCCTCTGTTCAAACTTGAAAAACGTTTTAAGCTGTTAGGCACCCAGCTGAATTTTCCATGACAGCACTGAAAGCTCGAGACAGTAATAAGAGTTTCAATTGATTTTTTTCTGTTCCTTTTTAAACTTGTTTTGTAAACACACACTGATGTTCATGTTTTGTTCCACAAGTCACTACTCATGCACTGATTAAAACCCTATTACTTGTAAAATGGGCAGGTTTTCCAAGTCATGATTTTTTGTTACTTTCCTCCATAACTCACACTGAAAAATAAATATCTAAGATATACACTAAGGTTACACAACAGTACACGCACAGAAAGATAGAGTATGAAAAACTACAATGTAGGTGATGGGTAAGATGCTGTTTTACAGCAACAAAAAAAAGAAAAGTTTTTGTACTTACAGGAGCGCATTATCCACCAACTTGCAGGCAGAAGGAAGCATCCAGATTTGAAAGGACATTTCAACAACTTTTAATTTCCTCTCTTTTAGATGTTAGAGTTGACAGATGTATTCTGATGCAAACTTGCATGTTATTAAACTCAGTTTGGCCCATATTCATATAATCTGAGTTTCTCAATGTGATGCATCTAAATATGGAAAACACTTACTTCAGATTTCCTATACAGCCTTTAAAAAAAGAGACAAATACCTCCAGAAGAATCAGTGTATGAAAAAACTAAATCATATGGAGACCTCTCCTCTTCATGAATTATTCAGGGAGTGCTAGGCAACTAAACTCCTAACCTAGATGCCTTCACTAGGTTGGAGGAATCAGGGCCTACATGTGCATGTTCTAAAGTTTTTGCCAAAAGAAGATAAAGAAACAGAGAAGTATTATGGAAAACAGGAGGATACATGCAAACACTGATATGAATCACCTTGGCTGACATTCCTTTGGAACACTCACAATACCTGTTACTCATGGAAAAATATTGATAATATGACAAATGCAGAAAACATACAAAATTAACAAATATTGCAAGGGCCCTACAAAATACTATCTATCCCAATAAAAGTGTTACCTTTATTTTGGCTAACACTCAAAACAGCACAGAACTTATGTCTTGATTTCAAGTACAGGAAGACTACGGAGATGTTACTCTTTCCTTTATTGAGCTAAATTACATTACTCCAGGGTACATTCAAGAATTAAGGAGGTGCTTAAGTAGATGAACTTCCTTTCCAATGCCTACAAGAAGTAAATTTATTTATTCAATACAGATACAGTACTGCGTCTAGCTTCTCTCAACATCATCTAATTCACAGCCTCATGAAATTTCTTCTTATGATCTGAACCAGAGTGTTTTGTCAGGTTTAACCAGCAAGGGAAAAGACCTTAGATTAAATCTTCATTCCAACACATGACTGCCTAAAAATAATAAATCTGTAATGTTATTACAGGTCAAATACAACATACTTTATTAGATGATGGGTCAAATGGTAATTCAGAGACTGTTCCCAGACACAACAGGTAACATGAATTACACCTCTTCCCTTTCAAGCCACTTACCAGCATGCCCCCCTTTTGAAAAGACTCCAATAGCTTAACAATCTAGAAAAGGTACTGCAATTAAAAGTCTCAACATGGTTTCCCAATATCTTTTTTAGATATAAAAATCATACTGCTAAAGTACAGCAAAAGGCCTATCTCATCTGTCTCCTGGGAGACAGTTTTAGACAGATTTCAGGAGGTTACTATTTTTCACCTAGATTCTAAAATCTCATTCAGATAATTTCTGAATTTATAACAAGCCCTTAATTTATGAAGTCATAGTTCATATTAATATTTATGACCTGGGAATTGTTCTCACAATTTATACCACAGAAATTATCTTGAGGCTTTTCTAAAGCAAGTTGTAATCACTGATAAAACTGATTTAAATCTAAAATTGCCTGCACTCATTCATGTTTCCTTCGCAGTTTCCGAGACACCTATTTACTTAAACTGACCTTTTTGGTGATATTTCAGGTATCTTACATTCTGCTCACATAACTACCTACCTATTTAATCTTTATCATCTCAGTTTCAAATGTGTATAAATATTAATACTTCATATGTGCTAAAACAGTATGCACAACTGCCACATACCACCAAAAAGCACCCACACTCAGTGAAGACACAGTTTTACTAGAGCAGCAGGATATACAAAATTACTACCTACAATGAAAAAAATCACAAACATTTTCAGTCAGGCATATCCTTTAAGGTTATTCTTTAGAGCTGAATAAGAGTATTTCATTTTAATGTAGAGGAAAACTTCTATTTACTCTGGAACAGTAAAATAACACACACAACCACAGATGAGCTGACAATGAGAAAAAACAAAAGAAACATGCAACAACTTTGCTCTGAAAATTCTGCTCAGCCTGGCAGGTAACCAAAGAATAGCTTAATTCTGAAATCAGAAAGGGAAAATAATTGCGAACTTTCAACTCTTTGGAGTTTAAGTGCCAAATACTTAGTTCAGACCCAAACAGGCCTCACTTATGCATCCATCTATTTCACATCCAGCTTGATAAGAATTTCTGTACCACACAGATTCCATGTGGAACTTCTACCAGATGGAACATGGCCTAAAAGACACAAATGAATGAATCCAAGAACACAACACATGGTGCAGGACCAAACTGAACCTAACTTTCATTAATGCACCACTTTCAGCTCCTATCCAGTTCCCTTAATTATTTATATTAAATTCCCTGTAAAACATCCTTTATCTAAACTCTACAGATACTTCATCATCATCACCTTTTGCAAAACTCCAGGGGAAAAAAGAAGTGTGAAAGAGACACAGGAAGAATTCTCTCTCTTCCAAGAGAAATCATGAAAACCAAGATTGCACTAAGAATTCCAGAAGCAGTATCCTACCTTTTGATAATTACAACACTCTCATTGGTTTTCGGTCATTAAAATAGCTTTACTCTTCTCCACACTTACCTTCTGTCTTAAATAAAATTATTTATGAAGCATTTTAGAATTTAGAAACCAATACATGTACAAAGTTTAACATTTTTTGCAAAAAAATGCCTCCCCTTTACATAGTTTAAAGGTCAGTGATACTATTTAGCCTTTGTCATGCACAGGGCAAAAGGCAGTTGTAGTTACACACACATCTATGGACATACATTAAAATAATATATGCAGCAGAGTAGGTATTACTGTTTCGTCTGCAAGTTTCATAAGCAGTGGAATTAAGTCCATCAGCAACGCTATACTCTTAATTTTGGACTCATCAAAACTTGAAAAACCAACGCAACCAACAGAGGTTCAATATATGGCATTGCTGTCTAAAACAGACACGAAGATTACTACAACTGAAATAAAATGCATTTTTCCTCTTGTCAAAAGAGCCTGATGATCACTTTAAGACTAGTGATCATGTTAGCATAGAATTTGATAAACATCAAGGCAATACAAGAACCTCTATACCAGTATAAGAATGAAACCTTGTTAGTGAGCTATCTTTGTTAAATTGTACACGTTCTAATGACCAAAATTAAAGCAATACACCATTGGTGTAGACCAAGCCTTAACCTTTGACTTTGTGCAATTTATTTCATTCCCACATATCCCAGTTTCCTCATCTGAAAAATTTGAATAAATAATATTTATCGTAAGGAATCTGCTACAAGGTTTTACTCAAATTCCTAAGGGATCTTGTTATTCTTAGCAAACACACTACAGTCAGCAAAACTAAACAATCACATCTCTAGAGAGAGTTGTCCACAGACTACGCTTTTCAACAGTTCACCAACTGTGATTGTAAAAAGGTGTTCACACAAATGTTTACTCCAGGATCTTGAGAGACACAAAGTTACGCATACCATCCCACTTAGTGACAAATATTCTAGTTGTCTAATTAGGATAAGAAATTAAAACTGTGAAGGGGGTGGAATTCATCAGCTAGTCATGCAAAGATGATCTACAACCACAGGGTGAAGGTAGGGCAGGTGGGGGTTAAAAATTACAGCATGTCTAAGTTACTGCAGGAAGGAAGGACAATTTCCTATCTAGCTCCCACAGCTGGTTCCAATTCTATTACTGTTTCGATTACTAATTCTCCCATGCCACCCATAAATTACCTTCAAAACATTAACATTTAAGCTGTCTTATAGCAGCACAATTTTATGTAATGTGACTTTAACTATGCATCTGGAAAGAGGAAAAGATACATTTATATTGTACACATGAGGTCCATGCTTGGAAAAAACACACCTTTATAAACTCTTCAGTCAGGTATATTCCTTTAACTAAAGCTTACGCCAAAAGAAGGTAGTGTGTTATGGCGAGATGATGTATCTCATACTGTTAAAACTGTTGTAATACCCAATGACACAACAAATTAATTTTCAAAATGTGCAGGGCAAACAGCAAACACTAGGTTAAAAACTACAGCCAGCGTTAATATCTTGGTTTCACTTTTAATCATAAACCTCATAATTTTTAAATTGTTCCCAAGCATTATAAAACATGCTTATTTTATATGCATTATGTATGTCTTACTATAGTATCTACAAATGTTGAGACCCCTTCAGCAAACCATATCAAAAACCTGACATCTACAAATGTGATGTAGTCTGAAAATTCCAAATTATTACAACTAAACAGAGTACTGCTGATTTCTACACAGCAATTAAACAACTACTATTCAGTGTTGCTCAGCTGTGGATTATACAAGAACAGAGGAAAGACCTCAACACATTTTGCAGTGGAATGATGCCCACATCAAATCCAACACTTATTATAGTCATCCCTCAAGGGGTCTGAGGTATAAAAGCATACAGAAGCAAGGCTTTCACTTTTTTACTCAGGCTAAGATAAAGATCCATTGTCTAGACAATACACAAAATTTCAGCTGGGTGCATGGAGAAAGACGACAAAAACTGAAGAACATCATACTTACTGAAATACCTAACTTCACAGATTTTTTACTGATATTATGCTAAGAGCTTGTATATTTCTGTTATTCAGTAACTGTTAGAAAATGCAGAACATTAGATACATTCTATGAGGATCTTTCCTTAATTATTCTATAGGCTTACTGACTTTGTCCACAAGGATCTACTCCATACTATACAAAGATTACTTAAACTACCAAAAAAGTCTTCCTTTTACAACCTAAAATTTCAGTTCTGATTATATGATTCAAATTAAGGCACTATTACTCATGAACATAGTAACCTTGTTAATCTAGCTGAGATGGATTAACAGCAACATTCATGTTCAACTTGGTCATGACAGTTAATGTATTTTTAATACACACTTACATAGTACAAATTTGACAATTTTGGATGTTCAAAACGTTCTATGATTACTTACTTTTGGAGTCAAGAAAGAAAAACATAGTCCATAGATAGAAGGAACTCCGGATTTCAGACTGCCTATCTACTACATGATTTTCAGCAAGACAACTGCTTGCGTGTCTACATATCACAACTTTAAATGAGATAAGTCCCATCTTGCAGGTGTGCTGCGATGATACATTAACAAGAACAGTAGATCTGTTCGCACATTTGAGCTGCTCAGATTCTACCAAGCCAAAAGCCATTATTAATGTCTATTATTAATACAGAATTACAGAATCGTTTGGGTTGGAAGGGACCTTTAAAGACCACCTAGTCCAGGCACCCCACAATCAGCAGGGACATCTTCAGCTAGATCACGTTAATCAAAGCCTCATCCACCCTGACCTTGAATGTTTCCAGGGATGAGGCATCAACAACCTCTCTGGGCAACCTGTTCCAGGGTTTCACTATACTCATCCTAACAACAACAAATAAAAATTGTCTTCTTAACATCTGGTCTTAATCTACCCTCTTTTAGTTTCAAACCATGACCCCTTGTTCTGTCACTACAGGCCCTACTAAAAAGTCTGTCCCCAGCTTTCTCATAAGCCCCCTTTAAGAACTGAAAGGCTGCAGTAAGGTCTCCCCAGAGCCACCTTTTCTCCAGGCTGAACGACCCCAACTCTCAGCCTCTTCTCACAGGAGAGGTGCTCCAGCCCTGTGATCATCTTTGTGTCCCTCCTGTGGACCCACTCCAACAGGTCCGAGTCTTCCCTGCGCTGAGGGCTGCAGAGCTGGATGCAGTACCCCTGTGGGGTCCCACCAGAGCGGAGCAGAGGGGCACAGTCACCTCCCTCGCCCTGCTGGCCACGCTGCCTTTGGTGCAGCCCAGGGTACGGTCGGCTTTCTGGGCTGCGAGTGGGCATTGCTGGGCCACGTCCAGCTTTTCACCCACTAGTAACCCCCAGTCCTTCCCTACAGGACTGCCCCAGCCTGTACTGATGACCAGGGTTGCCCCAGCCCAAGTGTGGGACCTTGCACTTGGCCTTGTTGAACCTCATGAGGTTCCCATGGGCCCATTTCTCAAGCCTGTCCCCCTGAAAGGTATTTGATCCCTCAGATACATCATACTTCGAGGTACCCTAAGTCACTTACAAGCTCATTTAACAAAGTTAAAACAAACAAACCAAACAAAAAAACCCAACCAAACAAACAAAAAAAAAGCCCACACCAGAAAAAGAGCTTTCTGTGTAATGCTCATATTAGAAGTGAAATCTTGCAATTGTTGAGAAAATAGATCTGTGGTATTTCATATCTCCTGTTGACTGACTGGTGACGTTACCAGGGAATGCATGATTCTGTAACTACTGCTTCCATAAATAAGCAAGCTAAAAAAAAAACTCCAGCAGACCTTCCCCTGTTATGCATAGGTCCAACTTTCTACTCTATCAAAAGAGAAACAAAGGTATAAAATAAGCCAAGAATGAGCATGAGAGAAGCAGAGAGCTTATAAACACTTACTGACTTTCCACAGGAAAAGCTGAAGTGGTGGGAAGGAATGTATAACCCATAAAGTAATCTGAATCAAATGCAGTCCAAGAATTTTTGCTCAGATTTGTTCAAATTCCCTGCCACGGACGTTTTCCAGACAACTAATACGGAAGCCAAAACAAGGATTCCTAATTTTGCATAGTTTGCTGAGCTTGGGCAGAATTTAACTCACATTTTGTTCTGTAGGCCTGAATTCTTCATATTGGCCTCGTGTTTGATATCCACCTTGGTCCATGATCCATGAAGTGATATGCTTTAGTATTTCAGCACCATTACTCTGTTTACAGATAAAGTGCAAAGTGCAGATCACTTGAAGGCACTTTTCTTTATGTGTTTGCTTTTTAATTTCACCTTGACTTCTGAAATACATTCAGACACTCTGGATTCTCACTTCACCTGGCTGCCACAGGTAATATCCAATCTGAGACAGCAAAAATGGACCTCTGAATAGAGAATGGTGGCATCCTCTTGTCTTCAGGTTTCTCTCATGAGATCCTGACAATCCACTACAGACAGGGAGAAACATCTCCCAGAATACTCTATTTAGGTGAAGCCTCCCTTCATAAACCAATTATTTCAGAGCCCACTGTATAGGGCAATTATTAAAATGGGAAAACCCTGACAGTGATGGTAACCCACTCCTACCTGTGAACCACTTGCCCCTGGAATTTCAGAGTAATACCAAAATAACAAAACAGAGAAAGCAAAAGAATCCTCCTCTTAAAACACAGTCATCAGTTTCACACAAACATGTACAAAAATTATTAAACCCTACCATAAGCTCTTTACGTACTCTCAAATCCTCGCAGCGTGGAACACAGGTGAGGGAACAAACTAGCAAGAGTGAGCAAATGCATATAAATAGATTTTTGCAGTTGGCTGTGGGTATCAAGAGCTTAAAAGTATCTATTAATACTGAGGCACAGGGTAGATACACATTGCACTGTCAACATTTTGCACAATAGGGGAATGGGGGAGTTCCGGCTAAGACACTAGATTTTTTTTAAAAAAAGCTTAGATATCTGCTCTGAGGTGACAATTACTGTTCAAGTGATAGGCTTGTTTACAAACTTGCACTTAAAGAACTTGAAGAACTCAAATAACCCATAAGCCACATTGTGAACTGCATGCAATTTAACCTATCTACCCCAGTGAAAGACGTGAGATGACCTCCTCAGAACTTGTAATTACAAGAAGGTATCATATGTTAAGCCTAACGTTTACACAGTAAGCCCTTCTCACTGTAAAAGTGCCAAGCTGAGAGATTATTGTCAGTGTGCCTCCGAGCTTCTCCTCCATGCCTTTTCAGCAAAAACAATGGCATAGAGCTAAGTCAGGCAGTGTATTATCAGCAGTTACCACACAGTGTTTTCAAAATGCCTAAGAAATACGGAGCTAGGTTGTTTTCTTTGATGAGAGATGCATGGTTACAGATTGATGATAAATTAAATATTATTTACTCATTTCAAATAAAAATATTCTGCACACTTAGGTGTTTGGATTTTTATATTGGCTCCTGGCCTGCAAGGCATATATCCTAACAAAGAAAGCCTAAAACTACCAAGAATCTTTCTTTTAGATTAACTGTGCCTCAATCACTCACAATTTAACTGCAAAAACTGCAATACATAAAACAGCTTTGAACCAAAATCAGTTATTAGCAACTTCTCCTACTCAAATCAGTTCTGAAAGCGAGCCAACTGCACTAACGGTTATGCAACCATCAGAGAAAACATAGCTTAAAGATACTTTCTTCCTTATATATACATTAGGTTTAAAATGCACCAAAGAAAAATTGTATCACTAACTACTATTCCAAAAAGGTGAACAAACAGGAAGTGCCAGCGGTTGCCTCCTTCTTACTATACTCAGAAAGCAAGTAGGTTTGATACATACATAACCACCAGAAGGAAACATGAATCTTTGCAGTTCTGCGTTGTCATTATTTTTTCTCTCCATACGTTTCAGACTAATGCTTAAAAGTAATACCAACTCTTCTTCTGACACTTCCCTCCCTCACAAACAGCACAAGATCCACACACTCACTGTTCTTACCCCACTGACTCACTGTACTGTTAATTTTTTTTTCATATTATTGATTCTTACTTGCCTAATTCACTTCTGTATCATTTAACTGTTGTGTGTGATCTGTATTATGCAAGGTCTGCTATCACAAATCTAACTGTATACAGTACTTTAAGATGCAGACAGACACAGAATTTTCTCCTGAATCAGCCAGACAGGTTAGGTAATTTCTATGAGCTACCCACTTCAACTTGGTCGCAGAGTCCATCATGAGGTTACTCCCTAAAAGCATCAGACAGGGTTGCAGCTTCCATTACTTCGTATAGTATGACACAACTCCCAAGAGGTGAGCTAATGCAAACTGCATTAAACTACACAGAATTAGACTACAGCTGACAACTATTATTTTTTGACAGGACAGAACTAGTTTTCATAACTATCGTGTGATTTGGGCAGATGCTAATTTAAAATAGCATTATAAATAGTATAGTTATAACTAATTTAGACGTAGTGACATTCATCTTACTCTGGGGAGTTAATAATTTTGCTGAAAATGCAGTGAATTAGTTGACTACCGTTCATTCTGTATTCAAACACTGATTGCAGTTTCTTATTTGCACTATAAGACTTTGGAAAATCACATAAAACTACCATTGAGCTTTCTCAAAAATTCACTGCCTATTCAATATATTGTAATTGTCTTCCCTACAAAAAATATTTTATAGGCAGCAACTGGACTAAGCCTGGTACTAATTAAAATTGTATCTGTTAAATGCAGGAACTTTATTACTATTACTTACAAGCTTGCACTATGACAATAAAAATATAAGCATTTACCTGATATTTTAAAAACCTATTTGTCAGAGATTCCTTTTCGGAAAGGAGAAATGTGACATGGTAGAGATAGCACTGAAATATGACAGCAGAGGTAGGGATACAAACAAGAGGGGGACACAGAAGACCAACAGGATGCCTGATACCTACAAGGCACTGTAGGAAGAAATACCAATTATGACATACCACAGGTCTGTTGCAAAGAAAAAACAAAACCAACCTCAAAAGCCCCAAAACAACTGGCTGCCCTCACCAAAGAAACGGCCACGTAAGGCACCATTTAATCACAGAACAGAACAACTCTGACTGTGAAAAGGAAGGTAATAAATTCCAGGCTAAAACAAATGAAATCATTAGAACAAGTTACTATATCATTGACAGAAAAGATCCATGCCAGAATTTTTACACTGTTTTCTACTGAGGTATACTGAGAGGTTTACTCTGGCACCATTATTTCTGTAATTTAATTTTGGATAATACACACATTTCTACCCACTGAAATCAGTCACAAAACTACTGCACACTTCTACATGACCCAACATTTCACCTCGTGCACCTGCACACCAACGTATATCACCTAAATGAGGTAGGGAAAACCTGAGGAAAAGTAAACATACAAAGAATACATAAATGATATAAAAAAGCAGCTAGTTTACATCTTGTCCAGAATTTTAGTATTTTCCACAGGAAAAGTTAATGGATTTAAAAACATATGTACTTTTTAGATGATCTTAAGATACAGAATGCTCAAAGACCAAGACTTAAAACTGTAGAATAAGAAAGGGTTATCTTTAAAATTATTTGGCATTCTGTGTCACAGAGGTCTTGTGAAATAGGTACGTGCAGTTTGCAGACACTGAGGGTGATTAAGCTTATTTTTTCTTCTAAATTTCCATTCCTGATATTTTCAGTACTTGGCAGAAAAAGGTGATAATACAATGAATGTATTTGAAAAAGGAATGTCACGGAAAAGTGTGTTTATTTTTGTATTTAAGACAAAAGCCATTATGTCATGACATTCTCTTTGCAAAGAAACATTAACTGACTCTTTGTACTGAAAAAGGTTACCAATCTGGTAGCACCGAAAGCCAGCTGATCTCTACAGATGTGGTTACAGCCTGGTATGTTAAGTTTGCTTTCTTTGCAGAGAAACAGTGTTCCAAGACATCTTAAGTAATAGGTTGGACAGAAAAAGGCAGATAAATCTCTATAAATCCAGTTGATGCACAAAACTTGTTAAACTATTGACCTGAGAAAGAAACAGTAATTATCCTAACAGCCATGATTCCTCTCAACTCCATCTATATTTTAAGTGAAGCCTAGCAAGTTCTTGATATATATATAGATCTACATTACATCGTATCTTGAGCAAAATGCTGAAAGACTCTAGTCTAAAAATTGGCTGAAGAATTGTTTCAAGTGCCATAATTGTTGCCATTCAGATGTAGTTCAAAAGTTTAAGAATTAATCACTGTTTTCCCCTTCTACTTAGAATATTCAAAATATGAAGAATGAAAGTACACCTTTCAAAATATGGCAAATTCATCTCGAAGACTAACGCTGACATGATTTGCCTTTTCAACTGAACTGCCTGCATCAGTCATCACATTTATAGTTTATTTTTTGAATGAAATCTGATATTTTACTCTTAATTTGGCTCTTTCGGTCCTGTCAACCCAGCAATTTTACAAAATTTCCTTTGCCTACACATGTGTAGTACAACCGCAGTATCTGCAAGCAAGACATTTATTCAACCTGCAGTAAAGGCAGACTTCCAAGTAGACCCTGCAATGAAGGCTCAATAACACCCAGAAAACACGTCACCCATTTTTGGTGGCTGTCTTTGGAGGCAATGACTAACAGCAAAATAAGCTGGCAACCTCTGCATTTTCCAAGAAAGCTGAAGTCTTTTATTACTTTAATTTCTGCTATTTCAAAACAGGCATGAACCAGCACAGTTCTACACTGAGGGGTCAAGGAGGCTTTAAGTCCTTCTAATTAACTTTGACTAATAAGAAAATAACAAGTCACGGAACACAGCAGAAGCGTACTGCCTACAGACTCCTTTTTACTGTGCTTGCATTTGTCCTGTGACAAGATTTTGCTTGCTCTGAAACTCTGGAGAATCAGCATTATAATTGTTTTTCACAAGACACAACAGGTAAAACTGAATATGATGAAAAAGTCTTAGTCACCTGGTTAAACTTTGGAAAATAAGGGTGTCCTTGCCCAGCCCATGTTCCTCTGTTTTCTAATGTAGCACTGGATAAGATGTAGTCTGTGGGCCTGATCCATTTTACATGTGATCAATACAAAGTCACACACACGACATTACGTATGTGCTTGTTATCACAGAGACTGACTACATTTTGGTGACAGCACAGATTTTTCTTTCTATTACAAGGAAAGGTCTAAAGAATGAAGTACTTCAATATGCAGAACGTGTATGGTCTAACTCAATCAACAGATCTTTCATGCTTTGTTTAATAAATTGAAATAAAAAGAAATTTGACATGGGAAGTCTCTTGTTAAAAATTCAGGTCTATTTCCAACTCCTTTTAAAGATGTAAGCTGATGCATATATGTAACTTCTCCATCCTCCAATTAATAACTGATCTTCCAAAGCTGACAATCCCATTTTTCTAACAGGAGGGGAAAAAACCCCAAAACTGTAACACCAAGAAGTATTTTAATTTTTCTTTGTTTCCCTCTTTAAATAAGTATTAAGACCTATGGTTTAGCTATACCACCTGATAGGAACAGAACAGCTAACTCAAGTTAGAAGAGGCAGCCACTAATATAAAAATTATCATAATTCATAGGACATTGCATCTCTAATAAAGGTTCTCAGCTCTTTCTGACACCTGAATTAATCTACAAACACATACCATACAGTAAGTGATAGGGAAGTATCATCTATATTATTTGTGAAATCCTTGACTTAAAAAAAACAAGCTAAACTTTCTAGCATTTCCATGCAAACAACTCACATATTAGTGAGAACTCTAGCTTCTGCTTTCATTCCAGATATGATTTGAATTATTTTAACTCTTCAAAACTTTTTTCCATGACAAAAATTTTAGTCATACATAGAAAAATAAGTTCTATTTTAATTTCTATAGATCTTTCAGAATTTATTTTCAGCATTCATACCCATTATTATATGAAAGATGACCTATAGGCCTCTGTACTGTAAAAGCGCCACCGTGATTGAGTCCAACCCTTATTTAAGACCTTGTGTTTCACCACACGAGAATGTACATGCGCTTACTGGAATGAATTCCATGCATCTAAATAATCCCAATCAAAATCTTTACATAGTACTATTTGCTCTAAAAACTAGCTCCAAGCTGGTTGCTAAAGAGAGCTGCAGAAAACACGCAAGACAAACAGAAGTTCCAGGAAAGCTGGTACATCTAAGATGTTTTCACTGCCCCCTAGTGCAATTTTGGCGAAGTTAAAAAAGAAAAAAACCCAACAAAACCAACTGATGTTAGCTGTCAATATTTGGGTTGAGGTGATTCTTTGATACAAAGAAAAAGAAAATATTTTTAAGTTAAACACTGGCTGCACCTCATGTGGACAAACTCACACTTGTGTGTCAGCTAGGTAACCCATGCATAAACTCCAATGCAGACAAAACAGCAGAGAACAACCAACGTGCCCATGTCCCTGCAGCACCTCCCTTGGAGGCTAGCCTGTGCAGAGCTCGGTGCTGTCCCAAGCTGCCCAGAATGCAGAGCGTTTATTTTGGGAGTCCATCACTGCCCTCACAAACTGCTCAGTTCCATGAGCTCCTGTTTGCACCCTGAGAGGACATTTTGCTGCAGAATATCAAACATTTGATTTACTGAACACTTACTAGTAAATTCGTTAAGCCTGGAAATAAACATGGAAGTCAAATCATCTCTCTCCAAGTAGCAAATTACGTTTTGTCTCTGTCTTCTGTCTCATCTACAGTGTAAAAGCAAATACACAATGTTGGTAGTTACACTGATGATGCATACTCGGACCTGCTTACAAAACTGGAAATCTATGCCTGTAATCCCACTATAGTCAAGACAAGCATTTACATGGAAAAGAACCTCATCCTCCAACCTTAAATAATGAACCTGAGCTGCACAAGACAGCTATTCATTAGCTATTTGCATTAAGCCCTGTTTTAGAAAACTGAACAGAAAGCTCCTTATTCCTAATGCAAAAAGGGCCTGTCTAAACTATTACATTTGGTGGGGGGGAAGTAAAGGTTACATTATTTACTGCCTTTTTGCTATTCTTGCAACATGATGCTTGTGATACAAAAATAACTTTTACTTTACAGAAGTTTTACTTGAAAACAAAACACTACATCTAACTCACCTGAATTTTTAAACTACATTAGGGTCCTCATAGAAATAGATATAAGATCTTAATAAAGGCTTCTTTTTCACTTTTCTTCTATCTTACCTTTCCTTCTACCTTACCTTTCATTAAGTAGGTATTCTTTGAGACATTTCAAAAAGTTTTTCTACAAAAAACAGATCTAACATTGGTAATTTTCAAAATTAAAATACCTCTAGTAGAATAATGCAATAAATAGTTTACAAAAAAGCAACAAGTACGCTCACTGGAATTCAACTGGGAGATTTAAAGATATTTCAATATCCTCAGGACTGGAACGTGAAAAGGGATGGTTAAGAAAAATTCATATGAATGATTCTTTATGATTCTTCAGTTCCTTTAGAGAAAGTGATCCTTTTGGTTTTTGAAAAGACTTCAGGAAAAAATTGTAACATACACCCGTAACATTTGGTTCTATGAACATTTATCAATCTTTAGTTACAACGATGTGTAGAACAAACATTTATAAATAGTAGACAAGGTAACTCAGCAAAATACTATTCAAGATTTTAATAAGAAAATAATTGTGTTAGGTATTAAAATCCAAAAAAAGATAAGCAGCAGTAAAGGAAGTTCACTATGATTGTTGTGCAATCTGGACAGTGTTAGCAACAGGTACATACAGGCCCTATATACTACTAAGTGCCCACCTGCAAATAAGAGATACCATTGCAGCAGTTGTAAAACATTACATGTGGTAGTCTCACATTCATAAAAATCCAAAGCCATCTTTCAAACAAACAGGAGACATTCCAAAAGTCAACAAAATTGCTCTCCAAGGATACCATTGGAGCAGCCTGAAGTTCCAACAGTTTGACATAAATCTTTTGTTAATCAAAAATCCTGTGAAGACTTGTTTTGGAAAGGAAATATAACTGCATGTCACCTACACTCTTCCTTCAAATATAGCCCTTTAAATTATTTTATCATCCCCACCATAAATATTTCATATACTTGTTATCATCCACTTTATCTTCCTCTTCATTCAAGCAACAGTTCTCTATACCTGGTTTTCTCATTGTTCTGTTTAGAGCATAAACAGCTTTTTGAAAAAGATAACATTCACTTGACAGATACGAAGAAAACCTGCTGTCTTCCATTTATATATTCCATACTGATACCAACAGTGTTGAATAATTTTCGTGTCACTGTTAGCTCCCTTTCCAAATTCAGAAATATTTTATGTATTCTAACACTGATAGAGACAATATGCTATTTTGCTTATGAAATTCCATTTGAAATGTGTTGCAATTGCCAAAAAAAGCATCATGTAACAAGGTAACTAGTTACCACTTTCTTTTGACTGTGTAAGCATTTCAGGTTCTCAAAGAATAAATTAATCTCGGTCTCTTCACCTCTAAAGATCCCAACTTCTACTGGAAGTAAAGAAAGTAGTATTTAGGATCAGATGTTCGTAAAGAAAGTAGTATTTAGGATCAGATGTTCATAAACCAGGGGTCCTCAAACTACGGCCCGCAGGCTGGATACATCCCCCCAGGGTCCTCAATCTGGCCCCCCGTATTTACAGAACCCCCCGACGGGGGTTGGGGGGGAAACCAAGCAGCCGCAGATGGCTGCCTGCCACTGCATCCGCATGCTGGCCCCTGTTTAAACAGTTTGAGGACCCCTGTTCATAAACCATTGCATGCATGGAATTTCCTAACATCTCCTACTACAAATTCTTGTTAAATAACACTGTATTGAAAGTACCGTCTTGTGACCGAGATACACACATTGAGTATGTGTTTAGAAAGAGTTAGAATTTTTTTTCTTAAGAGTTAGGTCACAGAATTGTACAGCCTCAAAGTTACCCATGCCTCAGACATACCTGGCAGAAAAACAACAAAAATCCACTCTCCCTCTAAGAACAGTAGAGGGCATAGCTTCCATAAAATCTTCTGGCTCTAAAGAAACCAAGGGGTCTCAGGACAGACAAGCATGAAGACCCCACAATTCAAGCGTGGGAGCTCCACAGCCACAGTGTATTTGGCTCAGAGATGAAGATCGCTTTGCATCACTCTTAGCAGTTCTCTTTCCAAATACAGAAGCTGTACCTGCAGCTCCTAAAGCAGCTTTCCACAGGCTCCATCACATCAGGCTGACCTGATAAAGCATCTCTAAAGGAACTAGAAAAAACAGGACATAAGAAGATCTCTAATCTTTGTTTCAAAGGACAGTAGTAACAATAAGTATGTTCTATATCACATTTTATTCAATATTACTAAAGTCACCTCTCAAATTTGTAAGTACCTTGCAGTAAAACATGTATATACATGTTGGAAGAAGGGCTCGCCGGAGTCAAGAAGACGCTCAATATGAGTTATGCATCTTGCTCAACTTTATTAGTTTCTAACACTACTTATATAGAACTGATACACATGCATATTCGTAAAGCAGAAATATAACTAGTTAGTAGTCTTTAAACACGCGCGGTTTCACACCCCTAATTATCATGACTAAAATAAGCATTCTATCCACATAGCTAATTGTGTTGCTGTGCTTCAGCCTTGTAGTTTGTTACTCCCTATTTTCCCATACGGGTCCCCATCTTTCTTGGCCCTGCACCTGCTTTCCCAGCAGCTGCAGCTTGTTACAGCCACGGCCTGTTGGCACAACATAATTACTTGGTCTCAGGATTCAAGAATAGCTCAAGGCTACCTTCTTGTTAACTTCCGCACAGCAACTTCAGTACAATTCTGATTACAGGCCTATTCTAATACCAGGCCTGGATTGTGCAGATCTTCAGAGATTCTAAGGCCACGCTTCTGCAGCCATTCTTCTACATATACATACGTATATATGCCTACTGATACCTTCACAAATTATTTCTAGAAACAAACTCATAGGATTAAGTATCCATATGTAGAGGGAACATTCTAAAACTTCTCATATTACTAATTAAAACGATATCATGTCACCAAAAAAGCATGGTGTGATTTATAGCAGAGAAGTCTTGGCCTTACCATGCTCTGCAGGATTGATAAATAGATAGTGTAAATACATTCATTTTCTCTGGGTGCAACTGCAAACCACAAACCCTGGAGCATCAGGTTGGAAGAGGAGAGGAGCAAGTTCCCCATGCCTTTTTATGAAAGGCAAACATTCCCTAAGGGAATGACCCTGTTAGCTTCCTCTTCTACATTGTCCATATGATGCTCTCAAGTCTCTTATGTTAAGTATTCATCCCCTTCCAGCTTCTAACTGACTCTCTCACATTGAACTTCGTTATAAAAAATTTAGAGGTTGATTTTGTTTTCTTTCAATTTTTGCCAAGCTTGAAAATCCTTTCAAACTTGCTTTTGAGATAATCTTTCTCAGTCTTTGCAACACCAGTAACAACATCAATGATCCTTAACAAAAATTTTATTACTTGTTCCAAGTTTAATACAAGATATATTTTCCTGATTTTTACAGCAGAAATACTGTCATGACTTAAGAACATACTATGCATATATATGACAAAAGTATTTTCCTCCTGATTATTTGGGAAGGTAACACAAAAGGAAATGTAAAGCAACGGTAATTGCTACTTATTTTTCATCAACCAATCAATGACCGGAAGTAGTTCAAAAGTAATGCCTCTGACGCTCAAACCCATACTTTTCTGTCACTATTGCACACACAAAAATTGCTTTGTTCAGCTTACTTCACTTTTTCTTTTTTAGACAAGATGAAACATGACTGGGTAAGTAAGACTCAGCAGTTACCAGGATAGACAATCCTTAGCCTAAAATGTTGTAACTCCTTAATACAACTACAAATTCCCATAACATTTATTTATTTTTACACCAGCATGATTTTTAGCCTGGTACCATAGCCAAATTCTAACTGAAGCAATTACAGGCTACTTGAATTCTCCATGTATATCATCATGAAATGGCTTTCTTCCTTTCTGTGCAAACGAGTGTTCCTGGTATGTCCTGTTAAGCTTCTGCAAAAATTTAATAAGTGTCTCAAAATAATTTTAAAACTTGGAATATGGCTACACTATCATTTTGGAAATATGCCAAAATCTGAGTACAGCCTTGAGGAGGCCCAAGGCTGTACTTGTTTCAGGGACATAATTACAACATGATTAGTATCCCTTTGGAACTGCAAGGAGAAACGATTCTTCTTTAGAGTAGAGAACTAACTGCAGCTAAGGTCCAGACAGAAGATAAAGCCTTGCAAGTGCATCTGGCAAATTCTTCCAACAACCACTCCTATACGTGTTGCTTCAAGTGAGGAAAAGTGTCACAAGACGCTAGGACTCTGTTAAGTTCTGTTAAAGATCTCAGCACATTTTCTAATGACATGTAGAAAAGAACATTAATAAATACACTGTTACTAATGTATTTTAATAGGTGTCATCCATTACCTTGAAAAATGCTTATGTCCTAGATTTAAAGCTGTCCACCTACCAGCTCTGACATGACTGCTTTGACTAGAGTCCTGTCCCCCTCCAACCAGATTTTGTTCTGGTTGCACAAGCACCCAGTCCATCCTCCCAAGGCAAAAAAGTTGGAAAAGACTACTCATCTCCCAACCTCAAAATTTACCACATTAAATACTGCCCTTGTTAAGAATCTGCTTTCTGAAAAACAAGCCATTTTCTCTTTTAAAACATCCCTGCTTGGAAACAAAGATTTTCTTGAAGTTTTCCACAAAGGCGTACTTTTTGGCATAGAAAACAAACCTGAAAAGCTTCAGACTACAAGAGACACTGCCTCCTCACTCCCCCTCGCAGTTTACAACTGTGGAAAAAAAACAGCACTGGAAATCCAACAAGGTTTTTACACCATTAGGACAAAGAGCACTACAGAAAAGCACAGATCACAACTCAGACAACTCTTATTTTCCTTACTCCCCAAATTAATGCAAGTCTTTCATGTAAAAAGGAAAACTATAATGACAGGAAAATATCAGAGGGAATTGATACCAAGTGTACCTACTGTCCTTAAAATATACTCAATATAGCAGTATTCCTTACACTACTACAAAACAAGCACTGCAAAGTATCTATGTAAGTACTTATAAGCATATTGTGCCTTGCTAAGAACCAACACTTCTGGCATAAATTTTACTAAATTAAGTTATTATATTTTAAAGGTAACTACCATCAGTATTACCACAGAATTTAAACACAGAAAAACGCTTTACAACAACTATTACAAAGACTTCAGTATATAAACTGAACTTACATAAATTCAGAGAAAAAAGTAACTCAAGTCAGATTCTACGTAATGCAATATCTATGTTTCTTGTCAAAAATTTATGTTCATTTTGTAGCACATGTAAATGTAAATTACAGAAACATGTAATGCGTAAACTAATAGTGCTGATTAAAAACATTCAGCAACTGCTGTTATTCTATTTCCTGTAAAGATGCCAATGAAGTATGAAAAATTCCCATCAAAGATAATAACCACAGCTACCCCTTCCACCTGACAATTATTCAGTAAATAATTATCAGCAAAATACCCAATATGAGCTAGGCAATCCTAGACTCAAAAGATGCTAACCTCATTGCAAGCAATTGTGACAAATGACAGTCTCTCACAAGAAAGCAAAACCAACTGAACAACCAGGGATGGAAAAACAATGCTCCTATACTAAAAATCACATCTAAAGTCAGGCTTGAGAGACTGTAGCAAGGTACCATGGCAAAGCCAGCATTTTGATGCATTTCATCTGCTATACAAAGTTCTCAAGACTTCAGATTACAGAACTGCAACTCATACATAACAAAGAAAAAAATATTTCCTTCATGGTCAGAAATATAGATGTTTGTGTTTTAGAGTTACTTCAGCAGAAAAATATGCTAACAGAAGGGAGACACTCTCACAGTACATCTGGAAACAAAACAAAAGAATTTTTCAATGGAGCTTTCCGTTTCTCCTCTCCCAGTTCTGCCCCCATGCGTACCAACCACAGCCTGATGTACAAGCAAGAAAAAGGAATCATGGAGTTCTTGTAATTGCAACACCTGCCTTCCTTGGGGCTCACAGGATCACACTGTGATCACCAATCGATCAACAGGAAATCAGGAAAGCACAGCTGCTTCCTGATTCCCTTCACAGGAAAGAAAATAACTGAGTTCATGAGCAACAGTAACAGGAGGCTCTAGACCCCAAAGGCCTCTGGCATCCACACTGACACAGAATCTTCCCGGTTATAAATTAACTGTTTAGACTGAAAACCCAGAAGTCTCGTATTTCTGCTGCTCTGCTTATTCTCAACCAAATCTATTCTAGACTGTTTTGTAACTATTGTCTTAAGTTCAGACAAACTTAAATCACACCAGTCTGCAAGTTACCTTTCTGTCTGAAATTTTTCATTGGGGTCTTTTAACTACAGTTTCCAGTAATTCCACTCCATTGAGCCAGTTGTACCATTATTCAAAAACACATAAATAAAAAAAAATTAATACCACCATCTTGCTAGAAATTAAAACAGTCAACCAGCTAACAACACGACTACTGAGAAAGACAGGCTGAAGTAAAAATCTGCTGTTTGTGCACATTGTTTTCCCTTTGGCATTCTAGAGAAGTTTACAGAACTAAAGCAAGAGTTTTGCTAAACAAGATGCCCGCCGCTCTTTGGAGGGATAATGAAAATAAAACATATTCAGTGCTCAGAATCCATAAAACTGACAGGCATGCAAGCAATTATATATAAATTTTAAAAAACCCAAAAATCTGTATATCATTGTCACATGACAGACATCAAGTTGAAGCAACAATCCAGTTGCTTTTTCGAAATAACTTATATGTGTAATAGACTGCATTTTACACTTTTCAATGCACAAAGCCTTAATAAGGTGCAGCCATCTTTGATGGAGAACAATAGAAAATAGGTACACAGCACACCATAGCACTGAAAGGTTAAAAAGAAATAGATATTTTCTATTATGTTGCTGATAACCCCCTCTCCTCTTAGTAAGTTCTACGACTAAAACCCTTACCCTGTCCTGTGAAACCTACATATTGTCTCCAAAAATACATAGTTTTACCACTTAAGAGATGTTATACATCTTCCTGCAATTTCCTAATTATTAAACAACACTGTTCTCCCACACTGCTATGCTATGTAAACGAGTGTTCGCCATTTGGTCACTGTCTCCTACAAAAGCTCTTTCATTCCATAAATATAAATAAATGAAGGAGTCTGTTACTCCTTATAGATTAATAGCACTAATCTATAGTTTGAACATCATTACATTTAGGAATCCATACCATACTCACCACTGACACAAAAGAGGATTATACCATATACTAGAACAGTAGTATGTATAGGACTCTTGGTTAACATGAACCTAATAAAATTACTAAACAAAAGAGATGTCAAGGGACACCAATTGAATATTTAGTGTATTACCATTATAGCTTACTTGACCCGTGTGGTGAAACTTTGATGCAAACAATTAATTTTGCTAATTCAGTGTGAGTAGGCAAGACCATTGCCAACACACTTACTTGAAAAGTTTGTACACATATATACTTTACTTCAGAATGCTAAAAATAGAATGCTTTTTGCTAAGCACAGAAAGTGACGTCTTCAACAGAGCACGGAACCAAGTGAAACATTTTCCCAAACTTTAATCCAGCCTCAGAACAAAACTGTTAAACCACAAGCTACCTGTATCAATTCTCACAAGCAAAAGAAAATCCAAGTAATTTCTGGTGTGACTTACAAGAAAAAAAATTAGGTATACAAGATGAACCACAATTACTTAGCTAATCTGATAAGTGCTGTTCATAAGCAAAATTCTCTATGATTTTCCAACACCTTCAAAATTTTGTAAATATTAGGAAGAACAATCTGGAAATACTCAGTTTAGGAATTTTAATTCCTTAAGACCCTGACAGGAAGGCATTCCACAGAAATGTGACTTTTTCTTTCTTTACCGCCAAGATAACTGCTGCCTGTAATTCTGGTGTTTTCAAACCTACATTTTTTAGGAAAATAAGGACATAACGTAGCAACAAAGCAAAGAAAAATAAAGTCTGTGTAGGAAATATGAGGATGAATAGCTACAACTTTCTGATGCAAAGATTTGCACAACACTTCTATGAAATATTAGCAGACATGACACTTAACCTTGGATGTAGTCACCAGGATATAACATGATTTCAAGTTTATACTGTTTTATTTTAGTGTTACATACACTGAAATCCTTAAGAGTATCTTTGAGAACTTTTACTCTCCCAAAGATGAAAAATACCTGGCAGGACTTGATTCCCAAGCCTGGTTGTTTCTCTCCGTGTGGCTTCAATTATTCAGTGCCATAGTTACAAGCTATGTTACAAGCCTCAGGAGTGCTGACAGCAGAGCAAAAGATTGGGCTTTTTCTGGGAAGAGAAATGTGGACAGCTAGGTAGAGCTGTGATTTAGAAGGGCATTCTGATGAGACCCCAAAGAAAGAAAAACACACCTGTGCAGAACAAGCATACATTTTTTGAGGTTTACCATTTCCTATTACATACATGCACAGTTAGGAGTTATTAATAGGTACTTTCAGAAGTTGTTCTTTGTGTGATATATTGTGTTTTTTCCAGAAGGACAGGCATCCAGGTTCACCACAAACTGTGTACACACCAACACTCTGGATGATATCGAAATAGGTTGAAATTTATAGACAAAATAAATGTTTGAACAAGATCAAACATTCCCTTCAGCATCAATATACCCAACTACTGTTCAAGACAGGATTATTCTGATTATCTGTTGGAGAGATTCATGTTTGATAGAATTTCTCGACAAAGCACTGTATTTTAAGATTTCACTGTGAGTTGGAGATGTACAAACAAGCAGACCAGAGACAGGCGAACAGACGAAAACTGGCAAAAAAGCAGCAGTGACTTCAATATGACATGATCCACAGCAACTGAAACCTGCTCAGTCTATGACCTCAGGAATATGGACTCACTCCACAGTGCATAACAGCTAAAAGGTAAGAGAATTCCTGACACAGATCAATAGTAAGTCATAAGTTAACTATAAGGTTCACAACATTCTCAAAGTTTGAGATTTCTCACTATTTATATCCCTAAGACAGAAGGGCTAGTGTCCCCTCTTACGTGTGGGATACACATGAGATCACTGGAGACACAGAGCCAAAATGTACAATTTGACAATTAAAGAAATCCACAGGCAACAGTGAATCAAGCAGATCAGATGAAGTCATAAAAAACCCTAAGGCAGCAAAATTTCCCAACACTTATCTCCTGAAAAAAATCACACCAAAAAAACAAAAAAAAACCCAAACAAACAAATCATAATCACACAAGATTAGGCTCACTCTAAAAATCAGTTATGTTATTGCTTAAGAAATTCCTCTTCCTTATTTTGAGTAGTCTAAATTCATGTTTTAAAGGTCACAAGATGAAAAGCAAGACATTTTATAGGAAAACAACAAATGAACACCTAGCTAAAACTGAAGAAGAATTTAAAAGAAACCCTTGAGACCCCTGGGAATTTGTTTCTTAGGATTAGGTTTATATTTGCGTAACAGGACACAGGTTTTTTCTGCTATCAAATGGTTCAAAACAGCATAAGGTAAGGCTGTACTTACAGGACCTCTATCATTGTTGCTACAAAACAACAAGGAAACCATCATACAAAATCCACTGCCACAAAATATTCAGTCCAGGGAATTTTGCAGAATGAACATCAAACTTAAACTTTCAACCAAACAGGAACAGATTTGCTGACTGAGTATCTGTAAAACCCAAGTTAAGCTGCTAGGGTTTTTCTTGCTTTTAACATAGATAGAAAAGACAACCTATTCTCACTCTGACAAACTGGCCTGGCACTTTTTAGATTTAGAAAAAAAACCAAAACAAAACAAACAAACAAAAAAAAAAAGAAAAAAAGAAAAAAGCTCTCACCACAGTCCATTTTCTCAGTTTTGGTACAACTGTTCTCCCTGGATTCAAGCCCACCTCCATCTCATCTTTATTGTAAAAAAAAAATCTACACATCATTGGGATACAAACCATATAAAACATTTATATAAAATATTTATTTATATAGGTCTTTTATAGTGTGAAAACAAAAACCAAGTAAACTATATATACTAATTGATGATTAATTTCCCTTGAGATTCACATGCACACATTTTTTAAAAACACTGATATTTTTAAATGAAAACAATTATTTGCATTTGTTGAATAATCATTAGAGGGGAAAAAACAGAAAAAAACCTGTGTTTCAAACAACAGTCATACTTCACCTGCAATTTAAATCATAAAAGAAAGAGCACACTTACAAATTATAGTTTACTCCAAACATTAAAACACTAAAGAGGAACAAAAGACTTACATTATCATCCTCTTCCGTATCATCATCAGTATCATCATCACTATCCTTGAACCCAGGCGGAAGTGGTGGCCCAATGAATTCATCATCATCTTCATCATCATCATCAGGATCCTCAGCTGGACCTTGAGAAGTCTGGGATTGCATGGAAGGCCCAATTAACCCTTCATCTGAGCTATCTTCGCTTTCATTACAGGCCGTCCCTCTGCATGGTAAGATTTTAAAAATTACTATTTCAAGAACATCAGCACTTTCATAGGAATTTTCAGATAAAAGATACTGAGCATTGCTGTAGATTTGTGAACATTGAAATTAGCAGCAAAATGTAAACTACCTTATATTAATAGAGCATAGGCCCACTGTCATCTTGAAAGCATAAACAAATCTTTAAAAAACAGGAATACCATAGTGACAGTTAAAAAAACTGGACAAAATAAAACAGGAAAATTTAGATTGCAAAGACAACAGTACCACCTCACTAGTATGGAGTTTGATACCGCTTAGAAGACAACGGAATACATTGTTACAGAGCATTTTCAAGGTTCTGCTTCAAGTCGCAGTTTGTGCAGATACTCTGCACCTCTGTTGGCTGAGTGGAACTCAAAACAGTAATCATGCAGGCTCACAACTAGAGACACGAAGCACAGCAGTTTTGCCCAAATCAGTTGCGTGAACACATTTTTGGCATTGGAAAATTTCTGATAAGTAAGTAGAGCTATTTAGTCCATGTTCAGTTTATTCAAAATAAATGTGTTCCCTCTGCTGCTAATTATCAAGTAGGCAGTATTCTAACTGGCAGAAGGTCTAAAAGCCGTAAGCAGAAAACTTTGCCTTTTGACTAGATACAGTGTATCATTACTGTGATACCTTGCAACCGGAATCAGATGTTCCTTCAAATTCAGCGAGAAAAGCTCAAATTGTGAAACGTGGTTTGAGAGCTTAAATTTTAAGAGCATGCGTGTGAGGTTTTGAGTGAGCAGACTGCAAAATGTAGTTTTAACACAGGAAAAATAAGAAGACTACAGAGATACTGGTTTTTATTTTAAAGTTTAGGTTATCACTTAAAATCTGTAAGGAAAGCACACAGGTTTAAGAACATGATAAAGGACCAAGCATGTATGTTCTAAACTACATAACTGTGACGGAGAATACAGCCCCACTCTGCCCCCCAAATCAGCTGTACACCAAGCAGGCAGTAGGTTACACAGTAAATATTTGTATTACGTAAGCAACGGAAATTCTATTTTAGAAAGAAATCAAAACGATCTAAAGGCAACACCAATTAAGTCCTCAGATGTTACAGCAGTGAGAAGGGTTTGCATGCATGAAAGCTTGTCTAACTTTTCCAGCTATATTTATTGCCCTAATAAAAGATGTTACCTCTACAAAAAACCTGTTCTACATGATGACAGACATTTAAAGACCTAGATCGGGATATGATTATCTAACAAATCTAACTCACATGAAAAGAGCCTCTCTTACTTTACAGCAAAGGGGCAATTAGTACTCTTATCAAAAGGAAGCTTTTACAGCTTGTGAGGAAGGGGTTGGGACCTTCAAAGTTCTTCAGGTTAGGTATCCGCAGAACTAACCTTACAATACTATGTGCAGAAGAGTTGTGTTTCAAGAGCTAATATGCATTCCCAGACTATCGTTTCCCTAAAAGCTGAACTACTTAATTAGTTTTGGAACGGAACCAAATATACACTGTAGCTGCCAGTGAGAAAATGTACACAACGTAATGATTCAAGGAGGCCTGGAGTCCCAGATTTTCAGATCTTTCTACAGATGCCCAAGAACAATACCTAGCTTCCTTCCAAATTGCTATCCTTATCAACCCCGCTCATTTGCTAGGAAGGATAAATCAATCAAATCAAGCATTTCAGTATTCTGAGAGGCAGTGTAATCACTCTGCAAATGAAATGGCCAGAATCGCCGTGCTATTCTTCACCAAACTCCAAGCTTGGCAGGGACAGCCAAGTGCTCCAGCTACTAGTATTGTCTACCCTGACTGAAAGAAAGACAAACGTTAGAACATCCCAGTGCAGCCAAACCAAAAAAACCATCTGCCTTTCTGACAGCAACCAGGAGTGGTGCTGACAGTAAGACAAAACAAGTGGTTTTTCCTTCAACTTTCAGCCTTACAGTCTTACTCTACCAGAGGCCATAAAGAATGAATCAGTTCATCAGCCTCTTTCCAGGATTTAGAGAAGTGTAAGAAACTGGTTTTTGCCCTCCCTCATGACCTCCGCAGTAAGTGAAACAAGCCATAAGAGGGGAAAAAAAGCTGCATTATAGCACGGATGGCACACAGACAGGGGAAATAACAAAAAACAGTCTGAGAGTTGTGCAAGTATGTGGGCAAATCTGCTCCTTGTGTTTACTCTCCTCACATCACCCATTCTGTTTTTTTCAGGTTTTCCTTTCTTATATACTAGTGGATGCTTTCATTTCACAAAGCATTATTATTATTATTATGTACATAAATACTGTAACTACTGTAAACATTTATCTACAGCAAAGCAGCTCAAAAGCAAAAAGAATCAGTAGCTGTTCTAACTGGAAGGTTCTAACTGAAAATACTTGGAATTTTAGAGAGGCAATATTCAAGAAACTGCTGCCATTTTCAGAGAACAGAACAAGCTACATATATTAGATCAGTTTATAGTAACTAAAATCCACCTTATAAAAAGAGCTACTGACAGTCCTGTATTTCAGACTTAAATTCTCTGTTGTAGGACTGCTGCTCTGAGTCACAATGGCATGTCTCCTTCACTAGCTTCCTGTTTTTAGCAGTAAGTACTAAGCTATATATCACATTTTACAAGGAAACTTAAAAACTTCCCAGAGAACTTTTCATGTCATGCCCTCCCTTCTCAGTTCTTGGTAAAAACAAAAAAGAAAAACCAAGAAAATTTAGTATCAGCAGAGCTCTGGTGAGTTGCCACAGCCTGCCTAATAACTCAGAATACTGAAAGGTATTTGTTATCTTCCTTTATCCAAAGTCACCAGAGTTCTCTTCTGCAAGTTCATTAGTGAAATGCAATGATTAGGGCAAGGCTCTGTATCAGCTGGCTGCTCTCCACCTCACCATTTGTTTTGATTCCTTATATTGAAGTCATCCATATACAGTACACAATCCCACTACATTTGAATTTTTGTGATCCATCATTATTTCACCAGATAGATATCTATGATCATCAAAAGCAAATAGGAGCACAGACTATTCTTCCCTTATGCACAAGACATAACATAGGATCTATGGGGTAGTATATTGTGTGATTGGTTACTTTAGTGACAGTGCACAGGTCATTTGACTTTTCCATAGAGCAACAGGTGAAAAGTAGATTTTGCAACACAAGTCTATTATAACCTAACACATATAGACACTTATCAGCCTGTAAGATACATATATATAGGTCTACTAGTCTTCTACGGGTTATTAGACTTCCATAGGTACAAAAACTTAAAAGTTAACAGTGCACTTCCTGCCACGCAACACAGTTGCGTGGCCCCCATTACCTTCAGCTACTTTTGATACCCCAGCATTTCAGAATTCAAGCTGTCCAAGCAGTAGCACTTATTGTTTGTCAATAACAAAAAAAGGCTGGCAAGTTTGAAAGTAAATTTCATACTGAAGTCAAAACAAAATACTCCCTCAATCCCACCACAGTTTTACACAACGTACCCACAGAGGCTCTCCACCTACTTTGCTTTTGTTTTCAGCAGGCGCAAACAAGTATATTGTATGTACAGGTGGGAACAATATCTGCTCGTTAAGTCAGCACCTGTGGTCATTACCTTTGCCCTAATATTTTCCAAAAAAAACCACAAATAATTTTGGTGGTTTTTTTTTTAAAGTACACCGAACAGGATAGGGAGGAGACTGCAAAATTAGCTATTAAATATACATAATGTCTATATTTATAAATATTGGCACATATTTCAGAAAGCACAGATAAAAAGATAATCAGTATTTCCACTTAAATACTTTGGACAACACAGACATGTTCACACAAGTTAAGTGACACTCATGGTCTTAAAAAAATAAAAAAACCACCAAAAAAACCCTCTTCAGATAAGAAAGCTGTTACATGGAATCTCCCACCACATCTAAGTACCTTTCGGTTAATGTGGACCCAGCTCCTGTTGCACTAGATACTGAAGCGGATGAATCAGTGTATGGACTTCTAAACTCTTTTTCAGCCTGGTCTTCCTTCTCTTTTGCACGAGCCTCTGAATACAGAGATCACAGAAATAAATAATAAAGAAATTTAGAAAATAATAAAATTACAGCATTGCTAAGGACAGTAAAACAATTTTCTTCATTTTCAGATCTATATGAAATATTTGAAAAGGTAACAGCAAATAAAGGATTTCACTTGAAAATAAATCACTTTTCCATATAAACTAAATTTCGATTGCTATTGCAATGATCACTCTGAAAAACAAAATGTCACCAGGAAAATGCATACACATTCTAGTTGTTAATTTGTACACAATGTCAAAGATAATTTGATCATATAAGGATGCTGGTACTTCAGTATGATCATTTCAGAGCATTCCTGAACGTTCTTATAGTGCAGGGAACTAAATTTGTACATAAGTATACACAGGTGTAAATAAGTGAACTCTAAATATGATATATGGAAAATAAATACAAAAAGTTGTTTATATTAAGTTTATTCCCATTTCACTTACTGAAAAAGAATCCCTGTGGAACACTGCAACAAAATTAAAGTAAACAGAACTTTCCATTTCAAATAAGAATAGTGAGATTATGACAGATTAACAGATACAGCTACTGTATTTCTAGAAGTACTTGAATAACTTCAATTAAGCAGACAAGTTACTTTCTGTCTACAAAAGACACATTACTTCCTTTTTTGTTCACTGTTTGTTAGCTAAACTAAAAGAAAAACATGCTTTGCAGCAAAGCTAGGAAACATTTTCCTCTGAAGATTGATACGGGAAACGTATTTTGATCTCCATTGTTTTTGTCTACTTTGGGTAGTGGCAAAGACATTTTCAAAAGTTATCATAGATACTCCAAAAAGCTGAAAGTAAGCAGTGTGTATTAAGAAGCCCAAAAACAAACATTACTCCCCCACAAAAAGCTGTAAAACATCCACCTCTTTTATTACTGTATTACGAACTTCAACATTTGCTTGTAAGTTAAGCAGCTGAAGTATGTTGAAAGCTTTGTCATTTTTGTTAAAACTATAAGCCTTAGAAACAACAAAATGTATTGTGTTTCCTCTATGGGTAAGTCTAGAAACTTTGGGGGGGGCTGGGGGGTGCGGAGCGCGGGGGGAGCGGGAAGGGCAGGGCAAGGGAGGGGACACATTCAAGATACAGTTCAAGATGTATCAACTTAAAACTATCAGTGTTTTTGTAATCGCTTACTGGATTTCCCTCCTAAACTAAAACACGGTGTAAGCAAATGATCTCATAGGGAATGACAGCTCAATCTGAACCAGTATCAAACATGTAAAGGTTTCCAACATGGAAACATAATGTTGTGTTTAGATTCAGACAACAAAAAAAATGCTCCATATCAACTTTTGGAATCCTTTGTATATTAGAATTTCATAGTGTCCACAAAGACCATGAGCCTCCACAGAGATCTGTTCTTGCAGTTCTATATAGAATCAAAATAATAAAAGCAACCAACATTGTAATTATCTCATTCTTTCACATAGAATTGCTTTCTTCATGCTAAGGCACTTCAAGTCTACTAACTTCATAAACTGCAACACCTTAGAGAGCAAATAAAGTGTAATCTAGTAGAATAGAAGCTGCTCTACCATGATGACGCCACATGAAAAAAAACAAACCCAAAACTCACTCTTCACAAACTGTTCAAAAGGACAGAGAAAGCAGGGATATTTGGGTGGGCAAAGGTATTTCCTGAACATACATGAGTGTCTCCCAAGGACCTCATCTGGGCGTAATGCTTGCTTGGATACTGGCAGCAAAAGATACTGCTCCCTCCACGTCCCGCTCTCAAACCACCATACTGAAAACTCACCCACAACCCTGTATGCCTCACAACAGAAGCCTTGCACATGCACACTGCTCTTACACATTCAAACAACATACATAAATCAATAATCTACTATTTATCAAGTCTCAAACTGTTTAGGACTGAATTCGGTTTTTGTTCTCTAGACAACTAGTCTGAGACACTTTAAACGTCACCCAAAGACAGAAAAACAAATCACGTTTTAAAATGCCCTAGATGACAACGCTTGCATTTCTTACCCAAGACCTTCCTGCTCCTCTCCACGGCAGTTCTTCTCGTTTGCTCAAACATGGCTTCCAGATCGAAAGTCCGGGCTTTCTTCCCTGAAAATGGAGAAAAAGGAGACTAATGCAGATCCGCCCCGGCCACAGGCACTGCGGCCGCTGCAGGCCAGGGGGCCGACAGGTGCGACCGCTCCGTTCCCAGCTCCAACAGCCAGCCTCCCTCCCGGGGCTCCCCACCGAGGGCCGCCAGCCCCCAGCAAGCGCCCCCCGCGCCGCTCAGCCGGCTGCGTCGCACCCCCCGAGCCGCGCCGCAACGCACCGAAGCCGGAGAAGCCCATGGTGGCCGCCAGCTCCGGGTCGGTTCCCCCCACCATCTCAGCATCTACAAGGAGAGGGGAAAGAAAACCAAGGAGTCAGCCGGGGGTGCGGGAGCTGCTGGGACGGGCCCGCCGCGCCCCGCCGCTCACCGCCCTCCGCCGCCGGCTCCATGCTGCGGCTGCCCCGGAACCACAACAGGCGCCGGCAGGAAGCGGCGGGGCGCGGCCAAGGCGCAGGGGGAGGCCCAGCCGCAAGCACTGCCCTCCGGCCCGCTGCGGCTGCGCGGCGGGTCCCCAGGCTCCGCGCGTCCGCTGCCGGCGGTGTGCCGGTGTGCCGCCGCTGCTGGAAGGCCTCGGCTAAATCTTCACAGAGTCACGCAGTATCTCCAGTTCGAAGGGTCCCATCGGGATCATCAAGTCCAAGCCCCCGCTCCTCGCAGGAGCGCCTGAAGCTAAGCCGTGTGACCGAGCGCTGCGCGGGCGCTCCTTGAGCTCTGACAGGCCTGGTGCCGCGACCACTTTCCCCGGCGGGCGGCCACCTGCCAGTGAAGACCCTTCCTAACGTGCAGTCTGAACCCCCCGGTGCCGGCCGCTGCCGCCAGAGAGGGATCCCGGCTCCCCCTCCGCCGCCGGCCCTGGGGAGGCGCAGCTGCCATGAGCCCCCCTCAGCCATCTCCCCGCTGACCCAGCCGGGTGCCCTCAGCCGCTCCTCCGATGCCTTTTGCCCGGGAGGCGTTTTGCCATCTCGGTTCACCCTCCTCTGGGCACACCCGAGCAGCCCCATGTCCTTCGGACACCGGGGCGCCCAAACCGCACGCAGCGCTTGCCGTGGGGCCACACCAGTGCAGCGCACAGTGCCATCAGCCCAGACCCCAGATCCCTTTGCACGGGTCTGCTCTCCAGCTTCTCATCCCCCAAGCTGTATGCATAACCAGGATTTCCCTCTCCCAGCTGGAGAATCTGGCGCTTGCTCTTGTTAAATTTCATATAGAACCAGCATAAAGCTGGTTGGTGAATGTCAGGCTCCCTGATCTATCCATATCTGTCAGGCCTGCACACCCTCCAGGGAGTCCGCAGCTCCTCCCAGTTTAGAATCATCAGCAAAATTACTTAAGGCACATTTGATTCCTGCATCCATAACACATGGAAATAAATTCTGCAACTCACAAGGAGTCATAAAGCAAGTATGTTTATTATGGCACCGGGGGTAAGGGGGATCACTGCTCCTAACTTGCACACCTTCTCAGTTACAATTTCGTACTTTATACATGATGATTACCATATGCATAAGATTTCCAAGAGCAAGTGGGGATAGGATAATGAGAAATCATTTACATGTTCTCCTCCTTGGGGGTTGTGTATGAGGGTCTTCATGATGAAGTCAGTAGTCTTCCTTCGAGTGTACTTACCACCTTTTGTTGTGTCAATCACATAGGTCAGTTTGTGCTGGTCTTGCTTCTATGTTTTCATACCCGGATGCACATCCAGTTGCAAGGTCTCTCAATCGTTTATATCTTAATGGAAGTTACCTGACCTGAAGTCATGCCCCCCCACCCCCACCCCAACAAGATTGGTTACTTCCTGAAGTTTAACTAACTACCTTTGCTGTGCTATTCCCTTTGAAATTAACTGCTTTCACTATGCCATTTCACCCAGATAATTCATAAAAATGTCAAGAGTAGTGGCCCTAAAATTGAGCCCCAGGGAACCCCACTGGTGACTGGACACCAGCTTCTAAACCTTGAGAAGGTACAGGGAGAATTTCCTGGTTTACCATGTAAACCCTGTGGTGTTTGGGGCTTAACTTCATGTTGCCCATTTGGAAAGCAGAGCCAGGGCAAATTTCCTCCCTCATGCCAGGTGCCTCTCCAACAGATGAAGCTCTCCAGAATAGGCACTTGACTGATCCAGGAGCAGAAGGTCAGTGCAGCCAGGGCACAAACAGAATTTACAAACAAGACCCATTCCCTGAAATCTGAATTTCACGCAGCCCCTGGACCTCCTACAACAGTTTGGGAATTCCCATGCTGTCCAAGGCAGACACCACTTTAGAGGCCCAGGCTTGGTAAATTAACAATCTACTACAGTCACATTGATGTGTCATTCCAAATTCTAGAAAAATACCCGACACACCAGGTCAGAGCAGTGCAAAGACAATTTACACACTTCAGCTCCACGTTCCTTTGAAGGGGAGTCACCTCAGGTTTTGGTTTATGTTAGTATATGCAAAATCTGTGTAGGCTTGAGTAACTCTGATGTATCAAGTCTTGCCACAATATCCCATCACGCTTGTAGTATAAAAATATCATTGTACTGGGCCGTCACGGGGGAGCCCGCCCAAGAGCCACAGTGCCCGCGGAACACAGGAGCAGGCAGGGAGCTGCCCAGGGCCACACCCCACTGAGTGGAACTGCCTCCCGCAGCTCCCCTCGGGAGCAGCTTTGTGTTCCGCGCTTTGTGGGCCGCCACAATGCCAGGCCCGCGCGGAGCCCACAGGCACTGCGCGGCGGACCACCGGGCCTCAGGGCTCCTCGGTGAGGCACCGCCGGCCGCCGGGGCCCGCCCCTCCCACAGGCCGAGCGGCCGCGAGGGCTGCCCCCGCCCACTTCCCGCCGTGGTCGGCGCGGAACTGCGTCACAGTGCGCAAAGCCTGCCGGGATTTGGCGGGTGGCGAGGCGGCGGGTGGTGAGCTCGTGCCCTGTTGCTGTGCGCGGAGTCGCCCGCCGGCCAGGGGCCCGGGTCCCGCCGCCGCCATCGCCGCCGCCATGCCCGCCTCCATGAGCGCCGCGGCGCCTATCGCGCAGGAGGCGCTGGAGGTCGCGGGCCGCATCATCGACCGGCAGATTCAGGACGATCGCTGCTACCCGGACCTGTCCGAGCTGCTGGCGGTGCCGGCGCCTGGTGAGGAGCACTCGGTGGCTCAGTGTCTCCGGTCCTTTGTCGTTTCAGTTGCCCCGGTGTCTGCGACGTTCTGCAGGGTGGCCTGGGCCGGCAAGGCACCGCGTATGGGGCCTTTCGGCGGGCTGCCCGCCGGGCACGACCCCCGCCCCTTGGCTGCCGCCCCGAGAAGCCCCCGGGGACAGCGCCTGCTGTCCTTGCCTTCGCGGGGGCGGTGGCAGGGCTGACTGACGGTCTCTCAGGCTTGGCGGGCGTGTAGCGCACGCAGCGTGCGGTGGGTGAAAGCGGCGGGTGTGGGATCTCCGTGTAGTGTTACCCCAAATCTGGGTTCTTCAGCCGGTGGGCAAGAGCCGATCCGCATACAGAGTCGAGCTGTTTGGTTATTGCGTGTCTGCGCAGAGACGGCTGTTGGGTGGTAAATCCGCAAAGCCAGCACACCTCTTAACTCGTGCTAAAACTTTTTATGCAGTTTGAACAGTTGTTTACAACTAGTTTAGTCATACTGAATTCTCACTGGTTCTCATTAGTCTCCATTTAAAGACAGTGTGTGGTTTTTTTTCACAGCGATTGTTCAGTGGGGGGGGGGGGTGTTAGTTGGAGGCTCTCTGCTGAGGGTGGATCTTTTAATATGCTAATTAGAATTTTAGTTAGGATAGTTCACACATAGTGCCAGTAATTTTCTATTTAGTCTCATTAACCGTTTGGTTCTGGAGCTTATGTTGTGCCAGAGCTTGACATGTTTATGGTATCTATTCCTTTTCCCAAGGCCATGCTTCATTAACTGTAGAGATTTAACTCATGTCCTCTGTTTTTCAAATTCTTTATTGTTTTTTCACTATAGATATTTACACTTTGGGTTTTCCCTCTTTTTTTCATAGTAAATCATTTTTCTGGCAATAGAGGAAGCACTGCTGGGTTAACTGGTCCATCTCTTTCCAGAATGTGAAAAAAATGGGTCGTTTTCTGTTAGGAAGTCTCTTGCAGAAATGCTCTTAGGGTCACTTAAGTGCCCAGTACCATCCCTAACTTATAAGCAGCCTGAGAATCTCTTCTAAGCCTGTTGGAGTGGCTTTCATTTATGCATAGCTGTATGTCATGTATTTCAGATATAGTTAAGATGTAAGGTATACCTGTCCTCAAACATTTGTTTTTTTCTCCTTAAAACATGAAGACAGCATTTCCTGCTGCATTAGTGCCAAATATCTGGTAAAGTGGTCTGTGAGAAGGCACTCTGGAGCTTTAGGTGACCTAGTTAATATATACCCAGGGCATGTCAGGATGGAAGTAACAACTGTCTGTTTTCTGTTATTCTACTATGTGCATGGCCAAGGTGTTACTGCCTTAGCAGCCTCATACCTTGCATAAAAGAATGGTTCTATATGGGTATTTTAACTTGGTACTGGCAGTACAGATCAGCTTTTCTAAGTGTCCTGGTTTCAGCTGGGATAGAGTAAATTTTCTTAGTAGATGGGTCAGTTCTGTTGTTTGGATTTGGTGTGAGAACAACATTGATAATACACTGATGGTTTTAGTTCTTGCTAAAGTTTCTCAGGCTCTGTCAGCAAGAGGGTTTGAGGAGATAAGTAAATTGGGAGGGGACACAGCCAGGGCAGCTGACCTAAAATAGCCAGATGGTTATTCCATACCATAGAGTGTCATGCTGAGTATATAAACAGGGGAGAGCTGGCCGCAGCTTGCTCATCATTGTCTTAGGGACTGGCTGGGCATCTGTGAGCGGATGGTGAGTAGTTGTATTGTGCATCACTTACTTCCTTTTCTCCCTTTCCTTTGGATTTTGTTCCTCTCCCCCTTCTCCCTCCTTTTCATTAGAACTGTAGTAGTTGTTGTTATTCTTTTATTTCAGTTATTTGTTTGTTCTTATCTCAGCCCTTGAGTTTTACCTTCCTTCCTGTCCCTCTGGGTCTGGGGTGGTGGTGAGTGAGCGGCTGTGTGGTCCTTAGTTATCAGCTGGGGTTAAATCCTGACACTACGTGAAGGAATATGCTCCTGCCTTGTTCATGTGGTATATTTAACATCTGGTCAGAAAAATAGGGCTGGAAAGTATCACAGAAAAAATGAGGTGTAGAGTAGGCTGGGGTCCAGATGAGTTACTGTAAGAGTTTGTTTGCATATCTGTTTGCTCATGCCTGGTTTGAGACTGGTCCTGTTCCTACAGAAACCTTAGTTCACACATCTTGTGAGTAGTGGTAGCTATATGCTTATAGAGTCTCTGCAGTTCCAAAACTTTCTGTTAGTCTGAAGGCCTGTATTATTCATCTAAAGTAAAATGGGAAACACAGTTATTCTGATTTAGATTTAACAGATTAGGAAATAGTCAGGTAAAGATAAAGACATTATAAACCTTTTTTATACACTTCTCATTGTTATAAGAAGTCTAATCTTTCTTGTTTTTGCCTGCAGGTAGTCCTACTGTTTCTGGTATGTCAGATATGGATTATCCTTTGCAAGGACCAGGTTTACTGTCAATACCTAATCTTCCAGAGATCAGCTCAGTCCGCAGAGTCCCACTTCCCCCAGAGCTAGTGGAGCAGTTTGGACGTATCCTTATGAAAAATTATGTTAGGTTATGCAAGTAATAGTATTAGAAATTAACTTCTTTCTTCTATAATCTTCTTCCCCGATCTTTCTGTCAGAGTCCCAGTACTTCCGTTCACTTCATAACACTTCAGGTAGTAAAAAGGTCCATTTGTATAGAGTTGCTGGTGGAAGTAGTTTCTGTATGAAGAACTTTAAAAGTTTGTGTACTATTGTATATAAAGCAATATTGTTGTGGGTTTTTTTTAAATGCTCCAAAGGGTATGTTGCTTTTGCTAGCTGAAATGCATTTAGTCCTTACATCAGCAGTGCTTCAGATATGCAGTGCAATTGTATGATGGGAGTATTTCCAGAAATCAGCAGAGCTTGGCTGACCATCGACAGTGACATTTTTATGTGGAACTATGAAGATGGGTATGTAGAGAACATGTTCCTGACAATATTTATTGGTACTATATCATAATTAAGTGATTGCAGTACTGAGAGTTTCTTTACTAGTAGCACAGAGGTGTGCTATTTGGTTTTAACTTTTGATTCATTTTAGCTTTTACTAAAATTTTTGAATGATAAGTATTTAAGGATTATTTTAAGAGTTAGTAGGTATGCTGATGCATATACAGTGGTTGCTCATTCCCGCAATGCTAAGTAATACAACATTAGTACTTTGAAGTGTTGTGGTTTAAGCTTTCCTGCCTAGCTTATTTATTTTCAAATAGCGGTGACACATTTATAATTTGCAGGTTTGCTTCTTTATTTGCCTATATAGTAAGAATTGCTTTATACATATTGTTGCATTTCCTAAAAAGATTAAAGTTCAGATGTGGCTTACATAGCTCCTACCCATACACTTACATTGTGTGTGCATTAAATACATTCCCAAATAAAACAACTGCATGATGTTAATCGTAAGGTGCTGTGGAGGTGGTTGGGAATTCTTGCTTTAGATTGTTTTAATGGGAAAAAATAATCATGTGAGATCCTCCCTCTTGATGTTAATCAGCATTGCAGATGCTGCATTGTGTAATTCAGAGCAGACTTTATGAATAAACAAAATACAGAAATACAAAATACTGCACCTGGGTTTCAGGTTTGAAACTCAGCTACAGCAGCTCCAAACAGCTCCAATGATTGCCTGTATAGTTTTGCCTTGAAACTTCTCTGTCATTCCTTTCTGCTGGACCTGCTTTCACGCAAAGCAAAAGATGTAGATGGCTTCAGAGTGTTGAAATAAGCATTAATAATTTTTAAATATACAGAATCTGATTTTTACTTTGTTGTTACGTGATATTACATGACAAGTTTTATGCAGGTTATGGTTTGGTTTTTGTTTGTTCACAGGGGAGATCTAGCTTATTTTGATGGCCTTAGTGAAACTATTCTTGCAGTGGGCCTTGTAAAGCCAAAGGAAGGTAAGGAATATGAAAGTGTCTAAAATGAGGCAGTTACTGAACCTTCTATATATGTTTTTTTATATATGCATATGTGAAAATTTGTGGTTTGTGTCTACATATGTATACACAAGATACATTGTTTGTTTAGTTTTCAGAAACACTGTAAAATTAATTTCAAGCCAAAAAAACCCCAGTATAGTTTAATAATAATTTACACTGATAAACTTGCATTTTTTTGCCATGTTGTACTCTTAACATCTGTACTGGTTATAAATTTATGCGTTCAAGTTATAACTTCCACGAGGTCCTGGTTTCTAGCTTTCCCAGTTCTTCTGGTAGCTGCTGCTTAGATAACATTGAAATCAGTGTTGAATAGGCTTAAATAGGGTTGAATTTAAGAGAACCACATTTATAAGAAAAATGTCATTTTAAACATAGTGTATTTCACGAACCAGAAGCTGAATTGGTGACTGATAGTCCTTTCTAATTCTAGAGTTTCACAAATCGTTAGGTCTTAAATATGGCTATTTAATCTAATCAGTCAATGTGTTTTTTTCAGTGGATGCATTGGATACATCATTTTGATCTGAGAGGCGGGCTGCAAACTAAATTTTTATATATTCTCCCTTTATTTAGGTATCTTCCAGCCTCATGTACGACACTTACTTGTTATGGCTACCCCGGTGGATATTGTGATTTTAGGGCTCAGTTGTTCTAATATGCAAACAGGTAATTCTTCTCGCCTGATTCTCAGTTGTGCAGTAACAAATACATGTAGCTGTTTTATTTGTAGCCATTAAAAATTATACAAAAAAAAAATAAATCAAGACCGTGTGCTAAGCACTTTGCTAATTTTGAAATCATGTTACAGACAGGGAAACAGTTTTTATTTGCTGGATCTGGGACTCGCATAGGAGCATTGAGTTGTGTTACTCATCTGTTCAACATAAAAAGACCTTTTGAAATAGGTGTTCCTGTTAATTAAACTGGATGTTGGAGAGGGAGAGAAGAGATGGACATGAATCTTGGAAGTGGCGCATACAGTTCATTAACCTGATTGGCATTTGTATTACAACCACAGAAATTGAGAACCTGATACCATTTTTTCATGTCATACATATTAACAGAGAAAATACAGAATTGTTTGGAGAAAGTGAGAGGATTACAATTTTTTGCTCTCTTTCTGTACTATATGTGAAAGAAGAAAAATAGAAATCAGTGGTTTAGTTCTCTTGTCATTTAGAGGAGACAGCAATATGTAGGCTGAGAAACTTATATAGAGAATTAATTTTTTTTAAAACAGAAGATTTGTTACTGTGTGTTTATTTTGGAGAATAGCTGTTCCAGAATGTGACTAGTAACTATGAAATGTGTAATTTTTCCTGTTTTCTGAAATGCTGCTCAGCTTGTGCCTGTACTATTTATTGGAACCACTTAAAAACTAAAGACTGTTTATTTATTTATGTATTTATTTATCGAAGGTACTGGATCACTTAATGACAGTATGTCTAGTGGAATGCAACTGCTACCAGATCCTCTGTATTCGCTCCCTACTGACAACACTTACGTTCTGGCAATAGCATCCACTGATAACGGGCGTATCTTTTTGGCTGGAAGAGACGGATGCTTATATGAAGTAGCATATCAGGTGACTATAAGTTTTACACACCGGCATTTTTCGTTGTTTTATGGTTGTGGGATCTCGGGACTGAGGGTTCTAAAACATGTCAGGTATTGCTCTGTTTTTTTCTGCCATAATTAAGTGCTTGATTGTATAACAGCTCTGACATGTTAGTGTAGATGCGTTTTCTTTGAAGATGCAGTAATAATATGAGGAACGGCAATGCAGATTTGGACAACTTCAAAAATAAAACTAAAATTGTGACATCCTGCACCTTTTTTATGTAAAATTTCCTTTTTAATGATCACCTGTTACTTTCAAATGAATAATACATACTTTTCAATTAAATCCATGGTATGTATGTAGATTTTTATTTGGTTTTATGCTTGTCCTGTTTTTACGCCTGTCCTAAAATCCTGTTAATGATTTTTTTTTTTTTTAATACAACTCCTAGTTTAGTTTTGGTTTTGTTTCGTTGTTTCAAAGCTGTATTTCTTTTATATTGTAGGCTGAAGCAGGCTGGTTTAGCCAGCGCTGCAGAAAAATTAATCATTCAAAGAGTGCACTGTCTTTCCTTATTCCTTCATTGCTACAATTCACATTCTCAGAGGATGGTAAGTACTGATGTTAAAGACCTATGCGATAATTTCATGAAAACTCTTAAATTAATACTACCAAGAAGTCAAAGTGAATAGTGTCTTCATTCAGAGCATTTAGTTACTTGTCAGTGAAACTTGGCGTGGTTGATGGTTATAAAAACCAAGTCACTTGCTTGTGTGTCTGGTTCGGGATATAGATACCAAAAGCCTGGAAAGTTTGGCATTTAAGACTAAAGTTAGTGTTCTGTAGTATAAAATTAGTATGTCCTTAGTGGGAGCACTGCACACAGTGAAATCTTTAAGTAAACAATTTTACACTGTTCCACTGTTTAGTGAAAAATTTGGAGTAATTACACGATGATTTGCTTTTTTTTCTTTTGCTTTTTTTTAAAGTAATAATTGTATGAAATTGATTGCCATTTTAAATAAATTCCGGTAGTTGTACTGTGTGAGACTTCTGCAGCTTTTGTTAGCTTACAATTAAATGTTTCATAAATATTCTTTTCAACTTGTTTTCACAAAATCCATTGTTGATTTCCTGATTCTCCCTTTTTTTGCCCCCTCCCCAGATCCGTTAGTTCAAATCGCCGTTGACAACTCTCGAAATATCTTATACACCCGCTCAGAAAAAGGAGTGCTGCAAGTATGTGATTTCTTCTAATGACCATTGGCGATGTTACTAATGTGTATATAACTTTTTTAGGTTTTTTTGAGTACTTGGGGATTCTCCATAGATATATCAGGATATTATCCCAGTTCATCTTTTTGTAACAAAGTGTGCTGAAGACCTAAATACTTTCTTCTGAGGAAAGAGTAGCCTTTTGATCCTCTCCTCAATTATCTGGAAACGTGAGGTTGAAATAAAAAGTTTTGAGTTGCTGCTTGATAGGTGAGACTGTATTAATTAATTTAACTTTAAATCACTAAGCTGTATTATTGAATTGCAGGTTTATGATCTGGGACAAGATGGACAAGGGATGACCAGAGTTACTTCTCTGTCGCAAAATGCTATAGTTTCTGCTGCTGGGAGCATTGCCAGGTATATTTATAACAATAATAATGTAAGGGGCTTCCTTTAAGACCAATATTTTCACATTATGTTTTTGAAGATTGTTTTTTGTTTGCTCATTTCTTTGGGTTGAGAGTGTGTGTGGTTTTTTGTTTTGTTTTTTTAGAACAATAGATCGTTCTGTGTTTAAGCCTATTGTTCAGATAGCAGTGATTGAAAATTCTGAATCTATAGACTGTCAACTACTAGCCATCACACATGCAGGTAAGAAAGCAGTGCTAATTCCCCAGGCATTTAAACTGATAAATGGCATCTGCAGAGTTTAGCAAAATTTGGCCTTTTTTATCTTTTGTGCAGGTGTCCGACTATATTTCAGTACTTCGCAATTTAAGCATCCAGCAGCTCGTCCCTCCATGTTAACCTTGGTTCATGTCCGTTTGCCACCTGGATTTTCAGCTTTTTCTAATGTGGAGAAGCCTGCAAAGGTTCATAGAGCTCTTTATAGTAAAGGTAAGCAGCAGAACATGGCTCAGATGTTTTTTTCTTTTCTCTTTGTGACAGTCACCATCACGTTGTTTTTACATTGAAGCGGTGGCAATAACTGAGAACTAAGCATGGCTTCTGTATCTTAATGGGAAAGGTTTTGGAAGTGGAAAGTTCTGATATTTTTCAGAAATCAGTTGTTCTGCAAGGTGTAGTGTTCAGGCAGACACCTCTGTTCATGTGTTGATCAACCTTTTTCTTCAAATCTCCCCATGAAATAGATGTAATGTGTTCAAATTCACCTACATGGCTCTAGTCATGTGGGCTTAGTTCTTGAAAGCAGGGGATATAACAGGGTTATTAAATATTTAGTGCTTCTCAGTTTAGTGTGGACTGACTGGGGTTTTTTAACTTTTATTTGCCTACTGATAACATGTAAGATACCAGACAGCTGCCAGATGGTTCCAGCTTTATGCCACTTCTGACTGTAAGATTAATTTTTAAAAGTGCTGCAGAAATACAGGGGCAAATATCTCTGTGTTGCTGACCCTTTTAGTCATTCATACTGATTTTTGTCCTTGAAGTAATTTCTGGATCTTTTTTCATCCGTCATCTGTTTAAACATCTCATTGCTGAGGCATGTTCTCTCCATTTTAGGCTTTTTTATGTTTGTACTTTTTGGAGTGGATGGCAAATGGTGTTAGAAGTAACCTGAAGAACCCTATGACATAAAGACTCAGGCAATAGTATTTGCTGTTTGAACTGTAAAGATTAATTTTTACTAAATAAGGAAAGATTAATTTTTACTAAATAAGGAATTAATTAGTGAATTTAACGCATGATTATTGCTTCTAATGCAAACTTCATATTGCTATTCTTGCTAGGTGTTCTGCTGATGACAGCTTCAGAAAATGAAGATAATGACATCCTGTGGTGTATCAATCACGATTCTTTCCCTTTTCAAAAGCCAATGATGGAAACACAGGTACTAAAGCTAACTTTTACACAGTTTTGATGGAATCTAGATATTACTTCCTCCTTTCTGGTAACAGATACTTTAGTAGTAGTATCTGCAAGAAATGAGTAGTTCACAGAAAACTTCCACGCGGAGTTTGGAAATGCTTACAAAGCTACTGATCCATGTGCTTCAAAGAAAAAAAATACTAGGCAGTTTTGTCAACGACTGTGAATTGATCTGTTAGGAATTCCTTGTTCAGCCATACTTTCTAGCTTGATGCAACCTGTGTATCAAAAGCAATTGCCTTAACTTCTGGGATTTGACTTCTAATTAACATATTTGAAAATACTGTTGTCTATAGCATTCTGCATATTGTGCACAAGCACAGAAAGACATGGTCCACAGTCAATAGTGGTGGCGTCTGATGAGGATAAAATTTGGCAAAGATTGTTTAAAATGTAGGTACTAGAGACTCTGGGTTTCTGTAAACTGATATGCCATGTCTTCATTAAATTTCAGGCATGAATATAATCTCTTCATTATTTCACTTTTTCTCATTTTCTTTTTCCTAATTGTTTCTAAGTGAGTTTTTAAGAGGGGTTTGGAGTTGCCTTACGTGTCAGTTCGGGGAGACAATTTCATGTATTCCACCTCTGAAGGAAGTCTGAAGTATTCTACTGAAGTAGAGGAGTGCTATATCAAAAGTAGTATTATTGGAGGAGCAGTGGTAGAGTTGGAGTGAATGGAGAGGCTGTTTAAGTTATAAGTTTCAAAGTCAGGTTTTGATTTATTTGCTGTTTTAATAACCCACAAAGGAGCTTTATAATTATTCCAGATCCTTTCCCTTAAGTGCAAAAATTTACACATAAGTATCCCAAGTGCTAACCTCTTTCTTTTTTCCAAGGCATTTGACAGTAATAGGAAGCTAGGTTTCCCAAACAAAACTGCAACTTTCTTGAGCAGCAGTTCTTCCTTGTTAGCATATATACATAGTTTTCTGGAATGTCTTCACTATCATTTGTTTCTTCTTGAGTTATGTTTGAAGTACTGCTGCCAGCTGTGGAAGTCTTGTAAACCTTTATGATTCAGTTGCAGCGTTTTTTTGGTTCTTTAAGAAATAATTTAAATTCTTGACAGCTGCTTTGGTACTTAGTTCTGATATGGATAGCAAATTGTTGTTTATATTGTAGCAGCATTAAAGGATCCCACTTAGCAAGTTGTTTTACATTTAAATACAAAACACTATCCCTGTCCCCCAATAGAAGCAATATGTTATCCCATCTCCCAAAAGCAGTGGTATATATACAACTAAATTTGGTGGTAACCTTCTGTTAGACAAGACAAGAGCTTGCTTATTGAGTTTTCTGGTGTCAAGAATAGATTCTATTCTGTGTAATTTGAAATGGTGAATAGTATAATATCACCATGGATGTACAAAATCCATGTCTGTAATGAAACTTTGGATAATATCTGTCCTGTTGCTCAGATGACCACCCGTGTTGATGGACATTCCTGGGCTCTTTCTGCTATTGATGAATTTAAAGTTCAGAAGATAGTAACACCGTTAAACAAAGATACTATTCCAATAACTGATTCACCTGTTGTTGTGCAGCAACACATGCTGCCACCTAAGAAGTTTGTTCTGCTTTCAGCCCAGGTGAGTATTACTTCTCTTAATATAGGAAATCAGAAGAGTGGGAAGACTGATCTAAACCTGTAATTGTTTGTTTGTTTTGGATGTGTTTTAAGGATTATATTGTGAACATAAAAAGGAATAATGAATATGATTGCTGAAACCACATGTAGGTGTTTTAAATTTACTCAAAGCTATTGGGCCAGCTTGTCTTGTACAGTGTATTAATAGTTTTTTTTGGTCTTCAGAGACCCTTGTAGAGACAGATGATGTGAGAAGTTCTTTTAACCTTGGTTATACTCATGATTATATGAAACAGACATTGGCTGCCCAGAAAATACAGTGTGAGTAAGAAGAGGAAGAACTTCTTTACTTTGAGGTTGTCAGGGCACTGGAAGAGGCTGCCCAGAGAGGTCATGGAGTTCACCTCTCTGGAGACTTTCAAAACCCGCCTGGTTGTGACTCTGTATGGCCTGCTCTAGGTGAACCTGCTTTAGCTGGGGATTGGACTAGATGATCTCCAGAGGTCCCTTCCAACCCTGATTATTCTATAAATACTGTTGGCAATTGAAATTTGAATAAATAATTTCTTCTTTGTCATCCCAAAACAGTTTTTTGAAAGGTTTTTAATAAACAAAATCCACAAAAAGAAGAAAGATATTAACTTCCCTATTTCTTTTTGGATTACATTTAGCAATATTTTAGGGCACTTAATACCTTAACCAATAGCCAATTAAAAAAAACTAATTTAATCATTAATGTTTTGCAACCTCTAGATTCAGCCTGCATTTGTTTAATGGCAGCTGTTTTGGTAAAGGCACTAATCGGACCCTCTCCATTAGTTAGTATGGATGCAGGCTAGACAATAGAGTGTAGAGTCTTACCATGCCCTTGATTCTGAATTTTTTTTTTTCCAGGCAGTTTTGAGGATTTGTAAGATACATAAATAATTCTATTTTTTATATACTTGCTATATGTTGGTATTGTATTTTTCGTGTTAGGCTGAGAACAGCAAAATTAACTTAGTTTATGGAGAGTTTATAGCCACTGCAGTATTTTTCCTGCCTTTCCTAGGCTTTCTGGAGTATTTTCTCCATGTGAATGGGAAGTGGCCTTTATGTACCATTCACATTGTACTTTGATCCAGTAGTGCCATGGAGAAAAATTTAGAATGCTAAAGATAAGCATTGTGGGGAGGGGGTGTTGTGATGGCCAAAGTAAAGACAACTTTATTCTAATTTACTTTGAATTACTTTTAGGGGAGCTTTATGTTTCATAAGCTCAGACCTGTTGATCAGCTGCGGCATCTGCTTGTTAGCAATGTAGGTGGAGATGGAGAAGAGATTGAAAGATTTTTCAAGTTGCATCAGGTAAGAACTTTTCACAGGTTGTGAAAAACTGAAGATCTATAATATTTATGTAGATCTAATTGCTTTCTTTAGCATCTTTTTGTTGTTGCTGTAAACCCGTAGTTAACACTTACCAATTAAAGTGTTAGCTGTTCCTCCTGTATTATTGACATAAAACAAGATTGTATAAGAAATAATTTCTTACATTATGATATCTAAAAACTGAAGTTTAATTCACTTATCCTGAAATACTTCTACATACAAGCATAAGAATAATGAAGTTCTTGGTTTAGAAAAGGAGTTCATCTAGAGCAGGGAAAGAAATTTCTTAAAAAATACTTGCCCCTACAAGAGGATTTTACATTTTGAATGCCAGTAAAAATGTCTGTAATTGGTCAATTTTTTTGTTTAAGGTAAATAACAAACAAGCAGGAAGGAAGCTATTGTAGATTGCCATTTTAATTTGACTACTGATTAGTAGCTGTAGTGAATGTTCACTGTAATCGGTTCTCTTGGGCTTTGCTAGGACATAGTGGTATTTTAACATGCCATTAGAATATGCAAAACATGATTATTATTTTTCTTCAATCTTTATGTTTCCGTAGAAATTGTATGAATCTTAGTCATACTTAGCTGACAGACATGGAGATTTTTTTCCTGCCAGTAATTGCATTGAGTTTACAAAAACTGTATATAACAGGCTGTCCAGCTATAGTGGGATACCTCACTGTGATTCACTTCCTGTCTATAATTGGGAAAAGCCAATTTCCTTGCATTCTGAACGAAATGGTGCAGAAAGTACTTACTGTTTTGTTACTGAGCATTATAACTTCTATATTTTTCTTATCGATTTGATGTAAGCTGCCACACTAATCACAAAATATGCTCTAGGAGGATCAGGCCTGTGCCACTTGCCTTATCTTGGCCTGTTCTAATGCTGCATGTGATAGAGAAGTATCTGCCTGGGCTACCCGAGCATTCTTCAGGTATGTTTCAAACCTGTAAGTTGTTATGAATATTATGTTCAGGATCACTACAGCCAATAAATAATTTTAAAGGCTTTTCAACCTACTTCCTGAGTGAGCATTGTTTTACAATGAGCATAGGCTGTTAAACCTGGTAGAATATGCTTTTGCATTAATTTAGGGCTAATCAACAAAGGAAGCTTCCTGTGCTGATTGATAGTTCCCCTCTTGGATATTTGTACTTTACATGTAAAGGAGGCTATTGAAAATGTAGTTTAATCTGCTTGAAATGCACTTATCTGTATTTCACAGTATCCCAGTTCATTAAAGTGTGGTGTGTAGTAATATCTTTATACTAGCTCAGACAGCTGGAAAAAGAATACACAATCTTTTTAACTTTTGTGGGCATTTTGGGTTTATTTTTGTTTTGTTTCGAGGTTTTTTTTCTGAACATATTGCAGTTATTTATACTGTTCACCATTGTGCCAAGGAAATTGATATTAAAATGGGTTTATGCTGTTTAGCTGATGGCTTTTAGTCACAGATGTTGATTGTTTGGTTTGGTTTTGTTTTTTTGGGGTGGCATTGGGTGGTGGTTGTTGTTGTAATTTATTCCACTACAAATTGAGTGAGGAAGTACGGGCTTCTGCTCTGCTGGAGGATTAATTTGTCATCTGTGTATTTTAAATACTACATATCTTTGGTATGGTGCATATATGTATATTTTAACCAGCTGCCTTAAACAAATTGGTTTATTGTGGGTCTCTTGGCTGTCCTCACAGGGCATGCAGCCTGGAGGAAAAAAAGATACAGCTGTTTTGAGTGATGCTAGAATGGGCAGATTTTTATGTTTGCATTAGAGTTCAAGTGTTACATTCCCAAAAGCTTGCTTGTCAGTTTCCAAAACTAGTGCAGGTGTTAGATCCAGTCAGCTATTCTCAGTAGGCTGTGAATAGTTAACTCTTTGTTAAACAATTGCATTACAAGATCAGAGAAAATGTGGATGACAACTCTGGTGGATAACTCTCCAGGGAAGGGTGTTTGCAAGGGAAGATGTAGCAATGTGCTCATGTAGCACTACAAAAGAGAGATGGAGAGAAATTACTTGTGGACAATAAAAGAACAAGTGTGGGTCATCTCAGCTGTGTCCTTCTTTCCACTTTCCTATAGAAGCAAACCTTAAAAAAGACACTAAAGTGTAAACCTGATTTTGAGAGTTCGTAAATTTCTCCTTAAAGCCTGATCACATCATATCACTGTAGAACTCAAAACACCAAAAAAAAAACCAAACTTGTTCATCTAACTTATCTTTACAATTACATATGTTTATGCTTTTCATATGACACGTATTCCATTAGTTTTCTTCCCTTCTGTGAAAAATGCTGATCAGTCACAAGTATTTCTGACAAGTTATGTGAGGGTTTTTATTCACCATTTTAAAAGAACCCTGAAATTGCTGTTAATTCCGAAAGACATGAAAATTAAATGGACTATCTATGAAGTGTGAGCAGTTTTTGTCTTTGTAAATTTTAGGTATGGTGGAGAAGCACAAATGAGATTTCCGTCTGCTCTGCCTCTTCCAAGCAACATTGGACCTGTTTTGGGTTCTCCTGTTTCTACCAGTAAGTAGCAAGCATTTAATGGTTTTGGACAAGTTGTTAGTTGTTGGGTTTTTTTCCTTTAATATGTTGTATTTTGTCTTCCCACAAGTACTGGTGGTGTTACTGTCAGAAATGGTCCTTGATTTTCCACTCACTGGCTAATTTATTACAGAGTTTCTTCCATTTCTTGAGTGATTTTTTGATTTAGCGAGAGGGTAATGTGATCTGGGTGTTGCATATAGTCTATTAAGATGATGTGGAGAAGGTATACATTTGTTGCTGCCAAAGCCACATGAGCAGCCAGGGAACAACTTACCAATACTATAGTTCAAACTTTACAAAGATTAGTTAGTCGTTGTGTGGCTATAGCGGAGTATCTTCTTAGAGTGTCATTGTAGTACCTCTGCAGATGCTGCTTATGAAAAGAAAAAAAAATTCTGAACAAGAAAAGGGTTGATTGTTTGGAATGATTTCTCCCTGTATAAGCTCTTGCTTCCACACTTGGTTTCTGCTTAGCTCATCAGTGCCACCTGCAAATGAGAACAGTGCCTACTGTTTCTCAGAACTTGATGCTTATCGGAGTAGAGGCCTCTCTGTGTTACTCAGGTTCACTCACAACTACAGTTGCCTCAGGAAATTGTCCTTTAACATGTGTTACTCAATTCCAGATCTTAAGGGTTGTTTAAAAAAGAAATTCGTGATGATGAATATGGAACTCTGAATTATTTAATTACTTTTAAAAAAAAAAATAGGTTGGTTAATCTGGCATGTGGCATTCTATTTTACACATCAGACTTGGGGATAAACTTCCCTTACCTGGGATGCAAAGAAATTCCATTTCAGTACTGTTTTTGACATAGATCCAAATTCATAAGTAGTGGAGAAAGGCATGCTGAACTGGGATGAACTTTAGGAAAATCGGTCAACCCCCTTTCTCAGAATTCTTAACTCATGTTAAAACACTGAAGAAGAGTGGTTTTTAATGCATCAGTGACATTGCGATTGTTCCACACCAGCAGCCTTGGAAAGCAATGTGGGCAGGAGCTGAGGCAAGGCATAAGAATGTAAAATTAAGTCTGAGCTGAAGAGGACAGCGGCTATGGGGAAGACAAATGCTAGGATCAGACTGAGAATTAAAGTAAGGTGTGGGAGAGAGGACAGGAAGCTTTGTAATCAATGAGATGACTCCTTTTAGAAGTAAAAGTATTTTTCCCAAGTCTGAATGTGTGGATATTATTATCATTTGCTGTCACATATGCCTCTGTGAATCACTGAAACCTAGTATCAAAGCACGTGTTTCAGTTTTGCTTCAGTGACATGTTCAGGTGGAAGATTCTTCTGCTATTACTCCATTTGCACAAAGGGTAGAGAACTCTCATGTGAAATGAAGATGCTGATACTGTGGATGTCCCATGTGGTGGGTCAGACAGTGCTGACAGAAATTGATTAGAACACCTTGAAATTTTGCATGTGAAAGTGTTAGCATTACAAGGCCAGGGACCATTACCTCGGTTCCCTTTTTTCTCTCTGTTAAAAGTCTAGTCTGGCATTCACATGCTATTCTTCTGCAAGTTTGTGCTTTGCTTGCCAATACAGTGCGTTGGTACTGTTGAGTGAAGGAATTTGTTGTCCTTTGTGCTATTATCTCTTGTCCAACTGAGAGAACTGTAGTGAATAAGGCAAGGACTGATTCTTTGATAAAAGCCACATTTTTAAAAGTGCCAGTTTTCTTGCCCTTTCTGTGATGCATCATCCTACATGCTGATGGTACATGGAGATTTTTGCAGATGACCACACACATTCCTTGTGTTTTGGGGTCTTGGGTATTAATTTGTGGTAGGGTTGGGTATTCACAGCTGTATCTGAGGCTGTGGATAGTCTCAGACTGAATGTTTCAAGTTAACAGCGTTGCTGTAGTGTTTGTCCAACTGCCTTATGTAAAAATCAAGAGTTAATACCAGCTTGCTTCAGTTTAGTGCTTTGAAGGTAAAATTAATATACTTTGAAAAGATGTAAATGACTGAGTGATTTGAAAGCAGGTCTGTGTCAGGAATGGGAGCAGTCAGAAGGTGAAGAAAAAGAGAAAGTATATGGACAGTGTTATATTCAATGCAGGGAACAGGTGGTGTGCAATAAATAGCATGTGTATGCTGGGGAAAAAAATTTTAATAACCAGTTTTGAAAGATGGGTATCCATTTCATTCACTTAAGAGTGTTGAGTTGATAAGAAATGAGTGCAGTTTGGTATTTAAAGTTAAAACCATTCCAACAGCTTTTATTTATCATTAAAGTACTTAATCTAAAAACTTTGCTACTTTCACACATGAATTTTATGGGTTATAATTTGGTTTGGGGCTTTTGTTTTTAACAAACTTAACTTTATTTCTTTTCCCTTTAGGTACCTCCTTGACAGTTGATAGTCCATATCCTAATGTTAGCTTTTTAATAACATTTGGGCAAGGTATTGCCGCCTTTTCCTTTGTTGGAGAAATGGAGAATTTTTTTTCAAGTAGGCTTTTTTATTTGCATTCAAATGAGTAATATTTACCTAATTTTACCCTAGGTTTACAACATCCTAGTACATTATCTCCCATACTTCCTTCTGGGAATTCCACGTCCCACCCTGGTACATCCATTAGTGGAATGATGGGTCCTGAGATAGTATTTTCTGGAAGACACAATGGCATCTGCATATACTTTGGTCGGATCATAGGGTGAGGTGTTTGTTTAAAAAGAGATTCTGTCACTCGTTTTTTTCATAGTTTTTCTTTCCCTGATGCTTGTGGGTGGCAAATTGTATCTTAATAGCATTTAAATTTGGAATTAGTAAGGTGCACTTTTATACTGTGTTTATGAAGTAACCATTAATATGTTCTCTTTACAAGTCTATTAATAATAATAATAATACTTTCAGTGAATGGCTGGGACAGGAAAGTTGTGAGATCAATGTCTAAGCAATCAAGCATATATACTCAACTCTGAAAACTGTTTTTATTTTTCGAATTTGTGAGCTGTATATTTCAAACTCTTACTAAAGGGTGAAACAGTAATGCAGAAAGACTTACAGGATGAAAGTCCTGGCTTGATGTCTTTTCTGTTAAGAAACTTTAAACTGAATACTCAACTCAGAGCAATGAAGCAAGAGTAAAGAGAATTCTGTTACTTGAATGTTGAATCCTGTGTTACTAAATGCCCAAAGCAAGAAGAACAGAGCTCTTTATATGTTGGTTATGTGTCTGATTGCTGGTTAGGAAATTTTTGTTACGGTACTTGTTTGCCTAAACTTTATTTCCAGAGAATAATACTGGCTTATATTTAAAGTATTTGAGAGTGTCAAACTTAATTTGAAGTTTTTTTAAATTTGAAATGTTGTTAATTAATTATATCTGTACCATTCAGAAATGTATAAGGGTAACTTTTTTGAATTTTAATTTTCATGCAAATTAAATCCTTATTTTAGACCTTGAAGTAAAAAGCATTACCATGTCTGTCTTAAGAAATTATACATAGAAGACTTGCAAAATGCTTGTTTAAATTACTTGGCTTTTAACACAGTACTCTTTTGTGTTGCAGAAATATTTGGGATGGCAGTATAGTTGTGGAGAGAGTTTTCAAAAGTGGCAATCGAGAAGTTGTTGCAGTATGTGAAAGATTATTTTGTATTTTTAAAAGTTCCTTATAGTATATATTTTAAGCCCTGTTGTAGTTCTGTTCCCAATTACAAACTGTTAAGGAAAATAACCATCATTGTAATTTGAATGTTTTCTTAAGTGCTGCACTTTTAACTGAAGAGTCATTGTAGGTTTAAAATCTCTTTAAGCTACTATTTTGAATGTTACTTTCTAAGAAACTGAAATTTGATCTCTGCTGTTAATTGGCAATGGCCATGTTTAGTGATTGTACTTCCTTTATTTCTCCATACCCCCTCCAGACAAAGCCTAAAAATTAAATGCTTTAGTGAGTTAGGATAAAGATTGCAGTTATGTAAGGACACAAAAAGAATTCCAGCATCTTCCTGACTAACGTCTTGGTGTTTCACTTTTTGTCCATGATGAAGATAAAATCTTTTCTTACTATGGATGTTATAATCCTGAACTGAGTCATTTCAGCAACGCAAATTAACTGCTACATGAGCTTTCTTCCTCCAGTTGTAAGGTTGCTGGGAGACTCTGGAAGACTTTGGCAGTTTTGTTCTGTGCCTTAGCCATATCGGTCATTGTGTTAGTTCAGAGTTGGTAATAGTAAAACAGAGCTGATGTGGTTATCAGCGGGACAAAGAAAGTAGCATCTTGAGTACCATGTATCTTCAGAAGACTACTGCCTCTTCACATGTGTGCCCCCTCCCTCAATGACTGTGGTATAAAAATGTTGTGTTCTAGTGATAGCATTACTGTTACACTATTTGTTTGTTGTACCCTCTTTGTCTTTGTCTTTTTAGTGGCATGAGCTTAAAAATGTAAAGTTTTGGAAACTAAGCTTTCTGTAAAGAAGTGTGCTTTCTTTTTCAGTTAGAAAGCAGCGTTGCATCCCATGTGCTGGAATGTGTCCTACAAGAACTAAAAGGTTTACAAGAATTTCTGTATAGAAATTCACAGTTTGCTACAGCAGGAGCCCTCGGAAACCCAAGGTAGTATTTCTGTTAAATTTACTAGTGGTGTTTAAGGTCCAGCTTTTGAAAAACTATACCATGTGTATCTGTGTTGAGATGAAGTTTATGTATGGTCTCAATCTTCAGCAATTGGGGGTTATGTTATATTTAATCTTCAAAAGGTACAGTATTTGTAATCATTAGCGTTTCTCTTTGTTTTGGAATTGCAGTTTCAGCACACCAGCCAATCTGCAACAGCGGCTACTGGGTTTCATGCGGCCTGATGGTGGAAGTTCTCAGCAAGTCCAGCAAGAACTCCAGAGGAAATATCATGGTATGTAACTACTTTTGAACTGGAAGTATCAGGGAATGGTGCATTTGGATGTTGCCTTTCTCGCTTTTCTTGTTAAAACTGCTGAATAAAAATGCCCTTTTTCCATACAGATTTGACGTTAATCAACATGCCATACTTCGTAGTAAGTTCTTCACAAGAAGCACTGTAGTTTGGAAAACAGCTTTGCTAGCACCTTGCTTTTGCTTCCATACCATATTGTACTGTTCCATCAGGAGCAGTGCCTCTGCAGTGATGTTGGTGTGAAAAATCATTTACATACAACTGTACTAGATATGAAATATATACCCAGAACGAAAACTTAGATCTAGGTAGAGAAACATTCCAGCCTTTAGGCTGATTGGCAAGAGACTTCATTTGCTACATGCTGCATGTTACCTTTAATGGAAATTGAAAGCTTTAGTATTGCAACTAATCAAAGCAGTCCACAAAGGTGAATCTCTCTCTGTGAAGAGAATCTGGGTTTCAGAATGGTAACATCTAGTAGTACTGAACCACTGCAAAACACAAGTTGTATGTCTCAATTTATTAAGTTAAAATAAAAGTGCTTGAACCTTAATGCACTTTTAAATTCTCTCATACAAAGAATGAAATTTCAGTTATGTTTAGATACGGGTCCTCTTTATCCTATTTTCCCCATTCAGATAATCTTGAACCAGAGGTTTCTTTGCATACATGTGTCTCTTTTTTCTTTTTTTTTCTTCCTGATGTTCTCCATATTTCATAAGATTGTTTCATCTCCTCATTACGATACTTTGTAGCTGCACATCTGTTTATGTTTTTAAGATAACAATTTTTAAGCAACTCATTTGCAAGACAAGTGAGTGTGTTGTCCTGTCAAGAAGAAATACTGTAACGCAAGTTCCCAAAGTTACAGTCACTGAAATGTCTAAAAACTTTGTTTAGAGATAGAGGCCTGACACACAGCCCATTTGAATTCATGTCCTCCTATAGAGTAGCTCTTGCCCAGCATTTGCAGGCCAGTTGGGAAATGTTGCTGATGTGTATACAGAATTGACTATGGTATGTGATCCTGGGTTTTAATTTCTAGTTAATTTCTGTAGTGCTCAGTTTAAATAGTGTGATTGTAAATATTTTTTTTAAAGTCATTATGTAGAATTTGGTAGATATTTAATAATTGTTTTTGCATGCATTTCAAAACCCATAAACCTTTTGTATTGCTGAATGACACAATGTAATTGCTGCTTCATTTCTGAACTGTAAGCACTCTAAAGTAAAGGCATAAATTGTTAGTTATCTTTCACCCATGCAATAAGTAAGTCCATATTATTCTTTCAGTGAATATAATACATCTTACCAGATTTAAATGTTATAGTTTTCAGAGTAGTTGCTCCTTTAAAGATAGTTTAGATAGTGTTGACTGAAGTTGTAGCTATAATTGTTCTTTCTAAAAGCAAATACAGGCAGTCAAACAAAGTGAATATGTATGGTTTTAATTGTACTTCTTTTATGTTCATCATAAATACATTGATAATAACTGTTTACAAAAAATAAACAAAAATTTTAAGACTGATAGGTAAATCCAGTGCACTCAGATGAAGCTATACTTCTTTTTCAGAAAGTACTGCTCCCTTTTGCACAGTTTGAAATAAATGTTAACAGATGGTATTTGTTTTGGGGAAATATTAACATGGCACTTTTCTCCAAAGAGATCTAGACAGCATTAATCAAGAATGGAAGAGGAAAAAAAAAAAGACATTTAAGGAGACTGTTATTTTAACACCTCAAAAACTTACATGCTAATTTGAAACACATAGAACAGTTACTTATTGTCAGTATTTTTGCATTAACAGCTGAGGCACAGCTAACTGAGAAAACCTCACTTCAAGGCATCCAGCAACTTGTTCACAAAACTTGCCAGGCATTGGCTCTATGGAAGTTGCTGTGTGAGCACCAATTCAGTGTTGTTGTAGGCGAGCTTCAGAAGGTACGATCTGAATCATACGATCTTAATTTTGTTTGTATTTAACATCTGAATTTCTTTTGCTACCTAAATATTCCTAAAGGAGTATTACTTTAATTCACCAAGAAACATATAATGAATTTTAAACCACACATGTTTTTTTATTCAGGTTGCAAGTATTTATTTTTAAGAAACTAAGAAGTAGTATTGACTTCATCAACTAATTTTAGCAGTTTGGAAGTGTCACTAACAATAGATTTTATTTTACTTTTATTGACAATAATGAGTCTTGTTTTATAAAGTACTGTGTTGTCACTTTAAACACATTCTGCAAATTGTGCTGAAAAGAATAGACCGTTGTTGTCCAGCCAAGAGGAACTCAAACCTTGCCTTGGTGGTGTTAAATGTTTAAGTGGAGAGCAGTAGGGTTGTAGAATTGCAAACCCCTGCACGTTTTTGTAAATTAAAAGAGTCCAGAATGTATCACAGAACAGCTGAGGCTGGAAAGGACTTTTAGAGATTATCTGCTCCCACCCTGCTCAAAGCAGGGTCAGCTAGAGTGGCCAGCACAGGACCATGTCCAGTAAGATTTTTAATATCTCCAAAGGTGGAGACTCCACAGCCTCTCTGGACAACCCATTTCATTGTTCAACCACCTTTAGAATAATAGAATTATTCTTATGTTTAGGTGTAATTTCCTTTGCTTCACCTTTTGGCCATTGCATTGTGTCCCATCACTAGGCACCACTGAGAATAGTCTGGCTCTGCCTTGTTTACACCTGCCCATAAATATTAGTAAGATCCCACACACTGCTCCCTGAGCCTTGTGTTCTCCCGGCTAAATGATTCCAGTTCTTTCAGCCTCTGTTTGTAAAGAAGGAAACTGACGGAACTATGGATCCTACTGCTGTGTACCCTTTACAAATGTTGAATTTGCATCTAGCCCTTGAAGAAGCTATTGATTTGAATACTAGGCATTCTGTCCTAGTACTTCATAGGAAAATAGATGGTTCGGCAAATTGTGTTCTTTGTTGATAATAAGAACAATTTTTTAAACTTTACAAATGCACAGAAGCTGGAGCTCTTCACACCGTTGCTTTGGAGAGTTAGCATGATTTCTAACACAGGCAGCTTTTCTCTTGTGTTGGATAAGGAGTTAAGGAACTTTTTAACAAACAGAACCTTTTCCTCTGTCTTCAGTAGTTTCAGAGTTTTTATTAATAGTATTTTCATGCTGTTAGTGATCATTCATAGACACTACATAGACTATACTGGTAACTATGTAAGCAAATATTCCTAATAATTTTTTTTAAATCAATAACGTTCAATGTAATTTAATATAAAAAACATAAGAGTGCAGACATCAAAGTTTTAAAATTCCTCCTTTTTATGCATCTGTAATTTTTTTCATCTGTGACAGTACTCAGATAGTTCCCGTTACTAAAAACTAACATAGTCATTTTATAGGGTGTGCATTCTGACAGCGTCCTGTGAAGGGCAACTGCTAATTCCATTCTCATTTACAGCGATCTGAAACAAAAGTGACCATGGTAAAGATGGCAGCAGCAGTCTGCTAAGTTCTCACTGTTGTTTGGCACCCAAGGGTCTAGTGCCTTCATTGATAGGCCTTTCTTTATTATTTCCATTTTGCTATATAACGTTTATTTTAAATAACGTATTTCTGTACTGTGCACTTTAGTCATTGGAGTTCTGTATATTTTTATTTGCTGAAAACAGTTAATTTTGCTGCTGTGGCATTGTGACATTTCTAAACAGAATAAAGTAAAAGCTTTGGCGAACTACTTAAATTCTGTCTATTTTCAGGAACTTCAAGAACATCTAAAGATTACTGCTTTTAAAGACTTGGTCATTAGAGACAGAGAGCTGACTGGAGCACTTATTGCTTCTCTCATTAACTGTTACATCAGAGATAATGCTGCTGTGGATGGCATCATTGCCCATTTGCAAGATATCTGTCCTCTTCTTTATAGCACTGATGATGCTGTGTGTTCCAAGGTAAGCTCGCTGCCAGACGCTACAGCACCAAAACGCAACATCAGAGCATGTTCAAATGAGGAGATAAGTTGGGCAGGTTATGAGTCATTATGCTCAAGTAGTTTTCAGGAGCACAAGAACTAACACAGGCAGGTTGTGTACATATTTGTTATCTTGTAGTTAATTAATGCTGAAGATTATGTGAGCTCTGGTTTGAAGCATTTGCAGTTATTTGTAATGTTCATAGGATCTCTACCTCCAATGTGAAGTCCAATAAAACTGTAATCTTGATGTTGATAAAACATGTTCTTCCTCAGCATAGTCTTGTTTTCTGTCTGTTGCCTAGTTTCATGGAACTTGTGGAAACATAATTGTATTTTAAGAACTTCAGTCTGTGAAGCTCTTCAGATAGGTTTAAAAAAAGTAACTGGTGGGGGGAGAATGGGGAACTAGCTGGTTGTTAAAGTCTTAAGCCCTTCTTGCTACTGTTGGTATGCAGTCTTTCTGCTGGAAACTTTGTGTTACCAAGTGTTGAGAAACTGTTTTTCAGAGGATGATGTTTCTACTGTGTCAGTTTAGAAATTTGGAGTAACTCATTAACAATATCCATAAACTGTTTGTGATGTGATGTGTTCATGTGAAGTATTTCCATTTTCCCATCATTTGTCTTTAGGCAAATGAACTGCTTCAGCGGTCTCGGCAGGCTCAAAGCAAACAAGAAAAAGAGAAGATGCTAAGAGAGTCGCTGAAAGAGTACCAGAAGATCAGCAATCAAGTAGACCTTGCTAATGTTTGTGCGCAATATAGGCAAGGTAAGAGGCAATCACTGATCGTGTTCTCGTAAATTATTTCTCTAGTATCCTTCTGTGCCATCTTCTTTTTTTTGTTTTGTTTACTAACTTTCAACTAATTTTGTAGTGTTTCACCATATGTGGTTTCTTAGTAACTCTTACAATTAATGTATATCAACTCATTCTTGTTTAAAGCCTTTCTAGATTTCACCAACCAATCAAAAAAACCACTGTTTCTATAGTAAAAAATTCCTATCCACTTGTTTCACGTTGCAGTGCCCATTTGTTTCATATACGTGTTAAAAATGCTTTCAGGAAAATTGTTGGGCTGTGTGTAGGCAGAGGGTAAATAACTATACTGTTGCAGGAAAGGTTGTATACCTGTATACCAAATACGTTGTTTGAAACATAGTTCTGAATCCGGTTTTGTGCAACAGAAGCTAGTATATAACTTAAAGGTAGATACAACTGTTGTAATAGTCAAGATTTTCAGCTCCTGTACAAACATGTAACTTCAAACTTGCATATAATCCCCACGGGTTAGGCGGAAACCTTTATACGATCAAGACCAGAGTGAATAGGGTTTATTTTTTCTTGCTTGATAAAATGGGAAGTGTTGATGTCGCTTACCGTTTTGTTATAGATTTAATACAACAATGAACAGTGGTATCTATTGTTTTTTTTCTAGTGCGTTTCTATGAGGGAGTGGTAGAACTCTCTCTCACAGCTGCTGAGAAGAAAGATCCGCAAGGCCTTGGCCTTCATTTCTATAAAAATGGAGAACCAGAAGAGGATGTTGTTGGACTGCAAGCTTTTCAAGAGAGGCAAGTTTTCAGGATAATTTATGACCATTATATGGGGTACTTTATTTCAAGTGACTAAAAAAGTAATTCTTTTGAGGAAGGTATGCAGGGTAATGACAAACAAGTATTTTATAATAGGGGACACAATACAGATGTTTTTGTTCAGCATGCTCTCCTTGGTTTCGTTAATATAGCGTCAACTTAATCTGGAACAGAGCGTAAACTGATAGTTGCAGAAAACACTGGGATCTGAACGTTACAGAAGTATTTGTGAGAAGGGTGATGGAGAGCAATCAAGATTGTAGCAACTAGCTGACAATCTGTGACCTTTTTAAAATTTTAGCAATTGTGTTTACAAAGGCACACAATAACAACGTTTGAGAAGAGTACAGTATTTCATAGATGGTTGCAATGAAAATTGTAAGGCTTATTTCCATTTGCTCCATTTACAGATTGAACAGCTACAAGTGTATCACTGACACCCTTCAAGAGTTGGTGAATCAAAGTAAAGCTGCTCCTCAGTCTCCCAGTGTACCCAAAAAGCCAGGTCCTCCGGTGTTGTCATCTGACCCCAACATGCTGAGCAATGAAGAAGCAGGGCACCATGTAAGAAACTCACAAAAAAATCATGACTGCACTCCAGAAATCAGTGTGATTTGAAGTGGTGTAGAATTTATTATTTTTAAAAAATTATTATGGAATTGGTTTAGCAAAGTATATGAAAGTCACTTGGCTTCTTTATGTACAAAGTGTTCATAGAAATGATGACATGCAAATAATGTGAACCTAAGTATTGTCACATGTATTCAGTGCTTGATGTAAAGGTAACTGCTTCTGGAATAAGAGCTTTGGCCTTCTCTTCCCTTAGTTTGAACAAATGCTGAAGCTGGCTCAGCGTTCAACAGATGAACTCTTCAGTATTGCACTTTATAACTGGTTGATACAAGTGGACTTGGCAGACAAACTGTTACAGGTGAGCTTGAGAATTCCACTGAACTGGAAAAGTTAATTCGAATAATGCTAATGCTTTAAAAAAGAGAAGAGAGCAAGAATATAAGTGTTATCTTTGTGACTTCTGCAGGTTACTGCCCCCTTTTTGGAACCCTACCTTGTGCGGATGACCAAGATTGACCAAAATAAAGTCCGTTATATGGATTTACTGTGGAGATACTTTGAAAAGAACAGAAATTTTAGTAACGCTGCCAGAATCTTGGCTAAGTTGGCTGACCTGCATAGGTATGGATCATGTGTAATCTGTTGCATGTATCAAGAAAATTGGGGAAAAAACAAACTAAAATCAAGACCTTATGTGTAAGTATTTTAAGGAAAGGCCAATGCCCAAGGATGTTTGCTAAAAGATTTTTAAATAATTGGAATATATTAGCTTTTCATTCAGGATGTTATTGGAAAGAAATTTTATGTTTATTTTATATATTATACAGTAGCTTGCAGTGTATATCCTGTTATAAGTACTACATATCAAGCAGTCATTTCTTTTACAGAATTTTATAATGAGATAGGGTAATTGAGTGGAATGAGAAGTACCCTTGAACTGACCCTGCAACAGAGATGGGGTTTTATGGTTCGATAATGTCCTGCACAATGTAGTAAAATCAGAAGTCACTTAGTAATTCTCAGAGTCTAGTTAGAATATAATTAACCCTCAAATAATTATAGTAGGTACTCATTTTATTTTGAATATTTGTTTTGCAGCACAGAAATTTCTCTTCAGCAGCGTCTTGAATACATTGCACGTGCCATTTTGAGTGCCAAAAGTTCCACTGCCGTATCCTCTATAGCTGCAGATGGTGAATTCCTACATGAACTAGAAGAGAAGATGGAAGTAAGAAAAAATATTAATCTAAGCTACACTCTAAATGTATTATTTCACTTTGTCTCATTGGCACATGATACTTCTATTACCAGTTATTTAGAAACAGTTTTCTGTGCTTTTTTCCCAATGTGGCATGGTAATATAGTTCATAGGAGACTCTTGAGGTGTAAGGCAGTAACATTTTGACATTTAAAGAAGTTAACTCTGTGTGTATTCTTTAGCTTTGATTAAATTAATCCAATCTTGAAATACTTTATTATTCTTCTTAAACAAGGTTGCAAGGATACAGCTTCAAATACAAGAAACTTTACAACAGCAGTATTCCTATCATTCTTCAGCACAAGATGCAATCTCCCAGCTTGATGCTGAGCTGATGGATATAACCAAGGTGAATAAAATTTCTATGTATTAAAAGTCAATTTATCACATTTTTGGGGAAAAAAGTTTTGCAGAGACTAACCCTATGCTGACTAGGGAAGGTAATAGAGAGACAGTTTGGCATTCCTGGTCTGAGAATGTCTGTTATCCTAGACTGTCCTTCTCTGTACTTTCAATATTCCTTCAATCTGTAGAACTTTAATTTCTTCCATGTGTTTGTCTTCTTTATTAAGTCTCTTAGATTGCTTCATTTCTTGGGACAATGGTTAGAAAATTAACGGTATTAATTATAATTTTATATAAAATTGAGGATTGTATTTAAGAAGTAAAACTAAAGGTGGTAAAAAAAAGAATAATTTACTAGTCCAAAATCTACCATACAAAATAAAGAAAAGCTGATTATAAAAATTTCCTTTTTGTTTATTTATTTGTGTGAAATGTAAAGCCTGGTAATTTTTCTTCCAGCTGTATGGAGAGTTTGCTGACCCTTTTAGGCTGGCGGAGTGTAAGCTTGCAATTATACATTGTGCGGGTCACTCTGATCCTATCTTGGTGCAGACTCTCTGGCAAGAAATCATTGAGAAAGGTAGGTCTTAATGGACTAGGAGTGGTACAAGCTAGAACTACAGGAAAATAGGTTTTAGGACTGACTGTGTGCTGCTACTGACATGCCGTCCAACTGAGATGCATCTTTGCTGGACTATTCTGTAATGTATTTGGTAAACAGAGCTAACTAGTAATTCATTAATGTTAGGCTTGTATGCCTAAAGGACAAAAAGTAATATACCTTGGAATATATTGCATGTATGTCTTCAATAATCACATTCCCAATAACGTTTAAGAAGTCATTTCATCCCTTCTTGTTCTTAGATGCCATCTTATATGGACAGTGAAATAATCTGCAAAATTTTGTCTGAAGGTTTCACTATTAGGAAATTATAATAAAATTGTTAAACTTATAATAACAAAGATTAAGCAAACGTCAGAGTCCTGCATTTTTATGATGTCAACAGGAGTGGAAGTGTCAGGGTTTTATCCACTTTGAGAGAAGCAGAGCAGTAGGCACAGAACAGCAAGCCTAGCCGCTCAGCTGTGATAATCTGCCTCACTCTTTACCCTGAGCTGGTAATTCTCTCTCTCTTCCCATTTGTTTTTTTCTTTTTCATGGATTTTGTGCTTGAAGACACCATTGTGCAAACAACATTGACAGTAATTTGAGGGAAAAGCTATGTGTAGTAGTAGGGTTTTTTTATGGATATCTTGTGTTTGGTGGTGGGGTTTTGAGTTTGTGTTTTTGTGGTTGGGCGTTTTTTAGGTGTTTTTTTGTAGATTTGCATGGAACTTCAAGGAAACATAAAATGATGTGTGAATATATGTGTACACACACCAGAGAAAGTGGTATTTTAACTTCCATGTGCTGATTTTGCATTGACAATAGCGTAAGATTTTGATGTTGGTAAATTTAAAGTACCTCAGTGTCGTTGTATGTAAATGTCCAACTTTTTTTCTGAAGTCACCGCTAAATGATTTCTTTGCACTTTCAGAGTTGAGCAATACTGTGTCTCTGAGCCCTGCTGACAGAATGCAAGCGCTTAGTCTGAAGATGGTATTGCTTGGGAAGATATATGCTGGCACACCCCGTTACTTTCCTTTAGGCAAGTTGTTTAGCCTGTGTATACAAATGGGTCTTAGATTTCTTTTAGACTCTTAAAAAGTTTTAACCTAAGAAATGTCTTTAAAAAAAAAAAAAAAAAGGAAAAAAATACTGATAATTTTGTGATACATAATTACTGTAGTAATCTGTTGCTTCAGCTACAGCAAAAACAGTCACAAATAATTTCGACAGTCAGTAGTGGCGGAGTTGATCTTGAGGGTAGCTCAGCAGTGCTTTTCAGTTTTGTCCAAGAAATGAGGAACAAAAGCTTTGTGATAGTTGCTTATTATTACAGTAACTTTGACAAGGGATTGAGGGGAGGGAGGTTACACAAAAGGTAGAAATAGAATTCCTATTGGCATTTAGATTTTGTAAACACAGTATAACTGTTACGATTATGAAACCATTACAGTTTTTACAAGTGCAGTTTTTCTTAGGATTTTGCTAGGGATTTAACCTGTTTACAGTTTTTCACGCTGAATGGGAAGTAAATAAAGCTTAGAAGGCAGCAACAGTTATCTTTGGATAGCTGTGCAGATCCCATTTTGGAAAGTAATGAAGTTTTTATCAAAATAAAAAAATGTGTATTTATACATAAACGTGGTTGCTTACATTTTTTTTTATCTGCTGTCTTTTGAAGTATCTGCTGCTATCGTCAGGGGCAAACTCTTAACAACATCATTCAGGAGACCTCTAGATAATTTTTGGAGCCTCTTTGAGATGCTCACATGTTTTGACAACGTGGTATTACATAAAAACGTGGAAAATACATTGTTCAGCACTAAATGATCTTTTAACAATACTGAAATATTGTAAAAGAACATTTAGTGCTGAACAATACATTGCTTATTGTCACTGACACTTAAACATGATAAAAGATGCAGTAGTGTTGCTGGCTATTCTAGCAAATGAAATATTAGTGTGTTCTTTTGTGCTGAAACAGAAGTTAATGAACTTTTTCTTAACAGCATAGTTCTGTGGCAGAACTGTAATAAAGTACTCAGTGTAAGTAATCAGTCATGCATTGTTAGTAGCTTAATACCATCTTTCGAAGTAGTTACATTTTACGTAACCTTCCCACAGTGCAGACTGGGGAAACTGTTAGATGTGCTTCACAGAAGAAAGGTACTCACTGTGTGGAAGATGGAAAACTAACATTGGAGTAAATAATCACTTTTAAATGCCTTTCTTTGTTAGACTCCCATTAACAATTTGGAATCTAAACATCCCATTATTTTTGTCCTCCAGATTTTTTAGTGCAGGTTCTAGAGCAACATGTCTGCACTTTGAACTGGTATGTAGGTTTTGTAACACATACCATGCAAGAAATTGGAGTGCCATTGCCAAGGCTGCTTGAAGTCTATGACCACTTGTTTAAAGCACGGGTAAGGAAAATAAAAACAAAATAAAAACTTTGTTTCCAACTACTGTCAAGGTCTGTCTTTAGTGGGAAACATAATGTAAGGTGCGATATATCAAAATATCAACTTCATAGTTTTTGTTCTCTTTTTCTACTTTAAGGCTCTTAATGCTGTGGGTTTTTTCCCCTGGGGGAAACATGATGAAAATTGTTAATCCTTTTACTTCATCTAAAACTTATTTAGGATTAAATAGGATTAGAATTGCTATGTTGCAGAAGGAACAGCATCTCTCGAATACATTAATTTTGTTTCCTGTTAATGATTAGTATTTGTTACTTCACTGCATCTTGTCTAATCTATTGATGCAGTAGGCATAAAGAATAAGACGACTTGTTTTTAACTTTTGGTTTGTACAACAGACTTAAACAGAATTAAAACAAAGAGAATTGACTTGTTTCTTTTTACCCAGATTCCTTACAGTGTAAGGGGTTCAGAATTAATATCTATTACTTTACAGGTTGTTAGGTAATGGAAAACAGTTAAATTAATGCATGTTTTAGCACTTAAAAGTCAAAATACTACTTAAATATAGACTCAGTACAGATTAAAATAGAATTCTCATTTATTTAAGTTTTTGTTACAATGAATAAATAATTACCAAAGCTGGCAACTTGTGTGCATATACACACACATACTTTTTATTTTTCATGTCTCCTTAATATTTGTCTCCTTAATACTTTGGAATTATTTTTTTTTAGGACCCATATTGGAATAGAATGAAAAAGCCTTTACACCTTTTAGAGGCCATTTACGTATTATTATCAGGATATGTACATGATCCAAGCAAAGTACTTCGGAGGTAAGAAAGGCAACTATGTCCTAATAAATAGTGAAAAGATATAAAATGTCCTAAAGCACTGCAATTCAGCAATCCTCAAGGCTTTGCTTTTCTTTTGTGTGAATTTAGTGTTTCTTTACTAGCAGTGATGATGAGACTCCTCATTCAAAACCAGTTGGTAGAAGCTTGTGGGGTCCTCCCCATAAACTACTTAAGTAAAGATAATTTCTTCTGAAGATTCAGGAGAAACTGAGAGGATTATTATTTAAATTTTGGCAGCATACTTTAAGGAGTAGTACAGACAAATTTGAGGCAATCTGGGAAAAGTGGAGAAAAATGAGAATCAGGCATTTTGTGGGTTAAATGGTGTATTGTTTAATGGAGAAAGGCTAGAAGCACTGAGTTCTTGGTATTCTGGAAAAGACAAGACTAAACATGAGGATAGATCTTCCCAAACTGTTTTTAAGAGGTTAGTGATGAATTACTCCAAGACTAAAATTCAGCTTAGTCTGCAACAGGAAAGAGTTTAGGGAAAAGTTTCTAGCTAATAGCAATGTACTTGAACAAGTTGCCTGCATATTATGGGATCTCTAGCTTTGGCAGCTTTTGTGAATAGACTCTATAAACTTCAGTCAGAACAGTCTTTTCTCAGAAACAACAAGCAGAACTAGGCAAAGCCTTAATAACTCTTCTCACCATAAATTTTTCAGGTTCTCTTGAAAATAATACATGTAAATATCCCCTTTTCGCATACAGAGGTTTACATCTATCTTTTCTCATTTCTTTGTTCATTTGCAGTTGGCTGAATTAAATAATCTTAACTAGAACTATAGCAAATGTTATCTAATTTTAATATGTACTTACATATTAATACTAGATCATTGTGATTTGATACTTTTTTAGATATTTAAATTGCTATCTAAATTAATAACTTATACATTGATTGTATTAGTATCTAAATTAATATCTACATATTTAAATATTCCACATTGCTATTAACTATATAATGTTTTATTGTTTGTTTTAAATAACAGATAAATAGTAATTATTAATTTGTTTTCCTATTAGGCCTTAGTCACAAGTATTAGATTTCAAAAATAAATCTTTCTAATAAATAAATACTTAAAAGTAGCTGACATGTCTTGCTGATATGTTATTCTTTTAAAACACAAAGAATGCTTGCTTTCTATTTCAGATTAATTCAAATACACAGAAACAAAACAGAACTCGTTATTATTCTGTTTTCTTTACAGGCAACGATTCACAAATGTTTGCTTGGATGCCATTAGTTGCTACCTGGTTGAACTTCAGTCTATGAGCCCGACGCTAATGGTGCAGACTGCTGTTGGGAATTTTAAGTCACTGCAGGCTAAATTAGAACGGCTTCACCAATAACAGAATCATTAGATCAGATAAACTGTGCTATGAAATAGAAGTTCAGATCCTCAGAAAGAAATACAGAGAAAGTTTTATCTTGTGCTGTAGTTAGAAATTGTGTGGCCTGTATTTGTGTTATTCTAAAGCTATCTACAAATTGTAGAAGGTAAATGTGATTAATAGAATTTCTTTAAATACTACAGATAGAAAGCTTTTTTTTTGACTCTGTTGAAATGAAATACATTGTGATCTTTCCCTTGAGGATTAAAAATATTTGGAAAATATATATATTTTTTTTAATTAATGGGGGAAAAGTAGGATGTAAAATCTACTTGATAGTAGTTTTCCAAGTATCAAAACCAGGAATGACAACTGAAGAAGGCAAGGTGATGATAAAAGCATATCTGTATGGAGTCAGGTGATAATGTGGTCATACGGGGAAGCATTGATGCAGTCACAACTCTGCGTGAATTATTGCCAGGTCTTTCAGTAGCAGATAATCATTATTTCATGACTGTCACATCACTGTCTCTTTAAACACAGCCTGGTATAGAATGTTTGGGATGAAAATGCAGAAACTAGAAATCTAATTTGTATTGCAAATGAAATACCATCAATTTTTATTCCCTATTCTATTTTAAAAAATTTTTGTACAATTTAAAAACAAATAAAGATGTTAGAAAGTGACTTTCGTCTACTTTCATTACACGCACACAAGCACCAAATTGTGTCTATTCCTTAAAAGGACCAAAACCTATGCATCATCCTGTATGCATGCTGCTTAAGATTTTTTAAATCTCATCCTACAAGGAAATTTGTTTTGTCTCTGTTTTACTGCTATGCATTATGTGCAACATAAAGTCTATATAATGTGCACAAGAAATTACCAGTTCATGCTGGTCTTTAGTCTTTCTTAAATAACTTCTTCATGCAAGTAAATGATCAAAGCATTTGGAGAGATTTTGAGTGAGGGAAAGAAGCAAATATCTACAGAAAAGCCTACAGAGTAGATAAATGTTTCAGCGGTTTTTTTTCTAAGGAGAATGCGTAGTTCGTACACATCACAGGTGTTCAAAAGACAGAAGAAAATAAGTGTGGATTAAGACATTTACATGCAAGTTTTCTACATAGAGCCTTTACTACCAGAGCTAATTACTGTGCTCTAAAGTTTTGTTTAAAGCGCAGTCATTAAATTTCTTTCCCTGTGAACTGCCAGGTACCTTCTGGTGACTTTAAGCTGGAGAATGCATCCAGTGAAGTAATACATAAAGTAAAATAAATCTCTTTTTTTTTCTTACCTCTTGTTAGATCAAAATAGAGCTGAAATCTTAATACTGGCTTTTCTCTTGTCAGTGTTGATACTTCCTCACAGATTTATTTAAATAGAAGAATTACTGTATGTCCTGGGAAAAAGATTTGCATCTTTCCATTGAATAATGGGCCATATAAGATTTATTTAAAGAACAATGTGGTCATGTTTGTCTAAAGAGACCCTTATGGTTAACTTGAGGATGTACTAAATCCTTGAATGGGTAACATAGGGAATGTGCTAATTGTCCAGGCGCCAGATATGTTCCTGGAATTGTAATGAATATGTAAATGATTTATTGGAAAGTTAATGAATAGACATGAGTGACTTGTATAAAGAGGAGGCTAAAAGGTGCCCTTGGTGTGCATGGCTTTGGTGGAGCGATCCCCCATGCACCCGGCGCTGCCAAATAAAGATCACCTCTGCTTGCTCGTATATTGGTGAAGTGATTCTTTAAATCACCGTATAAAGTATACTAGCTTTAGAGATTACAAGTTGTTTTGTGCTGATAGCTATTTTGCACAGCAAGGATGCCATGTATATTTACCCTGGTCTTGTTAGTACAGTTCTCTTCATACTCCATACAAGTAGTGTCCCAAGTCTTGCCTGATGTATTAGCTTTTATTTCTAAATGTTACCATTTCTACAGAAGTATGTTGTGTTGAGACATACTCTGTGATCTAGGTAAGTAGATTTCTATTTTCAAAGCTGGAGGAATGACTGAAGAATTGGGAACAGACACAAGTCACAGACTTGAGTTTAAGCTCATCTTTTTTTCCGAGCCCCACCCCGTCAATAGAATGACTGGCAATATTACCAGTTTTTCAAAGTAAGAGGATTTCAAAGTGTATAAAGAGTTATCTTTGATATTTTCCAGATGTGAAACAGAAATGTGACTCAACAGCACTTTAACAATGCTGCTAAGCCGGTACTCTTTTATTAGCAGCGCTGGGGTTGCACTGGGGCTTTTCCACTACAAAACTTTCAGAGGCTATATACCATGAAGTTACATATATTTACGTGAGATTTCCTGGAACTCATTAACATATGCAAGTGTCTGTTCCGCATGGATAATTGTCTTTCCTGGGGGTCTCTGGGTGGCGGTGGGGTTTTCCACAGTTGCCATTCTCTTGCAACTTTTATCTTTTACCTCTTTAACTCACAGTGTGTTTTGTTCAGGTATGGTTCTTTAAGACATTTTCTTTGTTCTTGGGCCTTAACCCTTTCAGGTGATGGCAGATGTTATAAATACCTGACTCACGAAAAGCAGGTTCAGAAACCTATTGTGACAGAAAGTCAAAGTGCAAAAACCGCAGCCCTGGGCACGTGACTCTAGCCAGAGGCTAAAGCCAAACGAGTTCAAGCATCATTGTCTACTTAAACCGTCAAGGTTGCATCAGCCACATATATATTCATTATTTCCTTATACTTATTTACAATATTCCCAGAGGTGACTTTAATAACTCCACCCCCGTTGCACTTGAATCTTTCGGTCGTTGGGGTTCCCTGGTGGTCGTGTAGGGACGGAGTCATAAGTCTTCCCTGTCCCGATGGGGACAGCTGCTGCATTTCCCGGGTCCCGGCTCGGCACAGCTTCAGCAGCTCTGCGGGCAGCTCACTGTCTGTCCCTGCACGCGGAAACCGACCCGCACAGCACTTGGAGAGCCACGGTCTGCTGATTTCTTGTGCAGGAAACTTCAGTGTAGACGTTGCCTTTTCTTCTCGCAGCACTTGCTCTGCTCTCGGATGGAGAAGGGGTAGGTTCTGTTTCCCAATTTAAATTTGGAGGGATGTGAAACATGAGATCAGAGGAGAGGAATGGGTGGATTAAGGCAGCAGCAGAAACAAACGGTGACAAGTAACTGTCCCAACATGAAAGTGAGCCACTTCTCATTAATAGGATTATCAGCAATTGGATGATGACTTGCCGGTTTGTTGGGTGTGTGTTTTGTTTTTTTTTTTTTCTTTCTGAGCCAGTGTTACTCCCTCTCAATCAAGAATGTAGTTAAAGGAAGGTAGAAAGGGACTTACTCTGAAGTGGTTGAGGAACATGAGCCAGTTTGAGGGAACAATAAGCGAATCAACAGCATTTCATCAAAGTGACAAAACAAGGACTGTCTGCACCCCCTACTTATTGTATTTCACCTAAATTCCTGTATTTGATAGGACGCGCTGGCTTCCTATAGCCGTGTCCCCTGCGGTCGCGCAACCCCTCCGTCTCTGATGGCAAATTCTCCCATGCGGAACCGTGCTGTCGCCGGGGGCCACGCGTGGTGCCCGGCCCCCCCACGGCGGGAGGCGCTCGGCACGTCTCCGTGCCCGCCTGCCCGGCAGCTCGCAGGCGGGGGCTCCAGCCGCACGCGGGGCCCGGCGGGGACACCGGGGCCCACGACCCCGCGCCCGCCCCCGCCGTGCGGAGCGCCCGCCAGAGCCACGCCCCGGCGGTCGCGGGGCGGACGCACCCTGTGGGGCGGGGCTCGCCGCCGCGCCTGCGCACTGCGCTGCCCGCGCCCCGCCTGGCCGGCGGCAGGGGGCGGCGGCGTAGCCCCGGGCTGGGCGGTGCCGGCGGGAGCGGGGCGGCGCGGAGGCCCGTCAGCGCCCTGACTGCCGGTTGTGGTGAGCGTCGGTCTGGGTGTAGCTGTCTGCCTTTGTCTGTGTCCTGCGGGCCGGAGACGGCCCGAGGGGCTGCCTCTGCCCTGACGCAGGCAGTATCGGCGGTGGGACCTTCGCGGGTGGCGGCCGGAGCGGGGACGGGGGTGCGCCCCGCGCAGCGGCAGGCGGCTTGCCCGTGCTCGGCTGCCCGTCGGGCGCCGTGCTGCGCCCTGGGCAGACCCCGAGCCGTGAGGCCGCAGCCCGGCGGCCGGCGCTGAGCCCCGCGGTGGAGCGCAGCGCCTCGTCCCGCGCTCACGGCGGCTGCAGGCGGGGAACCCTCTCTACCCCTCCCCCGCACTGGGCCCGGTCCCGAAGCGCCGCCGGCCCGCCCGCCCAGCCCGCGCAGCGGGTGGTTTGCGCGGGTTCCTGGTCTCTGGCGCATAGGCGGCTGCGGGAGGTTTTCCTCGCTTTCTGCGTTCTTGTTAGAGCTTTTAGCGAGGTGCTTTGTGTTGTGGCTCCTCCTCAACTCCAGGAACAAGCAGGTGATACGCATGGCGGAACAGCAAATAGCCTGTGAGCTACGTGAACGAAAGTAGCTGCTTTAGTTTGGAAATACAGGTCAGCGTCAGCTCTGTTTGTGTTCAGCAGGAATGCTGTAGTTGGGAGTTTGTGTCTAGTTTCCCCATCAGCTTCCACCCCCCAAATAATAAAAGTTTCTTGTCTTTTTTTTTCTTTCTTCAGATTCTCCACAGATATGTGAAAAAAAGCCACCATTTGCTTTTCTTTATAATGGTTACCTAGAGGTTTAGTAAGAATGGAGGTTAAGTTGGATGTCCTCATCTCTACGTGTATCAAGCAAAGCAAGCCATGGCCTCGCATCTCATGGATTGGACAGGTGAATGTAACGCACTTGTATTTAAACAAAGTTCTGAAAAGAGTAGCTTTTTAAATAATATGATACTTCATGTTTCTTTTTACAAGAAGGGAGGGTAAAAAAGAAGTGATTTTGAATGTACTCAACAAATACTGAGGTATAAATGGCTTGGGTTTGTATCTTACTGAGTTGAGACTGGAGGTTCAAAACCTCTCAGATAAACAATGGAGAGTCTTGTGTCATGTTTCTTCCCCCCCTTATATGAAATCATTGTTTTGATGGTTCTAGTTTTTCATAACTTTTTTTTTACAGTACATTGTTGGAAACAGTGAACAAAATTTTTTTCCCCGTTTTCCCTGCATCTGTTGAAACACATGCTTTCTTAAGCTTTTTTGATAAACGTTTTTTTTGCCAATATGTGGTTTGACTTTACGTAGTGTAGGTAACCATTTAAAGCCATTTCCTTCTGCTGAAGTCACTGGCAAAAATCTTACTCAATTAAACCCTACAACATGAGATAACCCACGTCTGATCTGTTGCTGTGTTGTCATTTGGTAGGTAGTCAGTTGAGATATACTTTGAAGAACTTTTTAATAATGATTGTAAAATCAGTTTGATACCTGTGAACCAAAGTAAACATCAGTGTAGGCTGATGCTAGATATGATGCTGTATTGTATTGGAAACATGCCAAATAATGAAGTTAATCATAATTGCAGGTTGTTTTTTCATTAATTATTTTTCCCTGACGTTTTTTACCTCTGCATTATTTTGCAAACTTACATAGAAAGTAACATTTTAAAAAATGCCATGTTTTTTTCATTTCCTCAACAGGAAAAAGAGTCTGTTTTTCTTCTAGATGATAAACGTATAAATGAAATTAACCTGGCATCTGGGAAGACAAGGAAGAAGATCCCTCAGCTGCAGTCATTGTTGAAAAATGTAGTTGTTTTAACAACATCAAGAAATTGTTAAGTATAATATCTTGTGTTTTATCAATTTATGTGTTTTTATTTGTAGTTGTAACAGTTTAGAAAGGTAGACCGTCTAAAGGACCTGTCAGCTCACTGTCAGCTTTACAATTGTGGCTGAGATGTAAGGGAAGTAATTTTAGGTACTTCACAATAATAACCTTCAAAACATCTGTCCCCCAATGCACATAGGTGCTTGGTTGGCAGGAATGCTTACAACAGGAGAGCTGTTTCTGTGGAATAAAGATCAGGACTGCTTGAAAATTGTGCCAGCAATCGAAGAGTCTAAGAAGGTAGTTGCAGCAGCACAAGGTGAGTTTTTTTCAATTGGTCTTTTGAAAAATGAGATAGAGCAAAAGTGGCTTTCCATTTGCTAAGTGTTATTGCACAAGTTTAAAGCTATATTCTCACATTGGTTTGCATTCATCTAATTTGTGTACTAGCTGGGCTTTGACAGATGTCCTCTGTCACTTGAACGGTACAGTTTTTTGCATTTGGTGATCTTTAAATAGTAAGCAATTTTTAAATACAGTAAATATTTTATATTTTAATGGTTAATTTTTAACTGTAGAAAAACATTCCTTACTAGGTTATCAATACCTTAGATGTACCTTTGATATAAACTCTATATGTGTAATTTGAAGTTTATTCTGTAGGTAGGTTTTTATGACAAACGCTAACAAGGGAACGTAAAGGCAAGTATTTGCAAATTTTATCAAATGTTGTCACGTATTGAATGTAACCTCACTGATACCAAGTTGTAAACTAAAGTATAATATGAGCAATTCTGCCATTTCAGGGAAGATCAGCACATTTAGGAGCTGAAGATAATAGTAGAGCACTTAAGCATTTAGTAGTAGTTTTTGTCAAAGTTGAATTCCAAGAAAGATGATCTCAGGGAAACAGCTCTTGATGCTTGAGTCCTGTGGGAAAGATAAGTCATAAAATGCATAAAAATGTGTGTCCCATCAGACATTACTGCTGCCTAAGGTCTGCTATCAGAGATGATGCTGGAAATGAGAAATAGTTAAGGTGACAGCTTGAATTTTTTCTGATGGAGAAGAAATTTCCTTCCTCTATGGTTTTTAACATCTAAATGTAACAGAGGAGCGCAGACTGTCTGGTGCATTGTTGTGTGTGTTGTTTTTTTTTTCCCTAGAGTGTTTAATGAGATTGTACTTGTATGTATCTGGAGACGGCAGAAAGGCACTATTAACAACTCCTACAGCATGTGTCTTTTTGTGGGAAAGCACAGAGCATGAAGACACATCCTCATATAAAAATTCTTCTGCTGGGCGTTGGACTCAAGTTTTGCCTGATGAATCAGTCTTGTTGCCTTCTACAGAAGAAAAAGAAATTGGAGTCCATGCTGCTTTCATACAAAATGAGGTAAAAAAAAAAAGCCCTAAAGCAATCATTTAACCTCTTAAGTAAGTTAAAGCCCCACAGGCTACAGCGAAGTTTGGGAGCAGTGTCTGCTTCTCGGTGCTATTTGTAGGCTTAGTAGTTCGGTTTGTATTAGATTTAGTGACAGTATGAGAATAGCCATACTGAATCAGATCGAAGTTTTTCTCGTCCAGTAATACTCTTTTTGGCCTTTAAATTCTGAATCACACCATTACGTTGTTTAATCTGAATTGTAATAGCTACTGATCTAAATATATAAATAATTAAAGAGAAAATTGTGTGTAACCAGGTTTTGGGGTTTGTTCTGGTTTTGGTTGTGGTTTGTTTTTTTTTCCACAGATACTGGGTGATTGCTGTTTGTGCTCTTTTGTGTTTTACTCTGGGGAAAGTTTGGTCCTCACGTTTTTGATTCTTCGATGGCATGAAAATAGGTTTAAATATGTTAGGTAAGTTCAAAAATACTTGAAGTCACATTAGTTGAGGGAAAATTCATTATGAAGCTCTGTAGAACAGGGATTCAGAATTGGAATTGAACATATCTGCATTGATATCCAGTTAAATCTATGGTTACAAACATCTACATATGTTTGCATATGTGTGTTCATGGTATGCCACATACATGCATATATGGATCATTTATTAACATATATGGATCATATATTAACATACATGGTAATTTTCAAGTATTTAAATGTGGTTAATGTAATAACGTTCATCTATATATTCCATACTTGAATATTAACTTAGACCTAAATAAAAGTGAGTGTGTTTAACACACATGTGTATGCAAACCCATGTACATACACACAGTGATAGTGTCAGGGAGTTTTTTGTATCATGCTAATAGAGTTTCTTTCTTTTTCTTACATTACTACTGCATACTGTACAGTCATAAATGTCCTGATTACCACTTTTTCTTTTTTACTATGCATATTTGTATATTTTATGTTTTCTACTCCCCTTTTCATCTCTTTACGCCTAGAATGTGCAAGAGTGTGTTGTGTGTGTTTCTTTATCTGGGTTGGGACCATTTACTGAAATAGTTACACTGATACAACCACTTAAAAACACAATTGAATAATCATCCTGAGTATCTGTGTAGTCCATTCCTCTTCCTAAGTGAGATACACATATGTGTGAGTTTAAATGAATATGTCTTCCGTGGGAATAACTTGAGTTACTTGCTAAAATTTATGCTTGCTGTGGTACAACTGCTTTTGTTACATGATGCCCTTTTGATACTAACTTAGTAGTAGTGTCCTCTTTGCCCTACTAAGCAGCATCACTCTTTGCTCAGTTTGTCAGTAGCACAGTAGTGCCTTTCTGTGACGCAAGTGAAACAGAACATAACATTCCCACTGTAGATGTGCGTATATATACCATAGTACTTGCATCTTGAAATTGTAACCATATTTCTCAGCCATGTAACTCATGATTTCTTTATGCCAACTGCTGCTGAGTTTCATTGTTTACTATTGTTTAATTCATTTTTTCATGTCAGTGGGTTGTTTTTTTTGTTGTGTAGGTGGCATGCTTCTAAATGGAATCCTTCCTGTGTTTTTTCTCATGTTTTGAATCTTTTGGGGATCATAGAATGGTTTGGGTTGGAAGGGACCTTTTAAAGATCATCTAGTCCAATCCCCTTGCCGTGGGGAGGAACAATTTTCACTAGATTTGGTTCCTGGAAGCCAAATCCAGCCTGACCTTGGACACTTACATGATAGAGCATCCACAACTTCATTGTTCAGAGCTGTGTACTGTTGATTTTCATTTTCAAATTTTGAGCATCGCTGTGTTGGATGACATTATACTGAGGAAGCTTTTCCTGGCTAAAGTGCAAATGCCTTAATTGTATGGAATGCATCTATATTTATTTGCATGTTCTATACATGTAGCCCAAGTTCCTGTGCCATAAAAATAGTTCTCAGTGCTCAGATGCAATTTCTAAACTCGTGCAAATATAAATTTTTTTGTAGTTTTTGAAGAAAAATAGATTATTATTTTTTATTGTTCATGCTTTATATATTTTTATCTTGCATGGTTCTTTATTGTAGTTGAATCATCCCATTCAGCATAACTGGGTAACCTTGTGTTTTTCTTGTCTCTCTTTCCTGGTGCTCAGTTCTTTGCCATACCAAATCCATTGGGTACAGCAGACTTGTTCTCTTGTTAATTTGGTTCCTCATTGTGTGTCTGTAAAGTCAAGAGGAGCTTTGCTGTGTGCGTTTGCAAGAGATGGACTTCTGCTTGCAGTAGCTGTTAATCAAATGGATCCAAAGGTATGAATGATAGTACGTGATTTAAGCTAATAGTTCATTTTAAATGAAGTGGTAACAAGCATTTAATGACACATTTTTAGGAGTGATTTTTCAACATTCTTGTTGATACATGTGATTATTTTCATGTTGATATCCATAGCTAAAAAATACTGCCACAACTTGTAATTTTTTGAATACTGTTGTTCAGTTGAGAAATCCATGTAAGCTCCTCTGTCATTTCTAATCTCCAAGATACAATAATAAATTAATTCCCGTTACTGCATTGTGTCTGCAAAGAATCTGGATAATTCTCCATCAGTCCTCAGCCTGACCTGTATTGGAGGTTAAGTTCCAGCTTCATAATGTTACTCCTAACAAATCGAGGCCAAATCTTGATGCAGTTTTTAGTGCTGATGATGACAGGAAATGAGTACCAGGATGGGATGATACAGTCCTTCAAAGCTCCAGTTGTTAGCCACCAATGAGACTGGAGAAGAGTGATCTTATATTATTTTGAGGGTTTTAGAAAAAGTTATATTAAACAGAATATTGAATTATATGTTATGTAATAATATATAATTATTTTTCAAATGTAGAGATAGATACAGAAATCAATCAATTTTCTAAATAGTAATGTCACTTTAACGTACAATAATGTTTCCAGTATGTCAAATATAATGTGTAATTCGCTAATAGAAATTGGTTTTTACAATAATGACATTCTGATACAAACTTATTTTCTTTGCATTTACTTTTTCTTTGTAGGCAACTCAGATTTTGTTTTTAAACACATTGAATTTTGTAACTGTTTCGGGTAGCCTTAAAGGTTGTAGTAGCAAGAATAGCATGGTCCCATCCGAGTTTATCAGGTCAGTAATTGATGTTTCTGCTGCTGTTGTGGATTTTTTGGTTTTTTGTTGGGGGACAGGTGGAAGGTTGATCTTTGTTTGTTTTTAGCGATTCTGACCTGTTCATACAGGAATTTGACAGAAAAATATTTTTCCTGCCCAATTTAGATCTTACTGGGTTGGCGATATGAGTTGGACTCCGGATAGCCTTTTCTTGGCTTGTATGTTAAAACGTGGATCTTTGATTTTGTTGACATGTACGGGTGAATTGCTGACCTTGATTACTTCTGGCTGCTCTGTAGAATTTGGACCAGCAGAGTTTATTCCATTTCATCCACTAATAACATACAGGTAAAACGGTTTGAAAATGTTTATACGTTCTTTGTAATATGATCATATCTTATTTTCTAATATTTTTTTTACAATTTTACATAAAATTAATCTTTCAAATGCACTCTGTTGCTTTTCATGTGTCTGGTTGTCATTCGTAATTGTGTTTCTTTTAATTGGTTTCTCATGATAAAAGTTGGCAGTGTGACAATATAAGTATACATTAAGTGATTTATTTTTTTTAATTTAATTTAGTAGCAATTAAAAATAGCATGTTTTCATGATTTAAGAAGAAATTAAACTTACAGAAGTGCTGAGAGTGCAGGTTATTTTAACCTGGTAGTATTAAGCGGTATTACTCTGCTCCCTGTTGAATTTTACCTATAGAACTCTTATGTCACATTTCCATATCAGATCTTGTAAATAACATAGTTGCACAGACAAAAGCTAGTTAGCTTTTTAAAGTATTTGTCTGGGGGTACTTCAGATCTAGATTTGAAATTACCCTGCTGAGCGCATGCAGGAATAGAAGGATCTCTGATAACATTTTTTTAGCATTAATTGAAAGTTACAAGGAGTAACACAGTCTGAATAACTAGAGAAAATAATACAGAATCTAAACTTTAGTATTTTTTTAAATATACATGTTAATTTCGAGTGACTACAGTTGGATAGTGTGTTAATGTAACACCTCATTAAAACATTCAAAGCATTATAATACCTCCTTACAAAGTCTGGTTGAAAAATCAAACACTAAAATATATTAAAATACCTTAATGGTGATTATTTAATAAATGTATGCAGCTACTTCTTTTTCAGATAATTACTAACTTTTGGGCTAGTAAGAAATCAAAAAAACCCACATGAATTTCACACATTATTTAAAAGTATTGTGGGGCTAACGTTAGAATAAATGCACAACACTGCTTTCTGGAACTCCATAAGGAGTGATTTCCTTATGAGAAAAGACTTTAAGAACTCTTTTTTTGAAGAGAAGACTTGTGTGTTGATATAAAAATATTTCTGTTGAATGTCTGAACTAATAAGATTCAGATCTTGAGGGATTTTTTTGTTTTCATACATGACTTTATTAGAAGCTACTTAGAATTTCATCTTCAAACACTTGTCATACACAGTAAGAGCTAGATAAGCATGTGTGGTACACTTAAAGTTAAATTGTGAAAAGGTACATTTAATATTTATTAATGAAATAATGCTGAAAGCTGCTTTTATTTTTCTTTGAATTAAAAAAGTTGCAATTGAAGCAAAACGCTGGCATCTTATGAGTGTAAATAGTGTTGCCCAGACTGCTCATCCTGCAAAAGTACAGGCACTTCTGTAGAATTCTGAATGGACCTATTGGTACAGTAGTGTGAGTGGTATTAAATGTTCATAAATTATTTCCTCTCTATTCTCTTCATGATTGTTACATATGATGGTTGTTTCTTATCTTTGGATGTATCTTTATTTTAGACAGCAGCACTCTGTTTGTCACGACTCTAGTCAGTCTCTTGGTTCTTCAGCTTCTGAAAGTGACCTTACGAGACAGAGATTCTCTGTTGCTTCACATTCAAGATTACCGTACCTTGTCGTCTCTGATGGATACATGATAACAGTGCTTAGATTGCCTAACAACTTTTCATCATCAGGATTTATAAGATCCCTTTTGCTTGACTCAACCCAGCGCCTTGAAAATATCCGTCAGAATTTGCTGAACTTCAAGGTAGGGTTATGAATTATTTTGTAGGCCTTAAGTGAAAGACTTTGTGTATAAAACCATGTAATTTTTGAAATGTTTTGAACTCAGTGTAGTTCACTGTGGTATTTGTATAATTCCTTTGAATTATAAGGTTGTTTTGAGAATACAGTGGATCTGGAAAACAATGAATACAGTTTTCTCTGAAATTCTGTTCCTTTGATGACTGGGTGACATTTCAGTAAAATCTAGTAAAGTCTTAATTGTCATGATATATTCTTTCTGGAACTGTAAAAGAAATTGGGATTTCTGTTTCAATAGAGTTGGTTCAGAGCACTGACAGGTATTGTGCTACTCTGACTAGCTAATCTTTTCAGAATGATGCAGAAAAGATTCTGTAAAAGCTCTTCATCTTGGGCTGCTGTGGTGTTTTAGAGCAGTCAGCAACAATCGCAGTGGTGCTGTGTGCATGTCTCCATGCATCTCTAGGTCCTTAATTGAGGTTGGCAATTAAAGCTTGCTTAAAGCGTTTTTGCTTATTTTTCTGTCACTTCTAAACTTAGCAAAGTCTGGGAGAAGGGAAACCATTGAAAGAAGAGGTCCTGTAACTATATCCAACCAAATAAGATATAATAGATATTAAGGTCAGAAGTTTTCTGTTTGCTGATGGAATACAACTTCTCTTCCGATTCAGTTTGGTTTTGGATTTTTGGAGAAGTGTGTTACGGTAGTCATGCATAAACTGGAAGAGTGGCCAAGGATTTGAGAATTTAAAGAGATCTCTTACTAGTAAGAATGCAAGAAAGCCTTGCATACTGGCAAACCTGTAGGATCATTTCAGGGATCAAGAAAGCAGATTCTTACAGAGTGAAGCAAAATGAAATTTAGTGCTGAGAAAATTCTGCATTTTTGAAGCATGATCAAATGATAGTTTGTTTCAGTGCAACATATGCGTGCTGACTTGTTCTCCCTTTCTGTCTGAGAATTTTAACTGAAGCTTTTTACAGAAGGGACCAGTTTCCTTATTTTGTGTAGAAAGTGTCTGGTCTTTTGCTAAAGACAGGTAATGTGATTGTTATTTCTTTTAGCCTAAAAGGAGACCTCTGTGTTTACGATCACTGTTGTCTTTAAAAGCTAGTCTTCTAAAAGATGCACAAAACCAAAGTTCCATCTTTTCCACCATTCCGAAATTCCTGGAAGAGAACACAACAGAAATGAGTGAGAAAAACATGGATTTACTGGTACTTTAATAGCTTTTTTCCACTTACAGTTATGCATATTATTTAATTTTAAGTTATTCTAAATGTAAAGAATTTTTTTAAGATAGTATAGGTATATTTGCTCTTACTACATATATATTTAAAGTAATTCAATATTGGTTAAATTCTGGTTTTCTTCATAGATATGAGGAATGCTGTTGTTTTTATCAACCGATGCTTGATTTTTTTTTTTTATTTTTATTTTTCAGCACTGCAATAACTTCGAAAAATACATACTAGTCTGCATATACATCAGTTTATTGTAGTTTAATACTTTAGCTTCACTGTATAATAAAACATAACATTACAGTACTAAATATACTAGGGCTGTAAAGTATATTAATAAGTACAGTAATATCCTTAGTAAATAAAATATTTATCCTCAATTTTAGAGTGTTCTTCCATCATGTCCAAAATTTGTACACCTCATTTGGAAGAATGGCTCTGTGGTCAAAGTTACTGTGCAGCGTTTCCCAGCTTTATTTCATGCTTTTGGTTTTTGATTTGTTCTTCGCGGTTTTTGAGGTTTTATTGAATAGCTTTTGTATCTTGCAGGTATCTGGCAAAAACTCTTCCTCACACTCTGGGCTTCATAGAGGATAGGGTTTCACTTTGTAGTATAAAGAATACCGCTGTGTTTACAGTGTAATTTTTTTTGTTGTTCTTAGGTAATTAAATTTCTGTCTGCATAAAAATTCCAAATAGCCACATTTTGTTCAAGATCTAGATGAAACTGCCGTGTATTAAACTTACTAGAAATTAAGCAAGTTAAACATAAAGATTTCGTTTGTGAGACTGACTAAATGATGATTCCTTGCAGACTATGCTTTCTTTCAACAGACTTGAATTAAACTGTTAATTTTTTTTTTTCTGATTTAGGATTATGAAGAAGAATCAGATGATGAAAAGCAGTTTTGCAGTAGCCCTGCCAGCTTCTGTAGCCAAAGAATCCATTCACTTGTTGGTAAAGCTGGTCAAGGCCACTTAGAATTTGCATCAATGTTTGATACTGTCCATGCAAAAGACAGTACTGAAGAGAAAGATATATTATCCTTGGAACTATATTCCATACAGAAAAACCTCTTTGCTGCATGGCAGATAGGGATTTCAAAAAATACAGAGGAGAAAGATACATTGCTGAATTACACAGTGAACTGCATTATCCATTTTTTCAACATTATTCAGTTTGTGAAATGTTCCTTGCTAAACCAGGGTCTATCTTTAAACAAGTCTGTGAAGAATACTCACTGGATGCACTGTGTCCTGAAATATTTTCAGCAGTGCTTAACTGTCTTGAACTGGCATTCAAGAGCCAGTCTGACTGGGCATGTGGCAAAGCTGACATTACAAACTTTAAAACTGATGCTTATACAGCAACAAGATCAATTGTTCTCAGAAAACCTTTTGGCATGCTTCTGTCTCTTGAAGATGGTTTCTCACACTCTAAGCAGCCTGTGCATACTACAGTACGAGAATTTTTTTGCATCTCCTAATGGTGATGGTCTTGTTAAACTTGATTCCCTCACTATGCCTATTTTCCTAGTTCTTGATGAGAGTACTACTCAGCAATTCAGCTCACTGAAATCCCTGCTTAGAGAGCCTCCTCAAGCAGTAAACCATGATGCAAAAACAGAAAAAAGGTATGAATGATCTTTGCATGGGAAAAAAAAATATATATATACAGGACAACTAGGCAATCGGACCCAGTCAGCATGGGCTTACGAAAGTCAGATCCTGCTTGACGAACTCATCTTCTATGACACGGTTAAGTGCTTGGTGGATGAGGGAAAGGCTGTGGATGTTGTCTACCTAGACTTTAGTAAAACCATTCTTAACGTTTCCTGCAGCATTTTCCTGGAGAAACTGGCTGCTTATGGCTTGGACAGGTTTATGCTTTGCATAAAAGACTGGCTGGACGACAGAGCCCAAAGAGCGATAGTGAATGGAGTTAAGTGCACTTGGTGGCCTGTTACAAGTGGTGTTCCCCAGGGCTCGTTTTTGCGGCCAGTTCTGTTTAATATCTTTATGAATGATGTAGATGAGGGGATCAAGTGCCCCATCAGTAAGTTTGTGGGCGACACCAAGTTGGAGGGGAGCATTGATCTGCGGGAGGTCAGGAGGCCCTGCAGGGGGGTCTGGGCAGGCTGGAGCGATGGGCCCAGGCCAGTTGTGTGAGGTTCAACCAGGCTCAGTGCCGGGTCCTGCCCGTGGGTCACACCAGCCCCCGCAGCGCTGCGGGCTGGGGGCAGGGGGCTGGGAACTGCCTGGGGGGAAAGGGCCTGGGGGGGCTGGTCGGCAGCCGGCTGGGCATGAGCCCCCCGTGTGCCCAGGTGGCCAAGGAGGCCAGCAGCATCCTGGCTGGTATCCAAAAGAGTGTGGCCAGCGGGACAAGGGAAGTGATTGTCCCCCAGTACTGGGTACTGGTGAGGGCCCACCTCAAATCCTGTGTTCAGTGTTGGGCCCCTCACTGCAGGAAGGAAATTGGGGGCTGGAGTGTGTCCAGAGACTGGCAGCGACGCTGGTGACAGCTCTGGAGCACAAGTTTTAATGAGGAGCGGCTGGGGGAACTGGGATTGTCTAGTCTGGAGAAAAGGAGGTTCAGGGGAGACTTTAATTGTCTTCTACAGCTACCTGAAAGTCAATTGTAGCCAGATGGGTGTCAGTCTTCTCCCATTCAGCTAGTGACAGAACAAGAGGAAACAGCCTGAGGTTGCGCCCAGGGAGGTTTAGGTTGGATATTAGGAAAAATTTCTTCATGGAAGGTGTTGTCAAGCACTGGAACAGGCTGCTCAGGGAAGCGGTTAAGTCATTGTTCCTGGAGGTATTGAAAAGATGTGTAGATGTGGTGCCTTAGGGACATGGTTCAGGGGTGGATTTGGCAGTGTGAGGTTAATGATTGGACTTGATGATCTCAAAGGTACTTTCCAACCTAAATGATTGTGTGATTTTGTATGTTGGAACAACAATTTTGTTCAGTTACACAGTAATTACAACATCTTTTTGCCTCTTTTCCATGTCATGCTCCATGGAGAAACATGATAACCTATTAAAACATGCAGATTAGGGAGCAGACCTATTCTTGAATATAGTTCAGTTTTGTTGTGCAGCACTAATCCAGATATTGCAGCTTAAGAAGCTTTTACTGCATCTTGCCTGTTATGCTCCTTCCTGTGCAGAAGTTCCAAACTCTGTAGAGCCAAGAGGCTGCTCGTATGCAAAATATGTACAATGTCAATGTGGTCAGACAAGTTCCCACTAGTTTATGGATGTAGTGTCCTGGAGCAATAAGAAAAACCTCGGTCTGTGGAAATGTACTAAACTATCAGAGCTATTTCTTCTTTGAAGATATACCTGTAAACTTGAAAGAAGCTTAAACTGAAGTGTGCTATCTAACTGTGGCAAAAGTATATTGTTATCACTGGGGTATTTCTCTACTGCAGAACTCGAATCTAAGTGTGTTAATCATATGAGTAAGCCGTTCCTTTCCAGAGATTCAGAAGCAAAACAGTATTATAACTCACAAATTTAATCTTACTGCAGTAAAACATTTCTTCAATACGATTCTGTGTTCACTGCAAATTTGATAGGTAAATTTCCGTTGTTTCTGAGATGATAATCCATGATTTTGATTAATTGTACTCCAGGTACTGAGTACTGTGAATATGACTGGCTCTGTATATTAATTGAAGCATTTGTGCTAGAGAAGATGCAGATATGTTGCAGTTCTGTGCAAGCTTTTTCAAACCACTGGCAATGTATATTGGCTTGTATCGGCAAGCTTAGTATGTATCTGAGGTGGTACATCTAATAATTCTGTGCTGGGCAGCAGGGGACTTGCCAGCCCTAAAAACATGTTCTGCAGTCTTTTGTTTCCCTGTCTTTGCTTTTCTGTGTTGCGCTTTCATTGTATTTTTAATCAGTCTTGTTTGTGGAGACACTGATGCCTGTTTTGAGGTTTATCTAGGCTGTTTCATTTCCCCATTGTTTAGACAGCAAAGGATTCATTTTGGGTGCATTTGGGTGCTTGAAGTAGGTAGCTGTATTTACGCAGATTCAGAAGAATCGATGTATATTGGTCAAATACCAAAAACAAAGGCAAAAAGTGTTTTGGTTTTTTCCCTTCATTGAAGGCAAGAAAGTAGTTGGTGACATAAAATATACTTTAGGTTTCATATACATAATGCAAAATTTAAGAAAATAAGCCATCAATGTAAGTAACTTAGTTAATTTTGATGATTTTCTTAATACGCTTCTTGACCTACAGGCTGATTGTACTATGGCGATTGTTGTATAAGAAGGTGGTTTGGTATCAGGTGCAGCTGAACAGAAAAGTGAACAGGAATGAAGAAGAAGACTCTGTTGTCTCATCACTTTTAAGTCATATACAAGCAACCCTCCAGTCATCAGGAGTGACCTTAGAACAACATCTGAAGATTAATTCTGTATCTGGTTGGTACTTTGGAAAGAACTACAAATGTTAGGTTGTTGCATGATTAACTGAATACTAGGAAAATTAGGTCCAATTTAATGACAATCTGTAACTGACCACCAGATTTTTAAAAAGTTAACAATGGGACTTTTCACACAATTTTTGATCAGAACTTTCATAAATACTTCATGTCCCAATATATCTGTAGATTGTATTATAATCTTCAGAGTTTGTTGAGCTAAATAAAAAAAAAACTATTGATATCAGTTTGCTTTGAATCACGTCCTAGAGAATCTGAGTGCAGGATGTGAATTAGTACTCATTTGTACTGTGTATTTCCTCTGAAGTAGATAGGCATCACAGTGTGTCTCTTACTGTTTTAAGAGTTCACTCCATGTGATCACTGTGGGCATGAGCATGTCATATGCATGAATGTAGTCAGCTGCAACTAAGCATCCAATCTAGTGTAACCTAATAGATTTATAGCATACTTATTTTGCAAACAGTATATGGTTGTAGTGTAATTTCTTACACATTACTGTCCAACGGTCTGTTGTTGTTTCACCTTCCATACTAATAAGCCCAGGTTCCCCTTTATGTCTCCCGCCACAAATCTGTTGCCTCTCCATATTTTTGATCTCTCTTCCTTAAATGATACTTCCAGCTTCTCTTCCTACATCACTCCATACAATACGTAGCTCCTTTGTGTCTTCTTCATCCTAAAAGTACATGCAACTTCCCACCCTTGCGTTCCATCCATTCTTTATGTTTTTTATTTACATGCAATTTACAAATCAGATATGGCACAGTTTATGGATAAACCAGAGTAACATATATGCTTATGGGCCAAGCCAATACCTGAACTGGCTAGCTGCTGATAAGCAGGATTGAGTGGCAGATTTGACCATGTCTTGTCTTCTGTGGTATCGCTATTTTTATTTTATAATTTTTCCTCCTTCATTGCCCAGGAGCTGTGCTCTTTCACCTTCCTGTCAAAGCATTTAAGAAGTGAAAAATGGATTAAAAATCACAATGGGAATAGTGATGGAGAGGTGACATTTAAGGATGTTAAATGCGTAATGGTCCGCAGACCTGTTATTTGAAAGTGCTTTTACACTGAAAGAGAATATATAACTTGCTAAATAATCTGATAACTACTTTTTACAATGAATAAACGTCTTCCACATCTTAGGAAATATGAAAACAGTTAAAAGAAAATGCTTTTCCCCATTAATAAATTAATAAATCATTGTGGGGTTTGAATACTGAATTTTCCAATTATAATTAACATGTATAACTTTGTGTAATCTAAAACAATATGGTAAGCTGAACCAGTTTTTTCATTTAATAATGATCTAGCAATTAAAAAAGGCAGGGGTATTCAAAATCATCTTCTGTCAGATGCTCAGATCTTTAGAGTTGGCTCTGAGAACAGAAATTTGCTGGAGATGGGTGTATTACTCTGTTTTTCATATATCTGTAATACTAAAGTAATTCTGTGTTTGCATATACAAAACTATGTAGAACTTTTAATTTGTTAACATATGTGACTTTTACAGGTGAGGAGAAGTTCCTTTTAGGCTCATACAGAGAGTCTGTGGACATTTGGAAAAGATCTCTCTGTGAAATAAAGGCAAAAGGTAAGGGATAGAAACCTCTTTTTGGGGGTGGAGGGGGTAAGTTGGGTAATTGCTTGATGTAGTTACTTGTTGCTCTGTTTGCTCTTCAGAAAAAGGAGGTAAGATGCATAAAGGATGCATATTTGAAAGTGAGCTGGAACTTGAATAAAGTTAGGTCAAAACTTAGTATGTTGCTCCCTGAGAAAATTCTGTGCATTTCTATTTCAATACGTGTTTCGTTGCGATTATGAAGTACTTGGTACAGAAAAGCTCTAGGTGTATTACCTAGTAAGAAAGAGACAATGAAAAATAGATGACCAAACCCCTATTCTTTTACTAGCTATAAAATTAAGAGACTTGGTGTTAGGGGAGTAACAAAATAATTTGTGGCAGGAGTTTATTTAGGAGTTGATTTGAAAGAGATATTCTGGAGTATCTTTCCAGGCATCATGAGAAAATATTTTGCTGGTTACTACCATAGACTCATATAATGGTTTGATTTGGAAGAGACCTTAAAGATCACCTGGTTCCAACCCCCCTGCCATGGACAGGGACACCTTCCACCAGACTAGGGCTGCTCCCAGCCCCATCCAGCCTGGCCTTGAACACTGCCAGGGATGGGGCACCCACAGCTGCTCTGGGCAACCTGTTCCAGTGCCTCACCACCCTCACAATAAAGACTTTCCTCCTAATCTGTAATCTAAATGTACCCTCATTCAGTTTAAAACCATTACCCCTTGTCCTCTCACTATAGGCCCTATTAAAAAGTCAGTCCACATCTTTCTTATAAGCCCCCTTTAGGTACTGGAAGGCTGCTAGAAGGTCTTCCTGGAGCCTTCTCTTCTCCAGGCTGAACAACCTCAACTCTCAGCCGTCTTCACAGGATGGGTGCTCCAGCCCCCTGATAGTCTTTGTAGCCCTCCTCTGGACCTGCTCTAACAGGTCCACGTCCTTTTCGTGCTGGGGGCTCCAGAGCTGAACACAGTACTCCGGGGGGGGTCTCACCAGAGGGCAGCACGGGGGCACAATCGCCTCCCTCATCCTGCCGGCCATGCTTCTTTTGATGCAGCCCAGGATGCAGTTGGCTTTCTGGGCTGTAAGCACATGTTGTCAGGCCACATGGAGCTTTTTTGTCTAGCAGCACCCTCAAGTCCTTCTCCTCAGGGCTGCTTTCAATCCATTCCCTGTCCAGCCTGTATTTGTGCTTGGGACTGCCCTGACCCAGGTGCGGGACCTTGCTCTTGGCCTACTTGAACTTCATGAAACTCACACAGGCCCACCTCCCAAGCCTGTCAAGCTCCCTCTGGATTGCATCCCTTCCCTCTAGCGTGTCGACCACGCCACACAGCTTGGTGTCATCAAACTTGCCGAGGGTGGACTCAGTCCCACTGTCCATGTTGCCAACAGAGATGGTGAACAGCACCAGTCCCAGTATGGACCCCTGAGGAATGCCAGTCATCACCTGTCTCCACTTGGCATTGAGCCGTCAACCACAAAACTCTCTTGAGTGCGACCACCCAGCCAATTCCTTACCCACCCGTCAAATCCATGTCTCTCCAGTTTAGAGACAAGGATGTTGTGCATGACAGTGTCAAAAGATTCGCGCAAGTCTAAGTAGATGATGATGAATATCTCATGTATAAAGAATACAGGATATTGGAAGCTTGGTTGGAACGTCATTGTGATTTAGACATCTCTTCTTGGAAGGCTAGGCTCCCTTCAGCTGTCCTGTCTTCGTGTCTTAACAGTTATACACTATTGACATATGTCTAGAAGGAAAACTTCTGTGACGAGTATTAATTCACTAGTAAATTAGGGGCTGTAGGAGTATTATATGTCCTAAAATAGCTGCTCCTGGTTTCTGCTCCTTCTCAGAGTATGTGTGTACATAGATAAGTTTCTTGAGATGGAGGAAGTAGTACTTTCAGACCTGCATGTCTGGTTTGTGCTTACTGTTTCTTTTCCAGCTGGACTTCTTTTCTCTTTTAATGCAGGAGGAAAAAGAATATGTTTTCTTCAGAGTAGATACTACCTTGCAATATTATTTTGCCATCTGTATCAATATAACTTGTGTGAGGCTCAGGGACTCTGTGATCATCTGGTAGGAGAGATTCTGCGGCGATCACAGCTCTCAGTGAGTCAGATGGAAAAATTTTCTGGTATGTTTATATTGCATAGAAGTGTGATAAGGTACGCTTAAACTGTTTTAATAACCTAGTATCTTAATTCCTGTGCCATCACACACACACTTGACAGGATGCTTTTCTCTTTACACTGGACTGAAATCTGTTTTCAGTGGCTTTTTCAGATCCTCAGATGTTCTTTCAACTTTACTTATTGGAGTAAGTATTTAGACAGCTTTCATTGTATAATTAATAGTGAAAGCATGGCCTGTTAATTGTTCTTGATTGAAATTTGCTTAATGAAAGACTGTGGAGAAGAAGAACAAGGCGGAAATTGTGTGATTTTGTTTTAAATTGGTTTAGCATTTTCTTATAAAATAGTGAATTTTAGATTCTTCACCAGTCCTAAATTGACAGTGGTAATTTTTGCAGGTGCTTGTAACTTTTTTTTTTCCTACTAAGTCAGTGTGAAATCTAAATTTCCAAATTTAAATATTTTTCCTGTCTTGATGCTGATCTAAATTTTGATACTAGAGGTCTGTCTGCAGTCATTAAAAACCTAGTATAAAAGTGCTTTAATATACTTTGTAGTTAGTTTAAAAGATTAAGCTCTGTAGGTTCTGAAAGTCTGTCAAGAGATTAAGTAATACCATAGTTTGCTTGTTTTGAAAAATGTTTCATATGCTGTGATTAAACAATTATAGCATACGTATTTAAATAATCTTCCTCTTATGTTTTAATCTGATACCTGTTGGGTTTTTTTTTAGATACCAAGTATTTTCAGCATGAACTATGGATGGTCACAGATGTTCATACTGAAACTGCTATGGCTGTGATTCGATCCATGGCACGATTCATGGCCGCTTATTTCACAAATCAGGTGTTGTATATCTTTCCCCCACATAATGTTGACGTTCTGCATCCACTTCACATTAAACAAGGTATTGTCTCTAAAAGCAGTTTAATTGACTGTACTTGACTTTTACTGTTTTTTACATATGAGTGCTGTCTGTTATGCTTTAACTTACTGATCTATGGTTTCAGCATCATTAACTATAAAGATACAGTAACTCCTTTTTCCAGATATTTTGTTGGCACTGAGGTCAGGCTGACATGTCTGTAATTCCCCAGATCCTCCTTCCAACTGGTCTTGTAGGTGGGTGTCACGTTTGCTCACCTGCACTGGCACCTCCCCGGTTAGCAAGGACTGCTGATAAATGATGGGAAGTGGCTTGGTGAGCGCTTCCACCAGCTGCTTCAGTACCATTGGCTGGATGCCACCCAGCCCCGGAGAGCTGTGTGTGTCTAAGTGGTGTAGCAGGTGGCTGACCGTTTCCCCTTGGATTATGGGGGCTTAATTCTGCTCCCTGTCATCCAGCTCAGATGGCTGGGTACTCTGAGTACAACCGGCCTTACTGTTAAAGACCGAGGCAAAGAAGGCATTAAGTACCTCAGCCTTTTCCCCTCATCCTTGGTTGCGATGTTTCTCCCTACATCCAGTAAAGGATGGAGATTCTCCTTCACCCTCCCTTTGTTGTTAGTGTATTTATAGAAACATGGTTTTTCTTAGTTGTCTTCTACGACAGTAGCCAGATTAAGTTCTAGTTGGGCTTAGGCCCTTTTAATTTTCTGCCTTCATAACCTCATGACATCCTTCTAGTCCTTGATAGTTGCCTGCCCCTTCTTCCAAAGGCCAGAAACTCTCCTTTTTTTCCAGCCTTCGAGCCAAAGCTCTCTGTTCAGCCAGGCTGGTCTTCCCTGCCGGCTTGTCTTTTGGCATGTGGGGAGAGCCTGCTCCTGCACCTTTAGTATTTCCTTCGTGAAGAATGGCCAACTTTCTTGGACTCCTTTGCCCTTCAGGACTGCCTTCCAATATGTCTTTTTTTCCCCTGGAGTTTTTTTTTTATTTTTACCACACTTTGAGTTTAGTAATATAAATCTGATATTCAGGTAGAAGGGTGCTGTATTTTTTTCACCTGAATTAAGCAACATTATAATTTCATGGTTCTTGCACTACTTTTGCCTAAAGATGTAGCTCTGACAGACTTGTGATCCTCCCAAAAGTGAGAGAAGAGCAGTGCTTAACAAGTAATTGAGGTGAATCTGGATATGGTGTGACCAAACACAAAAGCCAGAGGAAAGCATTTTTTGCTTAGCTGACAGTCGAGCTCTTGGAAGCCAAAATGCTTCAGAGACTGTACCATCAGAACAAGCAGGAATGTCAAGTTGTTTTTTTGTTGAACCCAAGTAGTACTTGTTATTTTAATGCTTTTCAGCATTTTTCTGAGAATTAGTTATTTATTGCAGTGGGTGGTTTATGTATCTTCTGCAAGAGATTCTATTTAAGGAGTTCCCTTGTTAGGAAATTTTTGGTTTCAGAATTGATTCTCCAACGTGATTTAATGTCCACAGGAATGAAGATTTACTTGGATGTATTACAAGTACTTTACTAGTAAGTTGATATTATGATGCCAGATATTTCTCTACAGTATCAACATGTTGTGGTTGATGATATTTTCTGCAGTGTATTTGAATACTCGCCGAGGCCATTAGCTCCACTGCAGGCACGTTCCACAGTGGAGCAGGGACCACAGCATGCAGGGAGGGCTTTGTGAGCCAGGGAGACCCCAGGGCATCCACCAGGAGCCAGCAGTTTGCACAAGAGCAGCTAACGAAGCCTGGGCAGGGCCAGGGGTAACAGTGACCACCACCCCCGTGTCCACAAAGGGCAGCCCTGGGGAGCGCTGGTGACCAGGAGTGCCAGCAGACAGAGTGGGCAAATGGTGTGGTGCAGCAGTTTGTGCAGAAATGTGCTACCTTGAAGGAGGGGTGTTCCACTGGCTGAGTGGAGAGACCTGAAGTCCATGTAACCCAGGAGCTGGGCACTGCTGTGTCTATTGTACAGGTCAAGGACGCTCATCCTACCTGACCCTCATGGCAGAATCGTGGGCACTGGTCTGAGCACCAAGACTGCATCCCTGGCTGTGGGGGTCTGCACTATCTATGCCGGGCTGCTGAAGGGTGAGGTCGCAGTGCAGACCTTAGGCTGCAGGAAGTGCCTGGACCTTTCCCTTGGGCCAGGGACAGGCAGCAGACCTGCCTGCAAAAGATCTGCCTAGTAGAGGACCTTCAGTTGCAGGTGGCTGAGCTGCAGGAGACTGTGAGAAGGCTATATGGCGTCAGGGAGGCTAAGGAGGAGTTGAATAGCTGGTTCAAGCACAGTCTGCAGTGGACCCACAGGCCCTGGCCAAAAACTCCCACTGGTGCACAGAGAAGATAGGGGTACCAATAATGCATAATGGGAGGTTGTAACAGCAAGGAGCTGCAGGAGGGAAGAGGCTATGTCTGAAGTCTGAAGTGCCCTTGGAGAACAATTTTGGTGCTCTGCCAACTGAAGAGGAGAAACCTTGCACATCAGGATTAATGCTGAAACTCAGTAAGGCAGCCCAATATGTCTGTCATATAACAACCAGTGCAACTAAGAAGAAGCAATGGGTGATAGCAGTAGGTGACTGACTTCTGAGAGGTACGGAGGCACCTATTTATCATCATGATGCTCCCTCTAAAGGGTGTGCTCCTTACCAGGGGCTCATATCAAGGATGTTATCAAGAGACTACCAAGCCTCGTACAGTCCACTGACTATTATCTGCTGCTGTTGTTTCACGTGGGCACCAGCGATACAGCCAGAAGCAGTCTGAGGGACATCAAGAAGGATTATAGAGCCCTGGGAGCAGCAGTAAGAGACTCTGGAGCACGGATTGTTTTTTATCAGTCCTCCCAGTCAAGGGAAAAGGGTTAGAAAGGACCAGCTGAATCTGACAAATCAAGGTTGTGGGACTGCTGCCACAGCCACGAGTTGGGCTACTTAGACCATGGGACTCACTTTGTGAAACTCTGCTGGCGGCTGATGGGGCTCATCTGATAGAGGAAGGGAAGAGCGTCTGTGATCAAAGGCTGGCCAAGCTGGTGAAAAGGGCTTTTAAAGTAAAGTGGTCAGGGGAGAGGAACCTCAATGTATCCCACTCCTGCCAGTATGGTGTCAGTGCCAGCAAGAGGTGCCCATAGCCCAGAAAGGAATGGCAGAGCAGTGGGAAAGCACCTGAAAAGCAGTACAAGGGAATTCCAGCTGCTTCAGCCAGTAAGCCAGATTCATTGAGGGGCCTGGCTTAAATGCCTCTATGCAAGTACAGGTAGCATGGGGAAGAAACAAGAGTTAGATGTGTGCATGCCTGCAAAGCTATAATCTAGCTGGCATCATGGAGACATGGTGGGATGCGTCAGGATTAAAGGGAGAGCAGGGACAGGTGCCATTATAGTGGGATTCTGCTGCAGGCCACCTGACTGGGAAGACCAAGCAGATAAAGCCTTCTGTAGGCAAATAGGAGCCACCTCACATTCACAAGCCCTGGCTGTCATGGGGGACTTCATTCACCCTGACATTTGTTGGAGGGGCGACACAACAGGGCATAGGCAATCCAGGAAGTTCTTGGAATGCACTGATAACTTCCTTTTCAGAGTGATAGAGGAGCCAATGAAGAGAGGTGCTGTGCTGGACCTTGTTCTCATCAACAAGGAGGGGTTGGTGGGGAATGTGAAGCTCAAGGGCAACCTTGGCTGCAGTGACCATGAAATGGAGTTCAAAATTCTTAGGACAGCAAGGAGGGTGTACAGCAAGACCATTACCCTGGACTTCAGGAAAGCAGACTTTCTTCTTGAGGGATCTGCTTGGTAGAGCAACCATGGGATAGAGCCCTAGAGGAAAGAGGCGCCCGAGGAAAGCTGGTTAATATCCAAGGATCACTCCCTCCAAGCTCAACAGTGGTGTGTCCCAACAAAGATGAAGTTGGGCAAAACCACCAGGAGGCCTGCGTGTATGAAGAAGGAACTCCTGGACAAGACACAAAAAGGAAGCCCTACAGAGCATGGAAACAAGGCCAGGTAGCCTGGGAAGAATACAGAGAAACTGTCCAAGCAGCCAGAGATCAGGTTAGGAAAGCTAAAGCCCTGACAGAATAAAAGGAAGAATACGGAAAACATGGGTCCTCTTTGGAAGGAAACGGGAGAGCTGGTTACCTGGGACATGCAGAAAGCTTAGGTACTCTCTGACTTTTGTGCCTTGGTTTTTACTCGCAAGTGCTCCAGCCACACCACCCAAGTTGCAGAAGGCAAAGGCAGGGACTGGGAGGATGAAGAGCTGCCAGCTATAGGAGAAGATCAGGTTCAAGACCATCTAAGGAATGTGAAGGTGCACACATCCATGGGACCTGTTGAGATGCATCTGTGGGTTCTGAGGGAACTGACAGATGAAGTGGTTAAGCTGCTATCCATTGTATTTGAAAAGTCATGACAGTCTGTTGAAGTTACTGTGGACTGGAAAAGGGGAAACATAACCACCATATTTTAAAAGGGGAATAAGGAAGACCTAGGAAACTACAGGCCAGTCAGTCTTGCCTCAGTGCCTGACAAGATTATGGGGCAGATCCTCCTGGACACTATGTTAAGAGACATGGAAAATAAGGAGGTGATTGGTGACAGCCAACATGTCTTCACTAAGGTAAAGTTGTGCCTGAGAAGTTTGGTGGTCTTCTGTGATGGGGATACAGTGTTGATGGATGAGGGAACAGCGAGTAATGTCATCTGCTTGGACTTGCGCGAATCTTTTGACACTGTCATGCACAACATCCTTGTCTCTAAACTGGAGAGACATGGATTTGACGGGTGGGTAAGGAATTGGCTGGGTGGTCGCACTCAAGAGAGTTTTGTGGTTGACGGCTCAATGCCAAGTGGAGACAGGTGATGACTGGCATTCCTCAGGGGTCCATACTGGGACTGGTGCTGTTCACCATCTCTGTTGGCAACATGGACAGTGGGACTGAGTCCACCCTCGGCAAGTTTGATGACACCAAGCTGTGTGGCGTGGTCGACACGCTAGAGGGAAGGGATGCAATCCAGAGGGAGCTTGACAGGCTTGGGAGGTGGGCCTGTGTGAGTTTCATGAAGTTCAAGTAGGCCAAGAGCAAGGTCCCGCACCTGGGTCAGGGCAGTCCCAAGCACAAATACAGGCTGGACAGGGAATGGATTGAAAGCAGCCCTGAGGAGAAGGACTTGAGGGTGCTGCTAGACAAAAAAGCTCCATGTGGCCTGACAACATGTGCTTACAGCCCAGAAAGCCAACTGCATCCTGGGCTGCATCAAAAGAAGCATGGCCGGCAGGATGAGGGAGGCGATTGTGCCCCCGTGCTGCCCTCTGGTGAGACCCCCCCCGGAGTACTGTGTTCAGCTCTGGAGCCCCCAGCACGAAAAGGACGTGGACCTGTTAGAGCAGGTCCAGAGGAGGGCTACAAAGACTATCGGGGGGCTGGAGCACCCATCCTGTGAAGACGGCTGAGAGTTGAGGTTGTTCAGCCTGGAGAAGAGAAGGCTCCAGGAAGACCTTCTAGCAGCCTTCCAGTACCTAAAGGGGGCTTATAAGAAAGATGTGGACTGACTTTTTAATAGGGCCTATAGTGAGAGGACAAGGGGTAATGGTTTTAAACTGAATGAGGGTACATTTAGATTACAGATTAGGAGGAAATTAAGAGACTTTGTGTTAGGGGAGTAACAAAATAATTTGTGACAGGAGATTATTTAGGAGTTGATTTGAAAGAGATATTCCAGAGTATCTTTCCAGGCATCATGAGAGATGAGGAGGAGGGTGGTGAGACACTGGCACAGGCTGCCCAGAGAAGCTGTGGATTCCCCATCCCTGGTAGTGTCCAAGGCCAGGCTGGATGGGGCTTTGAGCAGCCCTAGTCTGGTGGAAGGTGTCCCTGCCCGTGCCGGGGGGGGTTGGAACCAGGTGATCTTTAAGGTCCCTCACAACCCAGAGGGTTCTGTGTTGATTGTATGATGGATGCATTGACTATTTTTAGTGTTCCTGTGCTATAACATGCACTGGTACATATTTCTTTTTTACGGTCTTTTGGATGTTTTAATTGGACAATTTTTTGGATAAAACTAGCAAAAATAAGACCTTTATTTTAATACTTGCATTAGTCAAATACCCATGCATGTGGTGAGACAGTCTAGGAAAAGTTGCATCACACAAACTGGATTACTGCGATTATTTCCGTAAAGAATGCTGTTGCCTCAACAGTAAACAGAAACTGCAAGAGAAGCAATTAAGTCCTTAGAGGTAATGTTGATCAGCACCTCTCCATGAAAACCAGGAAGTAAAACCTCGGAAAACAAATCTAAACCCTAAGAAACAAGAAGATACTAAACATATCTTCAATTTGTCTTGATACACTCCCTTAAAGTAACGTATTCTTTCTTTGAGAAGTGAGTACACAGTGAGTACAACACAACATGGGTACCCTAGGAAAACTCTAAGAATACCCATTTATCTCAGGTGTATCCTCTACAATATCCTAAGCATATGTCGCATACTTGCAAACGTTCCATGAGTGTGATTAAATCTTTAAAGTACGAATAACCCACATTTTGCCCATGCTTGCATGTCACACATCATTAAGCAGAAAAATAGTCTACTCTGACGTTGCTGTGGTATCATAGCACGAGCTGCATCTGTCTGCTGCAGTTAAACCCCATAGCGTGCCTCTAATAAAGAGCAGTTGTACACTGAAATTAATCCAAAAGCAGTGTGAATGTGTGAGTTCTAGATTATTAATCTGATAGCATGCATATTTATTTAAATTGGGTTTTTTTGTCACAGGCTTATCTGCTCGCATTATTCCACTGCAACACTGTTTGGTTGCCAGAGCTGTCCGGGACCAGAACCTTTCATTTGTGTGGACAGCTGGATATGCTCTTGATTTGTTCTTTATTGGTGGACTCATTCCAGAGGCTGTGTGGTTAACACGCAGACTTGGGAACTGGAAACTGTCTGTTTCAATTGGTATGGCCTACCAGATGTATTGTCAGAATTCTGATGAATTGTCAAGGTAAATTTGAGCTTGGAATTAGTATACTGTATTTTATTACTGATGTTATTTGCATGAAGTTCATTATAAGAAGGCATATCCTTAGCCTCAAAAATTCGTGTTCCCAGCCTCCTAGTAGATGTAGGACCCAACATGCTTAGATTAATTATTTTGGTTAGGTATTCATTTAACAGAGCTTCAATAGATTATCTGTGGGTTTTACTTTGTTATTAATGAACAGTTTCTTATTACTCTTTCAGACTGAAAAACACAGAGTGTCACCTGCCATTAAACTTATCACCAATGCAGACTTTTCCCGAAAAGTTACAGTCTTTGTTAGGACAGCCAGTTACTTCTGAAACATCAGGATGTAATAAATACAAGCAGTTTACAGGTACATAAAATTATAAATAATTATGCTTATTTTTCTGTTATTTTACTGCATATTCTGTGTTACACACTGTTATGTACTTAAAAAGAAACAATTACCTCATCTTCTCCAGCATGTGCATTACTGTTATATTGTATTCAAATACTTTAATTTTATAGGGGTTTGGCTTTGGCTTTGATCATTCTAAAAATGGACTGTATTATCAGTCTTGTTGTCTTTGTGCATATCAGCCAAAATCTTAGTTGATGATATTTGATGATAATTTCAGTTTGGAAGAAAACTGAAGCTTCATTCAAGCAAAACAAAACAAAAATATCCTGAAGCAAATGCGAATGTGTTAACAGTATGGACAGTATCATCATACTTAACATTTGTTACATGATGGTGTTTAATTTTTGCGTTTCCTTTCTGTTAAGGGTAAGGGAGTGTTTTCTCATAGCCTGACAGCTCCATGCTCCTAGTTCCAACAGCGAGCAAGGCTTGAGAATATATAGCCGCATACACAAACACACATACACAACACCTGTGTACAGTTGGCCAGACCGATCAACACCTATGCATATACTCAGCACTCACACAAACAGCACCAGCAATCCCATCCCATTTCCCTCTTTTGCTGATCAGGATGAAGGTCTGCATATAGATGCATATATGTAAAATGTAGATACCTTCGGTAGCTGGGCTTAGCCCCAGTAATTGAGTCTCCCAGGTTGCTGGCATCTGCATATATGAGTCCCCGAACCCCCAGCCCAACTCCCTTTTCTGGTAGAAACCCACTTATAGATACCCTCTTCCCCCTATGCACGCACTACCTATGCATCTCACAGTAGCTGGCCTTAAAAATACAGTTTATCCAGTAGCTGGCTGGTCTGGGATTCTCAGCCTTTCCAGGTGCCCTTATCCTTAGAGACACACATACCTGTGTGTACACTGTCTTTCTTGCAGGTGGTCATGACTCTCTTGGTCCCTACAGTATCCAGATCACCTTGTCTTGCCCTTAGAGAGATACAGTTGTCTCTCCAGCAGTGTGCCACATCTTCACTGGTCCCTCCAGCCACTTTCAGCTCCAGTGGTTTCACCCTTTCAAGCGAGAGGTGCACACACCCCTAGCTCCCAGGGCACTTGTCTGACTTGATACTTGCTAGCACTCACATGTTCACATACGTAGCCTCCCTCACTTCCTCCGGTTGCTGGCACTGTGGATACATGGGCACTTCTTAACCCATTGTGCCACTCCAGTTGCTGGCACTTGATTTGACTGAACTTCAGTCTCTGCAGTTGCTGGCACCCCAGACACACAGGCTTTCTAGCCTGTGGTCCTCCTCCACTTGCTGGTACAGGCACACGCAATACAGAGTCCCTCACCCAGGAAAATAAACATGCTGACAGGGCCTGATGAAGGTGAGGCTGCCACAGCTCCATGCCATACCTTTGGTTTCTTTCTGAAAGATGACGTAATGAGCCTCGCGCAATCCCAGAAAGCTTTTCCTCTGCATCTTACAGGATGTCCTATCCTTCTTGACAGTAACCCTTATCAAGCCAAAACGTACTGGAGAGGTGCTCCCATTGGCTCATCTTGATGAGTTTCGATGTGGACACTGGGGCTAGTGGCTCTCCTGGGAAAAGCCTGGACAAGGGCGTTCATTTCTCTGAGTACATAATTTGCTGTTGCATATCTCTGGGCCTGTGGAGATGAGCCATTTATGGACATGATCCAAGTCTCTTGGACTCGCGAGAGAGAGCCTGAATGTTAACTCACTCAGCCCGAGGAGTGTGGCTGCTGAAGCTTGATTCTCCCTCCTGTCAAGTGGCGATTTCATCTTTCGTCTGGTTTTAAGCTACCTTTAAATGCACTTTCTAGGTATTACTCAGGTTCCCCCACCTGCTTTTGCCTCTGTGCTCCTTTGTATGTGCATATACAGGCGCTTTATTTCATAATTAAATACTTCACTGCTGAAGTTCCCCCAGTTGGCTAGATCCTGTCCTTGTTTACATTTTACAGAAAGTTTACTGGCACAATCTCTGTGCCTCAGCCTCTTTTTATGTGTTTAGAAACCACATTTCAGGTTTCTGTCAGTAGGTGGATGTTAATTAATCTTTTATCTAAGCCATATCCCAAACATTGTGTAAATTGCTCTTTTGTACTCATTTACAAGGATTTTATTTCAAACAGACGTACACACATATGCACGCTGCGTATAACAATCTGTAAGTGTGATAGGTAGTGTAAAGATCTGGCACACATATTTCAAGACAAGTAGGAGGAATAGAAATGGAAGTAGATCAGTACAATACTATGTGAATTTCAGGAACCAACTGATGTATGTTAAAGGCCCTGCTACTTCTAGGACTTGAGGAAAAAATGCAATAATATGTAAAAGAGCTCAAACAAATACATTTTCCTTGATCATCATGCTCACTTATAGAACAGTTTTTATAGTCATTATCAACAGTATAACTAGATTATACTGCCTTATGAGAATGATTTGCCAGAATGTTATGCCAAGCAAATGCATGGCTGAAAAGTTCAGTTCTCAATCTAGAAAGGCAATAGCTTTCCCCTTAATGATACTTAATACTATTTTGCAATGAGAGAATTCTTAAAGCAAGTACAGATTGTGTAGATTGTAATAGACTAATGCAGATTCTGAGAGCGGAGTCTCATAATTTCAGAACAAAGGCCTTGTATTGAGTCAATTGTTTTATTGGTTTCTGTTTAATGTTATATAGATCCCATTGAAGAGGAAGATGCACATGTTCTTTATAGTTCAATACAGGAGCTACTGAAAGCAGCTGTTATGACAGATACTGATATTCTCTCAGAACCATTTCAGCTTTTGATGTATTCTGCCAAGGATCTTAGTAGAAAATTGTATGGTTTAGTTCCAGATGGGCTTTATCTTCCAGCACCACCATTATACTGTCCTCAGCCAGCTTACCTCAGTGAAGTAAGTGTGCATGATGGAAGTTTCTTGGATCCTTGTTTGAATGTATTTATGAAATAATGATGATCTTTACTCTGGTTTCATTTCAGCTCACTTTTCTGTCTGTTTTTTCCATGTCCATTCTTAAGTTCGTAAGCTCTACTTAAGTAGCATCATTATGATAAGAAAGTATGTGTGCCTCTGTTTTTTCTATAAAGGATCTAAGCTCTAAAGAAGAAGGGAATTATTCTTAGGAGCAGAAACAACATTTAGGTTAGATTCCTTATTTTATATGTCCTTTCTAATTTCGGGACTTCTTTTTGTCTTGGAATTTGCATTTTTCAGGAAGACTGCAACGACATTCTTTTAAAAATGGAGAGAGAAAGTCGTCAGAAAGTGTCAGGAGTTCTTCAGCGAATTATTTTGCTCTTCGGGGCTGCTCGTTTTTCCTGCCCTGCAGCACAGTGGTATATTGCACAACTGAAGAGGGCAAGAAAAGTTATGCAAAAAGTAAGCATTTAACTTATTTTTTTGTAACTTGATTACCAGTTGTAAGTGTTACTGACAAAGTCACAGTTGCATTGCAGAAGCATTTACTTTCATCTGGACTTTGATGTCAGATGGATTTTTTAAATGTCATCTTCTAGGTTTACACTGTGTGTTCTGTTCTTTTTAGAAACCGAAACTTAAAGACATAGGGTTCCACTTCATAAAGTGTCTTCTTCCATGTGTCTTTCTGTCCCCGCTTAATAACATACAAACTCATTTCTTTCTTCACTTGAAAGAAACAAGCTGGTTTCGAATGGGAGCTATAGCTGTTAACCAGAACTGTGTTCCAGATCACTTTGGGTTGAACATGTAACCCAGAATGTGATGCTCACTTCAGGTAAAGTGGTCATCTTAGTGCACAGAGCACAGGACTTTCAAGATCTCGTTCTACTCATGCATTTTGTTTGCACAGAACCAAGCTATGAATATAGTAATTAATATATTTTGTGTAAACTCAGGCTTTTTTTAGGTCATTGTTACACAGCCACTTAAAGAAGGTTGACTTGCTACAGAAGGGCAGGGGGGTGATGGTGCCTTCCTTCAACCCCCCTGCACCAGCAGTCATGCAGTGGTCCAGATCAGGAACTGGTCTGACTGACAAATACTGCCTTCTCTTTGCTCATTGCATGGTCACATGCTTAATGCTGGCATGGGAGGTGATCAGAAATACCAACTGAAACAGGAAAGAAAAATAGTCTGCCTTGGTTGACAGCCACGTGGACTATGTTGGATTAAACTGGTTTCTTAATTGGGATCTTACTTGTTCTTATGTTTTGTTGCTCTTGTATTTCATGGTAATCATGAGTATCATAAGTACCATGTAAACAAAAGCATTTTTAGCTTATCAAACATACTCCTTTTCATGAATTTTCAGAATACTGGTTTGAAGAAAATGGAAAGCAAGCTTAAGAGAATTTTGCTGATCTTGGCAGTATTCTGGTAATAACTGTGAGGCTGTACATTTAGTAGTGATACATATGAAACTTTTAACTGATTTTTATTTCCGTTTTGATTTTTTATCTCTATTATCTGTAGATTCGAATGAAAGGATCTCTTCCTTCACTGAGTCCATTCCCAGAGAATTTGCTTCGTTACTCCAGTTTGCGCACTGTTATCTGTGGATCTACATCTTCTGGAAACTGTCAGTTTGATGATATTACCTGTAAAATTTTAGGTCTGTATGAAATAAAACACAAAAATATAGAGCTGGAGAAAAGAACACATATGAGAATCCACAGATACAAAGAAACTCTTATTAGCTTGAAATAGTATACTGCTGTGTGTGCATAAACACGTCCCCTTTCCACCTTTTCCACGATCGAAACTCTTAATCTGAAAGTTGCTGTGCTGGGTTGTTGTGTGTGTTACGGATCTGTCAGATGTTAAAGAATGTAAACACTAAGTGGGGCTAAAAGAGCTCTAGCTGTAGAACACTGTTGAAAACTCAAGAATGAGTAATTTTTTCCTTTAACCACTGTTACCATAATGTTAATTCATTTTTTCTAGCTAAAAATCTCAAGGCATTCTATTTAATTTATATTAAATAGAATCTCTCCATGTTGCATGTTTGTGTTTTAGGTTGGTTCAGAGAGCTATGCGCATTATGTTGGATGTTTCATGTTCGTGAAAGATTATCTGACAACTGTAGGCGGTACCAAACTGCAAGGGAAAATATTAGTCATAAGGTAATTATATTACTGATATAGTGAAGATACATTTTAACTGCATAAAACTGTAAGAAGAATTCTAAAGGCCTGCTGTGTATTGCTGTGAGAACTGTTACTTGCTTAATAGGACAAAATTAGCACAGTGCTATAATGTGCAGTAAGTACCGGATGCTACAGAATAGGGCTGTCCATGTGAACTACATCTTGCTAATAGTATTTATGTTGAGCTTTTGCTTGGTATTTAACTGAGATAATTGAAGAGATACTGCCAGAAGAGCAATAGTTTCTACGCTTGTTGTCTACCTAAGTATTTACTTTTTTTTTTTCCAATCAGATAAAGATATTATAGGTGTTACCTAACCAATGTATATTTAGTGCACCAAATATATTTTTGTGTGTGTGCATTAAATACACATGTTTTTAAGAAAGAATAATGAAAAATAACTAAAATTTAATCATGGTGTTCTACTTAAATCCTCACCAATTGATGTCAGAGGGCAAGGAAGAAAAAGAAACTAATAGTATGTTACTTGTCATGCATTCTGTAACAATACAGATGTTGATTTTTGTCCTATCTATCCTAGCAACTCACCTGTCCTTAGCAAAGGTTGCTTCCTTTTAAAAACAAGTCCAAAATTCCTCTTCACCAGAAATACCAAGCTTCAAATAAACAGGATGGCTCTGTTTAAAATAGTAGAATGTTTTGATTTTTCTGTGCTTTGCGTGACAGTGACAAATGAGATAGAAACCATTGACTGTTTCAAAATACTCTGGTCCATCCTAAAAGCCTCTAGGCTGGCTTAAATGTCTTGTTCCCAAGAAAGACTTTTTGATCACCTTAAGTCACAGCAAAATTAATTTGCTTCACCTAGTTACAGCCAGTTAGTGAAATCTTTTAAGTTTTACTCTAAATGACTGCACACAGACTCTTCAGCAGAGTGTTAATGCAATTATTTCCTAAGCTGGTCTTTTTTTTTTAATGTTGTTGTTGTTGTTATAAGTTACGGCCCATCACAACCCTGATCTGTCTCCTGGCATCGTATACTTCTCTGTTTGGCAGTTAAGAGATACTTACTTTTTGTTACTAGGGAAGCATCATTACAATTTGCAATGTGTGAATAATTTGGCTGAAATATATCGTTCATATCGATTAATGTTTCTATAGCAAAGTGGTTTTTTTAGGATCTGAAGAAGAATGAACACGATGCCTCTACAGTTGAGCATTGTCTGAAGGCAGTGGAGTGGGCTTGTCGAATGCTTCCTTTCTGCAGGTTCATGAATGTTGAAGAATTAGTTCAAGATGTAATTTTGAGTCTGCTTGGAGAATTACCACCAATGAAAAAGGTAAAAGGCATTAAAACTAGAACAAAAAACAGTAGAGATAATCGCAAATATTCCTTCTCCTTGTAAACCCTACTAGGCAGACTTTCTGGTGGTGCAAGTTCTGTTGGAAAGTATACATGTTACATGCATGTTAGCTACTTGAAAAGATAACTTTATTTTGTGCAGGTGGCAGAGATTTTTGTAAAAGCATTTCCTAATCCTGAAGATGTAAGAGTTCCGCTAAGAGATAAATATCATGGACTTCAGCAGCGACTCAGACACAGTATTATTAAAGGTAATGTGCATCCTTCTTCAGGAAATATTAAACGAACTTTGTTTTTACCCAACGTGCTAACTTGTGACAATGCCGTCTTTCATACTGCATGTAAAGCGATTAGTATAGGTTTCAGTTAAATAACTTTTGACAGAGTTTTGTGGCAAATTTTATATTTTCTTTCTGATACATTTATACCAGTAACAGAGTATCATGACTTCCAGGTTGGTGGTGTTTCTTCACTTCATCGCAGTTTCTCTCTGTATTTCTAAATGGCTATATTTTAGGATGATTCGAAGTTTATTCATGTCTCAATTTGAGAGAATAGTTGAAAACTGAGAAGTTCGCATTTAAAATCTTTTGGGTTTCTTTCGATAGGTCCTGAAGGTGAAGAAATGATGTCTGTTGTTATGGAGACTGCTGAAAAAGTGAGAATGAAGGCCTTGAGACGTGTAATAAGGAACATAGGCCCTATAGAAACTAATATTTGGGAGCCAGCAGAAGAGGGAACAGCAGATGATGAGGAACACTGTTATGACAGATTCTCATTAGGCACTAGTCTAAGCAGAAGCACACTCACTGATCTTGGGAATCCACAGGTATATAGTGATGCTGACACAGCAGATACGCTTTCTGATGCTTTGTTTGAAGAAACGAGAGGTCAAACACCTTCACTCCAGAGGTATGAAAAAATTACAGGAAAAAGCTTTCCATGAAAAAAAGAAAAAGAAAAAAGTTGTCTGCTAATGTTCAAGTGATCTTTTCACCAAACAGGATAGTTGTCAAATGAGGAGGAATTACATTTATCAAATGAGGAATTACAAATTTATCAAATCTTAGAAATACCAAATACCAATGTTTTATCAGTTATTATGTGACTAATATGTTATTGAAGTGTAAATAATCAGTTATGACTACATTCATATAGGATACTTCTGAGTTGCTGTCTATGTAAAAACTATGGATTTTGCATTTGATTAATTTGTCACGTTAACATTGTATTGATGTAACTTTGGGGTTTGTTAGTTTCCCATTTTTAACAATAGATAAAGAGTCATAGAATGATTTGGGTTGGAAGGAACCTTAAAGGTGATACAGTTCCAAACCCCTGCCATGGACAGGGACACCTTCCACCAGACCAGGCTGCTCAAAGCCCCATCCAGCCTGGCCTTGGACACTGCCAGGGATGGGGCATCCACAGCTTCTCTGGGCAACCTGTGCCAGTGTCTCACCACCCTCACAGTAAAGACTTTCCTCCTAATCTGTAATCTAAATCTACCCTCATTCAGTTTAAAACCATTACCCCTTGTCCTCTCACCATGTTGCATTTATAATTTTTTCATATAATTGTTCTTTAAATGGATTTTGGTGTTAACTGTACTTATGTTTGTTGTCTTCAAGGGATGATGAACATCAAAGACAAGGGGAAATAGGCAGCAAAAATACCACACACAAGATAAAAGCTCTTAACTGGAAAACAAAACATAAAGACAAAGTATTTGGAAAAGAGATGCATAATCCATGTAATTTGCCTGTTGTTGGTGCATGGGAATTTGAACGTGATGATGATGAATATGTTATTTTTTTAGAGCTCTTTTTGAGTTATATTCTTGAGAGAGACTTGATAAAGTACAGTGACCTTGGAATTCCATTTCTTACTAGCTATTCTGGACTTCTTCGAGAGCATGAATTAAACTCTCTCTTTTTTGATGTTCATACAACACTAAAGCGTCGACAAGGCAAAACTAGAAGCCAAAGTGTGTTTAGAGCAGGGTCTTGCTATACTGTCACCCTGGCATCTTGTGATCCTGAAACAGTGTCTGTCAATAATGAAAACCAAAATATTTTGGAAAATCCAGCCATTGTGCAGACAACAAAACCTTCTATGTGTGACCTAATCAATGAAGGACTTAATGAAGGATTATTTGGTTTAAAACACAAGTCAATTTACAGAACTCAGAGTGACAATCAAGGAGTCACTGTTGCACCAGCAAGCCAGACCTTTCCTAACCATACTTTTTCTAGCCTGCAAACTCAGGCAACTTCTAAATACATTTACAAACCTGTTGATACAGTTGGTATTGCACTGGGAGAAGAATTAGCTATAGAATTGATAGGTAAGTTGAGCAATATTGCAAAATTGCTTGAGTGGATGATCAGATGGTCTGATAAAAGACAGCTTTTTGGTTCCAATGAACAAGATTCCTTAGAAGAGATTTTTCCAGTGATACATGTGAAAACCTCATCAGCTGCTGTCCTTACTTCTTTGTGGCTGTTAGAACAGTTATACAGAGACGAATCTCAAGCACAGAGCATAAAATGTAAGGTAAGAAAGAGGATGGGGGTGTCAATGAATTGTATGAGTTAATTATGCCAGTAAAGAAAATCATGTCTTTTACCTCATAGTGCTGTTCTCAGTAAAACCTGGAATACTGATTACTAGTCTTTTCTTTAAGGATTGCTAGGAAAAGAGAAGCATTCCAGGAGTACTGGAATTCTGTCTGTAGGAAAACTTTGATTGGACACGAAAGTTCACTTTGGAAGTCCTAATGCCACATTACTTGAGAAAATTTCTACAAGTTTGTATGCTGTGGTTAGTTTTAGACATCATCTTTGAAGAAACCTAGTAGTGGAGATAGAGTATGGAAAAACAAGACAAAAAGAAATAGTTTCTCTGGGGAGACTTGAATTGGATTCATTTGTCTTTCAGGACAGTGCATACATAGTCTGACTGGAGTGTTTAACTGGTTAACGATTGATGAAAAGTGAATTTTGAATTTCTATCTAGCACTATTACACAGAGTTAGAGAGTATGCTAATATAAAAAGAGATTTGCCAGAAGAACCTGATTAATATTGCTTTGTTTTATATTTAGGGACAGCTGGATCACTAAAAAAAGACATTTAATTAAGTCTACATGAAAGGCTTTCAGGGGAGGGGGTTGTGGGTTTTCTTTGAGGTTTTCTCCCAGATCAAAACAGATGTTGTCTTGGCTTTCGTTTGTATTTTCTGATTCCTGACAAGTCCCACCTGTATTTTACTTTCAACTTACTGCCCAAATTTTGTACATCCATCTAACTGCATGATTATGTATGGCTTTTACCTCTTACACTGTCTTCAGTGGTAATTTCAGAGGTTTGTTTTGTGTATGATTAAGGCCAAATCTTACTGTGTATCTTTGTATAGACTATATTGTCACATAGTGTCTTTGACAGTTGATGCTCAATTGATGTTGACAAATCTGTCTTATGTTTCCTTTGGATAATTCAGAGGACATTTGCTTCACTTAATACAAAAAGGGAAAACTCAGATTCCACAGGCAACTGTAAATACAGAATTTTTCAGCTCTATAACAAAGAATATGAAGTTAACCATAAAAATACTAGATGAAATCATTGGGGGTTTTTTTAAACAGGTATCTTTTTTAACTAGTGATTTTTCATTATCATTATTATTATCATTATTATTAATAGAGTCCGGATAATCAATATCTGAAAGAACTTGCATCTCTGTCAGAAGCCCAGTCTAGGACAGAGAAAGACAGTAGTATGGATGAAGGCTCTTCCACAGTGGCCAGTCTTCCTCCTGATGTCCAGAGTGTACAAGCCTATGATGATCTTTGTGAAACTGGTTTGGGGTAATTTTTTATTATTTTTTTTTTAACCTAAGAAATCTAGTTGGTCATAATTCCTTAGGTAAGCAGCATGTCAGTTTGAAGTGTTCTGTTACTCTGTGTTATGTATGTGTTTAATTTTGAGTGCAAAATCAAACTTGTGCATACTGTTTACAGCTGCATGAAGCATATCAAATATTCTCCATCAGCAGACATATCACTGGGTAGAAGACAATGTAGCTGTAGCATGTGAAGTGAATTGTACATGGTTGTTTATAAACTTAGTGATGTGGAAGTGGAATCTAGAGTTTGGATGTAATTGATATCATGATTGTCTCAAAGAATTCAGGTAACTTCCACTCTCTTTAGTGTCGTTTTCGTTGTGTTGAGAGTTCACAACATTGCCCTGGATCTGTAATCTAGTTATGTTCATATAATCTGCATGTCAGAAAAATAGATGGAAAAGGCAGTAAATATTTTATTTGTTAGTATCTTACACAGTTCTGAAGATGGAGATTACTTAACCTGAAGTTAATTCTGATATTTCTCTTCATCTGCTGCTGCACTAAAGAAATGAAAGATCTTTGGTATTAGTATTCTGTGTCTTCTCTGATGAGATTATGTTTTTTTTCAGTGGCAGAAGTTTCTGTGAGGGACATAAATGTAATCTTAACCAGATGATTTTGAAGTCATGGTGCAGTTTGTGCCTTCTGGTTTTGTTAGATATATGTGTTGGTTCCATTTTCCTGGGCACAGCCTATTTGAAGGACTGTACCATTAATGTCACTAATATGTCACAGCTATACCAAAAAATAATACTAATCTTGGTTTAAGTGAAATTGTGAGAGAAAATTTATATGAACATTGATTATATCACAGCAGTATTTATTTTACAATTATGCACTAGCTTGCAATTTGAGATGAACAGTTTACTTAAACTGAGTCAGATACTTATATTATTTCTGTGTTAGTTACGTTTTGTAATTTCAATTACCAGGATGTCTACAAAGTCAAAATATTTTGGCAAGAAGGAAGTAAATCGTGGGAGTTATTCTGTACCTCATGTGACTGAAGTTCTTAATGAAGCGAGACCATTTGTTCCAAAGGTGTTAGATGTAACATCAGAAGGAGAAGGTTTGTTTTTATGGTATATCCTTTTACTATGGTCTAACATTTAAAACAGTAAGTGTTTTGCATTTATAGGATTGTATGCCACTCTGTTTATTTAATCAGAAAATGGAAATAAGTTTTCATTGTTCTGTTCAAATTATTGTATCCATTTTATATTATAAATTTCGTATGATTGCTTTCTGAAGACTTTCTGATAACTTTTTTACTTACATAATTTCTTTTTGCTATAGAGATAAGACAATGTATATTACCATATTTCTTCTGTCATTTACTTTCATTCCAAAAATGTAAAATTTGATTTGAAAAGTTCAAGACCTGAGTATGCACAGATGAAATTTTTCATGCATCTATTTATTTATTTATTTACTCTTTCTATGCTTGCATCATCCCTTGTAATAACAGACTGTTTGCTGAGACATCTTTCAAGCCCTTTCTCCTCATCAGGCAAAAAAATGGACTAACGTGACCAGTTGACAGAAATCACATAATGATGCTGTATGTCATGTAGTTTCCTGATTTACAGTAATTGTGTTTACTTTGTAGAGTTTTTTGAGGAGCCATATGAAACTCCGAAGAGCTCCAATAGCTCTGTGAAAATCAAACCTATAGAACATCAAAGAGGAAAGGCAAGTTACCATCTTGCATAGAAGCGTCAAATTATTATGACTACTCTTTTAAAAATATACTGAATTCCTCAATATGCTTGAGAAATTGATGGCTTAAAGTGTTTAGGAGTGGTGAATTTTTTTCCCTGCTTAAATTGACGACCAAGTTCACAAGTAATTCAGCAGCGGTAAAGTGAGATCTGCTGTGAGCCCTTTTGAAAACTGATTAATTGTTTATAAAACTGAATGTGTGCATGTCTGTGTATAAAATCATATATATAAAAATCACATTAGATCTATATGGTGTATGACGCTGCATTCCAACACAAACCATTACATGATATGTGCACACGTATAAATGAAAGCATGTAAATTAAAAAAAAACCAAACAAACAACAAACCCCAGGGAGTCTTCTGGTTAATAGACCATATTTTAAGGCGTATTTTGTTATACTAGAAAGCTGTATTAATAGCCTTTTTTTTTTCTTTAAAGTGTGCTGTCTCTGAAGTTGTCACAGGGTGATTAAGTAAAGACGCTCCCACTTGTTTGCATGCTTGCTTGTTTTTAAATTAAATGTATAAACATGTTTATTTTGCTCCTGTCTGAAAACAAGCCTTGTTTTTTTCATGCATCGTCTTTGGTCATAAGTCTCCTTTCTTTGCAACTGGGTAAGGGCTGTTGTGCTTAAATGTGAATTGCAACGCCATTGGTTTGCTTGCCTGCAGTGCTCTAGATTCAGTGCTGTTAATGGGAGTAGAAAATGTGTTGTCTTCAGTTCTACAGTACATTTTACTATAGTGAATCTATGGCATGTGTGAAACCCTGCATTTGTTTCAGTTTCTTTCTTTGTAGTTAATTTGTGTTCCGCGTTTTCATCTTTACTTAGAAGGTGCAAGATTGGCAGAGTGTCAGGGTAATATATATGGATATGAATTTTAAAACAAAAACTTAAAATAATGACTTTGAACAGAGGATACTCAGGTGAATCATTTGGTCATCTCCTTAAGATCTGTACCTGTCCTCCAATGTAATGTTGGTTGTTTTTGAGACAGATTTTTTCAAGTGGCTGATTAATCAAAACTGTGTTTGCCTTCAGCTAATAATACTTTATTGAAGCAGAAGGAGGGTACAAAAATTAACAAGTTCAGATGCATCTTTTTATATTCCAGCAGGTCTCCATTTCGGATGTAGATAGTCCTCAGGAAGATCAAAAGATGGAAAAAACGAAGGAATGTGTGAGAAAAAACGAACAGAATGTGTGAGAGACTTTTTTGTTGTTTTAATTTCTCTTTTAGCACTGCTTAAAAATGAAGTAGTTTTGTTAATTATGGTATCCAGTGGAATCTCAATAGGTTCTTGCTGTTGTTTATAACGACTTCATAGTTTGAAATAAAATTTCAGTCATTTTCTATTTCATGTGTACAGGCATTTCACAAACACAAAATGCTGGGTGGATGAGTGGGTTATTTTAGTAATGATCAGGTAAAAAAGGCATGGTTTGTGGAAGACATATTTTATATTGGAGACAAGGATAGAGAATAACTGGAAAAGCTTTCAGGTACACAGTACCTTCTCCAGACCTGAAGTAGGAGCAGCAATCTTCAGGCTAAATATGAGTGGAGAGCTGTTATTCTAGGAAATTTTAATCGTTTTTTTGTTACACAACGTACAAGAAAGAGAGGTTGATATCTAGGGATCAGAAGGTGAGATAAAAACGGATAACCTTGTTAGACCTTCCTTCGTCCCTCTTTCAGGAGCTTTTACACAAGTTAAGAAATGTACTTGATTCTGATCTTTTTAAAATCTTACGTTTTAAAATACTTACGTGTTTATAATACAATGAATGTAAAATTTTAGAAACAGTCCATAAACCTGATTGTCACATCATCTGTTTGAATAGATTACTGGTCAGTTTTTCTCTGAAGTTTTTCAAGTGAAGAAAATGTTCTGTAAACACAGGGTTCATTATGTTTACTATGAAGAATCTTCTGAGATTTTTTCGTTTGTTTTAATGACAGAAAAATAGCAATCTGGTTTTATTATTTCAGTTAGATTTCTTCTTGAATCCACCAAATTAGTGGTAATGAAACCTTTTCCTCTGAAATGCTGTGTCTGAATGTCTTTAATATTTAGTAAAACTTATTAATTGTGATGGCATATAAATACATATTCCTGTGTATATATATATATTATATTTGCGAAAAACTTCTAAATGGCTTGATTTCAGAAAGACATAGAATCCTCTGCTATTTTATAATGATGGGTTTTGTTGCAAAAGAAGCAAAAATAACTGCACATAAAGTGCCCCTCAAGGGTTTCTTATGATGCTGTCTCTTCCTTTTTAGGAAGGCAGATTGTAGTGGTATTAACAGTATTGCTTAAATTGGATTTTCTCTTCTTTTGTGAACTCAGATTAGTCTCTTTGTTGCCTACTGTTGGTGTTGAATCCTAGAACCTTTTCATTGTTTTTGTTTGAGTCAGTTTCTGATCGCTAGGGAAACAAAGCATGAATGTCAATATTTGCCAGCTCAGATTGCAGTGTAATGCAGTAATTGAAGCCATGCAGATCAGTATAGCTGTGATCAGGTGGCTTTCAGGTATTTTATCTCATACTAATAAAAATACTTTTTCAGGAGGTTGTATATATATTTGTGTGTGTGTGTAAAATGAAAATAAACAGTATAACAAATCATTGTAGTATTTACAAGACTCATTTTTTCTCTATAGCATGGCTGAGGTGGTTCCTAGCACCATTTCTCACTCACTCTCTTTAGATCAAGATGCAGAAGTTCCCAGGTGAGATAAAGCTATAACATTTCATATAATAAAATGGACTATCCCTATTAAATTTTCAGTCTGAAGTAACACAATCTGTAGATTTGATTACAAAATGTTTGCAGATATGGTATATTTACCTGCAAACTGTAGTACTAAATAGCCTTTCCTGAAACCTTTTTGGACTGTAATCGTTGAGGATCTTATACTCTTGAATGTTGTCCAGAATATCACATGAATCAAACATGTTAATTCAGAGCTACCAGATTTCAAGAGAAGTGATGCTTTTCTTCTGTGTAGGTAAAGGTCTTCAGTGTCTTTATAACTTAGTGTAAATCCTAACTCTCTCTTCATCATTTAAGCACTTCATCTCCTTAGTAGTCTTTATCTACTAAAAGATATATTGTGCTATCTGGTACATGTTATTTTAATTTTAATTGTTTTCTGATCTGAAATTTTATGGTTGTTTTTAATTCCAAATGTTTAAAGGTACATTTAATTATTTAACTGAACGTAAATCTGCCATCTCTTTTATTTCAACTAATAATGCCTTTCTCCATTTTCCATCACCGGTTTGGTTTTATGACTAACCAGAGTCTCTTTCTGTCAAATCTTTGTTCTCTGCCTCTGTCTGTAGTGAAGACACCATTTCAGATACCCTTGTGATTAAAAATTCAGATAAAACTTGTGCCTTTACTACTGTTTTTCTTTCAGTATATTGGGAGGCGTTAGGAAAAAGTTAATCATACATGCTGTCTAATGAAGATTGTTCAGTGTTAATTATTAAATCATTCCTACAAATCAATTACGCTTTAGAAAAATGGAGATATCTTTAAAACTTTCTGGATTGATTTAAGACAGCCTCATATAGGTGAACTGTTAATGTTTTTGATAATTTTGTTCTTTTCCTTCTTAAGTAATAGAGAGATCTCTCTAAGTGATCGTCAGCCTTCTCAGACTGTTGTGTCAAGTGTTGCCTCCAATACTTCCATTTGTGCAAAGGAACAAGAAGTCAAGGAAGAAGTGCCTACAGAAGAGAAGCTAAACACATCAGGAACTGTGAGGCAGATGCTCCAAGATGAAATGTTTAAGTTAGTTCAGGTGAGACTTCTCATTATTGAGAATAGTGTTCACAGTTCAGTGTTACTTAAATAGTAGAGATAATGACTGTTTAAAGGTATTCTCTGTGTGGTGGTTTTTGAGGTTTCCAGTTCCACGTAAACACAGAAAACTTACTTTTGACTTAACTCTTGCATTTGACCCAAAGCAAGCAAGGTAATAATGAAAGTTTTAGTTTATATAACTTACTGTGCTCTAATAGTGTGCATCAGGAAAAATTCTGAAGCTGTGATAACTTTGCAGCTGTACTAGGATTTATTTTTTGTTAGTACATAGAGACAATTTTATGTGACCTTACATTTACTCAGACTTCACAAAAAAAGTGAAGGAATTTGTCTTGTTTTAACAAGTATTTAAGGTATGTGGCAAGTATGTAAGGTATCTTGAAAGTCGAGTACAATAAATAATCATACGCAAGAATCATTATTTGAAGTTTGGGATTTGTTTATTCGGATGTATTAACAGGACAGTGAACAGTTACAAGATAGCCTAGATGTAGAATTTTTGCTAAGATTCCTGTTAAAGTTATTTACAGTGTAAACTTTGTGTGTGTATATCCAGCTACAGCAAATCAACTTCATGAGTTTAATGCAAATAGTGCAGTCATCCTTTGCCAACCTGCCAAATGTGCAACAAATTTTGCAACAGCAACAATCTGTTCACCTGGAAGGAAGCCAGCCTGCACATGCTACCAAAGGTAATGGCTTTCTGAAAACACAGCTGCCTGCTCAAGAAGACAAAGAAAAACCTGGTGAAAAGAATTCTGATTTTCAACCAAGGAATAGTTTAAGAGATGAAAGCAACAATGACCATATAAAAGTAGGTATATCCAAGTGTCATTCATGAAGACTGCTCTGTGTATCTGATATGTTTTCTGTCTTGTTAGGGTAGTGTCACAAAAGGGTGGTTTAGGTCAGGCCACGTAAAGAATTAACACCGAAGAGTTTGAGTGAAATAGGTTTAATATGAAATTTAGGAAATGCAACTGCAAAAGCTTTGACAGCAAGGTTCACTCTGTTGCTTATTACTTAGAGTAACTGCACAGAGACAGTCTGAATTGAAATCAAGACACAATCGAGTTGGAAATAGTTTATAAAGATCAGAGGTGTAAGAAGGTAAAGGAGATCCTTCCATTGAATCACAAGGTTTAAAGTGGAATCTCTTGCTTTCTAAGCTCTAACAGAGTTTAGGTGCAGCTAGATCCAGTCTTAGTCTCAGACTTGGTCAGTGGTTTATATTTAATGGGAGAGAGAGAGAAAGTGGGGTAAAGAATCAGAGACACCCTTGTGCTGAGTCACAAGGTTCAGAGTAGACGCTGTTGCTTTCTAAAAGGTCGCAGAGTTTAGGTGTGGCCGGATCTATTCCTAGTCTCAAACCTTAACAACAGATTAGATCTAGAGAAATACAAAGAGGAAGGGAATTCTGCTGTTGAGTCACCAGGGTCAGAATAGACCACCTTGCTTTTTGAACTCCCATAGACTTCAGGTGCAGATAGGTCCAATGTTAGTGTCAGACTTGGACAACACTTTGTATCTAAAGGGTAGAGAAAGAGAATTTGTTCGCAATTCAACATTATCTGTAGGATTTTAACATCAAAGCTAATGACTAAAATTTGTTTTAAATTCCAAAAATAACCTTACTACTTCAAGCTTGCAATGCGTATTATAACAAAGGTGTACCTGTTAAAAGTTCACCTCAAGTTCAGTGAAATACTCGCCTCTAATGCCTTTTGCATTCCTCAGCAGGTGAAGGGTTGAGTCTGGAGGAGCAGGCTTTCTGCCACAGGCCCCCTAGTGCCGCAGACTCGGTGGTTTCCAACCTCTGAGCTGTGTCCCACTCAGAGGGAGATGCTGGTCACAGCCTGCTGCAGTCCAGGAGAGCTCAAAGGGGTCTCCTTTAGGACTGCTCTTTATAAAACTGTGAGATGATTGGCTTTAGTCATCAGTAAATTTCCATCCTGGCCACAGCCTGAGTTGGGAATTTTTCAAAATTCCAAGAACAATGGTATTGTTTGGCTCAGGTTACCACGCAGGCTACGACCTGGGCAGGAGTTTTCCAGGGTTGTCAGGAACTGTCTCCATTCCTGTTCCCTGCTTCATCCGAGCAGCAAAGTTGCAGTATGGACAATGCCATTCTCTGCTTTAACCAAGTAAAAGAGTTACTGGTACAGTCAAGAGGTGCTTAACTGCCTGACTCATTACTCAAGTCACCAAGGCCTAGTTGGCAGCTGCTGGTGTCATAAAACAGTCCAGAGAACGGGGAGAAGTGCACCACAACGATTAGGAGATATATTTTTGTGATTGCTATAGAGAAGGAATATTTATACCATTTGCATGCATATTTAGTGCATGGTTACTGTTTCAAGGTGCTTGTAAATGCTGTGTTGTTTGCTTTTCTGATTTAGAATCATCTGGATGTGAATGTTTCTTCAAGCCTACCAGAAAGCCACAGCAAAGATTTACATTCTTCAGTACCTACTAAACCACTTTATCTCATAGCTCCTTCTGCAGACATCCAGGAAACACCAAAGCTTATCCCTATTGGAAGAAACTTGAATTACTCAAATGGATTTCCTTTGCTTAAGCTTGAATCAGGTTATCATTTCAAACCGGCATTTTTGCATCCAATGGAAATGTCATCAGCTTTTGCTAGACTGCCCCCAGTACCACGAGTAGCTTGGAGTTCATCAGATTCCATATGGAACCATCAGTTATCAGACATACAAAGAAAGAGTAAGGCAAAAGAAGATGTCAACATGAGTCGGCACGCCCCTGAGATCCAAAGGCAGATGCATGAGGAAGAGAGAAGATGGGCAGAAACGGTACATAAGGGACCTCCCAAACACCTTAATCTAAGTTGGTATGAAGGACAGCAAGAAGTTTCACCTCAGCAGCAATTCTCTGCAAATAGGAATATGAAGAAAGCACTGATCACTCAGAACCTGGCTGGTATTCCACTCTTGCACTTGCAAGTTGATCCAATACCTAGACATCCACCAGTTGTAAGTCAGCCAACCACTGCTACTTTAATACCTGTTAAACCTGCAACAAAGGAGACTGACTGCAGAGAAGCACTACAGCACGCAGGATTATCACTACTCCATGCTAATTTACCTCAAAAAAAGAAGGTACTGGATTTTATAATACCATTTTTTTTTTCTCTTTCACGTTTTCTTACTCATCGAAAGTAAATTAATGTTTCCAGACTATGGAATTTGGAAGTGTTCAGTACAGCTACCAGAAGCGATCAGGAACTAAGGTACCTTCTTACTGGCATGCCAGTATGAGGTAGGCTGTAAGCTTGGCAATGTTTTTAACAACGTTAGATTGATTTCACATTCCATAGTTCATCAACATTCAGTCCATTAATAAAGAATGTAAGGAATTCCCTCTGGATTATATTTACATAGCAAAAAATAGTTCTATATATTTATTATTATATATATAATATATTTATATAGCAAAAAATAGTTCTATTTTTACAGAAATTTAAATAGAATTTGTTACAGAAATACAAAGAATGTTTATTATTAAATTATTAAATTGCCTGGTTTATCAAAACTTCTGGTTTTGCTCTTGGCCAGACAGTTGCCAGTTGGTTGGTGGATACATGGTCACTACTTTACTGTAACACAAAGCTCAACTAACAGGTGGAGGTCAAGGCAACAGTTTAAACTCATGCTATGGCTCAGTATTTGGTGAACTGCATAGTGACATTAATCCTGTATTTATATATGTAAATACTTACTGTGTCTGGCAAGTTCTGCCCCCTCTTTTGTAGGGGCAGAAAAGGAATGCTAAAAGACTTGGTTAGAAAATCTTAGTTTCTAGACGTTGAGAGCACATTGTTTTGAAAAATGTTGTTCTGATAGACTCATATGCTTGCACATTCCAGTTGAATAGGAACGTTTTTTCCTGAAAGGTGCTTTTTCAGGCCTTGTGTACATTGCATGGTTCCTGCCTGCATCCTGAGCTACATACATTAGAAACGCAAATATTAATGAAGTACAGTGTGGAGAAAAATCATATCTTTTAGTTTACTTTCAGAAATAGTTTACATGTGCACATTAGCTGAGATTCTGGTCTGATGCTGTTAATTTTTCTTTTCTGCATTTTCACTTTGTCTGCGTATTGCTACAGGAGTTGTGTTTGTATAATTGAGATCCAACCTGGACCTGCTCTTTTCATTGAGTCTGACTGGGCTTCCTCTCTCTGTTTCCTGTATCAATGTTTCATTTTTGCTTTTTTCTCTCTCTGAACATTTTCAGGCACCAAAACTCATTCCACTTGAAGATCTCATTGCATTTGAGCAGCGCCACCAGCGTCATACTGTGCCCAGTACTTCCTTTGGACAAGACCAAAGTGAACCTATCCAGTTACTAAAAATTGATGTTGAACCGTTTGAACTAAGAGATGTGCAGAATCATAGAAAAAGGCAAGCCAAACTTTTAAAGTGGGTCTTCATTTTGAAGGACTTATGGTAACCTGTAACTTCTAGCTTTGAAATCAGTGGGAGTTTCCATAGCAGCTTCAAATAAAGTTTCCATAGCAGCTTCAAATGAAGTGGAATTAGATTTAATTCTCTTGGAGGAGAATAAATTAACATATATTAGTAAAGGTAGAGCAGGAGGAGCATGGTGTTAGGGCTTGAAGGGGTTGTTGCTGTTACCAGGCTGATAAGATTCAAAGGGGAAATATTTTTCATACTTCTATCTGTGGTTTAAATCTGGCTGTTCGATATATAGTGTCTGTGAAATGCTTTGCTGCTTACACAATAAAATCTTGATAGGCTACTGTCTTCATTGCATATCATCTCCATTGGTAGTAATCTTCAAGAAGGAAAGGGTTGCACTCTTCCAATATAATTCAAGATACAGGCTTTGTTTCTGAATCCAGACAGTGATTAGCAAAATTCCTGCTGAAACAATATTTTATTTTGTTTTGCTAGGTATGTTATTCATTACTTTCAAAATTTGTTTATTCTTTGTTAATTGATTGCACAAGCAGTTAAAATCGTTTAAGCTGCATGCGTATCTCTGTTCAGTCCTCATGTAATGCCAGTAGATTCTTGACTTTTCACAGATCTGTGTTTTCTGTGGAAGAGTTAATGGTGTCATTGAATCTAGAACAGAACACTCGCTTCTGATTATGACGCTTTTAAGTCCAGCAGCTGGAAACACCGACTCTAGGATCTTAAATTGATACATAAGTAACTGCAGCTGGAGTTTAGAATACCTCTGTTGATATTACCAGCTGAAATGCTTGAAGCAACAATTGTTGTCTTACAATCTATGAGAATTTGTAATATAATTTATAAAATTATGTAGGATACAATTTATCAGATACTAAAGAAAATTTGCAACTTTTTTAGTAACATAGTTAATTGGGAAGTTTCAGTGATAACAGATTTGTTTCTTCCTGGTGTATTTCTTGTAGATTCCCTACAGGCATTTTATGTAGTAATGATTATGTTATTGTGCACAAAATATAGCTATGACATGTTACACAGTTTATATTATTTGATGTAAATAGATTATTAGACGATTAACAGATTTTGGTGTGATTCTTAAGTATATTTATGAGTTCCTACAACAATTTTGTGTACAATTCTGGTAGGCGAAAATAGTGCTTTGAACTGGTCTGTATGCAACAGTTGTGTTTGTCTTTCCCACTTTCATTTCAGTCTCTATTTCTTAATAGTAATATTCCTTAGAAAACAGTCATAGGTATTTTTATTATTTGAGTGCAGTTCTTGCTTTTGATTTGTAATTAATATGTTGACAGACAAAAAAGGCGTGGTAAGAACCAAATGAAAGACAAAGATGAAAAGCAGAAACCAAGTGTGTCCTTCTGCCCAGATGACTCCATCATCAGTAGCAGTGATACAGTGATGGTTGCCGAATCAGGGACTGGGGTATAGAAAAATATTTTTTTCTTTGCTTTTTTCTATTCAAGTATTAAGAAGAAAGAAGGAATTGGGCAACTGTCAACCAAAACAATCATGTAAATCTCTCCCAGGCTCTAGGCTAGAAACGGTATCCATCTTTCATTCATATACTTGCATTTACTGTAAATTTTATGAAGTATTCAAAGGTTGCTTTTGATTTTCTTGGGACATGAACTTGTCTGTTTTGATAGAGTATTTGTCTGTATGTACATTTAAGGTAAATTTATACACAAATGCTAATAGCTTTAAAAAAACCAATTATGTTTAGTCTAGCAGTAATGCTAGGGCAGATGACCCAGGCATTACTGTCTTCACATGAGGCTAGATTATGACAGTGTAACTGTGAGGATGGGGAGTATGAGGTCTGAGTTCTGGCTCAGCCAGGAAACTGGAAAGATGAAGTCTTTGTCAGACTGGGTTTTGATTTATGCACTTCTGTTTGCCTGGGCCTTTTTGATATCTTTTAACATATTTGGGGGTTATTTTTGCAAGTACCAAATTTCAGGCTAGAACACTACCAGATTTAAAGCTGGAACAATACCCAGCGCAGCAGGCTCTATTTCTGGTCCATACCATACCTTCTTTGAGACTTGCCTCCCTAGCACAACAGCTGGAGAGCCTCACCAGACCTGGGAGATGTTAACTATAGTATGGCAGAGATACTCGAAGAAGAATCAGGAATTTGTGTCACCCCAAGGTACATATGGGAAAGAATGTTTACATAGTAATTGCATTAAGTTGGGATGGAAGAATTAAGAAAGGGGGTAAGAGAAGTACATTACAGAGATTTTTTTTCCCAACTCATTACTCAAAAGAGGTATGTTGAAAAGTTAACAGCATCAAGAAAACCTTTAATTGGCATTGGAACTATTTTTTAAGATAGTTCTTTTTCTCCTTATGTTAGGATCAACAAGAAAAATCTGCATCATACCTTCAAGATGGTTTTTTCATTTCAGCGGGCAAGTACAAATCTTCTTAATGCTTTAAGTGCCTAAATAAAATAAGGAACAGAAGTCTGTTAGATTTCAAACAGAAAAAACCCCTCTGTAGTTATCAAGATATTAAAAACTCAAATGTCTGTGGGCTTTACAGCATAATGTCTTACGGGATCTTTCCCCAGAGAATCAGGAAAACCTTTCAGGAGGTACAACAGATATTTAGTCTTTCTTGGGTATGGTCAGTTTTTAGGAGATTGGTGTGGGGAGAGATGCAGGCAAATTTAAGATCACATATCAATTATTTGTAAACTCAATAATTCTCCTGAAAATTTTAGAAGTATTTTGAATTTTCTTAGAAATAAGTGATAATCTTGTGTTTATGTTTATGAACAGTGGACTTCATGAAATAATAACAGTACGTTGAATGAATTTCAGTAACTATGGTTCTTGGTGATTTCTGTTCATGTGATTCATCAGAAGAATGCTTTCAAATTCTAAATCAATTTATTTGTTTTTAAAAGATATTTTTCCAGTATTATTTGCCTGGATATTCTATTACATTAAATTTAATGCTTTTTTAAAAGAAACTGTTTACAATAATTCTAGCTTTCAAACTGAAGGCATGGCTGTAGAAAGATTTGTTTCTTTCTAGTACATTAATTCAGCACAATATTTAGTCCTATTAGAGGCAAAACCACAATCCATTATCTGAAATTTGGCCTTAGAGAAATAGTGTCTTGCAGAGCTCTGTAGAAACATGAATAAAGGTATACACATCATAAATATTTGTTCCCTTTTAAAATATGAAACAAACTGTTACTGTACAGCATACTAGAATACTTAATTTTAAAATTACATGTCCAGACTGAGCCTTGATTTTAGTTCAGTGTACCCTTGTAAGTTTCAATACAGTAGCATATTCATAAGGCAGGAATGCAGACTTCATTCATGAAGTGTGCTTAGAGAAAGGTTAAAATTATTTTGAGAAATGCAAAGAAGAATCTGTTGGAGCCCTTAGTTTTGAGTTAATATCATGGCTTTCATAGGTTTCTAATTCTTGCATTGTTTTTATGTATTATCATACTTTAGACACAGTGGGAGAAGCAATTACTACTTCAGCAGATCTACATTACATGGCTGCTACAGGAAAAAAACCAGCAGAAACGCAGGATGCAAGTACAAATACTCACCCAGGTAAGTGCTACCTGTGTGCTACAGTAACCAACTATTTCTAGTATTGAATCTTGTTAATTGTGATATTTGGCCAGCTTCCAAAGTAGAGTAAATTTTTAAATGGAAAAAGAGTTTTTCATGCTGTAACATTTTGTTTCAAAAAGTATTAAACCACAAGATGCTGGAATATAAATTACAAAGTATTAGTTGAAATAATTATAAATAAAAATCCTAGTGGTGCAATTATGTAAGAGTTTCTACATGCTTTCTGTAAGTACTTCTGCTGTGACTTTTTGTGAAAGCTCCTTTTAACTACCTTGACTTCATCTAAATGCATTTTAGACAGTGTTTTACATGTGACTGAAACTGTTTCCCTGCCTCTTCCCTCCAACTTTGCTTTGATTGTGAGCTGAGAAATCAGAAACGCACGTTCAGATAATGCCATCCATGTCTTTACTTTCCTTAAAATTCATGCATTTTGGTTTTGTTTTTTTTCCTATCAAGTGCTCAAATCGTATCGGGATGTTGGAATCAGTGCTTGCAATGATGTTTCTGAAGTCCAAAAAAATGAATCAGTCAACTCTGTTCCTGTGTCAGGTGTGGCTTCAGTCTTTCTCTACTTCATTTGTTGTTTGGGAAGTCTATAAAAATACTACAATGTTAACATGGATTTTGTACACAAAGTCACTTAATTCGGGATGTAGATAAGAAGATGCTAATTTGTCTGACTTCTGGAGACCAAATGTGAAATAATGGTAATACTGTTTATGAAAAGTTTGGCTGGAATATTTCATGGTGTAGCGTAACTATCTTCTTGTATTCCTGAATGATGTGGTACATTTGTGAATTTTAGCTTGATTTTAGTGCCACTTTGTCTTGGGGAGTTGCTGTTCTGTACACCAAATGGATTGACCAGTAGGATGTTAAGATAGATCACAGCTCCACATGAAATGGAGCTGTAGTAACTCAACTAATTATACAGTTGATCTACACATCTGCTAAGTTACATAATAGCTATATGCCAAGTAACAGTGTTCCAGTCTCAAGTAGGAATTTTACTTCCCATCAGTCATCCTTTGGGTCAGTTTGTAGCACGAAGAATAGAAGGTAACTGATTTTGAGCTAAAGAAGATTTGTTTTGATGTGGGTTTTCTCCCCATTTTATAAGGCCTTGATAAACTGTACTACATAGAAGAATTCAGTAGCTAAGTATTTTCCCTGTGGTACCAAGTGAGGATACTAATTTTTCCTTTCTTTTAAAATTCAGCAGTGTTGTTCCATTTGGAAGATTATTTTACTGCATCACATGACTTCTTGCAGATAGTTTCTTAGAGAGGTCTGTCTAGCTAAGTAGCGTCATTTATTTGGATCAAGTAAAGATGCAGGTTATTTTTTTTCAACCTATTCAGGAGCAAACTGGAAATAAATAGCACTTTAGACTGCAGCTTGTTGCTTTAATTTTAATCTTTTGAGTATTTTTCTGCTAATTTGTCACCAAAATGAAAAATAATTTAGTACTTTATTGTTAGAAGCAAACATTAAAGAAAACTATTAAGGTACATTGTCTATAGTTTTTAAAAGAAGTGCTGATCAAAGCTTTCCTTATCATTTAGAGAATGTAGACCTGTTTCCAGACAGTTTTGTCTGATGTTTCCTGGCTTTTACTGTAAATATAATACTATTACTCTTTTCTCACAGAATCATCTAGTGCATTTGAGATACTACCACCAGACATGTATTTAAACCTGAGATTCCCCACTCAAGTGAATGAGAGACCTTTGTCATGCTTTCTGTCGGATGCACCTGATTTGGTTAGTGATCCAATGTACATATGGTTAAAAGACATTTTAAGTGTGCTGTTTGTCTTACCTTATTAATTTGTGTTTTTTATATCTGGATGGGACAGTTGTGTGACACCCTAGGGAAGATTGTAGTTATTTTGTCTCCAAAACAAAAAGTCTTTCAATGCAAAGTGGTAAGAGGTAAACACAGGAAATAGTTAACCATGTACTATAAACAGTGGATGCAAATGCTTTATAATTGATCATAATCTTTTTCTTGTTTAGAGTGAACATGAGTATGTCAGTGTGATTGACATTGAAGACAGTGACATCCTTAACAATTTGCCCATGATACCTGAGTCTGCAGAAGAGACAGCTACTGCACAGCAAAATGCTAACTTTGAAATTCCATCTACTGCAAAACTTGATCACACGGCAGCTTCTGTTAATAATGCAGTTCCACCCAAGGCGCTTTGGAAGAAAGGTAAACCATTTCATTTTTACGTCAGAAAAAAAGCTATGGACTTCTGTTGTAGTACTCTTTTTCCACAGTAAACTTGCAGCCTTTTCCCAACTCACCTCCTGCTTTTTTAGTCTTACACATCAAAATGTTTATACATTTGATTTCTGTGATGATTCCTGCTTCCTAAAACATACTATCAGGTATAGCACAGCTGTGCCTAATGAATTGCATTACTTAAATGTTTGCAGGTTTTTTACTGATGTTAGTGCACTCTTTTTTTTTTTTTTTTTATTTCAAGATGATCATCTGAAAAATGTATCAAGCCAAGTGCAAAAGGAAGATGAGAAGTCAAATTCTGCTGCAGACAGTTTAACTTGGAACATGTTACATGAAGATGACAGAACTTTTCCTTCTTCAGGGCTTCCATCCAAAATAATTGGCAAAGAATACTTTTCCACAAAGCAGCAGGAAATAGATATGCAATTACAGACACTACAGAACATAACAGAAAATATGGAGGAGGATTTCAGAAATACCAAACTGGTGAGTTCTTGCTGCTAACTGTTGTGTCCTAAACAGTTCGTTCTGTAACTTCATTTAGCTAAGGACAATTTAAATTTTGGAGTGATGATTTTCAAATTGCTTAGTATGTGTTGAGAGAGATCAGGAATAAGATACAATTCTTTCACATCTAATGCTGCATCTGTTGGCTGACAGTTATTTATGCTGGTCAGAACGGTGATGTTCTTAGTGAATGGGCAGAATATATTTAATCTCTCTGTAACTGGGAAAATGGAATAGCACAAAAGTTCAGGCTGAGCAGGATACCTTATTGGCAAAGATTTCTGCAGTTGTGCCTCTGCACAGTATTATGAGACTTTCTGGAACTTGTTTCTATTTATTTCATAAAATACTTGCATTTAACATCTTTATAAATCTAACTATAAAAGGGAAATAAATGCATTTTGGACATAGCGCATTCAGATGATCTTACATATAATTCAGGAATTACTATTTTATAGGTCATGACAGAAATAACAATAAAAAGTTACAATTATTTAACAGACTGACCTCTTAATATTGTATGTGGTTTAGGTTGCCTAGATTTTCAGGTGTGGCTGACTTCAGGTGTATGTGAAATGGGGAATGCTGGCAATTATTTCTTCACATTACTTTGACTTTTTTATTAAGTTTAGAGTAAACTGAAAGTGACTGATCTAAAAATGAGCTAGTAGTTCTGGTTTTACCTAGCTGATAAGAAAAATTTCTTCTTCACACATCAAGAAAACTAAGTCAGTTTCCAATTCCTGTAGACCTGGCTAAATACAGAATGAATTCAGTAACACTGTATTAATTCCACAGCATCTACTTTTTGTATAATGGTTCAAAATAATAGTATCCATTGCCTGTCCTTCCATATATTCACAGAAACGTAAGGACCTCGTTGTGTCCCCTACACACAGTTACTAAAGTATGGTGGATTATTTAATCCCTTACATCCTTCATCAAGGTGATTATCTAGCCAGATTTTTAAAAGCCTGTAGTGAGAAAAAAAAATCTTCGCATACTCTTTTTTTTTTGTTGCAGCATTTTACTGCATTTGGGTTCTAAAACTTCTGGATATCTGGCCAAATCCTGAAGATAAACACCTGATTTGTGTTTTACCCAGTGCACACCAGTTGGTCATTCCTTTTATAACAATTCCTTAGGTACTAGAAATCAGTTTTGAGGCCTGTTCTTTGTAAAGATAATGTTCAGTGAAATGTCTCTGTCTAGGTTAGTCAGCTTTAGTTTTCATTTTCTAGTTTTGAACTTCAGGAAACTCCTGACCTATGAAGAACATCAAAATTTTTATCTTTCTGTGGTTTTTAGATAAGAGGTAGTGGAAAATTCAGCTGCTCTAAAAGTAAAAATAACGTGATCAATAGAAGTAAAACTGTTCACAAGAATAATACAGTTCATATGTATTTTCTCAGCGTAAGGGCCCACAAGATTGAACTCTTAGATGAAATCAATCTACTTAAGCTACTTTGATTCCTGAACTATTTTATTTGGTTTTGAATCAGTATACCTCATTAAAATGTTTGTAAGATTCTGAGGAAAAAATATATTTATAGCAAACTTTGCGTTAATAACTGCAGTGCAAGTTCTCAGAGATGCCTTGAAGAATGTATGGTTATTTAGTTTTTGGGTTTCATTTATAGCTAGTGAAAATAATAGAAGATTTTGAAATGGCTGCCAATTCAGACCTTGGTGCTCGTCCTTCATTCTCTGAAGATGCTAGAATCATTGATGATGGTATGTGTTCAGTTAACAGAAGGATAGTAAACTTGCAGTTGAGTATTAAATTTGACTAACTTTTAATGACTGTTGAAGATTAATACAATCCCAAAAGTTGTTACTGAAATCTGAACAAAAAATTAAAAATATGAGAGAGAGAGAGAGAAATAAAATCAAAGGTAGAAAATACGAATATTAACAGGTCCTGCTTCAAGGAAAATGCATTTGAAAATACCTGTATATTTTGATGTTTTCCAAAACCAGAATGCAGGACTTCAGTATAAGATTTTAAAGATGATAGTCTGTATTTCTATTGTATCATAAAATCTAAACATGTTGCTTATGAGTGCTTTGCTTGCTGATCTGAAAGGATATGAAATTTGTCCTCAAGTTTTCTCTGTATATATAAACAAATGTTTTTCTCTGTGTATATAAAGAAACTTTTTTTCGTGCATCTTTGGTGGCTATTTAGTTGTAATATCTGCCGATTTTAATAAAAGCTTGCATCAGCTTAACTGTTCGCTAGAGCTGATGTATTGAGTAGTTTATTGTTTATATAACAATTGGCTAGATAGTACCTGTTTACTTATAGTTACTATACGGTACCAAGAAGGAGCATGCTAGGGGTACGTGCTTAAGGTCCCTTTTACATTCATACCAAAACATAGTCTAATCTGTTTATGAAATACAAAGCCAAGTGGTAGAACAAAATGATTACTATATCTGTATTTATACGTAAGACAATATTTAAGATGTCCATTAGCCTCACACAGAGCAACTCATAATTTGGTCTTTGTTCACATGTACAGGACCAGTACATACATCACAGCTTTTGGTGGGTGCTCTTTCATAGGTAGGCACAACTGATCTAAGTTCAGGTTGTTGTTTGACAGATAAACTAAATATGCCACTAATAAATATGTATGAGTGATAGTTTTTGCATTCTGGTTTTTTTTTCGTTGGCCTACACTAATTACTATATTTATTATTTTTTCATGGAATCAGAACATTATTTAAGGGGCATGATTTTTGAAGATACTGCAGGTGATGACAAGGAGGGCTTAAACTTGGAGTATCCTGTACCCGGTTGTTCTGCGTTGGAAGTACACTCCCTTGCCTCTGCAGCCTCTGCTTCTGACTTTCCCAGTGGCATAAAGTCATCTTCTAGTATAATCTTTATTACTTATTTTACTCTTTTTCTCCTTTTAAAAATAAGTAAACCTTTTCTTCCTGGTGTAATACTTTCTCATTGCTGTTATACAGAATGTTACATAATGCCAGTGAGCTCATGTCAGTTGTCAGTCTTTCTAGATTGCATTATTTAGAATGGCTTCATGGATGTGCATTGATAATGAGTTTATACATTACGTGACAGAACAGTATCACAAAGCCCTGAAAACAGTTCAGCAGTGTACATTATACTTGTACTCTTTTACAAGTACATTATATTGTACTCAATTTCACCATTACTGAAAGAAAATTAGTAACCTTGGGTTTATTTCTGAAACCCATCACTTTGCTGATTTGTAATTATTTAGTTAATTGTACATGAGTAAAAGTATGCAGAGGGCCACAGTACACTCATAGCTTCCTCCCAAAGCTATCTTACCATCTCTGTCATCCTCCTGTGTTCTAGAGAGTTGAGATCCCAGTTAATCCAACCCATGTCATTAAGTACAATATTCATTTATTTTTAGTGTCAGTATATTCAGGTTAATATATTTCTGCATTTCATCCCACAGGGTGTTCAATGTATGTAATATTAGTTTGTGTGCAAGTGCAAGGCTTTTATTAACAAGGGCTGTTTCTGTTTCAGGCTTTCACATACGCAGAGACCTAAGTGATAGGTATGTATTTTTGACATCTGTTTTGTTGAAAATTTGTTTAAGTCCTACTAAAAAGGGCACTGTCAAGGTGGAACTATCACTTACATAAAAATGTAGGCATTCATTTGCAAACTGAAGGAAAGCCTTCTTAATAGAATTTCAGACATTTAACGCTGACTTTGATAGTGCCTATTAGTTAACTTTATGCAAAAGCTGCAGAAGCATTCAAAGTTGCTTTTTAGTTCCAAGTAATAGCTGTTAATGTAGGTGTTGCTATTGTCTGTGTGCATTTGTTATTTCTCCGATTTGCAAAACACTGTATTTTCGAACAAGTACATGTAACTGCTGCTAGCAATTGTCTGCTAAGGTCAGCTATTAACTAGAGAAGAGTTCTTGAAGTGTTACCGTATGACCAGTGTAAAGCAACGGACTGAAGATTTCAAAACTGGAATCATCTTATGCATTAAATAAAGTGCTCTGACATACAGATTTTTTACTGTTAACTGCCATTAGTCTTCTGGATCCAATTGTGCAGTAGAAAACAGTAGCTGGCTTCCCTTTCTTCCTGGTCATTCTGCTCAGTTGCCCACTGTTAAAGTTTTTCTTGAAGCACAGCAGTAAACTGAATGGTTCCATTTATTTTTAAAGCATTTTAAGTGAAGCTGCTCGTTGTGACTGAAGTAGATAGGGAGCAATTACATAACCTTGAGGATGGGTATGAGGCAATAAACTTCAGTAGGTGCTGGTTTTTACTCAAAAGAGTAACTTGAAGAAACTAGCTTTTAGTTATAAACTAAATGAGCCTTGGGGTTTTTTATTGAGGGCAGAATTTAAGTAAAAATATTCTCTCACTAACACTGGTTCTTGCTCAGAAGGTCATTGAGAGTTGGGACTCCCAAAAATGGGAGCATCCCACGGTCTTACCTCAGCATGGGTGGCAGTACAGGGTTTGCCGTGTGGGTGCTTTGGCCTTCTGGGCTGCCAGGCTCAGCCTCCTCTGGACCAGCCACGTTCACGCACCCCGGTGGAGCTCAGGCAGTTCACCTCTGCATGAGGCCATGTTTCTGGATGGTTTATTCGAAGCCCTCTTTGCTGCAGTACCCCTGATGTTAGTCAGGTCTCGCTCATGCTGTCCCATCCACACTGGGAGGCTGTAAAGCTGGCTGAAGTGTACATGGTGACACTGAAGCTAAGGTGATGGATGGTAACTTTAAAGACAGTGGTGCACGTACACACGCTGTCTGGGTATCGCTTGTGTGCACTAACACAGTGAGATGTAGGGAGTGGAAAATTCAGTCCAAAGGCTTCTGGTAAAATAACCTGAATATTCTCATTTTAAGCATGAAAGGAAGGATTTTAGCTTGTTGTTCTCGCAGGCATGTTCTGCTTTAAATTAGTGACTTGTTTTTACCTCTGCCTAACTTCAAGCTTTTTAGAAGATCCCCTGCAAATTACTGGTCTGAGTGGTGTTACTGACACCATTAGGGATCTTGTAGTAGAAGGTGACATGTCTCCGTCAGAGCTGGGCTTTCCAAAAATACAGGCTAAGAAAATCTCTACCTGTTTTTTATTATGCATTAGCTAAATCATTTTAACCCTGGTTGTTACTCTCATAGCTCACACCCTGTAAAAATGGAAGCAAGCATGTGATTTGAGTTTATGTCAGTGTGACTAGTATTAGAACTGTTTCATAGCCACTGTTTTACTGGCCATTATTGTCAAATGTGCTAATTGTTTTTTATTATTTTCGTTTTGAAATTCTTTCCTTCCTGCTTGCGTGTCCTACCAGGTATAGACTGGAGCAGAACTCTATATGTACAGCAGATTCAATTCAGCCAAGGGGACTGGAGCATTCTAAAGTGGTTCTGAAAGGCAGAATAGAAATTTCCCATCAGTGGCAAAGCAGCATCAGAAGCTTCCAGCCCCATACTCCAGCTTGTCATGTTCTCCTCCCTGCTGGAGATTTCTGTACCTTCCTGATTGTTATTTATAAAATCAGCTGTGCTCTTTGATGAGATAGGTTGAAATGACAGGTATTTTCTATGCCTGTTTGTGATACCACTTGCTTACAAGGCAAAAATACTGCTGTTCAGGATGCCAAACAATCTGTTCTCTTGGTGCAACAGTTCACACCAGCTTAAGATAATGTGTTTCAGGATGGTTTAGTGATTCATTCAAGCAGAGTAGAGTGTTGTGCTCTGGTCTACTTGTTCTAACATGTATTTGAATTTTGAAAGGAGCTTAAGAACTTTAAACCTAAATTGGTGCACAGATCACAACATCTTTCTGATCCTTCGAGAATTCCAAACACATTAATAATGACTATGTCAACATATAGATGTTGGTAGCTGTTGTGCAATTATATGAATGTTTTCATAATTACTGAAAATTTCAGAAATGCATTCAAGTAGTGTTTAATCAAGCCTGACCAAAAACCTAAAGACAACTTAATTTCACTTCCTTGTTTTCACGTGTGACTGTAAATACTTCTGATAATGACAATTCCCTTTGCCATAAAGTAAATCATATTCAAATATGTCAGAGTTCTTCTGATCCCTTGAGGACTTTTAATGCTTCAATAGATAAGCTTTCAGTTGAACTGCAGCTACTATGGTTATCTCATTTTGCTATGATCATATCTGATGATTCTGGAATTACTAGAGCCAGCCAGTCTTGAAAATGAGAGAAGTTTCAAAAAGGTCTGCAAAAAATCAGGCATCTGAAATTGAAACACTTCTCTTGGAAAATACCGTATTTAATTTTTTGGTCAGTGTTTTTAATTTGACAGTGAAGAAAATACCTGTTACCCTGCTGCTTATGTTAAAGACTACTGCAGATATTTCTGAAAAACTCTGAGGGTAAAGTTATGTTAGCATTTCTTATTGACTGTGTTTTTCTGTTGTTAGTATGCTCTGTTAGAGTTTTTAAAATTACTTTGTATAGACAGACTTGTGATGGGACTCATAGGTTGAGGGGAGGTAACAAAAGGGATAATAGCATCTCATCAGTCTTCTTTTCTTTTTACATACTTACACCATACATACTTAAAAATGAAAGATCAAAGCAAAATGACTTGCACTTTTTTCTGTGGTGGTTTTCTTATGAAGTCAATAACAGGTAGTCCTCATTCAAAGCTTTGGTCCTATTACCTGAATGTAGTTGATAAATATAAGAAAAAAATGAGGAGACATCTTGGAAATTACTTTTGTGCCAGGATTTTATGAAGCAAAATTTTGCAGAAAAGAAACTTCTTGTTGTTTATTACTTATGCTTTCAGCTGGCTCATAATTTAAAGAGATTGCTGTATTTTTACTGTATTGTGTAGTTGCAATTCTTTGCAATTTAAAGGATATGCTAGATTATTTCCCATTTACATCTGCTCTCAGGGTTCATGATTTTCCTGCTGGACATTCTCAAAGAACAGAGAAGGAGAAGAAGGAGATACAAGCCTGGATGAAAAAAAAGCAAAAGGAAAGAATGAGAGAATATGTGAAGAAACGAGATGAACAGCGACAGAAGGAGCGTAATCCATTCAATCTAAGAAAGAACGTGGTAAGAATAATGGGTATCTTGAAGAGTAACTGTTATGTGTTGTACGAGTGTTGATTGTTCAGGTTAGATAATATAAAGGTTGTTGGTGATTTTTTTCCTATTTAGTGGGTTCTTTATTTGTATAACTTTATTTCATTGGAGCTGGCCATAGTTCTGTCAGAAGTGATCAGTAAGCGAATACTCCAGTGTTCTTCACAGGCTGCAGTAACGACAACTGCCTGCCCGTGGCAGTTGCAACCTGTACCCCAGCTCTAGATTCGGGAATTGCAGCCCCGTGACTGTAATGGACATAACTGTAGCATTCACTGATAAGACCTATATTTTGTCAGGGAGTGGTAACTACAGGAGTTATGAAGATGTGTTCACATCTTTTTTCATCTTCCCCCACACCTTCCAAAAACACCCACTGAATTTACAAAGCAGAGTTCAGATGCCAGCATCCTTTACGAACCCAAGAGGATACCAGACCCATCCTTGTCATTCACACACAAAGAAATGTATGCAATTAAAGAGGGTCAGCAGAGGTGTTAGAATACGGCATATATCTCAAGTACCTGATTAATTTTTTTGTTGAAAGCTGGTTTCAATACAGGCTCAGCAAACAGTGTCTTCCCTACCAAAATTTTTTTTAATTTTAAGTTTAATTAGTGGAAACACGTTTATGGCCTGATACATCTCTTCTGATCTGCACTGTGCTGGAAATAACTGAAGGGAGGGAAAAAGGTACAAGATTAGTTCAGAAATAAGTTCATAGTCAGTATGAAGTCTTAAAGTGTCCATTTGTCACCTGGATACCTTTGGAACCTGGAAAGACACTGCTGAGTCAGGGGAAGCTCCAGGGTTACAGAAGATGAGACCTAGCAATAGCAGATATATCCCTATACTTTTTACTCACCAGTTGAATGCAGGGTGTGCTGTAAATTCTTCCATGCTGAAGCTCTACTGCTTTTGGCTCCCAAGCAGCAAACATGTGATACAGAGAAGTTTCCAGTTACTAAATAATTCAGTTGTAATCACTTTTGGAGTAACAGATCTCATCTATGAAATACATTTATTTCCCCTGGTTTTAAACAGCCAGAGTTGAACCTGGCTGCTCTCTTGTACATGTGTAGCGAGAAGTGATTCACAAAAAACGGGTCCTGCTTTTCTCCCTCTCCTGTGTTTCCAACCCATGAATATCTACTAGATGCTTTTGTTACAGGTTTTTCTACTGGACTCATTAGATGGAAGAAATCTCAGCTTTTGGCGGGTTTATTTTCAGAAGAAAGCATTAAAAAAACTCAAATTGTACTCTCGCAAACACAGGCCAAAGTGCAACCTTGCCATGTTTTTTTAGGTTAGTTACTGTTAGCAATGTCACTGATTTTTAGGAAACTGAAGGTGAGGCCATCTGAGACTTCGTGCTTGACAGTGAAGACATCTCCATAGGAATGTTAGTATTTTAATCATATGAGCTATGGGAAGTGTGACTGCAAACTTTCACTTATTTTTAGAGACTGGCAGTTTATAGAGCCAATATTACCCGAGTTTCCTGGTGGGGACATAAGCTTTCATACTGCTTTTCATTCTGGAGAGTTGTCTTAAACAGTAACTTTCAAGTCAAATAGGTCTACATTTTGAGAGCAAGAGATTGGAATGAAACCACAATACAGAATAAGTTAATGATTATTATGCTTTCTTGCACAGCATCATGGTCTTACCTCAAAGGACATTAAATTATTCCAGAAGAAGAAAGAAGAAAAAGACAAGTAAGTTGCTGTAAATGTAACTTGTGGTATTCTTACATGTTGATCTTCTAGTCTGAAGGAAGAGGTATTTTTAACTATTTTGTCTATGAAACTTCAGATATGAATGGCATTTCAACCAAAAGCATAAATAAATCAAGTTTGCTTTACCATTTAGGAAAACTCTGAACATGTTTCATCCTCTGACTGTATTTTTCACTTTCCAAGTATCTTTCACACACACCCCAACATTGAATCATTTATTCTGGCAAATCCATTGTTAATAAATGTTTTAGCTTTTTGCTAATGATCTTAAAAGGGTTAGTATATCTTCTCTGAAGTTGTAAAAATACGTTCTTCTTTTCTGATTACCGTGTAGCCTTACAAGATTCACAAACTATTTGCAATTAGATGAGTGATAGCTTGAGTTAATATGTAATCTTATTTCTCCATAGAGCCCTGTTTTCTGAACATCACAGTGTGAGAATATCCCAGGCACTTTCTCTGATGAATGAAATGTTATCTGAAGCAATGGTGTTACCTGCAAATGAACGTAGACCATTGTCCAGGACAAGATCACCTCAAGAGTACAGCAGGTGTATAGCATCTGCTAAAAGGTAACAGCCTTAAGCATTGCACCTGCTCTGATGTATCGGTGTCTTTACCACACTTGAAATTTGTCTGCAATTTCTAGCTAGTTAGTGTAGGATTAGCTTGAGAGAAGCTTTATGTTCTGGCAGAATCTGGCAGGTACACTTTGTCTAGATCAGAGGAGTCTTAAGTTTTTGTACCACTCTTCTTATAACCATTAGCGCAGATCTTGGAGGGATCCCTAAAAATGCTTTTCAGAGCACAGAATAAGTCAACTCTGTAATCAATGTAATCAATGTCCTAACCCATTTCACTCAACAGCAATTCCACTGGGCTATAGCCAGAAACATAGTTAATGATCCTAAGAGCATCTAGTAACAAGCAAGAAGCAAATAGAACCACTCCTGTGCACACATATAGACTAGTAAGAGTTCAGCAAACTCTAGATTTACTTTCTTCCTTTCTAATTTATTTCATGACCTAGGATTTTACTTGTTCTTTCTTTTGCACTTTGGTGCTTATTGCCCTTTGAGGAGATGATGATATTTGATTATTATAAATAGTAAATTTATTCTACTTGATGGCATTAATGTCACGTGTGTGTATATGTAATCCAGGTGAATATTGCAGTATACATTTTCTTCTTCTACATACAGTTTTATGTTCTCCAGAATAATAAGAGGAACTGTGTACTTAGTCTTGTAACTTCCAGACTTAAATATTTCTGCATCTCTTTTTGATAGACAAAGTTCCAGGATAGAGCATTAAACTGAATGTGGTCAGTGCTGTACAGAGAGAGCCTGCTGGTCGTGTCCAAGGGCAGTTTAAGTATATCAGCCCTGCCAGAATCAGAAGCATTAAGGAATATCATGCAGGAAGCCACTTTAAGATTGGCAGTAACTTTTAAGCATTAAGTTTTGTTGCACCTAAACTGGCTCTTCGTAAAGCCAAATTGCTATGTCTTCACTGATTGCCAGCAGTTCTGGTTCTGGTGAGGCTTACTGACCCCACAAGCAATGTGTGATATTGATCCTTGGCTAAGTGGGCTGATGGTAACTTCTGTGACCTTTTTGCCCCGTCTGAAATAAGCTCTGTTACATCCAAGTTGTGTGGAGGAATGTATGTGGTAAGACAGTGATAACTATTTGGGTTTTGTTACTGGTTTTTCTTGTAGAGGTCATCCAGACAGTCCCAGTCTGTCAGAAAGGAGAAGAATTGCTGCCAAACCCAGCTTCAGTCAAAAAGTACACCATCTCATGCCAGCTCTTGGTTCAACACAGTCCAGGGGTAAGAGCACAACTTTCTGAATGAAAGCACACACTGAAGATGATCTTCATGTTACTGCCAGATTTTGGGAGGGAGGAACTTCAATACCTCTGTAGAAAGGCAAATGTATAATCCTGGAGGTTTCCTGTCCTGAGGCTTTTGCAAGGACTGGTGCTGTCATTGGCCTGTTAAGTGATGAGAATTGCCTTTCCTTACCATCGCTTTCTAAATCCAAAGTAGCTCAATTTGCCATAGCAAGAGTACTGTGTAATCCAGGAAGCTAGTTCATAGTTTAAAATTTTAAAGTGACTTTTGAGCAGTTTTGATCTATTGCACCTAACAGAGGAAGTGCTTTCTTTGTCTTCCCAGGAAATGCCTCTGTGCTCCCGCAGAAAAGTACTTCCAGAGGAAGAATGAGAAATGCTGCAAACTGTCCTGCTAATTCTAGACAGTGTAAGTGACAAACAGCAATGACATAGTGCTGTTCAGCTACATAATACACGGGAAAACTAAGACACAGAGAACATGTTTCAGAATACATCCTGGATAGAATTTATGGAACACAGGCCTGAGATACAGCATTAGTTTAGAATAATAAAAATAATCCTTTTTCCCCCACATAAAAATCCTTTGCGTTAGAAACTGGCAAAATATTTTCAGTGGGTACTTCTGTTTACCTCCAGAGTGGTTTTAGCCTGATGGCAGTTCCGAGATTACTGAAGCAAATATGCTAATTTCAGGCTTATGAAGTCAGGAGGGACAGAGGACTTGAGTCTCTTTTTCAGCTGAAACCCACAGAGAGCAAGTTAGTTAGCAGTACAGTACACAAATGTTGTGCCTCTCCCTTATCTTTCTGTGCTTACTTTCTGAGCTCTTTAATGTAGGAATTATCTTTGTTATCCCTTTGTACGTTATCTGTTTAAGATAGTATTTTGTGATAAAGTTAGAGTGGAAAAACTTACGAGTGAAGTTTTTTAAAAAAACAACAAAACCAGATTCTAGTGATCTTTATTTCTTGTGCCTATCCGTGTAGGTGTGGATCCACAAAAGTTTCCTCACATAAATGTTTCTTCCTAGTCAGATCCTTTAACAGATGCAGGACTTGATTACGAGAGCAGAATTTCTGATCAGACAGAAAAGGATTAAGGAGAGAATCAATCTGAAACTTAAGAAATACTGTGGGTTGATTCCATTCCCCCTTACAGCAGAATTATACTAGTGGGACAATAAGAGATTCTGTTTGGCTAGTCAAATGTCAATTCATTGGAGTTGGCAATGCGGGAAAGGGAGAGAAGCAACAGTAAGCATATAGGCATTTTTCCTGAATTGCTCACTCACCTCTGTATGTGTGGAAAGTCGTTCTCCTGTCCAAATACATGCTCTTTTTAAACTAATAAAAGATGATCTTTCTCTGATTTCATGTCACTGTCTCATATGTGTTTCTCCAGTATATCCCATCACTGCTAAGAATTTCACTAAAGTTCCATGTCTTCTAAAAGGCACAAATACAGGATTTATATAGTTTTATCCCTCTATCAAATAAAGTAGTAATGTCCCTTTTTGGAAACTGCACTACAGGACCTGGATGCTGTAGGCACTGTGTGTAGTCCTGTTCCACTTTGTGTTCTGCCCTGGCAAGACAGTTCAGAGCATGAGGCTGGAAGGGACCGGCAGCATTTTCTCACCATAACTCCACAGCATTTCAAGATGACAGGACATGCTAGTTCTGTATGGGTTTACACATAGCTTCAGTTCTTAGAACTTGGAGTTTCTGTTCTTGCTGAAGTTTCAAGACATTCAGAAGAAAATGACAAGAAATGTTGCAGTGCTGTTGTTGGCTTGTTCTCTCCTCAGCTGCTGAGCACAGAGTCAGCAGAATGTCAAAACAAAAGCCTGCATATGTTGCTGCTGCAGTTCAGACGGAAGGTGTTGATCAAGAGAGTGATCGAGACGTAGTAAGTCCTTGGACGGTGCCTGATGACATCCAAAGAATACTTCAGGATACTCATGACTCCTTGTTTCAGGTAGAATGTGTGCTTATTTTAGGAATGGTTTGATGCCTGCCATTTAACACTTTGCTTTTAAAGAAAAAATGTGTTTCTGTTGAATCACCACCATTTATGTGCCTCTGCATCTATCCCACCCACACATTTTGAATAGAAAACCACATTTCAACTAATGCAGAAGAAAACAAAGTCATTCTTCTGAGCCTTGAAAATCAGTGTTCTTTGTAACAGCTCCATAGGTGTGTTGTCTGTCTAGGCAGCAGACACTACTGGGTGTGCATAAACAGGAAAATAAATTGCATTTATTGCAGAATAATCAGATGCATAACTTGATTAGGAGAGGTTTCAAAACAGTGGGGTGATTTCTACTGGCTGCACAGAGGTCTTGTTCACGAATGACATGCAGTGACTCAGCTCATCTTCTTTTCCTCCAGTAGGCGTCTGCACTGCATCCTGTGAGTTTCTCTCCTCTCGGCATTGTGGACACTGATGGTGTTTCTGAAAGCACGGGAAGTATCCTCAGCAAACTGGACTGGAATGCAATCGAGGCTATGGTAGCAGATGTGGAAGACAAGTGAAAAAAAATTCTCAGCTCCTGTGCACTTCCAGTTACTGGTGTTTGGTTTCATTAATAATTGTTGTACTTAAAATGGATTGAGGCTTGCATTGGTGTTCTTCTTAAGCAGCACAGAAATTCTTACTGTTTTTGGTCTTGCCTAGACGAAATGCAATTCCTTAACATGTAGTTTGCATTCCGTATGTCTTCAGGTCAACAAGAACTAAATACAGTTGTAAATGTAGACCAGCACTCCTAAACAAGAACAACTGGGTCAGCTACTTTACCTAAAAACATACATACGTAAAAAGTTCTATTTTAACAGCTCTGCACAACTGGTTTACCTTTTGTGTTTAGTATTTAACATCATTATGGATGAAGTTATTTTTGTAACTTAACAGTTGCAATAAACTGATCTAATAAAAGTGAGTTTATTGGTTTCTGCTGTAAAGTGATTTACGCATGGAGTGCTGTTACTGCTGTGTAGCGCTATGACTGTACATGTGTGTCCACACAAATCACCCTGGTATTTTAAACCCCCCTTACTTGTACAATAGTTCAGAGAAATCTTAGAAGAGTTTGAGTGATTGATAGAAGTACAAATAGTCAGGCAGCAATAAACGGAACACAGACTTTTGTTAGCAAAATCAGACACTGGTATAAGACACTGAGGATAAGTATTTACTGAGGTAAGGAAAAATACTGCGTTCATCTATATAGTGCTGTTCTGTTACAGCTGTTCTAGCAGCCCCCGCATGTTTGTAGAAAAATTTCCCATATGTTTACTAGTCACCAGTTAGTTATGGTAGCCTGAAGAGATGCAGGTGTGGTGACTCCAAACAGCAGTAATTTTTATTTTTGTAATGAAGAAATCTGAAATTTTCATGGAAGTCAAAAGTGTGTTAATTTCCAGTGGTTAAATACTGTCACCCAATACTGTAATATTAAAAAAAAAAAGAAAAAAAGGTATGTTTCCAAGTGAAGCAGCATCATGACAAACATCAAGAGGCATTGTTCAAAGAAACATATACACATATATCACATATATCAGGATAATACTGACAGTTTCTGTGGGCTGAGATATCAAAACCAGTGGTGTATGTTTAGTAGTCCCCAAAACCTGCTTCAGCTTGTCCCACAGTAATGGCCAGAGTGCAAAACTTGGTACTGGGAGTGATCATCTCCAAATGAGAATGGCAAACCTTCAGAGAGCCAGTCCAAAGCATGAAACTGCCTTCACACAGTCTCGAACTGTCTTTCTCCAGCCTTTGTTTTGGGTGGTAGTTACAGAATCACAGTCAGGGCTAATGGACATGCTGTGATGCACAAACACATTAATCCTTTGAAAAGACACTCTCCAGGCAAGATTGGAGATAACAAACATGGTAGTTTGCTAGCAGTTGAGTCATACAGGTTACCAAGACAGTGTACCTGTTTGCTAGGGGGCCTTACTTGTTTGTAAAGAAAACTAGAGGATTCAGATCTGGACAGTAGATGTCTGAAGATGAAAATGTTGTGGGGGAGGAAATGCAGAGTGAGGTGGAAGAATGCTGTTTATTAAAAAGGTGTTGAAGACGTTTGAAGGACCATTACAGTCTTTCATCATGTGTCCCTTAATGCTGAGATGTGGTGCAGCACTCTCAGATATAAATGAAAGAAGGATCAGGAAGGGTTGCAGGAGTAAGATGGCTCATCCACTTTCTTCAAGCAGTGTATCTCACGGCGCTAAAGGAACTGAAAGTGGAGATGAGCAGTTCATTTCATTTTAACAGTGTGAAGGAAATGCTTTCTTTAACTGCCTTCTGATCCAAAGCATCGCAAATGACTAAAGGGCAGAGAGACAGTTCAAAGCCCTCCCAGACACAAGGCCGGAGCCAAACTGGCACTTTGCTGGAGATGACGGAAGCAGGTGCCTGGGCAGAGCTGCACCTGCGGAGCCCAAGCAGTAAGAAAATCCACTCCGATACGTGGGAATAAGATCATCGAGAACTCTCTTCTTAAGCCTGCTGCTTCCACAGATTGACGTTTCCTTGCACTTTCTCTTCATCTATGATTCTTTTCTTTTTAGGGCCACAGGTGGAACTTTTCAGTATGTTTTTTTCTGAGAGGAAGACCTTTTACTCCACTGATCTCTAAATAAAACTTTGAAATACAAATTAAGAAGTAACTCCGGGAGGTGTCTGCTGTCATGGAAGCTATTAGGATCAAACAAGTAAAAAACTGTTAAATTCAGACCTAAAATATTCTATCCTTTTAGAAACAAATTAATTTTTTTTTTTCTGTAATGTCTCAGTAAAGATTTCTAGTCAAAATGCAGCTGTGTATGTATTTACAAATTCCACTTTTTAACAGTTTAGCTACCTTACTATTTTCTTACTTTTCAGGATCAAAGTCTCTCTTGCAGAGTTGAACTAGAAGCTAATGCTCCTGTTCAAATTTGAAAGCTTAAGATTCTTCACGAGCACCAAACTACAGAAGACAAAACTTTGGAAAAGAAATAAGTTGGTAAATACCATTTTCCTTCTTCATTCAGCTTGCTTTCTATATGCCAATTATGTTTTGGAGTCTGCTTTGTCATATTTGCCATCCTTTTTTTTTTTTTTTTTGGTAATGGACTCTTAACTCTGCAGATCATAGAACAGAATCACGGAATGGTTTGGGTTGGAAGGGACCTGTGAGGGCCAGCTAGTCCAACCCACCCCCCCCACAATCAGCAGGGACATCTTCAGCCAAATCAGGTTGCTCAGAGCCCCCTACAGCCTGTCCTTCAGTGTTTCCAGGGATGGAGCATCAACCATCTCTCTGGGCAACCTGTTCCACTGTTTTTCACCACCCTCATGGTAAAAACAAATGTCTTCTTTACATCTCCTCTGAATCTACCCTGGTTTAGTTTCAAGCCATGACCCCTTGTTCTGTCACTATGGGCCCTACTAAAAAGTCTGTCCCCAGCTTTCTCATAAGCCCCCTTTAAGAACTGAAAGGCTGCAGTAAGGTCTCCCCAGAGCCGCCTTTTCTCCAGGCTGAACGACCCCAGCTCTCAGCCTGTCCTCACGGGAGAGGTGCTCCAGCGCTGTGACCATCTTTGTGTCCCTCCTGTGGACCCACTCCAACAGGTCCGAGTCTTCCCTGCGCTGAGGGCTGCAGAGCTGGATGCAGTACCCCTGTGGGGTCCCACCAGAGCGGAGCAGAGGGGCACAGTCACCTCCCTCGCCCTGCTGGCCACGCTGCCTTTGGTGCAGCCCAGGGTACGGTCGGCTTTCTGGGCTGCGAGTGGGCATTGCTGGGCCACATCCAGCTTTTCACCCACTAGTAACCCCCAGTCCTTCCCTACATGACTGCCCCAGCCTGTACTGATGGCCAGGGTTGTCCCAGCCCAGGTGCGGGACCTTGCACTTGGCCTTGTTGAACCTCATGAGGTTCCCATGGGCCCATTTCTCAAGCCTGTCCCCCTGGATGGCTTCCTGTCCCTCAGGCTTGACAGCTGCAGCGCTCAGCTTGGTGTCGTCTGAAAACCTGCTGAGTGTGCACTTGATCCCCCCGTCTGTGACACTGAGGAAGACACTAAACAGCACTGCTCCCAGTAGAGACCCCTGAGGGATACCACTCGTCACTGATCTCCATCCAGGGAGCCATTGACCGCTACTTCCTGGATGCAACATCCAGCCAATTCCTTATCTTCCAAACAGTCCATCAAATCCGTCTCTGCAATTCAGAGAGAAGGATATTGTTGGGGACCTTGTCAAAGGCCTTACAGAAGTCCAGCAGATGACATCCGAGCTCTTCTCTTGCCTGCTGATGTAGTCGCTCCATCGTAGAAGGCCACCGGGTTGGTCAGGCAGGACCTGCCCTTGGTGAAGCCATGCTGGCTGTCTTGAATCACCTCCCTGCCCTCCACAGGTCTTAGCGCAGCTTCTAGAAGAGTCTGTTCCACGACCTTCTCAGGCACAGAGGGGAGGCTGGCAGGTCAGTAGATTCCCAGGGCCCTGCCTTCTACCCTTGGTAAAAATGGGTGCAATGCTGCCCTTTTGCCAGGCTCCGGGGACTTCACCTGACTGCCGGGACCTTTCAAATACCATGGAAAGCAGCTTGGCAACTCCATCAGCCCATTCCCTCAGGACTCTGGGATGCATCTTGTCAGATCCCATAAACCTCTGTATTTTCAGGTTCTTCAGGGGGGTCTTGAACCCGTTTTTCTCTTACAGTGGGAGGGACTTTGCTCCCCCACTCCCTGCCTTGAGGTCCATCCACTCAATAGGCGTGGGAAGAGAGACTGCCAGTGAAGTGTGAGTGAAAGAAGCTGTTGAGTTCCTCAGCCTTGTCATCATCATCGTTACCAGTTTGCCAGTTGTGTTCATCGGGGGGGTACACCTTCTTTGATGTTCCTTCTCTGTCTGACGTGCCTGCAGAAGCCTTTCTGAACTATTCTGTGCCTCCCTTGCCAAGTCCAGCTCCAGCTGCGCTGTGGCTTGAGTGACCCCATCCCAGCACAACTGGGCAGTGTCCCTATACTCTTCCCGGGGTACCTGTCCCTGCTTCCACCACCTGTGCGTTTCCTCTCGCCCTTTAGTTTGACCAGCAGGTATGTTCTCCCCTTCACCTGCAGCCTGATACTCCTTTGACAGGCTTCCTTGGGTTTCCTCTGTAATTCTCCCCTCTGCTACTGTCCTTCGATTAATTCTTTACCCTGACTCACAAAATGCCTCTCCCTTCTTCTGCCAGCGAAGAAAACAGCAGTTTTCTTTCTTCATCAGGTTCTTACACAAATGTGACTTCCACGTGGTAGTTGTCCAGGTCTCTGATGATGTTTTGTGGCCAGTGATTCTCTGGACCCATAATGATACCACCAAGACTAAGTTCTGAGGGCAGGAAATTAAAAAGGAGCAGAAGTAGGAGATCAAAAACCAGTAAAATGCAATTTATCAGAGGAAAAAAGAGCAAACAAGCAATTCTGATAAACCTTATATTGCATTTGTTCATGCAACAGTCATATTCTTCCCCACCTCCCTCTGGACTTTTGCCAGAAATTTGGCAACAGCCCTGCATGTGCCTCTTACAAAGTTCAGAAGTTACCTGTTTGATGCTTTTGTTCACAGGTTTGTCTGCGTTGCACACCACGTACAGAAACGCTGTTTCAACACAGGAAGAACAGACTCAAAATACGAAGTGATCTTCCTTGTAGCAGCGATTTCCTCATCTGCTAGTGCTCCTGGGAAGCAGAAAGTAAACATTTCTCACCTTCCCCACACTGAACATTAAATGTCATTGCCATGATCAGCAATAGCTCGGCCTGTGTCTGAAAATGTCTGCATGGAAACGCGACATTTAATAACTCGTGTCCAACAAGCTTTATACAAAGAGCAGTGAGTCCGGTCGGGAGCGGAAGCAGCACAGCCTGACGCGTAGGCTCGCTCTTGCCATTTCTAAGCACTGCAGAACCAAAATGCATGGAAGAAAGAAACCCAAATCAATCTGTTATGCTGACATCTGTCTTTCATAAGCAGGTAGATCGCATTGGTGTCCCTTCAAAAGCATCACATTCCTCTCCATCCAAGAGAAATCCCCAATATACCCCAGGTGAGCCCTGTATTAAAATTTGCTGTTAAGCAGTCAGGAAAGCAATGCCTTAGTTATTGTACGTTGCACCAAATAAAAGTGATTGATTTTTTTCTCAAGTGGGAGGGAAGCAGAGCTGTTTCTTCCAAGTAGTGAAGGGTTCTGTTGCATCAAGAAGCCCCACAACCTGTCTTTCATTAGCTCCAGACTAAATTGGAAAGTTTTGCTTATGCAGCAGCTGATGATCACAACAACTGCAGGACCTTCCGCCAGGACAAAGGGCTGCAAGCAGAAGGTCTTCCAGGTAAGCTTGTGCTCTGAGGATGGGTGATACCATACAACTCAGGCTATGGACTGTTGTTTCTGTTATTTTGGACTTAACTTCAAAGTAATTTTACTATTGGAAAAAAATGAATAGATTCTCAAATTGGTTGCTTGTTTCTTTAACAAATAACAAGACACTAGTCCTCTCCCCATAAATTACTCTGAAGATAAAGAGCCCATGAAACAGCAGTCTCTCTCCCTCACAGCAGTTCTCCAGGTAACAATGTATTGGTTCGTAGCCCATACCTGAAGAAAGCCCAGATGAAAGACTATACTTTTTCAGCCTCCCAAAGTTGAGTTCTTAACAGTGAACTGCCAGCAAAGGAGTTCAGTTTCCCTCCCAGTTGAAGGAGAAAACTCCCCAGTGTTCTACCTTCTGCAGCAAAAGGCCTTTTCGTGACTGGGATGTGATGAAAAAAGATGTATGAGCTTATTTCTTGTGCTCTGAGGCACATGCCTCTTACAAAATATCTTAAGAGCATAGCCTTGTTTTTGTTGTTTTGTTTTCATAGTAGTGAGCTGTCATTTCTATTTTACTGAATGCAAAACCACCTGGTGTTGTGCTGCTATGAGCAGAAGCTCTGTTCTGCAAAATGCAGCTCACACATTCTTCCCCAGCCGTGAATTTCCACAGGTCACCAAAGAGCTTTGAGAGAAGAAAAACATGTCCCAGCGATAAGTGGGCAGAGGGATGTAAATCACTGTCTCTTATTCTCTAACTAGACTAGAGCAGGTTTCTGTGAAGTCAATCTTGAAAAGCTTAGAAAGCTTCCTTCTGTCATCCAGGCTGTTTCAGAAAAGGTTCCTTGTTTTAAAACACTTTATGTGCTGGCTGATTTGGGCTCCTGGTGTAAGAAAATTTAATTATTACAACAATATTGGCATTCTCAGTTTCCAGGCATGCAGTGAAGACCCTTCCACATCTCAAGAACTGCATCAGCAGCAAATAATAGTATCATGGAGTTGGGCCGCTCTTACTTAGAAAAATAAGACGCAGCCACCTCAGCAATGCTCTGCAAACAAAAAAGTTTAGAATTGACTTAAAATCCTTAACTCAGGGCAGGTGGCTACACTGGTCTTCCTGATGATTGAGATGAATTCTACCATAAGAACAGATTTCAAGTCAGTGTAGACACAGCAGAATGATGCAAATCCAAGCCATGCTTTTGAGTCCAAGGGGAGCATTTTTAACACATACAAACAGGTTGGATACTGTCTGAGTTGCAGTATTTTGATGTTGTGATCATTCTCCTCTGAGAATGTAACAGTTGGGAGGGAACAGTAGGTGATGATTTCACAGGAGGCAGGTCAAAACAATGTATCTTCAAAAAAAGATTTTCATGTCTTGGGAGCAAACAATGCTCCTCTGTATTAAAAAATCCTTATCTGTACAAATGTTCTCTTGTGAATCAGTTAAAGTAATTCCCTTTTTCTTTTTTTTTTTTTTTTTGAGCAATGCTGATGTCATTGGATTTCCCTCTAGTATCCCATGAGCAGAGGGACGTCCAGAATTAGTATGGACATAGCGGCATGCTGAGATGAATGGGAACACCTCTTCCTCTTCTGACTTACAGCAGGAAAACTAGCAAGTAAGTTTTGGAAGATCTCCGAAAGGCTTGGCAGAGGTAGTGTACTGGCTCTGACTGCAAGATGAAAGCAGAATAGGAACACTTACCCTGGCAAAGCCACCAATAAACGGCAACTATCCTCAGTGAGAGCAAGTAACCCTTGGTCCCACCAGAAAAATTATCAGAGCATTGTCCATCTGTGAAAAGAAGAGCGGAGCACACTGCGTGGCAGCTTGCGGCTGGCTGACCCTTGGGCTGAAGGGCTGACTCCCAACTGGGTTTTCCTGTACTCCGTGAAGGTGGCATCCATCTGTGTTCCAAGTGTCTGCTGGAGAGAGATGCAGAGGGAGGGAGGGAGGAAGGGAAAAATTAATATTAGCACACAGTTCTGTCTTCGTGAGAGAACTTCTGATTTATCTGCTTGCATGTTAACGAAAAGGCTCTGCACAGAAGCCAAACTGAGTATGCTGTGAAACAGGTCAGCTGCAGGAAGGTGGACATACCAATTAGTTAAGAAAATACATATGGAAATACAGAGGAGGAAAACGTGGGAAATTGAATACATGTATATATAATCTAATGCATACTCGGATTAACCTAATAGAAAAATGAGAAATGGAGGGAAAGCATTTTAAAAAGAAGGGTTGGCTTTTTAGAACAGCTTAAGTGGGACAAGCTACAGCAATTTCCATTTTCCTAAAGCACAGTCAACACTTTTTGGAGTCCCACCTGAGGGATGCCACATTTCCTTTAACAATCTGGTAGTGAGACATTCCCATCTGACTGAAAGATACTGAAGTTTCACACCTTGAAGCGTAATATTACTTCATTCATTTAAATCATATAAAGAGTCTTACAAACTTGAACTTAGAGAACCTTTTTATAAGGAAGGCTGTTTGAAACCATTTTTTCTATGTTTTGAGCTTCATTTCCTTGCTTTTTACATCCTAATACATGCTTTCGTCCTTAGTTTCTTTGGTAGCTTCAGTCAGAATGCTTAAAAAAACAAAGCTAACTTTTTCTAGAAAAAAACTTTCTTCCAGGAAGTTTAAATTTAAAAAAAGAAAAAGAAAACAAATCCAAAAACTAACAAACAAACAAAAAAAAACCAACCAAAAACACAAAACCAAAAAATAATAAAAAAAAACCCAAACAAACCCAAACCACAAACCTAACACTAAAATAGAGATTGAAAACAGCACCCACCACCAACCAAAAAAACCCTGAGGAAACAGAAGAATTAAAATATGAAGATGAAAAATATAAAGCTACGGAAGTAAGAAGATACTACATTGACAATCTGTCCGTTAGTATAAAATCTTGATTAATGAGGGACTGGGAGGGTGGTGAAGAAAATGGTGCTTTACACCGGCTGTCTGTAGCTGTGCATCTTCAGCAGAGGTCTGCACAGCTCTGCAGGAGGGACTACTTAAAGGGAGATGTTTGAACAAAGGGGCTGCATGCTGTCCTGGTTTCAGCTGGGATACAGTTAGTTTTCTTCTCAGTCAAACCATGTGAAAAGACAGCTTAAAATCCGTATTTTGTTTCCAAAAATAATGCCTCAGCAAAGAAAGAGAAAAAGGTGTATTCCACAGGGAACATACAAGGAAAAGTGGTTGCATTTTGGTCACGGTCACACCTTCTGACGGCGGAAGAGGGTATGTTCAGCCGCGGAACAAGTTACTTTAAAGATCCTGCACAGCTTCAACAAATGGTGTGTGGCATTGGAACACGTACATAACTGAGTCTGCACTACAGTTGGTAAAATTTTGTAAGAAAAAGGAACAAATCTTCATTAATACCTACTACCCACACAATACACACAACCCTGAAACTTGCTTTTGAAATCATACTGCACGGGTTTATGTAAGGCAGAAGAAGTAAGGCTGCCCTGATCCTCAGCTGGAGTATTTTCGGATAAGCTAAAGTAATGGAAGGGCTTTTCTTCTTCTGACATATAAAGACACAACAAATAGAAGGAAGTTGAAGTACTTGAAAAGGTCCCACTGAGAGAAATGTGTGCCTTGCGGTGACCAGCTACGTGCACGCTCCTAATCGTCCCCCTTACTTGTGGTGGTCTGGTTTTAAAATACCACTGATACTTTGAGACAGCAGTAGACCTGCTAGAGGAATACGTTATTGAAGGAGTAAGTTTCTGCCTTTCCAGAAACCTCTGACAACTGGACCCAAGTCAAGACATCACAGATGCTGATTTTGACAAAGTGAATTCTAGAAAGATTTTTTTTTTTGTTGTTAAAATTCTGAGTTTTGTGACCTGCTACTGAGCTGGTCAGAGCTGAGAATTTTATACAGTGTGTAACAGCTGCTGGATTTTTTTAGAAAACACCACTATGCATCACCTTTTTTTTCAACCAGTACTTTTGGACAGAAGTAAAAAGAATTGATGACGAGTGATCTAAATCACAGAGAACTTGGTATTACATGAATCTGACCTGCAGATTTGTGTATGGAGAGGAAGCAGTCCCATCAGAACTGCAGGGATGCATCAGACACATGTTCAAGGCTGACTTTGAATTTGAAAATCCATCTCCACACAGGACTGTTCAGAATCAAAAACCCTCTCATGAATCTGAAAGGAATGTATTTTCTCGAGTCATTACACTTTGCCTGTGCTCACAGAGCACGTTTAGTCTAAGCAGGAAGCACAAACCCACTGAATTTCTCCTCTATGCCTGTATTTCTGGCTTACAGGAATTTAAGTGCAATTCAGGTTCTGTATTATTTCCGTACAAGCATAAATCCTAACAAGAGAACAAAACACATAAAGTGAGAGACAAAAAGAAGGCTGTTGCCCAAAGAAAGCCCAAGTCTTCAGTCTCTGCTTGTGAAGTCAAGGTGAGAAGCAGGTGATCCCCTGTACAGATTCTCAAAAATAAATTAACTGCAATGACAGACTTGGGCTGCTTCCAACAAATTTTGTAGCCTTCTATGGCTGGATAGAGAATTGCAAATAAGGAATAGGTAAAACAAATTCAGAAACTATTCTAGGAGAAGGCAAAGGAGGAAGTGCATCCTGATCGACAGAACATGGTGCTGGGGGGAGTGAGGTTTGCAGCCAAAACCAGCAGTGGAAGCAATGCCCCATGTAACGGGGTTCAGTGCTTCGAACTGGAGCTTCCAACAGACAAAAGGCTGCATCACCAGCACAGGAATATCCTGCTTGATGATCAGTCCCCTGGGGAGGTGGGGGTGGAAATTGGCCAAACCACCATTCTAGCTTTTAGGAAGCAGGGTGATTGTTTTCACAACAGAAATATGAGCCTGTCAACACAGCTGCACTAATTACAGTGATGGAGAAAAAGCTCTTTTGAAGTCAAAACAAATTAAATAGTCCCTGAAATCATAAGAAATATTTGCCACTCTGTGTCACAAACCACACCTGGGACAGTCAGTTATTTGGTGAAGTGCTTTTGCAACTCCGGTGTGGCAGGCTCCCTTGCCTGGATGGATGATTGCTAATAAGCACACCACACACTTGAACCACCACTACAACGGTGTTCACGTTTGCCTGAGCTAGTGCTGCTCCACGCAGGATAACCCCTCCCCCTGCCACCCCCTCAGTTCCCCCCCCCCCCCAGCCATCAGGCTAAGGATTTTTTTTTTGAGGAGGATGTTTGGAGAAGATGCTTAAACTGGGTAGCTACAAGCATATGCATTGCATGCATGCCCCTGAAAACTATTCTTTCCTAACAGAGGGAACTCCAAAACTAGCTGGGAAACCGCATCTGGACCATGTAGAGACTAGGAGTGATGTTGTCATGTCTGATGGGTCGAACACAGACCAGTACAAATGCTCTCAGATTAATCAAAAAGTGGATTCCCTGGATGCCTTACAGATGCTCCAGGCATAATTTCAGCATTGCAAGCACCGCGAGAAAGGGACCAACAAGGTTTATGTGCGCATTCTAGGATAAAAACTTGCAAGTTTCATTTTGGAAGGGTCCAAACTGAACTCTTACAACATTTATTTTAAATAAATGAAATATGAAAATACTATGACTTTATTTGTATATAACAATGACACTTTAATATTAGTCAAGGAACCATGAAATCTAAAAACTCACTACTTACATTAAGAACTCACCCATTACAACTCAGTACTTCAATGATAAGATGACAAATTCTCTGAGGAATATGGAAACGCTGGTATGATTATGGTGTGGCTCATCAGCAAGTGGAAGCAAACTAAGATACAGGACTTGTGCCTTGGGCTCTTGCTATTCCTATAGGGTGTGAGACTTCAGGAGTGTCGGCCACGTAGCAAAAGCATCAGGTGTGTGTTCGACGGCAACTCCATTAGTATCTGTCTGGGGCTCAGAGTTAAAACCTGTTGGCTTTACAGTATGGATCAGCTGAACTGATCCATTCATTGCTCAGGAACATTATTAACACCTGGATTAGGCAGAATATCCTGCTGTTTAATTAGCACCAGATGAGTCAGGCTTGTCATGAGCCACAAACACATTTTAAAACTGTTTCAGTGCTGCAGGGTATTCCATGTTAGAGCTAATGCTGAGCACAACCTAATTATTCCACAGTAACAATATTCTCACTAGTGACACCACAACAGCAAAACAAAGGCTAAACTTTAACTTAAATTTTTAAATTTTAAATAGCTCTTTTAATGGTCACACCTCACTAAAATACTTATGCTGAATATTTCCCATGCCTACCTTCATACATGTTACAGTTAATATAAGCAATAAAGAACCTCAAAAAAATACAAAAGGGCATTACTGAATTATTTAAAAAAATACTTATTTATAATTAAAGTTTTGTCAAAAACTATTGTGATCTTTTACAGCTGCAGATAATGAAAATAAGAATTATTCTGCAATTTTACAGTACTGAAGTGGAAGATTAAAAATAACCATTTCATTCTCATTTATTTAGATTGTGGAAGTGTCTGTTTTCTTAAAAAGTACAATATGGCTAGTGTTAATTCTAAAAAGCTTGACAATATCCCTTTGGTAGGTTAACTACATGTACAGTCAAAGGGAGAAAGCAGTAAGAATAAAAAAATCCAATAATTATTATAGTTATGTATGTAAAAATCTATAGCCATACAGTGAAAAAATACTACAAAGCTATGTCAACACAAAGGAATAAAATTCCATCACTGTATCAATTACTGCGCTGCAGCACTTTAAAAAAACCCCACAACTTTTTATTATTTTTTTCTTTTTTGAATGTAGGAAAATCCTTGTCTTGGTATGTGCTGTTGCCAGTAATGTGGTTCATGTTGGTAAAACTGTGACTGCTACTCAGAGGCCAAGCACTGCACTGGCAACAGCTGCAACCCTGGACTTTCTACTGCATACAGCTAAAACCAAAAAGCCCATGTGGCACACAGCTGATAGGAATTTTTTCCCCAAAAAAGGAACACTGCTACCTTTTTCTTTCATAGTAAATAATCCGAATGTTTGTGATACGCAGAACAAAACCAGATACTACTATGGTGGTACAGAGGGGAAAATTAATCTTTTATCTAGTGAGAAACTTACTCAATTTATTCAGTAATCTGTAATTAATTTTGTAAGGGTGTATTATAGCCAACGGACTTCATCATGGAGCATGTTTGCCCTTTGGCATATCACACAATATAGTAATGGTCCAAATCCCCTTAACTAAGACAACTCTAGACTTCAGGTTTCTATTGTTTAATTATAATTTCTTTCTGATAATTATATTTTAATAAATACCAAGCAAATAGAAATAAAAAAATCCTTCTTTGCTACTGCGAAAGCCACATGACCAGGAAACAATTTGTTTATGAACAAGGAAATATTTGTATTACCAATTAAAAATCAGATGCTTTAATATAAATAGCATCACAAATGGCTAACAGACTTTAGACTACATCTGTATGAAACTTTTTTTTATCATTTGGGAGTTTCCTTGAGAAGTATTTTCAACTCTTTCTAGTAGTTAACATGTGACAGGTCATACAAGCCCTCTATTCGGAAAGTATGAATTTCCCACTATAAAAGCTGCTCCTGGCCCTGAGAAATACAGTATTTCATTGTTTGATACAAAAAAATCCTGCTTCCAGAGCTGCAGAGGACTGACTTCTGCTATTTCTGTTTCTGCTTCTCCCTACTTTAACAATACATATCTGAGCCTGAGGGGTGGCTTTTTGTACAGTGAAGAAAATGCCATGAACAGTGAAAACAAAAAGGTGCTAAAATATTTCTGTTCAGAAAAATCCCAGTGGTGAAACAGCAAAAAGGCATTTCCCACAGGAACAATTACTAACTAGATTCTGAGGAGTTATTAATAATCAGTTTAATGGGTTTTTTTTGTACATGAAAATATTTTGGAATACTGTTACTATTCCTCACAGACTGAATAATGTACTAGAATTCTGCAAGTTAGTTTCATAGAAACAGCCTCCTAACCATAAATTAAATTTGTAATAGGAAAGAAACGCGATGAGAAAGATGTACTTATTAAGGAACACCTGTTTTAGATAAATACATTTGAAAACACAGCAGGGTTTAATAGTCCCCTAAAAAGTCTTGCTGTTCTAGATTTTTTTCTGTTTGCAAATCTGCTGCTTTTGTTACCCTCTAGGAAGGCAAACTGCTTATGAAAGGCTGTGGCAACACAGTTGAAGCAAATACTTCTGAAAGCTTTCAATAGCATTTTTTCAATTTACAAAATGTGAAAACATCTTTCAATTAGTAAAAAAAATAGTCTAATATACAAACTTTTTTTTTTTTTTAAAGTTCATTTGTGAAGGAATGTAGCGTTATTACCCAGACTCATACCCATTCACTCCTCAGATACTGGTAGCTATCTCCTCTTGGCACAAACCTCTCTACATTAACCCAGAGAAATGCATACACGGCCAGTTAGCCCAAGCAGAATAGCCATTCAGCTTTCCCCAGATTTAAACTATCATAAATTACCATTTGAACAGCATTAGAAAGAAATTGAAGCATACAAGGAATAAACTATAGTTTCTTTTTATATCAAAATGTACTCTTGAAAATGTGTTTGGCACAGTGCTAAATCATATCGTTAATACTAAATATTGCAGGATACAATAAACCCCTGGAGTTAACTTGTGTTTACACCCTTTACGGGATAAAAATAAAAAGATACCAATTATTCAGAAGTCAGCCTATACAAACTGTATAAACAATATTTTATGTCTTGTTTTGAAAACCACTGATATAGTAAATTTTACATAAAAGACTGCAAAATAATATAAATGGATTTAAACAGATCTTTACAATAAGAAATTCAAATGGAAACAGACAAGTAACAAAGAGAAGTAAAAAAATTTATTGCAGTATTTGTTCCACCAGATTTGCTGGGGATCCCTTTTCTCGTATTATTTCAGGGTGACCTAATACATCAAAATCTACATTTACAAAAACTCCTCCTGCAGATAGGTCATAGATACTGCATGCTTTTTTTTTTTTTTTTCTTTTTTTTTTTTCTTTTCTTTCTTCAACAGAATAAATTATATATCCAGGAGATTCTGCCATTTTACAGCCTGGAAAAACAATGCTTCCCTGGAAACTGGGCTAAGCTAAAGAAAGCCATCCGCTGCTAGGTTAAACTCCAAGAACACTTTATTAAGAACATTAACAGACTAATTTCCAACATTCACTTGTTTATTTTTTTTAAACAGAAAGTTTTTTTTTCAAGATATAAACAATTTTTTTGTTAAACTATAATACAGTGGGAGTAAAAATGAACTGAGAAGTTTCTGCTGCACAACAGCGAAGGAAGCTCCCACAAAAATGTTTACCAAACATTTCCTTCTTTTTTTCCCCGCGTCCCAGGTTCCATTCTTACTCTTCATTTAACTGATTTATTTTTTTTGCCAGAAAGTTGATATTTCAAGTTTTTCTGTTATTTCAATTCCTGTAAATTTGGCTGCATGTACAAATTCATTAGCTGGAAGTTCCATCCTTGGCGGCATACAGCGATCGTAAAGTCTGCACAACTTTATTAGTCAGCTTATTAGCACTCGTTAGAGCAATTTTTTTGTAAATAATGTCTGACTCTTTAATAGTGTCTACCCAAGGCACCAGTTTGCGGCCATCACGGCGCTTAGCCTCAGTCCAGGAGCCACTGTAGGAGCCTGCCATCCACTGAACACTGAAGCCATTGCTGGTTTTCTGTACTACTCTTGCAATTTGTGGTCGGTCTTTGTACTTTGGACAGCAAATAGCGATGACATCCATGACATCAACACTTTCATTCATCTGTGCTGCCAACTCCGTAGAGTCTGAATTTCGTTTTGACCTTCTCAATGACTAAAACATTGGGGGGAAAAAAGACCAAGTGTTACACAAAAGAACTTTAGTGAAATTATTGCTTTTATTGCTTTTAATCCCTTGACGCCGGGAGTTGGGATTTCCCGGCACACATTCCATTGCCGGCAATGAGACGCACCGCGACCGCCAGCGCCAAGGGGTTAACATATCCTTGTAAAACCACATACTCTTAATTTGTACCCGTGTCTTTATCTCTTATTGATATATAAAATTATATATACACATGAATCATAAAGCTACATAAAAACTTGGCAACAATAAAAAGGATAACACACAGTACATTCCAAAGAAAAATTAATAACTTTTTATACGGGATAGATCTCATTTTCTAGTTTGGTTTTTTTTTTTTTTATTGTCTTTTCTGTTAAACTTTCTACAAAAGTTGTATAAACGGTTAAGTAGAGAATCTCTATCTACAAAATGCTTTCTTTCATGTGGATTACATTACTTGGTGTACATTTAATATAATAGACTGACATTTATAAGCACATAAAAATCATTTTACGTAATACGCTGCGAAATACGTTGACTCCTCCTCCGCCTCACCCCTGAAGTGCCTCCTCCTCTATCCTCCCCATCACTTTCATCGTCCTCTGTCTCAGCTGCATTGTTTTTAGGGCTGCCTCCTCCAAGCAGCGAGGTAATTGCTTTGTTCCGAGCATTTGTGCTAGCTGACACCTCTCCATCTTCCTCCTCTTCATCAGGATCCAAATGTTCCATAAGGAGCTTGAACTATTAAAAAACCCAGATTAGTCCACACTGTAGCTTTGAAAATTGATAAAACAATGGTAAAACAAATGACAGACAATTTCAAACTTGAAGAGGTTATGTTTTGTTCTACAAACTTCTTACTTTTGTCTCTTTTTTTATTAGATATGTAAACGTTTTCTTTTCCCCTGTGCTTCCAAAATTGCAAGTTTTGCCTAACTGATATTTAGACACGGTGGCAGAGGGCACTGAGTAAATACACTAGGTCTAGTCTCTTATACTTGATACACAAGATGGGTACCAGCAATTAGAAAATACTCCATAAAGATAAAAAACCTTTAGCTGAAATTCATTTCCATTGTGTTTAAACTTACTAGAAGTCTTTGAAAGACAGTCCTGCTAAGCATCCTGAAAAGAAGTGATGAGTTATCAGTATATCACACAAACTTACCAGAAATGTAACATTTTGAAATGTTCATCCAATACATTAACATCTACTTTCAAGTTCATACTGCGTTACCTAGTTTGAAAGGATCGCAGGTTTTCTGCAAGGTGACTTTACTTACATCTAAGTACTGTTTTACTATACTCCTCTTCACTTCTTCAGTGATCTTGGAATTAGCCATATCACTCCGCAGAAAATCTAGCGTTTGTTTTGGATGGAAATGCACTCCTGTCTTCCTGTTTATCGCCTTATCATAAACTTTTGCAGATTCAGATGGAGAATATTTCTGAATTTTACTGTGAAAAGAAAACAAAATGGAACAGCTTTTAAGGACAGTCCAAAGTAATTTCAAGGAAAGGCTTTTAAAATCTTCCACGCAAGTATATTTTATCATTCCATATACAATAGACATCCTGGTAGAAAATGAAGTATTTGCTTTTTCTAAGCTGAAGTTTCATTACATTCAACTTAACCATGTTTATGGTTTTTTTTCTTAAACAAAGCTATTGCTTAAACAACATTACAATCAACTTTCAACAAAACCTTCCAAACTTAATCCTTACAAAGAACCCACTAGAGAACAAGATGGCCTGTTATGTAAATATGCTTACCTATCAGAGAATCCACAGAGGTTCTTCAAATGCTGTTTCAGCATCAAAAGCAATAATATGCCTTGGGAGACATTTGCAAATTCAATCAAAGGAGCTGAGTTTTCTGGTAAACATTTCATCACAGCATTTATATCATTTTCTTCATCAGAATCTGAATCAGAGTCTACTCGTTTTCGTAACCTCCGAGGCTTAGAAGCTTCCTCCTCACTTTCACTCTCACTACCGCTGTTACTGTCACTCTCAGTCTCCTCATCCGATGAAGGTTTTCTTTCCTTTTTTTTGTCTTTCACCATAGACTGCAAGACAGAGAAGTTAAAACACATTCCAGAATTACAGTAAGTAATCATTACTGACTTAAATTAGCAAGAATTCCTTGAACAATGTTATCAAATTATGACTTGATATTAAAATTAAAATTATTTATGGCAAAAAGATGCTGAAAAATTGATCCAAAGGCCACATTTTTTGCAAGGTGGGTACAGAAGGAGCTGAAGCAACAAGTACTCCACTGGCATGTTATTCTTAAGAGACTGATCAAGTTCATTAACAGTGACAGAAAAACGCAGCAGAAGGCCAAACACCGTAACTCAGGAAGAAAATTCTGGTTTAGTTTCACCTGGATATCGTTTTGGTGTGTCACAGTTTTCCACATGCACTCTGGTACAGACTAGTCCATGTTGGTTTTAATCCTTAAAATTCTGTGATACTAATTACACTGCTGACCAGAGAAACCCTCAAGTGATCATACACAGCATTAATAATGATCAGTTTACTACTTGTAGAGCTACAGATTTTCACATGTGCGTTATTATGACACATGGTATGATTTTTCATAACACAGAACTTAAAACGGTCCTAAACAGGATCTCATTCTTTCTGTGCTGGGTGCTACACGCTGGGCCTCAGTCTGTAGAATATACTGTCTCTTTCTAGCAGATTAAAAATTGAGTTTGGTAGGATGAGAATTCAAAGCAGTGTACTTTCCAGGCATCAACTCTGACTTGCACTTGTCAGATTGGAGATTTTAGAAACAGGTTTGCTGCCTGACAGTTTCCACTGCCTACTGTTAAAACTGTCCAGAAAATGAAGACACTGAAGTCTTTAACCAGCAGAGGCCTTTCCTTTTCGTACATAGACGTGTATTGCCACAACAACAGATATTATACCATGATTCAGGATCTTACATCCTGCCTTAAGAAAAGACACACTGTGCACTTTTTTTTTTGCAATAAACAACAAAAGTATGTCAGGTGATACACATGCAACTGCCATCAGCTACTGGACAATAAAATAAACAGCCAACTGGATTTTATTATTAAAATTACGCAAACAACAATGAACTACTATTTCATGATGGTTTTGGATTCATGTGCTTCCAGATGTATGTAATTAATTATTATTCAGCCAGACCAGGGAACGACACAGGTTTGATCTCAAAATCCATCACTTTTTTAATAATGCAAGCAGCAATATAAGGGAAGTTTTTCACTAGTGTCTACCAGATGCAGGCCAGAACAGAAGGGGTTGCTTGTATTTAACTACTGGTTACAAAGTAATGCTACTGGTCTGCATCATATTTATGGTTCTATATTCACTGAAAAATTGCCCAAATTACAGAGAAGCTTATATTATAGTGGCAACATATATACCAAAATATAAATGCACATACCTCTTTAAATGACTGTAGTAGGTTGCTACCAGAAACTGATAGTGTAATGTCTATATGATGCATTATAAACAGTGGCTCTTCCTGCGTTTGATAAGGAAAACAGGCTAGATTGTCTGCTATGTACAAGAGCATATTCACCTCTGTTTTCTGGAAGTTAAGAAAAAAAAGGTACATCTAAATACACATACAAATATCTTAGATTTATACACTTATCCTGTGTTCCTAACAGCCTAGAGCAAAAAGATGATCACAAATTTTACTCTACATACCCCTCCAAGCCCACTCTGAACAACATGTATATTTTTACAATTTATTCATACCTGAAGATACATTATTTCTGATCAGTCCAAACTGGGTATAGAAAGGTACGGAATGATGGAAAAGTAACAAATGCGTTCTATTAAATAGGAAGTATTATATAGGTAAATACCTCACATTACAAAGCAAAACAAGTACACTAGGGAAATAAAGTTATCAATAACTGATGCACAAAAATACATTGTAAAAGGAGAATTGAAGCTTGTAATGATGTATTTTAATTTATTTTTAGATGAAGGAAATGTGATGCTTACTGCAGTGTCATCAAAGAGGTTGAGTAAAGAAATTAGAAATGCTCGTCTGTGTTGACGGTTCCCTCGGATCATGGAGTATAGGTGTGAACACAATGCACTGGATGATTCATCATGTCTGAAACCTCTTACAGGATCTTTTGGGCAGGTATTAATTGCCTGTTGTACTTGGTAAGACATCTTCATACCAGCCACTGCTTTCATCTGAAACAGAGATGTATTTATTTTTATTTAAACCATTGCTTTCAAAGCAGTAAAACTTACTCCTTTTAAATGGATGCTTATCCAAAGTTTAACTTCTAATTATGCACTGAGGCAATACTTACTACCTTTTGAGTTGGCAAATGGATTAAAACAGAACTTGTGGCAGAGATCAGAATGTCTGGTGAACTGCTTTTACTGTAAATGCTGTTAGACACGTGCAGCTAATCTATTTATGTACTACAGCCAGGTATTCCAATTCTAACAATTTTCAACACTGAAATGTTTTCAAACATGAAAATATTTTACCAAAGGTATATGCTTCTCTTGTAGTTAAACCAACAACGGAGTCTGTATAACAGGACTAATGGGGTGGGGGTTTTTGCATTTAGCCTGTAATTTCCAGCTGATTTTTACTTACTTCAAGCCTCCTGCTCTACTTTCACAACAAACTGAATCTCTAGTTAGGCTGCACATCCAACTCTCCTCATACCACCTCTGCTGCTGTTCAGCAAAGTTGTCTCTTCATCTATACACTGTCATAAATCCCATCTGCCTACATAGCAAAATTAATTTCCTAGCCTTCACCTCCTGGATTAGGCACCTGTTTGGATGCTATCAACAGCACAATGCTCCAAGTGCAGTGGAATACAAGCAGATATGAGAAGTTGCACATTGTGTTACACATACTGAACCTAGGCTGGGGCCTTCTGAAAAAAGGGAAGAGGGTGCTGCAGCTCAGTTTCAGATCTTAAGCAGAGCTACTGGCACTATGCCACAACTGCACGAGTCCTCACTCAGCCCTCAGATTTTCCTTCCAGCAAGAACCCTCAGATCTAAACAGCTTCCTATGCTCCTTCTGCTTTGATTACAATTTATAAACCCTTGATACCTTAACATTCTAATACATACACACTAAGGACTTCTATTTTTACAAGGTGTTTTCCCCTAGTCCACTGACAAAAGGAAAATCACTGCTATGCATTATGGAACTGCTTATGTCTTAGCAAATGAATGCTCTGAAAGTGTTATTAGTGAGGAAAATATGCTCATGAACTATAAACTAAAGGAAATTCTGGACTAGAAGAGACACTTCAGATTATTATATCCTTTCTATTTATAATAACAGAAATCTCCAAACAGGGGAAAGAGTCAAGATCATCTTTACAACTGTTTATAATTATAGTTGGTTACCTTATACTCCCTTTCTGTAATGAAGGCATATTCAAGGTCTTAAACCACTACAGAATGTAACAGTACTTTGTAAAATCTTAAATTAAGAGTTACTTACATGAATGAATCCAGCATATTTTTTGTCTATTTCCACCAACTGCTGGTCAGCTTTGTTTCGCATAGAGGGCTCTGGATCTGTGCCCATAGCAATTAAGTACGGCACACACTTGAAAAACAAACAAAATGATTACTCATAGTCATCGTGCCTCCTCTGTCCAAGTCTTTGTTCTCCTACCACACTATTGTTCTTGTTATACTGACTACTGCAGAAATTAGAATAGGAAGCTCTATGCAACTTACTACCTGACTACTTTTTGCAAGAAAATAGTACAAAATACACGCAAGACCAGCATTATAAATGAGAGAAGTTATGTGAGGTTTCAGGTAGTAATTCCCTTTCTCTCAAACTCTAAAGTCAACTTACACTACAAAAAATACCATTAAAAAAAAAAAAACGACAAAAAAAACCCCAACCACCACCACTTATGAGCGAACATGCACAATAGCTGCAGTATAAAAAATAATTGGAAAACCATTATATAAGCAAAGAATAATGGAGACGATGACTGAAGTTCTGACATTGACTGGGGAATTCCATAGTACTTGGAGGGCATGGGGACTGAGGTGAAGGCAAGCTGACACATTTTCCAGGATAAAGAATCAAATGAGGAAAATAACTTGGCATTCACCTGAAATTTGTAACAGGAATACACCCCAATGTACATTTGTACTTGCTCTTTAGGCACTGGCTAGGCTTTTACATCTTGATCCAAAACTAGAAAACACAGCATTTGGAATCTCACTGGCTAAACAACATAAAACAGATATCAAAATATGCTTTCTGTAAAGGCCCATTGTTACAATAAGGTATTACAGTAACTCAGCTGAAAGAGTAAACTGGAAATTTATGTTGTAAGTGTGAAAACCTCAATAACAAAAAATCCCATCATAGAAGCCTACCATACCTGAACAGGATGGATGAGACCCTGGTTTAACGTCAGTGCAATGACATTTAGAGCAAAGTGGCGTACACTGGACTGGGTATGAAAGAAAGCCTCAAGGACCTGTTTGAGATATAGCTGCATGATGGAACTACTCATCCCTGAGGAAATATCACCCATTTCTTTCAGGTCTTCCTGTTTTGCTACTTTTTTCCCTGTAAAAAGGACAAAAGCAACAACACACTCACCACAGCATAATCATTTACTTTGCCTTTACTTGATACGTGTTTATCTTTAAGCTTTACAATACACACACATTTCAGCCAACTTAGAATGGGTTTATAATCTCATGAAACATACAACAACAGTCTGATGGCAAATACACATTAAAAAAATAAAGAGACATGACTTTAGTTGAAGTCTTGTTCCTTAATAAAGTTTTTTTCATTTTAAAATTTTCTAATGTTGTATTTATTATTTTCTATGTCCAAATTAACCTCAGAGGAGATTTTGGCAAAAGGTATTACTACCATCATTACAGCAATTACATATTCTGGATTGCTTCCAGGATTTACACATCTTGATAGTAAATAATATACCTATGATGTGTATCTATACACCTATACATATAACAAATTATGTATATTAGAATATCTTAGAAATATCTTAGAAATATCTTAGAATAATATTCTTAGAATATTATTCTAAGATACTTTGGGTACAATATTACTGATCTGGTAACAAACTTAAGTGACTCATTCATACATATAGTATTGTATGCAAGAGTGGCGTTTTGCACGCTTCATTAGCACAGAACTCCATACTTACAGTCTCTGTCTGCCTGCTGCATACGTGTATCTTCCTCCTGCAAGTAGGTCTGGAGGTTTTTTAACACCTGGATTTTTAAGTTTACTGAACAGTTCTTATCTGAAAGAATGCTGTTGTACAGAGTCTTCACTTCCTGTTCGAACATTAAGCTTGGGTGTTGTATAAATGCAAATCCTAAGGGTGGAAAAAAGAGGAAATGTTCCACATAATTATTATCTAGAAACTGTATTTCTGCTTTTTAAGACCACCTTCAAAATACAATTGTCTCCTCCCAACAGCATAACTTTTTCTAGTACAAACAATATTTTCTGTATGGACACCATCCATAGCTTACAAGGAGTTCTGTTAGCCATGACAGCTCTATTAGCCACAACTGACGGATAAAGTGGGATGTCGACCCAGGACAGCTGCACTAAGAAGAGTAGTTGCACAGGTCTGGAAGCATGTCCAGTGTAGTGGTCTGCGTCTGAATGACTACAAGCTTTCACAAGAACAAGGGAGGAACATAACTAGAAATTACCTGTTGTTTTGCTAATACATTTGGAGATGAACATTCTGCTGAAACTGTGAAGAGTTATTCATATGGAGGCAGTGCAAATGTGGAAAAAATATAAATACCACAAGTATTTAAAAATAAAATTTTAAAAGAAAGAACCTAACAGTGAACACAGTAAAATTTATACCTCTTGCTGTCATTATTCATGTACCTATCAAGATCCTCTCTTGAAAACTCAAGTGTTGTCAAGACTACAACTGTTGGAAGATACGCACTATAGAACTGGTTTTAGCTGCAGCCTTGCCCTCGTCAAGAAACTTGTGCTTAGTCTATGTTTCATAGAAATTTCTCTACACTAATGACAGTACATACCATTTTAGATCATGCAGACAGATTTGGAAGTAATGTTGACAAACCTTTACAAAGCATCATACAAAAACCAGTAATGGGAACATAAGATCCCAATTTAAATTTACTTCAAAGTTTAACTACTTGATTTTCTATATTTTTTAAATCTGTTCAAGAGGAAACAGCAAATATATATTTTATGACCACAGGAAACTAAGAATCTGAACACACAGAAAACATATGAACATAAAAGAAGAATGGGGGGAAAAATGAAAGCAAATAAAACTATGCAAAAGCAATGTATGAAAATAGCTGTAACAAACGGAAGACTGAATCAAGTTTTTCAAACTGGCTCCATACACACCGAAAAGACAATGCAGGGAAAACCTGAGTTCAGGTCAAGACCTCAGTGTGTTTAAAATCTTATTTCAGTCTCAAAACAAGAAGCAGAGAGAAGCAGGTGAGGTGTGTGGAAAGAGTTGAAAAAGAATGATGATGGTCTTTGGAATAGGTGATATAATTGTGCACTCTATACAGGTGTATATTGATGTTTATAACTTGACCACCTCTGACCAAGTCCAACCCATTTCTTAAGGTTAATTTTAAAGACAAAAAGCACGTGCATGTATGTGTGACAACTTATAACACTTTTTTTCATTCATTCAGTCACTTAGAAGTGTCTAAAACACCAGTATTCTTGGAAATTCTTATTTTTCCATTCCCTGTTAGTGGTGAAGAAATCTTACTTCGTGTTCAGAATTTGTCACTGGAGATGAAAAAAGGCACCTGCTCTGTTCTTTTAAGGACTGCACATCATCTTGGGGTTGCCCTCACACCACTTCTCTTCATACCTTTGTTTTCATTCTGTTGAGAGTCTTAAGAGTAAGCACTGAACTTGGCTGAGTAAGACAGTATGTGTTAGATACTTACAAGTTTAGCTAAATTCACTAACAAAAATTTATAACCTCAACCTGCCTTGCAAATACATATCTGGAAAAGAAGTACAACCATGATCATTAAGCTTACGGTTAAGCTTAATACCTCAACAGTAGCTACACGTCCCAAAGCAAAGGCTAAAACTGTTGGGTATCCTTACTGAAATAACACACTACTAATTGCCAATAGGAAGTACACACTCTTCACATTACACCTTCACTGTGTATAAATGTTGAATTAACTTGCTAGTCCTTTTGCTGCACACAAACTTGGAATAGTTTTGACAACTTTGCTCAATTACCATCTTGTAAGGTGGGACTTTGCATTGCCTACCACATCTCTATACATCCAACAGCTACCCTCAAAATGGAATCACTACTTAGATGAGATCAATACATCACTGAAAGTAGTTGTCTATAAGAGACTGATATGCTTACAGGCAGAGAAAAAAAAAATCTGAAGAATGCCTACTGACAACCATCCCCATTTTCCCCTCTTTCCCCAAACCAATCTCAGATCACACTATAATTCAGCAACATCTTTGGTGAATGCAACATTCTCCAATGTCTCCAACTTCCACAAGCAAAGCAACCATGTCTATGGTTAGGAAGACAGCAGCTATCCCATGTGCAATATTCTGGAAATGATAATTAAATTGGACTGGATTACAGTTAAATGTTGTGCATCTTGATGTAATGCCTAGAAAAACTCCAACTAGTCCAGAAAACTGCAGCATTGCTCCTGTAACAGAAGCTACTCTAAAGCCATTAATTTCACTCAACTTTCTGAAATGGTTTCTCACAGAATATGAAATCAAGATTCAATCTTGGTCCCTTATCCTCAGAGCCCTCGCTAGCCTGAACTGAAGGAGGGTATCTAAGAAGCCTCCTAAACTGCAACATAAAGAGGCAAATCTTTGTCCGCAGTCAAGCTATACAACACAAGCTCACATGTATAGGAGACAACTTTCTTTAGGCTAAGCCATAACCCACGAACTGAACTCTTCCAGAAACCAGGGCCTATCTGCCCAAACAAGATTCTCTCACATGTACAGTTTTTAGCCTTAAGCAGAGGATGAATGTGATATAAACCACTCAATGGCAGTTCATGTACTACCACAAGTCACACGTACTAATCGCTTCAGATAAAGAACCTATTTGAAAAATGAAATACAGATCAAATGCCCAAACAAACTGTAATATCTAGACTATGACATCATCTCAATGCCTTGTAAAAACTCACAGAGCACCCTCCAGTTGGCATAAACTGCCAGATCTGCCTTGACTCCTGCAGAATATCTGCTCCTATATTTAAAACGTTCAAAGCTTTTCCAGCACTTTTTCTAGTTGTTCTTTAATCCTGTCTTGTGGACTGAAAAAGAAGATTTGGAGTTACAACCTAACTGCACGTGGAGAAAAAAAATAAAACCTCCTTTACTTCGGAAATCCACTGCACTTTAAGACTTGGTCACACATCAAAAAGCATTCACTGTCAAAAGCATCCACCCTGCTGCAGAAATATGCAACTAGCAACCCTTCAACAACCTTTCTATAACCAGTTCTCAAATACAACATGCAGCAAATTTTGATTTTAAACAGATTGCCTTTCCACTACATGGAATACATGAATTCCTACTGATACATGTGGATTTTTACTAGAGCGGAATAATAAAAACTAATGAATATTTCTTACCAAGGCCAATAATGGCTTTTGTCTGTACTTCTTCATCTGAATGCTTTGTAAAATACATCAGCAGTTCAAGTACTTTATCCTTAATGTTAACCTGAGCAAATGAAAATTAATAGGTATTTGAAGATGAAACAGATTGTTCTTAATCTCTTATAAAAAGCATAAATATCAATAAGAACAAGAGAAACATAATCTTACTCATAGTCTTTGCAAAACCCCATATTTAAAACCCAAAAAGCTACACTGGATGCAGTATGAAAAAATGCATTCCTTTGAGGCACCAGGAATAATAGGCTTTCAAATTGAAGCGGAGCATTCAATATATCGAAGACATGGAGAGTAAACACAAGTTATTTTACCTTACTGTTGCCCTTAAAATCTTCCTGATCAAAATCAAAATGCCGACATAGTGCTCCAACAGTGAAAAGTGATCTAAGGAGTGCTGGTTTATTGGCAGTAAGTATTGTACTGTTGGGGTCTTCTTGGTGTTGACTTTTTAATTTCGAAAGTGCACCTACAGTGAGATAAAAGTTTTGATCACAGTGTTTAATTGTGGTGTATCCCTAAGATACGACTTGTAGCCAAAACTGAAAAATGACAATTACGTGTTGGGATTTTACTTACCATAGTATCTATTAAAACAGGCCCATACAAATTTATAGTTCTGGGTGACCTTGTTCACAACAGCCCCAAGACAGCTCACACAATGCTGAACAACCTAAGAGCAAGAAAGAACAAATATATTTAAGAAGTCAAAATTGGTATTTTTGTGAAGTTATACAGGAAAAAACTATGCTGAACTAGAACTAACTATCTAATGGATTCATGTCCATCTTCTAGACTGCTCTGAATACCTGCTCAAACTCATTAAAATATAGCAACATCACATACAAATTCCAGTAAACCAAGTACACTGATTATTCATGGCTCAAAAGTTACCTTCACAATGAAGACAGACTTTCTTTACATCAAAACCATGTATTTCACAATGTGACACGGAATCAACTGAATAGTAGCGATTAAAAGCTTACTGTCATGCCATATTTGATGATGAGTTTCATGAGGTCTTCCTCAATAGTGGCAAGAAAGGTCTCACTTGGGTGCTCCATTAGCGGTACCACAAGCTCCAAGATTTTTGCAACATTGCAGATCACCATGAAATCATTCTGGGTCTGAAACAAACATTTATAGTGTTCAACATTTCTGCATGTGTTACCTACAAGCTAAGTATTATTAATATGCCTCAACAGTCAAAAATCCCAACTCACATGAGATATTTGGTAAAGATCTAAAAGAATATTTATATAGTTTATATCCACTATTAAATTACATATTATAAAAGCCAGTTTTGTTTTACACCGAACTTCCTGGGGACAAAAAAACCCTGTATGAGTAGAACTCCACTTCTCATCAAGGCTGTGACAGACCTGGAAACTTTTGGTCCTGACAATCTTTTGGAGTCCTACAATAAATCCAGGAACTCTTCCTCACACATGCACACTAGAAAACATGTAACACCTAGAAACAGGTGTAAGCATGAAAATGAAGTTGTGCTATGACTCAGTATGCCTTCAACAAAATTGGTAATAATACGCACAAATGCAGAAATGTCAATCAAAATTATTACTGGTTTGCCTTATTATGACTGCATATACATTGCAAGTGAGAAAACTATGGAAAATATTTATCTATTAAAGATACATTCTGCTAGAAATTTACTTTTTTTGACAAATCAAACTCACTAATCAGGACAGGGTAATTCCCACATGCTGCTGTCAAGCTATTTAACATATTCAAACTGACAGTGGCAATTCAACAATTCATCTCAACCTATACAAGTACCGAAGTGATATAACCCACGAACTGGGTTGCAGCAAGTAAGTAATCAGATAATTTGTTTCCCATACTGTTTGATCAGAAGCAGCTCTAAAAGCATGTTGTAAATATGCCTAGAGAACACTCCAGGGCAGAACCTGGAAAATGCTAGGCTACCTATGATCTAAGCTGGTAACAATTACTCTCAAGCCTGCCCTGGGCATCTGACCTAATGTAATGGATTGCTGCCACCCACCCATGCTTCAGCTTGAGGCTTGGTTGCATAATCCTGCTCTGCTCCTTTTGCCGGATCGGAGCTCGTCACAACCTTCACTGAGCCACCTGTGCTAGTCAAAATGGCAGAAAGTGCTGCAATGTTTCAGAGAAGGGGGGCCGTTTTATCAGTGTGGGCATTCAGCACTATAGCTCCCTACCACTTTTTGAGCTAAGCTATGTTCCAGGTGAATACAAAACCACTAGAGCTAGGGAAGTGAGAGGTGAAGTATGGAAGAGAATGGAGCAGGACATTTTACTTCTGATATACTAGCTATATATTAGATCATTCTATCTTATGGAACCACACCCTTAGACTTAATGTTACATACTAACTACTTGTAAGACTGTGACTACAGAACAAAACAATTTTAAGAAATTATCATAACAGGTGAAAAACTGGGTCTTAGCTCTCAAGGGAAAGAGGCAGCACTGGTTTCGTTTGTCGATAAAATGTGGAGGTAGACAGTGAGGAACAGTGTCTTAGAAGCTACAGAGATCATCAAAAGGACCTAGTATCTTCTGAAGCTATGATGCTCATGAAATAAACCACAATTTTAATTTTTCTTTTCCTACCTTCAATTTCATCAAGTATATAAAACAGCCACTCATTTCCATGCTTAATTATCTGGGGGAAAAAAATGCTGTTTTTCTGTACTTACACTACATTTAGTGGTCAGGTATGGCTGCATGGTCATGGCATGTTTGACCATTAGCTGGGGCCTGATTTTGCTGAATAAGAACAAAGTGGTTATGCAAGCAACCAAGCGACCAGAATTCACACCTTTGTTGTCAGAATCTGCAAAAGATTAGAAAATACAAGAAGGATATTAAGTTCAAGTGAAGATTGAGCAATGAAAAACTATGGCTTAAATATCATTTGAGTATCTTTTTGAAGATCAATGAAGAATATACTTATTAGAGAGCATATGATTAGATTAGCGTAACATGCTGATATTTGTATGTGATCATAAAATATGTGAAAAAAGAAGCAAAGGTGTTTCAAAAGCATGACTAGTTTTTAAAATACTTACCATACACAGAACACTGGCCCTGCCAATGTTTCCTATCAAAACTGCAGAACACGCTAATGCAAATAAAACTTGCCATGTTTGTTTTGGTTTTAGAAATCTGAAAGTTTGAACAAGTTATTTTAAAAATAGTTCTGTTATTGTGAAAATTAGGGAAAATTTATTATTATACAGTGCTCCAAAGTTCATAATGAACTTAAAACCAGTAATTCATTACCATCAGTTCTGTAACAGGAATTCTGTAACAGTAACTCTTTTCCTGATAGTAATTCAAACAACCACTGTTAGAGTATCATATACAATTCCAAGGAGTTTAGCTACTGGGTTATAAATAATATTACCTGATAAAGACTCCTCATATTTAAGAATGTGCTCAACCAAATTGTCAACAAGTTGAGTACAGGCTTTCTTCACAGGTTTATATGAGGCATCCTCTTCTGACTTCAACAGCTGTAGCAGATGAAACAGAAAATGATTTAGTATTAAGGCTGCATTCATTTACACTGGATGCATTCTAGTTTTATTACAATTACTACATATACACAAGGATTTTACACTACAAAAGTATTTCTTTAGCATCTCCATAAAAGTTACATAGTGAAGAAGAAATTAAGGGAAGTAAAGTATCAAACAAAAATGGAAGAGAAGTAAAGAAAAATTAATCACAATAAAAAAAAAAACCCAGCAAAGTTCTACTGATTTTTGCACTGGGATGAAAACTAATTTTGTGCTTAATTAAATAATGCAGAAAACAGTAATGTAGTCATCCTTGCCAGAAGTAACTAATAGCAGCCAGAAGGCTTTTAGAACACTTAGAAAAAAGAAAAAGCAAATTCAAAATAAATATTTTTGATACTAAGCAAAAATATCAGAGATGAAACATCATTTTATGAACACTTTAATCAGTTAGGCTTCTTCCACAAGACTCTGGGTACTGAAATCGTGTCCATGAAGATCCTCTTAATATCTGAAAAGGACTGAGACCATACTACATAGCCTTTTCTTCAGTGCAAGCATTAAGAGGCTTTGGTTTACTTGACTACCTATATTCATGGCACTCCAGGCTAAAGCACAATCAAAAGGTTTTTTTTGCTTTAAAATTAACCAGTGCATACAACGTATAGAGGAGAATTGTAACACAGGTTAAGAGAGAAAAACAAAGCAAGCTCAGTTCTTAGAAACATCAGAGTAAAATATTACGCAAAAGAACCCACACTGTGAAGATTCACTGCTTCTATAAACTGCAAAACAAATATACTGGATGTGAAAATAAACTTACCTACCATTTAAAAAAGATTTACATTACACTAGATGCCTCATTTCAGAACAAACTATCTTAGCTGTGGACTTCATGTTATGTCACTCACTATTGAAAAGACCATGAAACTAAAAACAAACAAACCCCCTCCCAAAACCAGGAAGTGAATTATTTTTAAAACAGATCATATGGAAAGACAGAAGCTAATAGACACAAAGAAAACTGTGCCAATGAACATTTTTTAAAAAGGTCAGATGTTTGAAGGGCATGAAATTAATCTCTCTACTGGATTGCTCTTGTAGTCCCCTATGTGTTTTAGCACCAACATTAACATTCTAACAATGACTGTACCATACATTTACTTACATTTTGAAGAAGCTGTTCAAACCAATCATACCCTGTATCTCTACAGGCTGCAACCTAGAAGTATTTTTGAGAATGAACTGGTTAATAAAAAAAAGGTGTCTGAGGAAAAATTACTTCAATACAGGTGTGATCTTAAAAGATGAGTAAATGTGCATAGACGTATTTTCATATGCACAATGATTTTATATCTCTGGAGATCAGAATCCATGTTCTGTATTTGAAAAATAGTTCTCACCATTTAAGTGACACCAGAATTTGTATTCCATGCAACACAAAGCCTACACATTTTACCGGAGATTGCTGGCTCTAACATAAACCAAATTTTGGTTTTGTAGAACATTTTGTAGCAACTAAAACACAAATACAAGCCTGACATATTAAAAATAAACATGCATGTGTATATATGCATACGCATATTTTTATATACGCGAACCAAGCCCTCACTGGTATCATATGTCAGGAACAGCTCATAGGTGCTCCAAAGTAGAACGCTCAGGAGATCTGAGAGTTAAGCTGAAGTCAAACTGACTGATTCTTCAGTCTGGAAAAATGCAGACTAGACTACCATTTTGTAAAAATATTGAAAAGCAGGATGAAGTTTAAACCCATAATTGTAAACAATGAAGCGAGTACTTCTATTTGATATTTACGTCTTGGTATAATCTATATTAAAACACCTTCTCAGCATGGTTTTACACAACACGTTTTCACTACAAATTGAAGCATTTGAAACAGATTCTGTTATTTTGGAGACATGCTATCTAATTTGCTGATCCTAAAAAGCAGATTCAATTATGCAGATACAAGTTTACCCTGAGTGAGAACATGACCCTGTGTTTGTTAAAATGGCCCATTAACCTTTCAAAACAAATGTTATCAATTGTTTGAGGAAAATTTCTTTTAAGAGACAACTTCTTAGTTAGTCTTAACTATCTGCTGCTACTAGCAATTCCTGGGAAATGCTGAATATAATAGACATTTCTTGTGGTTTAAATGAACAAGTATTTTCTACAACCTAAATATAGTGTGGTCTCACTTACTGCCAGCAGATTTGCCATCATTTAAAGATTTCTACAGCCTGTTCCATCAGGTGAGTAACTGGCATATATTCAATGCCAGGAGATACAAGAAGAAATCCACCTGGCAATTAAACTACTGTATTCTAAAACACTACAGGCAATATTTCAAAGATATTTAAAACATAACTAAATCTTGCACACAGTGTAACTCAAGAGTTGTTTAACGTACCACATCAGTGATGTTTAGTATTTTCCTCGTCATTGCTTCTTTGTCATGGTGTGGAGTTGGAGTAAACCAGAGCTTCTGGAATGTCTCATTTACTAATTTCTGAAGGAAAAAAATATTAGCAGAAATAAACAAACTCGTCTTGGCACACAGTTTTATTTCTAATACATCCATAAAATAGATTTGTTAATGATGCACGCCATTTCATATGGAATTATTCAACCTAAGTGAGACTGTTGCAGGAAATGTTATCAGAGGCAGACCCAGACCTACTAGAGGACTTATACTGACCTCTAAGCAAACTTCAGCAAAATGATCACTGGGAACTGATACTACAGAAAATGGAGTTACCACCTTCCCACATTAACCTGCGTTCCTCAGGAAAACACAGTACTATGAGAAGCTGCCAACTGAACAGAAGATTATGATTTCTATAGTAGAACCAGCAGCAATGGTAGGTTACTTTGGAACGTTCAAAAGAGCTGTGAAAACGTGGGAAAGAGAGAGAAGCCAAGTCTCTATACCAAAACATAGGAAGTATGTTCCCTTCCAGTGTTTCTGGATGGAGGAAAAAATGGAATAGAATGAATATGAACAAAATTATTCCCAAATTATTTCTAAAGGCATATGGATGTAAGAAGCTCTCCTCATTCATGTAAACATAAAAAATACATTGAAGATAATGCCTCATTTTTTCCGATATTGTTAGAAAGGCATGGGGAAGGAGAAGAGAGAACAAGGTCAGGAGCACCTTGCATCCAGCTGTCCATCTGCTTCTTGATTAACAGTCAGCCACTTGGCATTAATGTATATGAAGTGGTAAAAATATATACTGCAGCTTTCAAATCCTGCAGATTTCAAATCCTGCTGAACAGTGTGAATCAAAATTATTGCAGGTGTGTTCTTAATTACACAAAAATTTTAAAATTATTTTGCTGAATCAAACAAAACCATCATCATCAGGTTTATGATTTAACACGTCATCTTAGTTTTGTGCCCTTCTGCATACACACTGCACAGAGTATGACCACATACGTGACTTTTTAGTGGGAATAATTGATTCATTCAACATTCAGAATTAATGCAAAATTAGCATAGATGAATACTTTGTAATTTTTATATGCAGAACTTACAAATCTGGCATACGTTAATGTCAAGTACGTAATTTTGACATAAAAGTTTATTTTGTTTGCAGAAAGAAGTTTCATATGCCAGTTTTACTTGTTAGAAAAGAGAAGTAGCAGGGAACACTTGCAAGAAGAAAAAATCCTAGACACTAAATCTTTAAAGTATTTTGATTGTTAGCAAGAACTTCAAGAAAACAGAAGAGAGAAAAGAAAGAAAAACAAGTCAGAGAGTGTTTTAGAAAGCTAAGATACCTGCTCTGAAAAACAAAAAGTGAATCTAAGTCATAGACATTACAAAGGAGCAAAGCAATACTTTTTGATTATTTTGGAGGGGGGTCAAAATGTAGAAATACTAATATAATTATAATTTTAAACCCTGAAGGATATGTCTCATACTACCTTAATGCCTTCTTCATCATTGACTCTCCGAATCATTTTCACACACATCTCTGTGATTTTGGGAAATGTTGGTTGTTCAATGCAGATATCCCTAAGTATCTTTATGACTCTTTTTCTGACACTAATACCAGTATCCTGTGAAGAGAAAAGCATTATGCTCTTGAAAACAGATCAGAAATAGGAATTAGTTTATGTGTTATATGAATTCATATTTGAAGATCACCCAATCTGACTTGCAAAATTTATTTAGAAAAGGCAGCTAAAGTATCCTGGAGTGTATTTATACAGAAGGTCAACAAACTTGTACCACTTTGTTTGCAACAATTCCAAAAGTTCTAGCTGAGTCCCTAGAATGCTGGAACACTTCCTCTATTTATACCCTCCCATCTAAGAATTCAGGAGTTGCAAATATGTAACTCCACTTTTTAATATAAGAGCCTGCAAGCTAGATGTGATGATGCTTCAGTTACATTTTTGGAACATACGAGATTCTTTGTTGATCTGAACTGTAATACTTATAGTCTTTGGATAAAGCTTATACGTAAGATACATGCAGCAATCTTTTCCATTTTCCTAGGCTTCATCTATGGAGATGAATGAGAAGCTTCATGTCGTATTACCTTATGCAAAACCTGCTGGATCTGAATCTCAGGATGAACGGCTTTATGCATGGCTCATATGCACATGAAACTATCTCCAAAACCCTTCACAAACAAGCTTTATCATGAAACTATAGCAAATGAGTAGTATTGAGACTAAAAACCTGATATGGATGCTAAGAGCTAGTGTCATCTTACAGTTAAAACAGATAAAATCATATTTTATCTGAATGCCCAGACAATAAACACTTTTTGCACAAAAACTCTAATAAGAAGCCTTTTAAAACACTAAAAATAGTGTAGAAAAGCAAAGTAGTTTTTACTTTTTTTTCTTTTGGATTATAAATAGTATCTTCAGATTACTGTTTTGTGGAACTTTCTTCATCACCCACACTACACTGAACTGCCTCAATGACTCAAATCTCAGACTTCAGAAATGTGGCAAAACCCCGTATTTCACCTAATTTGTGCCTCAATAATGGAATCAAAAGGAATATAATCCTTGTTCTGATGCAGTACAACATTCTGTGTGTGTTTGCCTTCATTTGTAACAAAGACTCACTGCAAATATGTGATGTATTTAAAAGCATGATGCTCCCCATTAAAAGAATGATATAATTTACTCTTGGAATCATCACTGCATGTCCATAAAGATATAAACTCGGTTAAAAACAAGTTTTCCGATGTCACTCATTTTATCACAAATATCACAAGTCACCATACCAATATTCTTTCAATCAGCATGTCATAATACTGCTCAGCAAGCTGAGGACGACAGAGCACAAATCGGCCAAGCAGCTCCACAGCTGCTTCTCGTACACTAGTGGAGTTATCCATTAACCGTCCATGAACACCTCGTTGCATATCCAGCTAAAGAAATGAAACACAGATTCAAAATAAGAAATGAAGACTTATTTTAAGCATGACAGAAAAATGTACGTGCGTGATTATTTCCTCTTTTACCCTGGCTAGAATACTGGGGTCTACAGCAACAACCTCAGACAAACACTTCATGGCTTTTGTTCGAACAGCAATTGCATTTTCACCAAGTACACGCAGTATCTAATAAGAAAACAAAAACAAAGATTCAGTTGCTTTGGGAAGGTAGCAAACAATGTTTAACAGGCAAAAATGCAGCATAAAAACATGCAAAAAATTCAACTAAACCAAGAACATCTGTCTACTAAAAACTGAATACATCTCAGACAGGAAAAAGGTGCATACAAGTGATGTTCCATGGCATTGATAACTCGAGCATGAATATTTACTAGGATTTGCTACATGTCTAAACCTGATCAAAACAGGATTTATACTGGGTCTGTATGTTCAGTTTAAGTCCTTTCCTTTTAAACTCTGCTTTCGTTATTCACTTGTGGCTTTCACCATGGTTCTTATAAATGGGAGAGTTGAATTTGGGCACTATAATTTTAAGAATGGCTCTGTGTGCAGACCAGTGTAAGTAACACAACCTAAAGCAGTTTGACCTTGAGTTCAAACATGTCACCATGCCAACACGTTAGCGCTCTTCTCCCAGAAAAAGCAAAGGAACGACACTGGTCAAACAACAGCTTCCAAAGTGACAGTAACATGCAATGTAAGCAACTTAACAAGCTGTCTCATATTTTCAAATCAGATTAAGACCAATTTCGTGAGTTAACATTACCTTATGAGCATGCATCTTACAGAAACTGTGAAAACTCTTCCAGCATTCTGTAATTATCCTCTTACCATGTAGAACTAATTATCATGATTTTGCCACACACATCCATGGACAAACAAAATAATGTATGTATAAATATGACATATGAAATGCATGCAAGAAAAAGAAACAATCATTTATGTCATTAATACAGAATATGAAAGCACATGCTGTTATCATGGCCCGTGAAATATCTGTGCTCAACAATTAACAGATAGGGCACACTACTGCAAAAGTGTTTGGAATCAGAAACCAACTGTATTTCACTGTACTAAGACTTCCAGCAGAGTTTACCTGTGTCAAATAAATATCGAAGCTCTGGGCAAACGGCCTCATAGAGGCCAAGTAGCGAACAATCAAGCATGCATCTTCATAGTCCACAGTATCAGAATTCATCCTGCAACAAATTCCATGTGTTAATTATGACATGTTTATCAAAAACGATTTGAAACATCAAATGTACAGCTAATAAAGAAATAAGTGGTACTGAAACATACTTTAATGTACTGAACTGAAATGGAGCAGTTTTAATGATGCTGCGAAGAAACTTCTTGCGACTTTCTGCTCTGTGCATGATTTGTCCTGTGGTCTCAACATCTTTTGCATGATGAGTTCCTTCAGATGAATCCTCATCCTTCTGAGATTTAATTGCTTTCTCTGTCTCCATAGTTGTATCACGGAACCACTGAGCTATATAAAACTTCCGAGAAAACTGGAGAAATACAGTAGGATGCACAGAAAACAAAACCAACAGATACAGAAATGGAAAATTAACAGATTTATAAGATTAAGTGAATCTAACGCATCAACAATATTTTAGAAAACACAATCAATAGTATATGTTAGGGTGATTTTGTATTTAATTGAAACACGAATATGCATAACTGAAAATAATTTTATTCAGAACATGTTACTGAAATTATTTTTATATACACTTGACACCAGAAAGCTGAAATTTACCACTAATGATGCATCAACTTCTGTGTTCTCATCCAGATAATCCAGCAAAGCCTTCTGCAGCTGTTGAATTTCGTCTTCTCCTCCTGAAACCTGTCAGAAGTAGAAAAATAGTTAGAAAATTGCACAGCGGTAATAATAATTTGAAAATCTGCATGTCCACCTATAAAATACATTGAAATCAGTTGTTTTGATAATTGCAGAACATTAACAATTATCAACCACATAGAGACTGAAATAAATTAGACTGTAGCTATAAAGTCTAAACAAGATTAAGAGCAAAGCAAGGCTTCTTTTAGAAAAGACTGACTGATTTGATTAATTTTGGTTCTATGGTCTTGTGTGAAGACCCTCTGTCACAGAGGAAAAAAGAAGGGCTGAAATCACACATACCAGACCGACACTAGGTTTGACCTACAAAAGTCACTATTAGCTGTCTCACCAATATTAGTGAAACACTGACTTCCCAGGTGAACAAGTAATAAAAGACAAAAAATTAAAATAAAAAGAAATACAAAACAGAAAACAGTAAAAAAGTGTGGGATACATCAAAGAAATAAAAAGAGCTTATCCCTTTGTAAAAATACGTGGCATAACTGTTTTCAGGGATAAAGTACCCATACAGAGAGAGCACTCAAGTGCAAGTGTGCTCACTCTAAGAACTTACAGCGATTGTTCCCAAACACCTCTGAGCTCCATCACTGAAGAATCATATTCTCTGAGATTCAACTAAGTTTCTATCAGTCAAAAAGCTTGAGGAGAAACATGTTTTATAAAAAATGTCATCTACTGCATAACACCTTTGTACAGAACAGGATAAAATTAATTTTCCTGTGAAGCACTTTTCAGATGCACTAAGAGCATTACATATGAAACACTCATCTGAAAACTAGTGCTGAAGACTATGTATCAGATTTGTAATATCTTAACTCTATGAATGTTAAAAACAGAATATATTTGTTCAAAGAGGCTATTTAATTGGAAATATTTATATTTCCAATGTGTATATATGGCACATGGAGGGCAGGGAGGTGATTCAAGACAGCCAGCATGGCTTCACCAAGGGCAGGTCCTGCCTGACCAACCCGGTGGCCTTCTACGATGGAGCGACTACATCAGCAGGCAAGAGAAGAGCTCGGATGTCATCTGCTGGACTTCTGTAAGGCCTTTGACAAGGTCCCCAACAATATCCTTCTCTCTGAATTGCAGAGACGGATTTGATGGACTGTTTGGAAGATAAGGAATTGGCTGGATGTTGCATCCAGGAAGTAGCGGTCAATGGCTCCCTGGATGGAGATCAGTGACGAGTGGTGTCCCTCAGGGGTCTCTACTGGGAGCAGTGCTGTTTAGTGTCTTCCTCAGTGTCACAGACGGGGGGATCAAGTGCACACTCAGCAGGTTTTCAGACGACACCAAGCTGAGCGCTGCAGCTGTCAAGCCTGAGGGACAGGAAGCCATCCAGGGGGACAGGCTTGAGAAATGGGCCCATGGGAACCTCATGAGGTTCAACAAGGCCAAGTGCAAGGTCCCGCACCTGGGCTGGGACAACCCTGGCCATCAGTACAGGCTGGGGCAGTCCTGTAGGGAAGGACTGGGGGTTACTAGTGGGTGAAAAGCTGGACGTGGCCCAGCAATGCCCACTCGCAGCCCAGAAAGCCGACCGTACCCTGGGCTGCACCAAAGGCAGCGTGGCCAGCAGGGCGAGGGAGGTGACTGTGCCCCTCTGCTCCGCTCTGGTGGGACCCCACAGGGGTACTGCATCCAGCTCTGCAGCCCTCAGCGCAGGGAAGACTCGGACCTGTTGGAGTGGGTCCACAGGAGGGACACAAAGATGATCACAGCGCTGGAGCACCTCTCCTGTGAGAAGAGGCTGAGAGTTGGGGTCGTTCAGCCTGGAGAAAAGGCGGCTCTGGGGAGACCTTACTGCAGCCTTTCAGTTCTTAAAGGGGGCTTATGAGAAAGCTGGGGACAGACTTTTTAGTAGGGCCCATAGTGACAGAACAAGGGGTCATGGCTTGAAACTAAACCAGGGTAGATTCAGAGGAGATGTAAAGACGATATTTGTTTTTACCATGAGGGTGGTGAAAAACAGTGGAACAGGTTGCCCAGAGAGATGGTTGATGCTCCATCCCTGGAAACACTGAAGGACAGGCTGTAGGGGGCTCTGAGCAACCTGATTTGGCTGAAGATGTCCCTGCTGATTGTGGGGGGGGTGGGCTAGGTAACCTTTACAGGTCCCTTCCAACAGAAACCATTCTATGATTCTATATATATCCTGATCTCTTAAAATAGCTCCAGCCTACGTAAATTGAAAAAAGATCTTGTATTGCCACAAGACAATGTACTTCTCCCTATGTACAAATTATAGGGAATAAATCAGTATCGATGAACTTCTGTGTAAGTCAGAAACTAACTTTCTCAACATCTACAAGACAGCATAAAACCACCCTTTTTTCCTTAGTATTACACTGAAATATGCAGGTCCCTGAGTTGCTGATGTTACAGCAGACAAAAGGGTATGTTTTTTTCCAAAATGAATGAGTTGGAGCATTCAAAACATGTCTACAATGCACATAATACTGACAGAGATTTATATAAATATTTGGCACTCTAATATACGTGAAAATTGATTCTGGCCTTCAACTAATGTTAAATTCTGTGGATAACTGGCTGAATAAAAGGTTTGCTTGATGAACCTTAGCTGCCTAGCTATTTTCAAACAAGTGAAAAACCCAGAACAAAGAAAGAGCAGCTGTCAAGCCCACAACAAATTACATTCAATACAGAATGACAGAATCATTTAGGTTGGAAAAGACCTTTAAGATTGTCAAGTCCAACTGTTAACCCAGGACTGCCTGATAATAAAAGCCGAAGAATCATTTCTGGCTTAGAGTTCTTCAGCTACAAAACTTTCTTCTTCTCCAGCAACGGAACTCATAACCATCTGTAGTGGTGCATCTCAACTCCTCCCCTGTGCCACTCTACAATTTTAGTAATTGCCATTAGGCCTTAGCCTCTGTGTAATGAGTTGGGTAGTTAAGTGTTCCTTGATCGTACCAGCAACTCTTGAATGGCTGAGATGGGAAATGGCACTGACTTCACCAGAAACATTCCTTATCTAAATCACAACATCCCCTAACAACTCTTGGGGCATTCCTTACCTGAATCCAAGTGGTATGGTACCACTGCCACTGCAATTTTGAAAAATTCCAGTAATTACTGATTCCAGTTGTGGCCAGGACAGAAAATTACTGTTGACTTAACCCAATTATCTCTGACCCTATAAACAGCAGTCTTAGCGAGGCCCTTTGAGCTCTCCCAGACCACAGCAGGCTGTGAAAAGCATCTCCCTCTGAGTGGGATGCCTCTCAGAGCTCACAAACTAGGGAGTTTGTGAAGTTAGGGGGAGCGTCACTGAAAGCTGATGACAGAGCCTGGGCTGGTACTCCTTCTCCTTGAGGCTCAGTCCTCCACACACTGAGAAATGCAAAGGCATTCAGTGGGGGTATATCACTAAACTCAAGGGGAACTTTTAGCAGGTATATATACCTTTGTACATTTGTACATGTATCTCTGTCTCTTTTGTGCTTGTACGCATGCATGTGTGAATTGATTTAGGTACCTCACAATAATTATTACCATTTCAAAACCATAGTTAAGCCATTTTGCAATTTAAGTAAATCCTACTAATTCACTTTGTAAATATTAGATTAATCCTAGATTAAGTGCTGCTAAAATCCTATGATCAATCTTAAACTGTGAATATTCCTTATATTCTTTAAGATATAACTGTTGTCCAACTCTCAGATGAAGACTGGATCTAGCCGCACCTAAACTCCATCAAGAGTTTAGAAAGCAAGGGGATGCACTCTGAATCTTGTGACTTAACAGGAGGGTCTCCCTTCCCCTTGTACATCTTTAGTTTCTGTGTAAGTCATTCTAGCTTAATTTTAATTTGATCCTTTTTTGTGTGATTTATCTATGTAATAAGTAATAGAATGAACCTTGTCACCAAACTGTGAAGTCCCACCCCTGCAAATTCATAATAAAACTATTTTGCTAATGCCTTTGATAGTGATTCTTTAAGCGACCCACACCACTCACTCGCTTCACCATCTTAACTCCCGTATGAACAGCACAGATTGAGAATCTTGTCACAAATACAGCACATAATATAGCTTGCAAATATCAGCAAGTGGAGAAAGGTACACTGATGTTCTGGACTTTTAACTGTATCAAGAAATAAACTAACTAAAAGCATGCACAAGTCAAATCAACTTGACAATCTGTGACAGATTTCTACAACAAATATCTACTGTTCAAAACTGTCAAAACATAATAATTTTCTCTTAAATCTAATGAGTCCAAACCACAGTAGACAGAGTTACATGCATTTGTCAATCACCCAGGAATATCCTGGTAATGATATCAAGGGTGTAGAAGGAAATATCCAACAGAGTCTAAGTATTCAATTCAGCAAGAAAGAATAATGTCTAGAGGTGTAAGTTCATTTCTAAAATGGAAATAATAATTTAAGTTTCTGATGACAACAGCTGAGTAAGTCTGCCAATGGATCTTCTTATTTTCTAAGCAAAGTGAAGCTTAGCTGTCAAATTTCCAATTGTTTATTTCCACATTTCCAATTCCATATGCATTTCCAATTATTTATTTGTTCTTACATTAAAAATAATTTATAAACAACACACTGTCTATCCTGACTGACGGTACTGTATAGTACACACCTTCCACTATGCATGGATGGTATTCTCTACCATCACTATGTCAAGCTCCCTGAGTAACTGAAAAAATGCTTTTATCACTCACAGCAATTTTATTTCCTCAGGTGCCAATGCCTAGTTAATGCCTCCTCCTGCAAAAACCCCAAAACAAATACAAAAATTCAGGTCACCACTTGGGTATGTGGTATCTTTTTAGAATATCTTTCAATATTATTATTACTTTTGGAGGTAAGGAAAGAGAAAAGGATTTTTCTAAAAAGTAACTCTACATTAGAGTTTGTAGGGAAATGTCAGAATCACTGCCAACAGAGAAGAATTATATCCCCTTAGCATGAAAAAGTATAAATTATATTAAGTCATGGACATAAAGTTTTGACAACTTATGCTGTAGAACATTCCAACCAATAAAAGTTATGGGAAGTATCAGCCTCATAAAGGAGCTGATGAATTTTGAATCTTTATTTGAATGCCTGTAAAGTGCAGAAGTTTTTCCTTGAACATAAATCTGTAATAGCCACTATAAAGTACATGTATTATATCTGTAGCCTTTGCAGGTAACTGAAAGGGAAATGAACTCGATATGACTAATCAACTTTAGATCATGCTGAGAACAATTACTAGTTCAGAAAGAAATGTACTGGGTCTACAGAAATGTGCAAGTCCACATCTGTAAAAGGATACACAAGATCTTTCTCATCATACTAGGTACTGTATAGAGCCCAAATACATACATTGCCTTGGTAATAATGTGTATTTGGTAATGTTTTTGTTGCCGCCCTTGCAGATTTGGAGCAGCATCAGCAGAACTGCAAATATGAATGCACTCTGATGACATGTGCAAGTCCAGTTTAAAAAAATCAAAAGAAAAAAAAAAAGGAAAAGCAAAATAAAAAGATGACCAATAGCAGCTACATCACACAAAAACTAACCTTACAGGCCTACGAATTTATCTTCAAGACCTGTATATGAGTACTAGAAGCTCAGTTACTGTAGAGTAATGAAGCTGGGTTAATTAGCATTGATAATATACAGCTGTGGGCTGGCTTCAGGGGTGGTGGGTTGGCCGATGTAGACAAGGTGCAGCTGTGGCTGGTTAAGTGGTTGAGAGCCAATGAAGAGGGAGCAGCCGAGGAAGAGAAGGTGAGAGAGGAAGAAGCAGAGAGAAGAAAGAGCATGCCCCGGATGAGGCTGAGAGGAGGAGAAGGCAGCAGACGGACTGGCATGAAGTGTATGCTGGTATGAGATGGTAAAAGACCTTGTTGCAGCTGGCTAGCTTGGAGAGTGTTGCAACAAGTTACCACTTTGTAATAGTATACGCACGCACATATATATATTTTTAAAGCCTCAACATAGAATCCAACTGTTGCTCCATTACCTCCTCTGTATTGTCACAAGAATACTGGCTTAATCACTGTCAATAACCATTTCATATGATCACTACAGAGATGGTACAAGGAAGGCATGACCTAACAAATGTGATACTTATAAATTGAGTATATTTGATTCAGAAATCTGAACAGTGAAGACATTCTCCACAACACCAGTTTTTCAAACACCTTTAAAATTTGCAGGTATTTGAATAGATACATGTCAATCCAGCTGACACAGGATCTCTCACACACCTGTTTGAGGATTCTGGCTATAGATCCTTGATCCATTTTGCTAGTGACTGCATCTTTCCTCAGTCTTGCAGCTACAGTTCCAAGATAGTCAAGTGATGCAACTCTTAATGCCATTTCCGTAGATTTGTTACTAAACTGGTGAACCTATGAAAACCAGAATGAACTGTTATAAACAAGTATTTATGCAACTGAGCCTTCTCACAGGAGACTGCCTGACATTACTGACAATTTCAACTAACTTTTGTAATGCATAAAATTATGTAATTCACTATTACATCAAATATAAACTACTTACTTTAGTGTTTGTTCCTTTATTGGGTCTCTCCTCCCCCCAAATATGCCTATTATATTTTTCAAAACATATATTTCAGAAAATAAACTGGACAACTAGCACAGAAGATCTCCCTTACAACAGTATAAACCTTAAGCACCATAATGCAACTTATTCACACCAGTATAAAGAAGGATAGATTTTACCAGGAACAGGGCAACAAAGTATTTTTCCAAGAAAGGACTCAAATTGCTCTATTAATTACATTGTAATACTAAAGAACAACTCTCAAAAACAAGTCCACAAAAATATTTACATTATGTAAAATATCGTAGTAAATGCTATTAATGGTAAAAATGCAAACCACTTAACTGCCTTCAGGTTCTGTGTCCAACTCATGGAACTGGACTTCCATGAAAACTGCATATATATGATCTTCCATATCAATGATCTTATAACCCAAACTTTATTATCTGTGTATTACATAGTAGTGATATAGGTAAGAAAATCCTCAAGTGCTGCATGTGTCAACAATAGCAAAGCACTGCTGTAGCAGTTTCAGCTGAAGTAAGTCTTCATTGTAACAATAAACTAATACAATAGTTAAAAGCAAGAAACCCTTACCAATAGCCTTCCTAATAAGCTAAGTAGCAACTCTGCAGCTGGCCATTCTGGTTTATTGACCGTGGAAAGAAGATCTTGGATGAAGTTCTCAAACAGCGGCCTGTAATCTTCTTCCCCTTGTTTACTGCCACACCTGTTAAAAAGAAAATGCATTTTGTAAGCAAATTTAAGAGCCATTTAAGCTTTTCTTCTGACATAAACGTAAGTAATCCTATGTTTAATCAGAAGAGTTTTATGTAATTCTTAAAAAATATCTGAAATACTAGCAGAAAATTTGTTGTTTTCATTTATGGAGAAATAGTTTAAACAGTTATCACTCCAAAGCTGCACTGCAAGTAAAGCAGCTAATCCACAATAGTAAAATACTGATCCTAAGATTTTTTTGTTTATTGCTTTGAGTTAAAAGTCTGCAGTAACTTGGACAGACAAAGTAGGTAAAATTGTAAAGCTCAAGCTGAAGTGAGGTATTCAGGAGGTGTTGTGTCTATATTCCTTAAGCTTGGTCTGATTTATCTGACAGCGGAAGACATAACAGTATTATGCTCCACAAAAGGTTAAAATCAGAATGAGAAAAAAAGAAAAAGAATTAAAAAGGTAACATACCTGGCAGTGTTTCACTTATATTAAGCACCCCTAACTTCAGTGATACTACAAGTATGCAGAGAGATTGCCAGATGGCGATTAAATAGCCTTTTGGCTTAAGAGTAGAAATTAACATTATAAAAACCTCAGGACTTATTCTTAGAAATCCTTTGGTTATTCAAGTACAATACTTTTTTTTTGTTTTCCCTGCTGAGATATTGACATTCCTAACTTCAGCTAAATTAAAGTATTTTTAAAGTTTTTTAGATTTTTGTCATTCTGACAACTGAATTGAATATGGTTTCACTGCCTAAATATTCACTCAGCCTTTTCTTCCAGGCTTCAGATCCTAATAAAAGGGTCCTACATGAACTATCAAACAGATTCTTAAACGTATAAAGAATCTACGCAGAACTTCTGTTCCACAAAAATTTTTGTCCAGATGGGTAGCTCTCTTAGGGATCTATAAAGCATATTGTTATAAATAATTTTATGAGTAGGTATTTAGCATTATGAAGTGGTTAGGTTTGTCTTAAGGTACGACAACTTTATTTGGAGCTGGTTTCATCAACACGTTAAAGAATGCAACAGTACTTACTTTTTAAGGAAAATAGAAAGGAAATTTTGTGCTGTTCTCATGGCTGTTTCATAAGAGTTAGTAATAAGCACATCTTGATCCACCTAAAAATAACAAGATATATTTGTCTATTATTTTAGCATACACAGAAATATGATTTCCAGATTAGCATTTCTCATGCATCAAATAATTACAGCAGATACAAAATAACAAAATTAATAGAGTACCATAATAAAATATTACACCTAAAAACACACAGAGTCCTTCCTGCACACACACAAAAAACATATGTGGTTTGTTTTTTTTTAAATCTTACTTTCTTGTTTGATTCCTCATCTGAATTAGAATCTTTTTCTGCTGATGGTAAATGCACCACACATTGAATAAGCTGCAAAACTAGTGCCGTTACCATCTGAATATACATAGGCTCTCCATCAGTGTCACTGCTGTTTAACCTGTTAATAAAAAAAGAAAGCATTAACACTAAAACTAAACACACACACACACACAAAAAACCCCCAAAACAAACCAAAACCCTTTGGCCCTAAATAATATCTTTCAAAAATTACACATTATTACCACAGCCAGAAATATCTGTTCTAGATATGTATCTAATCACTTGCTTCTCTCTTATGCAGTGTAAGATTTGGTCTAACAAAATAAGTAAGTCTTATTCTCAGGCAGAAGAGATGAACTGAAACACCCTACAGATGGGCTATCAGAGTAACTGTGAAGTTCAGCAGCTGAAAAATCTACAGGAATTCTTAATAAATCAAACACCTGCTTGCTAAGGCACTTACTAATAGGCTTATTATGTATAATGCCATATCTATTTTCAACACAATCCTCCTAAAATACACCAAACTGTTGCCCTAATAATTCAGTACTTATTTAACATATGTGAAATGTGCAGGACTTTTAAACAATGACCTGGACTGACTTCTACAAGTATTATACCTATGGTAATCTGAGGCAGCATAATAGACTATGAACTTCAGCATGCAAGTGTCTTTAAGTGTCTCTTAAGTGTGTCTTTAAGTTGGTAAGACTACTATGAATGTACTCCATGTTTCTCCCATGATATGACCTGAGAGATAGTATCATGCTTACTGCTCATCCATACATCACCACCACCTGCTGGTACCCTTACTATCAAAAGGTGATAATCCCTGACATCATTCTCCCCAAATTATCAAAATACTAACTGGGCGCAAAACAGATTGTAATTATCACCTTTATGAAGTTATCTTTGATTACTTCTAGAGAGAAAAAACTTTTCATATCAAATTCTGTGTAAGCTGTACCCTTCAGGACTGTAGTCACTGTTACAGAATACCCTTTAACAGAGCAGAGTTAGGACTCTACCGACAAACAGTGCTGTCATTGTGGCCTTGAGATACTGACTTCCTTCTGGTACAGGTCCTAATTCAAAGAGCCTATCTACCCCTTAAGCTCCTATTCTTACCATTTTCCTATTTGCTAGATCTCTCTGATGTCTACAATCAAAACAACAGGAAATACTAAGAACAAGCACTTATGGGAAGAAGCACTTATGTTAACATCATTCATTCACTGAATTCAAAGTTTTAGTGTATTTTTTTTCCTGGGTATTTCCTGTTCATCCACCCTGGACTGGACAAAATATTTAATTGACAATTAGTCTGTCTTGGGGGCAAGATGTATGCAACCAAGGAACAGAATCAACCCCAACAACAAAGGTTCAAAATTATTTAAAGTGTCCCAATCTCAATTTTAATTGAAATCCAGCTCAGGTCAGATTCTTTCCCACACTGAACCTGAACCTATACCATTATTCTGAAGTTGCACTGAAGTCCAGCTGAAGTGTTTAAAAGACAGTTAAAGTGAACAAAGTAGCTCCCAAATGAAACTCATTCAAAGGGATATCAGATTGATTTCCTTCCTGAAGAGTGGTGAGTGTATCCTCAAAAAAAACTCACCCAGAATTTTCCTACTAAGCTTTAGCAGTGAAGAAATTATGTAACTCCATAAAGGTGAACCAAAGAATCTTCCAACACAAAAACCTATGAATGCACACTAACATTACACTCATTTACATCCTTAGTGAGATAAATAATAAAATATTTCAATTATTTTTGTAAGCAGGCACAAATACGATGGCATAAGAGACAATGATTATTACAAGACATTTGTCAGGCAATTCTACTCCCATGGTTTTAAAATATCAACATCTAATAAAGCACAGCTTGTGAAGTTGCAGCTTTTTAAAGAAGCAGTTACACTGAAGTGTAAAATTGTACATCTACAGAACTGCAAATACTGCTATCTCTAAGTTATTAATCTATGCCAGAAATTACCTGAAGTTTCTCAAACTCCTCTTGCTAGTTGGTAGTCTTGCAAGGGAAGTGAAAATTTCTTCTAGTATTAACTGTCTATGTTTTTCATACCTGGAGAACACCTATTTAACAGTTACAGGATTGTTAGAAAATTCTTTATTGTTACAAAAATTTCACTTGTTAAATATATTTCAGAAAGTATACATAGGAACAGACACTTAACATGACAAATAAATTATAATTAATGCACATTATAATGTGTGACCTTTTTCAAATCAAGCATTTCTTTATAAACTATGTTAAAACTATTTAATTAAAATTATATCTAATAAAAAGTTAAAAATACAGATTTTAAAAAATCGTCAAATAACATAAATGTGTAATAACTTTTAAAAACACCTTAAGTTTTAAGAATTTCTGTCAATGGTAAAATACACAGTACAGGAAAGTCAAACTGTAATACTAAGCTTTCAGGCTCTAGTACAGAGCAAAACTCTGTGGTAACATAAATTACATGAACATGTGTATGGCTGTAGAGCACCATCTGAGAAACCAGTTTTACTTCACATCCTAAACTTTAATATTTGTCTGAGATGACATATTCTTTTAATTTACAGGTTCAGGATTGTAGAATTTGCCTCTCCTTTTGTTTAGGAAGAATCCTTACAAAGACTGAAAACTCCAACTTGAAGAAACACATCTGTGTTGTACTGCATTTTTCCTGAAATAATGTTTCATCTGCCCCACAAATTTTTCACATAGCCACCACTTCTGAGGAACAGAATTTATTCTATTACACAGAAGCATCCTACTAGTTCTATACCTTACTCCATTGCATAAATTCAAACCTTAACACAGAACATAAAGGAAAACCACATTGCTAAGATTTCTTAAGACAAGAAAGGACAGGTAAGAGGAAGGGGGTTGTGTTTACACTTTAAATGACACAACTAAAATTAAGAAGTTCCTTGCTTAAGTAGGATATTTCTTCCCAGAGATTTCTCTGCAAATAGAAGCCATTCAGCTACATTTAATACTATTCCTAGATTATGATACCAAACTGTAAAGACATGCAAGAATAAAATTAGTTCTAAACTCCAATTCTCTACCAGAGAGAAAATACAGCCTATGTAAATGCCCTAGTAACTCTCAGAAGTACAGGAACATGAAAACACGAATCAAAAAGTACTTACTGCAGTGACTAATTTGATGGCACATAACTGTAGTTCACTGACATTTTCTACAAAGAAAGGTGTTATTCCCATAGAAGATACCTATCAATGGAAAGAAATTACTGTAAATTTCTTTGCCTAACAAACTGATATTTATGCAGTTTCACAAGCAGCTATCCATTAAGCAGGTAAGGTATTCAACAAGATGTACTACTTCATACTGTTTGCAAGTAAAGTTATTAAAGGATATTGGAGAACAAGTCCTGTGAGGAGTGGCTGAGGGAACTGGGATTGTTTAGTTTGCAGAAAAGGAGGCTCAGGGAAGACCTTACCACTCTCTACAGCTACCTGAAAGGAGCTTGTACCAAAGTGGGTGTTGGCCTCTTCTTAAGCTAGGGGAGGTTTTGATGTGACATTAGGAAAAATTAATTAACTGAAGGGCAGTCAAGCTGGAACAGGCTGCCCAGGGAAGTGGCTGAGTCACCATCCCTGGAGGTTTTCAAAGTCATGTAGGTGCTTAGGGACATGGTTTAGTTGTGGACTTGGCAGTGTTAGGTGTATGTCAATGAATGTAAAGGTATTTTCCAATCTAAATGATTCTATGACTCTTATTTGAATACAACCAGGTTAAACTTTTCCTAAGTGTACAAGAAAAGCCATTAAATATTTGAACATTAAATGCTCCTCTCCTGCAGATTACCTACTATACAACAAACTAATCACTTTGATGTTAATAATTCTAAAGTTTGTACTTCATTTCATACTTCACATCACTGAGACAATTGTACTTTATGTTCTCTCTGGGAAAAGAAAACCAAACATTCTCAGATAGAAATTATTCTGATAAAACTTACCTGAAGAATAGTTGTATCAGTAAGAAGTTGTATTTCCAGCAACTCTGACAAGCTGCTGACAATGTCACAAACTTTGTTATACAACATCACTATAACTCTTTGCTTGTGGGTGGAACACTTGGCACGTTTTGCTTTTGAACTTAAAACACCACCTAGGGAAAAAAAAAAGTATCTTCACTAATTTTTTAAATGTTTAACATCAAATATTAGAAAGATGATCTTCCTCAGATCTGAGTCCTCAACTGTGCGACTAACAGCTTTGTAAAAGCAATTACTTACAGAAGAAAAACCTATTTAGTAGCAGCAGCTGGAAACCAAGAATTTCACATGATACGATTTTTCATAATGGATCTGAATTCTGGATACAAGATTTTTAAAAAAGATCTTGAAGTTGGACACTTGCATCTAAAGTTACCCACATGACAACAAAACACTAAATGCTAAGTAGTTTTCATTGAAATAAATTATTAAATACACAAATTATTACTATAAAATGATTTATTCCTACAGATAATAACTATACACAGATCTGAACTTCAGAAAAACTTCTAAATACTTTAGCCTGAATACTTAGTTATGTTGAAGTTATTGCGGTAAACCAACATGTTGTATGACTAAGCTACTCAGAGGCCCCATTTCATTCATTGTTTTTTTTACTCTACATTTCATTTTCAGATTAACACAAAGCGTTAACTCAGGATGCTGTATGTGATCTGGAAGAACTATCGGTGTAAGAGTTACATATAAATATCTTATTTCAGAAAGTGATATCACCTGCATCATCATACAGTAGATTATGTTTTGATATTTTCTAATGTGGAAAAATTTTGTTAAAATTTCTTAGCATACTAACCACCATGAGGGTCCACTCTATAGACAGGATCATACTGAGGATAAAGAGTGTTCTGCAAATGAAATTTTGTGTACTGAATAACTCTTTCTATTACGTCCTCAATATATACAGCTTTAGGCATATTTGGTGATGTCATAATATTGATAGCAGTAAGACAAGCATCAGCAGATTTCGTCACTCTTTCCATAATGAGATCTCTCCATAATCTCTCCTCATCTTCGGTGTCATTGTTCTGTAACAAGCAAGAAAAACAGGACACTGTGAACAAAAAGTCACATTTTTATCCTTACCAAGTAAAAGATAATAACATTACCTTGACATACTTAACACACACACGTATAAAATATTGCATGTCCTTTCTGATACAGTAGTCTGTTTTAGACATCAACTAATGTCTGTTTTACTAGCAACACGTTTTGTACCAGATCCCTAAGTTACAAGTCTCGCTGTATCCTTCGTCTAGAGCACAAGCTTTCTCTTTATCTTTGGGAAGCACTATGGGGGAAGACTGCCACATACTCTACTGAAGACTGATTTACTTCAAACAAAATGTAAACTCATGCATCTAGTGTTTTCTCCAGTGGCCTATGCACACCAGTTGCTGCTTTGATCAGTCTTAAGTTTTGCCACTAGAGGGAATTCTTATACAAAGAGTTGTTACAAGTCACATGGAACTCTTAAGTACATGATTTTCTCTGCTTCATAGAGCAACTCATCTATTTTATCAATGGGTTTAAAACATGTTTTAACAAATATGTCCATCCAGATTTAGCACAGGGTACAGAATGTGCAAGTTACAAAACCGAACATACATGAGGTTAATTATGGCCATCCAGCACCACTTAAATATTGTAATAACATTATTTACAGCAAAATCAGGTACAATTTTTCCATACCTTCTCTGGTATGGATATAGCCTACAGAGAAAAACAATCTTTCCTGCCTGTGTGACACCGTAGTTCAACACTGTTGGCATTCCTTGTGAAAATATGGGGTTAGTGAAACCATACCAACTTTTTCCCTTTGGGTAAGAGAATCTAAACCAGTACCACAATACAATACATATATAAAAATATAAATATAAATATATATATATACACACACACACACGCACTTATATACATATATTTGGAAAATCAACAGATACCTGCAGATCAGGAGACTGCTGTAAATTTTTTGCACAGAATAGCTTTAAGTAATTTCTTCCTTACACAAATGAGTTAAAAAACCCCAAGTTGTTTTAAGCTTTTTTTCTTTCTTCTCATTAATCTTTGAAATTAAAAGAATATGCAAGTGCATTCTGCCTCTGAAAAACATCCTGACATGGAGGTAGGAAATCTTCACTGCGCTCTGAAAAAAGTAAGCTTATTCCTTAGCAGAGGCTTTCTTTGTCATAATGGTTTCAATCATGTTTAAATAGCTTTTAAGAAAAATCTGAAACTTGTTTGGCTAAAGATTGCTTCTTTTTTTAATTGAAACTTTGCCTCTGAATTGCAATCATTAGACAATTCCATTAACTGCTTGATAATCTTGAGTTTTACTACAAAAAGCTGAAAGAAAAATAACATCTTAAAAGCATTAGCATAAAGACCTGATGAGAATCAATTTCAGCAGGTAAACCAAGCACCTTCTCTTTACTTACTTTTCATATTGCTAAAGGCATTCAGGCCGTATACTGAAACTTTGAAAACCCTATCAACAATCTAGATTAAAGTATTTAGGTACAGATAATGTATCTCAGGTTTTTACTTGCAAGTTCAAATTCTTCCTTTCCAATATAAATACTCTCTTATTTCCACAGATCAAGGTAGGTTTATTTTCATAAAACTCAAGAACTCTACTCTTGCTAGAATGCTGTTTTGACTAGAAAATGTAAAAATAAATAGATGAAATGTGAAAAATCACATATTAACTTTATAAAAAACTCCAAATCCCCATATAGTTTTAGGTATACCAGGAAAAAAACCTAAAATCTTGAACTTCCTCCTAATTTTGTTTATGTCGACAACCTTAACTTTGCAACACAAGAACAGACCTAAACAAAGCACTTCCTCCTTCCTTAATGCTCAGGAGAAGAATATACTCTACATGAAAGCTGTACTACTACTTCTTTCATTGTGTAGGGGATGTTATATGGACATGTAGCAAAGAAATGTCCAATAATGTTGGACATAAGTTGCCATGAGTATTTCAGGATGAAACTATAATATTTAAAACTGAAACAAAAGAAATTAATGTCACAATATACCTATTAGTTATCAGTACTATAGTAAAACATGTGTGGTACAGAACAAATATAATGTGTTGAATTTTACTTCAAAGCTTAAATCTTCGGCAATCTCCATTATATATATATATTGTATCAGAAATTTCCTTCACACATGCTTGAAATCATCACTATATAGGACTCAAATTAAGAAAATTCTATTCTACAATATTGTGAAATAACATGACTTGAAACTCACATGGTTAAGTAATGTAGAAAGCTTTGATCCATCTTGAATATTCTTCTCCAAAATATTCAGGACTTTTACTGTTTTATCTGTTGAGAGCTAATACAAGAAAAGAAATACATCAAACAACTACAAGAACATAAAGGCTTCCAAACTGCTGAAAAAAATGTCCATGGATGAAGGATAGACCTTGTCATATAATCTGAAACACTTAAATTGTAAATTAGAGATAAGGATCAGATCTTGACTTCTGTGGTTTCTGACCCAGCACAATGCTGATAATATAGCTGAACTCTGTGACCTGTATTCTAATATTGCACTCAAATCCCATTTTCCACTAGCAAAATCCACAGAAACAGATTTAAAATTGCATATCTGTCATTAATGTTGTATAGTTATACACTGTTCACTTCTAGAACTAGAAATTCACTAAATCCAAGTATCACTCACAAATTTTAACCAACCATACAAAGCTTTATTAGTAGAAAATCCAAATTCCATGAACAAGCAGATATAAAATTCCCCAATACTTGAATGCTAATAAAAAGGTTATATATTCTTAATATCAGTGTTAAATTTGAAGAACTAGCATGTTGAAAAAAATAATTCAAACTCACTGATCTTCTACAGAATTAAGATGGAATGATTTGTGGAATAAGCTAAACTCAAGGAGAGCCAGCTTTACTCATCCAGATACTACTAACATTCAACTTTAGAAGCAATAGAATTCTGATTTTTATGTACACATATATATATGTATGTATGTGTAAAAAATAAGGAACAGAGGTTAAGGGTGAGAAATATCAGTAAAGAGAAACACCCAGGCTAACAACAAGTGACAAAGGAAGACACGAAGATTGAAAAAATGTCTAGGAAGAGTACCTAACTTTTGGATTAGAGAAAACCCTTCAGAATGACTTTTATAGTAAGTGTTTTCACAGACACTTCATAACCACAGTAAGTGGTCACGAGCAGGCAGAGTAAGAGTTTAACATAAAACTGCCCAAAGCCAAGAGTTCCAGGAAGATTAAAGGAAAGCAAGAACACTGTTTCTAGAGGTGTGATACCAACATTTTGCACCAACAAACACTTCCCTTGAACTTAAGTACAGCAGTGGCAAAGAAACCACAATATGCAGTCTATGGAAAATGAATCTTATTATCACCTGGGGTGTTAAATCTTCTAAGGCTGACAGGCCTTTTTGGAGAGATGGAGGAAGCACACAATTCAGTGTAATGCTGGCTGTACATCACACATTTACATTGCACTGGTGGCATATATCAGAAAGGGTGGATTTTTTTACTTTGACAGCAGGACCTGATTTACTGTGGTTTCTCAACACCAGCTGTAAGGAGCAAAGCTTATAGGTTGATATGCTTCTCTGAAAGCAGATTAATTATTTGAGATTTTACTGCTTAGACATGGGTATTACGTATTGGCATATGGTCAGCACTGTACAGAGAAGCACCGTTCAACAAAAATGTCTCAGCTTCAAGCAACAGTGACAATTAAGATGTGGTAACTTTTTAAGCACTTTAGGTAAATCAGAAGCAGCACAACTGTTCACAGTATCTGTTACATGCACACCTGAAGAGCATGGAATGTTATTACAAGGGACATAAGTTTCTGTATGTTTATCAAAATTGTATGTTCAAAAAGATGTAAAGACTATGGAGATGTACCTTGTCCATAATGCCCATTGCCTTGATTTTTGCAGATTCACTACCCAATTCACTAAGCTGATGTTTTCCCAGCAGCAATTCCTGTGGAATCTCATCATCATCACCTTTAAAAAAAAAATTAAAATTAACACTCGTATTTCTAATTAGACTTCAAGGAAATCAGTATTTTACAGTCAATATGGAAAAGCCAACTGAAGAAAAAGAACTGATTTTCTAAACAGCTAGCATCTAATAGTTCCAGATAGCCAGCACCTAATCGTTTCACCTAAGGAAGACTGATGACAATTTTAGTTGTGTCAAAACACCTACTTTTTAAACATGACTGAATCTGAAATATCACTTAACAGCCTAACATGGGACATTCATTTCTGAAAGTCATAAACCAAAAATTTTTAATATAGCAAACCCCATTTATTGCAGCTTTTGTGCCACTGCCTTCATTTCAGTAAAACACATCTTAAATGACTGTAGTCCTATTTCTGAAGTTGAAATGGGGGGAGGGCAGTAGATGACAAACACATATGAAATTAAGCACCTTGGAATACACTGTGCCTTAATCATATTTACCCTTACAAAAACCCCATGATGTTACCAGACACAGAAAGAATCAATGACTTCAAGTCCAAGATTGTATACACTATTGCTTTAAAAACTGTAGCGATGCGTTTACTATGCTTCTCCACTTGTTCTAATCCTGTGACAAAGATGGTAGGAAAAAAATTAATGCATACTTTTATTATCCATCTCAATAGAAAGTCACCTTGGCCAACCTGAACTACTTCCTCAGACATGCTAAGCTGGCTGGTTATCCAGTGCCTCTGCCATAAATGCATCAGGACTCTGCTGCTTGAGTTGAATAATCAAGCTCTGTTGGGTCAAAGGCCTCAACAGATGCAAAATCATGTGCCCCAAACATTACTAAGCAAGAGAACCATTGTAGAGGAACTGTAGAGTAATTATAGAGGAATGAAGGCAGGTTAATTAACATTGATAATATACAGCATTGGGCTGGCTTCAGGGGCAGTGGGTTGGCTGACGTGGATAATGTGCAGCTGTGGCTGGTTCCTGCTAAGTGGTTAAATAGCTTTAAGGGGTATGGGAGAGGAGCACTGGATGGAGAGAGACCTGAAGGAAGCAGAGGGAGGAGAGAGAGCACCCTGGATGCAGGAGACAAGGCGAGGCCCTGGGAGAAGAAGGGGGCCCAGACGAGGAGAGGCTGGCTGGAAGAAGAGCCCGGAGAAGGAAGAATCAAGATGCAGCAGAGGCAAGAAGCAGAGTGGACTGGCTTGAAGAGGGTGAAGAAACATCACATACAGTAGATGAACTTTTGAACCCTTGTGGGAGATTGGTGGCCGTGCTGGGGCAAGGCACAGGAACTACCTATTGAAGTTAACCTGGTATGGGGTGGTAAAAGCCTTGTTGCAGCCGGCTAGGTTGGATAGTGCTGTGACAAACCATCTTACATTGGTGTTGTTTACAAAGATACATTTGATAGAAGATGTCATCCTTTCCACTGCAAGGGACCACTATTTGTCTCATTATGATTTATGCCCCTTTTCCATTCTGCAGGGAGGAGGAATGAGGATCTTATTCCTGCAGCAGCAAGTTAAATTGGAAACGTAAAGGCCACCACTCAAGGTGGAAGCTATATAAATGCAGCATGCCTTAGCTTGTATCACAGGCAATTAATCACCAATAAGCAGGTTCAAAAGTACTGAATACAAATTCTTGTGTTTCTATTTGGGGAAAACTTATTGAAAATTTCTGGCATATTACCAAAAGCTGTAAAATCCATGTCTTCCAAATTTTCCAAAATATTCTCTATTGAAGCCGTAAACCTTTTGAAAGTAGAGGAATCCATCATTTCTGGTAAAAAAAGAAATTTATAAATTATTATTATATATATACATATTGTATTATATATACAAGAAAATACAAATTGTAGAAAATAAACCTTTTAAAATTACCTTCAGGTGTTAGTTTAGGTTCATAAGCTTTCCTCCTCTTTTGTTTTTCTTTTTTCTTCATTTTTCTAGCCACTAATTAAGAGAATAAAGAGTGAAACACAGTTTCACAAATAAAGGATTATATACATTTCTTACACTCATATTCAATATTGCATGTAAAGAAGTTTATTTTAAAATGTTTAAAATATCTGTTAAAAATGCACTAGTATTATGGAATAAAATTAATTTTTTTAGATTATCAGTTACCCTCACTGAGGCTAGGGGGAGGAGAATAATCATCCATGTCAGAGTCATCAGGACTGCGATTACGGTAACGGCCACTACCCGAAGTCCTCCTTCCTTCATGATAATGACCACTTCTCCTGTGATCACCAGAACTTCTTCTGTCATGTTCTTCATACTCCCAAGCTTCATCTCTATCCTTTTTATGTCTTTTACGAGAAGCTAGAAATGAAATGCATTTTCATTTTAAGTACAAAAATTCTACTTTCAATAGTTAAAAATCAAACATTTTAGATTATTTGAGAGATGTGTAGATGTGGCACTTAAGGACATAATTTAGTGGTGGATTTAGCAGTATTATCCGTTGGACCTGATGATCTTATTCTTTTCCAACCTAAATGATTCTGTGATTTGCAAGTTAAACAGTACTGTATAGCTGTTCTGTAAAACAAGTGAACACTCTAAAACTATTATATAAAATTCTGTTATGGCATTGTTCTAACGATTTCTTTTGAATTACATGAAAACTGTGCCTGAAATTGTCGAAGACACCAGCAAACACTTAAAAATACGAATTTACAGGGCATTTGTCCTTTTAAGCAAAGTAAGGGAAGTGGAACAAATCAAAATAAGTTTCATTCTTTCATAAAACACTAAGATAATTTCTTCAGCTATCTAAATTATGACTATTACCAGATGTCCATATTCCAATTCAGTGACGGCTTTGCGCATCTAACACAGCAAGTTCCAATGAGACTTGGCCAAACAGAGTATCTTTAAGCAGCTAGTTTGCCAAGACAACTAAAATTTTGTCTTGATGTATATTACAGGAAATTCAGTGTAAAGTAGAAAGCTGGAGTCACAGTTCTGGGCCAGACTTGAAGTCAATACCACAGAAGGTTATTATAAAAAGCCCAGCAGAAGTGAATGTTGAAGAGACTGGGGAAAATGTTCTATACTGAAATGGATTTCATGGAAACAAAGTGAGGGAGCAAAATGGAGAGTTCTCCGTTATTTTCAAAGAACGTCTTTTGTATCTTGAAGGGGACAAGGTGCTAAGATATAATAGAAAAAGGATATGGAGAAGATATTTTCACCTATGAAATCAGCTAACTCTTCACTACCTAATGTAACAGCATAACCGGGCTAGCAAGGAGATGTCCAACAGACTGTGCTGTGAGCATCAAAACACCCCATGCTAAACTAGCAGAGTTTATGCTTGTGAACTTGCATGTAACAGCCCTGACATCTGTGTGTTTCTATCGAAGTCTCCTAAAGCTGAGTGAAGTATGACTTACATAGGGGTTTTTTTCTGAGCAAAATGGCTCCAAGCACCTATACAGAATTGCAACTGAACTGACAAGTTATTCCCACAACCCCAGTTTATTGAGAAGCATGAAAAACCCCCAGGATATAGTCAATAGTCAGCCCAGGATCAGAATTAATAAAAACACCCTGAAGAACACTAATGTTCTGCACTGCACCATAGTGGCTCCCACTTCTGAAAATGTAGTACAGAACTTCTGCGCAGAGGTGGTGCTAAGTAGTAACTTGGTGCAGGATTTGAGCTGTACTCCTTCTGGATCAGGCTACCTTCTGGAGACAGTATAGTCATGTTGATGATGTTTGAGCTACTGACACTGTTTAAAATGGTTGAGAGTTAACTGCGATTAAGAATTGGAGGGTCACCTTGGATACCTGCAGTGAGAATACTGGAGAAGAAGTTAAGTGTCTTAAGGGAAAAGACTACATATCTTAACTGATACTTCTTCCCCAATGACCCAGTATTTTGTGGAGGCAGACGACATCTTTCTCCACAGTTTAGAAATCATCAGTATCAATTTAGGCTCTGTAGGGGAAAATCTGACTCCAGCTACACCTCCGTGAGAAAAGTAACTACCAATGTTGCTTTCCAGCAGCATACTGAATTGACGAGTTCACCAATGCTGCATGACAAAATAGAATGGGTTACAGTCAGGAACAGCTATTCATAATCACTGCTCCACAAAGTTTATTCTGAAGTAGATAAAACAGACTAAAAATTTAAGTATTAATAACATTTCAAGAGTTAATACTGCTTTTATACATAAAAAAGACTACTCAGAATACCCAATTTTCTTCTGAATTCTGCCAAACATTTATATAAGAACACATTTAGCACTTATGGTATGAGAATGATTTAATCAATTTTTAATTTCTCATAATCTAATTTAATATGATGTCCCTTCTCCATAAGATACTCAAAGACATTTCTTCTATAACAACCCTTATTTCGTATTTTTTTAAAGTTCAATTCTAAACAACAAAAGAATTCTGAAATGCACATTTGTAACAGTACAAATCTGATGAATGTACTTGTCACAAATCTTTCATTCTCTTGATCACTTTGTTTTGTGTTTATTTAATTCAGTTCTACAAAATCCTTTGTGAAATATTAAGGTTTATTTTTAAACAGATGTCCCCATTGAATTTTTAGAGTGATGGCCAGATCTCTTGAATGGATATAGAGAATCTAGAATCCTTTAAAGCATATAATTACTGTGAAAATTTTCCTTAATTTGCTATAATTTTATTTTAAAATTTCAACAGCTACTGTGGATAATAAGTAGATTACAGTATCTGAAATTATTGACATTTCTCTCCATTCCCAGCCAACTTAAATAATTTGCTTTACTTATTTATTTTTGTATTTACTGTTTGAGATTACTGACATCATAAACAGGCAACAGGATACAGAAAACAGAGATTATAGAGTCCTGAATGAAGCAAATCATCATTAATCCTCTGCCATAATCAAGACTGACTACAAATTACTCAAAGCAAATTATTCAGTCATAATGAAAAGGAAAAACAAACAAAAGGACATTCTTTTCTGCTTCTTTGATAAAGATCAGAGGTATTGCCACTATAATTTTCAGATGTATGTGTGCATAAGCACTACATATCTGCTCAACAAGGACTTGAAAACATATTAAAAAGTAGAGCAAAAAAAAAATCTTTCTCTTAGGACCCTAAGAAAGATTAGAAAGCAAAACACTGTGTTTTGTAAAAGTTCAGTACAATGTCTATATAACCAAAGGTGGAAAGAGTCTAAATTTGGAAAAAAATCATTATCAGCAAGATGCCTTCCCAAGGTTAACAGCAATAGGCACTTCTGTAGCCCTGCATGAGTACACAGCCAAGATGTTAACTGAGACTGAACTGATTCACTCCAATTTTAATAAGACTTTCTTTTCAGTGTTGGCTAACTGGACTACCGTAGAGACAAACTTACCAAACTCCTATTAGCAAGCAGAAAACCCCTTCCTAACTTAGAGGCATGTAACAATTTTTGACGCTTCAGAACCTCATCTGATCGCACAGCAAAATTGTAACTACAAGCTTCCTCTCTTCCTCTGAAAACAGTTAATTTAAAAACAGTACCATCAGCAACTAGTATTTTCAGAACCCATCAAAAGCAACTCAAGTTTTTCTAGCAATAGGCCAGATAAATTAATAGAAGAAGAAATACTTTAAGAAACTTCTGGGCAGTAAGATTCTCAATTTAACACGTCAGAAAAATTAAAGAGGGGATCATTAACTTTTCTTATCAGGAAAACTAAGAATAATGTAGAGTTTATTTACTGAAATTTTTCTTTGCATACCTCTGTACACTAGTTTTCTGTTCTGCGTTAGAGGATATTTCCCTTAATCTGATTGGCTAAAAATGTTTCATAATACAACTTAGAAAAAAAACCTACATAGTATCTTCTTCTAAGGTACTTAAGAAAATAAATTTAACAACTAGCCGCCTTTCATCTTGAATGACAAACGGAAATAAAGCAATTTTTCTTTTAAAGGAAAAAAAATTGCAGGACTGCAAATTTGTTTTCATATGTTTTAGGGTAGCCGACTTTTTTTTAAAAAGTGCATCTTTTTGTAAAAACAAAATATTAGCTTTCTTTAGCAGTAGGAACAAAATTATATACTACTTACATTCAAAAGCTTCTTCACTGTCATTGTCTTCGTCAGAACTGATTTCAGCATATTTTGGTTTCTCATTAACTGTGCTACGTTTGCGCTTGTTCATTTTCACACGTTCACAAAGTGGCATGGTGGATTCAATTTCTGCCAGGAGCTCAGGAGGCAACTCCTTTAACACTGACTGATCTATGCTACCTATTAATGGAGAGTAAGAAGAGCAAACGTGAACCTGAAGATAAACATAAGGGCCCAACACTACAGTCCTTTCTCCGGAACCACTTACAGGGTATCCACTAATACTATCCCAGTTAGATATACCTGGATGTATTTGACAGCCCTTTTTAAAGTTGCTTTTATTGTTCACACTAAAATTAGGAATTCACATAATAAATTGCATACACATCTCCTTCAATAAAACATTTTATCAGGCATATAAATATAAACAAATTCAAATTGGTGCATTTCCTTTGTAAAATGATATCACTACTCTACTTCCACAGAATTTAGTCTTAGTTCAGTTTATCCTCTGAATTTAACAGTTTTCCTAACAGTGTATGCAAATTAAGGATTCTCTGTGCCTTGTTATCAATTCTGTTTCTCATTCATATTAGTGTACACAAGACAATAATCTTCCCTTTTCCAGTAAGGAGGGATGAACTATTGCAGAATCTCTGGGGCCTTATCCCAAAATACAGGCCAAATAATTGGCAACCCAACCTCTGCCTCAGGTTTATTTCTTACCTCCCATTAGTAGTTTTAGAACGCAACCTGAATTTTTGCTTGATTTTGTTACAAAGCAAAGTTGAAAGATTTTTATTTAATACAGACAAACACCTAGCAGGACCACAACAGGTTTCTTTCCCAAGGCAAACAGGTAGACAACATCACACCATTCTCATCACATTTTAAAACTACGATTAAACGCACACATAGTCAGAACGAAGGAGATTTGCAGTCAAAATTTTCACAACTGAAGCAAGGAAATCAAATAAATGCAAAAGTTATTTCTTGGGGGTTTGTTTATTTGATGTCTTTATTTATCAAAGAATCTGCTGCACAGATCTGAAGATTATCAGACTAAATGCTAAACTTTTTCCAACAGCAGAACAAATAGCTTTGTCATAAGTGCCTTCCTCTCCCTCCTAAGGCATACTGTATTATTTAGAGAGGAAATCACCTGCCAGTTGCTATATATATATATATATATATATACACACACACACTCCTCTAAAATATAATATTCTGGATGATATTTCACTTTTTAATTGCATTCACTACATCACTAACACAGCTTTCTAAAATTTATTTCCATTTTTACACTAATTTCCTATCTTCTAATCTTGAATTAGTCTTTTCATTTTCCTTCCCTCTTTAAACACCTTTAATGTGAATTAGAAGTCTTAATATGAGAAAACAGTTTCCAGCAACAAGATTTTTTTAGAAGTCTTATATATTACTGGTTTCACATATATCTACATCCATCAAAATTGCCTACAATGATCAGAAAATTGTTTTTCTATAATTCTCAAGTATGTTTAGCAAGTCACCCCATTAAAGTGAATTTTTAAAAGAGATTTAACTTTTTCTTGGGGTTTCAAACTGAGGTAGGGAAGTACCTACAAAGTAGAACTGATAGCAAAAGTTGTCTCTGCTTCCCCCATGCTGTGGTCATTCTTGTTTATTTGTGTTAAGTTGCCATTCCATCCTTAGATAACCACCTTCAAAATTACCTAAATTCTCAATACTGCTTTCAAAAATGCTAGAAAACATTTCACAGTGTGGTTGACCATGTTGCTATGACATGATTATTCTTTGCGGGCTGGGCTCTTGATTGAAGATAGGCAGAAGTACACCAACATAGGCACACCAGTTCTTCTGTATGTACCAACAGCTGACTAGATGACAGCCAGGTCTAATCTGGATGCTGCACAGCCATGCACCTAAGCAGTGGTGTCCCCACACTAATACTGCACGTCTTTTTGTACGCCTATACAGTGCCTGAAGAGACTTAACTTATATCCAGCTCCAAACTACACAAAAATTAACATACACAAGTTTTAAGACAATTTCCAAAGGTGGAATCACCAGAGGGCCTCCAAACTTGGTTCTCCAACATACATTCTCAATTTTACGCACTGTTGGTGATTTCATTAAAATCAGCAGGACTACACACATAACATAAAGCCTATAGTAAATCTGGGCAAACAAAGACATTTTAAAAGCCAGCTACAAGTAAAGGAACAGAAGTTGTATTAAATCCCCAAACAAACAAAAATCATAGGCTACCACTCTCCTGCCTCCTAAGAATATCTAGTCTCACTTTCCTTATTGATTTTGTTCCCAGGGTAAAACACTGCTCAATCTTTAAAAATAAATCAATTACCACAGTATTAATTAGACTTCACTGGAAAAATAAAAATGTACATGTACCTACAATTCTGATATACTTGGAAAAAGACTCCTCATCCTTTCTGAAGAAAACCAGGGATATTATATACTGTGGGACTCCAGTGAAGAGCTTGTGAATATGTATTTTACTCTATTACTTATGTTATGGTGAGTCAGGGCAATCCAGTCCTCACTAGAAACATCTTACTAAATTCCTTCTCCTATGCCTCCACATTTTCTAACAAAGGTGCTTTTTATTTGTTCTGGGTAGTAAAGAAATGCTTAAAAGAATCCAGTTCACTGTAAGAATCCAATCACATGGCAACAAACATTAGGTTATAATACCCATGCTAATGAGTTTTTAGTTTATGGGATACTTTTCAAAAACAATTAAAAAGAATATACAACACAAACCCCTTTCAAAATATCTATAAAACCACATATGATCACCTTCAGTTTTTCAATTTATTTTCTAAGTTTGCTAAGACCTGTTACTTACTTTTGGGTTACCACTTTAATAAGTAACAATCGCTTCTAGCTTTGCATGGGTTTTTAAATAGCTAAGGAGAAAGTAACTTTACTAAAAAGCTACTCTACAAGTTAATAAGAATGCCCCAGTATCTTAGCTTTCTGATGAACTGTCCTCATCAACAGAGTAACTCCATTTTTTGCTATTGTGTGTGATCAGTGTACTGAAATGGGCTATAGGCAACAGTGTTCTTCAGACATCGCTTACACATAATTGCAAAGCTGCTGCAACTATTAAAATGAACAACAAAAAAGTACCATTTGTAAGAGCCAGTCTAAAGAGAACGATATTGTCTCAACATAGCTAACAGAGACCTGGAGATGGAATGTGCTCCTCATGGACACCGGGACTCAGTGACCCTGAAGGAGAACTGCACGATACGAGGAGTACTATGCCGCTCCCTGATACCCGGCACTGGAAGGAACAACTACGATAAGGCCACATAGCAGCTGTCCAGAAGGTGGATCACAACCGTTGTCGTAACAATGGAACAGAACATGCGTGATAACCTGGCTCGAGAAGGCAGAGGCTGACAACAATCCACGGGCCAGAGGAGGAGCAAGGTGCGCTGCTCGGCATAAAAGATGACTCCTGAGCAACCGAATTTGGGAGATCTTCCCCACCAAGGATCACAACGATCAGAAGGACAGGCAGGATGGTGCTTGGACCTGGGACCATAGGAAGACCTTGGACCTGTGGCGGTAGCTATAATCCTCTTTCCTTTTCTTTTGACTTTATCTTTTCTTCACTTTCTGTCTTTCTATCTATCACACGTCACTTTATGGGCAAACAATAAAATCGTGCTGTTTGATTGAAACATAACCCCTTGGTGTGGTTGCCTTGATTTTTTTTGCACTTCGAGATCATAGTAAACAAACCATCACGAGTCCACTAAGTGGACCATGACACCATCATACCAGAATCTTTCTCTCACTGTAAAAAACCAGCATGCTAACAAGCTCTACATTCGTGAAACTGAAGGGCAAGTCATAGAATAGCTGTAAGAACAACTAATCTCCAAGAACCACATACAGAACAGCCACTTCTTCAATGCTTCTCCAAATGTATGCAGCGCTATCCATGACTTACTAGTTGCTTGTTGGTGGAAGAACAAGTTCTTCTTGGTTTTGTTTGATTGCCACTATCAGAAGGTTTCTTGGAGGAGATACTGAAGAATCTTCATCAGCCACAGAATCTTAGCTAAAAATGAACTAGTCTGTAAGTTTCCTCCCATATTCTATTCTAATCTAGGAAGCTTTTCAAAGGGTTTTGCCATGAATACTAGGAAGATTTCTAAAATGTGTGGTGGATGTAGTATATCCCTTCTTCACATATGGCTTAAAAATAGAATGGAAACGCACAGATCTGATTTTGCACAGTTCAAAATCTTGCACAGTTCAGCACCGCTTTTTGTTCACAACTTGATGCGTTGTTTCAAGTCTGTAAAACAGCCTTTAACTTTAGCTAATATTTACGCATATCTAATCTTCAGGAGTATCCAAAATCACTTTGACTTGAATTTGCAAGTCAAACAGATCTCCCTGACCCAGGCAGCTGAATGTTTTCCACACAGGTTGAAATTAAAAAAAGGTAACACCATTATGGACTTTCACTGGATCCATTCGATATGGACAGCACAATTTTTTTTTGACACAATGATCAGTGTGTTCATGTGTCTTTCACCTGCCTTGATATAACAACTTCAGACAAGCAGCTATAGAAAAGGGGATAACGCTTGCTGATGTTTAGGTCAGCTTTCCAGGATCAGAGAGGCTGTCTTGCCATGAAATCAAAACCAACACTAATAAACTCCGTTATCATCTCAGTAACGATTTATCTTTGCTTTCCAAACCATAGAAAACAGATGTATAGTTTACACTGTGGTGCAACTTCCGATGCATTAACAAGCCATCATGATTCAAATACATTTAGAAACCTAAACTCCAAATTGCTACTTCACAACTGTAAGATAAAGTTAATACAGTGGAAACAGTCCCTATCAATTCGCTTATATGGTTGCTTTAAAATACTTGTGACATCAAAATGGCCTGTTTGCACATATATTTACTGTAGCAAATGAACAAGTGCTTGAAGAAAAACTGTCCTGAGAATAATTATTTCAAAACTGAGGTTTATGTTAATAAAGCCAGCTGCATAAATTAGCAACCGTACATATTGTCCATTTCTGTGTGTTAATAGTTTGTAATATGCAGACCTGCAGTCTGACATTTATGATTTCTAGATCTATCTTGTATTTTAAAACACAAGTTTTTTCAACTATCAAGACATTATAAAAGGAACACATAAGGGTCTAAGAGGGAACAGTGACACTTGTTTGAGGTGAGGATACACTTTGCATTTCTTAGTGTTTAGAAATTTAAGTTTAACCACTCCCCAAATTCTCAAACTTGTACACTAATCAATTGCCACACAGCTTCATTTTGACATTAAAAATAAACCCCTACAGCTTGTACCTCAGTTTTGCCCTTCTCTTGCTCCTTTTTTTGCCTCAGAAGATGCTACCTACTACTGGACTATTTTATTGTGCTGATGACTAGTATATCCACTCTTGCTGTTATGCCACAGAGGCCAAGCTTGCCTTTCTCACATGTCCTCTCTAAGCATTTGAGAGACGATGTTCCTCTCTCATATATCACTAGCTTACTGTCTTCCTTTCTCAAGTAATTTTGGGTCACTGCTATAACCACCCTGATATAACTTCCTATGTCAGACATATATGCAGTTTCTATCTGGATTAGCTCAAAAATCCTTCAAACTGTGCTAAATCAAATAGAATACATTATCACTCCGTAACAAGAGTGCTTTCTTGTTGGACAGTTATGTCACTGTAACTACAACAGCACAAACTCACAGCTTAATTCTACTACAACCACTCAGGCAGATAAGGTTCTATTTTAGATAAAGAACTGAAAGAAAAAAGATGAGATAAAATTAATTCTGTACTTTATAAAAGCATTTGGAAAATAAAAACTTTTTTAAAATAGTTAAGTACTGCTCCAGTATAGCACTTCAGCATTACAATGCAAAGGGTCACATGACTACCTGTGATTGATGAACAGCTTACTGATTGATGAACAGCTTACTGGTCACAGCCGAAAACTTCTGGCTCTCACTCATTGTGCAGATTTAATTACACCTTTCCACCAAGCTCTCCCTTAAAATACTTGTTCTTTATGTTCCCAGTATGTTCTTTATATGGCACATTAAGTCCTTGGTGATCAGAGACCCTTGCTCACCAGCTTCACACTCTTCCAAATAACTGTACTCTGGAGAGTTTCAAGAACAGAATATTCAAGGGGAATACAGGGAAATTGCAATCCTTTTCTCAAAGAGGAATTTAAGTTATGAGAAAGGTACATCTGCTCATCAGACAGAAGTCCCCCTTTTATTTCAGTATCTTATCATCAGCTGAAAAATGCACCATCAAAAGAATATTGGTGAAAATAATCTGAGAAGTAGTGCATTTACTCCAGCAGCCTTCCTCTTTCCTCTCCAATTCTCTGCCTTAATTAAAATTTATGGAAGGATATACAGCTACATCCTGTAAACAAGGTATAACCCTCTATTGAGGCCCTTAACCTCACCTTTTGACTACATCCATGAAGGGGTAACTCCTGAGCTCAGCTCACACACAACCAGAAAGAGGGTGGGAGACTGAGACGCCCTAACCACCACCCAAGGGACTGGACCCACAGGATTCTCTGTGGCAATGAATCCAGCAGGAAGGAGAGAAGTAGCGTTAGGAAGAAGTATACGCTATATAATTCCATAGAACCTGCTTGAACACATCTTTCAAGATCATTTTTCCTCATCTGCCTCTGCTGACACAAAGGGAAGGCTCCCAGCCTTGGGTTAAACAAAAGAAAAGGATCAGACTCCTTACTTACACTACAGTCCTTAGCTCTGGCCTTGATAAATGGGACCCAATCAGGCTGGTGGGTCAAAGAAAAATATGAACACAGCAACAGAATAATTCCATCATACAGTAGAGATCATCATTGCCCACAGCTAGGCAGCACAGAGATTTTAAAAGGATTTCACAATAGTACAAAATACTCTTAGAAGCAAAAAAATTTTTGATGGAGGGAATAGATTTCCAAACAGCACCCTGAATGACACAGGCAGAGAGCAAGGAATATACCCAACACACACTCCCCAAAGACGCCAAGAGAACTCACATTTACATTGTTATCAACGATTTCCTCAAGCTACCTGATTGCTCTGACAACTATAGCCACAGGTTATTTTACCCCTTATTGCTCTTCACTGGTCTTTTGTCTTTATAAAAATTTTGAAAAAAGGAGGCTAGAGCAGTCTAGCTTTGCAAGATACTTCACAAAAAATACAGGAGTACTGAAGAGTAAAATGGAGCACAACTGGCAAGTGAAATAAACACAGTGCTGCACAAAACTTCTCACTTTCATGAACCTGTGCCAGGGAACTGCTTTTGGATTTTGCTGTTATTGCTTTTGAACATATGCCTTGAAATTTAAGCCAACTCAATGTATTGTATTAAAAAGTTAAGATGTTTTGTAGAGTTGCAAGACACAGCATGCAATGTTCTGTTACTACTAATATTGAGAACCTGAGATTTTTGATTGATGTACTTTCCCAGCCATGTATTTTGATTAACCTAAAAACTGAGCCATGGGGCCTCACTTAAGAAAAAAGACCTTAGTGAAATAAAATCAAATTATACCTCATAATTTTTCTTCTCATAGAAGAAAACCTCCTATCTAGGCAATATAATACAAGCAAGATCTTTGCAGAGAAAAAGCAAAACAAATGCCATGATTTACAGCAGATCTGTGACTACAGGCACATCAAGAAGATCTGCTTTTTCCTCACTCTATCCTGGAAATATTCTCAGTCTTCATAATTTAAAATATCACATGAAGCAACTCTCGGTTTGCTTCTTCAAAGTAACTTAATTACATAAGCAACAACAACAAAAGATTGCTGACGTAGTTTTTAATATAAAATAGCACTACGAGAAAGTTGCTCAGAAGATAACTAAACAGTACATATATTTAAGGAACAACCGTTCAATAATTTGAGGAACAAAAAAGATCACATACTTTTTTTCTGTTCATTGGTAATGTTTCCATGGAGCAAAAAATAAATTCAAAATTTCAAGTAAACAATTTAAATTTTCTTACACAAAACCAGTCACCTAACGTGAAAATGTCAAGTAATAGGAAAGCTAACTGCCCAGAACCAAAAGTGAGGCCTTCCCCTATTTGTATTTTGTCAAATTTAGTCTGTGTTTAGAAGAAAATTAAACCCAAAAATTTTGAATTCATATCCCTACACATAAGCCAGGAAATAACATCCATATTTAGATACTTAAGACACACGAACAGGTCTGCATTGCATATTGTAATTGATATCAGACAAATTTCTGGCTCACATTTTTTACATACAGCAATATATTGCTGCAAAAATTATTTGTGCAAAATAGCCTAAGTTACTCCCAAAAAGTAAGAGGAACCTGAACAAACATCCATGTCCAGGAACCAAAGTCAGTTTCAGACTTTCAACAAATTGCTATGACAAATCAGGTAATAAATTTCCATCGCTTACATACACCAAAGTAATTTTTCAAAAATGAACTAATTAAACAACGCACTCCTAAATCTCAAAACAAAGCATTATATTTCATATGAACCAAAGAAAAATGAAACCAGTGGGTTTGGTGAAGTTTATCGCTGCTAGTAAGAACTCAAGAACAACTATAAGATCAAGAATCACAGTATTTACCTTAGTGGCAGAGACTAAAGTAGGAAGCACCTAAAGCAGCTCCCAGGCAAAAGCACTATGCTGAAAACGTCTGCCACTGTAATGGTAACAGAGCAACATAAGGGCCCCAGTGTGCAACGGCTGAATATCTGGCTGTCTACCAATACCAGTTTATCCAACATCTACTTCTGAAAAACTAGCACCAAAATTGAAGGCCCCAGAGAGTATGTACGATGTCCATTACAAATTCCAGCAACCCTTCTGAGATAGGATGGACACATCATACCTACAAAATCCCCGCAAGCAGGAATTATTCATTCCGAGTGGGGTATCTATAGTTAGGGTTTGGCCTCTGACTAAACAATGCCTGGAATATTTTTCAAAATGTGAACCTGTTCAATCCAGAAAGGAGAAAAAAAATGTTATCAGGGCTAAGTGGACAGAGTGTATGTTAAAATGGATCGTCTGCAAATCCAACCTATCTTTAAATACTTCTAATGCCATGAGGGACAGCCAGCTCCTCTTCTAGTCCACTTAAGTTGAAAAGAGTTAATCACTAATATCTCAGGAAAGGGGAAAAACAGGAGGACTGCAGAATTTTCATGATGTTGATGTGGGTTTTTTGCTAAAATTCCTGTTAAATTTAGTTTAACAGAAGCTTTAAAGACTGTCGCTGAGAAGAATCATTATAAATTTCTTGCTGTTAACCATGAAATACATCCTTTTAAATCTGAAATATGACAATTTCCTGTAGAACTTCAGAAACTTATGGCATACTTGATTCACCTGGTGGTGCATGCATATGCAAGATGCATAGTGGGTTATTACTCTGGCCTTGACACGTGCAAATGCAGTTGCTACAAGGAACTCCAAGACAGTGATTTCAAATCTCAGATTTGTGGCATCGCAGACTTCTACAATGGTCATCTTTACAAAACCACAATCTGCAGTAAACACGCAGAGCAGCAGCCTTTTCCTTTCCAAAGAAAACATTTTTACTCCAGTTACTTCCTTGCAGCACAGCTGCTTGCCCCAATGATTTCACTGAGTACAACAGTGTATCTGCTTTGACATCAAGAGTTTATCATCTTGGAAATAAATCTGAGTGAACTCTAAAATTTGCTTGACATTTTAGTATCTAAAGCTATTTTTCTCAAAGGTTTACAAATTTATCCTTATAGAAGTCCTATGCACGGAGTATTTAAAGAGATGTTTAAAATTGATACTTCCTTTTTGTCCACAGTTTTCAGCTGTACCACAAAGTATTTGTAAGTAGCTCTACTGTGCTGACTAGAAGTCCGTGAAAAGCATTATAAGTAGGCTCACTGAACCAACACAATCTGGACACAGGTTTTCATTTTGGAATATTCCCTTTCTTGTTACTCCTACCTACAAGATGAGCACCTAATTGATTACTCTGCTTTACAAGTGAAACCATTTCCAGCGTGCTTGACTCAAAGATGGACCATCATGTTACACAAATGCCAAATTATAGTTACTATAGGCTCCAAAAAACTCACCTGGAATTAAAAACAAACAAACAAACCAACCACAATAAAAAAAAAATAAATCCCAAAACCCCACAACAAATCACACAAGCACAGAACACAAAAAAATCTAGATGCATTGTTTTAACTCATGACATGAAGATGGTCAAGCAGTAGAGTTTTAAGCTGATCCTGTAAGTATATGTATGAAAAGCGCCTTTGAAGAAATTGCAAAACTTCACTCAAATTTCAGATCATAGCAGCAGAGAATGTAGCGTATTTAGGAAGACTTGCAGTAAGCAACAAAACCCTGTATTTAAAGTTCTGTGTTGTACAGATAATGAAGTTCTGCAACAATCTACAATGAAGAGTAGCACTCAGATCAGATTTTAAGTTTTTTTAAACAAAAAAAAAATTTAAAATGATATTGAAAGACTCAAAATGTGTTTCTGCACAGTCTTAAAAATACACACTCATTTGTCCTAGAACTAAGAATTTCATTACATGTATGGTGCTTATTTTGGAAAGGCAATCCTTCAAATATATTATAAACCAATTCAGACACCTCCTTACACAGATATTTACAGATTCTCTCATAACCATATCTGTTTCATACTTTAAAAAAGGAAAGTTTGTCTTGTTCAGAATGCAGTA